>NC_080426.1:32643179-34041067 GCF_029873635.1 Malania oleifera | reverse complement strand
CCTCCCCCTCCCCCCTCCCCCCCCCCCTCCCCCCTCCCCCAATAAATAATAATAATAATTAATCAAGAAAGAAAAATAAAAATAAGCAAAATAATAGTAAAGTAATAATAATAAAAAGAATACGATAATAGAGAAAAATAATATCTAAAATAATGATAATGATATAATAAAAATAATATGTAAATATAATATAAAAACTACTAAAAATAATAATGAAACAAAAATACTAATAATAATAAAATAATAGTAATAATAATAAATTACTTATGTCAATATAGGAAAATAATTAATAATGATTATAATAGTGAAAATAATAATATTGGGCCTGGGTAAAAATGGGGTGTCTACAGGATATACATGAAATGAACTGAATATTAAAATGATATATGAAATATGTTGCATGTAAATGTTAATGCAACCATGGAAACAACAACGGCTGAAAAGATACCGAGATTAACCAACCACGGCTGAAAAGATGCCGACCACGACTGAAAGGATGTCGAAGCTAACTAACCACGGCTAAAAATATGTTGACCACAACTGAAAGGATGTCGAAGCTAACCAACCATAGCTGAAAAGATGTCGACCACGGTTGAAAAGATGCCGAAGCTAACTAACCACGGCTGAAAAGATGCCGTGATTAATTAATAAGGGTTGAAAAGATGCTGGTTATGAAATAGAAAGAAATGAAAAATGAGTATGAAATGAAAATGAATGAAATGGTATGAAATGTGAAATGTGAATGATGTAAAATGGGAAAGAGCCACGTAAAGTGAAACGTTAAGAAATGTCAAGCTGAGAACATGAATAGATGAGAATTAAAGAATAATGATTGACAAAATAATGTATTATGATATTATCAGTATTTATGCTAGTAGAACATGTTACGTTTGGGCGGGGCAAACTCTTTGCCCGAGAGCTTGCTGAGAAAGGCCAGTACACTAGTAAGTATCAGGTGTAGTAGTGGGCTGCATAACATACTAGGGCAGAGGGAAACTACTTGTATGAGTGGGTAGATTTCCTTATTCTCAGGCCTTCACTGACAAATCTTTGTATGAATTGTGTGAGTACGAGATTACATCACTATCTAGGGGCTTACTGAGTAAGGTGAGTGCTTTGGTATGCTTCAATTGTGACCTTTGGGTTACTTAAAGTATCAGAGGAGAGGGGTGCTACTTGTATGGGCGGGTAATCACCTCTATCCTTGTGTAATCTCATGGGTAAAATGTCTTGCATGTGTTTGATTAAGAATAGGAAATGATTTCAGAAATTATGTTAATGATCTGCAAATGATGTATAATATGTTATTTACAAACCTCATGTTGGCCACACACTCATTTAATATATTATTTCTTCCCCTACTGAGATGTGTCTTACCCGAATATGAATTTATCTTTTTTAGGACCTCCATGAGATCGAGCTTAGAGAGCTCGAGGTTATTACAACATATTTTTTTATTATAGAAGGGCAAAGGGGTATAATTTTGATGATATTTTTGGGAAATATATTCAGTTATGCTTTATGTTTTATGTTTTATGTTTTATGAGATATGAATGATTGCGAATACTGGATGTTAATTTATGAGAATACAGGTGATGAATAGTTATTTTGGATTATAGATAGAAATAGTAAACTCTGGTATTATTTTTGTGGAGATTATATTTATGTTTTTTGCTGCGTACATGATATTAAAATGTAGATTATCAGGTAAATGAATGGATTAGTAGCACTTCGGGCCCACGTAGAGGGTCAAGGTGTTACAACCCAACACCACTCTCGCAATATAGTGTGGGCGCACACAGTCAAATGGTGAAACACTCTCTAGCTACGTTACCGTGCTCATAACAACTGGGTCCTCGTGGTTCCTAGAGCATATCACGTAATATAAGTAATTAAAATTGTACTTTAAACTCATTTCACATAAAATCTGTCATTTTATAAACCTTGGCCTCGCGCCATTTAGTACAAACTCAGGCCTTAGCCTTCTGCTACAACTCGGCTCTCAGCCACTAAATAAAACTCCGGCCCTTGGCCGTCTAGTAAAACTCAGACCTCACGGCTATCATATAAGTCTCTGCATTAATCAAACACTTCCAGTGTGTTTCGCAAACAGTTCAGTATCACACAAACACTCCCATTTCTGGTATTTCCATATCTCTCAAAATAGTATTCACTTGCCACACATTTTTCCATATTTAAAACATAACCCGTAGGCAAGCAACAAGAACACCGTATAAATGGTTTGTAGGACCAAATCGAACTTTCCACCGTTCATTTCTACTCAAAATATCATATCATATATCCTAGGTTTGAAAACATGACTTTTGAATGGTTGGTTTTAGAAATCTCAGCTGAAAACATAAATATAACTACTCCATAAACATTTCCATCAATACAAAGTCGTAAAAACGCTGCATTAACATAATCTCCTTACCTATATTCAAACATAAATCAAAATGAACCGAAAACTCAAAACCCTAGCTTTTCGAACCGATGAAACTACGAGATCTTATGGGCCAAAAGGTGAGAAAGTGATCCGAGAGCCCGTAGGAGCCTTTTGACGAAGAAATCCCAAAACCCAAGCAGAGCTCCAAAAGAGAGAATATTTTAAGTTTCTTGAAAAAATGAGCTCACTTCTATTTATAGGTGGGCAGCCCAAGAGAAAATTGGCACCGGTTTCCCTTGTTTCACCAAAATTGTTGCCGATTTTGTGGTTGACTCGCCTAGTTGACTCAAAACCTGTGACGGTTTTCTCCTGCTCTCAAAAATCGTCCACGATTTTGGTCCTGCTAGCTTAGTTCTTTCTTTTTTCTTTCATTTTCCTTTATTTCTCTCTTTCTTATTTTATTTTATTATTTGGGTTCGGGTTTCTACAAGGAATATTTATTTTCCAAAGGAAGTATGTGTTGGATGTATTAATTGAGGTAGGAACGTTGGAGTGCAAACTAGTGGACACTCCAATTGTTCAAAATCACAAACTTGGAAAATACTTGGATCAAGTACCAATGGATAAAGGGACGTACCAAAGGTTAGTTGACAAACTTATATACCTCTCACATACTCGTCTAGACATTGCATATGTTGTAAGTGTAGTTAGCCAATTCATGCATAATCCTAGTGAAGATCATATGGATGCTGTAACCCGAATACTGAGATACTTGAAGTTCTCGCCTGGGATGGGACTTATGTTTTCAAAGAATAGTCATTTAAGAATTAATGGCTATATAGATGTAGACTGAGTTGAAAATATCTCAGACAAAAGATCTACTTCAGGTTATTTTATGTTTTTTGGTAGGAATCTTTTTACATGGAGAAGCAAAAAGCGGATAGCAGTAAACACTTTCCTGTGCCGAAGCATAATTACGTGGAATGGCAAAACGGCCTTGTGAACTACTTTGGATCAAGAGACCACTTACTAAACTAGGTGTAACGACCCCAAAAATATTTATACTTGATCAGGGTTATGATCCTAAAAAAAAATAAAAATAAATTAAATTAAAATTAAAAAAAGTAAAAAATTTAAAATTTAAAAATTTAAAAATAAAAAATAAATTAAAATTGTTTATTTAAAATTAAATAATTAAATAATAATTTTTAATTAAATAATATAATATATTAATATAATATAATATGATATAATATTATAACATATATATATATATATATGCTCTAGGAAGTCTTTCTAAGATGCAATTGAAATTGAATTGCAACGCCCCCCACACAGAATGAATATTTCTCTCTCTCTCTCTCCTCAACCCCTTTCTCTTTCCTCAATTTCTTCGGCGAATTGTGCGTCAATTGAAGAATGAAAGTTACCATTGGGTTCCAAATTCGACCACCAACATTTTAACTGGAGTGGATTCATCATTTGAGCGTTATAGGCACCACTTCTCGGATAAGGTAAGGGGAATAAATTAGGTGAGCTTATTTTTGAAATTTAACAGAGTAAATTTGAATATATGATTTTTGGAATATTTTGGAATTAAGTTAAACTGTATGGATTTTACTCAATTAGAGTTTTGGGAATATTTTGGAATTAAGTTAAACTACAGAGAATTAATTATATCATAATTTTTGGGATATTATGAAATTTAATTAAAAGGTGAATAAAAATGTTTTTCCCATGCAGAATATTATATTGTGAAGTAATACCTATTTTGTGTGGCATGAGAAATAACTGTGTTACTGCATAAGTAAGCTTGTTAGGATAAGTAAGCTTGTTAGGTCATTTTATGATGATATAAGGCAAAGTATGTTTTATATCGAACTTAGGGAACGTAGGGAGTATGGTAGCTTGATATGATATGACCGTATTTAATGCAGAATAATGATATGACCGTGTTTTTTTATACGGAGTTATAAAATGATAATGTTTAATATAGAATAATGATTTGATAGTATATAATACAAAGTAGTTGTATAACAGAGTTACAACATGATATTATTATATACAGAACTATGGAATGACAGTAGTTTATACAGAGTTAGAGTATGATAGTATGTATTATTCATGTGAATGATTGGACACTGTACCATTACCACTTACGAATACATTTAGAAACCTTCACCTTATGCACAAATTGTATAACATAAATTAGACAAATTATAAAACATGAAACATATAATCTTAAACCAAGAAACATATATTTAATAATAATGATAATACACAAATTATGCTTAGAATAACCGAAACTTGCGAACAAAACCACACGACGAAAACATTCACTGAAACATATTGGTGTTTGTTAATGTGATGGTATGAATAGCTGGTTTGGGGAACGGCTGTATGAAACGCCTCAAAATCAGCGAGGGTATAGTATGAATAGCTGATTGAGAGGCGGCGGTACGAAATGCCTCAATCATGGTAAACAAATGTATGAATAGCTGGTTGAGGGACTACGACACGAATCGCCTCAATCATGCAGTAAACGTTAATATATGTGTAGATTATGTAACTTATGGATTTATGGATAGGGCTTTTGAGGCGAATTGTGAACTGATTATGAATGACTGGATTAGGGGATGACGATACGAAACGCCTCAATCCCAGCGAATGATTTATATGTGTACATATCATGTGACTTGCGGTTTTATAAGTATAGGGCTGTTAGGCCGAATTGTGAACTGAGTATGAATGGCTGCATTGGGGGACAGCGGTACGAAATTCCTCAATCACAGCGAATGATTTATATGTACAGATCATATAACTTGTAATTTATATGTATAGGGCTTTTGAGCCAAGTTATGAATTGAAAACGAATATGTGTTATGAAATTGTAGAAGTATGAGTATAGTTTAAATTGTTATTTCATTTGTTATTCCATTTAAGTTAATTAATAGATGAATCATACGTGTAAGGACCCAAACCCGACTGAGTTCTTACATATAAATTTTTCAGCGGACGCAAATAAATCTAAATTATTTTTATTATTAGAGCACTAATTAGCTTTAGTACAAATATATGTCTCAACTATTAAAATACAAATTTCTAAAATTTTAAAATACATAAACATATTCTAAATTGTATTATGCTAAAATTTTATTCTACTCTCCTTTTTATATTCCCGCCTATGCACTTGCTACACCAGATTTCTGGTACACTATTCAAAATGATCTGAAATGTAAAATAATGATTGGGGTGAGACGACAGTTAGTAAGTAAATAAGATTATTATTAGTGCATGACCAAAATGAGCTTTCATAATACTTTAATTTTGTAAAATAATATTTAATATTATAACTTCAAAACTACTTTAAAAATAAATATAAATTTAAAAATTTCTGTATAAAACTTTTACTATCATCTATAGCAATAAAATTTTATAATCTTATACTATAACTGTTAGACTAAACTTTTTAACTTTTAAAACTATAACTATAATACTCAATCATGTATATATATATACTTTTCCTTCAATTCATTAATAACTCTGTATACATAATTAAATATGTATATACACGTACTGTAAAAACCATCCTTAGGCCTATTAATTGTAAGTTATGTTTACTCCCATCACTGGGTTGTGCGGTTCGAAGACTGGACTTAGCTGGCTTGCTGGTCAAACTAAATCAACATACATCATCATTAAGTGAGATTTTCCCCATTAAACCTTGGTCCGACCCAAGTGTGCACTGAGGAGAAATCCACTATCATAGAAAATCACTATGCAAATAGCGTGGGTGCACTCTAATCCGTTTAAACTTTAAGTTGCGATATCGAGCATTCATAATTTTCTGTATTGTTTGTGTCATAAGGGGTTTTGAAAACATCTTATTATAAAATTAATAAAATTACAATAATATCTTGAAAATATCATTGTTACTCATATTTTCGTGAAATACGCAATGTAAAAATCAATTCATATAATTTTTACTCATATTTTGTGAAATATGTAATGTAAAAATAAACTCATGCCACACAATTTTTGTAACGACCCGAATAATAATGGGATTTAAATAATAAAGAGGAAGGGAAATGGAGACCGTAACAGAAGGAGGAAGTCGACTTCGTCGATGACATTGCACTTTGGAAGGAATAACCAAGGGGAATCATCAAGGCTTCATGGACGAATACAGGGGATTCGTCGACGAATGTATAAAAAAATTCATCGACGAATACAGGGGACTCATCAACGAGGGTATAAGAGAATTCGTCGACGAATACAGGGGATTCGTCGACAAAGAAATATCAAGAGAGGTTTGAGCCGACTGAATTTCGTCGATGAATTTATTAAAGCATTCATCGACGAATGACGTGGCTCGTCGACGAATCCCCTGCTCTATAAATATCAAATCTGGATTTTTTAACTTACTAATGAAGCTAACTCTCTCCTCTCTCTCTCTCTCCCTCTCCCCCCTTTGGTTCTCTCTCTCTCTCTTCGATTTCGGGCTAAATTTACGCCGGATTGACAGTTTGAAGCCACCACAACGCTCCTGGAGAAGTTCTCTCCAAATCTGCCGAAGCGGATCGTTGGTGAAAGCAAGTTGGAAATCATCCCTAAGTTGAAGTAAGAATTTTTAAGCCAAATTTGGTCTTAGGATATTGGTCATTTTTAGGATATACACATGAAAATACTGAAATTTAATATTGGGAGTTTTCATTTTTAGGATATTGGTCAGGAAATCCTACGGGTGTTAGACTAGAATATTTTGGGGGCTTTCTCAGTAGGCAAGTAAGGGGATAAATTAAGCTAGTTATTTATAGAAAATGTATATATATATATACATACATATATATATATATATATATATATATAGCATTTGATTTCAGGAAAGTAAATATGTTTACATATATATGATTTATATTTGGGAAAATACTATTGAAAATGATGATATGTTGATTATGTGAAAAATCTGTTAGTGTGGCATGAGTATAAAATGTTACAAAATACTGTTTTTTGGAATGAGATTATGATACGAATTTTTATAATGGGAAAAACC
The DNA here is from genome assembly GCF_029873635.1 of Malania oleifera. Lineage (NCBI taxonomy): Eukaryota > Viridiplantae > Streptophyta > Magnoliopsida > Santalales > Ximeniaceae > Malania > Malania oleifera. Next base: position 34,033,628 of record NC_080426.1, on the reverse strand, counting down.
AGCGTACGGGCTGAGATTTTTTCATATATGTTTGCCGGCGTACGGGCCGTGCTATGATATGTTTGCCGGTATACGGGCCGTGCTATGATATGTTTGCTGGCGTATGAGTCGTGCTATGATGTGATTTGCCAGCGTACAGGCTGTGCTATGATATGTTTGTCGGTGTACGGGCCGTGCTATGATGTGATTTGCCAGCGCACAGGTTGTGCTATGAATTGCCAGCGTACGGGCTGAGCTATGATCAAATGTGTAATACCGGCGTACGGGCCGATGATTTTCATGATATACGTATATATGCAAAATGATATGATTGATGTGAAAACTAATGATATGAAATATCCATGTATCACAGTTTCAATATATGTTATATGGTATCAGAACCTGGTTGACTTGGTCTAGGCTAGCACTTGCACGGTACCATTGCTATGTGTCAATGGTCTTCGTGATTATGATATTTGATTTAACACCATTGTACGGAGTGATGTGAGATTGGATGGTCGATGTGGTTTTTAAGAAGTGTGTGATCGCCCCTGGTGTACGGACCAGGTCTGACAGACCCATTAGACTTACAGACTGTACTTTTGACTTGGTAGTGGTCGGCCAACCATTGTCAGGTCCTGCCTTCGGGCCACACAACCTAGTCATGTGGGGGTAATACATGACAACAGCCAGCTAACCTACCAAGAATATTTTTGTACTATACTTTATGATATGAGATATGTTATGAAAATGCAGTATGTTCTGCCATGATTTGATATATATATATATATATATATATATATATGTTTTTCCCAGATTTGACAAAACAGTTACATAATATATTATGTATGGTATATGTAGAACACAGAATGCTCATGTTGCCACACACTGGTATTAGTTTATTTCCCTTACTGAGAGGTGTCTCACCCCTAAATTTTATAAACTTTTCAAAAGCCCCAGGTAGGAGAGCGGGAAAAGCCCCGCTGAATTAGAGTTATTGTCAGTCCTTTTTGAAGGGTAAGCTTTGGTAGGGACAATTGGATTTTTGGGGGAAATGTCCCTAGATTTTGTTTGAGATGTGTATATACTGAAATACAGTGGTATAGTGACTCTGGTATTTGTAGTAATGAGATGAATGTTTTTGTATTTATAATATTGTGATTATATGTTTCTTGCTGCTTAGGCTTCCGTGTCGTGTTCTGATGTATCCCTGGTACCCACGGGTCCAGGTAGAGATTATGATCTGCTAATCTGGGATTTGTGATATTGAATGTATATATATAAAAAAAAAATGTGAAAATTAAGCAGGTCGTCACAGTTTTCGTATTGAAAATATTTTCTTGAATAAAAATTAATACTGTAAACCAACCAAGAGGTTTAGAACATTTATTAACTCAAAAATAAACGCAAGTATATTAAAGATAAAACTGGTATAATTAAACATACATAAAAATAAATTTGAGAGAATTTTATGAAAATAACTAGCATAATCAAAATTTACTTACAAATAAACTCACGTAAAAAAATAAAAATATAACATAATCAAATTTACTTACAAATAAATTCGGGTACGAATTTTAATAAAAGTCTGACATAATCAAATTTACTTATCTCTTACTTAACCTTGTGCTACGATCACAACGAATATCTTTAGAAAATGAGATCGGAAAGAGTAGGTGAGTAAGAATTTTAATTATAGTAAAAATTCTCTCTTTACCACTAATTCTTTCACTCACTAATCCTTCTCTTCTTTTGATTTTTTTTTTTTTTTTTGTGAAAAATGAATGTTAAAAGCTTCCTATTTATAGGAAAATTTTGGAGAAGAAAATTGAATTTGTAAAAGTGTGGGGAGAGGGATGAAATTATAATTTTTTTAAAATTAAGGAATGGGCAAGGATAAGTTAAGTATGAGTTAGGTATGAGATGGGGATGGAGGTTATGTGAAAGAAATGGGAGTGCTTGCCGACACTCCCATTTAATTAATTTTTAATTTTTTAAAATTATTATTATTATTATTATTATTATTATTATTATTATTATTATTATTATTATTATTATCATTGTTATTATTTTTTAACTATGTTTTAATATTTTTTTTTGCAAAAGAATTAAGTTTGAATTTTGAAAACTCATGTGGGCCCCATACAACTTCGAGACCCAAGTGGATCCTATATAACTCCAATAGTTCTCACACGATTTTTTGAGCCCTACATAGCTTCGGGACTCATGTGGACCCTACACAACTTCGGGACTCATGTGGGCCCCACATAGGATACCTATATAATAATAATAATACTAATTATTATTATTATTATTATTTTACCAAGTATTTCTACAAATAATGTCTCTCAAAATACTATTATATATATATGTACTTATTTACGTGTACAGACAGTGTTATCCTATGAAATTCCATTTTGACCAAACCGACCTCCAGGGAGCGACTGAACCGTAATGGTCTCTAAGCACTCGCTAAGACAAGGTCTTTCTTAGGCATCAAACGTGGAATTAAGGATCCTACAGAAAAGCACTTATGTTTTCATATTAACTTAATGACCATTTTTATTATTTTATCATTAATATTATTATTATTATTATTATACTTTAATCGTATATATATTTTTGGATCATCATGTTCTCCCCTCCTTATAAAAATTTCGTCTTCGAAATTTACTAATTTAAAATGAGAACTACATAATTGGTTGCGCTATTTAAAAGAGTAAATTGATGAACAATTTGGCTAAGTCTTAGAATAGATTGAGGGTCAACTTGGCGAAATATTTTATTTTGGGAACATAAGTGTGAATCGTCGGTCGAATAAGGGTTGAAATGGAAAAGAAATTCAGAAGATATGGAAAAGGATGATTATATATATATATATATATATATATATATATGTATATATAAAACAAAATAAAACGAAATCTGGGCCTTTAGAGCCTTAACTCAACGTCAACATCTATCGAAGTGTGAGCGGTGTCACTACTAATTGCATGAGTTCTTTCTTGGCGGAGTTGACCTTTTGTAATGTCGCTGGCTTGGGTCGGAAAAAGGGAGAGAACGTCCGTTTGTTCGGCAAGGGAGGAAGAACTGTCCTCTTCCCCTTGTGGCCTTCGGTGGGGATACTCATAACAAGCCATCGGTGGCCCGTACATAAATCTCAATACATATTGGATCTCTTGGCAATGGTGGGGTAGACCAACATTATCCGAAACCCTTAGTGTGGTGATGACAATGCTGTCATTGTAAGGGGTATGACTCATTGGTGTGATGTTAGTTGTAAGTTTCATAGACAGAATATTGTCAATAGGGATGAGGGTACAAGTGGTTAGGAAAATGCAGGCGCACTGCTCGGAGTGGTAGTGGCGGAAGAGGTAAGATGAATAATTGGTGGGGCAGTAGTTGAAATAGTGGTTTCTTCAACTGATTACGCCTACGGTTCTCAAGCCAAAATTGTACATTTCTCGGCTCGATTGGACCATACCATCGGAGTCGTGCTGCAAGCAAGATAGCCTGCTCCACAGAAGGGAGTTCCCCTTGATTGCTGTGGAAGGCCTCCTCTAAAATCTCCAGCTATGCCTTGCTGGGTTTTTATAAGATCCAACTACATTCAGATGTATTATTTCCTATATCCAATCACAATCATACTACATTAAGTAAAAAGTATTTGCATTCAAATTTAACTACTCTTTTTATAAAAAATAATAATAATCAAATTAATCCCTTATAATTATCCATAATTATTCTAAAATATCCCTATAACTAATAATTGTCTCAAAATATATTTGTAATTATGTCAAATATATTCCTATAACTATTCATAATTATACCAAAATAAACCTATAACTATTCAAATTTATCTCAAAATATCCTTGTATTTTGAGTCATAAAACACGCTCATAGCATGACCCATGACTACTCTACGCAAAATGCATTAATCCATGCATTTGAAATAGAGAAGTCCCCTTTCCATGAAAATTTGGAAATTCTACCTTTCACGCATAAACAACAATACAAACACGAGCAGTATGGCAACATCAATGGTCAAAAACAAAGCCTTCAGCTTTGCGCAATTCAAGTTCCAGATAGAGCAAATTAACAATATGTTTGCTCGTCTGGTGCGAATTCAGAGAACCATATTCCGTCAAGCCTTGGCGATCTAGTGCTGCTCTCAGCAACTTGGGGAGTTGGGTGATTTGGCAATATTTTCGAGTAATTAGAGAACCAAAAGAAAAGTTAGGAAGAACTAATCTCTACAAACCGAAATGTGGTTATTCAAAATGATAGAAAATTGTGATGCTTAGAGTTCGAGGATGGGCAGACCCTTTTTATAGGGGAATGGTTGTGTGTTGTGGAAATCGTGAGAGAGCGACGTATGCCGCGAGAATCGAGAGAGAGCAACGTGTGTCACAGATATCGAGCAACGCATTTTGCAAAAATCGAGAGAGAGTGACATGTGCCACGAGAATCGAGAGAGAGCGACGCGTGTCACCGATATCGAGCGACACGTTTTACAAAAAAATCGAGGGAGAACGATGTGTGTCGCGAAAATCGAGAGAGAGCGACGCATACCTCAAGTGACGCATTTTTCAAGAATCGAGAGAGAGTGATATATGTCTTGGAAATCGAGAGATTGCAGACTCAAGGTTTTGTTCATGTTTCTAGATCTTTATTAATGTTTTAACTATAATTAATTCCATACTCAAGTCACCACTTGGGTGGGTGGCCTAATGATAAGGAACCGATTGTGCATCCATGTGATTGCGAGTTTGAGTCCCCACTATGCTCAAGTGGTCTCATGCCCTGACCTTGCTTTGGGGGTAAGTGAGCTATAGCCGATGATTTCCACCCATGAGGTTTTTTTTTTTTTTTTTTACTATATAAAGTTTTTTTTTATATATATATAATATAGTAAAATTTAAGTTGTATTAACTTTTATAAATTTATACAAAATAATAATTAAAATTTCGTCAAAATTTGTACTCCTAAATCAAACTTGGATACTTGATGGGAATTGAATATGTAATGAATATATATATATATATATATATATATATATATATTCATATTTAACTTGCACATACTGAGGGATTTTTTTTTTGAATTTAAATATAATATAGAAACATTTAAATTGTATTTAATTCCTTATAAACTAATACAAAATTAAAATTAAAGATTTCATCAAATTATATATTCCTAAATTAAGCTTGAATGTTTTGATGAAAACTAAATATGCAATGTAAAAATATAGATATTCATATCCAACTTGCACATGTAAAGGAATTTTGGGGTCTTTTATCTTTATAGTCATGTTGCTCTACAAATAACAGAGGAGCAGTCTTCATTGTTATTTTGAGCAACAGTGCCTATAAAGAGACACCCTATTTTTTACCAGCCCTTCTCAAGGAGATTCAGTGCAATAAAAGATTGACTTTGAATTCCAAAAATTGGAGAACCCTTTTTGAAAAACCCAATATTTTAAATTGAGTCCCAGTGTCTTTAATCGAGTCCCGATATTTTTAAACTGAGTTCCGGTATTTTAAATTGAGTCCTGGCGTTTTAATTGAGTCATGGGTTTTCAAATCAAGTCCTTTTTCATCTTAAATTAGAGTCCTGTTTTAAAATTGATTCCCATCTCGGTTATTTTCAAAAAATGCGTCCAGGTTATTTTTGAAACAAATAATAATAATAATAATAATAATAATAATAATAATAATTCAAAAAAGAGTCATAATATTTTTAAGTCGAGTCCCGATATTTTCATGAAATGAGTCTTTTTTGTTCTAAAATCAATTTTTAAATCTAGTTTTTCCAAAATTGCCAAAATTTTCCGAAGTCGAGTCATTTAAAGTTTTAAAATGAATTTTTATTGAGTCATCTTTCCGAGTCCAGGTCCTTCCAATTTCCGGGAACCGGGTTTTTAAATTTTCAAACACGGGTTTTTCTTTTTAGGAAGACACAAAATTTTTGGCCAACCAAAAATAATGAATACAAAAGAAAATGCTAAAATACGGAAAGGGAAAGTATGTGTACACGCACTCCTTAACAGAACCACGCGCGTAGGGAGAATATTTTGTTGTGGTGGGTTTAGGGAATATTTCTGTTTTGCTTTCCCGCGAGTTTTTTGGCGCCGTTTCGCACGGCCTAGGCTCTATAAAGGCGAACACTCGCGCAGCGGGGAAGAGGAGGCATTTTTTTCCACTGTTTACCTCTTTCTTGGCTGCACGCAGAGGCCGCACTGCTCACGAGAACCATCTCACAGCTCCCATGCCCTTCGCTGCTGCTCTCCATCGCCACTTCCACCATCCTCACGGTGACCACCCTCCACTGTTCATCACCACCCTCCATCGCTCCTTCCTTCGTAGCCGCGAACACCACCACGACCGGACCATCTGCGCCCACTCCCGCAGCCATACACAACCAGAGAAGGCCTACGCCAACCTCCATCTCCGCCGAGCAGATCCGGCCACCAAGCTTACTCCCCGGCTCTCTCCCGGACTCACAGATTCTCTCATCTGTGATATCTCAAGACTCGTCGGAGCCGTAGCGGACTCACAGAAATACTGAGTTTCAGGTACTCCATCTCCATTCCTATTTCACTTCTCTCTTTCTCTCTCTCTAGCTCTCTGTTCGCTGTCAATCTCTGTCTCCGCCGCGATTTCGGTGGTATTGGATAAGCTGTTCTTGAGGATACTTTTTGCTGAAGGCTTTGGTTCGTCTCGTTTTCTCTCATTCTATATAAATCCAATAGGAAGTGGAAGCAAAGGGCAGTCGTGGTTTTTTTTTTAAGGCCAGAACAGCATGCGGTGGCTGAGTCTCTCTGTTGATGTGTTTTGCAGAGTTGTTTCTTTAAACTTGTATTGTAGAGTAATCCTGTAATTCCCCTTTCATATTTTTTCTTTTTACCCTGCTCTTCTTCCAGCTTTGCATCAAACCTACCCTGTCCATGGGATCCAATCTCTTTGTAGTCCTTCCATGTTATGTTTGTAGGATTATCTGAGCTAGCCAAACAAGTCTACTCCTTTCTCAAGCTTAAACTAGCAATTGATCTTGTATTGGTCTCTTTCTGATTCGAGTTTTTTGGGTGTCATTTTGTTTATTGGGGAGATTTGTATATTTTAAACCAAAGGTTTGGGAAGTAGTTATGGTGTGCCAAGCAGTGACCGAAACAAGATTCCGGGCATTGAAACACGAGAATGGAATTGCTGGGAGTGCTACCATCATAGTTAGAGTCATAGCATGCTTTCAACCTTTGCAGGATTGCCAGGCTGAATACTTTCGTCATTTGCTTAAACCCGTTACGTAGATAGTTTCTGCATTTTTCTGTTGAAGTTAATCTGGAGTTTTTAGTTTTGTTGATTGTTCCTGAAAGAGAGCTAGTAATCTACAACGGACATTGCAAAAATTGTGTGGTAATTGTTTTGGTTGGATGGAAAAGGACCGTGGATCCTGGTTTCCTCAGCAGCATATTGAATGGCAGTCACCCAAGTTGAATTCTTTGAGTGTTCTCCTTGATCTGAGGCCTCCAAATAGCATCTCCATGTGCATGAACTCTCACGCCAATGTGGTTTCTACAAATGGTAATTTACTGGTTGATGCATTTTCTGAGCCCCCTCGTATGTGGGCAGGTCAAGTAAATGAACCTCAAGGTTGGTTCCATTGCCTACCTTGCTCCCGGCAGGCCTCTGTGCTTGCGCAGAATTCTGTTATCCAAGAGAAATTTTCTACTAGCTCCCCCAAAGATTTGAGGGAGGCCATGACACCTACTGCAAACTCCTTTCCTGCCCCATCTAGGGAGCCTAGGACTCGTGAAGAGTGGGAAAAGATCCGGGTTTGTAACTATTGTTTCAAGCAATGAGAGGAAGGTGTAACTACTCTTGAAAATGGGATCCAGGGTCCCCACCTGGATCTCAGTGCTTCACCATCAATTGTAAGTTTGGGCAGCACTAAATCTAGTGGTACAGCTAATAGTAGCAGTATTAATCTTGGTTCGATGCCATTCTCGGTTGGACCGTATCAATGAGTTTCTTACGGTTCTGTGTAAAAAATCTGTCTTTTGTATTCTACTCCTTCTTCATTCTTTTTTTTTTTTTTTTTCAGCCGTCTTTCCTTTCTTATATATAAAAAATTTAACTTTACTATACAGTTTTTCATCTCTTAGACTCAAGCTAACCACCTTGATTTATGGGATATTACAAATTTCAAATGCCTCAAATCTCTTTTGGTTGTTTACAATGACAGCTCACGCCAACACTCCCCCTCAAGTTGATGCATAGAGGTCTCGCATGCGCAACTTGTCAAGTGAGTTATAGAAGTCCTTGCTAGATACAGCTTTTGTAAGGATGTCTATCAATTGATCTTCGAATTTCACAAACGAAAACCTAATTGTTTTTGCTTCAAGATTCTCTTTGATGAAGTGTCGATCTACCTACACATGTTTAGTACGATCATGTTGAATAGGATTGTGAGAAATGGCAATTGCAGTTTTATTGTCACACAAGAGATCCATCTCGGAAGTGAGGGCAAACCTGATTTCAGTGAGTAGCTTTCTTAGCCAAAGGAGTTCACAAAGACCTTTAGCCATACTCCTAAACTCAGCTTCAACACTTGACAAGGCTACCACTTTTTGTTTCTTGCTTCTCCAAGTTACAAGATTTCCTTTAACAAATGTAAAATATCTTGATATAGACTTTCTGTCGGTGATATTACCTGCCCAATCCGCATCCGTATACCCATAAACCATCGGCTGACTGTTATGTTTTGAGAACATAAGTCCCTTGCCCGGGGATGACTTCAAGTATCGAAGTATTTGAATCACTGCTTCCATATGACTCTTACTTGGATTATGCATAAATTGACTTACGACACTTACAACATAGGCAATATCTGGGCGAGTATGGGAGAGATAAATGAGTTTACAAACTAACCTTTGGTATCTTCCCTTATCTGTTGGTACTTGGTCTGGGTATTCTCCAAGCTTGTGATTCTGAATTATGGAGGGTGTCTACAGGCCTACACTCCAACATCCCTACTTCAGTTAGCAAATCTAATATGTATTTTCGTTGGGAGAGAAATATGCCTTTCTTAGACCTGGCAACTTCAATTCCCAAGAAATACTTGAGTTCTCTTAGATTTTTCATCTCAAATTCAGTTGCTAATTGCTTTTGAAGCAGAGAGATTTCGTCTTCATCATCTCCTGTAATAATAATGTTATCTACATAAACTATCAAAGCAGTTACCTTGCCTAACTGATGCTTTAAGAACAAAGTATGGTCAGAGTTACTTTGTTGGAAGCCATATTTCTTCATTGCCAAGCTAAACCTTCCAAACCACGCTCGTGGTGATTGCTTCAGTCCGTACAACGCTCACTGCAATTTGCACACCACTTTATTCTTTGAAGATATTGTATAACCAGGAGGAACATCCATATAAACCTCTTCTTGGAGATCACCGTTGAGAAAAGCATTCTTTACATCAAATTGATGCAAAGGCCAATCAAGATTTGCAGCAAGAGACAATAATACCCTAACTGTGTTTAGCTTGGCTACAGGTGAGAAAGTCTCCTGATAATCGACACAATATGTCTGCGTATATCCCTTCGCTACCAGTTGTGCTTTGTACCGTTCAATAGATCCATTTGCTTTGTGTTTAATGGAGAACACCCATTTGCACCCCACAGTTTGTTTTTCTTTAGGTAATGGAACAAGAGTCCATGTATCATTTTTTAGTAGTGCCTCCATTTCTTCCTTAATAGCTCGGGTCCATCTTGGATCTGCCAATGCCTCATGAACACTGGTAGGAATTTGACATATGGAGAGTTCTTGTGCAAATTTCTTAATCGGTTCAGAGAGTTCCTTGGTGGATACATAGTTAGCAATAGGATACCTCGACCTTCGTTCCTCAATATCTGGAGAGTATCTATTAGGTGGCTTGCCACAATTGTACCTGTAAGGTAAGACATAGCCCACAGAAGCATCTATATCATCGATATGTAAGGGTGTAATAACATTGCTCACCTCAGGTGTATTCTCAGGAGATGATTTGGCTGACACTTCAGAGGGAGGGGATATAGGTTCAGTCTTAGATGTTGCATGCTCTATAGTAGGATATATCTCAGCTTGACAGTTCACAATGCCTAAGTTATCATTTGGCCCAGCTTGTCCCTCATGTTCACGTGGCCCCTCATTTGGCGCCAACCAATCAAACTCATTTGGCGCCTCATATTAGAACCAATTCAACTCTTCATTATATATCTCCCCCTGAAGAGGAGAAGTAGGTGGCGAAGAGGAAAAGAACATATCAGTCTCCAAGAATTGGACATCTATAGTCACAGAGTCTTTGGGTGGTAGGATCATAGCACCGGTACCCTTTCTGATGGACGCCATAGCCCAAAAACAAACATCAACATGCACACGGATCAAGTTTAGTGCGTTGGTTCTTGTGGAGATACACATAGACAACACACCCGAAGACGCGAGGAGGAAGCATTAGTGCAGTAGGTAGTGACACATAAGTAGAAAGACATTGGAGTGGTGTCTTAAAGGATAAAACCTTGGAAGGCATTCGATTAAGAAGATGGACAGCAGTTGAGACGGCATCGGTCCAAAAACGTTTGGGCATATGAGCATCGAGAAGCAAAGCACAGGCAGTCTCAAGAACATGTCTATTCTTCCTCTCGGCAACACCGTTCTGTTGAGGTGTTTGTGAGCATGAAGTTTCATGAATTAAACCATGTTGAGTAAAGTACGCTTTAAGGTGCTTATTGACATATTCACCACCATTATCAGAGTGGGGAACCTTCATGGTGGCACCTTACTGAGTACCAACCATAGCATGGAATGTTTCAAACACACTAAGAACCTCATCTTTGTGTTTCATCAAGTAAAGCCATGTCATACGAGTACAATCATCCATAAAAATCACAAACCAACGAAAGCCAGACATATTAGTAATAGGTGAGGGCCCCCATACATCAGAGTGAATTAACGTAAATGGAGTGTCACTTTTATTCATGCTTAAAGGATAAGTAGCGCGATGGCTCTTAGCCAAAATACAAGTGTCACATTTCAAATCAGGAGTTTGTAAATGCTTAAACAAATCAGGAAAAACATGCTTCAAATAAGGAAAAGATGGGTGTCCCAAGCATCGATGCCATAACCAAAGTAGTGTCTTTTTATCGGCATGCAGATGGTTCATGTGATTGGCCTGGCCGATACTAATGTCTTCCACATAATATAATCCCTCCCTCTTAGTACCACGCCCAATTATCTCCTTAGTGGGAATATCCTGAATAAGATAGAAATTGGGATAAATAAGCACAACACACCTAAGGTCTGCAGTAAGCTGACTTACAGACAACAATTTATGGGATAAAGACGGAACAAGTAAAGTATTAGATAAATGCAAGGATGGAGATAAAGTCACAGAACCAGCGCCAGTGATTGGTGAGATAACATCATTTGCATTGGCTATGTTGGTGCGTCGCAGAAGAGAGGTATGGGAGAAGTTCGAGGCAGCAAAAGTCATATGATCAGTGGCCCCCGAGTCAAGAAGCCATGCACTACAGTCTGCATCTCGATGGGAGGTAGGAAGAGCAAGATCAGGGATACTTGAGTTCAAATTAGGAGGAGCATCCGTGGACGTTGCAGCTGGTTGTATAAGGGAGAGATGAGGCTCTGCAGCAGCAACAACAGCTATGCCTGAATTTCCATTCGTTCCGATTCCTGCAGGACGTTTACAGGCTTGAAGGTCATGCCACCAATCAGGGTACCCATGCAATTTGAAACAGGTTTCACGTGTGTGCTTCTGGTTTCCACAGTGAGAACATTTTTTTGAATCAATGGAGTTTCGGGGCTTGGAAGATTTACCAGGGGCATAGGTGCTTAATGTAAGTGATTTTGAGGCCAAGACAGCCCCCTGGAGCCCATTGGGGTCATGGGTAGTCATAACCTGCTGTCGAATAGCCTCCCGTCTAACACGCACATACGCTTGTTCGACAGTAAAAAATGGTTTCATCTGCAAAACATCAGCTCGTATTTTGTCTAGTCGATCATCAAGACCATCCAAAAACACATAAACACGGTCTTCTTGAATGATCAGATTATAATGCTGAATATCAATAGAGCATTCCATAGGATTTGGCCGACAGAAATTAATTTCACGCCATAAACCCTGCAACTCAGTATAATATTTTTCTAGTGAGCCAGCGGCTTGCTTCAACCATGTCACACGGCGTCGAAGATCATACACTTGTGATGTATCACTACCATCAAAGAAGGTAGTGGCAATGGAATCCCAAACCGCCTTTGTCGTAGGAAACCGAATAAAATTGTCAATTAAGGACGAATCCATGGAAGAAATTAGCCAACCTTTAACAATGGCGTTATCGGTGCGCCACTTGCGAAAGGAGGGATCAATGGATAACGGCTGGGGAAAGTCGCCATTAATGTACCCCAGTTTATCCTTGCCAGAGATATACATCTCAACAACCTGGGACCACAGTGCATAGTTGGAACCATCCAACTTAATGCCGATTGGAGCAGCGGATGTTTTAGTGGTGATGGTCGGGGTCCGAGTGTTGTTCAAAACCTCGGTCATCCTTGTAGTCAATTCAAGGATAGAATTAGAGAGATTGGACGTGTCGCCAAAAGAGTTCAGATCATCAGAATCCGCCATGAATAGAGGTATGGTTAGGATGCAATATAGGAAGCCAGAACTCATTTGGCTCTGATACCATGTAAAAAATCTGTCTTTTGTATTCTACTCCTTCTTCATTCTTTTTTTTTTTTTTTTTTTTCAGCTGTATTTCCTTTCTTATATATAAAAAACTTAACTTTACTATACAGTTTTTTATCTCTTAGACTCAAGCTAACCATCCTGATTTATGGGATGTTACAAATTTCAAATGCCTCAAATCTCTCTTGGTTGTTTACAATGACAGGTTATGCCAACATTTTGGTCTCAGCCCGCGTCAATCACAGGCAGAGAGGAGCAAGGTACAGTTGCATTAGGAAGGAACAACCATCACTGCAGCAACGCGCACACAATAACACACATACCACCACAACAAAAAACTCACTCACAGAACAACTCACACACTTGCATACACAGCATGCACACATCTTCACGCACACAGTTTCTTACATACAACAAAGTTACACCCACACACAGTCTCGGCAACCCCCACTGTGAACTCCCCTGCTCCAAACCCAGCCGCAACCCCCACGACCTGCGACTCCCTCTTGGCAACTCTTTCATCTCCAACCCTGCGGCCAAGGGCCTCCACGCCGTAATTGCCACCCACGCCGCAAGCAGTTCTCCACCACAGCTCCACCCTCTTCCCTCATGGCTTGCTCTCTGCCCCCCCATCCAAGCCTCACGAGCCACCAACTCCGACGTCACAACCATCACCGCCTCCTGTCACGGCCATAATAGCGATACCACAGCAGCCCCTACTCCGGTCACACTTCACGGCCTCGCCCTCCCTCAACCTCTCGACAACCACCATATCACCACAGCAAGGTGACCGTCGGCAACATCTGCTGCAAACACACACATACACACCAAGCACACACAGAAAACCCACCGCTTCACTCACTAAAATACACGCACTAAAACACACCGATACACACTGCCCACACACATTAAAGGACACTTCTACATGCACTGCTACACACTATTTTCACACGCCGTTTCACACACACACACTGCTACACATTAAAACACCCACTGCTACACACACTGCCACACACACTTACACACACACTGACACTCACCTACACACCTACCTACACACACAACGACACACTCCACTAACCCACAATTTAAAGTCTCACAAACACACACTTTTACACACACAAAGAAAATGCACCACCAACACACTGCCACATGCACTTGCAATGCTATTACACACCACTACCCACACACACTTGTACACGCACCTGCACACACACTAAAAGGCGCACCACTACCCGTACATACCAACACATCATTGTACAACTTACACACATGCCACCAATTCACATGCACTCATGCGCGCGTACAACACACGAATTCACCCTCTCATGCACGTACCCACATGCACATGCATATTCACACCACCCACATGCACCTATATACATGCCAGCAATTTCACATATGTGCGCCATTCATATTCTCATGCATGCATGCATGCAGTCACACATACACACACATTCACATTTATATACATGCATGCATGCACTCACCCTCAAATGCACACATTCACGTACTCATGCATGTACACGTATGCCATTTTGCACATACACACGAATGCATGCATTCATACACCACGCATGCACGCTCATTTCCATCCATGCACACGTACACTTTGACATTCCGATATCACCCATGACATCACTACTTCAGCCATTGTCCATTCACGTCGGCATGCATGTGCATGTTCATTCACACACCACGCATGCATGCTTGTTCTCACTCGCACTCACACATACTTCATGCACCACTTGCACATTTTGACATACACCTGAACACACACAAACGCATGTGGAAGGCAACGCGTGTGGATTGGTCTCGACCAAGACCTTAAACTGATTTTTCCCCAAATCGGTCAATGTTTTACCCGTTTGTCATCCCTCGAATCGATTCACGCCGGTTTTCTCCATTTCACTTGATTATTATTTTCAAAAAATTCACAAAAAATCACAAAATTCTCAGAAATTCCCAAAAATATTTTCATACTTTAATTTCCATTGATTTTATTGGTGTTATTTTTGAAGTTCGGGAAAAATATTACAAAATCACGAAAAATGTTTTCACACTTTAGAAAAATCACAAAAATGTTTTTTAGGCACAAAAAATCATTTCCATTCTGAAAAAAAATTCGAAAAACCTCCCGAAATAGTATTTCCTACTTAGAAAAACCTACAGATTTCAAAACCCTCGGGAGCGTATTTCGTATCCTATTTTCTTAATTTTCTTTCTCGATGACTGTAACAAAGGGCATGGACTCTTCGGAGTATTAGATTGCCCCGGTTCTGAGGGAATACCTATATAGTATTTTCATTCTTTTGATTTTTGGAATGGAGTAATTTTGAAAGGCTTATTAGATTTATCTTGCGATAATTTTCGATTAATTTGATATCATTCATAAGAATGGGCGCGTAGGAGGTGCTAATACCTTCCCCTCGTATAATCGTACTCCCGAGTCTGACTTTGGTCACACAAATTGATTCTACCCTCAACGGGGTAGCAATCATGTGTTCTAACTACACTTCAAAAGGTTAGCGGCGATTCCATCACACATTGGTTTTCCATGAAAATAATATTTTCAAAGTCACACATCCATTTCTCCCAATTCGTAGCCGCACTCGTTGTAGTGACCCGAAAAATAATATGATTTTAATAATAAGAGGGAGAGAAATAGAAACAGAAACAGAAGGAGGGCATAGACTTCGTTGATGACATTGCATTTTGGGGGATAACCATAATTTCAAGGAAATTGTTAGGACTCGTCGACAAGTGCATAAGAAAATTCATCGACGAACACAGGGCTTCGTCGACGAGAAAATACCGAGAAAGGTTTTGGGACAGCCTGAATTTCGTTGACGAATATAGGGCCTCGTCGACGAATTTAATGAAAGACTCGTCGACGAGGTGATGTGTCTCGTCGACTAAATCCCCTGTCTATAAATAGAAAAATCCAGATTTTTAACTTACAAACGAAGCTACCTCTTCCCTCTCTCTCTCTCCTCTTCGGTGCTCTCTCTCTCTCTCATCATTTTTGGGTCATATTTACACCGAATCGAGAATCTGAAGTCACCACGATGCTCCTGGGAAAGTTCTCTCCAAATTTGTTGGAGCGGATCGTTGGTGAAAGCAAGTTGGAAACCATCTCAAATCCAGGGTAAGGTCTTTTACTCAATATTTGGATTTGTGACAGTTGAGAAAAGTGTTATACGCCTAGAAATACTTAATTTTAATTTTGAGCAATATTGTTTCCAGGGGTGTTGAATTGGGAACGTAGGGAATCATCCCTAAGTTGAGGTTAGGCTTTTAAGTCGAATTTGACTTAGTGGTAGTTATAAAAAATGTTGTACGTACGAAAATACTGAACCTTAATACTGAGAGTTTTCATTTTCAAGGTGTTGAGTTAGGAACCCTGCAGGTGCGGGGAAGATTTTCTTAGGGGCTTTTCAAGAATTAGGTAAGGGGATAAACTAAACTAGTTTTGTTTTGAGAAAATGCATGTATATGTATATATAGTATTTGGTTTCAGGAAAAATAAATATATTTATATATATTTGCAAAATAGTGTGAAAATGATCGTATGTTGAATATGTGAAAATTCATTTGTGTGGCATGAGTAAAAATGTTGTGAAATACTGTTTTCTGGGAATGTGGACGATATGGATTTTTATGATGGAAAACCGACGTACGGGCCGAGATTTTACATGTTTTGCTAGCGTACGGGCTGTGCTATTTTTGTCAGCGTACGGGCCGTGCTATGTGATGTGATTTGCCAGTGTACGAGTTGTGCCATGTTTGCCGGCATACGAGTCGTGCTATGTGACTGTGACTTGCTAGCGTACGGGTTGTGCTATGTTTTGTCGGCGTACGGGTCGAGCTATGATAAAATGTGTAATACCGGCGTACGCGCTGATGATTTTCATGATACACGTATATATGCAAAATGATATGATTGATGTGGAAATTAATGATATGAGATATCTATGTATCACCATTTTAGAATATATATTATATGATATTAGAATCTGATTGACTTGGTCTAGGCTAGCACTTGCACGGTACCGTTGCTATGTGTCCATGGTCTTCGTGATCACGTTATCTGTGTTAATGCCGCTATACGGACTGGTGTGAGATTGGATGGTCGATGTGGTTTATAAGAAGTGTGCTGATCGCCCCTGGTGTACGGACTAGGTCTGGCAGACCCATCGGACCTACAGACTACTGTTTGACTTGGTAATGGTCGGCCAACCATTGTCAGGTCCCGCCTTTGGGCCACACAATCCAGTCATATGGGGGTAATACATGACAACAGTCAGCTAATCTACCAGGATTGTTTTTATGTTATTATTATTATGATATAAGATGAGATATGCTTATGAAATGCAGTATGTTCTGCCATGTTTTGATATACATATGTTTTCCCAGATTTGATAAACAGTACTGAATATGTTATATATGATATATGTAGAACACAGAATACTCATGTTACCACACACTGGTATTAGTTTATTTCCCTTACTGAGAGGTGTCTCACCCTTAAATCTTATAAACTTTTCAAAAGCGCCAGATAGGAGAGCGGGAAAAGCCCCGCTGAGCTAGTGCTATGTATCTATCCTTTTTGAAGATAAGTTTTGTAGGGACAGTTAGATTTTTGGGGAAATGTCCCTAGATCTTATTTTTGAGATGATGTATATATGGAAGTACGGTGAATGTAGTGGCTCTGGTATATGTGGTAAAATGATGGATGTTTTGTATTTATAATATTGTGAATATATATATTTCCTGCTGCTTAGGCTTCCGATTGTGTTATGATGTATCCCTGGTACCCACGGGTCCATGTGGATGGTGACCTGCCGAGCTGGAATGTATGAAGTTGATATTATTATTATAAAAAAAAATATGGAAAATGAGCAGGTCATGACAGCCGTTTCTGCCGAAGAGATGGTTTTCTCTAGTCGAGTCTGAGATGTTGCGACAACTTAAAAATAAATTTGAGAGAATTTTATGAAAATAACTAGCATAATCAAAATTTACTTACAAATAAACTCGGGTAAAAATGAATAAAAATTTAACATAATCGAATTTACTTACAAATAAACTTGGGTATGAATTTTAATAAAAGTCTAACATAATCAAATTTACTTACCTCTTACTTAACCTTATGCTACGATTATAACAAATATCTTTAAAAAATGAGATCGAAAATAGTAGGTGAGTGAGAATTTTAATTATAGTAAAAATTCTCCTTCTACTACTGATTCTTTCACTCACTAATTCTTCTTTTCCTTCGAAAATTTTTTTTGTGAAAAATGATTGTTAAGAGTTTCCTATTTATAGGAAAATTTTGGGAAAAAAAATTTATTTTGTAAAAGTGTGGGGAGGGGTGAAATTATAATTTTTTTTAAATTAAGGAATACACATGAATGGGTTAAGTATGAGCTAGGCTTGGGATGGGGATGGAGGTCATGTGAAAAAAATGGGAGCGCTTGCCGACACTCTTATTTAATTAATTATTTATTTTTTTATTTTTTTAAATCATTATTATTATTATTATCATTGTTATTATTTTTAAGCTATGATTTAGTATTTTTTTTTTAAAAGAATTAAGTTTGAATTTTGAAAACTCATGTGAGCTCCACACAACTTCGAGACTCAAGTGGATCCTACGTAACTCTAATAATTCTCACATGATTTTATGAGCCTTACATAGCTTCGGGACTCATGTGGACCCTACACGACTTCGAGACTCATGTAAGCCCACATAGGATACCTATATTATTATTATTATTTTACTAAGTATTTCTACAAATTATATCTGTAAAAACACTATTTTATGTATATGTACTTATTTACGTGTACAAATAGTGTTATCCTATGAAATTTCATTTTGACCAGATTGACTTTCAAGGAGTGACTGAGCCGCAATGGTCTCTGAGCACTCGCTAAGATAAGGTATTTTTTAGACATCAAACATAGAATCAATGATCTTAAAAAAAAACACTTCTGTATTCATATTAACTTAATGACCATTTTTATTATTATTTTGCTTTAATCGTATATATATTTTTGGGTCATCACATTCTCCCCTCCTTATAAAAATTTCATTCTCGAAATTTGCTAATTTAAAATGAGTACTGCATAATTGGTTGCACTATTTGAGAGATTAAATTGATGAACAATTTGGCTATGTCTTAGAATAGATTGAGGGTCATTTTGGCGAAATATCTTATTTTGGGAATTGAAGTGTGAATCGTCGGTCTAATAGGGGTTGAAATGGAAAAGAAATTTAGAAGATGCGGAAAAGGATAATTATATATATATATTATACATGTCCTATAAATTTAAAATATGTATATATAAAATAAAATGAATCGAAATTTGGCCTTTATAGAGTCTTAGCTCAACGTCAATCTCTATCGAAGTGCTAGCGGTCACTGCTAACTGCCTGGGTTCTTTCTTGGCGGAGTTGACCTCTTGTAATGTCGCCGGCTTGGGTCGAAAAAAGGGAGAGAACGCCTGTTTGTTCGGAAAGGGAGGAAGAGTTGCCCTCTTCCCCTTATGGCCTTTGGTGGGGATGCTCATAACGAGCCATCGGTGGCCTATACATGAGTCTCAGCGTATTGGATCTCTTGGCAATGGTGGAGTAGGCCAACATTATCCGAAACCCTTAGTGTGGTGATTGCGATACTGTCATATTAAGGGGTATGACTCATTGGTGTGATGTTAGTTGTAAGTTTCATAGACGGAATATTGTCGATAGGGATGAGGGTACAAGTGGTTGGGAAAATGGCAGAAGCACTACTCGGGGCGGTAGTGGCGGAGGAGGTAAGATGGATAATTAGTGGCGCAGTAGTTTAAATAGTGGCTTCTTCAACTAATCCCCGCTTACGCCTACGGTTCTCAAACCAAAAGCGTACAGTTCCCCTTAACTGCTGCGGAAGGTCTCCTCTAAAATCTCCAGTTGTGCCTTGTTGGGTTTCCATCTTTGGATTGGCGATCTAGTGCTGCTCTCAGCAACTTGGGGAGTTAGGTGATTTGGCAATATTTTCGAGTAATCAGAAAACCAAGAGAAAAGTTGGGAAGAGCTAATCTTTACAAACCAAAATGTGGTTGTTCAAGATGATAGAAAGCTGTGATGCTTAGAGTTCGAGGAGGGCAGGCCATTTTTATAGGGGAATGACCGCGTGTTGTGGAAATCGAGAGAGAGAGAGAGAGAGAGAGAGCGACGTGTGTCATGGATATCGAGCAATGCATTTTGCAAAAATCAAGGGAGAGCAACATATGTCACGAGAATTGAGAGAGTGCGACGCGCTTTGCAAAAATCGAGGGAGAACAATGTGTGTCGCGAAAATTGACAAAAAGTGACGCATTTTTCAAAAATCGAGGGAGAGCAATATGTGTCGCAAAAATCAAGAGAGAGTGACACGTGTTGCAGAAATCGAGCGAGCGATGCGTATTGCAAAATTTGCGGACTCAAGGTTTTGTTTATGTTTCTACATCTTTATTAATGCTTTAATTATAATTAATTTCATACTCAAGTCACCACTCAGGTGGGTGGCCTAGTGGTAAGGAATCGGGCGTACATCCATGTGATCGCGAGTTTGAGTCCTCACTATTTCCAAGTGGTCTCATGTTCTAGCCTTGCTTCGGGGGTAAGTGAGCTATAGCTGATGATTTCCACCCATAAGACTTTTTTTTTTTTTTTTGGTACTATATAAAGTATAATATAGTAAAATTTAAGTTGTATTAACTTTTATAAATTTTTACGAAATAAAAATTAAAGATTCTGTCAAAATTTGTACTTTTAAATCAAATTTGGATACTTTATGAGAATTGAATATGCAATGAAAATATATATATATATATATATATTCATATTTAACGTGCACATATTAACGGATTTTTTTTAATTTAAATATAAGATAGAAACATTTAAATTGTATTTAATTCCTTATAAACTAATACAAAATTAAAATTAAAGATTTAATCAAATTATATATTCATAAATTAAACTTTAATGTTTTGATGAGAACTAAATATGCAATGTAAAAATATAGATATTCATATCCAACTTGTACATGTAAAGGAATTTTAGGTAAATCTAGATTTCAGAAGAAACCGTTTGTTCATATCTAATGTGCCACTTCTTATATTTTTAGTGAAAATAATAACGTTGAAAATAAATAAATCTCGAATATTATTATATTATTATATTTATATATATGAAAATTTTAAATTATTTATGCATCTGATCTAGCAATTAATTATAAGTCATCAATATGAGTACGTGTTTCTACAAACATAAATAACATATTTAAATTAATTAACGTGTCTTCAATAATACTATCATTTTTCTTAGAGAATATATGATTGTTACCTGTCATTGGGAGCCTTCACATTAATCTCATTTATTAAACAATGATCAAATATTATTTTAAAATCATAAATCTATTATTACTGTATAATAATATAATAAACTAAAAGAAATATTCTAAACCACCCAATCCTAACCAAATCATGTTTTATGCCTAAACTCTGGTAAAAAATCTATATGTTACAGTATGCAGAATATATATCCTATTCTCTGATACCAATTGTAAGGATCCGAACTTGAGTGAGTTTCTATATATAAATTTTTCAGCGGACGCAAATAAATCTAAATTATTTTTATTACGAGAGCACTAATTAGCTTTATTACAAATATATGTCTCAACTATTAAAATGCAAATTTCTAAAATTTTAAAATACACAAACTTCTAAATTGTATTATGTTAAATTTTTATTCTACTCTACTCTTTTTATTTTCGTCCATGCACTTGCGACGCCAAATTTCTGATACACTATTCAAAATGATCTAAAATATAAAATAATGATTGAGATGAGACGACACTTAGTAAGTAAATAAGATTATTATTAGTGACTAAAATGAATTTTCATAATATTTTAATTTCGTAAAATATTATTTAATACTATAATTTCAAAACTGCTTTAAAAATAAATGTAAATTTAAAAATTTATGTATAAAACTTTTACTATCACCTATAGCAGTAAATTTTTATAATCATATACTATAACTGTTAAATTAAACTTTTTAACTTTTAAAACTATAACTATAATACTCAATCATGTATATATATATATACTTTTCCTTCAATTCATCCATAACTCTGTATACGTAATTAAATATATATATATATATATATATATATATATATATATATACGCGTACTGTAAAAACCATCCTTAGGTCTATTAATCGTAAGTCATGTTTACTTTCATGACTAAGTTGTGCAGTCCAAAGACTTTACTTAACTAACTGGTCGGCCAAACTAAATCAGCGTACATTATCATTAAGTGAGATTTTCTCCATTAAACCCTAGTTTGACCCGGGTGTGCACTCAGGAGAAAGTCACTACCATATAAAATCACTCTGCAAACAACATGGATGCACTATGATCCGTTTAAACTTTAAACTGCGGTATCGAGCATTCGTAATTTTCTGTATCGTCTGTGCCATAAAGGGTTTTGAAAACATCTTATTATAAAATTACAACAATATCATGACAATATCATTTTTACTCATATTTTCGTAAAATACGCAATGTAAAAATCAACTCATATCATTTTTACTCATATTTTCATGAAATATGTAATGTAAAAATAAACTCATGCCACACAATTTTTGTATTGAAAATATTTTCTTGAATAAAAATTAATGCTGTAAAATACCCGAGAGGTTTAGAATATTTTTTGATTTAAAAATAAACGCAAGTATATTAAAGATAAAACTAGTATAATTAAACATGCGTAAAAATAAATTTGAGATAATTTTATAAAAACAACTAACATAATCAAAAATTACTGACAAATAAACTCGGGTAAAAAAAAAATAAAAATCTAACATAAACGAATTTACTTACGAATAAACTCGGGAATGAATTTTAATAAAAGTCTAACATAATCAAATTTACTTATCTCTTACTTAACCTTATGCTACGATCACAAGGAATATCTTTAAAAAATGAGATCGAAAAGAGTGGGTGAGTGAGAATTTTAATTATAACAAAAATTCTCCCGCTACCACTAATTCTTTCACTTATTAAATTTACTTATCTCTTACTCAACCTTGTGGGCCCCACATAGGATGCCTATACTATTATTATTATTATTATTATTATTATTATTATTATTATTTTACCAAGTATTTCTACAAATTATGTATGTCAAAACACTATTTTATTTGTATGTACATATTTACGTGTACAAATAGTGTTATCTTATGAAATTTTATTTTGACTAGGTTAACCTCCAAGAAGTGACTGAACCGTAATGGTCTCTGAGCACTTGCTAAGACAAGGTCTTTCTTAAGCATCAAACATGAAATCAAAAATCCTACAGAAAAATACTTCTGTATTGATATTAATTTAATGACCATTTTTATTATTATTATTATGCTTTAATCGTATATATATATTTGGGTCATCACAATAAGCTCATTGCCGCACACTAATACTAATTTATTCCGTCTTACTAAGAAGTGTCTCACCCCGTTAATATTTCAACATTTTAGGGTCACCAGGTAACAAGACCTAAGAGTTCAGGGACGAGGTGTAGATATTACAGATAGAGTAAGTGTTAATCTAAACCTGTGTATATAATGTTTTGAGTTTTGAGTTATAGTTCTGTATGAGGAAATGGTATAGTAATGGTTGAGTGGTAATACTCTGGTATGTATAGTTGTGGATAGGTTTATCTTTACTTTCGCAGGTAGTGAATGGGCAGGTGTAATATTTATATTATCATCAATATATGTGTTATGATTGAAATGGGAAAAAAAAAGGTATAAAGAGATGAGAATGTAAAAGTATGGTATTAGAGACGTCATGATGATGTATTATTATGACTATTATGATTATTATATCAGCATATATTTTTTGGGGCATTACACTAGGCGTCACCTTTACTTCAGAAATGGATCTCTTTTGTGACAAGAAAGCTGCTATTGCAATATCTCACGACCCAATCCAACATGACCATACAAAACATGCACGAGTGAATCAACATTTTATCAAGGAAAACTTGAAAGCAAGAATAATTCAATTTCCATTTGTGAAGCCCGAAGACTAACAAGCAGACATACTCACAAAGGCGGTATCAAGCAAAAAGTTTCACAACTCACTCAACAAGTTGTGCTTCAGAGACTTGTATGCATCAACTCGAGGGGAAGTGTTGGCATGAGCTGCGAGAAATTAATTTAGGAAAGATAGCTGTACATGTAGATCCTCATTGTTATGATATCTGTAGTAATTGCTGTGACATCTCTATAACCAAAATAAAACTGGAAGTTTTTTATTTAAATGTATTCTTTCAATGTAAAAAATATGGGAGAGGAAATAAATCATTGCATAATTGACTACAGGGTTAACAAAAAGGAACTATTAATTTACAAACGGGAGAGAAGAGAAAAATGGTACAATGATTGTAGGAGAGAAAAAAGAGAAGCAAAATGTAAAACTATGAAAATGTTCAACTTGAAAATAAAATAATTACTTTGGCTTAAGTGAAAATAGTCAAAATAAGTATAACTAAATAAGAGGTGTCAGTATAAGAACGCAGGGTCGGCTCTTTACAATATGGGGTCCTAGGCGAATGATTTAATCAAAGACCCTTAATATTTTGTTTAATTTTTATTTTTATTTAAAATTAAATTTTCTAACTTTTTGAGATGCAAAATCACTAATTATGGGAATAGAGCATAATAAATAATGTTAATATTATTTAATTAAAAAAAATTGGGATCCAAAAACTATATTATTATATTAAGAAAAAATTTGGGGGCCCTAGGCGAGCGCCTCAACTGCCTAAAGGCAGAGCCGGCCCTATAAGAACGTAATAAAATAAGAGGCACAAGCCATGTGCATGTACTATAAGTGCTCTATGACTTTCTATTTTAAAAAAATTATAAAAATAAAATAAAAATTAAATAATAAATTGACATTTTGGGTTAACTATAGATAGTTATAGGGATCTTTTGAAATAATTATGAATAGTTATAGAGATAAATTTGACATAGTTATAAAGGTACTTCAGAAAAAGTTGTAGATAGTTAAAAAAGTATTTTGGAATAATTATCGGTAGTTAAAGGGATAATTTTGTTATTTTGAAAAGATGACACATAATCATTTTTATAATAGTATAGAGAATAGATTATCATAAAAAGAATAATAATATACAATTATATGTTGAAAATAGAATGAACTATTTTGACAATTGAGAAATTATTTATTCTTTGAAGATTTATTTGCCTTTGAAGTTGAGGAATCCTTTTGAATATATTCGTACCACTTGTCAATATATGAACCGATGATATTAAGATAAACGGGCTTTGGTGAATCATGATCTAATGATTTTGAAGAGTCTGAATCGAGCGACTCCAGTTGAGCTATCATTTTGATTAGTTTGGATTTCACACTATTGGATTTTGATTTTCTTGAACATAAAGAAGCAGTATTTTCTTCTTTAAAGACTTTCTTCTTATCTTTTGCTTTTGGATAAAAACCTTGAGATGGAGGACTTTATCCTAATGACTGGGCAAGTCGGGCTCGGACCTTTCCTTTAAGCGTGGAAAATTTTTCTCACCATCCAACTTAATAAATTATTCTGATTGTTTTTTAATAACAGCTTAAACTTTCATCTGGAGAGACTATAATATAGTCCCAACAAAATATCCATATGATCATATAAGTTGAACAAAATTGTAGTAGGCTTGAATAAAAGTCTGGTAGGTCCTAAGGATGTTGAAAATTCTTTTGGAACAGTTCAAAGTCACTTTGAATTGTTCGAGGGAAAATACATTTTTCATGCCGAATGAATTCGAACCATGAAAGGAACCATCTTGAAAATTTTTTAAAAAATTTTTGATCAAAATGAATAAACCAAGAATGACTATAGTTTCTGACAAACATTGTATTGAACCAAACATTGATGTAATCTTTGTAATTGTAATTCTGTAGACAAAAAACTCCTCTGAATCTTCTTGAAACGCGTGGGTGCTGACTCTACTTAGAAGGAGTAATTATTTTCAAATTTTTTATTTTTGAAAAGTTCACTTTTGAAACATCTTGAAGATCATAGTTATGATATATGAAAACTGAATTTGTTTCGATCAAAATTAATTCGTACAACTTTCTATCATTTAGAATGTCAAGAGTGTCAAAGTGACATCCTCTAAATAAATAATTTTTGATAACATCGAATGGGGAAGATGGATCCTATTCAGGTTCAATGGGAAACAGATCTTCAATGATATCTTTTGTAATGTAACCTTTTGAAACCCTTTGCTGTGAAGAGGAAGAACCCTGTCGTCCTTCCATGATTTCCTTGAACGAAGGAATTTAACCGGAAAAAAAAAATATATAATAATAATAATAATAATAATAATAATAATAATAATAATAATAAAATAATAAAATAAAATTAATTAATTAAATTAATAAGTAAAATGAACGGTATGATAAGGAACAAATATATATATATGTGTGTGTGTGTGTGTGTGTGTGTGTGTATATATATATATAAAAGGTATGAAAGCTTCTTAAAGAAGCTTTACTTTACTTTACTTTACTTAAGGTTTATTATATATATATATATATTATTAAATTAGCACAAGCTTCTTTAAGAAGCTTTGGAAATCAAATTTTGGATTTGGTGGGCGTGCTCTCTCTTCTCTCTCACTCTCTCTCTTCTCTCTCTCTCTCCTACAACTCTCTCTCTCTTCAATTTCGGGCTAGTTTTACGCCGGATCGACAAACCGAAGCCACCACGACGCTCCTGACGAAGTTCTTTACAAGTCTGCCGGAGTGGATCGTCAGGGAAACGAAGTTGGATTTCATCCCAAATCCAAGATAAGGCTTTATATTCAATATTTGGATTTTTGGCAGTTGAAGAAAGTGATATACGCGTAAAAATACTGAACTTTAATACTGAAAATTTTCAGTTCCAAGGTGTTGATTGGGAACGTTGGGAATCATCCCTAAGTTGAGGTAAGACTTTTTAAGTCGAATTTGACTTAGTGGTAGTTATAGAAAATGTTATACGTACGAAAATACAAAACTTTAATTCTGTGAGTTTTCATTTTCAGGGTGTTGAGTTGAGAACCTTGTGGGTACAGGGAAGATTTTCTTAGGGGCTTTTCAGGAATCAGGTAAGGGGATAAACTAAGCTAGTTTTGTTTTGAGAAAATGTATGTATATATATATAGCATCTGGTTTCAGGAAAAATAAATATATTCATATATATGATTTATATTTGAAAAATACTGTTTAAATGATGATATGTTGAATACGTAGAAAATTTGTTTAGTGTGGCATGAGTATAAAAATATTATGAAATACAGTTTTTTTTTTAAATGGGGACGATATGGATTTCTATGATGGAAAACCGGCGTACGGGCCGAGATATTTTTATATGTATATGTGATTTGCCGGCTTATGGGCCGTGCTATGTGGATGAGATTTGCCGGCGTAACGGGCCGGCTGTGATGTGCCAGCGGTCGGGCGGTGCTATGGTGATATGCCAGCGTACGAGCTGTTCTATGTTATTTGTCCAGCGTACGTGCTGTGCTATGTTATTTGCCGACGTACGGGCCGTGCTATGGTGGTTTGCCAGCGTACGTACTGTGCTATGTGATTTGCTGCGTACGGGCGTGCTATGTTAAAATGTTATACCATGGCGTAACGGGGCCGATGATTTTTATGATACACGTATATATGTGACAATAATGATTGATGTGAAAATAAATGATATGAGATATTTATGTATCACAGTTTTAGTATATGTATATAATACTATCAGAACCTGGTTGGCTTGGGTCTATGCTTGCACTACACTTACCCTTTGCTATGTGTCCATGTCCCTCGTTGATTATGATATCTATGTTAACGCCGCTGTACGAGTGGTGTGAGATTGGATGGTCGATGTGGTTATTATCAAGAAGTGTGCTGTTTCGCCCCTGGTGTTAACGGCCAGTCTGGGTAGACCCTCGGACCTACAGACTACTGTTTGACTTGGCAAGTGGTCGCCAACCATTATCAGGTCCCGCCCTTCGGCCAACAGCAACCCATCATGTGGGGTAATACATGACAACAAGCCAATCTAACCTACCATGATGTTTTTAAATGTTTATTAATTATTATGATCTAGATGAGCAATGTTTATGAAAATGCAGATGTTCTGCCATTGTGATATGCCTCTGTGTTTCACAATTTGATAAGTATTGAATATGTTCTGTATGTATAATTTAGAACACAAATACTCATGTTGCCACACACTATAATTAGTTTATGTCCCTTACTGAAGTGTCCTCACCCCTAAATCTTGTACATTTTTCAGGAGCCCCTGATAGGAGAGCGGGAAAAGTCCCTCTGATCTCGATCAGTTGTTGCCCTCGTTTGGAAGGTCAGTTTTTTGGTAGGGACAGTTAGGTTTGTGGGGATTGTCCCCTAGTTCATTTTTTAGATGTATATATTTGATATAGTAATTATAGTGACCTGTAAGGTGTTATACACATTATGATGAGATGTATATGATTTTATACTTTCTGCTAAAAGCGGAGGCCTCTGCTGTTGTTTTTGTTATATATCCCTGGTGCCACGGGCCCGAGGTGGATTGTGACGGCTAAGTTGGAATGTAGATGTGATTATAATTTATTTATATATATACAAAATATATATATGTGTAAGAAAGAGGGCAGGTCGTTACAAGTTGGTATCATAAGAGCCTAGTTTTGCTTAGGTTCTGTAGACTTTATAGTGCAGCAGGAACAGTACAGAGTTTTTGGAAATGTTTGAAGATTTTGGTTCCTAGCAAAGTCTAAAGCCGGACCTTCCGTGGTAGTTCTGTGTTTTTCCTGGGGTGACTATTTCAAAGAAACCATAGTAATCTATTGTCGTGTTGTGTTTCCTAGAGGTAGGACTGGGGGATTAACATGAGTTTCGAATGTGGAGATGGATGTGAGGATAGGTGTAAATTATGAGGATAGGATTACTGAATTGCAACCTCTATTTTCCAGGATGGGATCCAGAAGGAAATGTGCCCATCGAGTGGCAGTGATGGAGCAGACCAGCAGGTAGCTAGACCGACGCTGATGCGGTCATTACGTAGCATGGCTAAAAAAAACAAACAATAAGAGTAAAATAAAGTATGGCTGAGATTGCTAGGAGTCGATGGGGCAGAATGGTCATCTACATGCCATGGGTGCACTAAGAGTAAATTTACAAGATGAATCCTCCGGATTTCTCAGGTGGAGTTGATCCTGTAGCCGCTTAGAACTGATGCAGTCGATTGAGAAAATCTTGGCTTGCTGTAATGTACTAGAACCGAGGTCCTCTTTGCCACTTATAATTGAAGGAGAAGACTGAGAGGTGGTGGCTGCGGTGAAACTATTATAAGTAGCAGACAGGGTGACTCCAATAGCTATGACATGGGACCGTTTAAAGATTTGTTCTTTGATAGATATTTTCTAGCTATGTGAGGGAGGCTAAGGGTGAAGAGTTCCTGAGTCTGAATCAGGACAAGCTATCCGTCCAGCATATGCATCACGTTTTTATCCTAAATCGGCTCATCTCGATTCGCCCCATACATTGTTCCTGATGAGGTGAAGAAGGCGAGGCAGTTTGAGAGAGGCTTGAGGCGGAGTATATTTAGGCAGGTGGTGGTGCTGCGGATCCAGGACTTCGCTGAGTTGGTCGACAGGGCGGCCTTGGCAGAGATTGGTGAGCGTCTTGATGCGGATGAGCAGGGACATAGGAAGAGATCTGCATCTACGAGCTACCAGCAGGGTCACAGGCCGGGTCAGTAGAGAAGGGGTAATCATGGTAGAGGGCGGAGACAGGAAACGGGAGGACGCCAGGTGCAGACAGGGCAGGGTCCTCCAGTTTGTCAGACTTGTGGTAGGAGGCACTGGGGAGAGTGTCGAGCTGGTGGTGTAGTGTGCTACCGCTGCGGTAGATCGGGACATATAGTGCGAGATTGTCCTACCCCGCCAGATGCAGCTCCGGTGTGCTATCGTTGCGGTAGATCGGGGCACATGGTACGAGACTGCCCTACTCCACCAGATGCAGTTCCAGCTCCTAGACCATACCGGGGAGGTTATCAGGCACCACGGGGGGGGCCAGCAGAGGAATACGGCTCGAGCCAGGGTGTTTACTCTGACGCCGGGTGAGGCTGAGGTGTCAGGTGACATGGTGACAGGTATGGTCATTATGCTTTCTTTTAAAGTTATTGCATTATTTGATTCAGGAGCTACACACTCGTTTGTGTCCTTGGGGTGTATTAAATTATGTGAGGCTGAAACACAATCATTAGATGTTGAACTGTTGGTATCTACACCGACTGGGTCGGTAGTGAGGTGTGGTAGGATACTCCACGACTGCCCAGTAGAGATTCAGGGGAAAACATTGTCTGCTGATTTGATAGTGTTAGACATGCATGGGTTTGACGTTATATTTGGCATGGATTGGCTAGCGGCTAATTTTGCCAACATAGATTGTCGTGCACGAGATGTGATATTTAGACCCCCGGGGAAAGCAGAATTCAAGTTTGTAGGGTCGCATGTACAATCCCCGCCTCAGCTAGTTTCAGCTATTCAGGCTAGGAGACTACTGCTGAGTGGTTGTCAGGGGTTTGTGGCGGTTGTGAAAGAGATGTCAGAGAATGAGTCGAAACTTGCTAGCACGCTTGTAGTGAAGGAGTTTGTGGATATTTTTCCAGATGAGTTACCAGGCTTGCCACCCGACCGTGAGGTGGATTTCTCTATTGATCTACCTCCCGGTACAGCGCCGATTTCTAAAGTACCTTATCGAATTGCGCCAGTGGAGTTAGCAAAATTGAAGAATCAGTTGGAAGATTTGCTAGATAAGAGCTTCATACGGCCCAGTGTATCTCCGTGGGGAGCTCCAGTTTTATTTGTGAAAAAGAAAGACGGGACTATGAGGATGTGTATAGACTATAGGGAGATAAATAAAATGACAATCAAGAATAGGTATCCTCTACCCCGTATCGATGATTTGTTTGACCAGCTCCAAGGTACACGGGTGTATTCGAAGATTGACCTCAGATCTGGCTACCATCAGGTGAAGGTGAAAGCAGAAGACGTCTCAAAGACGGCCTTCAGGACTAGGTATGGGCATTACGATTTTCTAGTGATGCCGTTTGGTTTGACGAATGCTCCTGCGGTATTTATGGACTTGATGAATAAAGTTTTCCACCAATACCTAGACCAGTTTGTTGTTGTTTTTATTGATGATGTACTGGTCTATTCTAGGAACTATGAGGAGCATGAGACGCACTTGAGGCAAGTTTTGCAGACACTTCGGGAAAAGAAGTTGTACTCCAAGTTCAGTAAATGTGAATTTTGGCTGGAGAAGGTCGTGTTCTTGGGGCATGTTGTATCTGGAGACGGTATTTCTGTGGATCCTAGCAAGATTGAGGCTGTAGTGAATTGGGCTAGACCGAGAAATGTCCACGAGATCAGGAGTTTCTTGGGGCTAGCAGGCTATTACCGTCGTTTTGTTGAGGGATTCTCAGCTTTGTCAGGGCCCTTGACATGACTGACGAGGAAGAATGTTAGATTTGAGTGGGACGATAGTTGTGAGCAGAGTTTTCAGGAGCTGAAGCAGAGACTAGTCACAGCACCAGTGTTGATCATCCCATGTGGGGGTGAAGGGTATACCATTTATAGTGATGCATCCTTGAAGGGACTTGGCTGTGTATTAATGCAGCATGGCAGGGTAGTGGCGTATACATCCAGGCAGTTGAAAGAATATGAGAAGAACTACCCTACCCATGATCTTGAGTTGGCTGCAGTGGTACACGCACTGAAGATTTGGAGGCATTACCTATACGGTGAGCAGTGTGAGATCTTCTCCGACCATAAAAGTTTGAAGTATTTCTTTACGCAGAAAAAACTGAATATGAGGCAGAGAAGGTGGTTGGAGCTGATTAAGGATTTTGATTGTACCATCAGTTATCACCCAGGGAAAGCAAACGTGGTAGCTGATGCGTTGAGCAGGAAATCCAGGGAGCCGGTGTTGGCGGCTATGGGGATCCAGCATCCGATCATAATGGATCTGGAGAGACTCGGCATAGAGTTGGTGGAGAGTGATCTCCCAGTATGTATTGCCAGCCTAGTGGTACAGCCTACCCTGTAGGAGAGAATTAAAGCTGCCCAGAAAGAAGATCCAGAGCTAGTGGAGGTGATAGACAGAGTACAGAGTGGGCAGGGGGACGAGTTCAGTATTGCAGATGACGGAACTTTGCGGTTCCGTTCCAGATTATGTGTTCCTGCCGATACTTAGATCAGGAAGACTATTCTAGAGGAGGCTCACAGATCTTTGTATACAGTTCATCCCGGTAGTACGAAGATGTACAGAGATCTGCGAGAGTCATACTGGTGGAGTGGTATGAAGAGAGAGATTGCTGAGTATGTAGCGCAGTGTTTGACGTGCCAGCAGGTAAAGGCTGAGCACCAGAGACCGGCAGGGCAGTTGCAGCCGTTATTCATCCCGGAGTGGAAGTGGGATCACATATCGATGGATTTCATGTCAGGACTGCCGATGGCGTTACATGGTCATAATTCCATCTGGGTGATTGTTGATCGATTGACAAAGACCGCCCACTTTATTCCCATCAAGATCAGCTACTCCCTCAGCCGTTTAGCGGAGATTTACATTCAGGAGATAGTACGTTCTCATGGGGTGCCTGTATCTATTGTGTCGGATCGAGACCCACGATTCACATCACGATTTTAGAGGAGTCTGCAGGAGGCTCTAGGGTCTCAGTTATCGTTTAGTATGGCATTCCATCCTCAGTCAGACGGGCAGACTGAGAGGACGATACAGATATTAGAGGACATGCTCAGAGCGTGTGTACTAGACTTTGGGGGTAGTTGGACTCAGTTCATGTCATTAGTAGAATTTGCGTATAATAACAGTTATCAATCTAGCATTGGCATGGCACCATTTGAGGCTCTGTACGGTAGGAGATGCCGTTCTCCTTTGTTTTGGGATGAAGTGGGTGAGCGGCGAGTAGTGGGACCAGAGCTGGTTCAGCAGGCGTGTGATAAAGTTCGTCTTATCAGGGACAGGATCAGTTTAGCTCAGAGCCGATAGAAGAGTTATGCCGACCATCGCCGCCGGAATTTAGAGTTTGACGTAGGTGATCACGTATTTTTGAAGATAGCTCCGATGAAAGGGGTTATGCGATTTGGGAGGAAGGGTAAACTTAGTCCTAGGTTTATCGGTCCATTTGAGATTCTAGATAAAGTGGGACCGGTAGCCTACAGGCTAGCTTTGCCACCTGTATTGTCCAGGATTCACAACGTATTTCATGTTGCTATGTTGAGGAAATACGTCCCAGAACCTTCTCATGTCATCAATTATGATGAGTTAGAGCTTAGTGATTCACTGGGATATGAGGAGGTACCAATACAGATTCTGGATAGGAAAGTGCAAGAGCTACGTAACAGGATGATTCCTCAAGTAAAAGTCTTGTGGAGGAATCATGCAGTAGAAGAGGCTTCTTGGGAGTTTGAGGAGCAGATGAAGCAGTGGTATCCGCATTTATTTCAAGAAGTCTGAGTGAATAAATGTAAATAGTTAAGTAGTTTTCTATTGCAGGTACATGTAATGGTTGAATAGTGTAGTACTTTAGTTTTGGGAGAATGGTTTTCTTTTGTATATGTAATCTTCCAAGACTCGAGATGTAACCACGGTATTCCTCCGCCATAAGTGAGGATAGGTAATAAAATGAGTAGACCATTTTTCTTGATTAAAGGATGGCGAGTACGGAAACAGTAAATTTCGAGGACGAAATTCTTTTAAGGGGGGAGGAATATAGTAACCGGAAAAAAAAATATAATAATAATAATAATAATAATAAAATAATAAAATAAAATTAATTAATTAAATTAATAAGTAAAATGAACAGTATGATAAGGAACAAATATATATATATATATATATATATGTGTGTGTGTGTGTGTGTGTGTGTGTGTGTATATATATATATATATATATAAAAGGTATGAAAGCTTCTTAAAGAAGCTTTACTTTACTTTACTTTACTTAAGGTTTATTATATATATATATTATTAAATTAGCACAAGCTTCTTTAAGAAGCTTTGGAAATCAAATTTTGGATTTGGTGGGCGTGCTCTCTCTTCTCTCTCACTCTCTCTCTTCTCTCTCTCTCTCTCCTACAACTCTCTCTCTCTCTTCGATTCCGGGCTAGTTTTACACCGGATCGACAAACCGAAGCCACCACGACGCTCCTGACGAAGTTCTCTACAAGTCTGCTGGAGTGGATCGTCAGGGAAACGAAGTTGGATTTCATCCCAAATCTAAGGTAAGGCTTTATATTCAATATTTGGATTTTTGGCAGTTGAAGAAAGTGATATACGCGTAAAAATACTGAACTTTAATACTGAAAATTTTCAGTTCCAAGGTGTTGATTGGGAACGTTGGGAATCATCCCTAAGTTGAGGTAAGACTTTTTAAGTCGAATTTGACTTAGTGGTAGTTATAGAAAATGTTATACGTACGAAAATACAAAACTTTAATTCTGCGAGTTTTCATTTTCAGGGTGTTGAGTTGAGAACCTTGTGGGTACGGGGAAGATTTTCTTAGGGGCTTTTCAGGAATCAGGTAAGGGGATAAACTAAGTTAGTTTTGTTTTGAGAAAATGTATGTATATATATATAGCATCTGGTTTCAGGAAAAATAAATATATTTATATATATGATTTATATTTGAAAAATACTGTTTAAATGATGATATGTTGAATACGTAGAAAATTTGTTTAGTGTGGCATGAGTATAAAAATATTATGAAATACAGTTTTTTTTTTAAATGGGGACGATATGGATTTCTATGATGGAAAACCGGCGTACGGGCCGAGATATTTTTATATGTATATGTGATTTGCCGGCTTATGGGCCGTGCTATGTGGATGAGATTTGCCGGCGTACGGGCCTGTTGTCTGCGCTACGGGCGTGCTATGGGAGGGATGATTTGCCAGCGTAAGGCTGGGTAAGGAGGGGGAGATGTTGTTGTGCTATGTGATTTGCCGGTAGGTAGAAGTACCGTACGGGTGGGGAGGAGAGAAGCACGGGGCAGGGAAAATGGGTGGGAGACGGGGAAGCGTACCAAGAGTGGTAGCGAAGAGTGTGGTAGGGGAGGGAGATAGGGAGAGGGAGAGGCCGTGGGTAGCGGGGGGCGACAGGCGGATGGGGAAATGGTGGTGGCTCTTTCTTGTGTGGGCCGGGGTTTTTGTTCGTTATCTTCTTTTCTCTTTTTGTGTGCGTTTCTCACCATATTGCATTTCCTTCTTGTTAACTTATCGATTCTTTCCCTTTTTTTTATACACCTTCGCGACTTTCGCTTGCGCCGCCCTTTTCCGCTCCTCTTACGGCTTTACTTCCCGGTTGCTTGCCTTTCACAATTTCCTAGGTTATTCTTACATCTCATACATTATGTTATGATACACGTATATATGTGAAATGATATGATTGATGTGAAAATAAATGATATGAGATATTTATGTATCACGGTTTTAGTATATGTATATAATATCAGAACTTGGTTGGCTTGGTCTAGGCTAGCACTTACACGGTACCGTTGCTATGTGTCCATGGTCCTCGTGATTATGATATCTGTGTTAACGCCGCTGTACGGAGTGGTGTGAGATTGGATGGTCGATGTGGTTATTTTCAAGAAGTGTGCTGTTATCGCCCCTGGTGTACGGACCAGTCTGGGTAGACCCATCGGACCTACAGACTACTGTTTGACTTGACAGTGGTCGGCCAACCATTATCAGGTCCCGCCTTCGGGCCACACAACCCAGTCATGTGGGGGTAATACATGACAACAGCCAGCTAACCTATCAGGATTGTTTTTATGTTATTATTATTATGATATGAGATGAGAAATGTTTATGAAAATGTAGTATGTTCTGCCATGTTTTGATATGCATATGTTTTCACAGATTTGATAAACAGTATTGAATATGTTATGTATGGTATATGTAGAACACAGAATACTCATGTTGCCACACACTAGTATTAGTTTATTTCCCTTACTGAGAGATGTCTCACCCCTAAATCTTATACATTTTTCAGGAGCCCTTGATAGGAGAGCGGGAAAAGCCCCGCTGATCTAGATCAGTTGTTTGCCCTCTTTGGAAGGGTAAGTTTTTGGTAGGGACAGTTAGGTTTTGTGGGGATTGTCCCTAGATTTCATTTTTGAGATGTATATATTGTGAGATAGTAATTGTAGTGACTTTGGTATGTGTTATGCACATTATGATGAGATGTATATGATTTTATACTTTCTGTTGCGTAGGCTTCTGCTGTATGTTTTGTTATATCCCTGGTGCCCACGGGCTCAGGTGGATTGTGACCTGCTAAGTTGGAATGTATGATGTGATGATAATTTATTTATATATATAAAAAAAATATATATGTGAAAAAGGAGCAGGTCGTTACATTGAAGGTCTAATGAGAGATGAAAATTTGTTTTAAATAGTGACATCTTTTGATGAGGTAACTTTTGAATAATAGTCACGAGTTGTTTGTCGAGACATTTTTTTTCCTGTAAAAATCCCTTGTAAGAAAATCTAAAATTGAATTTGAAGCTCCTTTAATAAATTCAATTTGAAAATCATGAATACATAAAACAATTGATAAAATTTCATTTTTAATTGTTGAATAATTGACTTGAGGACCTGACCAGGCTCCTGAATGGAATCTGACTAAGGTTTCTCTTGATCATAGCCGTTGTTTGAGAATACCTCAAAATCTAACATTAGAGGCATATGTTTCTACAATCATGAAGGCCTTTGGGTCTGGAAGACTAAGGTAGGGTAAAGTTTTGACTTTAATGACTAGTTGAGTATGTTCATCTGACCATGCAGGTGAATTCTTTTTTAATCTTTTGAATAATAGTTTAAGAATAATTCTAATGTTTGGAATAAAATCTGCTACATAATTAAGACATCCTAAAAATCTTTGAAGTTAATTTTTATCTTTTATTTCATTTGAAAATTTGTCTGCAAATTCTAATGATCTTTGTATTGAGGTAATTGTATTTTGATAAATATTATGCCCTAAAAATCTAACATTAATTTGAAATAGTTTGATTTTTGGTTGGGAAACAACAAGACCATTTCTTTTGATTATTTTAAGAAAAATGTTAAGATTTTTCAAGTTTTGTTTAATTGTTTCAGAGTACACAAGGATATCGTCAATGTATAGGATTTTAAATTTTGTATATGGATTAAAAATTTCATTCATAATATTTTAAAATTCTGATGGTGCATTTTTGAGTCTTAAAGGCATTACGTTCCATTCGTAATGTCCAAATGGTACTGTGAATGCAATTTTATATTTATCCTCTTCAGCTATATGTATTTGCCAAAATCTTGACTTCATGTCAAATTTTGAAAATATTGAGGCCGTACATAATCTATTTAATAAATATTTTTTACTAGGTATTAGATACCTAATCCATTGTAAAGTTTTGTTTAAAGGTTTGTAATTAATAACTAATCTTGGAGCTCCTCTTTCTATATTAGTTTGATTCTGAACATAGAAGACTGAACAACTCCAAGGAGACTTACTTTTCCTCATTAATCTTTTGTCTAAAAGATCTTTAATCTCCTTTTTGCAGTATTCAAGTAATTTATGATTCATTTGAATTGGTCTTGCCTTAGTAGGTATTTTATCTTCTGTAAAATCCTTTACATAAGGTAATTTAACCATATGTTTTTTTCTTGACCAAAATTCATTAGGTAGATTTGAACGAACTTATTTATCTAATTTTTCTTTAAATTGTTCAATTTTACTTTTGATTTATGGAGTTTGAATTCTTTCTTCAATTTTTGTATGATAGATTTCTTTTGATAACTGCTTAATATGTTTTCTTTTTTGCCTAATTAAATTAACTCTTTTGACTGCAAGATCTTTTAATGCATTTACTTCCCTTTCTTTCATTTTGTAAATAAATTCAAACAATACCTCTTGACCACCTATTTGTGTATGAATACCATTTTTGTCAACTTGAAATGAATAAATTAATGTAAAAAATTGTGTTCCTAGAATAATCTCTTGTTGCATATCTTTGACAAGTACGAAAGTTGTTTTTAAACAAATTTCTTGATTACAAATATGTATGTCTGAAATATTGTATTGTATTTGAAGTCTTGCATTATTTGCTCCATATAATTGTGTTGTAATTTTTTCATAATATTGAGTTGGAATTAGTCCCTCTTGAACACAATTCATGTCTGCCCCAGTGTCTAATAAGGCATAGACAACATGGACAAATGTCTTATTAATTACAATTTTAATTTCTATGTATCACTTATGCATATTACTTTTGATAAGTATCCTAAAAAAGCCTTTTTTTTTTCATTATCTATTTGAAAGTTATTTTCTTCATCTTTTGATTCGATTATCTCAATTTTTTCTTTTCCTTTATTATTGTATGAATTAACTTTTATTTGTAGATTATTCATTTCCTCTTTCATCTTATTTGTCTCTTCTTTTGTATTGTTAACTTCACGTTGTAAATCTTAGATGGTTGGTTGATTATTTGTATTATTGATCAAAAGTTATTTTTCCCTATATCTATTAATAATTTTTGTAATATCATAACCTTTTCGAAACTTGGGTTTTTCTTCTTTAATTAATTGTTCTTTTAATTTTGTTAAATATTTGCTTTTAACTTTTGGATCTTCTATATGTTCAATCATTTCTAACATTACTTCACTTTCTTTTGTAATTACATTAAGAGATTTTGAACACTTATCACAAAATCAAAATCCTACTTCTTCATTACATGATTCTTCTTCTTTTAAGGATAATTCTGAATAATCTGAGGAAGAGGTTTCTTATATCTCATGAATAATTTCTTCTGATTTTGAAGATAATGATAATTCTAACTCACTTATTATGATTAATGAAATCATTCTTCTTTTGAGTTCGTCATTTCAATTTAACTCCTTAATCTCTTGTTTAATTTTACAGTCTTTTGCATAGTGTCTCCTTTTTCCACATTTGAAACAAGTTATTTTCCTTTTATCCTTATATTTTGTTTTACCTTTTGATGGCTTAGGATTGATTGAATAATTTTTCTTTTTCTTTTTATAATAATTTTTATCATATTTTTTGTAATATTTCCTAGATGGTTTTTTATAATAATTATTTTTATGATGCTTATGTCGTTTTGAAGGAGCTTGGATTCTTTCATACACCGTATTGAGTACAAAAATCTCCTAATTCTCCTTTATTCTTCTTAAATTCATTTTTCATTTGAGATTGTATTTTGAGTTCATTGCATAATTTTAGACCTTCGTGATTTATAACATTGATGATCTGTCCATATGTAATTGCTGTATAACTTGTCCCTAATGTATCTTTGATAATTTCTCTAACTTTTTGAGCAAATAATTTGGGCAATCCTCCTATAAACTTTTCTTTCCAAAACCCACTTCTACCGTTTGGTTCTCATAAAACTTTTGCAAGGAAAATATATTTGTATCATGAAAAATCAGATAATTTTGGACATGTGAGATTGACTAATATGATACTATTTTTCTCCGTATTATCATTAGGATCTCCCGTAAAGGTTTTGAGTATTGACCATAGTAATGCTGATACATCATCACTAACTTGTGTTGGTTGACCATCTCTTTCTTCTATTTTGACTGTAGTAAAAATTTGATCTCTTTATGCTGAAGTGAGATAATTATCCCATCAAGCTTTAAGTGACCCATTAAATCATTGAACAAGTATGACTGCTATTGTTGGTTATTCAGCTTTTGGATTAGTCATTTTAAAAGAAGTGGCTGCTAATGTCATTTTTTGAATTAAGGTAGTTATTTGATATTCTGTGAATCTATCAAGATTCCACTCAAGTAGATCACTTCTGAAACTTCTGTATGATTTTAAAGGTTTATTTTCAAATAATAAACTTAGAGGTGTTGGTCTTTTGTAATAAGTTATAGCACTTTTGTTTTTTTTAAGAATTATTGTTTATTTTGTTTATCTCAAAGTCACTTTCTTCTCTAAAACTTTTTTTTAATCATGAATAGCTGAGTTTTTTCCGATTTTATCATTTTTTTAAATATATTAAATAATACATTTTTTGGGAAAATATTTCCTGGAATAACCCTTATGTAATCTCGCTACTTGGAGTAGCGAGATTTGTCACATGTTATTCAAAAAAAAAAATTATTTAATATATATATTTTTAAAAAATGATAAATCGGGAAATAAATTCTTTCAATATATTTTTTAAAAAAATGATAAATTAGGAAATAAAATTTTCTACATAATAAATTTAGCATTTATTATTAGTTTTGAGTAATTAGCATTTATAAATTGGGAATGTTTTGAGAAACTTTCTATACCCGTCCTGCGATTGAAAAATTTATATATATAATAACTATTTGAAACTAGCCATTGACCGCGGGCAAGACAGTATTTATGACAATCAAAAATAAATTTTATTTTAAGAAAACACTTGCGTCTCTCCCTTTTTATATTTATTATTTTAAGAAATAATAATAAAAAGTTATGAAGATTTATTCAAATTTTAAAATACAAAATCATTTATAAAATTATTATATACTATATATATATATATATATTACACTATTTTAAAATTTTCTAAAATATCCATATAATTATCTATAATTCTTACCTTGTATGCATTGCTTTGGTTCTTTAATTTTTTTTAAAAAAAAATCCCAAAAATTGATAATTTAATTGAATTAAAATATCTCATATATTTTTTTTTATTACTCATAATTTTAATATGTATGAGTCTTTTGGAACATCTCAAGTGGCGCCAAACTGCCTAATTAATCTCAATAATTAGAATTTAAATTATAGCATCATTTTTATTATTTTATATTCATTTTTGTATATTAAAGAAGCAGTTTATCACAAAAAAATATGGTATTAAATAAATATTGAAATTACTGCTCGTAGCTTTGCAGTGTTGATAATAAATATTTTTCTTAATTGATATTTATATTGATAAAAAATTTTATATTGAATAAATATTAAAGTAATTTTTTTTGTTGTGTCAATATATATATATATATATATATTATTTTCAGGTACAATTAAAATTGGTAATTTAAATAAAGTTCAAATTTTCAATTTATTATGCGATAAATTTTTTTAATATATTTTTTTAAAAATGATAAATCAGGAAATAAATTTATCATTTATTATTATAATAATGATAAATCGATTTATTATGTATAAGAATTTATTTCCTAATTTATCTTTTTTTAAATATATTAAAAGAATTTATTTTTCTATTTATTATGCAGAAGAATTTATTTTCCGATTTATCATTTTTTTAAAAAATATATTAAATAATATTTTTTTTTGTGGAAATGACACATGGCAAATCTCGCTACTCCGAGTAGCGAGATTATGTCATTTTGAGAAATATTTTTTCAGAAAATATATTATTTAATATATTAAAAAAAAGATAAAAAGGGAAAAAAACTCATGAATAGCTTCTTCTTTTGTTAAAGTATTAACTTTTTATGTTTTTTTAAGAAGTTCTTCAATTTTTCAAGTGATTTGATCATTTTGAGATTCAAAAATAAAATTAATGTCAAATAATGAGAAAGACTTGAATATTAGTTTTTTCTGTTTACCTTTACTTGTTTCTCCTTTTTTAAAGACACTATTATTTTTAATCTCTAATGATCCTTCTAAAATATTTTCATTTCTTGTAGATTGATTTGCAATAGATTGAAGCATTTGATTTGTATAATTATTTTGATTAATTAATTGATCAAGATCATTATTTACTTGTTTAACTTAGTTATAAGGCGAGACTATTACTTTTATTCCCTTGTAATCAATGTTGAAAGAATTTGATGATACATAGTTATTGTTTAATAAGTGCCTATGCTTTTTATTATTATGGATAACATTAACATTTTGTCTATTTTTAAATATTTAAAAAATAGAACATTCTACCATTCAATTTTTATTTTTTTCCTTTTCTCCTTTATTATATTTTGCAAAGAATTTATCTCATGTGAATGTACCATAAGTGCTCAATGAATTTCAATTTTTAAAATTTTTTAAAAATTATAAAAAATAATAAAAATTAAATAGTAAATTGACATTGTTGAAAATAAAAATGAAGTATTTTGTTAAAGAAAGTGCAATGAAATGTTGGCAAAATTTATTTATTTATTTATTTTTAAGTAGCAAACATTAATGAAACGAAAAAGATCCAAAAAAGAAACAGGAAGGAATCACAGCGCTCGCAGTGGGCGGCATCCTTCCGCTCGCACGACACCTCTTGCTCTCTCCTTCTCCCACTTTCAGGTACAATTAAAATTGGTAATTTAAATAAAGTTCAAATTTTCAATTTATTATGCAATAAATTTTTTTAATATATTTTTTTTAAAAATGATAAATCAGGAAATAAATTTATCATTTATTATTATAATAATGATAAATCGATTTATTATGTATAAGAATTTATTTCCTAATTTATCTTTTTTTAAATATATTAAAAGAATTTATTTTTCTATTTATTATGCAGAAGAATTTATTTTCCGATTTATCATTTTTTTAAAAAATATATTAAATAATATTTTTTTTTGTGGAAATGACACATGGCAAATCTCGCTACTCCAAGTAGCGAGATTATGTCATTTCGAGAAATATTTTTCCAGAAAAGATATTATTTAATATATTAAAAAAAAGATAAAAAGGGAAAAAAACTCATGAATAGCTTCTTCTTTTGTTAAAGTATTAACTTTTTATGTTTTTTAAGAAGTTCTTCAATTTTTCAAGTGATTTGATCATTTTGAGATTCAAAAATAAAATTAATGTCAAATAATGAGAAAGACTTGAATATTGGTTTTTTCTGTTTACCTTTACTTGTTTCTCCTTTTTTAAAGACACTATTATTTTTAATCTCTAATGATCCTTCTAAAATATTTTCATTTCTTGTAGATTGATTTGCAATAGATTGAAGCATTTGATTTGTATAATTATTTTGACTAATTAATTGATCAAAATCATTATTTACTTGTTTAACTTATTTATAAGGGGAGACTATTACTTTTATTCCCTTCTAATCAATGTTGAAAGAATTTGATGATACATAGTTATTGTTTAATAAGTGCCTATGCTTTTTATTATTATGGATAACATTAACATTTTGTCTATTTTTATATATTTAAAAAATAGAACATTCTACCATTCAATTTTTATTTTTTTCCTTTTCTCCTTTATTATATTTTGCAAAGAATTTATCTCATGTGAATGTACCATAAGTGCTCAATGAATTTCAATTTTTTAAATTTTTTAAAAATTATAAAAAATAATAAAAATTAAATAGTAAATTGACATTGTTGAAAATAAAAATGAAGTATTTTGTTAAAGAAAGTGCAATGAAATGTTGGCAAAATTTATTTATTTATTTATTTTTAAGTAGTAAACATTAATGAAACGAAAAAGATCCAAAAAAGAAACAGGAAGGAATCACAGCGCTCGCAGTGGGCGGCATCCTTCCGCTCGCACTACACCTCTTGCTCTCTCCTTCTCCCACTTTCAGGTACAATTAAAATTGGTAATTTAAATAAAGTTCAAATTTTCAATTTATTATGCAATAAATTTTTTTAATATATTTTTTTTAAAAATGATAAATCAGGAAATAAATTTATCATTTATTATTATAATAATGATAAATCGATTTATTATGTATAAGAATTTATTTCCTAATTTATCTTTTTTTAAATATATTAAAAGAATTTATTTTTCTATTTATTATGCAGAAGAATTTATTTTCTGATTTATCATTTTTTTAAAAAATATATTAAATAATATTTTTTTTTGTGGAAATGACACATGGCAAATCTCGCTACTCCAAGTAGCGAGATTATGTCATTTCGATAAATATTTTTCCAGAAAAGATATTATTTAATATATTAAAAAAAAGATAAAAAGGGAAAAAAACTCATGAATAGCTTCTTCTTTTGTTAAAGTATTAACTTTTTATGTTTTTTAAGAAGTTCTTCAATTTTTCAAGTGATTTGATCATTTTGAGATTCAAAAATAAAATTAATGTCAAATAATGAGAAAGACTTGAATATTGGTTTTTTCTGTTTACCTTTACTTGTTTCTTCTTTTTTAAAGACACTATTATTTTTAATCTCTAATGATCCTTCTAAAATATTTTCATTTCTTGTAGATTGATTTGCAATAGATTGAAGCATTTGATTTGTATAATTATTTTGACTAATTAATTGATCAAAATCATTATTTACTTGTTTAACTTATTTATAAGGGGAGACTATTACTTTTATTCCCTTCTAATCAATGTTGAAAGAATTTGATGATACATAGTTATTGTTTAATAAGTGCCTATGCTTTTTATTATTATGGATAACATTAACATTTTGTCTATTTTTATATATTTAAAAAATAGAACATTCTACCATTCAATTTTTATTTTTTTCCTTTTCTCCTTTATTATATTTTGCAAAGAATTTATCTCATGTGCATGTACCATAAGTGCTCAATGAATTTCAATTTTTTAAATTTTTTAAAAATTATAAAAAATAATAAAAATTAAATAGTAAATTGACATTGTTGAAAATAAAAATGAAGTATTTTGTTAAAGAAAGTGCAATGAAATGTTGGCAAAATTTATTTATTTATTTATTTTTAAGTAGTAAACATTAATGAAACGAAAAAGATCCAAAAAAGAAACAGGAAGGAATCACAGCGCTCGCAGTGGGCGGCATCCTTCCGCTCGCACGACACCTCTTGCTCTCTCCTTCTCCCACTATTACTCTCTCTTCTTAGGCGGGAGCGCACGGAGGGGGGAGGATACAGATGTCGAAAGTCGTGGCCGATTCGAGTAGCAACAGAGCAGCCGTTCAAGCCACCAACGACGACGCTTCTGCTAGTAAATTGTTCGTATTATTCACTCATTTGATTATTGTATTTATTATTTAATTAGTGCGATCCTTTTTCTTTTGGCATTTCATAACCAAACGGCGTGAAACTAAGATTTCAAATTCAATTTCTTTTGTTTTTCCTGCATTTTTCGTAGCAACCTAAACAGTTTTTTATTTTTTATTTTTTATTTTAATAATATTATTATTATTGTTATTAATTTATGTTCAGGGTTCAAGCCTGATTTACAGTCTGTTTTGCTTGAATTTTAGGGCTTGTTTGAA
This sequence comes from Malania oleifera, assembly GCF_029873635.1. Taxonomy (NCBI): domain Eukaryota; kingdom Viridiplantae; phylum Streptophyta; class Magnoliopsida; order Santalales; family Ximeniaceae; genus Malania; species Malania oleifera. Next base: position 33,988,634 of record NC_080426.1, on the reverse strand, counting down.
GTTCGAATTGAATAAATTCTGTAGTGCCTCCATTGAACACTTTTAAAGAGAAGAGGCATGAAGTACTTAGCGGACTTAATTGTAAAAATTGAACATCGAGCATTTTATGACAAAAATGTTCGATTTTTTTTTTTTTTTTTGGGATTTTACCAGCCTGTACCGAGTTTCCATATGCAATCGAGTTTGACGTTGAACTCATACTCCTTATTATCATTTTTATTTATTTTTAAATATAAGACTTTGAATTAAACATCGTAAGTTGGTTCCCTTAACTCATCTTTGCTGGAATATCATGTGCAAATTGATATCTACTTCATGTTTCCCGCTTTCTGGAGATAACACTAATGGTTAGTATTGTGATTCATGTGATTTAGCTTTTAAGAAATAGCTGTATTCTCTTTTAAGCAATAGCTATTTACTTTCTGATCTTATATTATGAGTCCATTAGGGGACTCTCCAATCTTTTGACTATAAAACCTCCATAAAACTTGAGATGGCTTGGTGAGGGGTTTGTAAAGGAGGATGGGCCACCTCCATTTTGTAGTTCCTGCTCAAAGGGCCTCCAAATGAATAAATTTTTTTTGTTCATTTTTATTTTTACCCTTCTGTTGTAACATGTATTCATGTAAGGGATTTTAGGAAAAAGGGGTACATTTATGTTGAGTTGCAAGAGAAATAGGAATATATTTTGTCATTGGTTTTGGATGGAGTTAGGTTCTTTTTGGAAGGAGGGAATTGATGTAGGATGGGAAGCGGGTATTTTGATGGATCATTTCGACCCAATTTGGAGGTCTACGTCGAAGAATAGGGTCATTGGGTCAATGGTTTATCAGGTCCTAAACCCAAATGTGCTTTGTTGTCTATTATGTGTGGTTAATTTGCTTGTAGTATGGTTATATATCTCGGGAGCTTGTTTGCAATATTTGTGTATTTTAGGTGTATGTTTATAATTTCATCTAGCTTTAGGGGTATATGTGTAATTTCATTTGTTAGAGGCTTTCTTATAAATAGTTTGTGAAATTCAGGTAGAAGGTGGTTGATGAATTTTAATTGAATTGAACGTATGATTTCCCCTCCTCTCTTCCCCTTCCTTTCTCTCTTCAATTTCTTCTAACTCTCCAATGGCTGCAGATCCTTGATTCTGTCCAGCATCAGAAGGATGTTAATTATGCAAATGAGACAAAGAGGAAGAATAATTGAGAAAGAAAAATGGAAAATTAGAAGCGAAAGAAAGAATAAAATTGAAAAATGGAAAATTAGAAGCGGAAGAAAGAATAAAATTGTGGTTGGGCTAAATGATGTAGCATCAAGGATGGAGAGAAGGATAGAGAAGGGAGATGAGGAAGAAGTGGATAGATGGGATGAAGACACGCGCAACTTCCAAAATTTTAAATACACTGTAGCATCATCATTAATAAAATCTTTCCCTCATCCAGGAAAAAAAATGCTGTTTTTATATTACTTCAACACTCTAATTTATAGAAAAAGGTAAAAAGCAAGAAAAGTACAACTACATCCTTGAGACAATATGAAAACAAACCCAACATATAATCATTATTTATAATTGAACTAAACTTGTTCCAATTTAGAAGCCAACAGATCCTTGACCTTATTCTTTGGAATTGGCCTCCCAATAGGGCTAAGGTAAGCCATCCAATGGCAGGCTTCTCGTCTGCCAGCACTTTGCTTTACATTTTTGAGAGTTATACCATACACTCAGTTTTTTCTGTATGTGGTTTTTTATTTGCCCAGCTTCTTGGTCCATATAGCGTGGTTGGCCTTATAACTATCCTATCAAAATTTCCTTTTAGATTTCTTTTTTTTATTTGGTGATTACTGTTAGAATACCACTTTTCCTAAAAGCTTAAACTGTTAGGTTGTGGGCCAGCAATGTTTATTAGGCCTTAATAATCACCCGCATGTGCAGCCCGACAGCACGTGGGGAGATAAACAAACGACAAACAACATCTATTATAGGGAATAAGATAATTCTTAACTGAAAAAAAATAAATGTGGGCAACAAAATTAGAACCCAAGACCTCTTGGCAACCTAACTCTATTGCCATGTTAGATTCCACTTTACCTGAAAGCTTAAGTTGTTTGGTTGTGGGCTAACAATATATATCGGACTTTAAGAATTACAAAGCACACTTGAAGCATTGCTCCATTTTAATCAATTTGCTTTATGCATGTCATCTTCTTAAATTTTCCCTTTTCCTTAAATGATTGATCCAAGGTTAAAAATACTAAGTTTTTTCATTAGGAAAAAAGTATAATTGGTTATCTAAAATTTTATCATTTTAAGGATTATTGACAATTTTTTTTTTTTTTTTGGATTTCTCATACAACTACTAGAATTGCACTTTTTTTTTTTTATAATAAATTTATGGTTATCTTGGAATCTCTAGATCCTTGAGTCTCATTGTATAACATAAAACTCTATTGATCCTCTAGTTTGATTTATTGAAACTACAAGGTTTGAATCCCATCTGTTCATAGAGATTTAATTCAATCTAACTTAAATATTAGATATATAACACATGGAATAATTGTCTTCCATTGATTAAAGCTTAAAGATTTGAAAAAAAAAATAATTGGACATAGAAAACAAAACTAAATTACTTATGATTAAATTTCTCTTCCCTGGGATTTATATAATAAATTAACGTTCAAACTAATTATATGTGGATTATTTTATTGTCTCTTAGTGATTTTTTTTTTTCCAGGTAGAAAAAAAGTAATTTTATTAAGGGTAGAAGAAAATATTAGGAGGATGAGAAAACTTCTAAAACAAACCAGGAAAAGCTAAAAGAAAGAAAAAAACCAGGTACATACGTGAAAAAGAACAAAAAATGAGGCTACCAAAGCCGTTCAATCATGCTTTAGATCAGAGTAGCCAACACTGCTGAAACAACATGAAATGAAAACTCGCAGTAAAACAAAGAAAACAATTCTGCTACAGATCTAGTCAATAGATGAAGTGCAATCTCAAAAATACAAGCATTATTCCCCAAGAAAACTCCTATAAAACAGCAAACCGCACACCACCCCAAAGTTCTTGCATTCTTATGCTTCTTGAAACCTCTTAAAGTGCTCATCCCAAAAGCTTTCAAAAGAATTGGGGCATACTCGACACACACTGAACAAGCCCAAAAGCTTGTTCCATAAACTCGAGGTTCATGAGACATTAGATGCACATAAGGAGATGTAGCACTAATTATTATTAGCAAGAAAATAAATGTAAAAGAAAAACAAAGTAAATTAATGATTTGAATTAAAGAAATTCATATGTTGTTAACAATGTCGTGTAAATAAGATAAAGGTGTTCATTTGGCTGATTGTGCTGAATAGAATCAAAACTAATAATCTGTTGCAAATTAGGAGACCCTATATCCAGATGTTTGTGTGCTTTTTTATTTGAATTCTGGCTTGGCTCCTTATTTGTTCTTACATTATGATTTTGCTTGGAGTATTTGGAATAATTTATTTGGCGTGTTGGGAGAAGCGTGGGTTTGTCCAGCGACAGTGGATGGAATGCTGGTTATCTCTTTTGAGGGCTTCGGAAGGAAAAAGGATAGGACTGCTCTGTGGAAGTGTGGCTTTTTTACAGCGTTGTGGGGTTTATGGTTGGAGCTAAATGCACAAATTTTTTCAGGGCTAAAACTAAGCAGACAGCTGGTTTGGGAGAAGATCTGTTATTTGGCTTCTGTATGGTGCATTGGCTCTGGTTGCTTAAGGGAGCATGCTTTTAAAAAATTCAGCAAGATTGGAGGAATTTTTTGCTTTGATATTTCAAAGCATTTTTTGTGTTTTTAGTTTCTTTATTTTTCTGGATTTTTCTAGAATTCTTTTGGGAGATGTCTTACTCTCCTCTTTGTAAATTCATCTCCTTCTAATGAAATCCCTGCTTTTTCTATAAAAATAAAAAAAAACAATGTCATGTAAATAGGAAATCCTAGTGACAGAAATCGGTCTCTTGATTCTCTTCTCTATTTATAATATATGTAAGCGACATCACATTGAGACTCATTGAGCTCAGAAGCACTTAGAGACTGGGTGTAGTGAGGTGTAGACTCAAAGAAGGTAACATCGGTAGAAACAAAGAAGCGATGCAGCGCAGGACTATAACAATGATATCACTTTTGAGTATATGAGTAGCTCAAAAAGACACATTTTATAGCATGAGGATCTAACTTATCCACCCCAAGAGTTAGTTGATGAACAAATGACACACACCCGAATATACGAGGAGGGAGAGAGAATAAAGGTGAATTTAGGAAAGAGAATGGAGTAGGAAATTTTACCATTGAGAATAGAGGATGGCATCCTCTTGATCAAATAGCAAGAAATAAGTACAACATCATTCCAAAACACTTTAGGTACATGCATTTGATAAAGTAAGGTGCAAGTGATTTCAAGGATATGTCCATTTTTCCTTCTCTGCAACCCCATTTTGTTGAGGAGTGTGGGCACGAAATGATTGATGGGTAGTACCAACCTAAGTCACATAAGTAATGAATTGTGCACTGAAATACTCTTTAGCATTATCACTTTGAAGTTTTCGAACTAACAAACCAAATTGAGTCTTTATTTGAAAGCAAAAGGAACAAAATACATGAAATAACTTGGAACAATCTTTAAATATTGCCAAGTCATTCTAGAATAATCATCCACAAAGGTTACGAATTACCGGAAACCCAACTTTGACACAACTCTACTAGGTCCCCAAACATTAGAATGAACTAACATGAAAGGGCTTGCAGCCCGTTTATTGACTTGGGAAACGAAAGGGACACAATGGTGCTTTCCCAGCTGACAAGACTCACAATCAAGACTTGACACAAAACTCAAATTAGGAACAAGAGTGCAAGTGGTATAAGGAGATAGTGGCTCAAAGTGATAAAAGTCCACTAGCGTCACACCCTCCACCAATTGTCTTCCTCGTTTGCAAATCCTGAATAACCACAAAATCGGGGACGAATGTCTTTGAACAATTCATGGATTTAGTAATCGTTCTAATAGACATAAGATTGAAAGGAAACTTGGGATATACAAAACTGAAGGAAGAGAAATAGAAGTAGGATTTACAGTTCAATTTCCTTGACTGCAATGGTGGATCTATCAGCAAGAGTAACACAAGGTAAATTTGCAGGATATTGAACAATGAAGACTGGAGAAGAAGTTAGGTATATCTGTGATATGATTAGTGGCAGCAGAGTCTATGACCCAAGGACTAGTACTGGATGATAGGCATACTGTGGGATTACCTATTTGGGCAAGAGATGCAATGGGAAGAGAAGCTTGTTGTGACGCTTGATACTGCTAGAACTCGGAATACTCTTCCTTTGACATGGATACAGTATGTTGCCCCCCTACTTGGCCCCAAAGGTGTGCAGTCGGTGGTGGCTACATTGGCTGCCCCCAAAGGTGCGAAGTCTGTGGTGGCTGCATTGATAACACGTGAAGGTCTATCGTGGAGATCCCAACACTGCTCAATAGCATGATTACTCTGTCCAAAATGAGTGCACTTGTGAGGAGTGCCTCTACCTCGGCCGTGTCTACCACCAAGACCATTCGAACCACTGTGACAACTTTTGCGGTTGTTTGGTAGAGAACTAAAATCACCCTATGTAGTAAAGGCTGTCCTCTCAGAGCCAGATGCAAGAGTAGGGAATGTGTGCTAAAGGAAGTGTGAAGGATACGAGAATAAACATCAGCCAATGAAGGCAGCTTGATACTACCAAGTATCTGGGACCGGATTGCCTCAAACTCGGTTCTCAAGCCTGCTAGAAACTGAAGGTTTGTCATCCGCTCCCTATGCTTCTATATCTCACGAACATCGGTAATATAGGTTGCACGCTGTTAAGCTCCTCATGAATACACATCATCTCTCCAAAATTATTTGCAATGCTCCTATCTCCTTGTTGTAATTGAAGTACTCCTGGGATAAATCATACATACGTGTAATGTTACTAGAGTGTGGAAGCTTGGCATAGTCCCAAACCTCCTGCACATATCTAGATGCATACACAGCCGTGCAATTTGTGGCTCCATCGAATTCCACAGGAGGGAAACAATCACTGCATCTTCTTGAATGCACACTTCTGTTCTCTTCTCATTAGAAGGATCAAATTGGAGCAAGTGGTCATATTTTCCTAATCCTACTAAATAAACCCGAACAACTTTAGACCATTGAACATAATTCTTTCCATTCAACTTTTGAGTTGTTATTTGTGGCAGCGATGTAGGAAACATATTTTTGGGATTCATAGACTCCATCCCAACACTCACAAACTTGCAGCCACACCGATGTCAAACAGGAAGAACAATAAAAACGAATCGGGACAATCACAAACTATGTGAAGCACCGAAACAACCATGGACGTGATGAATGAATCACCTACTGATATAGCACTGCCACAGCCTCACACCTTGACTTACGAACACTGCCATTGCTCCAAGAAACTCACAAAGAAGCCTTTACTAACACCGAACAGAAACTAATTGATTACCACGAGTCCATGGTCGAAAAAGGTTGGGTTTTTGTGCAAAAAACATTCCCAACAGCTTGATAATGTTGTCTAGAGAAGGAATCAGAACATGGCAGAGGAAAAAAAAAAGGAAAAAGGTAGCCAGAAACTCTCTCACACACTGGCATGTGAGGTCGGCACTGCCGGCAGTTGGCTGGGTGGTGGTTCGTGGGGCCTTTTCCAGCAATGGGATTTTGTGGGGGTAGGCTTCGGAGGGTTCTGTTTTTAGCTATATGGTTGGTTCTGTGAAATAATGAAGGCTGGAGGTGGATCTGAGAAGGGCAGTGACGGGAATGTGCTCCCGGCGACAGCTGAGTATAATAGGGTTTAGGTTGGATCACGCTTTGATATCATGTTGAGATTTTGATTAAAATTAATGACCTCACTTGAAGATAGGTCTCTACCTCTATTTATAATGCAAATTAAATACATTCTAATGACAATACCCTTACTAACTCTCACTAATTAATATACTAACACACTTAATAATAATAATAATACTTAAAGACATAAAAAACCTCTAACAGTTGGCTACTTACTCCCTCTTCCTTCATCTGGGTTTTGGACGGGCCACGTGTGTGATTTATCTCACTTGGAGGACCAATATCATTTTAACTTTCTGATGTCTGTATTTTTGCTAACTTTTTGCAGTTAAGATACAAACAAATAATATTGCATAGTTTTTTATGGATAATACTAATAGTTTTTCTGTATGATCAAAGATCCTGTGTTAAAAAGGGATACATGAAAGATGACTACATTCATTGGTTTGTAAGAAGGCCTGTGAGGAGATCTCCTATAATTAACCGTGGTATGATATGGTTGCTGCAAGAAATTAACTTTTTGACATGTTTTGGTATTCTTTGCTTCTCTCAATATTGACTTTATTTTGTTGCTTTTCTTCTGCATATGATATTTGAAGGTTACTACGCTCGTTGGGCTGCTCTTCGGAAGCTTCTTCTTCAATTTCTTGATTGTGAAATAGATGCCAGTGAAAAAATTAGCACAAAGAAGCAGATTTTATCACTTGGAGCTGGCTTTGATACTACATATTTTCAGTTGCAGGTGCTTGAGTTTCCTTGCAAAATGTGATGAATTTTTCACATGGACTTGATTCTTGAAGTTGAATTATTTAGAACATGCATGTTTTTGTTTTGCTTTGTTTATATTGTTCCTTGGGCTTTTAGGGATCTGAATACTTACTAGCATATTTTCTGGTAAAAATATTGTTATTAATGTATTCTGGTATTTCCATGAAGAAGCATTTCCCCCTTTCCTTGTGTACTATCTACTGCAATCACAATTATTGCACATAATCCTGTTGCAGATCTGTGTTTTTTTTTCATGTAGTTACTAATGAATTAATGTGATTATAATGGTAATAATTTTCATTGACAGGAAGAAGGAAATGCGCCACACTTATACGTGGAACTTGATTTTAAAGAGGTGCAAATTTATAATTTTTAACTGTTGCGTGGGTTACTGAGCAATAACACTAATGTCATCGAAATTCCAATCATCATTGCTTGCTTGCCAGACAGTGAACTCTCTGCTTACCTCTCACTCCTGTTATTTCAACCCCCCCGCGGGGGGGGGGGGGGATATTCCTTTTCCACTTCTTTATTGGAGCAATAGAATATTAGTCTTTGCTTTTTTTTTTTTTTTTGGAATTTAAGTTCAATAGTTGCTTTATGGGTAGGTGACAAGTAAAAAAGCTGCTCTTATTGAAGCATGTGGGCAATTGAGGGAGAAAGTTGGTGCAACGGCATTTATTTTACGAGGTAAATGTTCTTTCTATTTGCTGTTTGCGTTATTCGATTGATTTATTTGTGTGGTGGTTTTTGTTTTTCATTATTCACAGAAAAAATTAATCTGAATTTGGCTCACACGTGGTTAAAAAACTAAAAATATTGAAATTGGTTTGCTCCATGCAGAGTGAAGTTAAAATCTGAGCAATGACTAATTGTTCTATGTGCACAAAGTGGTTCTGTTTGACTTGTATGTAATATGAAGTTTCCATGGTCATGTTGGAGAGCCTTCTTAACTGAAACTGTTTTCATGTTATGCTTGCACTAGGATTAACTCATATTGATGCATGCAGTTTTTGGTGGCGGAAGATTTTTTTTTTTTGCTTATGAATATGGTTGTTATGGACTGTGCATGCACTGAAATGCATTTCTGCTGCATCCGTTTAAGTTTCAACCACAGCTTCGTTCTGAAGAAATTTTAGACAGTGAAATTCTTATGCTCCAGAGTGTGTTTGCTATGGTTTATCCGGATATTGAGTGTAACCTAGTATTCCTTACAAGTGACGACGGCTTCAACATTTAACTTGACTTTGAATCTCTGCTGCTCCAAAAATGAAAATAAATTTGTTGAATTTTGTTGATGCATTTGAAATTTAACACTGGGTGTTTTAAACTTGAGGAGAAGAAATCTATAACACTAGTAGATTTCGATACCTTGGATCTATTATGCAAGTTGAAGGAGAAACTGAAGAAGATGTAATGCATAGAGTTAAAGTAGGTTGAGTAAGATGGAGAAGTGCTTCAAGTGTGCTATGTGATTGTCGAATGCCCTTAAAATTAAAAGGAAAGTTTTATAGGACGGCTGTAAGACTAATTATATGATGGAGAACCACCAATGGAGGATTTTACATGTTCATATTGTATCTAGATTTTTATATTTTACTTTGGGAGAGTCTTGTTATTTTTAAAGTTTAGTCAGTTTAGGTTTATTTTGTGTATTTAAGTACTTTAGGGTTATTTTGTAATTTCTTGTTTTATTGGAGCCTCTATGTAAATATGTGTTCTAGTTAGTAGTGGGTATAAGTGCTGGACATGTAAGTTATTGTACAGTTATTATTCTTCTTTAATTCTCTCTCTCTCTCTCTCTCTCTCTCTCTCTCTCTCTGTGTATATATGTATATATTTCTAACTTCTGTCCTACATCAAATTGGTATCAGAGCCTGATTCGATTCAGTTCCAGACTTCCCTTCTGCTGTTCTTCCATCAGATTTGAAACTCCTACAACAGTCTCCATTAAGGTTCATCCAAAAACTCAAACCACATCCACCACACGACTGCATTCTCTATCAGGCTCCATTGCTGCAATAGCAAGTCAGAAGTCGCAGGAAAATCTTGGAAAACAGAAGCATTCGTCAGCCTGCCACTTTTCCAGGAAATTTCAGTCGTGCCACTGGGTTTCGAACCCTAATTTCCAACAGCCACCCCCCTTACCACCAAAATTAGACACCTTAGCAACCCCTTCCCCTACAATATCATCTCCATCCAATAAGGGAGTGGCCCACACGCGTGACCTGAAAACTTTCCAGCTGACTCCCCCCTAAATCCCCCATCTCCTGCAATCTTCTTCCTGCACAACCACCCTCACTGGAATCCCCACCCTCTGATTTGGTTCCATCCAGAAGCTCATCACCGGAGGAGCCCTGAAGGCAGCTCACGCGGCACACGCGCTGGCCACGTGCGTGGACAATTTGCTAGACTTTCCCTGTTTTGCTCAGATTCGTGAGAAATTGCTTCCAGTTTTGAGAATTTGGATTTTACCTTATATTTTGAAGCTTTCTGAGTGAATATTGAAGTATCAAGCTTGGTTTGCATTCCTAAGGTGGAACACAGCCTACTCTTGTGCTGCTGAGCAAATTTTTCAGAGTTTTTGAAGGTCTGCCAACATCCAAATTGAGGCCTAGTTGCTGTGTTTTGAGATTTTACTGCGACAAATTGGTTTTCCTCCATGAAATTTTGATGTTGATTTGAAGAAATTAATCTTGGATTGCTTAGTACATATTTTTGGAGGGTAAAATTAGTGTGCTGTCACAGTTTTTGAAGCATCTGTGAGAAGTTGAAGTGAAATATTTGAAATCTTGAAGCTACAAAGTCAGAGCAAGGAGATTTTGGTAACATTAGATGGACTTACACTACTTGAACTCCATAGAAATTGATTTAATGTTGCTTATTTATTTGGTACTTGTTCGAGTTTGCACTCTCTGGTTGAAAAATAAAAATAAAAAAAATGAGTAAATTCCATATATGTGGTTATTGCATAGTTGGCAATTCTTAACGATTACTTGACCAACTATGTAGTCTTAAGACAACTTTCTTCTAGTGTCACCGACTATTACCTTAAATTTTAGAGACCTCATTTATCGGTGTGCTCTTAATAAGGAACCTAGAATGGTAACTTTGTTTAAGAAAGGGTTGAGGGATGAAATCAAAAGGTTTATGATTATGCATATTCAAAAATATCCTACTACTCTCTCTAAGGCTTACCACATGGCTTTGGAATCTGAGAGATTTCTCCAGCCACCAACTTATAACACCACTTCCTATCTTGAAGAATTTCATCATTCTAGGTCAATTTCTCAATGGTCATGTAGTATTCCTATATCCTCACAAGATGTTCAAGAGAAAACTCAAATTGTCGAGGATAAACAATCAAATATCAAAAGTGCCAATGCAAATTCTTGTGTAATTGAGTATCATGACTACATAAATTATTTGCATATAACTAGTGCACAATTTTTTGATTCTTCAGTGGACATGACTCATGAATCTTCTCAATGGTCAGAAGGTAGTCCTAGGCCCATCGAAGATGTTAAAGAGAAAGCTCAACTAGTTGAGGATATCAAAAGTGCCCATCCAAATTGTTGCATAATAGAATATCATGACTACATAAATGACATGCATATACCTAGTGCACAATTTTTTGATTCTTCTGCTGATGTGAGTCATGAATCTTCTCAAAACAAAGTTGTACACTTGTCTTTAGTGACCCTAAGCACTGTTGGGGTCTCTAGGCCAGAGATGGACCTTGATTTGTCATCACACTTAGTTGTTGAAACTTGCAATGAACAGCAAGATGAGTTGCCAACTACTAGATATGCCTGTCAATGACCTTGCTTTTCAACCTCGATTTCCATTTCTAACCCAAAGAGCGAGGAACAATTGGCTGCTGTAGAGTTTGTTGAAAATTCTTTAATCATGGAACCTATTGTTGAAAATCCTCTTGAGATTATTTCTCCTCAATCCGGTAAACTTGCACCTCCATCCCTTTCATCTTCTCTCTCTACATTTTCCTAAACCAAATCTAGTGAAACATTGTCCATCATCTTGGAGTATGGACCGAATGCATGTTTGCTTGAGCTGCCAATAGATTTGGATATTAAATTGATTTCTTGTTTGGAGGTCTTTTTATTTTATCAGAGGACATTGCAGCCTTCTATGCTACTAGCGGTTGGACAATCTACTTCATATTCTCCAATGGTGATTGACGATGCAATGCAGATCGTGCCTCCTTTTGATTTGCCTGCATGTTTGACTTTGTTCCCACACATAGAGCCAAAGCTAGCATGCCATTACAAAACTTGAGGTTGAGTTTTCTCCAGCAAGGGGGGTTTGATGGAGAATCACCAATGGAGGATTTTAGATGTTCATATTGTATCTAGATTTTTATATTTTACTTTGGGAGAATCTTGTTATTTTAGAAGTTTAGTCAATTTAGGTTTATTTTGTGTATTTAAGTACTTTAGGATTATTTTGTAATTTCTTGTTTTATTGGAGCCTTTAATTTGTGTTCTAGTTAGTGCTGGGTATAAGTGCTGGACATATTAGTTATTGTACAGTTATTGTTTTGAATCAGATTGCAGTTTCCCTCTCTGTTTCTCTCTCTATCTCTTTCTAGCCGGTTCTGCTGTTCTTCATCTTCTTCTTCCTCCTCTTCTCTTCACCTTCTTCCTTCTCTTCTCTCTTCTGATTCTGTCTCTCACTTCCGTTCTGTTCTGTTCTTCCCCTTATCTGTTCTTCTCTTTCTGTTCTGCCTCTCTCTGCTGCTGCTGCTGCTATCTCTTTCTAGCTGGTTATATATAAATATATTTATATTCTAACATTTGTCATACATCACTATGCCATATGGATTAGACTAAGAAACAACATATCCAAAAAGTAAAGTTGCTGAAATGAGAATGCTAAGATGGATGAGTGGTACAACATTAAAAGATAAATTAAGGAATGAACATATTCGCGGCAAGTTATGTGCTACTCCTATGGAAGATAAGATTAGGGAGGAATGACTAAAATGGTTTGGGCTGACGGTTTGATCATGATCTTCTGATCCTTCGTTAGTGATGATGCATTTTGATGTGGTAGGATTATCATGGTGGGAAAGACATGCTGAGGAGATGAGTTTGTTGAGGATTCCTGATCTGTTGGGAAGGAGATATGAACATGTGGGCACTTGCAATGTAGGCCACATAGTGCGCCAGTGAGGAAAAATGAGTTAGTTACTGTGAGGGGCAGTAGAAGGGGTAGGGGTTGACCTAAAATAAGTTGGAATGAGATAGTAAGGGATTTGATAGCCTTGAATTTGTTGAAGGAAATTGTCCAAGATTGCATAGATTGGCGGAAAAGGATTCATGTAGCCGCCCCACCTAGTGGGACTTAATGCTTGGTTTATTGTTGTTATTAGAGGAAATTTAACACTACGGGTGTGACTAAATATTGCTGAGTAAGTTGTGCACTATTTTCAGTCAGTTATGTTCTTTTTACTGACAAATTTTGCAAGATTAAATTTTCAATAAGAATAACATCAACAAAGCTTTGTTTCAAGGATCATGGGAAAATTACTAATTTGGAAATTGCGTTAAGATGAGTATGGGCGACCTGAGCGCTTCACTGTTGGATCCTGGTAATGGGCAGGCCCAAATTCTGGCCCTAAATCTTAGAAGATGAGTATAGGGAAAGTGGACTTTCAACCCTCTATTAATGTAGTCCAAATCCAGTCTCCAGTTCTCAAGATGTGAGTTGAACTGACTAAGCTTTGGAGCAAGTTCAGAATGCTAGAAGCCTGGTTTTGAAACAAGATCATGGTGTTAAAAATTTAAAAATGTTCCTAGCTTCAAAGTGGGACTAGAAGTGGTGTGGTAAAGAGTAAAAGAGACGATGTTTTTTTTTTTTTTTAGTTGGGGCTGGGGAGGGGCGGGGCGGTAATTTGAAGTTTCATGTTTTAATTCTGATAGATATAAAGGGTGGGTAATAAGTTTTATGTTTGTTGGAAGGCAGCTCGAATGGGTGCTGAAATGAGGAAGGTATTTGAAGATGAAAGAGAAATTCTGGTGAGTCAGTGCCAAAGTTATTATGGAGACATTTAGAGAGTTTAGTATTGTGGAAGACCTACATGCTCAGAAGAAGGTTTTATCTAGTGATGGGGCTCATTAAGGAAAGGAGGTAAAGAAGTAGGGGGGCCTTTCAAATATAGATAGTGATGGTATAAGTGAGTTTGACTGTGATGGGGGTTGTTGTTGGATGAGATTCAGGAACAATATGGGTACGCTTCTGATTCTTTTGATGAACTAAGGGATTTATCTTATGCTCATCTACCCCTATTGGAAGGGTGGAGGGAGTCTCTATTTTTGATAATGGGGGTTTGGTTAATAATTCACAATTTAAGGATGGAATTCTTTCGGCACTTGTGGAGGAGATTCCTAAGGAGGAGCTAGAAGTTCAAGATTTTTTGGATAAAATGTATTTGAAGATAAGTGATTTTGGAGGAAATGAAGTGCGTGTGGACGGTGGTAAAAGTCAAAAGAGCTTGGTAAATTAGCCAATTTGAAGGGTCAAAGACTCAAAGGGAATTAGCAAATTTGAGTAGCTTGGTAAATTACAATTGAAAGGGTTTGAAAAGTGGTTTCCTTGGTTAATATTGTTTAGTTTGATTTTGTGGTCTTTTGTTTTTGTTTTCTTTCTTTTTTCTTGTTTTTTTCTTTGGTGTGTTTTTTGTTTTTTCAATTGTACTTCTTGTCCTTGTATGTTGTACCTTCTCCTCTTTATCTTATATATCTTCTTCTATTATCAACAAAATTTCCTTAAGGTTGGAAATGTTTGTCAAATTTAGATTTAAATATCTGGGAATTAGTAAAATAAAATTTTGTTTCTGGTCACATGGAAAAGTGAACAACACTGCAATTTTATTATTTAATGCTTCCATGCAACTATGCAATGGTGAGCCCGGAAATCACAGTTTCTTGGGGGAGGGGGGAAGTATATGCATGAAAAATTTATTATGTATTAATACATTTGTAGTTATTATAGTTTTCTTTAAGTTTAGCTAAATTATCTTTTCTAGTAACATGCAGGAATAAAAAAAATTTCTTTGTTAATTAGAACCATGAGTAAATGCATCCCAACAATGGTGAAAAAGAGTCAAAAAATAAATCACTTTGGGCATGATGTAGTCATGAAAAAAAATACATTGCCAAAAGATAAACTATAAATCAATATTGCCAAAAGATAAACTATAAACCAACAATCTAACTTGAGTAGTGATTCTATAATTGTGTTTGCCACTCCATAGCATAAAAGTCATTAATTGTCAAATCAGTATTGAATTGATACTGTTTGTGAGCAGTGGCTACGTAGAGCAATCAACCTTATTCTGAATCTAACATGTTCAAACATTTTTTAAGGGCTATAAATTAATCTTAATCTGAGTTTATTTACAATTGAAAGCTGTTTGTGTAATTGTGCCAAATTAAATATGGGTTTCTATATCTTGTGGTATTGTGGTTCTTCTGATTTCCCATTGTAGAAATATGGTTTTTGAATTATGCTCATAATATGATTGTATTCTTCTTCCTTCTTGTGTATGTCCATGTTATTTAAAATCATTAAATGTGTCAACCCTCTCTGAGTCTCTGCCCATCAGCCCTTGACAATTTATGTTTACACCTACCCGCATGGAAATGGCATGTGTTAAAGAGACTGGATAATTGCTTCTTTGGGCCCCAACTGATTTAAATATATCATTCCTCTCTACCCATGACTGCCAGCCTGGATTTGACTTTTGAGAATCGGAAACTTTACCAAGCTCAAGAGCCAAGAGAGGGAGATGCAAAATTTTCACATTACCACTTGCCAGGAGCTGGGCAGGAGCCACCAAGAGTCTGGGTCAGCCAGATAAGAGCAGCCAGCTGCTGCTGCAGCTGAGCAGAGCACTGAGAGCAGGCCGTGTTGTCTTCAGCTGCCAAGTCTTGGCTCTTCGAGCAGAATGACTGGATGAAAATTGAAATTTGAAATGATTCAAAAGAGACCTTGAAGCTTGAGGAGTGAGGGATGAGGGTGAGGGCAGTGAGTGCAGTGAGGGCTGAGGTGGGGAGGGTGATGGCCAGCATGAGCTCCATGAGGCTAGGGTTCACTGGCTTGTGGGTCTCAATCAAAAGTAAAAGGGGTTTCTGGGCTTGAAAGTTGAACAAAATGGCCATAAATTACCGGGTAACCCCCATCAAACAAAGAAGAGGGAGGGTTTCAATTGGATTTTTTTTTTTTTTGGGGGGGGGGGGGGTGGTTAGTTCAAGAGGCTAAGGTTCCCAAAGCATTGCATAGTGTCTGCATTGGGGTACAGTGTCGAAGGTTCCTGCATAATTTTGGACGTGGGTGGGCAAAGAAGTTAATTCGGAGACTAAGGTTAAATAGTTGACACAATTATTAGAAGAAAAATTAATACAATCTGCCTCTAAGAAACTAAGTGGGTACAGAAAAATGGTAGAGAAATTGAAAAATCAGGATTTGAACTTTGGTAGAAAAGAGAAACATAAGAATGGAGACGAAGGCCTAAAAAATAATGTTGTAAATGTTAAAAGATTGGGAGATAGAATCATAAAAATCAAATGGTCGACATGAGATATTAAATGTCATTGGTTCTAATGCTTCTCAAATAGGCTTAGAAAACCTTAATAGACAATTTTGGTAAGATATGAATAATATTATACAAGGGATGCGACTGTGCGAGTGACTGAGAAAATATTGATAGGAGTGGATTTAAATGGACACATTGGGACAATAAAGGTTATGAAAGGATACATGGTGGACATGGATATGGAGATTAAAATGAGTCCCTTTAAGAAGAGAGAAGAATACTTATTGGCCTTAAAGGCTGGACAAAATAGAAGTATACTTTTCTTTTTTTCTTAACTAGGAGGGTAGAATGTTTATTGTGTAAGGAATGTAAAGTTATCTCGGTAAAAGTTAAACTATACAACATAGAGTTTTAGCGTTACACATATGCATTAAAGAAATGGAAGAGAAAGGGTAACATAAATCAATGCAAAATAACTAGGTAGGTGGAACCTAGAGGGAGAAAATGTAATAAAATTTGAAGGTAGAATGATCAAAGATGGTGAATGTGCAATAGGGTATAGGTATAGATGCAAACACTCTCTTTGAAGTAGGATAGCTAGCTCTGTTAAAAAGATATAAAGGAGACCTTAGGTGAATCTGGGGGAAGATTTTCGGCTGGTAAAGAGAGCTGGTGGTGGAATCAAGATGTCCAAAATTCCTTGAAGATAAAAAGAATTTGGTTTAAAACATGGAAAAATATTAAAAATATGGAGAACTTTGAAAAGTATAAAGTGGTAAGAAAAGATACAAAAAAAAGAAAAAAAGAAAGTTAGTTAAGATAAATAGGGCATATAATAATTTATATACTAGACTGGATACAAAAGAAGGGGATGGAGACATATTTAAACTTGCTAGGGCTAGAGAAAGAAAGAGCACGGACTTAGGTAAAACCAAATGTATAAAAAATGAGAATGATAGAACTAATCATGGAACTAAAGCAAGTTGGACAAAATGGAAAAGTGCTTTGGGTGGTATTGTGTGGTAGAATGCCTTTAAAATTAAAATGAATGTTTTGTACGATAGTTAGTTATGCTATATAGATCAGTGGTAGACAGCTAAGAAACAACATATCATAAAAGAAAATTTGCTAAAATGAGAATGCTTAAGTGGATGGGTGGTATAACATTATCCTTGCGTTTGGGAGCATGGAATTGGGACCTTGGATTTGGATTTGTGTGGATTTGGACAAAATATTGTACAAAATTGTATTGACTTTCTTCCAAATCCACAAAATCAAAATCCAAGCCTGAAATCCATGCTCCCAAACACTACCTAAAAGATAATTTAAATAATGAACTTAAGGTAAGCTAGGCATGGTGCTTATAGAAGATAAGATAAGGGATGGACAGTTGAAATGGTTTGGACACTCAGCCAAATAGTACATTAATGAGGATAGGGGTGAGCATTCGGTCGGTTCAGAAAATTCGGTTGACTAACCGAATTAACTAAATTTTTTTGGTTAAGAACTTTTCATAACCGAACCGATCGAATTACCATTGTTAACCAACCATTACCCAATTGAACTGAATTTTCGGTTAATTGGATTTAGTTGAACTAGAGATGGGGAAAAGAAAACATGCTTTGTGAAACTTGTAGGAGGGCCGGAGGTTGTGGCAGCCAGCAAGGGCGAATCTGCCATGGCGATGTTGCCGAGGGCAAGGGCGAAGTCTCGAACTGTGATACCTGGAGGGTCGGAGGCTGCGACAGGCGGATTGGAGGAGTGCGACTTATCCAGGTCTAGCGGTGTTGAAGTCTTGAATAGGAGGGCTTTGTGAAACCTTTTGCTCTCTTCTCTTTGCATTGCCAAGGCTAGAGGGCCGAAGGGCGGAGGTTGCGATGGGCAGAGTTCAACTGGTCGACTTGTCCAATGGCACTGGAGCCTAGAGAGTGGAAGGGAAATTTGAATTTGGAAATTGAAACCCTAAAATGAAATCCCCCATTCCCCAGCCCAGTTAGTGATAATATATTATTAATATATAATTTTTAATTATTATTATATAATTCGGTTAATTTGGGTAACCGAAATTAAAATAACCCAAATCAAACCCCAAAAATCGATTTTCCACTAAAATTAAAACCGAACCGAACTATTTTTTAACCGAACCGAACCGAACCGAACCGAACCAAACCGACCAAATTGGATTGGTTAATTCGGTTTTCACCAAATTTTGCTCACCCCTAAATGAGGAGGAGTGAGCTAGTTACTTTTAGTGCCAATAGAAGGGGTAGGGGTAGACTTAAACTAACTTGAAATGAGGTAATGAAATAAAGATTTAACAACCCCTCAAATTGTTGGAAGAAATTGCTTAAGATCACTTGAATTAGCAGAAAAGGTTTCATGTAACCAACCTCACTTGACGGAACTTAAGGCTTGGCTTTGTTATTTGTTTAAAATAAATTTATAGGAAGAAAAGAAAGAATGACAATATAAGGGAGGACAATAAGTTCTCAAGACTAATAAAACAAAGGGAAAAAAAAGAGATAAAAGGAAGAAGCGTAAAGCTTACTAAATCCAAAACCCCCTTTTCAATCCCTCCCCATCATAATTTATAGAGCACCTCAGTGTTTTAAAAGGCTTAATCGAGGCTTGCCTCAAGGCAAGGCATGCCTAAAACGCCTTGTGGCTCAATCTAAAATACCAAACTCCAAAAAGGCTAACGCATGACATGATAAGGCTTACGCTTTTTTACATAAAGCACGTTTTTTGCGCCTTTTTAATTGAGGCTTATGCATTTTGGGTGTGTGATTCTCAAGTTAGAATTGGTTAAAAAATTTTAACTACGTGTTTGTATAAAAGAAATGCAATAATTTGAGTTTATTTCTAAAACTCTTGAACCTCAACCTTTCCAAAATAACTAAGAGTTGTATCTTATATCATGAAAATAGTTTGAACTTTATAATGGTATAGCTATCTCGTCATGATTTATGTCATGTATTCAAGTTAGCAATTTTTGAATAGCCAACAAGTATTTTGCAAAGTATATCTAGTTCTTCTTTTCTAAATTATATTTGTGATTTTCTTAATTTTTACTTTATTTTAAATATATATAATTTATTTAACATATTTTTATCTTAAAAAGAAATTCTTAAAAGGCTTACGCCCCAACCCCATAAAGCTTATGTCTCGCCTCTTAAGGGTTAAAACGCCTCGCCTTACGCCTTCACCTTTTAAAACATTAGCCTCAATGATACTTAAGAAATATGTTTTTATTTTTTTCTCCATTATTCTAAAATTTTTCTCATTTTTATACTATATATAAATTTATTTTATTTATTAATTATTTTAAATAATACAGTCCCAAAAGGCTTACCCCTCGCCTTGCCTTGCGGAGGTAAAACGCCTTGCCTTACACCTTTGTCTTTTAAAACATTGGAGCACCTTAAGTTGGCTAGCTCAGATTGTCTTTTTTTTTTTTGGATAGCAAAAGAAGAATGCCATTAATAGATTACAAATGTACAAGAAGGAGATAAGACATCTCCTTCACAAAGTCCGGAAAATCGAGACAAAAAACAAAGAAGAAACTGAAAAACTAAAAATGCCAAAAAAACCGGCACAAACTAACAATCCAACACATAACTCTAATTGCACTGAATATCAGAAAAGCTCACATCCTTAAAGTTTCCCTGCTCCGCACATCGAAGAGAAGCATACTATCCACCTACTCTTCTTTACCCAACCCATCATCTTTCCGTTGCCAATATCCACCCTAACTTCCTTGTCCTTGCCTTGAGAAGCATACGACAACAAACCAATCTTACCCATGCATTGTTGGGCTTCAATGTCCTTCTCATTAATCTTCTTCTCAGGAGAGGGGAGCAGGCAAAATACCATCATTGAAGTTAGTCACCTACTCTTCTTTACTCAACCCAATATCCTTAAAAGTATGAACACCATCCAAATCACCAATAGGAATTGCTGGCACAAGGGAAACTCCACCCATGAAGTCCAAGGAAACTGAATTGTATCCATACTGCACATGGACTTCATCCGTTGACAAATGACCATCACATCCAAACTCACTATCAAAGTGACTTTTGTCATTAAGACTTCACCCAGTCTCTTGCCTGTCATTGATAGATCACCTTCAGTACTTAGTAGGCTTCAACCCTGAGATCACTTGGGCTCTGCACAAGAGAAAAACTACCATTACTATTTCTAAAGATTTAGTAGTATGCAACTCAGAATTAAACTGTTGTTCCTCAAAACTGTGCTCATCCCTGCAACCAACTGCATTGCCTTTGGGCAAATTTTTTTTTCTTGATAAAAAAAGAATTGTCCTAAAGAAAGAAGGTGAAGGCAAGGGACAACATAAGGAGAACAAGGAATCCTCTGAAACAAAAGGAAGACAACAAAAGAAAGCAAAGAAATACCGCTCTAATGAAGCAACTCAACGCAATCATGCTGCAAGTCTTTTAGAGGAGCATCCCTAAACAAACCATTCACAGAGAACCAAATGGACACAAGAAATACCGCTCTGCTCCTATTCACGTTATGCAAAGTGGCAACGCCCTTAAAAATTTTGGCATTCCTCCCCAACTAAAAGCATCAAATGATAGAACTGTGCATCATCACAAATCATTCTCTTCCCCCCTTCTCAAAACCCCACAAAAGAATAACACAAAGATCCTCATAAGATAAGGGAGAAATCCAATTATTGCCAAAAAATCTACTCAAATTATTCCAAAGCATCCATGCAAAAGGTGACAGTAAGAATAAATGAGAGCAAGTCTCCCCATTCCTAAGGCAAAGGACACCAACATTGTGTGGGCGACAGGGCCTTAATAGGCCTTCACTTCTTAAGCAAGTCATTAGCATTGATTTTCTTAAAGATATAATTTTTTTTTGCCCCCATTAACAATCTTCCAAGGACATGAGTAACTGGTAGTGGCTTCAACTTTAGCGTCTTACCCATTTCATTGAAGCCCAAATTTACTATGAATTACCTTATGCCAAAGAGAGTTAGTTTCTAAAGAAAAAATGCCAGCTAATTCCCCATCAAGGAAATGGTTTTGTACACCAATTACCTCAAACCAAGCCACCTTTCCTCTTAGATCTACTCATAGTCTACAACCTACAAGGTGATCTCTACCCTTTCCATTCACTTTCAACCACAAGACGTTCCTTCCAACCTCACATGAAGCTTAAAAATGGACAAATAGTACTGCAGGGTAGAGGAGAAACAGGCACAGATAAGAGTAATGTTACCCCCTGAAGAAAGCTTCTTTTTACCAATCCAGTGCCCTAGCTACTCTCTCATGTGCTGAGTTCCAAGAAGAATCTGCAGCAGGGTTAATGCCTAAAGGGGCTCCTAGAAAAGTAATGGGCCTGTCCAAAACCTCACAATGCATAATCCTAGCGAAGGAAGACAGGGTACTTGACTCAATGCTAATTCCCACAAGGCCCCTCTTGGAAAATTTAGTTCTTAATTCCAACACTATTTCGAACTCTTGCAGGTTGGTTAAGGTATTAGAGAAGTTTCTCACATCCTTCGACAGGAAGAAACTGGTATCATTTACAAAATGTGAATGTGAGATAGAAAAATCCTCTTGTCCCACCTTGATCCATTCTACCAGACCTCTATCAATACCTCTTTCAATCAATCTACTCACACATCTGCCACATTAGTAAATAAAGAAGGGGACATCTCCCTATCAAAGACCCAGATGGAAAGACTCGCATTCCAGCACTACGAGTCATGCCCCGACTTTTTGTTATTGATGAGTCTTGGCTAAGCAACATATTCCAACCAATTTTTTCATCTGAGGTACCGCCGACACCTGTTCATGCCATGGTTGTTAAAATCGTGACTTGAATCGTAGAATCATAAGATTTTGCGATCCAATTTCACCCCGATGATCCAACTCCTAAGGAAAATCGCATTGCTGTAGAATCGTGACAGAATTGTTGGAATCGTGAATTGAAATCGTGAGTGGGATTGTAACGATCCTACAATGCTGCCTGGATTGGGTTTTTTCCCTCTTTAGGCTTTAATGATAAGGGCCAATATGTGTTTTTACTGTACCAGAGGGCCCAAAGTTTTTACGTTTAGCCCAAAATCTTCAAATATAGCTCCCAGCAGCAGTAGGCTTTGGTGTTCAATCAATAGCTCTATTCTTTTTGAGTCTTTGACAATCGACTAATCGAGTGATCACTGATTGACCAGCTCTTTTCGACAAGTACAACCAGAACCAGAGAGCTTTGGTGTTCAATCAGCAGCAAGCCAGCAACCAGCCAACCCTTTGAACACCTCTTGTCACTCTCCTCCAGTCGACTACTTGTCTACTCATGTTTGTGTTCGATCAGCACTCGCCAGTCACCACTCAGTTTTTAATAGCTCTTTGGTGTTTGAATCCATTCCTCAGTCCTCTTCTCTGTTGAACACCTCAACAGTCAGCACTCTTCAGTTTTCAACCAGATTCTAGGTATGCTTGAGCCTTGAAACATTTTTTTCTTCTTGAATCTTGAAAAGAAATAACCATTCAGCAGACTCAGCATTCAGCACTTAGCACTCAGCACTCAGCACTCAGCACTCAGCTCAGCAGTGAGCTAGAGCTACAGCTACAGCTACTGAGCTCTGTTTTTCTCCTTCTCCTTCCTCTTTTTTTTTTTTTTTTGTTGCTGAGTTGCAATTCATATTTTTCTTGAAGAAAAGAATCAGCAATCTCTTTAAGTTATTTAAGTATTAAACTCCATTGAAATTTTCTCTTTTTGCTTGATGATTGATTTGGTTATTATTAATTTTTTTTTTAACTTGATTGACTTATTAATTAAGCTTATAGTCTTGAGAATTGTCATAATATTCCATATACATTGATTTTAAATATTTATTTTACACTAAAAGTAGAATCTTACGAATCTCGATCCGATTCTACGATTCGATCCTGCAGATCCCTCCAACGATCCTACGTAGAATCCCGATTCTGACAACCTTGGTTCATGGTTAAGAATATCAAGAACAATTGTTGTTGCTCCCTTCCAATTTCGTTCACTTAACACTTCATTTTCTATAGGGCTTAGACTGGAATCCATCTTCGAAGACCCTTGTGTTTGACACTTTGACTCCTTTTGCCCTAAGACAAATTACTAGGGTCAAGAAAATCTTTCGTTACTGATGAAGTTTCCCTTCATTATAGAGGAGACTTTCACTGAGTTGAAGAAGGAACCCAATCATGAAATTCCATCTGCCACAATAGTGCTACAATCATGTTAGCAAAAAAAGACTAAGCTTGAGCCACCTTAAACTTTGGTTTTGGGCCTACGCATTTATATCTACCTCCACAACTAAACCATGAGTATGCTAAGGATGGACGACTCCCCTAAAGCACTAGAATAGTACCTGTTTGAAAACCATTTGTATTGGGCTTTTAGAGAATCCAGAAGTATTTTGTTACAACCTGGCACTTGATGGGCGTCACTTAAAGGTAAGTTAACCTTACTTAAAGGTTGGACCAAATCAAAAGAAAAAGAGGGAATGCTGGCCCACTCCCAAAATCCCTTGCTCCAAGTCTATACCTACACAAGTCATCTTCTCCCAATGTTGCTACCCAGCCTCCCCCTCGGAAACCCTAGCCACCAATCCTCTTTCACTTCAACCACCTACTTCCTTGAACCAACAACATGCCATCACAATTGAAACATTGGCCACCATATTTTGAGGGTGGTGGTAGATAAACTCCCTTCACAAGATCATTTCATGCAACTTTGTTCTTCACATTTGAAAAAACTCCACCCTACTGCATATGGAACCCTCAATTCTCAATGTTGCTACATCTGGAATCCCCTGCCATCAATCCTCTTACACTCCAACCACCAACTTCTGACCCTGAACCAACATCATACCATCACAATTGAAGCATTGACCATCATATTTTGAGGGTGGTGTGATATCAACTCCCTTCACCAGATCATCTCACCCAACTTTGTTCTTCACATCTAGAAAAATTCTACCTTGCAGCATAGGAACCCTCAATTTCCTAGGATCCACAATCGAAAGCAATGCGTCAACAAAATCTCTCTTCACTTTTGTCCCTAGAACCAAAGATGGAATGTTCTTTTCCTTTCAAATTGCACCCTAATTCCAAAAGCTTTCCACTTTTTGCTTATTGTGTACAACCAAATACTAGAATTTCGTGAATCTTTTCCTAGAATTTCTTTTGACAAGAGAATTGCTCCAAAAAGCCCTTGCTCCAAGCCCTAGTCTCTAAAGTTATCTTCCCCCACATTGTTACACCTGGAAACGCAAGCCATTGTCACTCTTCCACTCCAATCACTTGCTTCTCAACTTCAACCAACATCAATACCATCACAATTGAAACATTGGCCACCATATTTTTAGGGTGGTGTCAAACCAACTCCCTTCACCAAATTATTTCACTTGAACTCCAAGACATGTGAATTTGCATTGGTGCACATAACCCTCAATTTCTTAGGATCCACAATTAGATGCAATTCCTTAAAAAAAGCGCTCTCCGATTCCCTTCTGTCCCCGAGTACAAAGATGGAATGCCTTTCTCCTTCAAAGTCGACTAGGTTGGGTTAGATACATGAATGCTTTTAAGTCAATTCATCTGATACATGAATGCTTTTTCGTCAATTCACTCGATACAAGAAATGCTTTTTCGTCAATTCACCCGATCAAGAGCATTTCCCCCCTCTAGATAGCTATTAAATCCTTTTTCACTAGTTCAATCCACGTGATATTTGGTCTATCTCTATTGCTTTAATACCAGAAACAATGACTCGCTCACAACTCTTCACAAGTGCGCTACTAGGTTTGCGTTTCAAATGTCCAAATCATTTGAGTTGCCCCTCCTTGGTTTTGTCTTCGATTGGTGAGGTGCCTAGTTTATTGCATATATGCTCGTTCTTTAGTTATCTTTTAATTTTATACCGTTCGTCCACCTTAACATTTGCATTTTGGCAACTTTTGCTTTTTGTACATGTTGTTTCTTAGTTGCCCTACATTTTGATCCATAAAGCATGATTGACCTTGTAGTTGCCTTATAGAACTCTCCTTTTAATTTTAAGGGCAATCTACGATCACACAATAAACTTGACACACTCCTTCATTTTATCCCACCCACTTTAACTCTTATGTATTCAATTTCCCCTTTACTTGCATAATAGATCCAAGATATCGAAACCTACTAGTGCTATTGATTTCTTGATTATCAAGTTTATCTTCTCTCCAATCCTCCCCCTTATATTACTGAAATTACATTTCATATATTCTGTCTTATTCCTACTTATCCTAAAACCTTTTAGACTCTAAAATAGTTCTCCAAAGTTCTAATTTAGATTCTACGCTACTCCTACTTTTGTCAATCAAGACAATATTATCTGCAAACAGCATACGCCAAGGATCTCTTTTTGGATATTCCTAGCAAGTTCATCAATGACTAAAGATAAGGACTCAAAGTAGATTCTTGATGTACACCTATTGTGATTTGAAATTCTCTAGATTCCCCTCCTATAGTTTTAGCATTAACGTTACTCTATCATACATATACTTAATGACCTCAGTATATCCATTGTAGATTCCCTTCTTTTCTAAAACCCACCAAAGAACTTTCCTAGGTATTTTATCATATGTTTTCTCTTGGTCAATAAAAACCATATGCAAGTCCCTCTTCTTTTATGTAAACTTTTCCATTAATCTTCTTAAATAACTTCATGTCGGTCTCCCAGGCATAAAACAAAATTGATTCTTTGAGACTCCCATTTTTAATCTTATTCTTTGCTCAACTATCCTTTCTCATAGTTTCATTGTATGACTCATAATCTTAATTTTGTGATTGTCATTACAATTTTGAATATTGCTTTTGTTATTGTGGTATTAACGTGCTTTTCCCTCATTCATTTGACATTTTAATTTTTATGATAGTGTTGAATATATTAGTTAACCATATTCTTCCTTTATTCCTTGAACATTTATGAAAACTAAGGTGTAGTCGCAAGAGGGGGGGTGAATTGGGTTTAAAAATTTATTTTAATTCTTTTCAAGAATCCTTAACGTCTTTTAATTCTTTTAATGAATTCTTGACTTCTTGTTGATTTGTCTAATACACAACAAATACTTAAAACGATATTCAATCCACAACCATATACCAATAAAGTAACCAATACAACACAAGTAAATAAAAGTTAAACAATCAACCAACCATTCAACAGTCAAAAGTGTTCAATCCACAAATACCCAATCAAGATAGCCTTTTGGCAATTTTCAGCTTTTCAAGAATTCAAGATATTTTCTTGTTTGCAGCCCTGTAAATATATGTAAGCCCTGTGATATATAAATTTGATTTAAGCCCTGTAGTAATGAAATTTGTTTCTTCAATGCAAACCACAACTCAAATTCCCAACAACTCAGAATTTAAATAAACTCTTAGTTAATTTGTCTTTGGGTGTTAACCAATCAACGTACTCCCTTTGAGGTTTCCACAAGGTATTGATCAACCAACGTACTCCCTTTCGGTTTCCGCAATCCCAAATCAAAATTAAACTTTGATTTATTTAATTTCCAATCTACGTAGTTTTTATGATTAAGGAATTTAAAACATCCACGCAGTTTATATATGCTGAAAATAAAGAGAGTAAGGGAAAGAGAGTGACACTGGGTTTTTACGAGGTTCGGCTTATCCCCAGCTTACGTCCTCGCCTTTGGAAAACCACCAAAGGATTCCACTAAACCAGTTCTTTTTCGGGCGGAACAAAACCTTACAAGCGATACCCCACACTCAAACACTCCTTCACTAAGCTAGAGTAATGCCTCTCCAAGCGATACCCCACGCTTGGGAAACGATCCAAACAATCCTTGAATCGTCAAATCTACAAGAACAAGATCAATAATCTGTGTACAAAGAATTACCCTCAGATAGGGTGGATTAGGACAATTTCAAATACTATATACTTCAATCAAAATATCAACATGAAATACAATTGAAGCTCAAAAGAGATTTCACCAAGTTTTTCTTCTAGATGAGAATCAACAATACAGAAACACAGAGAAGGATTGATCAGTTGCTTTCATAAAATTTCAGCAATTCAGATGTGCAAAGATGAGAGCATGAGAGCTTTAAGAGTATTAGAGTTTTAGCTTTGAGAATTGATTTTCAATTGCTTGGTATCTATTTTGATTTGAAAAACCATATATTTATAGGCTTAGAAAAGTGTTTTCGTGATGCCCAAGTTTACTTGGAGTATCGTCCAAGTTTTCATTAATTTTGGAGCACAAGCAACCTCAATTTGAAATTTAAAACATTTAAAATTTCTGATTGTTAACAGTGTTAAGACATCTGGGCCTTCGGGTTTAGTCGTCTGAGGTTCCTTAATGCTTTGAAAAATTTGAACTGGACACAGGGTCAGACGCTAAAGCGTAGGTTCAAACTTCTAAAGTTCCTGTTTAGATGACTGAACTGACCGTTCAAACATCTGAAGGTGTTATGCTTGTTCTGGGTTTCAGAAATAAAATCTTCAATCTTCTGATTTTAATCTTCAGACTGCTGAAGAAATTCTTCAGTCATCTAAGGATTCTCCTCAGTCGTCTGGGCAGTCCACTTTCAGAAATTTCAGTTTTGTTTTCAAAATTCCTTTTTGCTCTCTTGCTTTGTTTTGTTATAAAACTTTTTCTAGGTTTTGAAATAAGGTCTCTAAGTCAATATTTAACCCTAAAAGAGTTTCAAAAATATTTCAAAAGATATTCAAACATGAAGTACTTACAACACGGTCCTAAAGCTTAAAACTCTTTTCTTCAAGCCTTCCATGGTATTTCTCTTTAAGATCTTTTTGACTTGAATTCTGAGTTAGCTTTAAGTGTCCTCATATTTTGCTCATATTGAAATTATTTTGAGCTCTCTTTTTGAATCTCTTCTTCATGTGAATAAGACTTTGTGATTCTTTGAGCTTTCCATTCTTTTCCTTTTGAACTTCGCCTTATACTCAATCTTGAAACATCACCTCTCAACCAACTCAATTAGATTACCATTTATTTGTTATCATCAAAACAAGATTGAAAAACCATGTAAGGCCAACAATTTCCAAACTTAAATTGGAATGTTATGTAGTACTATAGATTTTCACTTTTCATCCAAACCCATCTTAACTTCAAGGGCTCCAATTTTGCGAATAAATCTCCAATTTTTAGTATTCTTCTCATTTGTCACTTGCAAGCTCAAGATTTCAGTTTAGTTTTCATTAAATAACTTAATAAAAATATCTCCACCAGCTCTCTTTTATGTCCTTTTTTGATTAAGACGTTATCCTTCTCATCCTTTATGCATTTATTTTACCTAAATCTTTGCATTTTCTTTTCTTTAGTTCTAACTAGTTTATAGTTATCTTTTTCTCCTTTTGTATCTAGTCTGGAATATAAAGTACGATAAGCCCTAGGTTTAGATTCACTAATAGTCTTTTTTTCATATTTTCTTTCCGTTCAAGATTTAATATATTTATACAACTTTGCCATGTTTTATATGTGTTTCTTTTTGTCTTTATGGCTTTTTGGACATCTTGATCCACCACCAACTTTCTTTACTGCCCAAGTATCTTCCTTTGGATTCTCCTAAAGCCTCTTTTGCTATCTTTATGATAGAGTTAGCCATTCTATTCCACGTAGTGTTCGCATCTACCTTATCCCCCAGTGTCCAATCACTCACTTTAATCATTTTATCTTTGAATTTTACTATATTTTCTTCCTTCAAGCTCCACCACCTTGCCCTCTTACATTGATTTATGTTGCTCTTTTTCTTCTATTTTTTAGTGTATATATATATATATATATATATATATATATATATCTAATACTAGGATTGTATGTTGTGTAGTCAAACTTTCACCTGGGAATACTTTACATTGTGTACATGATAGATGATCCCTGTTAAGAAGAAATTCATTTGACTTTTATTTTGCCCACTTTTGAAAGTTATTAAATGTTCTTCTCTTTTTATAAAGCAAATATTCAATATGACCAAATCGTTGGACATGGTAAAATCTATTACAGGCCTCATTTTTATCTTCATATCCATGGCCTCCATGTATTCTCTCATAACTTATATTGTCATTTCCAATGTGCCCATTGTAATCAGCTCCTATAAATGTCCTTTTAGACGTTGGTAGTATTATACAAGGGACAAGATTTAGCTAGGCTGTGATTAGTGTGGATGTGAAGCTTCTTGAAAATGGCAGAGGCAAATATATATGTCTGGAGAAATATTACAGCAAATTTCTCCTGCTGTTCGCATTTCGGAGGGTCCTCAAAAAAAGGGGTGGAGGGCCCTTCCTACATCTAAGAGTGTCAATAGAAGGTGTTTGGACTGTGGATCATCGAACATTAGGCCAGAGGAAAATGGTTAAGGAGAAGTGTGTTCCAATGATTGTCGCTAAATATATCCTTTGCCGATGTTGTTAGGGTAGGCTCAACGCCATGGACGGATTTTGGAATGGCTACCATTCACAACCACGAGGGCTTGGGGGGGGGGGGGGTTCTTATCAAGCAAAATGTGAGAAAATCATAGGCTCAAGCGTCCTAAGCGTAGGATGACGAAAGTTGTATGGGTCATTAAAAATAAGGGCCTAAACGCTGAGAGCCCAATCTGATAATTGCTGCATACCAGGCCTGGTTTAGATATGGAGAAGGGCTGATTGCAACAAAAGAAATTAGAAGAGTTGGGTGGGTAGCTTTCAGAGGACAGTTCGCGTTCAGGAGAACCTGTGGCAAACTGCTCTATTAAAGAGGTTGCTATGATTGGGAAAAAAATTGAAGATATAGGCAAGCAAGTGTATCCTTTAACAGCGGCTCATGTTGGTCAACGAACATGATTTCAGAAGGGGATACGAAAAATGTTTCGATGTATGATTCAATTGGGTAGCATGGTGACTTGGAGAAGGAGCTTTTGGTTGATCAGATGAGAGTTGAGTTTGATGATGAAGGTTTGTCTCAATTGTTTGAAGCTCTCCGTGGAGATCTTGAAGAGGGTAAGGCAAATAAGGAAGAAATTTGGGAATTGAGTTTGCAACAAATGGAGAGTGATAGATTTCACTCGATTTGAGATCTTGCACAAGCAGGTATAAATTCTTCTACGCATAATTGTGACCAAGTGAAAGCTTTAAATATTGTGGGAAGTTTTTCTTCTAACGTTAGCCATGAGGTTCCTATTTTGTTTTTAAGTCAGCTGTTCCTTTTTGTGACGTTGAGGGGGATACTGGAAAAATGGATCTTCTTTCAGGTGACCCTTGTACATCTAAGAGTCGTAAAGGCATTCTCCCCATCCCTATTCAACCTACTCCTTCTTTGGCAACTTTTTGTCATAGGAATGATTTTTTTGGGGTTGGGGGGTTGGGGTGGTGATGGGTGGAGCTATGGTCCTAGCTCTAAGGGAGGTGAGAGAGATTGCCTTGAACGGTAACAATTCCTTGAAGACATGGGTTTGGAGTTGGTAGATCTGGTTGGATAAGTGGTTAGATTGGGTTTGAGTCCTAGGACATATGGAGCTGAAAAATTTGGTGTCATTAACTAATTATGGGGTTGGGAAAGTTTTCGTGAAGGGTGGTAAATGCGTTAGATTATAAAGATAATTAGAGGGAATGTGAGAGGTTTAGGTAGCTTGAGGAAGAGGAGCTTGATTAAAGAGGTTTTGGATAAGAATTCCCCTAATATTATCCTTATCTAGGAAACTAAATTGGAATTGATAGATGAGGGCGTAGTGAAGACTATTTCGGGTGGGCTTGTAGAGATTGAGAATTTTTGCCTCTGTGAGGCGCTTCAGGGGGTATTCTAGTCTTATAGGATTTGCACTCTATTTTGAAAGTTGATACTTTGGCAGGGTTTTTTCTTTGTTGGTTTTATTTGAAATAAAAGGCAAGGGGCAATGGTAGGTCTCTTCGGTTTAGGTCCTTCTAGACCTACCTTGAGGAACTCTTTTTGGGAAGAGCTTTGCTTTATCTTTGGCTTTTGTTCCCCTAGGTGGATTGTGGGAAATGATTTCAATGCATTTAGATTTCCTAGAGGAAAAAAGAAGGGCCGGGGGGGGGGGGGGGGATAGAACTACCATGAGTATGCTCAAGTTTGATTCATTAATTAGGGATTGCAGATTGAGAGATCTCCTTTTGGGGAATGCTTCGTGCACTTGGTTTTCAAGGGGGCTAGAGTGGTCGCTAGTAAATTGGGTAGATTTTTGTTTTGTGGTTAGTGAGAGGATGAGTTTTGTACCTCTCTCATACCACTCTTCACAAGGCTACTTTTGATCTTTCCTCATTTTGTTGGAGTCTAGTAAGGTGTCGCGGGGTCCTACTACTTTCATGTTTGGGAGCATATGGCTAAACCATGCGATTTTTAAGCCTTTGGTTAGGGATTCTTGATGAGAGAAAGTGGGGAGAGGTTGGGTAGGGTTAAAAGGGCTGAAGGAAAAATTGAAAGCTTGGGAAATGGGGAGATTGATGATGTTAGACTTAGAAAATCTAGTCTTTTAGGTGAGATGACAGATTTGGATAGGAAGTAGGAGGAGGTAATGTTGTCGGAAAATGAGGGGGCAAGAAGAGTCTATCAAAAATGAGTTGGAAGAGGTGATTTTTCAGGAAATGAGGAATTGGAGGCAAAAGACCAAATTTGAGTGGGTGAAAGATGGTGATTGTAATTCCTATTTTTTCTATAGATTAGCCAATGGTAACGAGAATAAAAATTTGGTTAAGGAGTTGGATTTGGGGAAGGAAGGTGTACTAATGATCAGTGCCTGATCTCATCTATTATTACTGTTTTCTTTTGTAATTTGTATTCGGAGGAAATTCATAATAGATCGATGATTGAGGGTTTAGTTTGGGATCCTATCTCCATTGATCAGCCGCAGTTTGTTAGAGAGACGATTTGATGAGGAGGAAGCGAGGAGGGTGGTTTTTGGGCTGGAAAAAGATAAGGCTCTAGGTTTGGATGGGTTTAACATGGCTTTCGTTCAAGCTTGTTGGCAGATTGTTAAGGCTGATTTGATGAAAGTTTTCACTAATTTCTCTGGGAATGGGATTTGAGCAAGAGTATCGACTTCAACTTTATAGTCTTGGTGCCTAAGAAAGCTAGATCTTCTAAGGTTGAGAACTTTAGACTTGTTAGTCTTGTCTCTAGTGTGTATAAGATAATCACTAAAGTCTTGGCTAATCGGTTGAGTGCAGTGCTTAGTGATACTATTTCAAGAGGCCAAACTGCCTTTTGTTTTGGGGGGGGGGGGGACAGATAGTCGATGCTATTATGGTGGCAAATAATGTGGTGGAGGGCATTCGTAGGTGAAAGTTAAGGTCTAGTCCCAAGAGAGGGGGGGGGGGTGAATTGGGTTTATAAAATTCTTTTTAAGTCTTTTTACAAAATCACAATCTTTTGTATACTTAGCAAACACATAAGAATATTTTGATTTTAAATGCTCAATTAAACCAACCACAATCAACACTCAATATCAATCACAAACCGAATACCTTTAACAATAACAATCAATCAACCAATCACACAATAATTAACGAATTGTGAGAGCTGCAGCACTTCCTTATTTCAGCGTTTGCAAAAACTCAGTTTAGAGTTATAATTAAAGCCCTTTATGAATGAATTGTGGTGCACTTCTTTTAACCAAGATTTTCGCAAGCGATTAATCAATGTACTCCCTTTAAGGTTTCGGCAAAAGATTAACCAACGTACTTTCTTAATTTAAAAGGTTTTCTCAATCTCAATTTCAGCTACTTGCACTTAGAAACACAATTTATAGATGCTGAAAATTTAAAAAGTAAAGGGTAAGAGTGAGACCGAGATTTTTTATGAGGTTCGGCTTATACCCAGCCTACGTCCTCGCCTTAGGCAAGACCACCCAAGGATTCCACTAAACCATTCCTTTGCGGGCGGAACAAACCGTTTACAATCTCTCCTTTAGGGTGGAGCCCCTTCTCCAAGCGATACCCCACGCTCGGTTACAACGATCCAATGACCTGAACCGTCAAAGAAGCAAGAAAAGATTTCTTTTGTACAAGAGATGCTCTCAAATAGAGCTGGTTAGTACAATTGAAAGCACTAATATACTTCAAAGCAAATATCAAAAGAAATTGAATTGAAGCTCAAGAATTATTTCACCGGATTTCTTCTCTTGATAAGAATTAGCAATTCAGAGGTTTGAACTCAGAGAAGATTGATTAGAGACTCAGATTATCTTAGCAATTCTCAGTATGAAGATGCAAGCATGAGAGCTTTGAGAGAGCAAGAGCAATATGGCTTTAAGAGCAGATTTTCAATTCTTGGTGTTGATTTGATTCAAGAAATCATGTATTTATAGGCTTAAAAAGGTTTAATTCGTGTTGCCCAAGTTACTTGGAGTGTTTCCCAAGTTTATACGAAATTTGGGGCACAAGAAATATAAATTTGAATTTTAAAATTTTTTAAAAATATAGCCTTTAACAGTGGTCAGGTGCCTGAAGTCTCGGGGTTAGTTGCCTGAGGTTTCTGAAAACTATGAATTTTCTACTTTAAAACAGGGTCAGGCGCCTGGCCGTACACTGCCTTTTCAGAATTTGTCCAGGAAAATCTTCAGGTGCCTGAACAGTTATAAATTCTGATTTTTCAGTTTAGTTTCAAACACTCTTAGCCATCTTGCTTTGTTACTTTAAAAAATTTTCCAGGGTTTTAAAATAAGGTCTCTAAGTCCATTTTAACCCCTAATGAGCTTCAAAGCATTTCAAAATGATATTTAGTATAAAGTACTTACATAATTCATCGTGATGACTTAAACACTCTAAGCTTGAAGTCTTCATATAAGTCTTTGCTTTGAATCCTCTTATACTTGAGCTTGAGTCATCTTTAGGCTTCCATATGCTTTGAACATTTTGGTCCTCTTGAGCTTTCTTTTTGATCTCTTTGAAGATGGAGTGTGGCTTTATGGTACTGGTGATCTTGAACTTCCATTCCTTTGTTCCTTTTGAACTTTTGTCATTCAAGCTTTCCTGAAATATCATCACTTAAACACAACATGTTAAATTAACCTTTATTTGTTATTATCAAAACAAGATTCGAAAGCCATGTTAGGCCAACAGTAGGAATAAGAAAAGGGGATTCGTTTTCAAAGTAGATTTTGAGAAGCTTATGATAGAGTAAGCTGGAGTTTCCTAGATAAGGTCTTCGTGAAAAAAGGGGTTTTGGGAGTGTTGGTGCAGGTTGATTAGGGGCTGTTTGTCTAACGTTTGGTTTTTAGTTATTGTTAATGGTGAACCCACATCTTGGTTTACTGCTTTGAGAGGCATTAGCAAGGAGGTTTGTTATCTCCGTTTTTGTTGGTCCTTGTAGTTGATGTCTTAAGTAGGATGGTGGATAGGGCAGTTGATAGAGGGCTGGTTAAATGATTGGGTGGTGAATGAGGGGGTGGTGGTTTCTCATCTTAAATATGTTGTGATGATACCATTTTCTTTCTTGATGATCATAACCTTTCATTTAGAAGAATTTTGGGTATACTTTTAAGTTTTTGAGAGGGTTTCCGGGCTTAAAATTATTATGGGGAAAAGTAGTTTAGCAGCCTCAAATGTACTTGTTGAGGGAGCTAGTGATTGCACAGTAGATGTGGGCTGTGGTTTATTGGACTGACTCCTAACTTATTTAGGGGGTCCATGATCGCATAAATTGCTGAAAAAGGATTCATATAGCCGATCCCACCTAGGGGGACTTGAGGCTTCGTTTTTTTGTGTTGCTGTTGTTTATTGGGAAGGAATCCTAGAGGGGCGGATTTTTGGAGTCTATTAGTAGAGAGGGCAACGAAGAGATTAGATAGTTGGAAGGGTGCCCTATATCACGGGGCCATTACCCTCTCCCCAAAAAGATACCTCGTTAGGGTGTGCAGCGCCCACACTCATAAGCCTTCAGGATCTCCCTACTGTTTCCGATGTGGGACAGAAGCACCCTGCCTACCCTTTGGCGCTTGGTGATATATCTGCCTACCCTCTTGAGCGCTTGGCATGAGATTCTCTCCCACCCAATCCAGCGACGTCCTCATCACCGATGGCCACCCTGCTTACCCCTTGGGCACTTGGCAAGTGTCGAATTGAGTCGGGTTGGCTCTGATACCACTATATCTGTTGGCAATTACCCTCTCCCTTATGCTTATCTTGGCTTTTCTTTCTAGCATTTTGCTGTACTTTTTATCTGTTTTTAGAATTCTGGTGGGGGACCACTAGCAAGCTAGAGAGAATTATGAGAGATTTTTTTGTGGTTTGGTGTGGGGAGTTATAGGGACCATTTAGTAAGATGAGTGGAGTTTGAGGTCTAAAAAGGAGGGGAGGGAGGTTGGGTCTTGGTAATTTGGTGTCTAAAAGCACCTCTCTTTTGGCTCAATGTTTGTGGGACTTCCCCTTAGAAGATGATCCCTATGGCATATAGTTATTCGTAGTAAGTTTGCATTGGATGGGAATGGGTGGGATACCGATGCTAGTTTGAGATGCTCTTTCGGGAATCCATGGAGGTTTGTTTCCTAGATTTACTCCATTTTCACCCCTCCCACTAAATTTGAAGTGGGGAGGGGTCCTTGGATTCATTTTTTGGAAATACCCATGGCTCAGGAGCGTTTCTTTTTCCACTTCTTTTCCTTGTCTTTTTAGACTCTGCTCTGAGCTGAACAGAGTTATTTATTTATTTATTTATTTTTTGTGGATAATGTGAGTAGCTTTCCTGTCTCTTGGAATCTTCATTTCAGGAGACCTTAAAATGATAGGGAGATGGTGGAGTTGTCTTCCATGTTGTCCTTATTGAATAATAGCAAATTATCCTTGGGTAGGGAAGTCCGCTCTTGGTGTTTGGATCATTCAGGGGTGTTTTCTTGTAAATCATTCTTTGAATTTTTGACCTATTCAAACTCTCCCTTTCCTCTTTATCCTGTTATTTGGGAGGTTAAAGTTCCCCCAAGAATTAAAGCATTTACTTGGTTGGTTATGCTTAACAAAATTAATAACAATAACTTGCTGCAGATGAGGAGATCTTTGAAGGCTCTCTGTCCAGATGTTTGTGTGCTCTGTTATAGGAATTCCGAAACAATCTCCCATCTCTTTTTGCATTGTGATTTTGCATGGAGGATTTGGAATAAATTGTTTGGTATCATGGAAGAGAGTTGGGTATTCCCCTGTTCAGTGGAGGACTTGTTAGTCACTCTTTTGCTGGCTTTGGAAGAAGGAAGAATAGGGCAGATCCATGGAAAAAAAGGGCAGCCCGGTGCTCAAAGCTCCTTTGTATGCGGGGTCCGGGGGGTGGACCACAATGGGTCTATAGTACGCAGCCTTACCTTGCATTTTTGCTAGAGGCTGTTTCCACGCCTCGAACCCGTGACCTCCAGGTCACATGGCGACAACCGTACAGTTGCGCCTAAGCTTCCCTTCATAGGGCAGCTCTATGGAAGTGTAGCCAAAAGATGCAGTTTTATGGGGTTTATGGCTGCAATGTAATGTGCAGATTTTTTTTGGGAAGAAGTTGAATTCGTCTTTGGTGTGGGAAAAGTTCATTTTTTGACTTCTTTATGGTGTGTTGGATGTGGAATTTTCAGGGAAGCTGGTTTTCAGGATTTAAATAGGGATTTGAAGAACTGATTGGCTTGATTTTTGATTTTTGTTGTTTAGTTTTTTTTTTTTCTGGTTCCAGATTTTTTTGGGGAGATGTCTTATGCTCCCTCATTGTAAATTCTTTCCCTATTAATGAAATTTCTTTTATTATCGAAAAAAAAAACAAAAAAAACAAAGCTAGACTAAAATAAAAAACTTGTGCAATAGTACTTCTGAAAATTTTTTTGTATAACCAAAAACTCCACCCTATTTCCATAAACTTTCTATTTCTCATTGACCTATGTACTACCCATTACTAAGATTTTCTGAATCTCTTCTGATGGGAGAATTGCTCGGGAAAACCTCTGTTCCAAGCCCGAACCCACTTGACTCATCTTCTCCCAACTTTGCTACAATTGGAAACACTAGCCACTGATTCTCTCACTCTCCAACCACCTGTTTCTCACCCTGAACCAACATCATACCATAACAACTGAAAAATTGGCCACCATATTTGAGGGTGGTCATGGATCAACTCTTTTCATTAGACCATCACAACAAACTCCATTCTTTATGTTTTAAGAAACTCCACCCTCCTGCACAGGAATCCTCAATTTCTTAGGGCCCACAATCTAATGTAATGCCTTAACAATATTTGTGCACTTCCCTTCTGTTCCCAGGAACAAAGATGGAATGCGCTTTCTCCTTCAAACTCCATCCTAAGTCTAACTTCCCCCCTTCTCATTGACCTATGTGTCACCCAATCCGAGGATTTCCCAAATCTCTTCCCACAAGAGTATTGCTCCATATGCATGATGGCAGAAGTGAGACATTCAGAAAGCCCCCTAGCATCTGTAAGTTACTAAGGATTTTGCTCCAACATGAAAACGTAATACCTCCCCCAATCCTCTCCAGTCTCAAATGTAAGGACTTACCTTCAATCTGGATTATTTTCCAAGGAGACCCTCAACTATTATGACTGGAGATCACCACAATGAGCAATCACCTGAGAGAGTGTCTCGAGGTTAGAAGGAGAGAAACAAGGAAGAGAGCATCATTTTTTTTTTTTAAATTCGAAGTTCTGACCAGTGAGTTTCTTCCATGTGCTCATATCTTGCAATTTTGGTTGGAGAAATCCTCCTTGAATTGAGCACTTGAGACATCATTAATTGGTTGACATTATGAGGAGGACATTACAAAGGAAACTGGTTTTTTTAGTATTCTTTCTCTGCTCTACTATGGATGTGATTAGTTCTCAAGGACAAAAATATTCTTTCCCATGATATTTTCTGCAAAGGAATGATCTTAGTGAACTGATGATTTTTTTTTTCCATTGAAGTACTCACTGTTGGTTGATAGCTGCTGGAATTGCTCATGTTTGAAGTTCCTGTATTACTTTGTTGGCTAATAATTTGTCATCCACTTACATCTCCTTGTCGATGAATGCCTCACTAATTCCCTTTTGACACCTTTAGTTCTTAAAATTATAAATGTACAAGCATTTAAAATCTTCTACTTATCATGCTTGGTTACAATCAGTGATTGAAGTATCTAAATCTGTACATTTACAGATAAAGGGGAAGTACATGGTGATCACTACAAACTGCTCCCTGTGGATTTGCGTGATATATCAAAACTACATGATGTCATAGCCTTGGCAAATTTGGATCCCAAGTATGTATCGAGAATCATCTCTCTCCTTGTGTAATTTGCTCTATTTCCATTCTCTGTTTTGAGAACCATGGTGTGAAATTTTGTGTACTTGATTCCTTTATTTGGCTTGTGGAATTACTTGTTTTGCATGGTACTCATGTTGGTTTCTAGCTGCTTTATATTTTATTCATATCCTCCATTTATTTAAAAATTAGAAGATTGTTTGATACGCATATAGGTTCAGAGGTGATATTTTGGATCATATTTTATTAATGTGAAAACTAATGTTTTGAGCTGGCTTCGTTTACTTTCAATTTAATGTGCAAGACACTTGGCAATTTTATTTAATTGAAGTACTGTATTCTATTTTTTGGCTCTTGTTTTTTTTTTTTTTTTTTCCATCTCAGCCACAGTGTCATGCCTTGCTTGAGTGGTAATTGCATTTGTGCTGAGGAAATTATTGAGCTGCTTCATTCTGATGTTGTTATCAGCCTGCCTACATTTATAATTGCAGAATGTGTTTTAATATACATGGATCCTGATTCAAGCCGTTCTATAGTTGGTTGGGCTGCTGAAACATTCTCTACAGCAATATTTTTCTTATATGAGCAGGTTTGACTTAACTTCTATATATTTATCTTCTTTTGTCTTGGTTTCTTTTGCCAGTTGCAGAACCTTTGAATATTTCCAAGCTTCTTATTTTATAATGTTAAAACTTATGACCTAAGTGAGTTTGATTGGGATTTGGGGGGCGGGGGGGGGGGGGGGGGGGTGGGTGGTGTTGCTTTCGGATGAGATTCGGCAACAATATGGATATGTTTCTATTCCTTCCCTTAGGTTGTAGCTTATGTTTCTCTATCTAATACATGTTCCTTTTTTCTTTTTGTATCAAAAATTAAAAAATAACTTTAAATAATTATAGTTTGCATATTCTTTTTGTTTGGGTTCTTTGACAGATCCATCCTGATGATGCTTTTGGGCAGCAAATGATCAGAAATTTGGAGGTAGTATGAATTCCATGATGAATGGACTTAATTGCTTAATATTTTGAAATTGTATGATGCTATATCTTTTTTCATTCTATATGTGATTGTTTCAATTATTTAAACTACTAATAAATTTTTTATCTTCCCTATAAGTGGATTCATTTTCCTCCTATGCAACTTTTTCTCAAATGAAACATTAATTAAGAAATTTATTGGGGTGAGACCCTCTAAACAAAGGTGGAAAAAAAGAGTAAAAGGCCAAGACTATGTCCAGCAACATCTGATAGTTGGGGTTAGGGGCTAGACAGCACATATGAAATTTTTTTTTGTGCTCCTCTTGCAGTTTTCTGAGGTCTTGACTGCCTTTGCTATTCACCCAATGTGTCTTTTGTATTCACGTAAACGCAAATGAATGCTGGCCCAAACATCTTGCATTCTCATTGCTGTTGATTTTTTGATGTCCTATTTCAACTGAGCAGAAGATATTGAACTTCAAAGCTAAATTTCTATTTTTTTTTTCTTGTTCTTAAAGAGTCTGTAAATTAGTTGCACTTCAAGTTGGGACAAGGAATATGTTCACCTTCTAAAATGTTATGTTCTCAAAATCATAGTTGTCAAATTAAGATTTGAATTGTGAAGCAAGATCCCAATTTTAGCACTTGAGAATCGAGAATCAAATTGAATTGTAAGATTTTGTACAGGTTTCCTAAATCTATATCAAGTGACATACATATACTGATATGTCTGCAACAAACAAAATAGTAAAATACATTTAACTTTTAAAAATTTTAAAAAATTATATTTCATGTGTGACTTATTCAGAATGATAAAAAGTTGGGGAATGAGTCATGAAAAATTAATAAAAAACTGAATTTTATGTTGTTCTAGGAAGGACTCAAGAAAATAATAAAAAAATGAACTTTTGGTGTTTATCAACAATACAAAAAAGGGTCGAAAGGCTGCAATGATGGGTGTGGAAGTGAAGAAATTATATGAAGTAGAAAGAGAGCATTCCAGTGAGATAAAGCCAAAAACCATAAGGAGAGATTCTCAAGGAGAGTTGAGCATTTTGGAAGATACACCTGCTAAGATGAAGGATATAGCAAGTGATGGAGTTGGCAAAGGAAAGGAGGCTAAGAAATGGGGAGATTGTTCAGATAATGATAGTGATGACATCAGCTAGTTTCACTGTGGTGGTGGTTTGCTGTTGGATGAGATTCGGAAACAATTCGGTTATGTTTCTGATTCCTGTGATGTTCTCGGGGATCTATCATATGTGCATCCTGCCTGGATGGAAAGTTTGGAGGGGGTTCCTATTTTTGAGAACGATGGTTTGGATAATAAACATCAGTGCAATGATGGAATTTTACCTACACCAGTGGCGGTGATTTCTAGGAAAGACTTAGAAGCCCAAAATATAATGGATAAATTCAATTTAAAAATGTGTGATGCTGGTGGAATTGAAGTGCGCTTTGATGGACATAAGTACAAGGCGAAGAAGGGTCAGAGGGAGCTTGCATAAATTCAGAGTGCTTGGTGAATTATGACAAAAAGGGATTGAAAAGGGTTTTTCTTGGATAGGAGTACTTTTTGGTCATTTTTTTTATTTGTTATTTTTTAATTTTCGTCTTTATTATTATTATTATTATTATTATTATTATTATTATTATTATTGTTTTTTATTATTTTTTGTTTTGTTTCTGTTTTTTAATTTTTTCAGGTGGACCTCTTGTCCCCTTAGGTTGGAGCTTTTCTTTCTCAATCTAATATTCCTTCTTTTATTATCTGAAAAAAGGGGTTTCCTCAGTTAATTGTACTTTTTGTTTATTTTTACTTTTATTTTTATTTTTATTTTGTTCTATTCCTGTATTTTATATTTTCAGATGGACTTCTTGTTCCTGTAGGTTGTAAATTCTCTTCCTCAATCTAATAGACCTTCTTTTCTTATTAAAAAAAAGAAAAAGAAAGACTAGGTCTTATTGTTTAAAATTCAAAAAAATTATGCCTTAAAAAGTATATCCTAGATGGGGGCGTGAGGGCAAGAGGGACGTGTGACGCCCAATAGTTATGAAACATTTTGCAGAGTTTACTCAAGCATTTTGGAGGGAAAACCATCGACCAAGTTTTATTTTTGTGGATTTTTAATGTCTAAAATTACATCAATTATTGTAATGACTGGCCTCATGTTGTCGTCGTTTGTTTTTTGGAAGAAAAGGAAGAAATTTATTTACAGGGGATAGAATATACAAAAAGTAGCATAAGAAATCCTCCTTATAAGAGTCTTAGAGATGAGAATCAAAAAGTAAAAACAACATAAACATCAAAACAGAACTGCCATCAAAATCAAACTGAATATCATAAAAAGACAATCCTTAAAACAACAGGCTGCAAAAGCCCATAATGATGCCATAAATCGTATCCTATCCCTGAGCATACTCTTACATTGTGATTTGGCTATTTATTTATTTGTTTATTTGTTTTCTTCATCAACACACTTAATTTTCCAAGGAGGGAATGGTTGACATATTTGTGGATTATTGAATGACTTGGGAAAACACAGCTAGCTGATTGTGTGTATGTTTTGTTTTGGTAACATGGTTCTGTATGTAGTCATGTTGGAGCTTTGATGTTTGGTATGGTTCCAATGCATCAATTTCCAATTTTATGCGTTGGAGGTAGTACAAATAGTTGATTTGCTGATTTACTTAGATTTGTTGTTTGGTATTTGTTAGTGTGAATTTTAAGTAGTCTAGTAGAGTTTTGATGCACTGAAAGAATTTGAAATTTTTGATTAGGTGATCCTAAGATATGAAATTGTTTTGACCAATAATTAATTTGATAACAAAATTTAGATAATTTGATTCACAAAGGTGGTGATGCTGAAAGGTCAAATCAGCCTGGTGTCTTCCCCCTGTTCCACCCCTAAAAAATCATTCTAGTGTCTTGATGGGGTTTTAAACCTTAGCTCATGTTGCAAGGATTGGGAAATAACTGCTATTGAGATTTGTAAGTAATGGTTGGGAAAAATTGTTATCATAATTGTTGAGATTTTGATTAAAAGAATGACCTAAGTTGAAGATAGGTCTCTCCCTCTATTTATAATACAAATCAAATACATTCTATTGACCATTACACCTTTACTAATTCTTACTAATTAACATACTAACTCACTTAAATAATAATACTAAAAGACTAAAATAACCTTTAACACTATCTCTCAACCTAGAGCATATATATCATATGCTCCTAGCTTGTTGCAAATAAATTTAACATGAGCACCCTCCAAAGATTTGGTAAACAAATCAGCAAGTTGCATATCGATCTTCACATAAGCGGTTGTAATGAGCTGCACAAATTTCTCCTGAACAACATGCAATCAACTTCAATGTGTTTTGTTTGTTTATGAAAGATTGGGTTGGAGGCAATATGAAGAGCAACTTGATTATTACACATGAACTCCATAGTTGAGAATGTGGAAAACCCAATTCTTAGAACATGTTCTTCAACCAAACAAGTTCACAATTAGTGTGAGCCATAGCTTTATACTCTGGTTCAACACTTGACTTTTCCCAATTTGTTTTTTACTCTTCTATGAAACCAAATTACCACCAACCAAGATATAGTACCTGGTTGTGGATCTTCAGTCGGAAGGTGACCTAGTCCAATCTGCGTCTATATATCCCTGAATATAATTGTGACCTTGATCTCAATATAAAATACCTCTCCTAGGTGCACTTTGAGATATCTCAAGATGCGAATTACTGCGTCCTAATGACTTGTCCTCAGAGAATCTAGAAATTGACTCACAACACTTGCTGCAAAGATATATTCGGCAGAGTGACTGAGATAATTCAACTTTCCAACAAGTCTTCAATATCGTCCATGATTAAGCAACAAATCACCCATATCCGACACCGACTTTCTATTAGGATCCATGGGTGTATCAATTCGTTTGGATCCCAATAATCCAGTTTCATCCAAAAGATCAAGGACATACTTCCTCTATGACAAAACAATTCCCATATGAGATCTGGATACTTCTCTACCCAATAAATATTTCAACGGTCCCAAATCCTTGGTTTGAAACTTAGTCTATAGAAAAAGTCTGAGACTTTGAATACCTTTATCATCATCACTTGTAATAACAATATCATCCACATACACAACAAGGAGGATCTTTCCAGATGAAGTATGACGATAAAACACAAAGTGATCCAATGCACACCGTTGAAGACCAAGCTCAAATACTACATCATTGAATCGACCAAACAATGCTCTAGGAGATTGTTTTAAACCATATAGTGCTTTCTTGAGCCGACACACTAAGCCTAACTCCCAATAAACCCAGGTGATTTCTTCATATTGACCTCCTCGTCAAGATCACCATGCAAGAAGGCATTCTTCACATCTAACTGATGCAGAGACTAGTGACAAGTGATAGCCAAGGAGATGAACATACGTATTGATGTAAGCTTGGCAACCAAAGGTGTCAAAATAATCTAAACCATAAACTTGAGCACACCCTTTAGCAACAAGATGTGCCTTCAGACGAGCCAAAAAACCATCAAGGTTGACCTTCATAGTGCATACCCAGCGACAACCCACCACAAACTTGT
This sequence comes from Malania oleifera, assembly GCF_029873635.1. Lineage (NCBI taxonomy): Eukaryota > Viridiplantae > Streptophyta > Magnoliopsida > Santalales > Ximeniaceae > Malania > Malania oleifera. The sequence continues at coordinate 33,944,630 of NC_080426.1, read as the reverse complement.
CAAGAGGAAGAGATTTCAACTTCCAAGTATCATTGTCTTGTAAAGCATTCACTCTTCAACCATAGCATTCCTCCGCCCAAAGTGGGCGAAGGCTTCCAAAATAGATTTAGGAAGGGTAGCAGATGATAGAGTAGTGACAAAACAATAATTGGATTGTGATAATAAGTCATAGAAAACATAGTTGGAAATGTTATATTGGGTACATTGGCATTTACCTTTCCTGATAGCAAAGGATCAACATCATGGGAAATATGATCATCAGACGAGGAAACCAAAGTGTGGTAGTATAAACGAAGGGGGACTCTATTCCTTGGAACCGCTTTCATGATTATACCTGCAAATTAGGATGATTGAGACGATAAGAAGGACTTGAACAACATGGAGACACTGATGGTTGATTAGGCAAGGACAACAAACTAGAATCTGGAAGATAAGCAAAAGGAAGAGACTCATTGAGATCAGAAACACTTAGGGACAAAGTGTAGTAAGGTGTAGACTCAAAGAAGGTAACATTTGCAGAAACAAAGAAGCGATGCAGCGTACGACTATAACAATGATATCTGTTTTTAGTATATGAGTAGCCTAGAAAGACACATTTTATAGCATGAGGATCTAACTTATCCACCCCAGGAGTTAATTGATGAACAAAGGAATACTCCCGAATATATGAGGAGGTAGGGAGAATAAAGGTGAATTAGGAAAAAGAATGGAGTAAGGAATTTTACCACTAATAACAGTGTAGACATCCTTTTGATCATATAGTAAGCCGTAAGTACAACATCACTCTAAAACACTTTAGGTACATGCCTTTGATAAAAAAGGTGCGAGTGATTTCAAGGTATGTCTATTTTTCCTCTCTGCAGCCCCATTTTGTTGAGGAGTGTGGGCACAAGATGATTGATGAACAATACCAAACGGAGTCATGTAAGTTGTGAATTGCGTACTAAAGTACTCTTTAGCATTATCACTTTGAAGGATTTAAACTAACAAACCAAATTGTGTCTTTATTAGAACGAAATACACAAAATATATGAAATAAATCAGAATGATCTTTTATTAAATTCAGCCAAATCATCCTTGAATAATCATCCACAAAGGTTACAAATTACCGGAAACCCAACTTGGACACAACTTTACTAGGACCCTAAACATTATAATGGGCAAACATGAAAGGGCTTGCAGCTTGTTTATTGACATGGGAAGCAAAAGGGACACGGCCATGCTTTCCCAATTGACAAGACTCACAATCAAGACTAGACACATAACTCAAATAAGGAACTAGACGTTTCTACTTTTCCAATGAAGGATGACCAAGGTGACAATGGATTTGGAGAGGTGTGGCAGCAACAATGCAAGTGGTAGAAGGATATAGAGGCTTAGTGATAAAGTCCACCACTTTCATCCCCTTTGCCAACTTCTTCCTTGTATTCAAATCCTGAATTACCACAAAATCAGGGAAGAATGTTATTGAATAATTCATGGATTTAGTAAACTTGTTGATGGGCATAAGATTGAAAAGGGAAATTGGGAATATACAAAGATGAAGGAAGAGAAATAGAAAAAGTGGGATTGATAGTCCCAATTCTCTTGACGGTAGTGGTGGATCCATCAATAAGAGTGACATAAGGTAAATTTGCAAGATATTGAGGAGAATAGAATAAACTAGGTATACTTGTGATATGATCAGTGGCAGCGAAATCTATAATCCAAGGACTAGGACGAGAAGTACTGGATGACAGAAATGTTGTGGGATTACCCACTTGGGCAAGAGATGCAATGGGAATAGAAACTTCTTGTGACACTTGATACTGTTGGAACTTGGAATACTCTTCCTCTGACATAGATACAATATGTTGCCTCCCACCCCTCCCCCCCCCCCTCCCAACAGTTGGATGCAAAGGTGTGGAGTTGGTGGTGGTTGCATTGATACAGTATTTGGGACCAAATTGCCTTAAACTTGGGTCTCAAGCCCGCTGGAGCCCGAAGAACTATCATATGCTACCTCGACTTATGCCACGAAAATTGACGGTTATAGGATGCATGACGTTAAGCTCCTCATGAATATGTTTCATCTCTCCAAAATAATCTGCAATGCTCCTGTCTCCTTCTTAGGGGTGGCAAAATGGGTTGAAACCCGATGGGTGACCCGTGACCCACCTATTTAAATCTGGTTTGGGTTTAATACATGCTGACCTATTTATAAATGGGTCAACCCGAACCGGATCCATTTATTAAACGAGTTAGACAGGTTTGGGTCGGGTACCCGCCAGGTGACCCGTTTAGCTTATTATATATATATACAAAATAATGAACCCTAGCCTGCTATGATATGATATGCTTAAAAAAATAAAAATAAAATAATAATAAACCAATTTTATTTAATGAAAGTCAGTGTGGAGACTGGAGAAGCGTCCCAAAGAAGCAATCCACCCCATCCACAAATTCAAAAAGCCTTATGGCTTTTCCTTACCCTACACCTCTCTCTCTCTCTTTCTCTCCCTCCCCTACGGTCTTCAAGGTTTGATCTCTCGCTCTCTCTCGGTAGGTTGGAGTTCGTTCTGTAAATTAGGGCCAGCGATGATTTGTTGTGCTCTTCTTGAAAACATTTCAAGTAGGCTATTCCACTCCCTCTAGGCTCCAGATCTGTAGATTAGCTGCATTGAAGGATGGGGCAAGAAGGAAATTGGAGCAGGGGGTGTGTGAGGAGGAGGCAACTGCAGTGTGAGAGAATTGACAGCGGCGGTGGAGATGAAGACGAACCAACTGGGTTTTTGAAGCATGAGATGATGAAAGTGCCAGACTTCGCCGAGCGGTCACCTGTTGCTGAAGATGAGTGCGAGAATGAATGCCTCAAGAATTGTTCATGTGGGCTATAAAGTGATCTCAATTTCTGTTAAGTTTTAAGTGTAATCCATCACCTAATTTGTCTACTAATTTTAGCTCACATAAAAAAAGTCTAATTAAATTTATAGATACTCTATTTTTTTTTAAAAAAAATTATGTCATTTTATATGAAATGTTTTAAATTTTTTAAAATAAATAAATTATATATTTTAAACAGGTGACCCATTTATGACCCGTTTATTAAATGGGCGGGTTAGGGTTTGCATAGTAGTGACTCGTTAATAAACGGGTCAACCCGAACCCGCTTAACCCCAATCCATTTATGACCCGTCCTAACCCGATTCGTGAACCTGTTTTGCCACCCCTACTCCTTGTAATTGAAAGTACTCATGAGATAAATCATGCGTACATGTAATGTTACTAGAGTGTAGAAACTTGGTATAATCCCAAATCTCCTTGCACATATCTAGATGCATGCACATCTGTGCAATCTAGGCTCTATCGAATTCTACAAGAGGGAAACAGTCAAGGCATTTTCCTAAATTTACACTTCTTTTCTCTTCTCATCAGAAAGATCAGATTGGATCAAGTAGTTAGATTTTCCTAATCCTGCTAAATAAACTTGAATATCTTTAGAGCATTGAACATATTCTTTCCATCCAACTTTTGAGTCATTATTTGTGGCAACAATGAAGGGAACATGTTTTTGTGATTCATAGACTCCATCCCAGCACTAACAAACCAACAGTCACACCAATGTCAAACAAGGAGAATAATCAAAACTAATTAAGACAACCACAAATGATGTGAAGCACCAAAACAACCACGGACTGGGTGAACCACTTACCAACTGATATAGCACTGCCACAGCCTCATAACTCAACTTACGGACACTGCCATTGCTCCAAGAATTCACCAAAGAGCCTTTATGAACACTGAACACAATTAATGGATTACCACTGTTGCAAGGTTGAAAAAGGTTGGATCTTTGAGCAAAAAACATGCCCAACAGCTTGATAATATGGTCTAGGAAAGGAACCAGAACATGGTGGAGGCAGAAAAAGGTGGCCAGAATCCTCTCACGTGTGGTGCATGGGGTTGGGACTGCCGGTAGTTTGCAGGCTCGTGGGGGCATGTGGGGCACTTTTGAGTGACGGGGTTTTGTAGGGTTAGGTTTCAGAGGGTTTTGTTTTTGGCTATATGTTTGGTTTTGTGAAATAATGATGGGTAGAGGTGGATCTGAGAAGGGCAGCACGGGAAGGTGTTTTCTAGCGGCGACTGAGCGTGATAGGGTTTAGGTTGGATCACACTTTGATACCATGTTGAGATTTTGATTAAATGAATAACCTAACTTGGAGATAGGTCTCTCCCTCTTTTTATAATACAAATCAAATACATTCTAATGACCATAATACCCTTACTAACTCTCACTAATTAACATACTAACACACTCAATAATAACACTAAAAGACTAAAATAACCTTTAACAATAATTTTCTATGAAAAAAACTGCATTCGTAATTTTTCTGGTATTTGCAGAGTTTATTTGGATATAAGTTTGATCTTACAACAGAGGCCATTGGGAGGAAGAAGAAAATTAAGAAGTTAAAAGGAAAAAAAAAAATGCAAAAAAAAAAAAAACACAAGTCACATCTTGGTTGAGAAACATTACATTTTGGCTTTTAAAGGGCAAAAAAGGTAACAGTTCTTGCTCCTTTTGTTTTTGATAGAAAAAGAAGATTTCATTGATTGGAAGAGATTTTACGCGAGGGAGAATGAGACATCTCCCAAAAAAGGCCTGAAAACAATCCCGGAAAAAAAACTAATAAATACCAAAAAGTAGAAGATCATGCCAATAGGTTCTTCCTATTTCTATGTAACTTGTGGAAACTAGTTCCTCTGAAAAAACCTAAACCATGCGCACCACAGTGAGGCCAAATCTTGCTCCTTTCCTTCCTATTTGCCATTTTATTCGGTTGGATCCTTTTTAATTTTAACATGATGGTTGAAGATATCCACAACTTGAGAATAAGATATTAGGCAAAATACAATGACCTTCCCTTAGTTTTTAAAAAAGGCACGGACCTCGCCCGAGATAAAAAAGTTAAACTGACCTCCACTTTTAGTGCTGTCTGATAAACAGTGTTAACTTATTTTTTAAACAAATTTTCCCTTATTAATAAAATATGCAACGGTGTTGTTTTTCAGTTCATTTGACACGGAAAATTGATGTTGTTTAGGTAAGTCAAACTTTAGTGCCGCTCTTCAACCATTTTCAGGTAAGTACAACTGCCATTTTTTCGGTATTGCAAACTAAGAACTGCTCAGTCACGTGATTGCATCCCAACTGCCCGCCACCTGACTGCCAATTTATGCTAAATGAGATTCTAGCCAAAGCCTCATCTTTGATAGAAAAAAGTGAGACTGACCATAAGACAACACTATGTTTTCTGAGCCATTTTACCCATCATGGGAGCTTCTAGGTTTGTTCAGAAATGACTTGTTTAGTGCTATGACTGTCAGTAGATATGAAATATTGGGTAAATTGGAGGACTAATCATGATGGTAGTAGGTCTCTCCATCTTTTTATAATAATAAAAACAAAATAAAGAGAGAAGGACTGAATCTATAATCCAAGGATTAGCGCAAGATGGATGACAAATTGCAGAGCATAAGCAATGGGAAGAGAAGCTGGCTGGGATGCTTGATATTGCTGGAACTTGGAATACTCTCCCTCTCTATAATAGTACACTATTTCCCATTTGAGCCAGAAGAGTGGAATCTGTGATGGGTACTATTACATTACCTCTTTACCCAACAACTTAAGCTATTAGGTTGCAAGCCAACAATGTATATCAAACCTTAACACTCCCTTGCACGTGCACGAGGAGAGATAACACATAATGAATGACACCTTTATTTGGAAAAAGATAAATTTTAACAAACTTACATTAAACGTGGGCAAAAAGACTTGGACCTAGGATAACTAGCTTTGATACCATGTTAGATAACCGCTTTACCTAACAGCTTAAGCTGTTAGGTTGTGGGTCAACAATGCATATCAAGCTTTAACAGGTACTTTGGCAATGAATTGGAGTTTACCGTGAAGATCCCAACATTGCTCAATTGTATGACCTCCTTGTCCACAATGAGTGCATTTGGAGGGGACCTTTGCCATGTCATTCCTGCCACCATAACCACTTGAACTAACTTGAGAACTTCTATAGCTATGGGTTGCATGATGTTGAGTTCTCATGGATGTACATAATCTTTGTAGAGTACTTTGTGACATTCTTTATCTTTTTATTATGACTGAAAATACTCCATGGATATGTTGTACATGCCTGCAAATGTTACTGGAGTATAAGAGCTTGAGGTAATCTCAGGTCTCTTTACATGCATCCAGATGCATGCGCACCCATGCAATTTGGCATTCAATTGAGTTCCACCATAGGGAGATAGTCAATGCATCTTCCTGAATCTATACTATTTTTTGTCGTCACTAAGCCCAAATTGAAACATATGTTCAGACTTACCTAAGCCTATTAAATAGATCTTGACAACCTTGGATCATTGCACATAATTCTTTCATTCAAGTTTACAACAATGATGAAGGAAGCATACTTTTGGGATTCATGGATTCCATCCCAAAAATCAGATTTGAGACCAACAATGAACAAGTTCAATGGTCAAAACAACTGGAATAACCACAAACAAGGTGAACAATTGAAACAACCACATACTAGTTTAGCACTGCCATAGCCCCAAAAAGCTATCACACAACCCTAATGATACTGAACAACCATTAACAAAGTGCCAAGAGTGAATGATAAAAAAAAGATTAGATCTTTTGAACTAAAGACATGATCCACAAGGCCGCAACTTGATATTATGGAGTGTGGAGGTTTTCAAGGCATTTGAGAATAAATGGATCAAAAATAGTGCTCAACGAGCTCTCATGTGCTATTGTGTGGTGTCAGAGCTGGTGGCTTTTGGCTGGTGTGTGAGGACACGTGGGGGCTCCTCTGACGATTAAATTTCATTGGATTATGGCAGTGTTTGTGACTATATATGGGATGGGTTTTGCAAAATCTAAAGGGTATCTTTAGATTTTTGAAGTGGCAGTAGCATCCAAGAATTTGGCCTGCGACTGCTGCATTTTCTAGCGACTCCAATAGTTGTTTCTGGTTTTTGGTGGTGAGGATGATCCTCTGTGGCAGGTTTGCATAGGATAAGGAGGTTTAGGTTTTTGTCGTTTACGCACTTTGGGTTTAGGTTGGATCTTGCTTTGAACCATGTTTATTGGGTAAATTGGAAGACCTAATCGAAATGATAGATCTCTCCCTATATTTATAATATATGTGAAGTACATAACAAAGATCATGATACCCTTACTAACTTTCGCTTGCTAATGTAGCAATAACACAGCAATTATGCTAAATGACCAAAGTAATTTGTAACATGTACTATGAAACAAGGTTCAACATTACCCGCCAATTGATCTTAATATACCTTTATCTAACCAAAAGCACAATTTAGAGGAAATCAAGTTCAAGTAGTTCATCAAATGTTTTGTATGCAATGACATGTCACTGAACCTTAATTTGATGCAATGCCGGGCCTCGTCAGTCCTGCCTGTCAACATGTGTGGATCGGGGATCCGACATCTCAGTGGGTATGATGACCCTAAAACAATTTTTTGTGGAATTTAATTGTGTTAAGGGTTCTATCATCTATGGAGCTGCCACTTTTATTACCCTAGGTGTGGTTAGGTTACCTAATTACTACCGATTAATTGGCCTATAAGCTAAACCTAGATACAAGGAACAGATAGTCGTGGTCTGTGCATATAGAGCCAAGTTTAGGAGTACGACGATGGGAGGGGAAGGTATAGGCCCCCCTACACACTCGTTCCATGAACTATGCCATAATAACTTTAGAAATCTCAACCGCACATGATGCATTCTTAGCTTTTTCATTTAGGTTTTGGATTACCATCCTCTAAATATCCGTATTGATTGACTGAGATTTTATTCATTGCTTGAAAGAAGAGCAAATTTAAAAGGGGAGGTGAATACTTAACTAGAATAAAAAACAGGCATAGAACCTCAATGACTTGTGCCTTTTACAAGAAGGAGCTACCCAATAAATTAAACCTATTCAGTTACCATTTTTCATACGCTATTTACTTTCCTTATACAAGCAATAAATAAAATCAAGACCTAAACTTCCTGAACAGAAGCAAACACAATTTACTTACAGGGGAAACCTGTTTTTATTTTTCAATTTTTAACTTTTATGATTTTTGGTAATTTGAAGATCTGAAGAAGCAAAATAAAACAATAAATCCTAAAAATTTAATAAAGATCATCTCTTTTTGCCTTTTTAGAATTTAGAAATTTTTTTTTGGATTTTATATTTTTTGAAATCTTTAATGATAGATAAAGTTTCCACACAATAATAATGCAACTAATAAAACTGATAAAGCTCTAATTACAAAATAACCTATTTTTATTTCTTTATTTTCTTATATTTAAAAATTTGATACTCCAATACTAGCAATAAAAAGAATACTAATCACATGCTTAAAACAAAAAAAAAAAATTTTTTTTTTGCTTAATCCCCTTTTATTTGTTTTTTGAAATTTTCAACCTTGTGTGTGTCTATATATATTAATTTTTTTATAGCTAAATAAAATTTATTAATAAGAGAAGAATTTATACAAGAGGGAGGATGAGACATTTCCCAAAGAAAATCTGGAACAAACCAGAAAAACAACTAGAAACAACAGAAAGAGAAGAAATCAACAAGCCAGCACATTCCTCCTATCTCTTTGAATCTCCTGGAAACTATTTCCTTGGAAAAAGCCAAATTCAATGCACCTCAGTGATGCTAAATACTGGATTTTATCCCTGACCAGCTCCCAAATTAGTTTTTTTCTCAAAGAATATCTGTGCGTTTTGTTCCATCCATATCTCCCATAAGCTGCAAATAAGCGACACTTCAATAAGGGTGCCTTATCCTTCTATCAAAACCAGTAAAAGAAATGACTAGTTACTCTTCCATTGATCCAGGGCATAACCCACTCTCTCCCACACTACCAAGCATCTTATTCCAATTCCCCAAGCTAAATCACTGTGTAAAACAAGATGAGAAGCTGTCTCAAAGTTCTTGAAACAGAGCACACAAACATCAGGAGAAAGAGCCATAAAAAATCTTCTGATTTGCAACAAGTTATTAGTATTTATTTTATTAAGCACAACCAAGTGAAAGCCTTAATCCTTGAGGGAGCCTTGGCCTTCCATATTATAGGGAAGACCGGAAATGAAGAATTAGAACGGATTAAGAATCCAAAAAAAAGATTTGCAAGGATTCACTCTCAACTGATTTGAGGACCAAGTACAAACGTCCCTCCTCGATGATAGGTTACTCTTATTCGATAAGGATAACAAAGAAGACAACCCCCTATTAAGAGGCCTCATAAAATGGTGATTCCAATTTCCAGGAAACCAAAGGAATACTTAAATCCCCAATAAAAAGAAAGATATGACTCTATTTTGCTTTGCACTCAAACGAAAGAGATTTGGGAAAGAAGTGGATAAAATTGCATTACCCTGCCAAGGCTCTTTCCAGAAGTAGATACATAACCCCCTCCCCACCACAAATTTAGCGTGAGGGGCAATGGAAGGATAGATTTAAGAAATGGACCTCCACGGACTCCCCAAAGAACATCTTAAATTAATGTTGGTATCATACCCATTCTCATCCCACTTGCTTCTCATTACTCTATGCCATAGGGAAGATTCTTCTAGAGGGAAGCACCATAACCATTTAGCTAAAAGCGTGGCGTTTTTAGACCAACTTACTTAGACAGTTAGACCCAACCTTCCTTCTCAGACCTATAGACCTCATCCCATCTAACTAAGTTATCCCTATGATCCCCTATACCAAATCACAAAAAAATATCTAATAATTTTCTCAAGCTTACTAGCAATGCCCATCAGAATCTTAAAAACTAACAGAAATCAAGCGGGATGCTAGAACGACAAGCCTAAATCAATGTAGTTCATCCCCCTAAAGAGAAGAGATCCCCCTTCCACCCATTTAGCTCTTCGTCACCCTATCCACCATTGGATTCCAAAACTCTATTGCTCTAGGATTGTCCCCCAAAGTAACCCCTAAATCAATCAAAGGCCAGTCTAGAATTCCACACCCCACTTAAGTGGCCCACTCCCTGACTTGCTCCTTGGGTACATTTAGAGCTACTATACCATTCTTCCATGTATTAATTTTGAGGTCAGACACCCTCTTGAAGATTCGGAGAATACCCAAAATTATTTTGAAAGAGGTACTATGATCATCAAGGAAGATAATATTATCATCAGTAGACTAGAGGTGGGATGCCACCACACTCCCTCTCCTTTCTTTTAAGCGTCTAACCAGCCCCCCCCTCTCCACAGCCCTATCCACCATCCTGCTCAACAAGTTAGTGCAAGAACAAATAAAAAAAGGGGATAAAGGTTGTCTAATGCCCCTAGAAGCACCAAATTGTGATTTGGATTCACCATTAATGATCATTGAGAACCATACATTAGATAGACAACCCCTTATCCAAGAACGCAGCCACCAGAACACTTTCTGCAAAGACTTTACCTAAGAAGCTCCAACTTACTCTTATCATATGTTTTCTCAAGATCTAATTTCAAAACAAGCCCCCCTTTTTTATTCCTATGACTATCCTCGACCACCTCATTGGCCACAAGAATGGCATCCACTATTTGTCTCCCCCCCTCACAAATATACTTTGGGTGCTAGAGATAGTATTAGCAAGCACTGCACTCAACCTATTAGATGAAGCTTTAGTAATAATCTTGTACGCACTAGAAACAAGAGTAATATGTCTAAAATCCACAACCTTAACAGATATAGATTTTTTCCTATGCTATAAAGGAGGAGTTGATGCTTTTGGTCAGAGGGCCAAAGAATTTAGTGAAAACTTTCAACAAATTGCTCTTTACAAGCTCCCAACAATCTTGGAAAAAAGTAATATTGAAGTCATCTAGAGTTGGGGTCTTATCCTTTCCAGTCCAAAAACCACCCCTTTTACTTCCTCCTCAAACAATCTCTCTAACCAATTCTTTTGATCACTAGTTATAGGATTCCGATCCAGCACCTATAAACATTGGTCTAAGATGATCGTTTTCCAAATACAAATTTTGAAAGAAATTAGTAATAACGTAAGCAATTTGATGATGGTCATTATTGACTCTTCCATCCCCTATGTCTGATTCCCTAATCAAATTCTTACTCCGTTTACCATTGGCTGGCCCGTGAAAAAAAGAAGAGTCACATCTATTTCCCATTTAAATTTGGTCTTTTGTCTCCAACTCCTCATTTCTTGGAAAATTACCTCTTCCAACTCATTCTTTAAGGAAACTATCCTTTTCTCCTTGCTAATTGAGAGACAAACCTCCTCCTTATTCCAAACTTTTGGCTTCTCCTTTAAGCATTTCAATTTTCTCATGAATCTAAAACCTTCCCACCTCCTTCTCATTCCCTCTCCCCACAACTCAAGCATAGATTTGGAAGTCGCATGATCCAACCACATATTCTCGAACCTAAAAGGAGTAGGACCCCACACCACCTTATTAGATTCTAACAAGATAGGAAAGGGGTCGAATATGGTCCTAGGGAGATTACTTTGAGTAAGGTTTGGAAACTTGTCCTCCCACTCTTTGAAAAATACGTACCTATCCAATCTTTCCAGTCACCACTCTAGCCCCCTCAACCTCAACCACCCCCCCCCCCCCACCCTTTTTTTCCTATTTTTTTTTCTAAGAAATCTCCCCACTTTAAAATTGCCTACCATTATCCACTCGGGGAAGCTTGAACCATAAATGAAGTACAATTCCTCCTAAGAAGTGCTTCTAAGAGTTGGTCGTCGGAGGTCCATATACTGAGGAATCCTACCGCTGCCCCCTCTCTCTCACTCAAAAAAGCACAGAAAGGGAAAACAAGCCCTGCTAGATGTCAACTTTGTATACATATTGAGAGTCCCACATGATGACAATCCTACTAGAGGTGCCATGCGAGGGCAAAAATTCCCAGTCCCTGCTTTGGCCCCCCAAATACTTGTAACCACTTCTCGTCTACCATTTCCATATTAGTTTCCTAGATAAGGTCTATGTCAGGGGAATACTTTACCAGGCTTCCTTAATTAGGTTCCTCGTCCTAGCCCCCCTAAGACCCTTACATTCCAACTATCTTCATAGTTTGACACGTTTCCCCCCTTTTCTACCCCTTTACCACCCTTGTAATTTATTGATGAGACCAAGTTTTTAAGCTCCTTTTGAACTTTTTTCATCCTCTTGTATGCCCTAGGGCTCAATCCCACCCTCATCATATTTCTTGTAGGGTCAAGTAATTCTAGGCCTTTGTCCTTGAGAAGTTTTTGTGGGTCTAAGCTGTCTCTCACTTTGCTCTCAAAGCTTAAACCACAACTCTCTTTTGTATTAGATTCTTCCCTTTGGTATATAGTTTCCAAAGAAAGAAATGGGTTGATTAGGAAGAGGAAAGATACCTTTACTAATGAAAGATGATTAGGATCCTCTATGAGAAAATCACCCTTCCCAGACTTATCCCTCCCCACACCAAAAGAAGAAATAACTGTGAATTACTTGCAGGATAGATATTAAGGCCAGGGTCTAAAGACAAATGCCCCTCATTGTTTAAATCTATCACATGATCAAAATTATGATTAATAAAATTTATACCTGCTTGAGCATTCTCAGGAGCCAGCTTAATACCATCTCCCTCCGATTTTTGTGACATCATTTCTGAACTCTTGGTTTCCTGCTGCCCTTGCCCCTCAAAATCTTCGTTGTTGCCTTTGAAAAGTTGTATTAAAGCCTCATCTGCATATTCAAGGTCAGCTCTCATATGATCAACCAATAATTCCTTTTCAGATTCAGCTATGCTGCCCATGTCTTCTTCCAAGTCATAAGACAAATCATCTTCAACGTCCCCCTCTTGTCCCATCGTCATCCCCTCTCTTAGCACTGAGGACAAGGAGAGAACTGGTTGCTGGTTTCAATTTGATCCTGCAGGTGTCAATTTGATCCCTTCTGTTTGTGGGGATCTCTATTCCATTGCAAACAAATTTTAGACCTTCGCCAGCCATAGTACCTTCTTGACCCCCATAACTCTACCCAACCGAATTACCCAAGCTTTGAGATTTTGTTCTGACTCTTCCCATCTCAGCCACAGGCCTATTATGTTGAGTTTCTCAAGTTGAACTCTTTTTCGGCATACCTGTTGGACCGGTGCTTTGTTTTTTGATAACCCAGTACCTGAGGCCAGGATGCTTTTGGTTTTTTAAGACCATTCATAGTGGGCCTTTGAGTGACCCGCCCAGCCTTATCCAGTTAAAAATATTTCCTTGTTTCCCTACCACCTTCTTGTGTGGGATTGGGATTTCTACAAGGAAATGAACCTCCCCAAATTGTTGAGATTTCGAATGTTTGCCTTTCCTGGTTCATTCCTAGTTGGTGCTCCTCAAATAACATCGACAAAGGGGATATTCCACAGAATTCTCTATAAAACACTTCTCCTCTCTTTACTCTCATTTGAGCTAACATTCGATGGGCCACAATTGGAACATATTTAGCTGCCAAGGTTTGTTTTGCTGGATTCATTCATGAGTGACAAAAGTTTCAGGAATACTTACTGCATGTGTTTTTCCTTTGTTCTCCTTTCTCAAACAAACATGTTTGACTCTGACATTTTCTAAAATTTGGAGACTAACTCTGTTGCCTGCTTGCTGAGACTAAGTTCACTTCGACCTCCTTCGGTCCCTTCGCTAGCTTCATAGATTACCCCTGTTAGTTTCATAGCCCACACAAGCTCCTCTTTCTCCATTTCTACAAAATATACATGTTTCCATGTAAATTCTGTGATACGATACATTGAGGAAGTCAACATGTTCAAAGAGACTACCTCCCTTTCAACTTTGAAAGTCGCATAGCTTCCCATCTTTGCTGCAGTAATGAGTCAGCAACAGGGTTTAGGTCCTGTGAGAGCCTTTTGAAGGTCATTCTTGAAGGGTAAAGTTGTTATGGTGTGGCAGAGAGATGCAAAATAGGGTATAGGTTGTTTGAGAGCCTTTAGAAGGACAAAGGTATAGAGAACTAAGGTTGGGGGTTTAGTACGTGAAGGAGGAAGTCGTTCTGGTGTTCATTTAGGGTTTTGAAGGTGCATGATGATGGCCTATGATTTCAGGCTTCAGTACTTGAAGGACAAAGTTGTCCTATTTTTATTTGAGGGTTCCGAAGGTTCTCTATGGTGCACAATGATTGCCTTTGAATATTATGAGAGGTTAGACAAAGGAGAATGGTGAGGTTCTAAAGATTGTCGAAGAATTTTTGGTGTAATGCAATTCGAAGGGTACATGAAAATCCTTTAGGCAGATTGTGAGATTGTTCAAGCAGTTTCTGGTTGGTGATGTAGGTTGTTGTGAGATTGATCGAGTTGGTTTCAAAGGGTGGATGATTGTGGGGGGAGGATTTGAAGGGAATGGTTTAGAAGAGAGGGAGGTGGAGAGGACACCATGCTCACGTACTCGCAGAGGGGCTCAGTGGGAAAAATCGCCATGCTAGCACAGTTGCCATATCAGTACCCTATTATCTTTATCAGGTTTTTCTTTAACACCTCTTTTCTCAAATTGGAGACATCACACACACACACACATTGTAATTTAACCTAAAATATAGTCGTAGAGGAAACAATATAGCCCCTATTCAGAATGTTTTAAAAAGTAAGTATTTTTCAAAAACATACTTTTTTGTAAGTATTCGTGTCATTATGTAGTGTTTGGTTTACACTTAAATAATTACTTATTTCAAAAAAGTACTTCTCCAAACTACTATATTTTTTAAGGAAAATTATTATTTTCTAAAAAGTATTTTTCTAAAAAATGTACTTATTTGAAAAATACTTATAATAAGTAATCTCATACTACTTTTAGTTAAGTACTTTTTTAAATAAGTACTTTTTCTAGAAAAAAAGTACTTTTCTATGACTACAATTTTTTTTTTTCAATGGAAAATTAGTATTTTTAAAAAAAAGCATTTTTCTAAAAAGAATACTTATCTAAAAAAGTACTTATGATAAGTAATCTCAGACTACTTTTAGTTTAGAACTTTTTCAGATAAGTACTTTTTCTAGAAAAAAAGTACTTTTCTAAGTGGTTCCAAATAAGTAATGATAATGACAATAGAGAACCGTGCCCACTACAATATATATATATATATATATATTTTAAACTACTTTTTACTTCTTTCCATGTTGTATGATATTTTGTATCTAGTAGAAACAATGCATAATAACAAGGATTCTTACCAGTGAAGACATGGAGAAGTCAAGAGTGTTCCTCTCCATGGCTGCTGTTGTTGAGGAAGAAACCAGAGACTGCTGCTCCATAGGCACAATTTTGCTTTGATGAAGAAGCTTCCATGGCTGCTGCTGTTGGGAGAAACCAGAGACTGCTGCTTCCGTGAAAAGGCCTGTGGTGACCACCAGAATGTGCTGGTTTTCCGGCCATACTGCCAGAAAACAAGAAAAAAAAAGAAGCAGTGGCTGCTCTCCTTGATCTCTCTCTCTCTCTCTCTCTCTATATATATATATATATATATATATATATAGAAATAAATCAAAATACAAGGGATAAATTTTAAGAAAACATTAAAAAAAGAAAAGAAGAAAAAAGCTGGAGGAACACCCGAATAGGGCAATCTTTGCTGATACTATTGTAGCTCCGGCTATGTCTTGCCAATGAACTTCATGGAAGTTTATCAACGCCCTCCTCTTCTTTTTCTCAAAGGGATCAGGTCTCCATGAACCAGAAGAGGAAGGTCTCACCATCCCTTGAATCCCTCAAGATATTGAACATGTCTTCCCTCTCTAACATGCAAGTATGCCCTATGTTCCCAATAGATTCAACGTGAGTTCCCCCTCACCTTCCTTCCTAACGTGTTAGGGTAAAAATCCAACTTCCAATAATTCCCCTAAAAAGTTAATCTTTTTTACCAACCCACCAAGGGAGAAGAACTTAGACAGCCCAAGTCTACATTCAACACAAATTGGCCAAATTAGCCCAATTTTGACCTTGGAGACTTGCATAAGCATGTCAATGCCTTGGTGATTTAAAAATTGATGTTCGGAGTTAGCCCAGACAAAAATGGGTGTCAACACTCCCTACCCCCTTTACAAGGTTATCTTATGGAATGTCATAGCACCTGGCATATTAATCAATTTTTTCAATTCTTTAAGCCCCCTTTTGCTAATCAACAAAAGAATTCACCCAATTTCATTTAAAATTTATATTTCTAATGCTTACCACGTGGGCAAGTATAGTTTGAAGTTGCTGATAAAGTATGAAGCGCTAAATTCATGGGTTTCTGGGTGCAGATGATATCCTTTGCTAATGCCTGAATTGTATAGTTAACCATTGAGTAATTACTTCTCTAATTATCAGTTCCACAAAGATTTAAATTGAATTACATATTTGAAAGTTTAATCTAATAGTTCCTAAATTTCAATAACAAACAAATAGTTCTGAGATGCATTTTCTTCTCCATAGCCCATTTATCTAGGGCAATTGATTCGTTCTGCACTGGAGACCACTTCTTGCATCCATTCAAACAATCTTTTAGCAATGGTTGATTCTCTGTAAAATTATGTACATTTCTTCAAAGCAGAGGACTGTTGAAGCAGGAAAAAAGAGATTGGATTGTGCAGAATCTCCTTCGATGGTATTGCAAGAAGCTTCGATTGGTGTATGATCGAAGAAGAGATTTATTTGAGAAAAAAAATAAAAACTTTTGAGTCTTGATTTCTTGAGAGATGAGGAGATTGGAGCAGCTTGTGGCTGGAGAAGCAGATTAGAGCATCTTGACAAAAAGAAAGAAGCCAAAGGCCTTCAACCAAATGCTATGACAAGGTCACGGCTTCAAATAGGGATTTAGTAGGGTTACTGTTCTCTGAGACGTATAAGAATTGGGATCAACAGAAAAAAACGACAATGGTGAGGAATAAGGAAAGAGAGGAGGGTAGAGAGAATTAAATAAAATATTGTTAAAAATCGTAACAGGGGCAGAGAAGCTATTTTTAAAAAATTAAATACTGATATCATATTCTGTTTTACTTATTAGCGAGCCATCTGACAGAGGTTAATAAGTGTAATTGAATTGAACATCAAGGAAGGTCAACATAATCTATAAAGCTCTTTAAAATTGAGTCCTGGTGGTGCCGGGTGTTGTATTTTGGGGTGATTTATCTTGCATTGGTGTGTGTATGTGTGTGTGTGTGTGTGTGTTTTCGGTTGAGTCTTGCTATTTTTTCGGTGCTTCTTGGGGACAGCAGCCCTTGGCTGTGCCATGAAGTGATTGCCCTCTTTTCCTGACTTGCCGCATGGAGCAAGCTCAATTGCCCATGCCAAAGGATCACTGACAAGCTTTCTTCAGGCCTGAAAAACTGCAATCCTGTTCACTGTTCCATCCACAAGAAACCCACTGCTGGTAGGGGTGATTGACACGTGAGGTGCTATGAAGTGCTGGCAGAGCTCTGCAGTCCAGTTCCAGACTTCCAGTTCACTGTTTCCCTGACTTTTTTTTTTTCGTTTCCAGAGCCCTGCAATTTTTTTTTTTTATTAAAAAGAAAAAAACACAGCAGGGGGGTTTGGTGAGTTAAAGAGTGCTTCAATTGATGTTCTTATTTCAGTGGGGGTTACGTGTGCTTCCACATGGGTGGGTTGGTGAGTGAACAAATTCTTACTTCTTATTTTCTTTCATATGGTGAGATGAGCATGGTTTCATTCATTGTATTGAGAGGCACCTGATGCGGTGATGGCCAAATTTAGGGTGGGTAGATCTATGAGAGATGAAGAAGCCTAGTGGTGGTTCAATGTGGATGAAGAGGTACCATGGCTGAATTTGGAGGTGATGACTGGTGTGGTGGGATGACCATTAGATTTGTCAATGGTAGGATCGGCTAAACTTGTGGGTGTTCTTCTCGTTTAGCTCCTGATCTCATATCCCCTCTTTCTGAAAGTTCCTGTTTAAGAATATCACGTTTGTCTTCCTTCTTTGGTTTTATTGACTATCACACAAGGCAAGGCACGATGGCACCTTGTAGTGGTGGTTCAGGGTCGTACTAGCTTAGCCTCTGTTGTGACGCCTCCAAACCCGCCACGTGGGGCTCGGAGTGCCATGTAGGAAAACTTGCATAAACCCCTATAATAGTCTTTGATACCATAAATACACAACCCGCCCCCAAACTGGGGTCCCGGGTGTTCCTGTCCATAACGGAAAACATAAATACGCAAGGGAAGACAAACCACCTCAAAACACATTACCAGAGTTCTAATTGTCCCAAACACAATTACAAAGCTTCCTGTCATTATATTACAACCCAAAATAACAAAACACGTCATCTGGTGTCTCACCAGCTTTGACAACCACTACGGACAGTCTAATTCCAGCCCAAAGTACGCTAGGCTTGGTTCCCTGAAGGACCTGAAATATTAGATGGATATTGGGGTGACACACTTCTCAGTTAGGTGGATCATATTATCATCAGTGTGTGGCTAACATGAGTTTTAGTGTGAACATAATATTTCCATTTATTCAAGTGATTAGAAAATGATATTTGAAAACTGTATTCACCTGTATAATTTAAAAATACATAAACCTTTCCTTCATAACATAGTTTGGCTCAAAATAGCCCGTTTATCGTAAATTCACAAATATATGCATAGAAGAACCAACCTCTTGGGCTACTGGACTAACGACATGCTTCCCCCCATGATGGGTTGTGCTGCCGGAAGGTTGGACTTAGCATCTGGTTGGTCGACCAATGCTAAGTCAAAGTAACTGGTCTGTAAGTACGATTTGCCCACCCTGTCTCAGAATTTACCTCGGTAGGGTCCCCTGGAATGTCCTTCAGGAGGAATCTCCCGGCATATCTTTCAAAAGTAGTATTGTACCTAGGCCAAATCGACTATCCCCCACCACACTTTCATACCAGTGTGGTTGCACTCCCTCCTGATTATAGCTACGGTACCGTGCTCACATTACATTTGATCCCTCAGGGTTCTTAGACCATATATTATAATTTACGAAATAAAATTGCAATAAAATCTCATTTCCGTATATTAGTATAAAACATGTCATATTGTATCTCGACATCAAGCCGTTGTTTCATTACCCGACATACATTCGTTATTTCATAACCTGGCATACTGCCGTCATTTCATAACTCGACGTACAGCCGTCATTTCATACCTCGGCATACGGCTGTCATTTCATACCCCAGCATACAGCCATCACATTCTGTAGTGATAGAACATCTGATAAAACCATCATGTTTAATTACACTATAATTCTCGTTCTCATGCCACAATTTTAACTGATAAATCATAATATAATAAAGTGCCTGGGGAATATTAAATTTGCTAAAAATAAGGGTATGATCATCTTTAGGGTTTAATTTAACTCAAACTATATGTTTTACAAGAAAAAGGAGATGATCATCCTATTCACTTTAGTTTTCCCCAAATACGTATAATAATCAAAACTATCTATTCTCAATATGAAACCCTAATTAGGCTCAGGTGGACCTAACCCTAAAATGCAAAGTTGAAGCTCGAAATTAGTTTGAACCTAAAACATGCTCATTGAAGTCTGAGAAAAGATAGTGAACCCATATTTAATTGCTTTTAGGTTTTGGAAAAAAATATATTTGCTGTTTTTTTGGGTGCAATTTGGGTTTGCCTATTTATTGAGGGAGATCTTATGAAGGTGAACTTTTGTGGTTTTTGGTAAGAGTTAAATTTTGGGGTATTATGTTAAAAAAATTATCTTTTCCTTTTGGAGTTGTGTCCTTTGTTGTACTATCCCCCCCCCCCCCTCCCTCTAATACGTATTAAAAAAAAAACTTCATGAAGGTAAAAATATTGTGCAAGTGATTTATTGTCCATGCCTGACATGGGGAGGTCTAGTTATCTAGACATAACATCTTCAACATACTAGTAGAATCTCATGTGTATCTTTGCTTGCAATTCTTACGATCTTTTCTCGTATGATCATTTCTCATACTTGGTTCAAATTTGTAATGTCAATTGCACTGTTATGTAAGTTTTGTTGCAGCTGGCAGTTCTCACATGTTAAAAAACCCAATGTTTCAGAGTCGAGGCTGTGCACTCTTGGGACTATGGGCTACACCAACTTTGCTTGCAAAGGAAAAACTTTTCCTTGATCAGGGGTGGGAGGTATGTGTTATAACTAGATTTGCTGGGCAAATAAGCTCTTCTTTTGTTGCGTATGCCTTGATGCCTTGGTCTAGAGTGGTTTTTCTAGCATTTCTTTGGGCTTTAGTCGTAGGGATGTTTTATGATGTTTGTTTGCAAAGGGATTGAAGGACTGTTCTATTGTACTTTTTTTGGATATTTTGGAGGACATATGGTTCTCTTGATTATACGCTTGTCTTCATATTACATTTTCTATCTTCATTTTTTTATTAAAAAAAAAAAAAAAAACTGATGTAGGAAAGTGTAAGGATGAATTAGAAACATGGTTTTCAAAGCTGAAGAACTCTGGCAAAAAAAATGACATTTAGTCAGTTAGAAGGCTTGGAGGATTTCTTTTAGATATTTAATAAAAACTGTACTCACATGGTGTACACATTTGTGTGTGCACTGGATATGAAAAGGCTGAATGAGTGATGATATGGATAGTATTATACAAGGCATACCAAGGACTGAGAAAATATTTATAGGAGGAGATCTGAATGGACACGTTGGAAGAGATAATAAAAATTATGAAAGGATACATAGAGGATATGGATATGGAGACAAAAATGAGTCTGGGGAGATGATCTTAGACTTTGCTATGTCATATGATTTTAGTATAATGAATACTTGCTTTAAGAAGAGAGAAGAACACTTAATAACCTTTAAAAGTGGACAAAATAGAAGTCAAATAGATTTTTTTTTAACTAGGAGGGTAGATCGTGTATCATGCAAGGATTGTAAAGTTATTCCAGGTGAAAGTCTAACCACACAACATAGAGTCTTAGTGTTAGATATATGCATTAAAAAATGAAAGAAAAAGGAGAAAATAAACCAGTGTAGGAGAACTAGATGGTGGAACCTAAAAGGAGAAAATATAATAAAATTTAAAGATAAAATGATCAACGATGGGGATTGGATCTTAGAGGATGGGATAGATTCAAATACTCTTTGGAATAAATTAACTAGCTCTATTAAAAAGATAGCGAAAGAGATTTTAGGCGAATCAAGGGGAAGATTCTCAAATAGCAAAGAAAGTTGGTGGTGGGATAAAATGGTACAAAAAATCATAAAGACCAAAAGAATTTGGTATAAAACGTGGCAAAAATGTAGAAACAGCGATAACTTTGAAAAATATAAGGAGGCAAGAAAAGATGCAAAAAGGGCCGTTAGTGAAGTTAAATATAGATCATTTAATAGTTTGTATGATAGATTAGGTACAAAAGAAGGGGAAAAAGATATATTTAAACTTGCTAAAGCTAGAGAAAGGAAGAACAAGTACGTAGGAAATGTAAAATGTATAAAAAGTGAGGATGATATTGTCTTGGTTAATGATGAAGATATTAAAGAAAGATGGCGAAGTTACTTTAGTAAGTTGTTTAACGAAAACCAAATAGAAGGCTTAAATTTAGAATTGTCAAATGAAGAAAAGACTAAAAATATAAGATTTATTCGAAAAATTAGAGTTAACGAAGTTAAGTTTGCACTAAAAAAATGAAAAATGGGAAAGCTATGGGACCAGATAACATCCCAATTGAAGTTTGGAAATGCTTGGGTGATAACGGAATTATATGGTTAACTAATTTATTTAATACAATTATAAAAACTAAGAAAATGCCAGATGAATGGAGGAAAAACACTTTAATACCTATATACAAAAATAAAGGAGATATTCAAAATTGTAATAACTATCGTGGAATTAAACTTATGAGTCATACGATGAAACTATGGGAAAGAGTAGTTGAACAAAGATTAAGGTTAGAAATGAAGATCTCAGAAAATCAATTTGGTTTTATGCTTGGGAGATCTACCACAGAAGCTATTTATCTTTTAAGAAGATTAATGGAAAAGTTTAGGGAAAAGAAGAGGGACTTGCTTATGATATTTATTGACCTTGAGAAAGCATATGATAGGATACCTAGGGAAGTTCTATGGTGGGTTTTAGAAAAAAAGGGTGTATGTTGTAGGTATACCGATGTCATTAAGGATATGTACGATGGAGTAATGACTAGTGTAAAAACTATAGATGGAGAAACTAGAGAATTTCCAATTACCATAGGTGTACATCAAGGATCTGCTTTGAGTCCTTATCTTTTTGCTTTAGTGATGGACCAATTGACTAAAAGTATTCAAAAGGAGGTTCCATGGTGTATGTTGTTTGCAGATGATATTGTATTAATTGACGAAACTAGGAATGGAGTAGAGGCTGAGTTAGAATTATGGAGAGAAACTTTGGAATCTAGAGGCTTTAAGATAAGTAGAAATAAAACAAAATTTATGAAATGTAATTTTAGTAATGATAGGAGGAATATTGGAGACAAAGTTAAACTTGATGATGAAGAAATTAATAGCACCTGTAGATTTCGATACCTTGGATCTATTATGCAAGCTGAAGGAGAAATTGAAGATGATGTAATGCATAGAGTTAAAGCAGGTTGGGTAAAATGGAGAAGTTCTTCAAGTGTTCTATGTGATCGTAGAATACCCTTAAAATTGAAAGGGAAGTTTTATAGGACAGCTATAAGACTAGCTATGCTATATGGATCAGAATGTTGGGCGACGAAGAAACATAATATCCAAAAAGTAAAAGTTGCCGAGATGAGGATGCTTAGATGGATGAGTGGTATAACATTGAAAGATAAATTAAGGAATAAACATATTCGTGGTAAGTTAGGTGTAGCTCCTATAGAAGATAAGATAAGGGAAGGACGACTCAGATGGTATGGACACTTGGAACGTAGGCCTTATAGTGCACTTGTGAGGAAGAGTGACTTAGTTACTATGGGGGGCAGTAGAAGGGGTAGGGGTAGACCTAAAATAACTTGGGAGGAGATAGTGAGTAAGGATTTAATATCTTTGAATCTATCAAAAGAAATGGTCCATGATCGCATAAATTGGCGGAAAAGGATTCATATAGCCGACCCCACTTAGTGGGACTAAGGCTTGGTTTTGTTGTTGTTGTATAGAACCCCAAGCAAAAAATTTGAGCTCAACCTTTCAATGGATAATCTTTTGGCGCATGATTCTACATTTTTTACTTGATTGTGGAACTTGAAAATTATATAGTATTATGTTTTGAGACATTTTAGCCTCTATTTTTGAAGCTTGTGTTTCCTTGTAACATCAGTTTTGTCTCTTTGGTTTCTGTGACCTTTGATCTTTTCTTTTGTTGCATGTTTCTTTTCTCAGCTGTCCTCTGTTTTCCCAATTTTTATTTTACTGAATGAATGTTGTTTCTTTGTGCTTCTACTATTATGATTATCTGGAGTTTCAGACAGCTGTTGCCTGGGATATGTTGCAAATTTATACTAATTTTATTGAAGCTCAAGACAGACGCAGGTACGTGTTCTTTAAATTATGGAAAAATGTCAACGTTTTATGTATTCTTTTTTCCAATTTGATGTCATAGTTGGTCCATCAAGTTCATGCTACATGGGAATTAGGGAATATATGTTTTTGCACTATTCAGGGCCACCATCTTTTAAAAACATTATGAGATTACCTTCTTTCACAGTTTCAAACTCATCTGTCTCTTTTGTTGTCTATTTTTTAGCTGCTCCTTTGAATATAATTTGAATTTAATTTAGTGATCTATGTGATGGAAGAAGGTTGTGTTAGGTAGTTGATAGCCAACGTAAAACTTGTTAGATCACTATGATAGAATTCTTACTGAATATTTGCTGGGGCATCTCCTACGAGCGACACTTTGCACTTATACCATTTGAGTGTAGTGAAAAGTGGGTGAGAGTGGGCTAGGTCGCCACCTCAAAGCAATGCGACGTTTTGGCGCCCGGGTACGTGTCAGCATCATTTTGGACATGGGCGGGTAGTAGTTTAGGAGACTAGGATTAGATTAGCAACTTGTAATATAGGGACACTTACAAGTAAAACATGAAAATTGTGGACACAATAATTGGAAAAAAAATTAATATAATTTGCCTTCAAGAAACAATGTGGGTGGGGAGAAAGCAAGAGAAATTGATAAATTAGGATTTAAACTTTGGTACACTTGAAATGAAAAACATAAGAATGGGGTAGGAATTATTGTAGACAAAAACTTAATAGATAGCATTGTAGATGTAAATAAAGTAGGGGATAGAATTACAAAAACAAGATAATCTTAGGTCAAGAGATAATAAATATCATTAGTGCTTATGCTCCTCAAGTTGGCTTATCAGAAAATCTTAATAGTAAATTTTGGGAAGATATGGATAATATTATACAAGGCAAGTCGGAGATTGAATAAAGATTCATAAGAGCATATATGAATGGACACATTGGAAGGGATAATAAAGGTTATGATAGAATACATGGAGGATGTGGATATGGAGACAAAAATGAGTCTAGGTAGATGATCTTAGACTTTGCTATGTCATATGATTTTATTACAATGAATACTTGTTTTAAGAAGAGAGGAGAACACTTAATAACCTTCAAAAGTGGACAAAATAGAAGTCAAATAGATTTTTTCTTGACTAGGATGGTAGATCGTTTAAGATTGTAAAGTTATCTCAGGAGAAAACTTAACCACACAATATAGAGTTTTAGTGTTAGATATATGTGTTAAAAATTGGAAGAGAAAGGAGAATAAATCAATGTAAGAGAACTAAATGGTGAAATTTAAAGGGAGAAAATATAATAAAATTTAATGATAAAATGATAAAAAAATGGTGATTGGACTATAGAGGATGGTGTAGACACAAACTCTCTTTGGAGTAGGATAGCTAGCTCTATTAAAAAAACAGCAAAAATGATTTTAGGTGAGTCAAGAAGAAGATTCTTGAATAGTAAAGAAAGTTGGTGGTAAGATCAAAATGTTCAAAAAACCACAAAGACAAAAAGAATTTGGTCTAAAACATGACAAAAATGTAGAAACATAGATAACTTTTAAAAAATATAAAGAGGCAAGAATAGATGCAAAAAAGTTGTTAGTGAAGATAAACATAATTCATTTAATAATTTGTATGATAGATTAGATACAAAAGAAGGGGAAAGAGATATATTTAAACTTGTTAGAGTTAGAGAAAGAAAAAGTAAGGATTTAGACATTGTAAAATGCATAAAAATTGAGGATGATATTGTCTTGGTTAAGGAAGATATAAAAGAAAGATGACAAAGTTACTTTAGTAAGTTATTTATTAAAAACCAAATAGAAGGCTTAAACTTAAAATTGACAAATGAGGAAAAGACAAAATTTGGGATTTATTCGCAAGATTAGAGTTAATGAAGTTAAGTTTGCACTAAGAAAGATGAAAAAGTAAAAAACAAAATATGAGATTTATTCGCAAGATTAGAGTTAATGAAGTTAAGTTTAGAAATGCTTAGATGATAATGGAATTATATGATTAACTAATTTATTTAACACAGTTATAAAGACTAAGAAATGTCAGATGAATGGAGGAAAAGTATACCTATATACAAAAATAAAGGAGACATTCAATATTGTAATAACTATCGTGGAATTAAACTTATGAGTCATACGACGAAATTGTGGGAAAGGGTAGTTGAATAAAGATTAAGGCTAGAAATGAAGTTCTTAGAAAATCAATTTGGTTTTATGCATGGGAGATCTACTACAGAAGATATATATTTTTAAGAATATTAATGGAAAAGTTTAGGGAAAAAAAAAGGGATTTGCATATGGTATTTATTGATTTAGAGAAAGCGTATTATAGGGTACCTAAAGAAGTTCTATGGTGTGTTTTAGAAAACAAAGGTGTATGTAGTAGGCACACTGATGTCATTAAGGATATGTACAATGGTGTCATGACTAGTGTAAGGACTATAGGCGGAGAGACTAGAGAATTTCCAATCAAAACAGGTGTACATCAAGGATCTGCTTTGAGCCCTTATCTTTTTTGCTTTAGTGATGGATCAACTGACTAGGAGTATATCCAAAATGAGGTTTCATGGTGTATGTTGTTTGCAGATGATATTGTATTGATTGATGAAACTAGGGGTGAAGTAGAGGTTAAGTTAGAATTATGGAGAGAAGTTTTAGAATCTAAAGGCTTTAAGATTAGTAGAAATAAGACAGAGTATATGAAATGTAATTTTAATAATAATAGGAGGAATATGGAAGACAAAATTAAACTTGATGATGTAGAAATAAATAACACTTGTAAATTTTGATACCTTAGATCTATTATGCAAGCTGAAGGAGAAATTGAAGAGGATGTAATGCATAAAGTTAAAGCAGGTTGGGTAAAATGGAGAAGGACTTCAAGTGTGTTTTGTGATCGTAGAATACCCTTGAAATTAAAAGGAAAGTTTTATAGGACGACTATAGGACCAGCTATTCTATATGGATCAGAATGTTGGGCAACTAAGAAACAACATATTCAAAAAGTAAAAATTGTCGAGATGAGAATGTTTGGATGGATGAATAGTATAACATTGAAAGATAAATTAAAAAATGAACATATTCGCAGTAAGAGGCGTAACTCTTGTAGAAGATAAGATAAGAGAGGGACGACTCAGATGGTTTGGACACTTGCAACGTAGGCTACATTGTACACCATTGAGAAAGAGTGAGTTAGTTGTTGTAAGGGGTAGTAGAAGGAGTAGGGGTAGACCTAAAATAACTTGGAATGAGATAGTAAGGATTTAATAGCCCTGAATTTTTTGTAAAAAATTGTCTATGATCGCATAAATTGGCGGAAAAAGATTCATGCAGCCGACCGCACCTAGTGGGATTTAGGGCTTAGTTTTGTTGTTGTTGTTGTTGTTGTATGTGATTGAAGAATCTTGTCAACTAACGTTGTGTTTGCTTTGCATCTAATCTTGGTGTTTTAGAGTTCTTTGTATGATTTTTCAAAATAGCATTTATGATTTTGAGGAATTTGTGTTTAACTCTGAATTTTGAAATTTCATCTTTTATGGATATGCTTAAATTGACCTTTTTTTCTGTAATAAAATCTGTACTGGTTGGTTCTTTGTCTTTTTCCTTTGAAATGTTTCAAATCAATGAGAGCGTCATGGAAAGATGCTCAGTTCATCTGTTTGCCAGTATTGAAATGATTGAACTCACCAACCGGCGAGTATGAGGAAAAAAAGGGAGAGAAGAACATTCATGATGTAAAATAACGAAAGGGATATTGATTTCAGGAGTTTGAGCTGCATTTAGATGTTGAATATTTTGTTTTAGGTATTAAATCTGAAAAATCCAAGGGCCCAAAGGTGTATGCTCGTCGGGTGGCTGCTCTGATGGGTGCAGAAATGGGGAAAGTATATTATGAGAAGAAAGAGTCTTCCACTGAATTAAGGTAAAAAAATTTTAATAAGAGATTCTGCTGGTGATTTGAGTATTATGGAGATGCACTTGCTAAGATGAAGGATATAGGAAGTAATGGAACCAGCAAAGAAAATGAGGTAAAGAAATGGGGAGAATTTCCAGATAATGACAGTGGTGACATTAGTGAGTTTGAGTTTGGTGGGAGTTTGCTGTTGGACGAGATTTGGGAACAATATGTTTATGTTTCTGAATCCCGTGATGATGTTAGGGACCTTCATATGTTCATCCAGCACCTTTGGAAGCATCGGAGGGAGTTCCTGTTTTTGACAATAAGGGGGTGGACAAAAAAATTGCAGTGCAATGATGGTATTTTACCTACACCAGAGGTGTTGATTTCTAAGAAGAATTTAGAAGCCCTAGAGATATTGGATGAATTGGATTTGAAATTGAGTGATGCTGGAGGAATGGAAGTGCCTTTTGTTGGGGGTAAATTCAATGCAAAGAAGGGTTAAAGGGAGCTTGCACATCTGAAGTGCTTGGTGAATTACAACGGGAAGGGTTTGAAAAGGGGTTTCCTTGGTTAATTGTTCTTTCTGGTTATCGTCTTTTTGTTTTTTGCTTAATTTTTTCTTTCTTATCTTTTTTGCTTTTTCAGTTTATTTTTTTTAAATTTTTTTTCTGGTGGACTTCTTGTCCCCTCAGTTTGTAACTTTTCTCTCTCGATCTATTATACCTTATTTTATTATCTAAAAAACATATTTTGTTTTAGTATTGGATATTACAATACTTCAATGTCAGTTTTTTGGATGGGCAATCTTGCAGCAAGACCCACACAAGATGTGCATTTTGTGAAACATGTATCTTTGTTAATTATTCCCCACCCCTTCTCCCTGTTTTCTTTTTTATATTTTAGTTTGAGGGCAGCCTTGGCAATTCAGTGAATCAGTGTGACCTAGGTTTATAGGTTTAAATCATTCATATGGGCATGTGGTTGCACTGGACTGCCCTCTCCCTTTTTAGTTTATGTTGTTCTTATTAAATTTTTTTCCATGATTTCTCTGGCAATCTTTTTCCAATTTTTTTAGTAAGTGTACTTTGCATTGGGGAGTTCTCCATTGTTTAATGAAAAATTATTGGTTATTCTCATGATGTTCTGTGGATTAGGATTGAACGGCTGGAATTGTTTGACGAGTTTGAAGAATGGCACATGATGCAGGCAAGTTGTCAACTTTGGCAGAAGAAAACAAGAAGTAGTAATATTCTTACAGTTGCAACAATATAATTACTAGTTTTAAAAATGCTTTCAAACAATCTGACAATCCTCCGAAAGCTCTAAAAGTCGACATGGGTTTGGCCTGTTCGAGCAAATATTAGAATCTTTAAGGTAGTTTGATTTGGCTTGACATATATTTTATGGGAGTTTAAAAATGGAAATTCTGCACCCTCCTGCCGCCTGCAGTTTTGGTGTTAAAAGTCTTCATGTCACAACATCAATCTGCAGGGTTATTTGCGTACAACATAGCAAAGCTCCTAATTTGAGTTTCTGGACTTTTGAGAGTTTGGATTTGAGGCCTTTGATTTAAGTTTGTTTGGATTTGGAGAAAACTCAATACAAATTGTATTGAATTTTATATAAATTCACTCAAATTCAATGTAAGACTTAAAAATTAATTCTCTCAAACACTAGTGGGATTTTATGAGTTTTGAGATGGTTAGGTTGGGTAAATATAAATATGTAGAAAAAAAAAAAACACAACCAAGGTCTCAAGTGATTTCTTAAGCTTTTTGAGGTGCGGAACAGCGTTTGAAATGGCAATCCTTTTTGCACAATGTGCCAATATTTTAAATTTTAAAATGCAAGAAACTTTTGGGTGGTTTTGGTTTGTACCAAATTTATCATATATATTTCTAATGGGAGCTTTTCTGACTTTTGAGACCTGCTGATTTTCAGGAGCACTACTGCGTGGCTTATGCGATCAACGATGCCATGGTATTGATCATATATCACAACAAATCCTTGGTCTTGCTCTCCTCCCTAGGGACTCCCATCTGTATTGTTATTTGACTGGCCAGTAATCTTAACCGTGTCATTTAACAGTGTTAAAAAAAAAAAACTCAGCATGATAGTCTGAATTATAACCAAGGTTTGAGTTCTCTTTTCTTTTATCTTGACTTTTGGATCATTGATCTCACAACTAAATGGTGCAAAATTCTTCATGTCTCGGGTATTGTGTACGGGGGCCATCACCACTGTATATTCTGTGGGTTTCATACTTTTTTTGTGATAATACCTACTATATAGAAAACTTTATGTGTCTAGCACATGTGCGCCCCGAGGGCGAGAAATTATACAGGGGACCTCTCTTTCCACGTATTCGTGTGTCTGTTTCCTTAATTATACATTTATTAAAAATGAGTCCTTCTTTGATATTAATAAATATATGATCAATTTGTCACCTATCTAATATTAAGGAAACAGAATTGGTTTTTATTTTGATATACTCACACTCGGCTTTCCCATCTTTGATGATTCAGGGGTTGTTTCGGGATTTTGGTTTCCCCAAGGAGCAGCACGTGCCCCCAGCAGCATCTTCATGAAAAGTCTGGCGTTATATTGAATGGCATTGGGCTTGCAAAAATAAGTTGGTGCAGAAAGCACGTGCGATGAACAGTACGTGTGCCAGCCAACTAGGGTTGGGGGAGGTGTCAGCCTGTCTTCTCAGGTAAAAAAGGGCCTCTCAACTTGTAGTTCGTCCCATATAGTTTCCAAGGAGGATGATGACACTGGCTGCTCTCACTTTGTGTGAATGTGACTTCTAGTTTGTTTTAGACTGAATTCTGCTGAGAAATCCCTTCTAATTCTTGCCAGCTGTTTTGCAACGTCTGGGTGGGTCTCCCATAGAATTCGTGGGGACCTTTTCCCTTTGACAAATGTGCATCTCTCTCTCTCTCTCTCTCTCTCTCTCTCTCTCTCTCTCTCTCTCATCCTTTTGATTGCCTTTCGGTTCTTTGTTTTTGTTTTCGTTGTTTTTGTTTTGTTTTTTCTAATAAATGGTTTGGTTTCATCTTGATCTTGCTGACACAATGGATTTGGCAAGTCACTGTGGCCAATAAAACAAATACCAAGCCAAATGAAATTAGGACTGTATGATTATAATTCTGCTTCGATGTCCATGGTCACCGCATTAAATTTCTTGTACGTTTATCTAGTAGGAAGGTGAGACTTCAAACAAAGAGCATTTCTTGTTTCATGAATTTGCTTGTTCATTTTTGAAAATGACATTTTCGGGTCACAAGATTAAAAATTTTATTGTAAGAGAATGGAAAGAGGATTGTTATAGTGTTTGTAGCCCCATGAGAGAGAGAGAGAGAGAGAGAGAGAGAGAGAGAGAGAGAGAGAGAGTATTGGGATCTGCAGCAGATTATTTTGTTATTATTATTGTTATTATTGCCCAATTGATTTGCATAGCATGATTGTAGTTTTGGACCTTCTCCTGGCGGAATCTGGCTTGGAACAATGGATTGTTAATACTATTTTATCCCCATGGGGAACTTTTCAATCGGCAGAGAGACCATTTTCTTTGTTTTATTTTATATACCCTCATCTTCTCCAAGGAGATAAGTTAGGCATGATAAAGGATGACACGGGGGTCCTGGTTTGTCCTAGAAATTTCGTCTTTCTGATTTTTCATATATATAAAAACAAAAATGGTTTCAATCGAGGTGGGACAATGACAAGAACTTTTTTGGGGTAAGTAAGCCCTTTCCTTTTCTTTGATGCCTGTCGTCATTACTGCTTTTTTATTTCTGAATTCTACTTTATATATATTAGGCTGTGTTTGGATGCTGAGGACTGGTAACCCCCAAAGTTCTTAAGGAAAAATGGTTCCTTATGGCAGCTTTTAAGTAGCTTCTCTGTTCACCACAGCCGAAATGAAATTGTATTGTAGCAACCAAAGCAATTGAAGAAATGGAAGGAACAGAGATATCACTGTACTTCAGATCCTCGTTTCATAACGCATTTTTGTCTTTTTATTTTTAGAAGACTGGGGAGTAGCAGCAGCAGTCTTTTATCTGCTGTTATAAGCAGAGAGCAGAGGGCAAGGCAGGCGAACATCTGTCTCTGTTTGCTGGATAATATTATCATAGGGTGCTAATGCCAATTCCTCTTTGATTTTCTTAAGGCTTGCATCTAATGGTGATCTCTGCCTCCTTTTTATTCTAATCCAAACTCTCCAGGGGAGTTATTTTTTTAGGAAATTCTGTCTGAAAATTCTGAAATTTTTGTTGTGCATCAATAACTTTGCAATTCCAATAAGTTGAGAGCAGCATTCTAGGTCGGTCCATAAAGTCATCATGTTTCTCTTTTTTGTTTTTATAAGCTTGTTTAGTTATGAGAAATGATTCTTATTTGTATAATAAAAAAATCTTTTAATTTTTTCCCCAACATTAAGTGAAAAATAAAAAAAAAATGTGATAGTAATTTTATTTTTGAAATAAAAAAGAACACAATTAAACATGTGCCTAATTTTATATTCTTCTATCATTACTGGTTGGTTAGGGAAGCATTAAAATAATAACGATATTTGTGCTGAAATTAGGAGAAACACTAGCAAAAGTTTATTTTTTCTCATATGTGATTTGTGTTAACCATTGAACTCATTAAAATAGTTTGCGCTTACGTCATTTCGACTAAAAAAGTACATTTATTATTACTATGAATATTAGCATGGCAGTTTACAATTGATGATATTTATATTGTACATAAATTTTTTTCACTCTTAAATTTTTTGAATTATACCCGAGATTTGACAGTTGCAATTCCTAACTTATTGTAAGCCATTTGAATGGATTAAGTGTTTTCTCGGTAATTTTCCTTTTTGGTAGGCATCAATACCATAGCAATCTCCTTTTCTTCTTTTTTGTCTTTTCATATAATTTCAAAGGGAAGAGAGAAGGATTAGTATAATCAGTTTGTCCCCTTGAAATGAAGTGAAAATCAGCCTTGGGTTTGAAACCAAGACCTACACAACCACATTGGGCAGCTACGCTTGTCAGTCTGCTAACCTATCTCCTAGGGGGGAACTAGGTTTCTTGTGTTTGTATATATATATATATATGATGTATCTGATCCAGGCTGGTTGTTGGTGAAATGTCTACCAAGTACAAAGTCTCTCTTGGCTGATTCTCTTTTTGTTTGCCTGTTTGTTTCGTTTTTAATTTTTTTTTCACTTCCACATGGTACCCATTACACGTGTGTATCTTTTATTTTAGTAGGTGGGTAGTTTTGGTTGTGGGCAATTTCACCTTAAATTATATGGTTAATGAATGGGTGAGACTTTTGAAGATGTCCAAACACTAAAAATTGTGACTTTGTAAAAGTAATTATACGGTATATATGCAAGTTACTCTAATAAATAAAACACTCTCAAGAAAGTAAAATTAAAAATTGCCTTTTAAAGTTGTTAAAATTGTTTGTCAAATAGTTGGTGTGAATTTAAGTTTGAAGGTTTTCCTTCACTACCTGATGCTAAAGCAATAAGCTCAACTTCCATAGTTGAGTAAGTAATTATTTTTTATTTTTTAGATCTTTCACAAATAACACCACTTAGAAATATAACTTGTGATAGAGAGAGAATCACTACACAAAATATCCCACTCAGCATCACAAAAACCTTCATGTACATAAGGATACTTAGTAAAAAATAAGCTATAATTTTTTGGTACCAATTAAATATTTCATTACACGTTCAAGAGCAATCCACTGTTCTTTGCCCGTCTTGCTCGAAAATCTACTAAGTATTCCTACTACATATGCAATGTCCGGTCTAGTTCAATTAGTTGCATATCTCAAGTTATTAATAATGCTATTATATTCCTTTTGATTAACCACTCCATTTTCATTCTCAACAGAAAATATGTGATTACTAGAATCAAAAGTTGTAACATGTTTGCAATTATTATAGTCATATTTATTTAAAAAAAAATTAATGTAATGCTACTGATGAAGAAATATACCATCATACGATCTTATAATTTTTATGCCTAAAATAACATTAGTCTCATTTAAATCTTTCATATCAAGATGTTTTTTTAGCATAGTTTTTGTTAACATGTAAATTTGAACAAAAAATGAGCAAGTCATCCACATAGAGGCTAATAATAACATGTGAATTTCTAAGTATAATAGTTTTGGGTTCCTTAAAAGGAATATATATCTTAAATCAAGATTTATCATAACAGACATGCCTATTAGCAAGCACCTGAATTTGCCCACCGCCCCTCAATATTGTGGACCATATTTATATCAGTAAGCATTGCTACAAATGGTTCCTCAACTATATTAGAATGAGGAAAAGGCCCACATCCCACATTTTCGAAATTTACAAATTTAAGCAATATGTCTTTTGTCACTAATATAACAAACATTGTTATTTTCATTGTTTTGATTGTAATGGGGTTCTTGGTTCAAATTCTTTTGATTAGGTTGCCCCTATTCATTTTGTGAGGTCTACTATTATTTTTCAAATTTCTCCTCTTAGGTTTTAATTGAGGGCTTTTAGGAAAATGACAATTTGGTAAAGTATTATGTTTGGAAGCAATTAAATTTA
Source organism: Malania oleifera (assembly GCF_029873635.1). Classification (NCBI taxonomy): domain Eukaryota; kingdom Viridiplantae; phylum Streptophyta; class Magnoliopsida; order Santalales; family Ximeniaceae; genus Malania; species Malania oleifera. The sequence goes on along the minus strand of NC_080426.1, from coordinate 33,910,600 downwards.
CCTTTATGGTATTACCGTTGTTGGTATTACCATTTTCTTGCATAATTTCATCTTGCCCTCTTACCTCCTTGGTATCATGCTTATTCTATAAAGCCTTCCATATTTTCTTACCTTTCCATCTCTCGAAGTGGACTCCTTTAAACCGAAAAGGTTTGTTGATATTTCCAACATTTTCACTCAATTTCTCAACTGTAGGCTTCATATTTTGAATCTCCTTAAAATTGTTAGAAAACTAATAATATATAATGATGAAACTTAGATACAAATACAATACAAATATAACCACGATTCACAAATAGGTTGAGGTACAGATATCTCGCTCTGTTTAAGGAGATTCAAGTCTTCTGTGGTTATTTGGTTTTGTCCACGAACCGGTGTAGCAGAACTCCTCAAGACTTGTCCCTCTCAAGATACAACAGTCCGATTTAAATCGTATGACTCTCTTAAATTATGCACAAACGGAGGAGTCCAAAACTTTACTAAAAAAACACATTCCTTTGTTTGTCAAACTCTCTATACTCAAAAGAATGATGATATGATGAGAATGAAGATAAAAAATTGGTATGTTGTGCTAATGCCTTGAGAGTCTATTTATAGGCACAAAATGACCATTCATTCTTCATGTACTTAATAAATAAGTTATGTATATATTAAGTAGATATAACCTTAAATTCAAGGTACATATTCCTTTCCAAGATAAAATAATAATATTATTATAATACACAAATAATATAATAATAATAATATTAAAATAAACTAACACTTACTTTTAAATTTTTTTTAAAGTAATGGTAGCAAATTGATTATGATAGCTTCATATATCTCCCTTTTTTCCCTTTCTTTTTCATTCCACCTCAAGGCCATGTAAAGTCATTTTATGATTGATTTTTTTTTAGAAGCACTAGACAACAAATCTTTGCAAGTTGGGGCTATGAAGGTAATCTTTACAAACTATGACTATCTAATGACAATCTCTTCAAAGATGAGCACTAATATTGTTAATTGGCTAATAGCTAACTTGGCTAATTATATCTTTTTATATGATTGTTTTTATTTATTTATTTTTCCACCAATGGATTTTATGATTCTTTTTTAAATAAATAAATAAATTTGTGATTGATTGTGTGATTGGATTTCCATTATTAACTTATGTTTTGGGTTGAGGTTGCAATGGGATTGGGTTTGGTATCGATATTTTGTATGGCAATAGTGTTAAATGAAAATGCATATGTTCAGTGATGTCCATGATTGCTAACTTGTCCAATTTTTATTTTTTGAGAATCATTTGAATTTTTGAGAAATGAGAAAGTTGTGATTTTTTTTTTCTAATTTGTTTCAAACTTTTATTGAACTCATGAAATTCTTTAATTGTTGGAAACTTCTTTATTTGAATGGTTTTAATTGATAACATATGTCTGTTTGAATATAACTATCATTTACTCAAAAAAACATATATGGTTTAATTCATTCTCATTAAGAATTTGATTATTTAGTTGACAGAATGAACTAGAAACTAAACACTTAATTTTAGTAAAACATAAATAAGTTCAAAACTTCTTGAACAAGGTTGATTCCTAAGCAGAAGAACAAGTTGATGGGAACAAAAAACAAAAACAAAAAGCTTTTAAAAAGGAAGGAATATTTTGATGGGAACGTTGATTTCTTTGGAGAATAGATACTCCACAAAGTGACCAAAATATATGTAGGGTTCCCCCCCCCCCCCCCCCCCCCCCCACCCCCCCCCAAAAAAAAAAAAGAACCCACTAAAGTGCCTTTTTAATTTCCAAGGTAAGTGGGGACATGTGGTGTAGTTTTTTTTTTTTTAATAAATTTTTTCATAAAATTTGATATTAAAAGAATACTAAACTTTCTTGAAGGTTTCAAGATTTTGTGATTTAAAAAAAAAAAAATACATTTGATTTTCAAAAATACTTGTGTATCTCTTTAGAATTGACATAAATTAATGAGCAAGGTATAAATGCTTTAAAAATTAAATGTATATGGAATGAAAGCTTATGAGATTTTTAAAATTTAAATGGAGGTTGGTGTAGTTATCTTTAATGGAGATTGTGGATATTTTTAAAATTTTAGAGAAGGTCTATATCTTTTTTCTGTTTTACCAAACATTCAGAGAATACTATTCTTTACTTAATGAAGAACCAAAAAAAAAAAGTCAACACTTTTTTTTTGAGTTTGAAAAAAAAAATTCTTCTAAGCATAAAAAAAAAAAAAAAAGATATAAAAACCTTTTATATTCTTTATATATATATATATATATATATATATATATATATATATTAGGAATTTCAGCCACCAACAAGCTCTTCGGATCCCTTGGTGCGGTACCAAACCTACGGATCAACGTCCTCCCCTTAGGTCTCGCTGATCAGGTAAAGTTCGGAATGCGGACACGGCTTCCATGCATCAGTTAGATGTTCTGCCAACCCCGACCCCTGGGACACATTTCCATTATCACTCACGGTCCCTGCTGGCTCACAGAGAATTCTCACCATCCACGGTCCTCGTTGGCTCACATAGCGAACTCTCACCATCCACAATCTTCGTTGACTTACAGCGTAAATTCTCACCATCCATAGTCTCGAGGCACTTTTCATTAATTTACCATAAAGTGCAAAGAAATGGTACAGGTATCTTAAAAATTAAATTTTTAAGAGCTTTATGAGTTTTTTAAAACTTCAAGAGTATAACTTTTTGAAAAATTTTATAAAAATGTTTCTATATATTTTTTTGCTAAATAGTAAGTCAAGTTCATTTATTTCTTTTTTAGTCAAATTATAGAGGGGGAGAGTTTTTTTTTATTAGGAAAAATAAAAGAGCAACAAATGGCCTTTTCCACCGTTAACACTTTATGTCCATTTCAAAGGCAGGATAGAAAAGAAAGTAAGGAGGTGGGTGGAAGCCTAGTGGGTTGGGCCACAGTGAAAAATTGACACTTCCTTTTTTTTCACTTGCTTTCGTTGTAATGACAAAGACAATCACTGGTCGAGGCACAATGGGTATATCAATGCTTTCTCCACCCCCACCATTTGGGTTGCTCCATGTTACTTTGTTAACTTTCCCCATACTTGCTTTTCGAAAAGAACAAAATGAGATTTTCTTTTCTTTTCACTCCTTTTTTTTCTTTCAATCCCTTCCTTCCTTGATAGTTGCAGTTCTAATTTTAGTATGAGAATCAAGCCATTGACCCTACTCCTATGCGATTGTGCTACTAGGGCTTTGAGGTTTACATTTTTTTCTCAATATTGACAAGTTAATTTTAGTTCAAAAATTTATCATCTAGAATTTGTTTAGATATCTATTAATTATGTAGTTATCGTAAAAAGAATAATACAATTAATAAGGATAATTTTTTGGCATATAAAATTTTATTATTCAAACCCACACCCACACCCACTTGCAATGAGAGATTGAAGACATATACTGTGTGCAGATGTGATTATTTATTAGAACCTCAAAATGCCCTCACCCACCCCCCCCGGGGGCCGCAGAAAAAAAGAAAATAAAGAAATTGAAATGAAGCAACAAATTAAGTTCCCCCCCCCCCTTTTGGATAAGTTCTTATATTAGAAAAATATATACTTTCCATCTTAAACAAATATACACTTTCCATTTATTACAATTATCTCATGTATATACATATATCTTTGTAATCCTTGTAATATTAGAGTATCAATAGAGAAAATTATTTTTCTCCAAATTTTAACATGGTATCAGAGCATAGTTCAAAACCTAATTTTCTTTCTTTGCCCTAACCTTCCTTGTCGCCGCTACCCACCGTTTCTGAACGCACGCTTAGCCTCCCGCTTGGCCTTTCTCCGGCAGCTCATCGTTATGGCGCTCTCTCGCTCCTCCAGAGGCATCTCCTTCTCAGAATTCTGCACTTCCGTCAGCTCATCGTCGGTTGCTCACAACCGTTCTGTTGTTCTGCAGAATTTCTCGGAGTTCTGCACCGTCGTTCTTTCTCTCGCAGACGAGCATATACTTGTTTGTTCGTTTCTTTTCAACAGGTTCAGTTCCATCGGTCAGAGTTCTGCACCGTCTCACCGACGATGAGAGTTTTCCTTTCTCGCTTCAGCCGTCTCTCTCAATCCGGCGAAGCAACAATCAGTGCAGCAGATTCCTGGCTATTTCTCTTGGCGTTTTTTCCTCTCCTCTCTCTATTTTTTTTTCGGCGGCATCTCTGCTTCGTTCCGATTGTCTGCTCCGGTGATCTCTTCTCAGTTTGGCTGTAATGACCTGCCTAATTTACCAATATATATATTTTATAACATTTAATATAATAAGCCTGATATCATGTTATCAACCTGGACCCATTGTACCAGGGATATACCCAAAACACAATTCTGATACCTAAGCAACAGGAAACGTAATCACATACATATTATCCAACCAATCACAATACTAGAGTTACACTAAACCTATTATATATACAATCATCCACCAAAAAGCCAAAAATACTCTAGGGTCTCAACCCAAAAATAAACTTGACCCTAGCTTTATAACTCACCCTTCAGACAGGGTAGCCCCATCGATCTCTACTGTCACGGAGCTTTATCCGCTCCTCTACTTGGATTTCCTGAAATGTTTATTAAGCTGGGGTGAGATACCTCTCAGTAAGGGAAATAAACTAATATTAGTGTGTGGCGATCTGAGCATTACCGTGTTATACATATATACAGTATAATAAACGTATTTCGTAAAGACTGTCTATAATGGTACTGAGTAAAACATGATTGTCATATCATATAAAACATACTAGATTACTATACATGAAAATCATTTTATATAATTATACAATACTGAAATAACACTTAGGATGGATAGCTAGTTGATGTCATGTCTTACCCCCACATGATTAGGTCATGCAGCCCGAAGGCGGGACCTAGCAATGGCTAGCCGACCATGCTAGATCAAACATAAGTCTGTAAGTACGATGGGCCCGCCCCTACTTGGTCCCGTACTGCCATGGGGGATTGCTCCACTCTGCACTGATGCCACATTGACTGTCATCTCCCACACTACTGGTCGTGTGGTAGCACTATCATAATTTTGAATATATAGCTATGGTACCGTACTCTTGAAACTGAACTAAACCATACCATCTGGGTTCTGATATCATATAATAAATTTCATATACTAAACATAGTTGTTTTGTGTTTCATAATAATATCTGTCACGTTAATATTTCATAAATTCTGTCTTATCATACATGATTATGGCATCTGCACCAACATGAATCTCAGCATATGCGCCGGCATAACATAACATGAGTCACGACATCTGTGCCAGCATAACATAATATGAATCACGACATCTGCACCGGCATATCATAATATACTGAACATAATTTTCTGTACTGTTTAATATTATAATCATAAAATCATGGTCTCTGTATTGCTTATAATTGCTCTAAAAACTATCATAACAAACTTTATTTGGCAAAACATATTATTCCGATATACATATTTACATAGAAATTTAAACTCATGCCACACAGAAATAAGTAATCTCCTGAATGTAAAATCCGTTCCAAAATCATAATTTCTGATAAATCACATTTAAATCATATCCGTGTTATTAACAGTATTTCCCAAACATAATTATATATTATACGTATTTTCCTGAAATTTAATGTTGTAAAATAATAAATAATTTTATGAAAAATTTGGACTTAGTTTATCCCCTTACCTGGCTTACTAAGAAACCCACAAAACACTCAATCCTACACTTGCAGTGTTTCAGTACAACACCCTAAAATTAACATTTCCTCAACAACACTTCAGTATTATTCTTCCTAACATATTCTTCTCGGTACAAAAATACCAAATACCCAATAAAACTGAAATTAACTAACTTACCCAAATTTTGGGATGGTTCCCAAGTTAGCCTAACCCATGATCCACTCTCGCATAAATGAAGAGAAACTTCCCAAGAGTAGCGTGACAGCTTCGAATCGTCGATTCAATGAAGAACCGGGCTGAAAAGCTAGAGAGAAGATGAGGAGGGCGAAGTTAGAGAGAGAGAGAGAGAGAGAGAGGGAAATTTGCATGCCATTTCTCGCTTCAAATTTGGGTTTAGTATATTAATAAAGTGGAGACTCGTTGACGAGCCACGTCATTAAGTTGACGAGCATGAGAAAGAGGTTCGTTGACGAGCACTTACTCCTCGTCGATGAATTTTAGGCCCGAACACATCTCTCTCGGTAATCCCTCGTCGACGAGACATATGTCCCTATCGACGTGCCTCAGCAGGCTCCTCGTCAATGAAGGATATGGCCTTGTCGATGAGGCCTACTGAACTCCCTCAGAAAACTTATTTTCTCCCCTCTCTTTTAATACTTAATTCAGTAAAATTCTTTGGGTCTCTACATTGGTGTTCAGTCTTCGTTCTCGGCGTTCTTTCGAACCGCCACTATCGGCATCCCTCTCTACACTTGTTTGGGCAGCTCTCTCGCTCAGTATGGCATTCTCTTAGTTCTCTGGTTTCTTTGGTCCTCTCTGTTTTTTTTTTGGTTGTTTTGCAGTTCCGACCGTCTGGGTCTTCTCCGTTCTGGCACCTTTTTCAACATTCTCGGTTCGTGTCTCAGTCCTCCAGTAGTTGCTCAAGAGGGGGCGAGTAGCAGTCTTCTCCGGCCACATCTTTAAGTCTCAATCACCAATGCTCGTTGTATTTCTCCGACGTGTGCTCGACGCTCTCTCAGTTTCTTAGCGGTCATCATCTTTGTTGCCGGCAAAAGCAGCAGCATGGGTTGCTCCATGTTACTTTGTTAACTTTCCCCATACTTGCTTTTTAAAAAGAACAAAATTAGATTTTCTTTTCTTTTCTTTTCTTTTCACTCCTCTTTTTTCTTTCAATCCCTTCCTTCCTTGATAGTTCCAATTTCAATTTTAATATTTTTGGTATGAGAATCAAGCCATTGACCCTACTCATATGCCCTTGTGCTACTAGGGCTTTGAGGTTTACATTTTTTTCTAAATATTGAAAAGTTAATCCAAGGAGATATCGAGTTGTTTTAGTTCAAAAATTAATCACCTAGAATTTGTTTAGATACCTATTAGTTATGTAGTTATCATAAAAAGAATAATAAAGTTAATAAGAAAAATTTTTTGGCATATAAAATTTTATTATTCAAACACACACCCACACCCACACGCACACGCAACAAGAGATTGAAGATTATATACTTTCCATCTTAGACAAATATACACTTTACTGTTATTACAATTATCTCATGTATATATATACCCTTGTAATCCTTGTAATATTAGAGTATCAATAGAGAAAATTATTTTACATGGTATTAGAGCATAGTTCAAAACCTAATTTTCTTTCTTTTCCCTAACCTTCCTTACCGCCGCCGCCCACCATTTCTGCATGCATGCTCAGCCTCCCGCTCGGCCTTTCTCTAGCAGCTCATCGTTTTAGCGATCTCTCGTTCCTCCAGAGGCATCTCCTTCTCAGAATTCTGCACTTCCGTCAGCTCATCGTCGGTTGCTCATGACCGTTCTGTCATTCTACAGAATTTCTCAAAGTTTTGCACTGTTGTTCTTTCTCTCGCAGGCGAGCACATACGAGTTCGTTCATTTCTTTTCAGTAGGATCAGTTCCATCGGTCGGAGTTCTGCACTGTCACACTGACGGTGAGAGTTTTCCTTTCTCGCTTCAGCTGTCTCTCTTAATCTAGCGAAGTAGCAATCAATGCAGCATATTTCCTGGCTGTTTCTCTCTGCGTTTTTTACTCTCCTCTCTCTGCCTTTTTTTTGGCGGCATCTCTGCTTCGTTCCAATTGTCTGCTTCGGCGATCTCTTCTCAGTTCGGCATTCAGTATTCATTCTCGGCGTTCTCTTGAACCGCCATTGTCGGCATCCCTCTTTGCTTGTGTTCGGGTAGCTCTCTCGCTCAGTCCGGCGTTCTCTCAATTCTCCAATTTCTTTGGTCCTCTCTATTTTTTTTTGACATCTTGCAGTCCCATCCGTCTGGGTCTTCTCCTTTCCGGCCTATTCTCCAATGTTCTCGATTCGTGTCTCAGTCCTCCGGCAGTTTCTTAGGAGGGGGCGAGCAGCAGTCTTCTCTGGCCATATCTCTAAGTCTTAATCACCGGCACTCATTGTATTTCTCCATCGTGTGCTTGATGCTCTCTCAGTTTCTCATCGGTTATCATCTTCGTTGTCGGCAAAAATAGCAGCAACCGCAGTACTCTCATTTCTTTTAGTTCTCTCATCGTCTCCGATGCTCACGTGTTCTCAACAGTAGTCCTCTTCACCAGAACTTGTCGTTGTTCACTCTATCTCTCCAGACTCTAGCTTTCTCTCATCTCTTAGTTACAAGTTCTTATGGCGAGATTATTAAATCGAAGGTTTTTTTTTATTGTCGCAAAGATCGTATTTGACCCTATTCTACAGTTTATTTATCTGAACTATCTGATGTTATGGAAGCATCTGGTTCTTTAATGGTTGCAAATACTGTCACAGGTTTTTCAACCTCTTTTAAGATTGCTATCCTTGGTCTCACTAGCGAACAATACCGTCAACTATTGGATCTTTTATCGCCCTTGAACACCAACTCTGCCAATTTTTCTGGTAACCTTACCTCTTATCATTCTACTTTTTTTCTAATACTAAATAGGTTGTTGATTCAGGTGCCTCCGATCATATGACTTCCAATTTGTCTTTTCTTGATAATATTAAACTTCTTAACCAGTCATGCCCCATTAAGCTTCCAAATGGTGACATTGTTCCTGTAACTCATACCGGCACTATGCGGTTTTCTCCTAATTTCTCCCTTTCTAACGTTCTTTATGTGCCTTCATTTAAATTTAATTTATTGTTCATCAGCAAACTTACTACTGATCTCAATTGTGTTTCTATATTTTTTCCTATCTTTTGTGTCTTTCAGGACCTATCAACAAGGAGGCTGATTGGAACGTGTGAAGTACGAGATGGACTTTACCACTATAAATCTCCCTTCGCCTCATTTTTTCACTCTTAGCCTGTTTCTGACACTACTCTTTGACACCAACGTCTTGGTCACCCTTCTATTTCATGTATTCTGAAAACCCTAAATATTTCTTCTTCTCATTTGTCTTGTGATGTTTGTGCTAGAGCAAAGCACACTCGTTTACCTTTTTCTTTGAACACAAATAAGAGCACATTTTGTTTTAATCGGATTTATTGTGATATATGGGGTGGTTATTCAACAGCTTCACTTTCTGGTGCACATTGTTTTTAACAATCATGGATGACTACTCGTGTGCTAAATGGGTCTATCTTATGCGCATGAAATCTGATAGTTTCGCTTACCTTAAGAATTTTTGCGTCATGGTTAAAAATCAGTTCAATTGCACTGTTAAGCATGTGCGCATTGATAATGGTCGAGAATTTCTATTCACTCCACTTCAAACCTTTTTCCATGATCAAGGCATTTTTCATAAGCGCACATGTGTGGATACACCTCAACAGAATGGTGTTGCTGAGCGTAAACATCACCATCTTCTTAATGTGGCTTGGTGTTTACGTTTTCAAGCTTATCTTCCCATCTCTTTTTTGGGGTGAATATGTAATGACTCGAAGAATAAAGGTATTTAAATAATAAATAGGGATAGAAATAGAAATAGTAACTGAAGGAGGCAGTCGACTTCATCGACGACGTTGCACTTTGGGATGTAATGACTAGGAGAATTTATCAGGTCCTCGTCGACGAACACAGGGGATTCGTTGACGAGGGTACAATAGGGTCTCGTCAACGAAGACAAGTTTCGTCAATAAGAAGAAACCGAGGGAGGATTTTTGGAAGTCTGAAATTCGTCGACGAGGGTGCAGGTTCGTCGACGAACTTTCTACAGAATTTGTCGACGAGGTGACGTGTTTCGTCAACGAATCCGGCTCTATAAATAACTAAAAGTTGGATTTTTATGCAGAAATTTACAGAAATTCACTCCCTCTCTCTCTCTCCTACGGCTCCACCTCCATCTCTCTTCCATTTCAGCCCCATCGTTCATCGAATCAACGATCTGAGGCCACCACGACGCTCCTGGGGAAGTTCTCTTCAAGTCTACTGGAGCAGATCATCGATGGGACAAAGTTGGATTTTATCCCAAATTCAGGGTAAGGTATTTTAAGTAAAATTTGGTTTAGTAGCAGTTGTAGGAAATGTAGTAGACGTAGAAATAATGATATTTTGTTCTGGGATTTATGGTTTTCAGGGTGTTAAGTGGAGAACCCTGCGAGTGTAAGACCCTTCATAGTAGGGAGATTTTAGCAGAAATCTGCTAAGGGAAATATGCTATGCTAGACAGTTTTAGAATGATTTTCAGTATGAAATGTATATTTTATCAGATTATTATTCATAGCATAAATTTATACAGTTTATCAATTATGTATTATATGTTTTAAATCATTGTGTGGCTTGAGAATATAGATATAGTACAAAGACATGTTTTACAGTATTTTTCAGAGTTATGTTTTACATAATATACAGACAGTGAATATATTTTTCAGAAATTACAAAATACCATGATTAAACAGTTTTCAGTATCATGACATACAATTTTACAGTTCATTTCAGAAATACAGTTTATACAGATACAGTTTATCACAGCGTCATGGTTAATACAGATATTACAAAATCATGGTAAAACAAATAGATTGTATATAGTAATATATTATTTAGTATCAGACCCTGATGGATCAGACAGTAGAACACGGTACCGTTGCTATATATAGATATTCAGTATAGAGTGCAACCACCTATTCAGATAATACGTGGTATGTAGGTCGATCAAATGCCCAGGAGTGGACAGGGCTCCCCATTAGATATGGGTTGAGGAGGGCTGATTAGATTGATGGAGTATGGTGGTTTATTCTTGGTCGGCCAGCCAGGGTAGATCCCGCCTTCGGGCCGCACAACCCTGTCATGAGGGGTTAAATCATGACATATAACCATCCAAGGAAGTTTTTAGCTATTATATGTATATACAGTTTTACAGTAACAAAGGGCGTACTAATGTATAGTAGAAGTATTATGTATAGAAACCTAAAAATACAGTTATGTTAAGCAACATGGGATGGTGGTTGTTATATTATTTGTACTATATTTTTAGATTCAGTTATATGTGTTTATATAGAAACAAATCTTCTCAGTATTGTAACTCGTTTGCCACACACTAGCAATACCATATTTTGTTTTACTAAGCGTTGGCTCATCCCATTACTTTAACATTTTTCAGGTGATCCAGGTAGGCGAGCAAATCGGGCTCGCAAATAGAGGGGCCTCAGTATTACCCTGATAGTAGAGGGAAACAGTCATATATTTATATTTTGGGAAATATTTTAGCACTCTGGTATTGTATATAATTATATATGGTTATGTTTATTTGAATTCCGCTTTTCGCTGCTTAGGTTGATGGTTGGGTTTAATCTAATTTGGTATCAGAGCATTATAAATGTTATCGTATATAAAAAAAAATCAGAACTGGAAAATAGATAGCAGATCGTTACAGAATGCATTCTCACAAACACTTATTTAATTAACCACACTCCTTCACCCAGCCTCAATCATAAGTCCCCTTATGAACTTCTTTTTTAGAAACCACTGTCATATACACACTTGCAAGTGTTTGAATGCTTGTACTATGCCCAAACTACTCGTCAACACAGCAATAAATTTTCTCCCCGTGTTCTTCGATGTGTTTTCTTAGGTTATCCTTCTCATCATAAGACTTATCGTGTCTACGATCTTGAAAACAAAAAAAATTTCATCTCCCATGATGTCACTTTTGAAGAAAATATTTTTCCCTCTCATCTCATCTCTCCAACTCCTACATCTTCTCCAATCCTTCCTTTTCCTATTCCTGATTTACATCCTTCCTACACTTTACCTCCTCCACTAACTACACCTAACCCTAGCCCCTCATCTCTCTCTCTCCTTCTCCCTTGGTCTCCCCCCCGACACCCCCACCTTCACCCCCTTCCCCACCACCCCCTCCACCCACCTCTTCCCGGCCCAAATGAGCTGTCACACATCCCTCTTACTTGGTTGATTATATCTGCCCTACTTTACTAAAGTCTTCCACGACTTCACAAGTTTCAAGATGTTCCTCAGGTACAGTTCATTGTCTCTCCTATTTTTTAATCTTATCATCGTTTCTCTAATCAACATTTGGCTTTTCTTTCTGTTATGTCCCAACATCTCAAACCCACCTCATATTCTCAAGCTGTGCTGCACCCACATTGGCGTGATGTCATGGCTTCTGAAATCCAAACCTTAGAAACGAATAATACATGAGTTCTTCAACACCTTCCACCTAGAAAAAAAAAAACCAATTGGCTGTAAATGGGTGTTCAAAACAAAACTTCGGGCCGATGGATCCATAGAGTGACACAAAGCTCGCTTGGTGGCCAAGGGCTACACTTAGGTAGAAGGTTTGTATTATCATGACACTTTTGCTCCTATTGCTAAACTCGTTATTGTTAGGTGTGTTCTTACAGTGGCAGCAATTCAGAATTGGCATCTCTTTCAATTGGACGTCAACAACGCTTTTCTCTATGGTGACCTCGATGAGGAGGTTTATATGCTCCCTCCACTGGGTTATTGCAAACAAGGGGAGACTCATGTTTTTCGTCTTCATAAATCCCTTTATGGTCTTAATCAAGCCTCTTGAAATTGTTTCTCTAAATTATCTTTTGTTTTACTTGCTGCAGGTTTCACCCAATCTTCGGCCGATCATTCTCTTTTCACTCATTCTTGGGTTTAGTATTTTACTCTCATACTTGTTTATGTTGATGACATTCTCATGACAGGTAATGATCTCTCTGATATTAGCACTTTCAAAGTTATGCTTGCTCAAAAATTCAAACTAAAGGATCTTGGAAAATTGAAATATTTCATTGGCCTCGAAGTTGCTCGCTCTCCGACTAGCATATTTCTTAATCAACGAAAATATGCTCTTGACATCCTCACTGATAGCGGTCATCTTGGTGCTTATCCTGCCCACTTTCCCATGGAACAAAATCTCAAGCTCAATAATACTATTAGTAATCTTCTCTCCGATTCAAGCTCATTTCAGCTACTCGTTAGACGTTTGATATATCTCACCATCACTCATCCCGACATTGTATTTCCAATCAACATTCTCAGTCAATTTATGCACTAGCCTAGACGACCATATTATGATGCTGTTGTACGTGTTCTTCGATACATTAAGAATTCTCCAAGACAAGACTTATTTTTTCCTACTACCAACACTCTTCAAGTCTTAGTCTATTCTGATTCAGATTGGACTAATTGTCCCCTCACTTGTCACTCCACCACTGGTTTTTTCATTCAGTTGAGCACTAATATGATTTCCTGATGCACTAAGAAACAAACTATAGTGTCTCGCTCCTCCGTCGAAGCTGAGTACCGGACACTTGTTTTCACTACTTGTGAACTTACATAGCTCAAAACTCTTTTAAATGATCTCGGAGTACCGCATTCCCAGCCTATGCTCTTATATTGTGATAACCAAGCGGCTCTTCACATTGTCCAGAATCTAGTTTTCCACGAATGTACAAAACATATAGAAATCGATTGTTATATTGTTCGTGAAAAGTTACGAGCTGACCTCTTCTTCACTAAGCATATTCCTACCCACAATCAGCTTGCTGATATCTTCACCAAAGCTTTAGGTCTTGAATATTTCCAAAACTTATCACGCAAGTTGGGCATTACGGATCTTCATACTCCAACTTGAGGGGGAGTATTAGAGAAATATATACTTTCCATCTTAGACAAATATATACTTTCTATTTTTTTCAATTATCTCATGTATATATATACCCTTGTAATCCTTGTAATATTAGAGTATCAATAGAGAAAATTATTTTTCTCCAAATTTTAACATCTTAGAACATGATTTTTTAATGCCATGTGGAAGAATAGCTCAAATAGGGATGAGATAAGGATACTATAATATCAAATTATATATATATATATATATATAAAACATTATATGATGTTAAAACTTGTTTCTTAATCTCCTTGTGGGGTAAAATTAGTATTTACAAGCAATTGGCTTGCTCTCTTTAGCACTCTTTAGCAATATTAAAATTCTTAGCGATCAAGTCATGTAGTTATAAATTTAGTAAGACATCTTAATGATTCCTCCATTGTGAAATTTATAACCCTATCAATATACTTAAAAGAATATAAATGTAGGTTCTTGAATTCCAGGAACCCAAAACTCAAGGGATTTAGCCATATATATATTCACTTCTTCGTACTTTTAACGTTACTCGTGTCCTAAATTTATTTCAAACCTAAATAACTGGCCTTTTTATATTCAACCAGCTCCACTTGGCTTCATTTTATCATGTTATATAAATTATGAAAATTAAAAATCGTGACATCAAATATAATCTTTATAAGTCTTTTGGTATACACAAACATAGGGTTGCATAACATTTAAACTTCTATATATTATGAAAATAGGAATTATTCAAACAACCATGATCCACTACTCCTTTGGTAAAGCTCTATTCTAGCTTGTGTATTAGCCATTAAAAAAATATGTCTCAAACGTTCCATAGGCTTGGACTTTGAAATCCAACCCTCACTCCTTATGAAGACCCTCCCATGTGCATCTGCAAGCATATGCCTAGTAGGAAAGTTGAATCTCGAATATACAACGAACCAAATATAATACATGCGAGCACTTAGAAATAGCGTCGACTAGTCATATAACAAATTGTACATAATAAAATTTTTGGAATTAGTATTCAGGAAACTCATATCCTAAACGTGATAAAAATAGAAACAAAAAGAAATTTAATGAATGGATTTATCAATTATCTTTAGATGACACTCTGGCAGCAAGAATTTCTTGTTTCTTTAACATATTTTTTCTCCTTAATATGTGTTGATTTGGAGTGACATTTCGAATTCTTAGTGATGAGCTGTAGAAGTATTTTGACATGGAATTACTATATACCATTTTGTGCACTATATGTTTGAGAAACCTCTTTGGTTACTAAATTCATAACCATATACTTAGTCTCCATTGTAGATTATGTGACCCAATCTTAATGTTTTACTTCTCTAGGTAAATCTAGATGTACATTTTCTTTTATCTATACAACCATGAAGATTAAAACCTGTGTCACTTAAAACCTTAACCATACACTTATATATATATATCCAATTAACATCTTCCCAAATAGCCTCTTGTAGGATTTCCATGGCATAGACAAGGTTAGTCCTTGTATAAATTAAAACATACAAAAGATTGCCCACCTTTAAGGCATTTTAAAATTTGAAACAATGGAGTTCGTGTTTATCTTGAATAATCTTTTTTACAATCATTTTTTTCCATTGTAGGGATTTTTTTTTTTTTTGTTCACAATCTCTAATGTTTTTGAATCTAAGGGTGTACGAAGCTTCTTGAAGGTCTTTCATCTCGAATGCATGAAAAAATCAACTTCTAGTCTCTAGTAGAAGGGCTATACTATTCAATTAGGAGAATATCATTGACATTCAAAGTAACTTATACTATTTTGGCTCCCAAGCTATTGGAATTGGCGTATTCCCAAGAGGGGGGGGGTGAATTATGTATTTAAAAAGATTTCTTCGTAGGTCAAATTAGCCAGCAGCAGTAATATATAACCTAGGGTCTGTCTAAGTATTTCCCAATCATTCACAATATTTAAATCATGCACACATTCATAATTAATTAAATCTAAGCACACATGTGTTAGTTTTGGTGCAATCTAAAGATGGGGGTGAATTGGTATTTTTTTTTTTTAAAAATTGTTCCCTAGGTCAATCCACTATGGCTAATAATAGTATTACGTAACCTAGGGGCAATCTATGTATGAAATTGCAGATATGATATATTAACCAAATTCAGTACATGCACTACAATTTTAGTATTTCTCAAAAAAATACAATACCGTGTCAATTAGATACGCAGTATATTCAGTAGGAAAATTAAATCAAGCACAAGGCAGAATATAATGCAGGAAATGTAAAAGTGACATCGAATATGATATCAGGGTTTGACCAATCCTGCCTATGTCCCCGCCTTGGCACACCCGCACAAGAATTATACTATAAGCTCATGTCACGCCCCGAACCCCAAAATTGGACCCGGGGGTGAAAATGTAACCTAATCTGTCCCTGTATCATACAAATCATCACAGATACAATACAAAAGATGAGGGTCCGACCCCGTGGGGTTCCCAGGCACCCTAAACACATCCAAACACAATCATATACGCAACGGAAAAAAACCATACATACATATGCAGTACCATACCAGAGTCTATACAAGAGCAGACACAATGCTTTATCAAAACGTACAAACGGGTGCCCAACACATCCCAAAATGGCAACCCACCAAAATTACAGTCCTAGCACTTACCTAGCGCTAAACGCGGTACACCGGCCACTACGCTCCCTACACCAGGACGCAAGTTCCGATTACCTGAACGACCTGTAAAAATGTACGGACAGCAGGGGTGAGACACCTCTCAGTAAGGAAGAACATAGGTTATATCGGTGTGTTGCATTTGAGTGTTATCATGATGCAACATACACGCAGTTGAATGCAATCTAGTACTAGTTTACACAGTGCATACACGCACACACACACATGATTAGCAATCCTGGTGTCATCACACCCTTCGGCCCGAAGCCAGTCCGTGACAATCCGGCGTTGGCCCAACCAACCCGCGAAGCATGGCAGCACTGGCACATGGCTAGTCCCCGACTCCCATGGCATCGTACCGGCGCTAACTGGTGGATCCACACCCTTCAGCCTGATCTGCCGGTATAGGCTCACGCCCTCGGATATAGAGTCGGACACTCTTGCCTATGTGGTAGGCGATAAACATACGCCTTCGGATATAGAGCCGGACACTCTCAGTACTTGGAACAATTTCAAAACTCAGTTCCTACTAGCATTTCAACATATCACACACACATGCATGCTCATATAACCAAACAAACCGCACCCATTTGGTAATCTAAATCATGGTTTTTCAAACAAATACATTTCACACAAGTCAAGGCACGACCATCCCAATATCACAGTATAAATTACACATATACTCGGTTTTCAACAAAACCAGAGATGCAGCCCGTCGCCCCGTTTTTCCCAAAACTATAATAATGAAAAACCCATAGTTTTCCCCGTTAGATCCCCCCAAATGAGTAGCCAAAACACACGTAGGACCGTGGACCACAGTTCCACCAAATCCGATTTCAGAAATAACCAATATAAACATAGTTCCCCTTACCTTTTCCCCGAAAGCAAATCCCGAACTCCAAAGCCCCTAAACAGCGAACCGAATTCCAAAACCTACAAATCACAGTACAAAATATGTTCACAAGACCGTTACCTACAAAACTACTGGGTCATAATTGAAAACCGAGTCTTACCTCAATTTTTCGCTGAAACCTAAAAATCTCCGAAACGAGATTCGGATCCGTAGAAGTTGTAGAGAATCCTTCCACGATCCTCGTGGTAACTTTAGATTTTCGATCCCATCAACGATCGGCGAAGAAACATGAAGAAAGAGAGAGAGGGAGAGGTAGAGAGAGAGAGAGAGAGAGAGAGAGAGAGAGAGAGAGAGAGAGAGAGATATTTGAAGTCACTTAGTGAAGAAGTAATGAAAATTTCCTTTTATAGCCTTTTGATCCGGGCGAATTCATCGATGAAATGGTACCTTCGTCGACGAATCTTTCACTGACTTCGTCGACGAATCGATGGCCTCGTCGACGATATGAGATCGCCGATTTTTCCAAGACTCTTCGGCTTCTCCTTGTCGACAAAATCTGCCAATTTCCCAATTTGCCCCTCTCTTATTTATTTAAACCTAATTTTTTATGGTTCGAATTCTTACAATCTCCCCTCCTTACAAAAATTTCGCCCTCGAAATTTGTCATCTCTCATTCACAAATTCATTCATACAATCGAATACGTGCACAACTCTAGAGAAAAACTGGCGACCACTACAGCGTAGCCCCATCATACACATACATATACATACCCTCACTTATGGCGAAAGAATACCGTGGTTACATATACAATAGTCTCAGGAGTTCACAATACACACACACTCCCAACGACTGACCACCTATCCCAACCCACAGTAGGATCATGTACAAGTGCTCAAAACAACTGTGGATACTTCTGGCGTATTTTTGTTTCCAGTTCCCAAGAAGCCTCCTCAACCTTGTGGTTTCGCCACAATACCTTCACTAACGGTATCTCTTTGGTACGAAGCTTCAGAACTTTGCGGTCTAGAACCTGAACAGATATCTCCTCATACGCTAAAGTATCCCCAATTTCCAACTCATCAAGACTAATAACATGTGAAGGATCCAACACGTACTTCCTCAACATGGATACGTGAAACACATCATGGACCCTCGAAAGTGCTGGAAGGTAATGCAACTTTGTAGGCTACCAGACCCACTCGCTCAAGTACCTTGAATGGTCCGATATACCTCTGGCTCAACTTGCCCTTCCTCCCAAATCTCATCACCCCTTTCATCGAAGCAATACCCAGAAATACCTTACCTCCCACTTCGAACTCTAACTCATGGCGGCGAACATCTATGTAACTCTTCTGTCGACTCTGAGTTGATCTAATCCTCTCCCGGATCAAACCCACCTTCTCAGACGCCTGTTGCACGAGTTTAGGTCCTAACACCTGACGTTCACCAACCTCATCCCAACACAAAGGAGATCGACACCTCTGACCATACAAAGCCTCGAACGGTGCCGTCCCTATACTAGACTGGAAGCTGTTATTATAAGCAAACTCTACAAGTGGCATAAACTGTATCCAGCTACCACCAAAGTCTAACACACATGCTCGCAATATATCTTCCAATATTTGTATCATCCTCCCCGAATGTCCATCAGTTTGGGGGTAGAACGCTGTACTGAAAGTAAGCTTCGTCCCCAATGCCTCCTGCAAGTTCATCCAGAATCGAGAAGTAAACCTTGGATCCCGATCCGATACTATGGACACCGGTACTTCGTGCATTCTCACAATCTCATGCACGTACAAATCTGCTAGCCTACTCAAAGGATAGCCAACTTTCATTGGTATGAAATGAGTAGATTTCGTCAGTCTATCCACGATCACCCAAATAGCATTCTGCCCACGAAGCGCTGATGGAAAACCGGTCACAAAATTTATGGAAATATGCTCCCATTTCCATATCGGAAGAGGCAAAGGCTGCAACGGCCCTACCAGCCTCTGATGTTCAGCCTTCACCTGCTGACACGTCAGACACTGCTCCACGAACTGAGCAATCTGCCTCTTCATACCAAACCACCAGAAGGTCTCACGCAAGTCCCGATACATCTTTGTACTACTAGGATGTACCGTACACAGAACGATGTGCCTCCTCTATAATCGTTCTTCTGATCTCATCATCGTTCAGAACACACAGTTTGGTCCCAAAGCTCAACACACCTCCCTCAGAGATGTTAAACTCTGTAGCCAGTCCTTGCGTACCTTTTCCATAACCTCTGACAACTCTGCATCACTAGCCTGCGCGACTTTTATACGCTCAAACAAGGTCGGTTGGATCACCAAACTAGCAATGAAAGCTTGATGATCACCAGCAACCAACTCTATACCTGAGCTTTCCAAATCCCGTTTGATGTGACACTGAGTTACAACTGCAGACACAGCCGTAGGCCCTGACTTCTGACTCAACGCATCAGCTACCACATTAGCCTTCCCTGGGTGATAACTGATCGTGCAATCGTAGTCTTTAATCAATTCAAGCCACCGCCTCTGCCTCATGTTCAACTCCTTCTGCGTGAAGAAATACCTGAGACTTTTATGGTTAGCGAAGATCTCACACTGCACCCCGTACAGATAATGTCGCCAGATCTTCAACGCGTATACCACAGTAGCCAATTCCAGATCATGCGTAGGGTAATTCTTCTCATACTCTTTCAATTGCCGAGAGGCATACACTACTACCTTACCCTGCTGTATAAGCACACATCCCAGGCCTTTTAGAGATGTGTCACTATAAATCACAAATCCATCATCCCCCAAAAGAATGGTCAACATTAAAGCAGTAACCAGTCGGTGCTTCAACTCCTGAAAGCACTGCTCGCAATCACTGGTCCACTCAAACTGGACTCCCTTCCTGGTCAATCGTGTCAAAGGCCCAAATAGTTTAGAGAAACCCTCTACGAACCGACGATAGTAACTTGTCAGTCCTAGAAAACTCTGAACCTCCTGCACATTCTTCGGCCTTACCTAGTTGACCACAACTTCAATCTTCCTAGGATCAACTGATATACCATCCCCAGTAACCACATGGCCTAAGAACGCAATCTGACTCAACCAGAATTTACACTTCTTCAGCTTAGCATACAACTTCTTCTCTCGCAGAATCTGTAATACTAACCTCAAATGCTCCTCATGCTTTTCCAAACTCCTCGAGTATACCAGAATGTCATCAATGAACACCACCACGAACCGATCCAAGTACTCATGGAAAACCCTGTTCATCAGATCCATAAACACTGTCGGTGCATTCGTTTACCCAAACGGCATGACTAAGAACTCATAGTGGCCATATCTGGTTCAAAAAGCAGTCTTCGCTACGTCCTCCGCTCTAACCCTCACTTGATGATATCCTGACCGCAAGTTGATCTTCGAAAAGACCCGCGTTCCCTGCAATTGGTCAAAGAGGTCATCTATACAAGGTAAAGGATAGCGATTTTTCACAATTACCTTGTTAATCTCATGGTAATTAATCAATGCACATCTGCATTAACCCATCCTTCTTCTTCACAAACAATACTGGAGCTTCCCAAGGCGAAACACTAGGTTGAATGAATCCCTTATCCAGTAATTCCTGTAACTGCTCCTTCAACTCCCGAAGTTCCGTTGGAGCTATCCAGTATGGAGCTTTAGAGATCGGTGCCTTACCGGGCAATAACTCTATCGCAAACTCCACCCCACGATCTGGAGGTAAACCAGGTAATTCCTCAGGAAACACATCCGGAAACTCGTTGACCACCCTTATATCCTCGAGTCTCAACTCATCCCGCGGCGGTTCCTTCATACAAGCTAGGTACCCCTGACATCCATCCAAGAGTAGCCTCCTCGCCTGTAGAGCCGACAAAATCCGTGGCACTGAAAGCACACACGATCCCACGAATTCGTACTCCTGCTCCCCAGGAGCCTTGAAAACTACCACCTTCCTACGATAGTCGATCACAGCATAACTAGAGAACAACCAATCCATCCCTAGAATGATATCGAACCCCGACATGTCGTATACCATAAGATTCACCGGTAGCAGCTTTCCTTGAATTTTCACTAGGCAACCTACCAACATCTTCCTACAGAAAGATACACTCCCAGATGGTGTAGTAACAGATAACACCTCATTCATGTATTGGGTCTCAACCCCACATTGTCCCACAAAATTCATAGATACAAAGGAATGGGTTGCACCCGAATCAAACAAAACAGAAGCTTCATTTGAAAGCAATAATAAGGTACTTGTCACCATGTTACCTGCATGCTCAGCGTCCGTTGGAGTAAGAGAGTATACTCTGGCCAGAGCTATATCCGCCTGAACGGTCCCCCGAGGTATCTGAGTGCTCCCTCGGTTCCCACTGAATGCAAGCACATCTCATCTCGGTGCTCGACAATCACGAGCCACGTGACCTGACTGGCCACAATTGTAGAAGTTACCCTTAAATGACCGGCACTCACCCTCGTACCGCCTGTGGCACCTGGTACAACGACCACTAGTCTGGCTCCCCTAAGAATCCTGGCGCTCAGTATTCTGACGATAGCCTGAGCCCTTATTCCTTTTCTTCCACGATCCCTGACGAGATCCTGTTTGAGAACGAGAAGGTACTGTCCTCTTCCTCGATTTATGATTCACCTCATCCTCTCGGATACCAATCTCAATCACCGTGGCTTTATCCACCAACACCGAGAACTCACAGATCTGAAGCATACGCACCAGTCTGCGGATATCCTTCCTCAAACCCTTCTCGAACCTCTGAGTCTTCTCATACTCGCTCGAGATCATACATGGTGCAAAACGAGACAGCTTTATGTACCGAGCCGCATACCCCTACATCGTCATACCCCCTTGCGTCAGCGTAGAAAACTCATTTGCCTTCGCATCACCTACGGAAGCCGGAACGTATTTGTCAAAGAACACCTCCTTGAAACGGCTCCACATCATCTCCTCAGGATCGACTCTCTGCTTCTCTAGCAGACTCACCGCAGTCCACCATCGACCCGCCTCCCCAGACAGCTGGAAGGTGGCATAAAGGACTCGCTGCCTATCTGTGCAGTGCAGGACCTCCAAGATCCTCTTATTCTTCTCCACCCAATCCTCTGCTGTCGTCGAGTCAGGTCCTCTAGAGAATGTCAAAGGGTGCATGCGTGTGAACCTCTTAATGGTGCAACCCGCAGCAACAGGAGAGCGCTCGCGCCTCCTCACACTCCGCCTGATCTCCCGCAATACCAGCCTCGTCAAACCTCAAGGCACATAAGGAGACTCATCACTCGTAGTCTCCTCGGAGCCACTTCCCAGGTTATTATCCTTGGGCTCCATTCTGCAACACAATAGGAATCTATCAGTATCCCTACAACACATATAATTAACACAATGATCTACACTAATCGTGTTAACTACTCCCTACTAGGTCTAGGTCTGTCCTATCACACCGACACGAAAGTCATCAATGATCTGCCCTGCTTTTACTGGAATCGTCATCCCAAGAAAAACACAGAATACCATCGACAAATTTCGGTCTAGCAACCGAACAACCCTCAACCAACTCTACACATATCCACATCCTATACTCTGGTATGTATTCATAACTAAGTCTAACCAAGTCTATAAGATCTAGTAACCTGGTTAGCTCTGATACCAACCTGTCACGCCCCGAACCCCGAAATGGGACCTAGGGGTGAAAATGTAACCTAACCTGTCCCTATATCATACAAATCATCACAGATATAGTACAAAGGAAGAGGGTCCGATCCCGTGGGGTTCCCAGGCACCCTAAACACATCCAAACACAATCATATACTGAGCAGAAAAAAAAACCATACATACATATGCAGTACCATACTAGAGTCTATACAAGAGCAAACACAATGCTCTATCAAAATGTATAAACAGGTGCCCAACACATCCCAAAATGGCAACCCACCAAAATTACAGTCCTAGCACTTACCTAGCGCTAAATGCGGTACACCGGCCACTACGCTCCCTACACCAAGACACTAGTTCTGGTTACCCAAAGGACCTGTAAAAATGTACGTATAGCAGGGGTGAGACACCTCTTAGTAAGGAAGAACACAGGTTATATTGGTGTGTTGCATTTGAGTGTTATCATGATGTAACATTCACGCAGTTGAATGCAATCCAGTATTAGTTTACACAGTGCATACACATGCACACACACATGATCAGCAATCCCGGTGTCATCACACCCTTCGACTCGAAGCCGGTTTGCGACAATCCGACATTGGCCAGGCCAACCTACGAAGCACGGCACCATCGGCACATGGCTAGTCCTCAACTCCCATGGCATCGTACCGGCACTAACTAGTGGACCCACACTCTTCGACCTGATCTGCCGGTATAGGCTCACGCTCTCGGATATAGAGTCGGACACTCTTGCCTACGTGGCAGGAAATAAACACACGCCCTCGGATATAGAGCCGGACACTCTCAGTGCCTGGAACAATTTCAGAACCCAGTTCCTACTAGCATTTCAACATATCACACACACATGCATGCTCATATAACCAAACAAACCACACCCATTTAGTAATCTAAATCATGGTTTTTCAAACAAATACAGTTCACACAAGTCAAGGCATGACCATCCCAATATCATAGTATAAATCACACATATACTTGTTTTTCAACAAAACCAAGGATGCAGCCCGTCGCCCCCTTTTTCCCAAAACTGTAATAATGAAAAACCCATAGTTTTCCTCGTTAGATCCCCCCAAATGAGTAGCCAAAACACACGCAGGACCGTGGACCATAGTTTCACCGAGTCCGATTTCAAAAATAACCAATATAAACATAGTTCCCCTTACCTTTTCCCCGAAAGCAAATCCTGAACTCCAAAGCCCTTAAACAGCGAACCGAGTTCCAAAACCTACAAATTATAGTACAGAATATGTTCACAATATCGTTACCTACAAAACTACCGAATCAGAATTGAAAACTGAGCCTTACCTCAATTTTTTGCCGAAATCCGAAAATCTCTGAAACGAGATTCCGATCCGTAGAAGTTGTAGAGAATCCTTCCACGATCCTCGTGGTAACTTCAGATTTTCGATTCCATCAACGATCGGTGAAGAAATCTAGAGAGAGAGTAGGGAGAGGTTTAGAGAGAGAGGGATATTTGAAGTTACTTAGTGAAGAAGTAATGAACATTTCCTTTTATAGCCCTTTGACCCAAGCGAATTCATCGATGAAATGGTGCCTTCATCGACGAATCTTTCACTGACTTCGTCGACAAATCAATGGCCTTGTCGACAAATTTGAGATCGCCAATTTTTTCGAGACTCCTTGGCTTCTCCTCGTCGACGAAATCTGGCTTCGTCGACGAAATCTGTCAATTTCCCAATTTGCCCCTCTCTTATTTATTTAAACCCAGTTTTCACGATTCAGGTTCTTACAATAAGCTCACTTAATGGGTGGATCCATACCTAATACAACTAAGTCAATTAGCACATGACTGACCTCAACCTTTACAAATTCTCCTTGCGGGGCGGAAAAGACCCTAACAATCCTTATGGGTTGGATTACCGCCCCCTCAGGCTACGTCTGGAATACAACCGAATTACAATACAAACTATGTACAGTATAATGCTTCTCCGATAAGTAGATATGTACCAATACAAATCAATCAATGCACATCAATAATATAGGTTATGTAAGCTCAGTGATGTGTATCTTTGTGCAAGCAACACTCAACAAGATGTGATAACAAGTATGCTTAAGAGTGTTCTAATCAAGATATATCTTTGAAAGAAGTTATATCAAATCTCCATAACAAATTAGAGTTTCAAAGATGCTAATCAAATATTCAAAGTAACTCAAAATATTTTCCTTTAATGAAACAAGCACAATAGTAGTTTGAAAATACTACAGCTTGGAAAATTATTTGCACAACAAAATCAAAGTTGTAGGAATCTTGTAATGACAATGTAAAGATCCTCAAGCTACTAGGTTTTTCCTAACACTAGATTTATTAAATAAAATCTGTGGGAAAATCCATTGCTCAACCCTCCAATAAAAATCACAAGCAAGAAAGCAAGTGAGGGTTTTTAGCAAATTAGAATGATGAATAAAACACTCACAAAGTAAGATTTCTCAAAGGAATGAAGTATTATGAGTGTATGGGGTTTAAATGAACAAATAGGGTTTAGGAAATTTGAGAGATTTTTTGGCTAATCCTATTTGCTAATCCCCCCTAATCTTGACAAATTAACCCTTATTTATAGAGAAAGGGTAAATTATGATCGTTGGTGGATACATAGTGTATTATTAGGAAAGTTTTAAAAAACATTAGAACTTTTAACCCAGTTTAATCCTTTTAACCTCGATAAATAATTAAGTAATCCGAGAGGATTCGGGTGGCTGAACTTTAGTTTGGTCGCTTGAATAGACTTAGCTCAAAAAGGCCTTTTAAATGGTTCAGGTGCCCGAGTTCAAACTCAATTGGCTGAACAAAAGTCTAAAAGATTTAGTGCGTGGTTCGGGTGCCTGAAAATACATTCGGTTAACCGAACTGAGGGATTTGGTCGCCCGAGGCTACTTTGAACTGAAAAGTTCGGCAGCCCGAGTTGGCGAAAAATCACTTTATAAGGGTTCAGTCGCCCGAGGGCGATAAGGTCATTTTAGGTTCGGTCACCCAAAGCTTGGTCAAATCGTTGACTTCCCAACGATTCGGGCGCTCGAGGTTTTTTGAACACCTGGGGTTCGGTTGCCCGACCTTTCTCATTTTATGCCTATTATGTTCAATCCATTTCAATTTGATCCCCTGATTGAGCAAGTTATTATAGGGAGTGATTGTGCATTTGTGTTGGGACCTAAGGTTTCACTAGGGTCTAACTGAGCTTACAATATATCCTATATGTATGATATGCAGGTAATTATTATAGACCTTATATCCGAATTACTATTACAGACTCATATTACATAAAATGAATAACAACATGAAACTAATATTCAGGGTCTTCATGCTTTGCTTTCATGTGCCATTATTTGATCTACTAAAATGAACCTGCACATACACTTGAAAGCCATCAAATACCTGAGTATTTGTCATTATCAAAACAGGGTATAACCCATAGGGTCAGTAACATGTGTAGGAAATTAAAGTGCAGGAGTATAAGAGCAGACACAAGATATGTTATCGGGGTTTGGCAACTGTGCCTACGTCCTCACCTCAAGCTCACAAGCAAGAGGATTCCACCATGGTTGCTCATTTGTAGGTGAAGCGACACCATTTACAACACCTCATGAGGATTATGTACTTAGTTCTCTTAACCGGGTCTGAACCAGTCTGGTGCTCTCCTAACCGAGTCTGAGCAAGTCCAGAACTATTCACAGGGCTAGTCTCCCTCTTTCGACCACACATTCGGAATACAATAGATATAAAAATTTACTTACAAACAAATGCTTCTTACACAAGCAGATATGTACCACTATGAAACTCAAATACACTCACACATGATATGAAATATAAGCTCAAGTAAGTATGTGTGTTTCTTAAAAAGATTTTGTGATCTTTGAAAATGATGTGTATAATAATGCACTTCAAAGATTCAAACCCTAATAAAAATGATTTTCTCCCAAAAATATTTTTCAAGTAAAGTACGGGAGAAGCTAGGGTATTACACTTAAATCAATTTATGCAATGAATAATAAGTGAGCTTATAAACTCTTGCAATGTGTGTGCAAGATTCCTAAGCAAGACAAGTTTTCTCCAAAAGAAATTTTCAAGAATAATAATGGGAGAAGACAAAAGATCAACTCTCAAAAGATTTATGAAATAAACAATATATGAGAGTATAGATGCTTTTTGATTTTAAAACATCAATGCCCAATAATGAATGCTCTCTTGAAAAGATTTATATTAGTATAAAAGAGTAAGAAAAAATTTAAAGCACAAAAATTTTGGGAGGATTTTTCTAATCTAATCCCGTGTTCAAATTTTTGTTTTTTGTAATAAGGGAGTATATATAGACTCTTTAGAAAATCTGACCGTTAGGGACTTATTAGGGATTTTTGGAAATGTTTAATTCAAAATTTACCCTAATTACCGCAGTTAATTTTTGGCAACCGAAAAGTTTCGGTCGCCTGATCCTTAGGGTCGGTCACCCAAACAGACACAGATGAAAAAGGTATTTTTCAAGTTTGGGTGCCCGAGGTAAGGGTTGGCTGGTTTAACCAAGGCAATTTTCCAAACTGCTCGAGGTTCGGTCTCCCGGTTCTCAGTTTGGTTGGCCAAGCTTCAGGACTCGGTCACTCGGGGTGAAAATAAACTTAAAGTTCAGGCGCCCGAGGACGTTGGAAAAAGTCAAGACCTGGGTTCGGTCGACTGTGGAAGTTTAGTTCAAATTTGTTCGGTCGCCCAAGTCATAGTCAACAGTCTGACTTTTCAACTATTTAGTCAACTGAGGCGTTTTCAATGCACAAGGTTCGATCGCCCGAAACCCTTTCAAACTTAAGATTAGGTCCTGTTTTTGAGCAAAAGTTATGTGCGGGAACCTAGGGTCTATCTATGGTCATTTGAGCTCATTCATATCATGCATTCAAATACAAATATTACAGACCTTAATATTATAGACCAAATAATGAAACAAAATGCATTATACAAAATAAACAATAAGTCTTCTTCTTCTTTGCTCTTCTGAAGATTCATAGAAAATGCCACGAAATATATGCGCTTTATGTCCTTTCTAACTTCCATTTCCTTGCCTTATGTGTGTGTTTGAATTAGAGCCCTGTTCAAGTACTGGGTGCACACATAAGTAACTTACAGTTTGTCATTATCAAAATCAGGGATCAGACTCAAAAAGTCAACACAAGCAATATTTTGATATAGATGCAATAATCTTATGGATTTCATATAAATCTATAATCTTCAAGAGTTTCATGAAATCTAATATTCGATTGCCTAAATGCTTACTTCAAAATATAGATTGATCTCTCTAATTTACATACTTTATTTTTATTCCTAGCCTCAATAAAACACTTAAGTTGTTCCATAAGTATATATTTCCTCAAGTTCACAAAGATTATCTCTTCATCTATTTGAAAGAGCTGATAATCATAGCAAGCTAGGATTGCTCGTATAACCAAGCTCTTGCTACTCCACTAAAAGCTATAGTTAATAGTGAGAGTGCTACTCCACCTGCTAGCCAATTGCTGCCACAACTTAAACAAAATTTCTAATAGATTGGATGCTAGCTTGAAATATTTTAACTTTCCTCTTTTCATTCCTTTTTCTTATAAATAACCTCTTGCAATCACAATCTTAACTGATTCAGGTATATACTGGAGTTTGCACACTTTCTTGTTATGCACTAATTTGATTTCTTCATATTACCAACTTATGCTTTTAACATTCAAATCATTAGTGAATTTTCATAAAATTTTGGATATGAAATGTCTTTACTCAATCCTAAAAACTTCACCGCTATGTACCCATAGAACTCTAAAGGAGAAAATAATGAGCTTGACTTTTTTTTTTTCTCTTATTTTCTTTTCTTATGAGTTCAAGATGCTCCTTTATTTTTTCAAGAAGTCATTGTGATAAAATTAGTTCCAGTAGATGGAATATCTTATAAAGATGCATCACTTATCTTTAAGTGTAATTTACTCCTAAAATATTCCATTAATATGAATATTGATGTTATACACAACATGATAACAAAATTTGGGTTAGTGATTGAAATCTAATATCAATATAAAAGTCACACATAGAATTTGATCTAAATGATTCTTTTGAATATATATGAGCATCAAGACAAAAAAAACAAAGGCAAGTTGCTTGTAAAAAGTTAAAAAAAAAAAAATTTCACAAACATCTATGTTGACCTTATAGGTCACGCCCGATTTTGATAATGACAAATACTTCTGTATTTAATAAATATCTAGTTCATGTGCAGGTTCATATTAGCATATCATTAATGGCACGTGAAAGCTCAAAACTTAAAGACAAATTCATGCTCTTAATTGTAATATTTTTGTAATAAAATTTGTCTGTAATAGTAATTAGGGTATTCGGTTTGTAATAAGCACACACATCACATGCATGGTTTATTTTGTAAGCTCAAACCAGATACAAACCAAAAACGACCATAGAAAGATGTTAACATTTACACTAGGACACACACATTTACACATATGTTTGTTAGACACTTGAATGGGGCTTGTATGTTTCAAAACAGGACCAAAATGCACATATGGTGCACTTTTGGTCGACCAGCCAAGTCAGTTCATTTTGGCCTGGTCGACCGAAACCTCCCTGGGTCAAAGTTTGACCATCTGGTCGACCGAACCAGGTAGTTCAAAAAGCCCTGGTCTACCGAAACCTCCCTAGGTCAAAAGTTTGACCACCTGGTCAACTGAACCAGGTTGTTCAAAGAGACCTGGTCGACCGAAACCCTTCTTGGTCAACATTTGACCATCTGGTCGACCGAGCACTTTTGTTCTCTAACTACCTGGTCGACCGGAGGGTCCTCGGGAGAATTCCCAACGATCTGGTTGACCGAACCAGCCAGTTCAAAATGGCCTGGTCGACCGAACCTCAGAAAATTGGAAAATCACCCTCTCCTGGTCGACCGAGCCTTTAGTTCAAAACTCCCCTGGTCGACCGAACCATATGAAACTTGGTTGACCGAAACATTTCTGGTCGACCAGACCTCTCGGGTTGCCCTGATTTTTTACCACAGTTAATATTTTTTAAATAGGGTTAAATTGGTTAAAATGTCATTAAACTTTTTCAACAATCCCTAATAGGTCCCCAAGGGTCAAAATTTTCAGTATGTCTATATATACTCCTTCATTTGGGAGAATTAAGTATTCATTAGGAAAAACCCAAAATCAAATTTCTCTCTCAAGCTAAATACTTCATATTGCTCTTACTATCTCCAAATTCACTCAAACTTACCTACTTCATCTCAGTATCATTTGTAAGTGTATTTGAGTGTTATTGGTTTGAGGTTTTGCTCTCTCATTCTTTGATTGCTTGAATCGATTTTCTTGAGAGCATTACCTAAGTATTCTTAGGGGGCTTTTCTCATAACTCTATCCTAAGAAAACTTTGCTGAACTTCTAAGTATTGCATTCTCATTGCAATATCTTAGGAAGTTTGTATTTGTTTTTTGGCTTGCAAAAATATTTTCAAACGTACTCAAATATCTTGTGGTATTCATATCGATATATTTGTGAAAAGATATTTATGTGTGTTATATTAATCTTTGTGGCAATATCCATTCAAGTCTACATCATTTGCTGAAATACAAATATTACATATATCTTGCAATCCAAGCATATACACTATTCACATGATTGACATATCCTGCTATTTGAGATATTTGAACATTGCATGATATCTTTGTTTGAGCTTCTTGATTGAGAACATCTAGAAATACAAAGATTGCTGGTTGACACTCTCACATACATATAACACTAATAGAAAATATATTTGAGAGTTGAACTACTTAGACCACACGGAGCTTACATTATTAAATCATCTATGGTGTTTGTGATTGTGTGCATTTGTGGTACAAATCTGCTTTACGGGAAAGCACCCTTATACTGTACCTTTTGTTTGTATATCTAAGAGATTCCAGGCGTGGCCTGAGGGGGCGGTAATCCAGCCCGATAAGGATTGGTGTAAAGGTTGAAGTCAGCCCTGTGATAATTTGACCTGGTTTGTATAGGTGCCGCTCCACCCGTTTAAGTGAGCAAGTTATTGTGATAATCCTTGTGCTGGTTAGCCAAGGCGGGGACGTAGGCAGTTGGCCGAACCTCGATAACATATCTATGTGTCATCCTTATCTTTACTGCTTTCTGGTGCTTGTGTAATTGATTAAACTGCTTTATTTAATTTCTGATATTACTTGCACTAGATTGACCATAAGATTATGAACATACTACTGTTAGGAGGAATACCTAAGGGATAGATTTTAAAAATACCAATTCACCCCCCCTCCTCTTGGAATCACGGTAAAGCTAACAATCTAAAAAATTCTATATAAATTTCATACCTAACATAAGGCCCCAAAACTTTTCAACTAGAGCACCTTAAAATTTGTCTCCTTGTACAGAAAAAAAATAGTGTTCAACTTGTTGACCTAACAAGGCTTAGGAATCTTATTTTGATGATAACAAGTCAAGGGAATTTAACATGTTTTGGTTAAAGTGTAATGACCTGAATAAAATGGAATTTAAATGATATAGAGGATGGGAGATGGAAATCGAAAACAAAAGGAAGCAATTGGCTTCGTTGACAACATTGAATTTTGGAAGGGAAAACAAAAGGGGATTATTAGGGCTTCATCGACGAATCCCCTGCATTCGTTAACAAAGGCTTAAGAAAATTCGTCGACGAATACAGGAACTCGTCAACGAAGAAATACCGAGAGGGAGGTTTTGAGCCGACTGAATTTTGTCGACGAGGACCGAATTTCGTCGACGAAATTAGTGAAGGATTCGTCGATGAATGATGTGGCTCATCGACGAAATCCCCTGTTTTATAAATATGAAAATCTGGATTTTTAAGCTTCTCTAAGAAGCTAACTCTCTCTCTCTCTCTCCCCCCCTCTTCGGTTTTCTCTCTCTCACTCTTCGATTTTGGGCTCGTTTTTCACCGGATCGAAGATTTGAGGCTACCACGACGCTCCTGGCGAAGTTCTTTCCAAATCTGCTGGAGCGGATCGTTGGTGAATGCTAGGTGGAAACCATTTCAAATCCAGGGTAAGGCTTTTTACTCAATATTTGGATTTGTGACAGTTGAGAAAAATGTTATACGCTTAGAAATACTGAACTTTAATACTATGAGTTTTCATTTCGAGGGGTGTTGAATTGGGAACGTTAGAAATCATCCCTAAGTTGAGGTAAGGCTTTTTAAGCCAAATTTGACTTAACGGTAGTTATAAGAATTGTTATGCACGTAGAAATATTGAAGTTTAATACTGGGGGTTTGCATTTTCAGGGTGTTAAGTTGGGGACCCTGCGGGTGCGGGGTAGAATTTTCTCAGGGGCTTTTCAAGAAACAGGTAAGGGGATAAACTAAGCTAGTTCATTTTAAGAAAACTTATGTGTGTGTATATATATATATGTATCATTTGGTTTCAGGAAAATAAATATATTTATATGTATGATTTATGTTTTGGAAAATATTGTTAAAATGATGATATATTGAATATGTGAAAAACCTATTCGTGTCGCATGAGTATAAATGTTATGAAATACTGCTTTTTGGGAATGTGAATGATATGAATTTTTATGATGGAAAAACCGGCGTACGGGCTGTGCTATGTGACTGTGATTTGCCAACGTACGGGTTGTGCTATGTTTTTCCGGCGTATGGGGCCGAGTTATGATAAAATATGTAATACTGGCGTATGGGCCGATGATTTTCATGATACACGTATATACACAAAATGATATGATTGATTTGAGAATAAATGATATGAAATATCTATGTATCACAGTTTTAGTATATGTTATATGATATCAGAACCTGGTTAGTTTGGTCTAGGCTAGCACTTGCACGGTACCGTTGCTATGTGTCCATAGTCTTCGTGATCATGATATTTGTGTTAACGCCGTTGTACGGAGTGGTGTGAGATTGGATGGTCGATGTGGTTATTAAAGAAGTGTGTTATGATCGCCCCTGGTGTACGGACCAGGTCTGGCAGACCCATCGGACCTACAGGCTACTGTTTGACTTGACAGTGGTCGG
Source organism: Malania oleifera (assembly GCF_029873635.1). Classification (NCBI taxonomy): domain Eukaryota; kingdom Viridiplantae; phylum Streptophyta; class Magnoliopsida; order Santalales; family Ximeniaceae; genus Malania; species Malania oleifera. The sequence goes on along the minus strand of NC_080426.1, from coordinate 33,877,579 downwards.
CTAACCATTGTCAGGTGTCGCCTTCGGGCCACACAACCCAGTCATGTGGGGGTAATACATGACAACAGTCAGCTAACCTACCAGGATGGTTTTTATGTTATTATTATTTTATGAGACGAGATATGATTATGAAAATGTAATATGTTCTGTCATAATTTGACATGTATATATGTTTTCCCAGATTTGACAAAATAGTCGTAAAATATTTTATGTATGGTATATGTAGAACATAGAATACTCATGTTGCCACACACTGGTATTAGTTTATTTCCCTTACTGAGAGGTGTCTCACCCCTAAATTTTATTAACTTTTCAGGAGCCCCAAATAGGAGAGCGGGAAAAGCCCCGCTGATATATTACTGTTTATCTGCCCTTTTTGAAGGGTAAGTTTTGTAGGGACAGTTAGATTTTTGTGGGGAATGTCCTTAGATATGATTTTTGGGATGTATATACTGAGATACAGTGATTGTAGTAACTCTGGTGTTATAATGCATGTTATAATGAGATGTATATGATTATATGCTTTCTGCTGCTTAGGCTTCTACTATATATTTTGTTAAATCCCTGGTACCCACGGGTCCAGGTGGATGGTGACCTGCTGAGCTGGGATGTATGACGTTGATATTATTATTATAAAAAAAATGTGGAAAATGAGCAGGTCGTGACATAAAGTGATGATGTTTCAAGAATGAAGCATTAGAGTTCAAGATCAAGAGTGCATTGATAGCCTACATTCCAAATAAGTGATCAAAATAAAGCTCAATAGATCAAAATTTGACAAATCTTATGAAAACTTAAAGAATGTTGAGGCTCAAAGTCAAGATGGAGTCAAAGGAAGACATACATGAAGACTTCACACTTCGAATGTTTGAGTCTTAAGAAAATCTTAAGTACTTTAATTTAAAATCAATATGGATGCTTTGAAGCTCTTAGGAATGATTATTGACTTAGAGACCCATTTTTAAAATACTTGGAAATTTTTTTTTAAGGTTAAAACTATTTTGAAATAAAAAACATCTTACATCTACATTGATAAGAAATTTTCTCTATCAAAAACTCCTTATCTTAAAGAGTGTCCAACATGAAAGTTATTGGATTTTATCTTAGCTTTCTTTTAATACCAATAACATTCAAATAGGAGTTGTATAGTGAAATTTATATCCAAAATACTAAAGGGTGGTTGAAACTGACAACACCTCTTTTTGAAAGGCGAGTAACTTTCCAAATTTAAGATAAAGTAGCGTGGGAAACTTTCAAAATTGTTTGCTTGGGCTCCAAAATTTGTATAAAATTGAAAAATACTCCAAGTAAACTTAGATAATAAGAAATTAATTTTAGAACTCTATAATTATATGAAAAACCAAAGGATTTTTAGATACAGCTACTTACAATCTAGCAATCAAAGTCGCTAATTCTCAAAACTCTCTTGCTCACACATCCTTGCTAAAGTTCTACTGAGTTCTTGCTGATACAACCACTCGGTTCTTGTGCTCTTACTAAGTTTCATTCACTTTAAAGAAGAACCCAGTGATTAATTTCTTCAACTTCAAATTCATTTTTTATTGATATTTAATTTGAAGTATATTAGTGCTTTAACTTGTACTAATCAGCTCTATTATGAGAATGTCTTTGTACACAAGAATTTGTTCTTGATTCTTGTTGTTTTGACAATTCAAGTTCTTGAATCGTTGGTTTACCAAGTGTGTGGTATCACTTGGAGAGGATGGCTCTATCCTATTTGAAGGAGTGTGTAACAAGTTTGCTCCGCCCGGTTAAGGGAGCAATATAGTGAATCTTTGGGTGGTGTACCTAAGGCGAGGACGCACGCGGGTATAGCTGAACCTTGTAAAAATCTTGGTGTCGCTCTCTTCCCTATTCTCTTTAAATTACAGCACATATAAACTAAGTGGATGCTTATTTGAATTACTGGATATTAATTTACTTTTGGGAATTGTAGAAACCGTAAGAGAGTACGTTGATTAATCAATATTATTGCGGAAACCACAAGGGAGTATGTTGATTGATTAATACCAAAACTCATTAATATATTGATTGGTTACATACTTGAAATCAAGATAATTATTTGATATCGATATTTGAATTTTGGAAGTTTGGTTGAATTTTCTATTTTTGTGATATCAAGCTAACTTCATCGATTGGATTGAATATCAGTTGTACTTGTGAAGTTGTTGTGTTTGAAGAGTTTAATTGAAAATTAACTCTAATTGAAAAGGGGGTTAACTCTTAACTAAAGAAACTTATAGAATAAAGGGATTTCAAAGAAAATTTTAAAAACCCAATTCACCCCCCCCCCTTCTTGGGAGTACACCTAACTTTTCAATTGGTATTAGAGCGGGGTTATAGCAAATCTTAAATTAGAAGCTATATAAAGATCTCTATGACACAACTAGGCGTATCTCCCTTGTAATAACCCAAGAAATTAATCAGGGTCTCGTCGACGAACACAAGGGATTTGTCGACGAGGGTACATGAGGATCTCATCAACGAGAACACGTTTTGTCAACGAGAAGATACCGAGAGGGGGTTTGCAGCGGTCTGAAATTTGTTGACAAGGGGTGTAGGTTTGTCGACAAACTTCTTCAGGGACTCGTTGACGAGATGACGTGTCTCGTCGATGAACCCGAGGCTATAAATAGCTAGAACTCGGATTTTTGGCAGAAACTGGCGCAAGAATTTTCCCTCTCTCTCTAAACATCCCTCTCCCTTTCTCTCTTCGATCCCGACTCCATTTCTCATGGATCGACGATCTGAGGCCACCACGACACTCCTAGAAAAGTTCTTTACAAATCTACCGGAGTGGATCGTTGGTGGGAGTGATTTGAATTCCATCCCAACTTCAGGGTAAGACATTTTATTCAGTATTTGTCTTTCCCATAGTTATATAAAATGTTGTACACGGAAAAAATAATGATATTTTATTCTGGGAGATGTTGTTTTCAGGGTGTTGAGTGGAGAACCCTGCAGGTGTAGGACTAGTCGTTGTAGGGGGCTTTTGCAAAAATCAAGTAAGGGAAATATGCTATGCTAGGAGTTTTAACCATGTTATCATAGATTTTATGTATATACATGTATACCAGCTTATAATTCAGTTTTTACAGAATAAGAGTTTTTAATGTATGTGTGGCCTAAGTAGATATTTACCTAATATAGAATCTATACAACTTTTCCAGCATATCATGTTATACAGTATATACAGATATAGACAAATATTCACAGATATTTATCAGATAGATATAAACAGATTTTATTCAGTTCAGTATATTACAGTATTTACAGAATTTCACGTTTCCTAATGCCATAACACTCAGATTATACAGACAGATTACACAGACAGATTATACAGTTATAGCATCCAGATGCTACAGTTATATTATTCAGAATTATAGTATATTCAGTACAGAATTATAGTGTTATGGTTATTTTGGAAACATGATGAAAATAGTAAAGATAATTATAGTATATATATTTATACAGTATCAGATCCTTGAGAAAATAGTACAGACAGATACAGTTTACAGAGCACGGTATCGTCGCTATTTACAGAATAGAATGCAACCACATATCTTAGATAGTGTGTGGGTACCATCAACGGTGCTTGGAGTGGATGTAGCTCCCCAGTTTCTGGGTTGAGGGGGCCGGTTTGATGAGGTAGTAGTCCAGTTCCATGCCTAGGAGAGGATGCAGTTTGGCCGGACTGAGGAAGGGTAGAGTATAGTGACTTACGTGATAGGCCAACCAGAGTTAAGTCTCACCTACGGGCTGCACAACCCTATCATGAGGGGTCAAATCATGACTATACAGACTTCCAAGGAAAAAACACAGTTATGTATATGTATACAATTTTACAACATTTTATAAATATAGTATGATATTAGCAGTATGAAAAATAGAAAGTTCAGATGATATAGTTATATTTTAAGCTATGATAAATGTAAGATATATCTTTGCTGATTTGCCAGCTTATACAGTTTAAAACGTTATTATCATAGATATGCAACTTGGTCGCCACACACTAGTAATAGCATATTTCCACTTACTGAGCGTCGACTCATCCCATACTTTAACATTTTTCAGGTGAACCAGCTAAGCGAGCTGATCAGGCTCGCAAATAGAGTGACCCCTCATTTGCCCTATGTTACGATGTTAACTTTTTGAGTCTGATCCCTATTTTTGATGCTAACAAAGCACATGTTTCTTATGTGTGTATTTAGCATGTGAACATGTCCATTTATTTAACACACACATAAAGAAACAACGATGGAAGCTTGCAGGACTTAAAGACTATTCGATCAAGCATTCCATAAAGTCAGAAGAGCAAAAGAAGAAAGAAGAAGACGAAGACATTTGTGTTTTATGTAATTGCATTTAATTTTCATATCTTTGGTCTGTAATAATGCATGCATCTGCATTATGTGTATGAATGCTCAGAACGACCGTAGATAGACCCTAGGGACTAGCACATCTCACCAAAAACTTTTTTCTAAATAGACTAAAATCATACAAAGTTTTTGGAATAGATTTAGGGTTAAAATCGGGCTAAAACGAAGTTTACGAAAACTTCGGTCGACCGAAAGTCAATGGACACTTGATTTTTTTGGTGTCTTAAAAAAGACCTATAAATGACCCTAGGACACTCACTCATGCATACACATGTTTGGTCATTTGAAATAGGATGACTGGTGGCTTAAACAGGACCTAAATGCAAAAAATGTGCACATTCGGTCGATTGAACTACCATGTACAAAATGCCCCAGTCGACTGAACCCAGATCAGGTCAACTAATTGACCACAGCCCAGTCAACCAACCTATGTAGTTCAAAATGGGCTCGGTCGACCGAACCTTGCCCGGGTCAACAATTTGACCACAGCCTGATTGACCGAACTTGCTAGTTCATTTACACCCAGTCGACCGAACTCTGTCGTAGTCAACTTTTTGACCACCTGGTCGACCGCCCAAAATGTACTCCAACGCTTTGGTCGACCGAGGGTCCTCGGGAGATGCCCCAACTACCTGGTCGACCGAACTTCTCAGTTCAAAATGTCTTGGTCGACTGAACCTCGATGTTTTGAAAAATCACCTCTTTCGGTCGACCGACCAGTTAGTTCATTTTTACCCTGGTCGACCGAACAGGGCAAAATTGAAAAAATCGCCCTTCTTGGTCGACCGATCCTGAAGTTCAAAATTGGCCCGATCGACTAAGCCATATGAACAACGGTCGACCGAAAGTCTTCTAGTCGACCGGTGCTCTCGGGTTGGTCTGAATTTTTATCGCGGTTAAACTTTTTAAAACGAGGTTAATTTTAATTAAACGTTATTAATCTTTTTCTAAAATGACCTTCATGCCCACAACAGTCATATTTATCACAAACTCTATAAATACCCCCTCATTACTCCAAATTAGCAACTTTGATTAACTCTAAATTTCTCTCTAATCTTTGGATAATCAAAGTTCCCCCAAAATGCTTTTTATTATTTAAATCACTCTTTTGGGGTCAAATATTTATATTCAAATCTCTCTCTCTCTCTCTCTCTCTCTCTCTCTCTCTCTCTCTCTCTCTCTCTCTCTCTCTCTCTCTCTCTCTCTCTCATGCTTTTATTTTAAAATCTTCTTTGAGGAGAGTATTTAATTAGGGCATTTCATTTGCACATATTCTCACTAGACACCAAATATTTGAAGAATATTTTTGAGAACATTGCTTTGGTTTTCTCCCGGATTATTTCTTTGATAAATGTATTTTGGGAGAAGATTATTAGTTGCACAAATATTTTATTAAACTTAACTCCTAGATTCTCAAAATATTTCTAACTTGCATAAATCTTTGTTGGAGAACATAATACTTATTTTTCATATACATTCTATTTGTGCAAAACCCATTGAAAGAGAAAAACCCTAGGTTCTCCTATATCTTTATTAAAATATATTTTTGGAGAAAATTTTTATTAGGATTTAAATGTATTTAAGCCCTTACTCCCCTGAGCATTATTTCATAACATTGGAGTGTATGTTTTTATGAGCTTAACGTGTACATCTCTGCTTGTATTTTAGAAGCGTATTTTATGTACAAAATGGTTTTATTGCAACGGTTAGGTTCAACCCGTTAATTAAACTTGGGAGTCTCAGCCCCATAAGTGAGACTGACTCGGTTCAACCCAAAATTGAATTGGGGAGTCTCAGCCCCGCAAATAAGACTAGTTTGGCTCAGCCTAATAATTGAGCTGGGGGTTTCCTCACCCCGTAAGGAGAGGATGTAAAAGGTGTTACGCCCCGAACCTTTAAACTCGGGTTCGACGCGTTATACCTGATAAAATCCTGATAATCCATAACCCATAATATACGCAGTGGAAAACATAACCATAATCTCCATATAACATAATACCAAAGTTTATTAATTCTAACTACCAACCATAACAAATTAATCATCCACCTGTATTCAAATATATACATGTCTCCAAAACATTATCCACTAATACCAGTATGTTTCACAACCATCCATATCTTATAAAACTTAAAACATAAATCATAAAAGATAAAATATACATATCAAAATTACATAAAAATATACCATTTTCTCTTTCTATTTACCAAAAATGCTATAAAATCTCGAGCTCTCTAAGCTCGATCTCAAGGAACTCCTGAAAAAGTTAATTTCATATTCGAGTAAGACACATCTCAGTAAAGGAAGAAACAATATATTAAAACAGTGTGTGGCCAACATGAGTTTATATAATAACATATTATTTAACATTTGAAAATCATTAACATAATTTCTGAAAATATTCTCTGATCCTAACCAAACACATGCCAAAGATTTAATCCACGAGATTTCCCGAGGATAGGGGTGATTACCCGCCCATACAAGTAGCACCCCTCTGCTCTGATATATTTAGCAACCCGAAGGTCACAATTTAAGCATACCAGGGCGCTCACCTTACTCAGTAAGCCCTCAAGTGTTAAATTGATCTCATACTCACGCATTCAACCATAGTTTACCGGCAAAGACCCTAAGGATAGGGAATTCTACCTGCCCATACAAGTAGGTTCCCTCTGCCCTAGCGTGTTATGCAGCTACTACCACATCTGAAACTACTAGTGCACTCGCCTTACTCAGCAAACCCTTGGGCGAAGAGTATGCCTCGCCTAATCGTAACATGTTTTACATACATAGATACTTCTAATATCATAATACATCATTATTTCCATCGTTGTTCAATCATTCACATTCTTTCATGTTCATAACTTAGCATTTCCTTGCATTTCACTTTAAGTGACTCTTTCCCATTTGTATTATTCACATTTTACATTTCATTTCATTGCATTGTCATTCCTTATCATTTCATTTCATAACGTTTTCATTCCATTCCTTTGTACTACAGCCGCTCTTTAGCCGTCATCAGTTAGTCCACATAGAAATGTGCTAGACTCTACTACAGTTAGTCCACATAGAAATGCGCTAGAATCTACTAACCCGGCTTTCAGCTGTCGTACCTTTACATAGTTGCATTTAACATATACAAGCAACATTATCCATATCATATTTTATTCTCGTTGTTTTACTTACTTAGCCTGCATCTTATACATTAAACATATATTTGCACAAAATTTACATTTACTCATGTCACACAATTTAGCAGTAAAATTCATACAATGCCCGTAAAATAAGACAACCAACATTTAATATTTATATACAGAAAATACCTTTCATTTCTTACATAATTATCCTGAAAATATTTCTCACTTTCATCAGTTCATTTTTGCATATACGTATCTAATAAATAACCCTAAACTCAAAAAAAAAAATAATTTAAATGGCTGGCATTTTATCCATACCGAAACATATACATTTACATATAACACAATTTATTTTTCATTAAATTCATAAAAAATCTGATTTAATATATATTTTTCCCCTTACCTGATTTCTTGAACTACGCCAACAGGGATCCCGAAAAATACCTGCGGTGCTCACCCGGACCCTGAATCAAAAATCCTAATTCCATTAAATTAACCCTAAATAAAATATCATTTTAATACTTCCTAGACCCTTAAATACCCAACAAATAATTATACCCTTAAATATAGCCAAATTACCAAATTTCTCAAATCCCACTCTCATTTTGGAGTAGGGCCTAAAAAACTTCAATTGAAAAATTACCTACGTCAAAATGACGACGACGACAACTACGACCCCATGGTGGTGTCTGATCGTCGATTCAACAGTAGATTTAACAAGAAATTGAGAAATTAAGGAAAATATACATTTCCCCAAGAGTAGTGCCTACGATAAATCCGCTCCAGTAGAAATGTCGGTGGCGGAGTTAGGAATCCAACGACACCTTTCGTTTTTAGATCGACGCTCGTTAGGCTAATGAAACGGAGGAGAGAGAGAAGGATGACGGAGAACTGGACGGGGAGAAGCTGGAGACAGAGAGAGTGACGCAGAGAGATTGAACGGACTGAAGAAAGATAAAGATGGAAATGGATTTCAATATTACATTTAATATATATTATTCTAATATTATATATTTACTTTAATAATAACCTTATATATGTATTTAAATATCTTTATTTCAATTTGTTTTCCACACCATTTCTTTTATTTATTTAATAATAATAATTAATTAATTAATTAATAATTACTCTTAATTTTTTTTATACTATTTTTTTATACTTTTTTATTTAATACATTAATTAAATAATATTTAACTAATTAATTGATTAATAATTTTAATGAATTAATTTTTTTTTAAATTATTATTTTTATTTTTTTTTTCGGGTTATTACAAAAGGCTTTTGCTCATCCCGTTTAAGTGAGCAGGTTTAGTGGAATCCTTGGGGGGTAAACCCAAGGCAGGGATGTAGGCTGGTTTGGCCGAGCCTTGATAACAGATCTGGTGTCGCTCCCTCTATCTTATTTAAATTTCTTCACTTTAATTTCAGCATGTGTATGGATGTTAATTTAATGTCAGAATCATTTTCATGCACACATTTGATTTAAATAAGATACTGCACATGTGTATATTTGTTTTTATTGTTAAACTCGCTTTACATACACGTATACGTAATGAATGGGATATAAACTGTGGTGAATCGACAAAATGTTTTAAATCAGCTAAAAAATTTTAAAACCAAATTCACCCCCCCCCTCTTGGGATCACACCAATTCCAACATAGGGTATGTTGTGTACAGAGGGTTGAATTTTGGGGAAATGGTACTGGTGTATGTAACTATGATATGAGAAATACTGAATTCTGGTATTGTATGTATATATATGGTTATGTGATATATGTTTTCCGCTGCATAGGCGTGCCCATTACATACAGATATACTTCAGTGTCTATCTAAGGACTGAGGGATTAAAGTAGAAATATCAGAGTAATTTATTGGTTTAAAAAAAAATGGAGAAATTTTTTAGGTTATTACATCCCTTTGCCGAGAGTCAATCCTCAACTAGACCTCCAATTTTTTTTGTGGTGTTAACTACACCTTTTGGAAACAAAGAATGAGAATCTATTTACAAACTATGGATTGGAAAGTATGGAAAGTTGTCACACAAGGTGACCTTATTCCCCACTAAAATCATAAATAATAAAGAAATACCCAAGGAGGAAAATGAAATGACCGACAATGACCATAAAATGTTGCAAGTAAATTCAAGTGATATGAATGCATTATATTTTGCTCTTAATATAAATGAATTCAATAGAGTCATGGCATGTAAATCAGCTAAAGAAATATGGGATAAACTAGAGGTAACCTATCAAGGAATGGTTGATGTTAGAGATAGTAGAATCGACATACTCACAAGCGAGTATGAGGCCTTTAGGATGAACCCAAATGAAACCATCACTAATATGTACATTAGGTTCACTTATATAATAAACTCCCTCAATGCCTTAGGAAAAAACTACTCTACATATGAAATGATCCGAAAAATCCTTAAAGGTCATCCACCCATTCGGGAACCTAAAGGCACAACAATTACGAAAGGAAGAAATCTCAAAAATACCTTCCTGGACAAATTAATTGGATCGCCTCTCACCTATGAGATGGATATGAATGAAAAGAATTCTAAAAATAACAAACAAAATAAATTAGTGGCCCTCATAACCAAAAGACTTGCAACAATCCTTAAAAAGAAGAATAAATTTACTAGAAAATTCTGGGACTCAAAATCAGATGAAGGAGAAATCAATAAGAAGAAAACAAAGGTTGAACCTCCTATATGTTATAACTGCAAAAAGGTTGGACACATAAAACCGGACTGTCCAAACCTCAAGAAGGATTCTAAGAAGAAAAAGGAAAAGGCAATGAAAGCCACTACATGGGACAATATAAGTTCTAGTAGCTCAGAAATTGAATCAAGTGACCAAGAGATTGTAAATGGTTGTCTTATGGCATGGGACGATGATGAAGTACAAAGCTCCTCATCCAAATCATTTAATGATTCTTGTGACGATTCGTCTGATGAATCCAGTAATGAGAGTAAAGCATCTTATGAAGAACTACAAACAAAATTATCCAAAGTTCATAAGATTCTAGTTAAAGTAACTAAACAATATACTTCATTAAAAAATAAGAATGAAGTTGTAATGAAAGAATTAGAATAAAAAAATCCTACTGAAAGAGAAATGGATTTAAAAATCAAGAGATTGGAAAGCAAAAATGAAAAAAATAATGAAAAAACTAGAAGGTTTAAGATCTCAAACTTCTATTGAAAAAGTAAAGGACCTAGTCATTGATGAACTTGAAAGAAAAATAAATCAGACGACTAAAGAGCTAGTAAGGATGTAAGCAAACTACAAAGGAATAAAAGATTCAAAAATGCTTTGCCTTGAAAGTAAAATTGAGGATCAAAATGTTGTTTTCAGGGTGTTGAACGGGGAACCCTGCGGGTGTAGGACCAATCATATTAGGGGCTTTCTAGTAGTCAGGTAAGGGAAATATGCTATGCTAGTTAAAATAGAGATTTTTACCGGTAAAATACAATATATATTTATGGATTTTCAGAGTAGGAAATTATACAGTTTTATATATTATATTTAATGATTTTTAATTATTATGTGGCATGAGAATATGGTACAGAACTCTACACAACTTTTTACAGATTATACAGTTTTGTTATAAAGCTATGGCTACATAGTACTTACAAAATCATGTTTTATAGTATATATATATATATATACATAAAGATGTTTTCACAGTATTTTCAGGATCATGATTTACAGTATATACAGACAGAAAGATGTTTTTACAGTTTTCATAGTACTATGATTATACAGTTTTATAAAACCATGATATACAGATCATAGAACCATGACATACAGAAATACAGTTAATATAGAAATGCAGTTTATTATAGCGTCATGGTTAATACAGTTGATATAGGATCATGGTAAAACAGATAGATTTTATATAGAAATGTATTATATAGTATCAGACCCTGATGGATCATTACAAATCAGTTTATAGAGCACGGTACCATAGCTATTTACAGTTCAGAGTGCAACCACATAACTCAGATAGTATGTGGATTTACAATAGTCGATCGGTCCTACCTACGGGCCGCACAATCCTGTCATGAGGGATTAAATCATGACATACAACTATTCATCCAGGGAAATTTTCTCAGTTATTATATGTTTATTCATATTTACAAAAACAATATATGTATCTATGAATATTAGAAGTATTATGAATATAAAATTCATAAAGACAGTTGTGTTAAGTAACATAGGTGTGAGCTATATTGTACGTTATTTATACATGTTTTCTCAGATTCAGTTATCTATGGTATTTCTAAATCAGATTTTACAAATTGTAACTCATTTGCCACACACTAGCAATAGCATATTTCGTCTTACTAAGCGTTGTCTCATCCCAGTGATTTAACATTTTTCAAATGATCCAAATAGGCGAGCAAATTAGGCTCGCGAATAGAGGGGGCTACAATACTGCCCTATCTATAAGGTGAGTATTTTAGGAGGTTATTTTTGTATAGCCCTAATTTCAGTTGAGGGCATTTTTGGGAATAGTTGTGTATGTATATTTTAGGAAATATGCTGACACTCTGGTATTATATACATGGTTATGGTTTTATGAATTCAGCTTCTCGCTGCTTAGGTTGTTTATTGTGTCTTAGATTCCATGGGTCCTATCTGGACCATGATGAGGGTTTGATTTATATTAATAGGTATCATAACAATGAAATTTCACAGTATATATATATTTCTCAGTAGAAATTTTACATTTATTATATGTAGGAAAAAAAATATAGCATGAAAAAGCAGGTTGCTACAATATATATCTTATAATATTATTTATTTAATTAATTCAGTTTAATAATAATTAATTAATTAATTATTAATAATATTTTTTTTGGGCGTTACATTTAGGGTCAAAATCGATGCAAAAACAAAGCCTTCGGTCAACGGACACCAGATTTTTTAGGGCAAAATATTCATTGTTAATGCCCTCGGTCGACCGAACCAAACCAGTAATAACTAGCTTGGTCGACCGAACCACTGTTTGCCCAAAATTCAAAGTTTGACTTGTCCGATCGACCGAACCTGTGGCAGTAGGTTAAAAGTCAACATTTGACTTCGTTCGGTCAACTGTTCTAGTTTGAACACACTGCCCTCTGTCGACCGAACCAACACGTGTCTGACTCCCAACTACTTAGTCGATCGAACCTTGTAGTTCATTTTTGCCATGGTCGATCGAATCAGAGGAATGGTCAACCGAACCTTACCTTGGTCGACCGAACCTACGAAGGGTTCAAAATCGCCCTCATATGGTCGACCAAACTTGCAGTTCAAATTATCGACGGTCGACCAAACTCAGTAATGTGGTCGACCAAACCTTTAATATGGTCGATCGAACCTCTCGGATTAGAAATTTTTTAAGGGCTAAAACGTCATTAATTTTTTAATTAAACTTTTTCAAAATTCTGAGTATGTCCCCAACGGTCATAATTTTTGAAAAATCTATAAATACCCCCTCCATAACTCAGATTAGTAACTTTGATTAGCCCAAATTTTCTCTCTAATGCATTATTAATTAAAGTTCCCTCAAAACATTTTTTATTGTTAAAATCATTCTTTTAGGGAAAAATCTTTTATACAAATATCTCCAACTCTCTTTCATGCATTTACTTCAAAATCATTTTTGAGGAGAGTATTTTATTTAGGGCATTTTATTTGCATATACTCTCACTTAACACTTAATCTTTGAAAAATATTTTTGAGAGTATTGCTTAGGTTTTATCCCTGTTATTTCTTGGATAAATATTTTTGGGAGAAAATTATTTATAGTACAAATATTTTCTTGAGTTTAAATTTCTAGATTCTCCAAATATTTTTTATTTGTAAAAATATTTATAGTAAAACAATAATAGTCATTTTTCATATATTTTATTTGTGCAAAATTATTTGATAGCACTCTTACTCTATTAAGCATAATGCATATCATTAGAGAGTGCATATATTTTATGAGCTTAAATGTTGTACATCTCTGCTTGTATTTAGAAGCATTATTTTCTACAAAAAATATTTTAATGTACCGGTTGGGTTCATCCCATTAATTGTACTGGGAAGTCTCAACCCCGTAAGTGAGACCGGTTGAGTTTAGCCCGTAATTTGAATTGGGGAGTCTCAGTCCCATAAGTAAGACAAGTTAAGCTCAGTCTTATAATTGAGCTGTGGTTCACCTCGCCCCATAGGGAGAGGTTGTAACGGCTTTTGCTCCGTCCGTTTAAGTGAGCATGTTTAGTGGAATCTTTGGGGGATATGCCCAAGGCGGGGACGTAAGCTGATTTGGCCGAATCTCGATAACAAATATCATATGTCGTTCTCTCCTTATCTCATTTAATTTATGCCCTTTAAATTCAGCATGTGTATGCTTGCTCATTTGTGGTTATAATTATTTGCATGCACACTTTTATTTAAATGAGATATGCTGCACGTGTATGTTCCCACTTATAGTTTAATCATTTTTCATACACGTTATTATATTGAATGAAATATGATATGTGGTGAATCAACATAAATGTTTATTTTAGTCAAAATATTTTTAAAACTCAATTCACCCTCCTTTTGGGATCACACAAATTCCAACAATTTTCAGTAAGGAAAAGTATACACGTATATGTTAACAGAGCCCGAGTAGTAGGGTTAAAATGTGATGTGAAAGAAAGGTATAAAGAGAAGTATATATATTTATATGCAAACATCTTTTGGATAAAAAATGATTTACAATTATTCAAAGGCAGTTTTTAACAATTAATTTATTAATTGAGTTATTTTTACACTAAAGTTCATTTGAGCCACACACTGATAATAATCTAGTCCTTACTTACTAAGAGGTATCTCATCCCATTTATTATCTTACGTTTCAAATACCTTGAGGAGTATAGCCAAAATCAGAGTAGCGTAGCGAAAGCGCGGGTGGGATAGAAGAGTTATTTAGAATAGATATTTAATTAGTTACGTTTTTAATGTTTTAGAGTTTTTAGAAATGTATTAAATTTGATATTGGCGATATTGATATAATGAGGTTTTTTTTTTTTTTTTTAGTACTCTGGTAAATATATTTGAGGTCTTCTGTTGTTGAAATTTTTGGGTCACCAAAGTTGGTATTAGAGCAAATTTTCGAGTACTACAAAATCCTTCCCCTATATTGGACTCAATTTCCCTTTGATTCTATATATCGTCTTTTGGATATTCCTAAAGGTTGACTAGCTCCAAATAACCAATTTGGATGATGTAACCTCAACTTATCAAAAAGGTTAAATCTTTGGAGATTTCTCATGTGCTTCTTGTTTGCTAATTATACAAGAACAATTTAATGGTTAGATCTAATAATTATCTTGAAGATGGAAGACCTTATAGCATCTAGAAATCTAATACTTGAATTCCATTCTCATTTCTAAAAAATAAGGCACTCCCTAGCTCTCTTATACCATATGAAATCACCTCTTGTATCTAATAACAATCCTCCCAAGTTGTTCATCCCCACTATAAATCTAACTAAAGTCTAGTATCGATACCTGCATGGGTTCCTCCTAACCTCACTTTAGAATTGGGCATATCCATCCTTTAGGAGGGCAATAAATAACATTAACCACTCCTTAAAAGTTACCATTCTCCTTAACTAAAGTACGGCTGAAAATCCATGTTTTCCCTATTCTCAATCTTCCAATTATCCAATCCAACGAACAATGCTTTTCATTTTTATTAGAAAAATAGCAAACAATTCTAACTTTAATTAGGTTTACATTAAAGCTTTATCAAACACGCTACCTTTAAACGAAAAACTAAATCCCGACTAAGCTTTCATATTCGAGCTAATGGAGGCCCTCATCTTAGTTAATCCTTGCCTGCTTTCTAGATTGGACTATTCCAAAGAAGAAGATTAGGCCCCAAGCCTAGGTCCTAACTTCTAAAAGAATCATTAAGTTGTTGAATCATCACAATGAGGCCTATTCCTATTGAGTCACCACCATGCAAGTTACTCAAGCAACAAGTATCACTATCAACATCACCGATAGGCCACTGCTTGACCATAGAACTTAAAATCCTAATGTGAAAAGGAGTCAAAGGACCTAACACAAACAAGTGTTACATGATGTGTAAGCAATGATACGTTTTTCCTAATTTTCACTCTTTTCTCTTTCTTATTTCTTCATTTTCCTATTAATTTGAACCCTAAGAAGATCTCTCAAAGGCAACTCTAGAGTCTTGGCCTCTCAAAGAAAGATTTTTTATTATCTTAAATGTGCAGAAATCAATCACTTGTGAGTTGATGGAATTTCTATACTAACAAAAAGGAACTTTAATTTTATGGTAAAAATTGCACTTTATCATTGATAAAATTCAAGTAATTTACATTTGATTTATCCTTATGGTTCATTTTCTTAAAGGCTCTCTTAGAGTGATTAAAAGATTATTTATTTATTTATTTATAGTTTTTGAAAATTGATAGTACATGCAATATTCTCTTGTAAAACACAAAGTATTTGAGGTAAAACACAAGAACTTTTCCCACAATAAAATATCCAACATCTGATGTCTTAACCTTGGCCTCATGACATTTATTTAGTAATAAATGGTTAGTAATCTTTAAATTAACGATTATGTAATCTATCAGGTATATTTACTACTTTTAAAACTATCGATGCCTCAATTATGCTTATTTTTTAAGATAAGCAAAAAAAAAAATATTTAAAATCAACTCAACACCTCAAAAATCTTATGAATCCCTACTAATTCTCCTTACTATCTATCGTGTATGTTTGAATTAAAAATATAGGAATATTTAACCGGATTCATCCATAAGTCCAGAGAATTATGAAATAAATTGACAACTTCTTTTACCTAAAACAAATTTTCAAAATCCCCTTTATAAAAAAGGAGAGAGTCATTAGCAAAAAAATAAGTGAGAAATATGAGGGCAGCCTCTCTTCATTTTAATCCCTTGAATTTTCCTTGCTTGGGCCTAATCAAAGGCAACAAAATTTTTTAATCTTAAAGATACATTTTATTCAATTAAATTTTTATTACATATAAATTATGATGAAAGAAGAGAAACCAAAGGAAACATGGAAAGTTTGGTAAGACTTGCAGGGTTCTTGTGTGGGTCCCACCCCATCCCACTGCTCAGCAGATTGACCCTGCCTTAATCTTTCTTCCCACACCCACTCATCACACCCCAAATTTTTATATTAAAAAAAAAAAAACTAAGCAGCATATTCTCTAATTTATTCTCAATTATTAATTAAACACCAACCAAAAAAGTATTCTAAAATTCAATTAACTTTATATCATAACTCCATACTTCTATGTAACTTACATTTCAACTTAACTACATAAATTTTGGCTTATTTTATTTTTCTTAATTTTAAGTTTATTAAAGTATATTTTCATTTCATCATATTTTATATAAAAATACAATAAATAATAATTATTTTTTCATGGTTTTAAATAACGGTCACGATCGTTACGTAACCTCATTATGTAAAATCATGGTCGTAGTGGCTGTTACGAACTGCTACCGTTGCATAAAGGCCGCTACGGCCGTTACATAACTGCTGCAGGACTGTTACGTCAAAAAAATTATTTTATTTTTTACTTTTTCTTCTCACTTTTCCCCCCTCTTTCATAAATCATTCTCAATACACTATGTGGCAAGAGGGAGAAAAAGATTATGATAATGATGACAATGATACAAAATTTACTATTTTTTAAAATATGCATTAATTAACAATTTGAAAATACTAACTTGATAGGAAAATATTTTATTTTTATAATATTAGTAATTTGATATTTGTATTTTATGTTTTTCAACTTCAACCTTCTTTCTTTTATAATTATTTTATAGAAATGGAGTGTATAATGTATTTTTTTTATTAAATAAGAAAAACAAGAAGTATAAATACGCGCGCGCGCACACACACACATGTAAATTTTCAATTACTTTTGGTTTAAACAAATGTAAACTTCTTGCCTTTATTAAATAACTTAGTTGAACTAAATAATACAAAATACACTAAAACTTTTTTCAAGAAGAGCTAAAATTTTTTTTTTTTTAAACTAAAGGAGGGCGGCACCTCTAATTATTTATTGATATATCCTTGCTTTTTGTAGAGTAATACCGTGATTACAAGACAAGTATTGAAAGATTACATATAAAAATATATTAAAGACCTCTCAAAAAATAACACCAACAACTAACTAAAACTAGATTACAAATCCAAACGAATCTAAATAAGAAACAAATGTAAACAGACCTATCAAAAAATAATAATAATAAAATAAACTAACATAAAAAAATCTAAATCAACCAAACAAAAATCGAAATGATGAACTAATGACGAAAAGAATTGAGATCCAACCTATCTATCCAAAAGATACCTTTTAGAAAATAGGATAAAAAATGTTGTTCTTCGTAAATGACATTATTTCTCATTTTTCCTTTTCTAGTAAGAAAATTAGTTGCAATATTGACTTCCTTATATTGATGAATCACCGTGAAATTCACTCCCTCTAGTTATACTATGAGGTGAAGTTCACTTCCTCTAGTTCTGCTATAAGGTGAAGTTCACTCCTTCTAGTTCCGCTATAAGGTCCTCCCAAAAATCTCAAAGATACCACAAGGTACATTTACATTTCCCAAACCAATCAATAACAATTCGCGAGTCACGTTTAATAATCATATTAAAATAATGAAGTCGTTTGCATAAACGAATTCCTTCCAAAATTATGTACAAGGTTGTGCATGCTTGAAAAAAATTTATAGTCGTTACACCTGCTTCCCGTTATGTAATATTTGCTACTTTTGCTTCTCGTTATGCCCGTTACCATTACGTTATGCTATCTGTTACCGTGATTTAAATCCACGTATTTTTTTCAATTAAATTTAATTTTAATAACCAACATCAATATTAAGTACACTAAGGAGAGGTGTGAGATAAAACTCAATAATTTTTGCATTTTCTTTTTAGGAAGTCTTAATGACATCCTACAAAATATTAATAAGATTTCACTTTTATTTATTAACATATCAATAATAATAATTTTTAATTTTAATTTTAATTTATACATTAATTTTAATTTTATAAGTGAAAAGATAAAAAAGTAAAAAGAAACAAATTCGTTATTTCATACTTAAATCTTCCTTTCCTTTTTTTTTAGATGATTAATTTTTTTCTTAATTACTTTTTTATTGACAAACTTTAATTATTAATAAATAAACTCTATTAGCTATCCCAGAAAAACAAAATTATTTTTTTGAAAATAAGGTGTGACGTAGATGGGACCAGAAATGCCTCAAACTGCGCTTTGTGTTTTAAGCTCACTCTCACTCCATCTCTCTCTCTCGCTCGCTCTCTCTATCTCTCTCTACAGCTGGATGCGAATCAGGCGCCAGACGGAAAACACGCGCCACCACCACCGGACCTCTCTCTCTCTAGATTCTCTCTGTTCTGTGTCGCTCTCGCTCTTGTTTCTGCTGCGTATCTTTCCCTTTTCTCTCTCTTGAGTGGGTATGGGGTGCACGGCGTCGAAGCTGGACAATGAGGACGCTGTGCGGCGGTGCAAGGAGCGGTGCCGCTTGATGAAGGAGGCGGTGTACGCGCGCCACCATCTCGCCGCCGCGCACTCCGACTATTGTCGCTCCCTACGCTTCACCGGCGCCGCTCTCTCCGCCTTCGCCGCCGGGGAACCATTCCAAGTTTTGAACACCCCCGCCGTCGTCCTCCGTGCGCCCTCCCTCTCTCGCTCCAGCAGTCTGCCTCCTCCTCGTGTACCCTCGCCGTCGCGGTCCCACCATCCGCGGCCGCCGCCGTTTGAGCGGTCGCCGTCCCCTTCCCGTTCCCCTTCCCCGACCGTCACCAGCTCTAAGCTACCTCATATCCTCTCCGCCTCCAGAGTCTCCTCCCCCCCTCGCCGCCACAAATCCATGAAACTGCCTCATATACTCTCCGAATCGAGCCCTTCTTCGTCCCCAAAGAGTCACGTCTCCTCTAATACCAAACCCAATTGGTCTAAGGACGCAGCCGCATACTTCGCAGTTCCGAACTCAACGTATTCGAGCACTCCTTCTCAAGCTTCCTCCGTCTGGAACTGGGAAAATTTCTATCCTCCCTCTCCGCCAGATTCCGAATTCTTCCGACGCCGTGAAGAAAATAACCCGGACCACCACAGTCACGATCTACCCGATTCTGAATCCTTCCTACGCCACGAAAAGAACTCCAACCGCAACAACTACCGTACACCTGAATCCGAAATTTTCCGAAACCACGAAAAAAGCTCCGGCTACCGCCGGCAGCATGACCACCACCTCTATGAAGACGACGAAGAGACGGAGAGAGAAGAAGTGCAGTGCAGCGAGTGGGACGACCATTACAGCACCAGCAGCTCGTCCGATAACGAAGACCTGGACGGTGACCGAGATTCTAGATCCGAGATCGGGACCCAGTCGAATTTCGGATCCTCGGTGCACAACGAGCGCACAGCAGCACCAAAGTACCCACCAATGAACAAATCGGACAAATCTGACGATGCCGGGTCCTCAGTGACCTGGAACGCCGGTGGCGGGAAGATCTCGAACATGGAGATTGTGGAGCATAAAAATTTGAAAGAGATTGTTGACGCGATTAAGGAGTACTTTGATCAGGCAGCGGCTGCCGGAGAGCACTTGTCTGAGTTGCTCGAGGTTGGTCGAGCTCAGCTTGATCGGAGTTTCCGGCAATTGAGGAGTAAGTTCAAGATTTATTCATTCAATCTGGTTGATGACTTTGAATAATTGGAGAGTAATTTAGGGTTTTGTTTATTTGGATGAGATTGAAGTTTAATATAGGTCTTTTGAATCGAGACATTTAGTATGAGTCGTCCAATATTCCAGCTGTTTGGCTGCTGAGAAAATGGATGGAAAGGAAAGAAAATAGATTCCCCAATTTTGACTTTTGAGTTGCTTTTCTATTTGAAAGATTAGGCATCTTTTGAAGGAATTTTCTTGCTTCTAAAAGCAAAAAATGGCATCAATTTCAGCTGTGGAGGGCAAGAAAAGTACTTTTAGTGCTGGCCATACCTTAAGAAATGCAACTAAAAAAATTGCTTGCATTAGGCTTCTCTTAATTTTTTTCTCCTTTCCTCACCAACTCGAAGCCAAACAGATCATTGCTATAATTATTTTCCTGTTCTTTGCTTCTTGAAAATAAGGTTTTGAATTACAAGTAATTTCAATTAATTGCTCATTTTTTGGGGGGCTTGGGTTGTAGAAACTTTGTATCATTCAAGTAATGTGTTCAGTAACTTGAGTTCGAGCTGGACCTCAAAGCCACCACTGGCGGTCAAGTACCGGCTTGACCCGGGTTCACTTGTCGATTCCGGCGGCCCAAAGAGTCTTTGTGCCACCCTTGAGCGGCTTTTGGCTTGGGAAAAGAAACTATACGAGGAAGTGAAGGTACCATGTTTGCATTGTTTGCATCCTTACCTTGGCTGTAATTTTTGTTAACTTTATTCTAAATATTTGATCATTTTTTTTGAGAAATACAAACTGATGTGGGAATCCACTAGGGTTATAGTGTAAGTGCACAGCTGTGTTTCTTTGTTGTTGTTTTGAATTTTATATTTTGGTTGAAAATGCCCTGAGGTATGGATGGGAATCGTAGATGAATATTTTATACAATTTATGATTGTGTCATTGACCCATTCTAGCTATTGCCTGATTTGGACGGCTATGGTTATCTTTAGAATGGTAGCTTTCGGTGTATAATGTATATCATTTATAAAATGTCAGTGATGCCCTTAAAAGTGGGAAATTGACAAGGACAGCCTGTGCTTTACCCATCTTACGTTGGAACATGCCAGTGGGTGTGCCCAACTAACTTATCAACAGTGTGGGATTGGGCTACCCTAAAAAATGCTGTTTGCTACCCTTTTTGGTTAATTTAACAGGAGATCATCAGCTACTAATTATGAGAGGATTCTATGAACAGATCAAGAATATCCTGCAAATCCTTGATCTGATCATTTTTCTAGCTTGTAATATCTCATGTTTGATGAAATATTGAAATGTATGCACATTTTAGTGCATGTGAGAAGGTGGTTTCCGGTGGCACAAAGTAGATGAAAAGCTTTTAATTTTCATCAACTGTTATCTTGTTTGATGTCAATGATGATTGCTGAGAAGAACCATTTTCTTGGCTCATAAAGGGAAAAGCAAAACAATGAACATCTTTTATCACCTTTCTGCAACTACAGGCAAAACTTCTTCACCTAGTCTTACCCCGGGTCTGTTCTCTGAAATAAAGGGTAGTTTAATCCCGAAGGCACAACTTGGAAAGGAAAGTTTGCTGTGGTTGAGGAAACAGGAATTGCTGAGAATTGAAATCCTATAAAAAATTGTGTTCAACTAAATTGCAAGTGCAGGATGAGTTTATATTGTTGCACTTGGATTATTTTGTGACCATTTATTTCATATTGATGTTTGCTAAATGCTAATTCTAGCAATAAATTGGATTGAAATGTAGGCCAGAGAAGCTGCAAAAATTGAGCACGAAAAGAAGTTGTCAACGCTACAAAGCCAGGAATACAAGGGGGAGGAGGAAGTCAAGTTGGACAAGACCAAAGCTTCCATAAAGAAGCTGCAGTCCATAATCATTGTCACATCTCAGGCTGTCTCTACCACCTCCACTGCCATCACCTGTCTCAAAGACACAGATCTTGTCCCACAGCTGGGTGATCTGTGTCATGGGTAAGTCAATATTCTATAATGAAAGGCAGAATAACCGTGCGAAAAAATCTACAATTTTAATTTACAAATTAGTGAATAAATCATCCAGGTTTCTGATTTGGACCCAGTGAAAACCAAAATTTGGGAAAATTTTCTTAAAGTTCTGTCTAGTGTGATTTTCTGAAATTTCCCTCATTTCCTGGGTTAAATTTCTTATTAGCCTTTTTTCCCGACCTTGTACATCTTCAATTCAGTTTTAGCAGCCCTAATTGAATCAAAATTTTGCCAAGTTTATGCAACTAGTTGCTGAATCCTAAAAACATGCAATTAGTCTTCTTTTGCGCATTGCCAAAGGATGGTTATTTTGTTGAGTATTCTACAATCTATTGGGTATGTGCAAGCACCACTGTGGAGGTAGTGCAAATAAGAAATATTTTTTTTCCTGTTTTTGACATTTATCATGAGTAGTGGAGTGATCAAGGCTCATTTTAGGGGCTAAATCCTGCTTTGGTATGTTTTAGTTATGCACCTAATGTCTCTTATAAGAACCATAGTAAAATAGGTCACTTTCATATTACAATGGTAAGTGAAGCATTATGAGTCACAACTCTGCCATGCAACTTGGTTCATCCCCCTGTAGTTTTAGGTGCCTGTTGTCCTGGATTGTCCAATTGCTGGTTACCTCCTGTTTGGTGACTCATGTCCACTGACCACCAAGAGCAATTTATGTTTCCTGAGTTAGGTATGTTGGCCTTAATTTTGATATGATCCACCATTGGGCTGTCTAGAAATTTGTAGACTGGTTGTTGGGTGTGGTGAATTTGATCAAGAACATTATTGTTATCATTATCATCACCTCTAAATTATTTTTTATCCTTATATTTTATTAATTAGTAGGCCCCAATTGCTCTCTTTCCTAACAAGCAAAACAAACAAACAGACAAGCCTTGAACAATGTGATGATTGTAGGATGACTAATAAAAGTAGAAGTGTTGGCTGCCTGTCAATCATGTCATCTTACTTGATGTAAATAACAAAAAAATCCAAGGTAATGTTGGTGTGGACTGTGACATCATACTACTTACATCTGCAGCAGTCATTCATTTAGCATGTAGGTTCTTGCTACTTAACGAGTCTCTGAAAACTAGAACAGCATTGTCTAGTGTGCTGATGAGTTTAGGTTTTTTCCTGGTTTTGTTGCTCTCTTTACTTATATTGAAACTTTGTACAAGTGGAAACTTCTTGGATGAGAATGAAATTAGGACTTTTCTGAACCCTATAATTTTCTGAATCGTAACCAGACAGTAAATTACACTCAAGCCTGACTTCCTTATTCATTTCTTATTCCAAGAGGCATTCTTATACTCTGCTATCTGAATTGATCACTTTGTGACTTTATGCTTGAATTTAAAACTTACAAACTGAGGTAAGATATGATTATAAATCAGGATGATTTGCCAAGCATGACCTGAGCAGGTTCTTGAAAAGCAGTAAGGATTTGGAGCTTTATGATGGTGATGACAATAAACTAAGAGATGACCTGCTTGAGAAAATGAGAATTTTGTGTAGCTTATTAGTTTCTTTGAAGTTTGAGTTCTTCCATCATTTTTTTTTCTCATAAGTAATTTTGTTTTATAATGTCATGGTGTGGAAAATTGCTCTCTTTTAAGTTTGAATATTGAAACCATTGAGTCAGTAAAAGTGGCCATCCATTGGGTGGCAAACAATCGCATTTCCTATCAGAACGTGATGTGGGTTTTGTTATCTGTGAATTGACAAATGGGAAGTTTGTATCAGTAAGATTGGATTGATACATAATCCATGATCAGTTTTATAAAAGTGTAAGAAATCACAAAGTATCTTGGCATTTAAGGTGGACTTGGTATATGCTATCTTTTTATCTCATGCACACATATGTAATGCAGGCTGAAGTACATGTGGAGGTCAATGAACGAATTCCATGAGGTTCAGAACTGCATTGTGCAACAAGTTCGGGGCCTTGTGAACCAACCAGTTAAAGGCGGATCAACCACTGACCTGCACCGGCAGGTAACCCGTGAACTTGAGTCAGCTGTCTCTGCCTGGCACTCCAGTTTCTGCCGTCTAATAAAGTACCAAAGGGACTTCATCCAGTCTCTCCATGGATGGTTAAAGATTGCTCTTCTTCCCATCACTGGTGACAACAACAATGGCGGCAGGGAATCTTCTGAGGTTTTTGTGTTCTGTGATGAGTGGAAGCTCGCCCTTGACCGCATCCCTGATACAGTTGCTTCTGAAGCCATCAAAAGCTTTGTCAATGTTGTCCATGTTATATCCATAAAACAAGCCGAGGAGCTCAAGATTAAAAAACGAACCGAAACTGCATCAAAAGAGCTTGAAAAGAAGGCTTCAAGCATTCGGAACTTAGAAAAGAAGTTCTATGACTCATACTCTGTGATTGGTCTTGGCCTACCTGATACTGGGCCTAACAATGGCCACACCTTGGATGCACGAGACCCACTTGCTGAGAAGAAATCTGAGCTTGTAGGTTGCCGAAGGCGGGTGGAGGATGAGATGCTGAGGCATTCCAAAGCTGTAGAGGTGACGAGAGCAATGACACTGAACAATATCCAAACAGGATTGCCAGGGGTTTTCCAGGCAATGGCCAGTTTTTCTGCCTTATTTGTGGAGGCAATGGAGATCGTATGTACCCGGTCTTATGCTATTAAATAGATAGAGTAAAAATAAATATTTTTTAAAATTTCTTTGAGGGTTTCTTTAGGTCAAATGAAATCGGTGATGAGGGCTGGGTTTTTAGTTTCATAGCAGTGGGCTCTTCTTCCTTTTTCCTTTGTCTGATTTTTTAACTTGTAAATATATGGAATTTTGCTGTTTTATTATTATCGATTTTGGGTTGGGGAGGGTCTCTCTGTACAGAAAATTCCTTGGATTGTTGTGTCAGAGATTCAATTTATCAACAGATGAATGAATACAAAGCCTTCTATTTCTCTTTCTGAAGGCGCTCATGCCCCATTGACCCCAACCCACCTCCCTTTTTATCTTTAAATTGCTTCCTTTATTTTAATTGTCATGTTTTATTTTTGCTGTTGGCTTAAGCTTGTGTTCTGTTCCAGAAGTATGGTGCGGTGCCCTTTACGATCTGGATTTAATTAGTGTTGATTTAGTTTAATTTTTGACCCAATCCCAGATGGGCAGATAAGTTAAATTTGTTATTTGTGTTCCTACCGGCAGGCCAAGGTGCTGTGCTGGTGGCTACACATGGTTACTACATGCCCATATCAGCTCATTCATTCATTGTGTTACAATTAGCCCATTCATTGTAATATTGCACCACATGAACCTGCAAAGTAAGCAGTTGGGTAGTGGGCATCATATGTGCTGATTTTGGAAAATCTTTGGATGCTTCTTTTCTTGACAAATGTGTGAGAGTGGGTGCTGAAATCTCTGCATGTGCAGTTCAGGTAGCCTTTAAATTACTATCTGACATCATTGGAAGATGCACTGTATTTTTGGAAACAAAATGTAAATATTTGAGTACACTTTAATGTTTTTGGTTTGGTACACAAGAATGAAATGCAATCCATCCATACTCATAAATCTTACACATCTATTATATAATTGTTCATTCTGTTCCATTTTCATTACATTCTGTTTTAACATATT
Organism: Malania oleifera; assembly: GCF_029873635.1. Taxonomy (NCBI): domain Eukaryota; kingdom Viridiplantae; phylum Streptophyta; class Magnoliopsida; order Santalales; family Ximeniaceae; genus Malania; species Malania oleifera. The sequence goes on along the minus strand of NC_080426.1, from coordinate 33,851,662 downwards.
ATATTAGGAAAGGGTAAAGGGCATGACAGGTAGCTGAGGTCGGAAAGGCAGCTGCAGAGTTGGGGGGTTGCGCTTACCATCTTTAGCGGTTGCATGACATGATGCCTTCCCACCTCATTCTTTGATCTGCTTACTCCACATTTGGAAGTTGTTTCAATCCCCATCTCCATTTTCAACCCTCCCTCACAATTAAAAGCAACCTGCTATTTTTGTTTCTCTGCAGTAAATACATATATTACCGAAATTGTTCACCCTAAGCTCAGACACAGAGTTTGGCAATAACTCCAAAAAATAAAAAGGCAGGCTAGGAATTGTTTCTACGCCATGTTTGGTACATCAAATGTGAATGCAATTAGTTGGAACGAAACTAAATTTACCTCAAGCACGTATGGCTGCAAATCAATTAGGAAGGGCAGTTAGAGGGTGGGGATGGGCAAGATGGGGACCAAAGAATGTAGACATAAATGCCAAGAAAGAAAGCCAGGCATTGTGGGCCGCAGTCTAATAATGAAACCCTTTTTTGAGGTTTTACACTTTGTCCATATACGTTTGTCATTTTAGGGTGTGTTTGGATCTGCATGTATGCATTTGCGTGGTTGTTCCTCCATTGATATATCAATAATGCAGATGAAACTATTTTTTATTGAGCAATTAATTGTTCGGGCGTGTATAAGTTGGGGTCCCTCTCTGCAAAGAAATTATTACTATCCAACCGTCCATTGTTACTGATATAGTGACATAGATTTATACCTATTGTTGTGAGTTTCGTGTTTCGATCTTTTCAAATGAGATTGAACTTAGGTAAGTTGGAACAATCCAAGCAAAAAATCCATAAAGCATAATTGGTTGACGGGGTTTAGGTGATGCCTCTTTCAATGTCAAGTTAGTTTTATTTCTTAGAAATAATATTAAGAATGAACTCTCTTTTTGTACATTGACTCTAATGTAGATTGTTTTTTTTTTTTTTTCAATTGTGTGGACGTGGATGTACATTGATTGGGAGTGCCTTTGGAATGTTGGTTTGGCATAATAACAACATTTAACATTTATCCAACACCTGCATCTATTACAAAAGTGTACCTATTGGATATCAACAACAGTGCTTCCTTGTAGGGATTGTTCCCTTGGTTTGTGTTGATTTGCAATATTTTAGACCTTATCAATGTGTTTGTCTAGTACAATATGCCCATACTATCTATTTCCTACCTTCCTCCCTCTGCTAGCCTAACTCAATTAAGATGTGATTAGATTTTTCGTCAACCATCTGCCAAGTTAGGTTTCCTAATCTTGAGTTTCTTCTAATTAAGTGTCCCTTACTCTCATGGCATCATAAATTAGTTGACTTGAACATGAGATTACTACATTTCTACCTATGATTTCTTGGATCTTATGTAACTCAAAAATACTTTTGTTTGCATATGACACTTCAACGAGTGTAAATGTTATATGCTACTTTTATATCTTGTTCCCATCTTGAGGTTGTTGTATGTGTGTGACACACATCTTTGTGTAAAAAGCAACTTCAATTGAATCCATCCTAATCGTTCTACTCAAAATACATCTTAATCTTCTAATGAAATGGGTAGGAATGAGATAACGAGACAATTCCTATATTGCCTTACCATTAGTTGATTTGAATCGCGTGGAAACTAAATTTTTCAGCACCATCCAAGCTAGGCTGCCGACTAAAAAATTCAAGAATTCTTCCTATGTCTCTAATATTGCTTTGCAGCATAAGTGCTATTCAATTAAATTCAATGGTTGTCATCAAGAAATTATATCTACAGCAGATCATATGGTAACCATAGCATGGTAAGTTCTTTTCCGCCAAAGCAATGTCATGATATAGTGTTAGGTATCACTCACAAATAGTGAATGTCCTTGTGTTCTCATAAAAGAAGAATAAGAACAAGCTGAGTTGTTTCAACTCAACTAAATTCAGAAAGAATTTTAATTGAGATATTCATAGAAATCAATATCATCTTACTTGCCGGGATCATACACAATTGGGTAAAGCTTTGAACAAGAAAGAAACAAATTTAAATGTCTAAGATATATTTTTAGGGCATAAAGGTATTTTGGGAAACCTTGAAAGGAGGAAAACCCTTATGTAGCATTTGGTTCGTGAAATCTTAAGTACTCTGACATCATAATTCTCGAAATCTTGATGCTAAGAGCATAAAATTTGCAATAGTATGATTCTTCTGTCTAGAAGAATACGATCAATAGATTCTCAAGAATTCGACATTCTCATTTTCTCATTTATCTGAGGACAAAAATGTTGAAATATAAATAAAATACCAAACAATTATCTACCATTTGGTTCGTGGAATCTTCGATGTTCTGACACCATAATTTCCGACATTTTGACATCCTAAATACAAAATTTCCAACCATAAATAAGAAGGAAGAGCACTAATCTTCCCTAAGATTTGTTGAAAGAAACAAAATCTTTTTTAAAATTTCAAAAATCTCATAAGATCTTCCCTAACAATGTCTCATCCTTACAATTTTAGAAAACTGAAATGCAATGCATACAAAAAGTTTGTATATTAAGCACTCTCAACATTGGTCATCAACCAATTGATCTGACTAGTAGTTTCAAGGATTGGCATGAGAATCTTAAAACCATTTTGAATTCTAACATATTTCAGCAAAATTATTTTCATAAGCAATTCCAACAGCGAAAATACCGAGGACGTTGTCAAGAACGATTACATCCGACCTGCAGCGTCCACAAACAATCTCTCTCTGACGAAATCGCAACAGCAAGAACACTACATCTAATTATTTGTAACCGTACTTCTTTCTCAATCTTTCTCTGACGAAATCGCTCCGAGCTTTGGTTCGAGCTTGTTGAGGGCCGATGTTGACATAGGAGAGGTGCAAACCAAAGGCGAAAAGGGCGACGCTGGACGCGAAGCACGCAACGGTCGTCGCCAATTTCTTGGGCGTTGAGGGAAAGCACAGCGCCATTTGCTCAACCTGCAGGGAGATTTTTTCAGCGGCTCATCACAAAAGTCGTATCTATTACGAAGAAAGACGGAGATGAAGAAGAAAAAGTTCTATGGGGCATTTCATCAAACACATAGAAAGCGCTTCACGCGTACATATTCGCAAGATGCTGCACATATTCAGAAAATTTGAGGAAAATAGCGCACCTCAGAGACAGCGACGGGTGACTCTGATCGGGCGTTGCACTTTTGAGTGCGGTTGAGAATTGAAGCCAAGCCGTAAATGCAACGGAAGATTAATTACATCGAAAGAGATTGAAAGGCATTTCGGATGAAAGACGTGTGCTTGTATATTAAGGAGCAATGGGCCTTCAAACTTCAAAATTATATTGTACAATATTTTTAAATAATTTTAATGAATATATTAAATATGTTTTATATATGTATTGATAGCCTAATTAGATGATATTCAATTGTTTTGGCAAGCTGTTAGAAATTTTAACATTTAGGATTAGTCTTTTTAGATTAAAATTTTCATTTTATATACTTTCAATTAAAATCAAAACAAAATCATCATATGAATTTAAATATAATCAAAATAAATATATATATAAATTTCAAAAAATAATAATAAACCCAATTACAAAATACTTACATTGTTTTTCGAGTGTCATATTCAATAAAATTTTCATTATAAAGTAAAATTTATAAGTAGAACAATTAAGTGAAATAATTATAACAAATTTTATTTTTATTATAGTAATTATTTATTATGTATTATTTGTAATTTTATTATTTTAATTATATATTTATAATATTATGTTAAATTATGAAAGAAGGACTTTTCCTCTATATTGATTATTGAATATTACAAGGGTGTATATATACATGAGAGAAAGAAAAAAATGGAAAGAGAAAAATGGATAGTATATTTTGCTAAGATGGAAAGTGTATATATTTCTAATACTCTCCCTCAAGTTGGAGCATGGAGATCCGTAATGCTCAACTTGTGTGATCAAATCTTGGAAATGTTCACGACCTAAAGGTTTGGTGAAGATGTCGGCAAGCTGACTGTGGATAAGGATATGCTTAGTGAAGAAAAGATCAGCCCGTAACTTTTCACGAATAATATGACAATCGATTTCTATATGTTTGGTACGTTCGTGGAAAACAGGATTCTAAACAATGTGAAAAGCCGCTTGATTGTCACAATATAAGAGCATAAGCTGGGAATGCGGTACTCCAAGATCATGTAAAAGAGTTTTGAGCCATGTAAGTTCACATATAGTGGAAGCAAGTGCCCGGTACTCAGCTTCGGTGGAGGAGCGAGACACCGTAGGTTGTTTCTTGGTGCACCAGGAAATTGGACTAATGCCCAACTAAATGAAAAACCCAGTGGTAGAGCGGCGAGTGAGGGGACACCTAGTCCAATTCGAATTAGAATAGGCTGAGATTTGAAGAGTGTTGGCAGTAGGAAAAAATAAACCTTGTCTTGGAGATGCCTTAATATATCGAAGAACACATACAACAGCATCATAATGTGGTTGTCTGGGCTAGTACATAAATTGACTGAGAATATTGATTGGAAATACAATGTTGGGACAAGTGATGGTGAGATATAGCAAACGTCCAATGAGTTTCTAAAACGAGTTTGGATTGGAGAGAAGATCACCATCAGTATTATTGAGTTTCAAATTTTGTTCCATGGGAAAGTGGGTAGGACGAGCACCAAGATGACCGCTATCAGTGAAGATGTCAAGAGCATATTTTTGTTGATTAAGAAATATGCCAGTGGGAGAGCGAGCAACTTCGAGGCCAAGAAAATATTTCAATTTGCCAAGATCATTTAGTTTGAATTTCTAAGCGAGCATGACTTTGAAAGTGCTAATATCAGAGAGATCATTGCCTGCCATGAGAATGTAATCAACATAAACAAGTATGAGAGTAAAAGACTGACCTTGAAAGCGGGTGAAAAAAGAATTATCGGCCTGAGATTGGGTGAAGCCCTCAGCAAGTAAAACAGAAGATAATTTAGAGAACCAATTGCAAGAGGCTTGCTTAGGGCCATAAAAGTATTTCTAAAGACGACAAAAACGAGTCTCCCTCTGTTTGCAATAACCCAATGGAGGGATTATATAAAACTCCTCATCGAGTTCACCATGGAGAAAAGCGTTGTTGACGTCCAATTGAAGTAGATGCCAATTCTGAGCTGCAGCCACTACAAGAACACATCTAACAGTAATGAGTTTAGCAACAGGAGCAAAAGTTTCATGATAATCCAAACCTTCTACCTGAGTGTAGCCCTTGACCACCAAGCGAGCTTTGTGTCGCTCTATGGATCCATCGGCCTGAAGTTTTCTTTTGAACACTCATTTACAGCCAATTGGTTTTTTTCCAAGTGGAAGGTGTTGAAGAACCCATGTGTTATTGGTTTATAAGGCTTGGATTTCATAAGTCATGGCATCGTGCCAATGGGAGTGTAGCGCAGCCTGAGAATATGAGGTAGGTTCGAGATGTTGGGGCATAACAAAAAGAAAAGCCAAATTTTGATTAGAGAAACGATGATAAGATAAAAAAAGAGGAGAGACAATGAACCATACCTGAGGGACATCTTGAAACCTTTGAAGCTCTGGAGAACTATGGTAAAGTAGGGTAGATATAATCAGCCAAGTAAAAAGGATGTGCGACAGCTCGTTTTGGCCTTTAAGAGGTGGGTGGAGGGTGTGGTGGGGAAGGGGGTGAGGGTGAGGGTGGCGGTGAGGAGGCCAAGTGAGAAGGAGGGAGAGATGAGGGGCTAGGGTTAGGTGTGGTTGATGGAGTAGGTAAAGTGTAGGAAGGATGTATATTAGGAATGGGAAGGCGAAGGATTGGAGGAGATGTAGGAGTTAGAGATATGAGATGATAGGGAAAAACATTCTCTTCAAAAGTGACATCGCGGGAGATGGAATTTTTTTGTTTTCTAGATCGTAGACACAATAAGTCTTATGATGAGTAGGATAACCTAAAAAAACACATCTAAAAGAACGGGGAGAGAATTTATTGTGGTGTTGGTGAGCAGTTTGGGCATAGCACAAGCACCCAAACACTCGCAAGTGTGTATATAATGGTGGTTTCTAAAAAATAAGTTCATAAGGGGACTTATGATTGAGGTTGGGTGAAGGGGTGCGGTTAATTAAATAAGTGGCTGTGAGAATGCATTTGTAACACCCCAGTCCTTTATACGAACCCAGAGTGCTACTACACATACGAAATACCTGTATCTGATAAACATGCATAAACAACCCACACTAAACAGGAACAAACATGTATAACTCATACATATATGTATTCATGCACAACGGAAAACATAAACATTCACATTCGGTGTTCTATTAGACATATACCAAAGTTCTATCTATATTCCTCAATACAAAGGATGCAGGTCTAAAACATAAACATATTACACTCTCTGACATTCTACCAGACTAACCACCCAGTACTAATACAAAAACTTACGTCTACTAACAAAACTATGCACGCCAAAGTCCCTCTAGGAGAACTAGGACTGACGTCCTATGGGACCTAAAAGAAAGGTTGTAAAATTGGGGTGAGACACTTCTCAATATGGTGGAAGATATTATAACAACGCGTGGCTACATGAGTTTTTTCCAATTAAAAACAGGTGCATAGTGTTACATACATAGTACAGTACTATCAAAGATATATAAATATAATACGACATTATTACAAGCGAGAGTTCCTGAGTTTAGGGTAAGGTACAGGCCCACACACTATACGATCCCTCCACACGTTACTCAAACCTGTGACTTTGCCCATTTCAGTTTTTAAATCATGTATATGAAATTTAGGACAATGACCAGCTTTGGAACTTCTATAAATATGCCTAATTATCCCGTGGCATGGGTTGTGCACTGATAACTCTAACAGGGCCCTATTCGTGCAGGCACTGTCAAGTATCACATATATAGTCTGACTGCCCCACCTGGTCCATTATTTCACCAGTGGCCCTATTCACTCCTGCAAGCCGACTATCTCGATACCCACACTGATTCACATGTGTGGTTGCACTGTACGTCAACTAGCAACGAAACCGCACCTTTGGCTACTTAAAGCCTCAGATAACCTAGAGTATCTTTCAACTTCTTTAGTAACAAGCTATGGTCTCAATCAATCATATATATAATTTACAATAAAACATAACAACCGGAGCAGTTCTAGTATTTTCACAACCGTAATCATGCAATCTTTCATGCATTTTTCTTTTCTGTCAGTTAGTGGTGTTAACCGGCACAAACACTCTTGGTTCAACCCTTTTACATTTTAAAGTTTAATGATTAACTGACACCTATTTTCCACAATTTCATATAACAGAATGAAATTTTAGTTTTCACAGTTCACTCACAAATATAACAGTTCAGTATGTTCCAGTTCATATCACATGTTACGTTCGTTTCGTCAAAAACTGCTTTAATTAGTGTATAATTCGAAAAATACCATTTGGACTGCAAACATGAGTATCAAGCAGTTCCTAGCTTAGTTTTAAAGTAGTTAAAGTAGTTTTGGAAAATTCGGAGTTCATATGCCAAAACCCCTATTTTTTTACTGAAAATCGTAAACCACAAAATCATAAGAAACAACATTTATACCCGGAAGAATTTTGCAGATAAGCATTCAAAATGTGCATAGAGGCATAAGCCAACTTTCTAGTGGTTCAGTTTTCTAAAAATACTTATGTAAACAAATCTCGTTACCTTAATCACGAAAACAGAAATACGAACGGATCGATCCAAAACAATGACCCAGGATCCCTAAAACCTAGAAACAAAAGAATATTATTGCACTATAATCTAGACCACTAAATAACTACCGAATCAGAAATGAAATCAGATCCTTACCTCGATTTTAGGAGAAACCCCGAAAATCCTCAGATCAAAAATCTGATCCACTATAACTGTAGAGATCCTCCTCCTAATCAACGCAGTGATGTCGGATTGTTGATTCTGGCAATAGATGACACGAAATCCTAGAGAGAGTGGGCTGGTTCGAAATCTAGAAAAAGATAGAGAGAGAGAGAGAGAATGGGATAACTTAGCATGGAAGTAATGAATATTCCATTTATAATTAGGTTGACCCAACCAGCCTCGTCGACAAGTCAAAGTTCTTGTCAATGAGCCAAAGCAGTTCACTCATGGCCAAGAGAGTGACCTTGTCGACGAACCTGAGATTTCAGAATCTCTGAAAATCCCTCGGTATCTTCTCATCGACTGGCCTATGCATCTCATCGTCGAGCCGCAAAAAAGACTTTGTCGACGAGAAACGGAGCCTCATCGACGAGTTCCGCTGTTTTATCCTTTTCAATTTCCCCTTTCTTTTCTTTATTTATTTTCCAGATTTGGGTCCCTACAATCTCCCCTCCTTATAAGAATTTCGTCCTCAAAATTCACCAACCGATACCAAACTCACTCCGCCTTACGTCAAAGATCTATAGAAGAATCGGCAACTATAGTGACCCAAAGAATTATGGTATTTAAGTAATAAAAGAGGGAGAAAAGGGGAATTATAAAGGGGGTCGCATTTGTCGATGAAGTGGCTTATTGGGATCGTCGACGGGGACACGTGTCTCGTCGACTAGAAGATACCGAGAGACTAATTTCAGTTCTGAATTTCGTCGATGAGGAATAGGTGTTCGTTGACGAACTTACTTCGTGGCCTCATCGACGAAGTAACATGGCTCGTCGACGAGTGCAGGTGTATAAATAGCTTAAACTCAATTTTTCTCTTCTGAAATCACGTGCAAACCCTCCTCTCTCTCTCTCTCTCTCTCTCTCTCTCTCTCTCTCTCTCTCTCTCTCTCCTGTTCATCCCTTTCCCCTTTTCTCTAAAATTTAGGACCGGATTAGCACCGGTTCGACAATCTGGGGCCACCACGACACTGTTGGGAAAGTTATCTTCAAATCTACTGAAGTGGATCACTGGTGGGGTTAATTTGGATTTCATCCCAAATTCAAGGTAAGGATTTTGATTCAAAATTTGGGTTTCTTATACTGGTAGAAAATGTAGTACTTAAAGAAATACTAAAGTTTTGTTCAGGGAGATATTGTTTTCAGGGTGTTGAACAGGGAACCCTGAGGGTGCTAAACTAGTGGTTTTAGGGGCTTTTCCGTAGTCAGGTAAGGGAGTAAACTAAAACAATAATTTTTTCATGAAAATTATTATTATTTATTAGCAGATTTATGTTCAGAAAGCATGTATTATATATGAGTATTATTGAGAAAATGTGAATTTTGGGAAATACTGTTGTTATACAGGATTGTATATTTTTAATATGAAACGTCATAAAATATGATTTCATAATAGAATTTATGATTTTATTTAGTATTGTGTGGCATGAATATTATTTTACGCATTTTGTATTATGTAAAGACAATTTTATAGAAAAAACATGTTTGAGTTATTTTTAGGAATAACATGATAAACAGGAAATTATGATTTCAGAATATATGCTTTACAATACATTTATTCATATCAGTATTTATGATATGTTCGGCACAAGGCCATGGATTAGGCAAGTTTTTGGCGCAAGGTCTTAGTTATGAATGTAATTGGCGCAAGACCGTAATTGTTTATGTTATCACAAAAATCAGAAAATGCTATTAATCTATTTACGTTAAATAATATATTATCATGTATTATATGTTATCAGAACCCAGATGATAGTTCAGATCAGTTTCAGGAGCACGATACCGTAGCTATACGTACAGTTTAGTTCAGTTCAAATTTGTGTTAACTGCCCCTACTAGTAGAGGGGGCGGGAGATGGATAGTCTATGTGGCTTTCAGTGTAGAGTTGTAGATGTCCACTTGGCAGCCCGGACCAGGGTGCAGCGGGCCCATCATACTTACAAACATTTTTAACTCCGCAGTGGTCGGTCAGCCATTGTCAGGTCCTACCTTTGGGCTACATAACCCGTCATGGGGGGTAATACATGACATCAGTCAACTATTCATCTTAGGTAAATTTCAGAATTACTAGTTATATCAGATGATTTTATGAATAGTGAAATGCAGTATGGTTTAGTATATTTACGAAATGATATGTTTATTTAGTTATGATATTATCAGTTTTTCAAGCATGTGAGATGTACTATGTATTTATTATAGCACGCAAATATTCATGTTGCCACACAGTTGTATTTAATTTATTTCCCTTACTGAGAGGTGTCTTACCCAGCTTAAACCATTTTAGGGCACCTAGAAAGACCGGCGGACCAAGGCCACCGTTGAGATGGTTTTTACTACCCTGCTAGGAGGGTAAGTTTCGAGTTAGGATCAGCACGTTTTTTATATTAGATCCTAGATATATCTTTTGATGATTTTGGGGATTGTATAAGTATACAGTATTATGATGGAATGTAGGTATCTCTAGTATAATGTATTTTATGGTTTGGTGAATAAAATTTTATGTTTACTGCTGCTTAGGTTTTTGCTGTGTATTAGGTATGTCCCCGTTACCTACAGGTTCGAGTTGACTTTATTATGGTTTTTAATTAATGATAATTAATATGGTTGATATATAATAAATTAAGTAGGTCGTTACAACAACTACCTATAAAGTAGCTCTGGCCCAGATTTATAACCTACCCTCACTTATGGAGGAGGAATACTGTGGTTACAACGTAGAGTTTCGGGAGCTTACATACACATATAGAAACTCTCCCAAAGACCATTTTATTTACCAAACACACTAACGTACATACATTCACTTACCTGACTAACTCATTTGTCTCTAAACAACTGAGGATACTTCTGACGTATCTCAGTTTCTAACTCCCATAAAACTTTTTCCACTGCATGGTTTCGCCACAATACCTTCACTAGCGGTATTTCCTTAGTCCGTAACTGCTGAACTTTCCAATCTAACACCTACACCAGTACCTCCTCATATGATAAAGAATCACTGATCTCTAGAGGTTCGTAACTCAGCACGTGTGATGTATCTGCCACATACTTCCTCAGCACTGACACGCGGAACACGTCATGGACTCTAGATAGTGCTGGGGGTAAGGCCACCCAATAAGCTACCGAACCTATCCTTTCCAGGATCTCGAAAGGCCCGATATACCGAGGACTTAGCTTCCCCTTCTTTCTGAACCTCATTACCCCTTTCATCGGAGTGATCTTCAAAAACACCATATCTCCTACCTCAAGCTCCAGCCCTCATCAACGAGTATCAGCACAACTCTTCTGCCGACTCTGAACTGTCCTGATTCTCTCCCTAATCAACTCGACCTTTGCAGAGGCATGCCGAATCAGTTCTAGACCCAGTATCTTCTGCTTACCTACCTAATCCCAGTACAACAGAGATCGACACCAACGACCATACAATGCCTCCTAAGGTGCCATCTCTATGCTGTCTTGGTAACTGTTGTTATATGCAAACTCAACAAGTGGTAGATACCGTATCCAGCTATCACCAAAATCCAGTACACAATCCCGCAACATATCCTCTAGTGTCTGTATAGTCCTTTCACACTCCCCATCCGTCTATAGGTGGAAAGATGTACTGAATGTGAGCTGCAATCCCAAGGCATCCTGTAGACTCTTCCAAAAATGAGATGTAAAACGTGGATCTCGATTCGAAACAATAGAAATAGGAACACCGTGGAGTCGTACAATCTCCTGCACATATAGCTCTGCTAGCCTATTCAAAGAATAGCTGACTCTGATTGGAATGAAATGTGCAGTCTTAGTCAATTGATCAACTACAACCCATATTGCATTCTGCCCATGTACCACTGCAAGTAATCCTGTCACAAAATCCATCGAAATATGTTCCCACTTCCACTTGGGAATGTCAAGTGGCTGAAGTGATCCTGCTAGCCTCTGGTGCTCTACTTTGACCTGCTGACACGTCAGGCACTGTTCTATGAATCAGGCGATCTCTCTTTTCATGTTGGACCACCTAAAAGATTCCCTCAAGTTTCAGTACATCTTCGTATTGCAAGGATGTACGATGTAGAGCGAACAGTGTGTCTCCTCAAAAATGACCCGTTTAGTCGGGGCGTCATCTGGTACACATACCCTATTATGGAATCTCAAAATTCCATCACCGGAGATACTGAAATCTGGCTTTAACCCACTCTGGACTCCTTCCATAACCTCAACCAGCTCTGGATCCTCCTTCTACGCTGCTCGGATCCTCTCCTATAAAGTTGACTGTACCACCAAACTAGTAAGAACAGCCTGATGATTTCCTTCCACTACCTCCAAGCCCAACCTTTCCAAGTCCATATAGATCTGATGTTGAACTCCCATTACAGAGACTGATACATCAACTGACTTCCAACTCAGAGCATTAGCTACCATATTTGCCTTTTGTAGGTGATAGCTAATAGTACAGTTATAATCTTTTAACAACTTAAGTCACCTATGCTATCTCATGTTCAGCTTTTTCTAGGTGAAAATGTACTTAAGACTTTTGTGATTAGTAAAAATCTTGCACCTTTCACCATACAAGTAGTGCCTCCAGATTTTCAATGTAAACACTACAACTGTCAATTCCGCATCATGTGTCTAGTAGTTTTTCTAGTACTCTTTGAGTTAGTGAGAAGCGTAAGCAACTACTCTGCCCTGCTGCATTAGAACACAGCCGAGACCCTTCTTAGAGGCGTCACTATAGATAATAAATCCACCATCCCTAGATGGAATGGTTAAAACTGGAGCAGTAATCAGTCACCATTTCAGCTTCTGGAAACTCAGCTCGCACTCATCAATCCAATCATACCTCATGTTCTTCCTCGTGAGTCACGTCGAAGGACTTGCTAAACTGGAGAACCCTTCTACGGACCGTTTGTAGTAACATACAAGACCCATAAAACTTCTGATCTCCTAAACATTCTTTGGTCTCACCCAGTCCACTACTACCTCTATCTTACTCAGATCCACTGATACTCCTTCTTTAGACACTACATGCCTTAGAAATGAAATATGTTCTAGTTAGAACTCGCACTTCTTCAGTTTAGCAAATAACTTCTTCTCCCTAAGCATTTGCAGTACCAGTCTCAGATAAACTCCATGCTCTACAACACTCCTAGAATATACTAGGATGTCATCAATGAATACCAGGATGAACCAGTCTAAGTATTCATGAAAGACCCTATTCATTAGATCCATAAATGTTGCAAGTGTGTAAATCAAGCCAAATGGCATAACCATAAATTTGTAATGGTTGTACCGAGTTCGGAAAGTTGTTTTCGGAACATCCTCCATTTTTACCTTCAACTGGCGATACCTAGATCGTAGATCAATCTTAAAGAAAATCCACGTGCCTTGTAATTGGTCAAACAAATCATCGATCCTGGGTAACGGGTATTTGTTTTTTATCGTTACCTTGTTAAGTTCTCTGTAGTCGATGCACGTGCTCATCGACCCATCCTTCTTCTTCACAAATAGCATAGGTGCTCCCTAAGGAGAAACACTCGGTCAAATGTACCCTTTATTTAGCAACTCCTGAAACTATTCTTTCAACTCTTTCAATTCAGTTGGAGTCATACGATATAGAGCTTTTGATATTGACGTCGTACCTAGAGTTAACTATATAGCGAATTCCATTTCACAGTCTGGAGGTAATCCTGACAAGTCCTCTAGAAACACATCAAGGAACTTGCGTACTATAGGAATCGTCTACAGTTTACGTTCTTCTGCCGGCGTGTCTTTCAAAAATGCCAGATACCCTTGCCATCCTTCCCGAAGCAATCTACCCACTTGCAAAGCTGAAAGGATTTGTGGTGCAAAATGCACACATGACCCTATAAACTTGAATTCCTGCTTCTCTAAAGGTCTAAACATCACTTCTTTCCTATGGTAGTTGATACTGGCAAAACTGGAAGATAACCAGTCCATCCTTAGGATGATATCGAAGTCATACATATCAAATACTATAAGGCGAACTGGTAATACGCTTCCCTGGATCACTACTGGAAAGTCACGGACTACTTTGCTACATACAATTGCCGATCCCTATGGTGTAGCCACTACCAGTTCATAACCCAACTGTTGCATCTCTAATCGACACAGTTTAACAAAATCCATGGGAGATAAAGGAATGCGTTGCTCCCGAGTCAAATAATATAACATGTAAGAACCCAAACCATGACATATGAATTTAAATAATTAAGAGAGGGGTAAATTGGTAATTAAGTAGGCTTCATCGACGAAGTCCCTGTGCTGCTCGCCAAAGAAATTCAAAGGCTCTTCGATAAGGAGATGCCGAGGGGTTTCAAAAAATCAGTAATATCAAGTTTGTCGACAAGGCCATCGTCTCGTCGAAAAATTGTCTATATAGCCTTGTCGATGAGGACGCCATTCGTCGATGAGGAGTGGCTGAGTTAAAGGGCTATAAAGAGATATTTTTATTACTTCTTAGCTAAGAAAACTCAATTTCTCTCTCAATCTCTGTAGAAACTCATTGTACACTCCCTCTCTCTAGATTTCTTCGTCGTACGTCACTGGAATCATCGAACTGACATTACCACAAGGATCGGGGGAGGATTCTCTATGAGTTCTACGGATCTGATTTTTGTTTCGGGCATTCTCAAGTTTTGGCCCAAAATCGAGGTAAGACTCGGTTTTCAGTTCTGATTCAGTAGTTTTGTAGGTAACAGGGTTGTGAGTAACTTTAGTGCCATGGTTTGTAGGATTTGGAGCTTGGTTCACTATTTAGGGGCCTTAGAGTTCGGGATTGACCATTTGGGGAAAGGTAAGGGGAATTATGTTTATGTTGGTTATTTTTGAAATCGGACTCGGTGGAACTGTGGGTCACGGTCTTGTGTGTGTTTTGGTTACTCATTTGGGGAAATCTAATGGGTGAAAATTGTAGGTTTTTCATGTTACAGTTTTGGGAAAAGGGGGCGACAGGTTGTATACCTAGTTTTGTTGGAAAATCATAAATATATTGTGATATACATTGTGTTATAAGGATACTCGTGCCTTGACTTGTTTAAACTGTATGTGTTTGGAAAATCATGATTTTATATTACCAAATGGGTGTGGTTTTGTTTAGTTATATGAGCATGCATGAATTGTGTTTTGGTGAAATAGGAACGGGGTTCGAATTGTTCCAGGTTTTGAAATCTAGCTTTTGCCGAAGAGTGTGCAATACCACTAGATCGGTCAGCTTTTGAACCGAAGGGTGTGAAAACACCAGATCTGCACCAATTCAATGCTGATGCTATGCCAGGTTACCGGGGGCACCAGCTTTTGCCGAAGGATGTGAAATATCACCAGACTGCCAGTGTTTGTCGAAGGGTATGAGATATCACCAAATTGTCGATTTTTACCGAAGGGTGTGAAATACCACCAGACAGTTCGGCTTCGAGCTGAAGGGTGTCATGACACCAGAATGTATTGCTTGTTTTGTGAAAATACTAGAACTGGCTTAAACTGTTTTGACTGTGAAACTATGCGTGTTAGTACGTCATGATAACACTCATATGCCATACACCGATATAACCTGATTTTTCCTTACTGAGAGGTGTCTCACCCCTACTGCACATACATATTTTCAGGTCCTTCGAGTAACTGGAACTAGCGTCCTTGTGTTGGGAGCATAGTGATCGGTGTACTGCGGGAGGTGCTTGGGTAAGTACTAGGACTATTTCGGGTGTCCTTTTATAGATTGACCTTTTTCCGCTATGTACCTGGTTATTTATGGGGTACCTGGAAACCCCATAGGGTTGGACCCTCATTCATTGTGATGTATCGTTGGATTTGTATGATACAGGGACAGGTAGGGTTACTAATTCACCCCTGAGTCCCATTAGCGGGTTCGGGGCGTGACAACTTGGTATCAGAGCTAACCAGGTTGGTAGGTCTTGTAGACTTGGTTAGGCATAGTTGTGTGTACATACCAGAATAAAGGATGTTGGAAATGGGTAGAGTAGGTTGAGGGTTGTTTGTTGCTAGACAGGAACTCATTGGCGGTATTCTGTGTTTTTCCTAAAATGATGATTTCAGTAAAATCATGGCAAACCATTGATGATATTCATGTCGGTGTGATAGGACAAAGCTGGACCCGTGAGATGGTAGTTAACATGATTGGTTGTAGATAATTGTGTTAACTGTACGTGTTGTAGAAGTATTGATAGATTCCTATTGTGTTTTCAGAATGGAGCCCAAGGATAATAACCTGGGGAGTGGCTCCAAGGAGACTGCGAGCGATGAGTCTCCATTTGTGCCTCGAGGACTGACGAGGCAGGTTTTGTGAGAGATTGGGCGGAGTGTCAGGAGACTCGAACGTTCTCCTACTTCTGCGGCGTGCACCATTGAGAGGTTCACACGCATGCATCCTCCGACGTTCTCAAGAGGACATGACCCAACGATTGTAGAGGACTGGGTCGAGAAGATTGAGAGGATTTTGGAGGTCCTACATTGCATGGATAGGAAGAGAGTCCTCTATGCTACCTTCCAGCTATCTAGTGAGGTGGGTCGATGGTGGACTGCGGTGAGTCTACTAGAGAAGCAGAGAGCTGGTCCGGTGGAGATGATGTGGAGCCGTTTCAAGGAGGTGTTCTTCGACAGATACTTCCCAGCTACCACCTATGACGCTAAGGCGAATGAGTTTTCTGCTCTGACTCAAGGGAGTATGACTGTGCAGGGGTATACTGCTCGGTATATAGAGTTATCCCATTTCGCGCTGTGTTTGATCTCAAAAGTGTACAAGAAGACTCGAAGGTTTGAGAAAGGCCTGAGGAAGGATATCCGCAGATTAGTGGGTATGCTTCATATCTGAGAATTTTTGGTCTTGGTGGATAGGTCACTGTGATCGAGACTGGTATCCAGGAGAATGAGGTGGATTAAAAGCCGAAGAAGAGGCCAATACCTTCTAGTTCTAAATCTGGATCTTGTCAGGAATCATGGAAGAAAAGGAACAAGGGCTCGGTTTACCCTCAAAATACCAAGCGTCAGGGTTCTCAATTGGATCAGTCGTGTGATAGTTGTATCAGACGCCACAAGTGGCATGATGGTTCGTGCCAGTCGTTTGGGGGCAATTGCTACAACTGTGGCCTTTCAGGTCACGTGGCTCAGGATTGTCACACACCAAAGAGGGGTACGCCTTCTTCGAGTCAGAATTGGAAAGTAATCAGGTATCAAAAAGGACTTATCAGGCGAATACAGCTCCGACAAGGGTGTACTCGCTTACTCCAGTGGATGTTGAGCATGTGGGGAATGTGATGACAAGTACGATGATGTTGCTTTTTAATAGGGCCTTGGTTTTACTTGATTCGAGTGCGACCTATTTCTTTATATCTGTTAATTTTGTGAAACTGTGTGGGGTGGAGACCCAAGTCATGAAAGAAGTATTATCTGTAGCTACACCAACTGGGAGTGTATCATTCTATAGGAGGATGTTAGAAGACCGTCCGCTGGTAATTCAGGGAAGCTACCAGCGAATCTTGTAGTATACGACATGTCAGGATTTGATGTTATATTGGGGATGGATTGGCTATTCTCCAGTTATGCTGTGATCGACTATCATAGGAAGGTGGTAGTGTTCAGAGCTCCTGTGGAGCAAGAGTACGAGTTTATAGGATCAAGTGTGCATTCGACGTCACAGGTTCTATCGACATTACAGGTGAGGAGGTTACTCTGGGACGGACGTCAAGGGTACCTAGCTTACGTAAAGGAACCGCCGCGAGATGAGTTGAGGCTAGAGGATATTCGGGTAGTCAGCGAATTCCCGGATGTGTTTCCAGAAGATTTACCCAGTTTATCTCTAGATCATAAGGTGGAGTTCACGATAGAGTTACTGCTTGACAAAGCACCGATCTCTAAAGCTCCGTTCCAGATGGCTCCAGCAAAACTTCAAGAGTTGAAGGAGCAGTTGCAGGAATTACTAGATAAGGGATTCATTCGACCTAGTGTTTTGCCTTGGGGAGCTCCAGTTTTGTTTGTAAAGAAGAAGGACGGGTCGATGCGCATGTGCATTGATTATTGTCAGATCAATAAGGTGACTGTGAAGAACCATTACCCTTTGCCTCGTATCGATGATCTCTTTGACCAGTTGCAGGGGATGTAGGTCTTTTCGAAGATTGATTTACGATTAGGGTATCATTAGGTGAGGGTCGGATCTGGGGATGTGGCGAAGACTGCTTTCCGAACCAGATACAACCACTACGAGTTTTTGGTCATGCCTTTTGGGCTGACAAATGCTCTAGCAGCAGTGTTCATGGATCTGATGAACAGGGTTTTCCATGAGTACCTAGACCAATTTGTGGTGGTGTTTATTGATGATATTCTGGTATACTCGAGGAGTTCAGAATAGCATGAAAGTCATCTGAGGTTAGTATTATAGATTCTGCAAGAGAAGAAGTTGTATGCTAAACTGAAAAAGTGTGAATTCTGGTTAAATCAGTTGGTATTCTTAGGCCATGTTGTGTCTAAGGACGGTATCTTAGTTTATCCTAGTAAGATTGAAGTTGTGGTCAACTGGGTGAGGCCAAAAAATGTGTAGGAGGTTCGGAGTTTTCTAGGACTGGCGGGTTATTATTGTCGGTTCATGGAGGGTTTCTCTAAGTTGTCTGGGCCTCTAACTCGATTGACTAGTAAGGAGGTGAAGTTTGAGTGGACCAGTGATTGCAAGTAGTTCTTTTAGGAGTTGAAGCACCGACTGGTTACTGCTCTAGTTTTGACCATTCCTTCGGGGGATGGCAGTTTTGTGATTTATAGCAACATGTCTCTGAAGGGTCTGGGATGTGTGCTTATGCAATAGGGTAAAGTAGTAGCGTATGCTTCTTGGCAACTGAAAGAATACGAGAAGAATTATCCTACACATGATTTGGAATTAGCTGTTGTTGTATATGCATTGAAGATCTTGCGACACTGCTTGTATGGTGTGCAATGCGAGATTTTTATTGACCACAAAAGTCTCAGGTACTTTTTCATACAGAAGGAATTGTATATGAGGCAGATACGATGACTTGAGTTGATTAAAGACTACGATTGCACTATCAGTTATCACTAGGGGAAAGCTAACATGGTAGCTGATGCATTGAGTCGAAAGTTGGATCATGTAGCAGTATATGCAGTTGTAGCTTAGCATCATATCAGACAGGATCTAGAGAACTTGGGTATAGAGTTGGTGGTCGGTGACCATCAGACTTTTATTACTAGCTTGGTGATCCAGCTGACTTTGTTTGAGCGTATTAAAGCCACGTAGGCCAGTGATGAAGAGTTAACTGAGATTGTGGAGAAGGTACAGCAGGGGTTGGCTACGGAGTTTAACATCTCCGAGGGAGGCGTGTTGAGGTTTGGGACTAGGTTATGTGTTCCAAATGACGATGAGATCAGAAGGACGATTCTGGAAGAAGCGCATCATTTGTTGTATACGATACATCCGAGTAGTACGAAGATGTATCGGGATTTGCGCGAGACCTTCTGGTGGAGTGGTATGAAAAGGCAGATTGCTCAGTTCGTGGAGCAGTGTCTGACGTGTCAGTAGGTGAAAGCTGAACATCAGAGGCCGGCAAGGCCGTTACAGTCCTTAGTCATTCTGGAATGGAAATGGGAGCATATTTCCATGGATTTTGTGACCGAATTGCCGCCAACACTTCACAGGCAGAATGCTATCTAGGTGATCATGGACAGGTTGTGTAACACCCCAACCCCGAAGGGTCTGAGATGTTTACTTTTTACTATTGATTTATAGCGGAAGTAAATAAACTCAATTATTATTAAACGAGAGCGCTAATTATCCATATTACAATCATTTATTTTAAAAGAAGAAAAATTACACAAGCATAAATATCTGGCATCATGCTAATATTTCTAATCAATCTTTATTTTTCTATCCCCACCCGCATGCTTGCTAAGCCTGATTTCCGACATGCCCTTCAAAGTTATCTGAAATAAAAATATGATTGGAGTGAGACGACACTTAGTAAGTAAATAAGATTATTATTAGTGTGTGGCCAAAATGAGCTTTTAAAAATTTCGTAAAATAATATTTAATACTATAACTTCAAAATTTCTTCTAAAATAAATGTAAATCTCAAAATTTCTGCATAAAACTTTTACCATCAACTATAACAGTAAAATTTTATAACCATATACTGTGACCGTTAAATTAAACTTTTAATTTTAAAATTATAAAAATATTTAACTATATACATACATATACTTTTCCTTATGCGTTTCCTTTAAATCGTCATTTAGGCACAAGAATAACCCTTTTCATATAAACTTATACTTTTCCTTCAACTCATTAATAACTCTGTACACGTAATTAAATATGTATAAACATATAAGGTAAAAACCACCCTTAGACCTATTTGCCGTAAGTCATGTTTACTCCCATGACTGGGTTGTGTGGTCCGAAGACTGGACTTAGCTAGCTGGCCGACCAAACTAATCAACATACATAAACATTAAGTGAGATTTTCCTTATTAAGTCCTAGTCCGAAACCAGGTGCGCACTCAGGAGAAATCCACTAACATAAATAACCACTCTGTAAACAGTAGGAGTGTACAAAATTTACCAAAAAACCAAAAATCGAACCGAAAAAACCAAAAATCGAATTAATAAAAAATAATCATGATTAAACCGAAAACAAGTGGGCTGGACATCTTGGCCCAATTGAGAAATCCTGTAACATATGCAGAATTTGGACAAGTGGAACTTGGATGGAAGCGTGGAACTGTGGAAGGGCTGAGGTCGAAGCTGGAGCCTGGAGAGATGGCGAACGGAGCTGCCTCGAGTGTACGACAAAGGGGAATTCGAGAGCTATCCACCAAGCGGCAAGGGCGGCGATGGAGGAGGAGGTGGAAGCAGCCGTCGTGCGAGGCGACACAGCGACGGCGACGGGAGATTTCTTCACCGTCTTGGTGTGCAGTGCACACGCCCCATCTCTGTCTCTGTGTGTGTGTGTTTGCGAGAGAGAGATGGCGGACGGAGCTGCCACTGGTGTACGACAAAGGGGAATTCGAGAGCTATCCGTCAAGCGGCAAGGGCGGCGGCGGAGGCAGAGGCGGAGGTGGAAGCAGCAGACATGCGAGGCGGCACAGCGACGGCGGTGGGAGATTTCTTCACCTTCTTCTTGGTGTGCAGTGCACACGCCCCATCTCTGTCTCTGTGTGTGTGTGTGTTTACGAGAGAGAGAGAGAGAGAGAGAGAGAGAGAGAGAGAGAGAGAGGCCACCAGCGAACTGCAAAGAGGGCAAGGCACATGCAGGAACCACATGCTAGCCAAGTAGCCATCCCACATCGGTTGGAAATGGGAAGAGAACTATATCCCCACCTTATATATATTTTATCTGATGTTTTGGGCTTTGCAACTAAAGCCTTGGCGTAAGAGTTATATAATGACATAATGGGATGTGGCTGTTAATGCAGCCCAGGCTCTATATTAGTGTTGTTTTGATTATTCAAATTTCGGTAAAACCGAAAATAACCGAACCGAACCGCAAAGTTCACGGTTTGGTTTGTTCATAAACCAACGGTATACGGTTTGGTTTCGATTCAGTCATTTTGAAAATCGAGGAGTTCGGTTCGGTTGGCGGTTTTGGCAAAAATCGAACCGAACCGAACCGTGTACACCCCTAGTAAACAATGTGGGTGCACTCTGATCCGTTTAAACTTTAAGCTGCGGTATCGAGCATCTGTAACTTTGAACTTGCTTTGTCATAAGGGGTTTTAAAACCATCTTATTATAATTTATGTAATTTAAAATAATCTCGTGAAAATTTCATCTTTACTCATATTTTCATGAATAATGCAACGTAAAAATAAACTTATGCCTCACAATTTTTGTGTTAAAAATATATATAATTTTTTTTAATAAAAAGAAATGCTAAAAATTTACCCGAGGGGATTAGAACATTTCTTAACCCAAAAATAAATGCAAGTATATTAAAGATAGAACTGGTATAATTAAATATACGTAAAAATAAACTTATGGAAATTTTATGGAACTAAGTAACATAATTGAAATTTACTTATAAAATAAACTCGGGTATGAATTTTAAATAAAAAAGAAACTAAGATAATCAAATTTACTTACCTTCTTCTTTTACCTTGTGCTATGAACACAATAACTATTTCTAAGAAATGAGATCAGAAAGAGTGGGTGAGTGAGAACTTACTCAAAAATTCTCTCCACTACAAATTCTTTCACTCGCTAATTCTTCTCTTCCTTAGAAAAATTGTTGTGAAAAATGAAGGTTGAGAGCTTCCTATTTATAGGAAAATTTTGGAGAAGAAATGGAATTTATAAAAGTGTGGGGAAATTGGTGAAATTATAATTTTTTTAAAATTAAAGAATGAGCAAGGTATGGGTTGAGTATGGGATAGGGATGGAGGCCATGTGGGAGTGCTTGCCACCATTCCCATTAAATAAATTTTTAATTAATTATTTACTTAATTAATTAGTTAATTAATTATTTTATTATTTTATTTTTTTAATCATTATTATCATTGTTATTACTTGTAAACTATTTTTAGTATTTATTTATTTTATTACTTATTTTTGAAAAATAATTAAATTTGAATTTTGAAAACTTATGTGGGCCCCACATGGTCTTGTAGGCCCCACATAACTTCGAGACCCAAGTGGGTCCTACGTAACTCCAATACTCCTTATACGATTTTATGAGCCCTACATAACTCCGGGACTCATGTGAATCCCAAACAACTTCGGGACTCATGTGGGCCCCACATAGTCTTGTGGGCCCACATATGATACCTATATTATTATTATTTTGTTACTATATATTTCTACAAATTATGTCTGTCAAAACACTATTTTATGTATATATGCTTATTTACGTGTACAAATAGTGTCTATCTTGTTTATCCTATGAAATTCCATTTTGACCAAACCGACCTCTAGGGAGCGACTGAGCCGCAATGGTTTCTGAGTACTCGCTAAGACAAGGTCTTTTTTAGGCATCAAATATGGAATCAAGGATCTTATATAAAAACACTTCTGTATTGATATTAACTTAATGACCATTTTTATTATTTTATTATTATTGTGCTTTAATCGTATATATATTTTTGGGTCATCACAAGTTGACGAAATCTTCTCACTTCTTACCGATGTACGTGCTTGAGATAGTTAGAATGCATGGCATACTGGTGCCCATTGTGTCAGATCGAGACCCGAGGTTTACTTCTCAATTCTGGATGAGCTTGCAGGATGCACTGGGGACGAAGCTTACCTTTAGTACAACGTTCCACCCCCAGACTGATGGACAGTAGGAGAGGACAATACAGATCTTGGAGGATATGTTGCGGGCTTGTGTATTAGACTTCGGTGGTAGTTGGATATAGATTATGCCATTAGTAGAGTTTGCTTATAACAATAGCTTCTAGGCTAGTATCGGGATGGCACCGTTCGAGGCTTTCTATGGTCGGAGGTGTCGATCGCCTCTGTGTTGGGACGAGGTTGGTGAACGTCAGGTGTTAGGACCTGAACTTGTGCAGCAAGCATCTAAGAAGGTGGGTTTGATCCAGGAGAGGATTAAATCAGCTCAGGGTCAGTAGAAGAGTTACACAGATGTTCGCCGCCGTGAGTTAGAGTTCGAGGTGGGTGTAAGGTATTTCTGAGGATCACTCCAATGAAAGGGGTGATGAGATTTAGGAAGAAGGGTAAGTTAAGCCTGAGATATATCAGACCATTCGAGGTTCTTAAGTGAGTGGGTCTAGTAGCTTACAGGATTACCCTACCCCTAGCACTCTCGATGATCCACGATGTGTTTCACGTATCGATGTTGAGGAGGTACGTGTTGGATCCATTGCATGTTATTAGTTACAAGGACTTGGAGATTAGGGATACTTTAGCGTACGTGGAGGTACCTATCTAGATCGTGGACCATAAAGTTCAGAAGCTACGTACCAAGGATATACCGTTAGTAAAAGTATTGTGGTGGAATCACGAGGTTGAGGAAGCTTCTTGGGAATTGGAAGCGAAAATACGCCGAAAGTATCCACAGTTGTTCTGAGTATGTGTACATTACCCTACTTTATATTCGAATAAGTGGTTAGTCTTAGGGAGTGTGTGTATTGAACTCCTGAGACAGTTTATATATGTAACCACGGTATTCCTCCGCCATAAGTAGGGGTATGTATATGTTGTGATAGGGCTGCGTTGTAGTAGTCGCCAGTTTCTTTCTAGAGTTGGTTGTATGTATGAGTTTATGAACGAGAGATTGCAAATTTTGAGGACGAAATTTTTATAAGGAGGGGAGGTTGTAAGAACCTGAACCATGATATATGAATTTAAATAATTAAGAGAGGGGTAAATTGGTAATTGAGTAGGCTTCGTCGACGAAACCAGAGTTTGTTGACGAGGCCATCGTCTCTTCGATGAGCTATCTATATGGCCTCGTTAAGGAGGATGCCATTCGTCGACGAGGAGTGGCCAATTCAAAGGGCTATAAATAGATATTTTCATTACTTCTCATCTAAGAAGACTCAATTTCTCTCTCTATCTCTCCAGAAACTCATCGTACACACACACTCTCTCTCTAGATTTCTTCGTCGTACGTTGCTGGAATCGACGATCCGACGTTACCACAAGGATCGGGGGAGGATTCTCTACAAGTTCTACAGATCGGATTTTCTTTTCAGGCATTCTTGGGTTTTAGCCCAAAATCGAGGTAAGGCTCGATTTTCAATTCTGATTCGGAAGTTTTGTAGGTAACGGGGTTGTAAGTAACTTCTATATTGTGGTTTGTAGGATTTGGAACTCGGCTCACTATTTAGGGGCCTTAGAGTTCGGGATTGGCCATTTTGGGAAAGGTAAGGGAAATTATGTTTATGTCGGTTATTTTTGAAATTGAACTCATGGAACTGTGGTCCACGGTCCTGTGTGTGTTTTGGTTACTCATTTGGGGAAATCTAACGGGTGAAAATTGTGGGTTTTTCATGTTACAATTTTGGGAAAAGGGGGCGACGGGTTGTATCCCCTGTTTTGTTGGAAAACCATAAATATATTGTGATATACATTGTGTTATAGGGATAGCCGTGCCTTGACTTGTTTAAACTGTATGTGTTGGAAAATCATGATTTTAGATTACCAAATGAGTGTGATTTTGTTTAGTTATATGAGCATGCATGAGTTGTGTTTTGGTGAAATAGGAACGGGGTTCCGAATTGTTCCAAGTTTTGAAATCCGGCTTTTGCTGAAGAGTGCGCAATACCACTAGATTAGCTGGCTTTCCAGCCAGAGGGTGTGCAAACACCAGATCTGCACCGATTTAATGCTGATGCTATGCCAGGTTACCAGGGGCACCGAATTTTACCGAAGGGTGTGAAATATCACTAGACTGCCGGCGTTTGCCGAAAGGTGTGAGATATCACCAGATTGCCGATTTTTACCGAAGGGTGTGAAATACCACTAGATAGTCCAGCTTCGAGCCAAAGGGTGTGATGACACCAGAATGTATTGCTTGTTTTGTGAAAATACTGGAACTGACTTAAACTGTTTCGACTGTGAAACTATGCATGTTAGTATGTCATGATAACACTCATATGTCACGCACCGATATAACCTGATTCTTCCTTACTGAGAGGTGTCTCACCTCTACTGTACGTACATACTTTTTGGGTCCTTTGAGTAACAGAAACTAGCATCCTTGTGTTGGGAGCGTAGTGGTCGGTGTACTGCGAGAGGTGCTTGGGTAAGTACTAGGACTATTTCGAGTAGCCTTTTGTGGTTTTGGCTGGTACCTAGATTGTGTTTTGTATTTTGGAACCTGAATTTTGTGTATAGACTCTGGTATGGTACAGTATATGTATAGATTGACCTTTTTTTGCTATGTACCTGGTTATTTATGGATGTGTATAGGGTACCCGGAAACCCCACGAGTCGGACCCTCATTCATTGTGATGTATCGTTGGATTTGTATGATACAGGGACAAGTAGGGTTACTAATTCACCCCTGGATCCCACTATTAGGTTCGGGGCATGACAGTTAGCTTCATTGGAAAGCATGTAAATATTACCTGTTACCACATCTCCAGCATTTTCTGCATCATCTGGAGTCAAAGAGTACACCCTGGCCTAGGCAGTACCCCCTTGCTGTAAATCTTGTGGCGCTTGCGCACCACCTCTGAAAAGCTATTGTGAAGCTCCGTCGTACCTTGGAAGATTATAGTCCCTTGCCTGATGTCTCGTCTTGCCACATCGTAAACAAGCCCCCATAGCCCTCCAACATTGCCCTGCGTGAAGTTTCCCACACATAGAACAAACAGAAGCTGACATGGTAATCTGAGAAGCACCACTACGGTTCCTCTTCTTCCATTTACCTTGCTTTGCTCTTCCATAAGAACTAGAAGGCACGAGTCTCTTCTTCAAGATCTGGCCCCCGACATCCTCCTGCAGACTCTCCTCTACTATAGTGGCTCTGTCAAGCAGAGTAACAAAGTCCTGCATCTGCCAGATAGTCGTCTGCCTGCGAATCTCCTTCCTCAGGCCCCTCTGAAATTTCCAGGCCTTCATTGCCTATTCCGGAACCATGAATGGAGCAAAATGGGATAGCTCCTAAAATCTGGCAGTGTATTGTTGAACTGTCAGCTGCCCCTGCTCTAGACTCATAAATTCCTCAATCTTGGCATTCCTGACCGTGGTTGAAAAATAGCGTTCAAAGAATAACTCCTTGAATCTAGCCTACATCACTACTACAGGGATGGGTCGATGCTCTTCAAGCATCTTTACAGATTTTCACCATCTCTTTGCTTTGCCCGACAACTTGAACGTTGCGAAGGCCACTTTCTGCTTCTTAGTGCAGTTCAGGATGTCTAAAATCTTCTCAATCTCATAGATCCAATTCTCAACTCGAATCGAGTTTGCACTTCCTATAAAAATAGGAGGCTTCAATCACGTGATTTGATCAATAGAACATCCCAACTCAGTCACAGGACGATCTTGCCCCCTATTCGTCCAAACCACCTCAGCCATCAATTGCTGAATGAAGTCTCGCAGAACATTCGTGGAATCACTGCCAGCCTCAGGGCCAGCTCCCTCACTGGTACTACCTCCAACATTGGTAGTATTATCCCTGGATTCCATCCTAAAAAGCAATTAAGGAAAACAATTAGAAGCTTAACCAACTAACACCGCAATACTAAAAACTTACTTCCTATAATAACACTCCTAGTACTGACATACCCTAATGACTCACATGCTCATTCTGACTCGAGTTCTACCCTTCCACTTAGAAACAAAACCGTTAATAGATTGCCATGATTTTCTGAACCTTTCGAATGATCCATAAAAGTACAGAAGTCTATCAATGGATTTTTGTCTCTAGGTATACAAAGCAACACTCGTTAATCTTATTCACATCCTAAACTCTAGTATATTCTAAACTACAAAACCTAGTAACCTAAGCTCTATGTATACCCCTAACCAGGCAGTATGAATCACATCACACTTCCGATTGGTTAAGGGCCCTGATACCATACTGTAACGCCCCAGTCGTTTATACAAACTTAGAGTGCTACTATACATATGGAATACATGTATCTAATAAACATACATAAACAACCCGCCCTAAACAGGGACAAACAGGTGTAACTCATACATATCTGTATTCATGCACAGCGGAAAACATAAGCATTCACATTTAGGGTTCTATTAGACATATACCAGAGTTCTATCTATATTCCTCAATACGAAGGATCCATGTGTAAAACATAAACATATTACACTCTCTGACATTCTATCGGGCTAACCACCCAGTACTAATACAAAAACTTACGTCTACTAACAAGACTATACTCTCCAAAGTCCCTCTAGGAGACTAAGATCGACGTCCTGTAGGGCCTGAAACAAAGGTTGTAAGATTAGGGTGAAACACTTCTCAGTAAGGTGGACGATATTACAACGGCACGTGACTACATGATTTTATTCCGGTTAAAATCAATTGCACAATATTACATACACAGTACAGTACTATCAGAGATATATAAGCTAGAGTTCCTAAGTTTAGGGTAGGGTACAGGCCCATACATTGTATGATCCCTCCACACGGTACTCAAACCTGTGACTTTGCCCATTTCAGTTTTTAAATCATGTATATGAAATTTAGGACAATGACCAGCTTTGGAACTTCTGTAAATATGCCTAATTACCCCGTGGCACGGGTTGTGCACTGATAACTCTGACAGGGCCCTGTTCGTGCAAGCACTGTCAAGTATCACATATATAGTCCAACTGCCCCACCTGGTCCATTATTTCACCAGTGGCCCTAATCACTCCTGCAAGTTGACTATCTCGATACCCACACTGATTCACATGTGTGGTTGCACTGTACCTCAGCTAGCAACGGAACCGCGCCTCTGGCTACTTAAAGCCTCAGATAACCTGGAGTATCTTTCAACTTCTTCGGATTATCTTTCAACTCCTTCAGAGTATCTTTCAACTCCTTTAGTAACAAGTTGTGGTCCCAATCAATCATATATGTAATTTACAATAAAACATAACAACCTATGCAGTTCCAGTATTTTCACAACCATAATCGTGCAATCTTTCATGCATTTTTCTTTTTTGTCAGACAGTGGTGTTAACCGGTACAAACGCTCTCTGTTCAACCCTTTTACATTTTAAAGCTCGATTATTAACTGA
This sequence comes from Malania oleifera, assembly GCF_029873635.1. NCBI lineage: Eukaryota > Viridiplantae > Streptophyta > Magnoliopsida > Santalales > Ximeniaceae > Malania > Malania oleifera. The sequence continues at coordinate 33,823,085 of NC_080426.1, read as the reverse complement.
CACCTATTTTCCACATTTTCATATAACAGAATGAAATTTTAGTTTTCATGGTTCATTCTCAAATATAATAATTCAGTATGTTCCATTTCATATCTTATGTCACGTTCGTTTCATCAAAAACCGCTTTAATCAGCGTATAATTCAAAAAATACCATTTGGACCGCAAACATGGGTATCAAGCAGTTTCTACCTTAGTTTTAAAGCAGTTAAAGTAGTTTTGTAAAATTCAGAGTTCATATGCCAAAACCCCTATTTTTTTGCCAAAAATTGTAAACCGTAAAATTATAATAAATAACATTTATACTCGGTAAAATTTTGCAAATAAGCAATCAAAATGTGAATAGAGGCATAAGCCAACTTTCTAACGGTTCATTTTTTTAAAAATACTGATGTAAACAAATCCCCTTATCTTAATCCCAAAAATAGAAATACGAACGGATCGATCCAAAACAATGACCCGGGATCCTTGAAACCTAGAAACTGAAGAACATTACTTCACTATAATTTCAACTAGTACATAACTACAAATGAGAAACGAAATTAGATCCTTACCTCGATTTTAGGGAAAAACCCAAAAATCCTCAGATCGAAAATTTGATTCGCTATAATTATAGAGATCCTCCTCCTAATCAACGTAGTCATGTCAAATTGTTGATTCCGGCAACGGACGGCACGAAATCCTAGAGAGAGAGTGGGCTGGTTCGAGTTCTAGAGAGAGGGAGAGAGAATAGGACAACTTAGCATGGAAGTACTAAATGTTCCATTTATGATTCGGTTGACCGGCCAGCCTCATCGATGAGTTGGAGTTCTCGTCAACGAGCCGAAGCAAGTCACTCGTGGCGGAGAGAGTGACCTCGTCGACGAGCCTGAGATTTCAGAATCTCTGAAATTCCCTCGGTATCTTCTCGTTGACGGGCCTATGCATCTCGTCGCCGAGTTGCAAAAAAGACTTTGTCGACGAGAAATGGAGCCTCGTCAATGAGCTCCGCTGTTTTATCCTTTTTAATTTCCCCTCTCTTTTCTTTATTTATTTTCCAGATTCAGGTCCCTACACTACTGTTTGCCCTTTTTAAATTTTATTTTCTCCTTTTTCTTTATTTATTTTTTTATTTCCCGGGTTCGAGTTTCTACGTGGCTGCTCCCCGTACTACCCATTATGTTTCTATTCTACGGATTATTTGCTATGTTAAGAGTACTTTGTTCCATGGACTTCACTTTTCTTCTACTTAATCACTTGATCTTATGGGGTATTCTGATGTTGATTGGGCTATAGATCCTATTGATTATCAGTCTACTATTGGTTATTGTTTATTCCTTGGAACCTCTCTAATTTCTTAGTGAAGTGATAAACAAACGGTTGTAACTCGATCTAGTACAGAAGCCGAGTATCGGGCTCTTGCGGATGCCACTTCCGAGCTTTTATGGCTTCGATGGTTGTTCGAAGATTTGGGTCTTGTTCATGATTATGCCTCCCCTCTTTATCGTGATAATAAGAGTGTCATTCAGATGGCTCACAATGATGTTTTCCACGAGCATTGAGATTGACTGTCTTGCGGTCTATTAAAACTTATCTTTGTTCATTCTATTGATCAAACTGTTGACATTTTTACCAAGTCTCACCTTCCTGGACATTTTCATGACTTGCTATCCAAACTCAAGTTGGTTTCCTCCTCACCATCTTAAGTTTGAGAGAAGGTGGGGGGGGGGATGTTAGCCTTAATTATAGGAGTAATAGTGGGGATTTGATTAGTCTGGATTATAGGAATGATTGTGGGGATTTGATTAGATTATACTGTGATTCTTTCTTTCTTTGTATAGTCTCCTTTTGTATAAATACCCCTTCTACAATGATAATATATCATCTAATTTTCTCTCATTCTTCTTGATCTAATAGGAATGTTGAATTATCCGTCAACATAAATTAAGAATTATTTGGTCTGAATGATTAAATATTTGGGTTAGATATAAATTATAATCTGCTCATTCAATAACTTGCCTATAAGCAATAAATTGCTCGGTCCGAACCGCCCTACCATTAACTATAGAGATGGAAAAGTGAGTCCCCTAGGATTGTCCTTAGCATTATTCTAACCTCCAACTAATAATAATTCATTCTTCATAAACCCTTTTGTTTCTAGGCAAGTATTTTTATAAATTTTTTTAAAAGATGCAATCACCTCTATTAATGCTTCAATTATATGGAAGTTCTAATGTCTTTATGAAAATTTTAAAATTGTACGAACTGTCGTTGACATTTACCCTTTAAGATAGTTATACTTTTAGACCCGATTGTCACCCACCCATCAATTAACTATCAAGTAATCAAACAAGATTTTAAGAAAATTACTCTTTTATCCTTTAGCCTTTAAGACATGAAATAATATAGATATTATTCAAATATCTCAAAGAAAATTTTGTAACCAAACCCATCTACCTTGCACCCATGCATAATTTTTCTTTTCTATTATGTTATTATGAGTGTGGAGAGCGAAAAAGAGAAAGGATATGATCATTTTTAAATTTTTTTCACTTGACCACTTCACGAGACATAAATTGGAGAATAAATTATAATTCTACTTTAATATCAAATTTAAAAAGTTAGTGATATAAAAATATTAGGTGATCATTTAGTATTATTGTAAAGAATTATGAAAACGAAAATGAAAAACAAAAGAAACTAAAATCAAAAACCAACAACTTGTTTGATTAAAGTTTCTAGAACTAAAACAAATTAAAAACTTGATTAAACAAATATTTATTTTTGTCATTGGATCAAATAAAAATTACAAATATGATTAAAATAATAAAAGTACAAAGTAATATAAATTTAAAATGAAAAAACACATTCTAATTATTTTTCTTAATTATTGTAACAATCTTATTTTTTATGAAAATATAGTACAAATATTTTGCAAATGGTTTTTATTATTTTTAAATTTTTTAAAAATTTTATGGCATTTTTATTTAATATATTTTTCATTTATATGATTATTTTATTTTAATTTTAATTAAAAGCATTTAATCCAAAAAAGTTAACTCTGAATATTAAAATATTCTATTAACATCTTTAATGTATAAAAATGAGAACAAAAAACCAAAAATAGAAACGATACCAAACAAACCGTTGTAAAGCTTTGCATCTTGTTGAACCTTATTTAACATAATATCTTTTTTGTTTTTATATAGAATTTTGTGTCAATAGAAGTACTTAATGGTTATGTTAATTTTTATATGAAAAATTATATTAAAACATGTCACATTTTACATAATTGATCAAATTTTAAAATTTTAAATAATTTTTAATTAATTAATATTGATTAAAATTAAACAATTTAAAGATCACCTAAAATTTAAGACTGAATTAATTGTCTAAATATAATTATAATCAGGCAACTGCAACTTGAGTTTTTTTCCCGATTTAACTTATTTTTAAAAAATATATATTAAATAATACCCTATTCTGAAAAGTATTTTCCAGAATGACTCTGACGTAATCTCGCTACTTGGAATAGCGAGATTTAAACAAATCTCGCTATTCCAAGTAGTGAAATTTACTTTGGATGAAGGATGCTGCTATGGACGCGTGGCAAATCTCACTGGTTCATCGAGTGAGATTTTCTTAAGAACACTAATTGCTCAACCACCTGGCGTTGAACGCGTGGCAAATCTCGCTTGTTCATCCAGTGAGATTTGCTTCGAATTGGGATTATTTCATTCATCCGTCTTTGGACGCGTGACAAAACTCGTTGGACCATCCAGCGAGTTTTGCTTGCCTATTGAATTTCTTCCTCGTCTGTGCTCGCAGACGAACCAGCAGCAGAGAGTACCAACGCTTTGCAAAGGAGACTTCAACTTTGCAGACCTGCCGGACGATTGGACGGGAGAGTAGAGCAGGTGACCGTTGGACTCTCCGACCATTGCTCGTTGAGCGTTGGGGAGAAGGCATAAAAGGGAGAGATGAGGTATGTAATTTTTTAAACCCTTTCCTGCTCACATTTTTTATTTTGGTAGAATATGTTATTTTGATTCAAGTTTTAATACTTTTGTTATTGATTGGAAGCATTTGTCGGAAATTCCCAATACTGAGGTTAGGATTATTCTGATTTTCTTTTCTATTTCCTTGAATTTAATATTATATTTCCTGTTATGTATTTCATGTGTATTTCCTGTCGTTTATTTTATTTTTATTTCTTGTAATTTATTTCATGCATATTGTTTGCGCCATAATATTAACATGGAAGAAACAAGAGGGAGTTTCAAATTATTATTATTAAGTATGAACATTTTTATTTATAATTATGTTTATAATATTATGCATTTTTCATTGTTGAATAATGACAAAAGATATGGATTGTTCTGAAATTGCTTAGAATTTCATTAATTGTTATGAATGTGAGCAACCTTTTTCATTAATTTTCAGGGAATAGTTATGAATTTTAATTATTGTTGCTGAAATTGCAACCTTTTTTAAAATTACACTCTTTTAGGAATTTTTTAGAATCTGTATATATATAATTAAAAAAAAAAAGGGCAGCGTATTCAAAGGTTGCTACATAGTTTTAAAAAAAAAATTCAAAAATGGATGTAACCATTTATGTATATGAAATTGCTTAGAATTAAAGTTGTGTGTAATATATAAAACTTTAAAAATCATATATTATAAGATTGAAGATAATGATATACTATTTTATTATTTATTATAATATATTAATTATTAATGAAACTTAATTCAATTATGTAATGATAGTAAGAATTATTTATTAATTTAAATTAATATTAAAAATTAAAAATACTAATTTAATTAATAATATTATTGTTAATTAATAAATAATATTCTATTATTTTAAATAATAGAAAATAATTAAATTTTCATTAAAAATTAAAATAACTTGCTTTTAAGTTTCTAATTGTAAAAGTATTATTATTTTTATTCAAAATATATTTAAAAATGGCTATATATTATTTTATTATATATTATAATATATTAATTATTAATGAAACTTAATTCAAGTATGTAATGATGAATAAGAATTACTTATTAATTTAAATTAATATTTACAAATTAAAAATACTAATTTAATTAATAAGATTATTGTTAATTACTAAATAATATTATATTATTTTAAATAATAGAAAATAATTAAATTTTCATTAAAAATTAAAATAATTAGCTTTTAAGTTTCTAATTATAAAAGTATCATTATTTTTATTCAAGCTATAATTAAGAGTGGCTATATATTATTCTACTATGTATTATGATATATTAGTTATTATTAAATTTTTAAATATATAATTTTTCATTGAAGATGTTAATAATTTATTATAACTTTTTAAAAAGGTAATATTTCAATCGTATATATATTTGTAATTATATTTTTAAATACATTTAAAATAATAAAAAAAAAAAGTAGACTACTATGTAAAAGAAAAAAGTAATGAAAATGTTTCAAATCATGTATGCATGCAATTGTACGCACACATATATGTACCAATATATTTTGACATATTAGTTATTTTAATTCAATTCTGGATTGAACAAAAACTATTTATTAATTTAAATTAGCATTAAATAAATTAATATGTTGAATTAAATTAGTAATATTCATTTTATATCATAGTAATATGTTGTACATATACATTAATAACAAGATTATTGTTAATTAAATATAATAATTTTATATTATTTATTAACCTATTAATTATTAATAAAATATAATTAAATTATGGAACGAATAAAAAGAACCATCTATAAATTTAAATTTACATTAAATAAATAAAAATAATAATTTAGTTATAGATACTATTTTTGTTGGCCTTATAAGGCTTAAAACCTTATTATCTTGTTTTGATACTAACAAACAAGTGAAATTTAATGTATTTGTGTGAGTAATGATATTTCAGGGCTCATATATGAAAAAGCAAAGGTCAAAGTGCTCAAGAGGATCAAATGAAGCTTAAAAAAGTCTAAGCATGGATTTAAAGACGATATATGAAACCTTGAAGAATATGAAGACATGAATGAGTTGTTGAAAGTCAAAGAATATTAAAGTCCAAAGAGCCAAAGAAAAGCAAAGTGAGAAAGCTCAAAGAATATGAAAGCTTGAAGAAAAGATGGAAGCTTGAAAAAACAAAATATGAAGACTCGAGAACCTAGAATGAGAAAAGTTTTAGAAGTTTTCATGTAAGTAATTTAAATGTTTAAAATATCGTTTGCAATATTTTGAAACTCTTAGGTTAACTTCTTGGACCTAATACCTTTTCAAATATCTGTAAAATAATTTTATGAAGTCAAATATTATTTTAAAAAGGTTAGAGTCATTTTTGGAATAAAAAACAACAAAAAGAGTTTTTCCATTTGCTGTCAGTTTTTATATAGCTGCATTGAAGTGAATTTTTCTCTATCAAAACCTCATTATTTTAAAAAGTGTTCAACATGAAAGTTTTAGGATTTTATCTTAGCTTTCATTTTACACCTAAAACACCTAATTTGGAGTTATACATAAAAAGTTATGGCTAAAACACTAAAATAGGGTCACTACTGTCAGTCAGCTGAACACTGTTCACGGGAGGGACTTCAGATGACTGAACAACTGACTTCAGTCGACTGAAGAATAAGTTCAGCTGACTGAAGTATTTCCAGAATAGGCAGAAAGTTGCAGCAATGAGTTCAGTCAACTGAACTTGTGACTTCAGTCAACTGAACATTGTTCAATGGGTAAAAATTTAAAACTCTTGTTTTTAAAATATAGCTGTTTGAGCTCTAAACTTTCTAAAATTTTGGGAAACTCTCAAAGGAAACTTTTGTAACATGGAAACAAGTTTGAAAACCTATAAATACATGGTTTTGTAAATCAAAACTCATCCAAAAATTGAAAAATCTACTTGTAAAACTGAAAGTATTCTTGTTCTTCAAAAGCTCTCTTGCTCACTCATTGAAAAATTCTTTTGCTGAGAATTCTGAAGTGTCAATCCTTCATCTTCTGAATTTCTACTGTTAATCCTTATCTAAGAAGGATATTGGTGAATTCTACACTTGAACTTCATTGTATTTCATATTGATATTTTACATTCAAAGTATATAATGTTGAAATTGCATTAACTTGCTCTTTGAGAGAGTATACTTGTATGCAAATCTTATCTTGTGTTTCTTATAATTCTTTGAAGTTTCAAGGGTTGTTTGGATCGTTGGCTAAGCAAGGGGACATTACTTAGAGAGGCGGGCTCTAGCCTATGTAAGGAGTGACCGAACAAGGGAATATCGTTTGGAGAAGGCGGGCTGTAACCTTAACCAAGGAGTGTTGTAATCGATATTGTTCCACTTGTCAACGGAACTGAACTAGTGAATCCTTTGGTGGTTTGCCAAAGGCGAGGACGTAAGCTGGGTATAAGTCGAACCTCGTAAAAATCTTCGTCTCATTCTCTCCTTCCCTTACTCTTTATTTTCAGCATATTTAAATTATGTGAATGGTTTTAAATTTGAAAATCATATAAACTACATATATTTGGAAATCAAACAAACTTAAGGTTTAATTTTGGTTTGGGTTGCGGAAACCGAAAGGAAGTACGTTAGTTACACCATATATTGCGGAAACCTTACGGGAGTACGTTACTTGGTTAACATCCTAAAGATAAATTTACCAAGAGTTTATTTGAGTTCTAAATATTTGGAAAGAGTGATTTGATTCATCTATACAGGGCTTTACATCAGCAAGCATAAATTTTCATTCACTACAGGGCTTGATTCAAATTTGATAAATATAAACAAACAACCGTCTTGAATTGTTATATTACCAAAGTGCTGAATATCTTATATCTTGGTGTGGTTATTTGTTGTTTAACTTGTACTTGGCAAATAAATTGATTGTTTGGCTTGAAGATATTGTTTAATTGATTGGTTTTTTAATTGTGTTATTAATTGGATAAAGGAACTAAGTTCTCGATTTAATTAAAGAATTAAACAAACAAGTCAAGAATTGGTTAAAAAAAATAAAGGAAGTTTAAGGTATCTCAAAAGGAATTTAAAGAAATTTTTAAAAATCAATTCACCCCCCCCCTCTTGGGAAACTATTCTTAATTTCAATTTTTAACATAAATTAATGTCATAATCAAACGTTATAAATATATATTAATAATAAGTTTATTGTTAATTAATAAAATCTATATACTAAAAAATTTAAAAGTTATAAAAGAGTTTAATTATCATAATAGAGTTATAGGATGATTGAACGTGATTTTAGTTAATCTCGATTTATATAAATTTTCTTTAAAAAAAACATAAATCTCTTACAATATTAAAAAATATAACACTAACCTCTCGTTGACATTACATATGTCGACACTAATCCTATAATTTCCTTAATCTTCTTCTTTCTTATGCATACAAGAGTTGGGTTGTAGTTACTTGGTAATTTTTTTTATGTGTACCATTTGAGAACACAAGTTCGCGAACATAAATTGTAAATTGTATCAATTTCAATAAATTTGAATGTAAAAGCATATATAATTTTACTTGAAGATACACAATTTTAAATTGATGCATGGCAATAAACTCATGTTGCAAAAATATATTAATACTTATTTTATTTTCTCTGGGGCAAAAATTAATAATTTTGTTATATAATTAAAATTTTATTTAATTCACTCATTTGAAGAAGATAATTGTTTTATACCAATTATTTAATAACATACTATCTGTATTCCTTATTTAAATGTTGAGTATTCATATTGTTAACCTAAAAAATCACCACAACTTTTGAAGTAAAAAAAAGATCCGGTATATTTTAAAAGTTCAAGAATTTTCCTAACTTATGAAGTGATTTGTCCTTAATTAAATAACATTCTGACATGCATATATAAATTATATATTTTTATGATAAAAAATATTATTACCTTATCTTTGGAGAGATCTCGAATTTGAATGTGAATTTGCATTGGATTTAAATAAAATGTAATGTAAAATTATATTAAAAATTACTCAAATACATCCAAATCTAAATCTAAGGTCTGAAATTTTTTTAACGAAATAAAGACACTCTAAAATCTATATACTTAAAAGTTTAAAAGCTATAAGAGAGTTTAATGATCATAATAGAGTTATAAGATGACTAAATTTAGTGAAATTAATTTTTGATTACTATAAGTAAAACGTATCACTTATACATACAATTTTATTTTGCGTAGGTCTTTTTTATTTCCCAAGCATCGATTTAAATGGCAAAAAGCTCAAGCAGTGCTCCGGTGACTGTATTTTTATATATATGGGGGACATTATAACCGGAGAAAATGGTGTTAGTTATAATAGTCCGTCAGTTCAACCAATTTGAATTGGTCATAAGTGTAAATTAAATAAATTATATACGAAAATATATCAATATGCATTACGGGTAACCACAAGATACCCTTTGCAAGGGTTCAATAATATAATCTTTTACGAGGTTGTTTCCATATCTGATGACCACATCAAATGAGAGATGTCATTTCGTGACACGTGGCAAATCTCGTTGCACCAAGTAGCGATATTACGTCAATCATTCCAGGAATTATTTGCCCAAAAAAGGTATAATTTAATATATTTTATTAAAAAAAAGATAAATCGAGAAAAAAGTCCTGCAAGATGGGCATTTTTAGGCATTCTTTTGCTATACATTTTTTTCCTCAATTTTCTTGATATGAAATATGAAAATTAAATTCTCTTATATTTATTTTACCTTTTTTTTCCACCCCCATTTTTCATTTTCTAAATTGGGCATAAACAAAAGGTTGCTGTTATTAATTAATTAGTTTATTTAATTGATTAACAATTTCAATAATAATTATTTTTAATTAATATTTAAATATTTTCTACTCAATAAAATAATAGAAAATTTCCCTATTTAATTAAATATAATTAGTTTATATTTATAATATATGACTATTATATTAATTTATGATAAAAAAAAGTTTTTAACTAGAGTACGAAATGTAATTTATTCTACATGAAAATTTAAATTAATAAATTATTCTTCTTTCCAATAATTCATAAAATAATTTAATTAATTATTATTATAATAAATAAATAATAAAGGGAAAAACAAAAAATTCTTCGTGCACAAAGAATCTCACTACACGAAGTAGCAAGATTTAAATGGCAGAGTCCCAATCTGATCTAAATGCGTGACAAGCAAATTTTGCTATTCCAAATAATGAGATTTGCATATGTTTATTTAGGCCCATGTGAAAAATCTCACTATCCCAATAGCGAGATTACGTCAAAATTTTTGAGAAATATTTCAATAAAATATTATTTAATATATATTTTTTAAAAAAATTAAACCGCCAGGAAACTCACTGCAACTTATTTATAATTTGACATTACTTTGGGATAAGGAGATTTCATTAGACAGTGCCACGTACCTTGGAGCAGAACTCCAGGGTCCAGGCTCCTCTTTACGACGCAACTAAATTCCTTCCACGTGACACGACCTCGTTTGCACATTTCACCTACCGCCTCAACCTTTGACTCGCTGTTCTACTCTCTCTCTCTTATCTTATTGCTCCTCTGTTTTCATTTTTCCCCCATAATAATTAATAAATAAACCCCAAAAAACTCATACCAATCAACACGCCTCTCTCTCTCTCTCTCTCTCTCTCTCTCTCTCTCTCAGAATTCTTCTTCTGTAATGGCTTCCGGCAATGCTGAAATCCTCAATGATTTTCCACCTTTCTTCAAAGTTTACAAAGATGGCCGCATAGAGAGGTACATGGTTATGGACCCCGTCCCCCCCGGCACCGACCCCAAAACCGGCATCCACACCAAGGACGTCGCCGTCTCATCCGACGTCTCCGCCCGGATCTTCTTACCCAAAATCGACGAACCCGATCAGAAGTTGCCGGTCCTCGTCCACTACCACGGCGGAGGTTTCTGCGTCGGCTCCGCCTTCGACGTCGTTTCTCACAAATTGCTCACCTATCTGGCCACCCAGGCCCATGTCCTCGCTATCTCCGTCGACTACAGGCTGGCGCCGGAGAACCCTCTCCCGATTGCATACGACGACTCGTGGGCCGCGCTGCAGTGGATTGCTGCCCACTCCGACGGGCGAGGACCCGAACCGTGGCTCAACGAGCACGCGGACCTCGGGCGGGTATTCTTGATGGGGGAGAGCGCCGGGGCCAACATAGCTCACAGCGTGGCGGTGCGAGCCGGCGTGGAGGGATTGGGTGGTGCGAAGATAATCGGGGCCCTGATGGTGCACCCGTTCTTTGGGGGGAAAGAGCCGGATAAGATGTACCAGATTTTGTGCCCGACGAGTTCGGGTGGGGAGGAGGACCCGAGGTTGAACCCGGGAGCGGATCCGAACTTGGGGAGGATGGGGTGCGAGAGGGTGAAGGTGTACGTGGCGGAGAAGGATGGACTGATAGAAAGAGGAGTGGGATATTGTGAGACGGTGGGGAAGAGCGCGTGGCGGGGGCGGGTGGAGTTGGTGGAAACAAAAGGGCAGGATCATTGCTTTCACTTGTTCAATCCCCACAGCCACCCAGATGTTGCCACGTTGCTGGCAAGCTTGGTTGATTTTATATCCCATCCCCATCCCCATCCCCAGGGATAAAATGCATTTGAAGTAACGTCGTTTAATTTTAAGAGGTGCATGGAGTTGGATTGGAGACATATTTATTATATATAATAGTGTTGTTGGGTTGGTTGGTTCTATTTTCTAATCAAAAGATCAGCGTGTCATGCTGAGGGCTCGTTGGTCACATCACTCTTATTTAGGCCTCCAAATTTATATGTTTCACGGTGCCCAATGCGTGGAAAGAAAATTTCTCTATTTTCAGTCCTATATTTTATTTTATTTTGTATAATTATTATTTAAATATATAGTAAAGTTAATAATCTCTATTCCCTTCGGAAGAGGCAGAAAGAGGCGTGGCCTGAAACCTCCCACCGTACGCCCCATTATAACTTGCTTTCTGGGAATTGAATGAAGAGAAAGGGACGGAAGCAGGAGAAGGGGTTTGCATGGTTCTAATTCCACAAGCATTCTGCCCCCACGCCAAATAATAGTGTCATTCAACCAACTAATGGAACAACAGGGAGATATTTTAATCCAGAAATGGGAACAACCAAATGGACAAATTTTTATGATCGTATGCACGAAGAGGGTGGAGAGAAGAGTAATTCAATCATTCACTGGAAGGAATCCTGTAAACAATTAAATTTCTTTAGCTTCACGCGAAACAGAATTTACATTCGGATTCACCAGAGAAATCAATACGACTAACTCTGTTAAAATTCAATTCAGTAATAGAGGCACCTTTTTTAACGTAAATAAGGCAATTTGAGCTTTTGCTACAAGTCCGTCCAATATACTTAAAAAGTCACAGACATAAATCTCAAAGAACATAGAAACAGAAGACTCTGCAAACCTCGCTCCGTGTGGAGTGGGCATTCCTCTTTCAGGAAAAATAAAAAGAAGAAAGGAGTTTGGAGGCACCCAGTTATGATTATCTATTGACAAATAAATCACATCCACATTGTATGCCAGCATTCAAGAATACAAGCTAATGGGCCACTGGGCGACAAGTTCAATGCAGATTGTAGACTCTTTAAAATCTTGCTTGCTTTCTTTGTACCTTCATGCTAACAATTGTGTGTTTCCAAAATCAGACTAACAGAGGAATACCACAAATTTTTTTTTTTTTTCCTTTTTGTATGGTTCGGCTGACAATATTAGCTCTCTAATAAAACAAAAGTCAAATGTTTGGATTTCAAAAGAGTACAAAATTTTAGAAATTAAAATTAGATTTTTCCCAAAAGGGTTGTGGGCTGAAATGCATTAGCAAGACATAGTAATGCAGGCAGGCAAACTATCGTAGGAATGATTTAACTAACAACACTAATACAACACAGCACATCAATATTGTAATCCAAAACTAAAAGAACTCAAAGTCCAGATATTTACCACCGGACTTCATCATGTCTGTTCCCACCATCCTCTTACTGCTGCTCCCTACCCCGGCTGTGTCAACAACCCCAAACTTCCCTGGCAGCTCGGTCTCCACCGGCCTAGGCACTTCTGGTGGGGTGCTGCACCTTATCAGAGCCCAATTCACGCCTTCAAAGAAGGGATGCTGCTTGATCTCGGTTGCTCCCCTCTTCACCCCAAGCCGCTGCTGGGGTTCCTTCACCAGCAAGCCCCGAATCAGATCCCGGCTCGCATAACTAGTTGCCGGAGCATCCGGAAATCTGAGCTGCTGTCCCACCACATTGAACAGGGTAGCACGGTTCCCTGAACCCTTAAATGGGGTTTTACCATACAGTAGCTCGTGCAAGAAAATGCCAAATGTCCACCAGTCTACTGCACTACCATGGCCTTCTCCCTTGATTATTTCAGGAGCAAGGTATTCATGGGTCCCAACAAATGACATGGATCGAGCTGCTGTAGGCTCAGCAACCAGCTCAGGAAGAGCACTGGCAGGAAAACCAGGCTCTAATCTAGGTCTCCGAGCATTTTTCTTACTCTTTTGGGGAAAGATGCGTGGAATAAAGCATGCTGGTTGGATGCATACAGATGAAGGCTCTATACATGCAGGCTGCACACAAAATGCACCACCGGCAGCCCGTCTTGAAGGATCAGAATCAAACGATGTTTTTATGAGGGTGGGTGAAACTGCGCATCTCAAGGAAAGATCAAAATCGGACAGCATTATGTGACCATCATCACGGACCAGAACATTTTCAGGTTTTAAATCCCTGTAAACAACACCCAACATGTGGAGATACTCGAGTGCTAGCAGAACCTCTGCGGCATAAAACCTGATTGCACAAGTAAATACAATGATTATTCAACCCAAAACCTGATTGATTAAATAAGGACAATGATTATTCAACTCGCCAAAAAGGTTGTGCAATACATGAGAACAAAATTTAAACAAAAAAATGAGATGATTCTAGATCAGCATGAAACATGCTACAATGCAGAGAAGCACCACTAGCCAGTACCAATTCTACCAATCACTTATTCACCATTGACAATGACCATTATCAACTGCTTTGATCTTTTCCAGCCCATAATTATTGACCCATCATCAGACTGTTCCGTACAAAGCGGACAGCATCATGGGGCCTTGCTTTTCTCTTTTCAGTATTAAATGTGATAAACAAGTTAGACAGTGTCGGTGCATATTGCAGTTGTATATCGCGACTGCAGCTCTCCACCATGCAGCATGTTACAGGGTGGCAACTTAAAGGGGTAAGAAGGGGGAGATACCGCTATACGTTGCTCCTCAAGAATGTGTGCCCCTACATGTTCTCTCCAGGGATTTGCATGGTAAACAATAACTCTTTTGAGTAAAGAATGTGCTGTTGCCTTGTTGATGAATGAGAAGACCCTTTCAAATACTTGTACTGTGATGCTTGTTTGCTGCGTGTGCCATGTGATGGCTATTTTCTACGTTTATGACTCTTACCCCTTTTGTCCCAATGGATGTGCATGACATTACTCTCTTGCTATAATTATGGCCCAGGTGACTTATCTATGCCCATGCCTGCAAGCTTGGTCTTGTAAGCATTGGCTGACTTGGTCAGGAAGAGTTCTTGGCAAGTGCTACATGAACCATACAAGTAAGAGGAAACTTGGGGTCCATGACACAGCACACCAGAAACAAAATAAGACAAAAATGGAAAGAAAAGGGAAAAGGATACACATCTGTAAGTTAATGGATTTCTGAGCGGTTAGAGATTAAAAGTTGAGCCATATTTCATTCATGCCACTGAAGGAATTAAGCAAATTCTTTCTGACCTCAGCAGCAATTCTTGTTTTACCTTTTCCTACGAAAGACTTTCTTTTCAAAGTGTCAAAATTCAACACCACCTAAGATTAGATACCTTTCTCCTGATTATTTAGGTCAGGTGCAACAACTTCATTTCTCCATTTTAGTCCATGCAGTGTGAAATACTTTTCAGAATTGAGTTCATAAATTCATATGCATCTAGTTGGGGCTTTTGATGACGGCAATCAGCTAACAGACACAACCTTCTACAGGTTTTGATTGCTAAAACACCAAGATCAAAGCCTATAATATCAATGAAATAAAGGACAATAGTTTATTTCCCCCATCTTGTCATTCAGAATCTAGGTGATGAATGTTTCAATTATAAATGATGACAATAACAACAACAGCACCAAGTCACTAACAAGAGAAACAACATCAATGGTAATAACAAGTGCAAAATCATCAAAAAATACCAAAATATTCTGAAAGTCTAAAACCCAAAAACCAAAAAATGCTAATTTGAATAGAATAAAGGAATATCTGACATTCAATAGCTCTTTCCTTTTCACATCATGGTGTTTGGAAAAAAGGTTCCATTCTGAATAAGAATCAAGAGACAAAACTTCCCAGTACCCAGAATAAATTATCCCAATAAAAATAAAACAGAATGTCCATTAATGGTGAAAGTTATAGCATATAATAATCTTATTGATTACTGAAACTTGAATTAAAGGGGTTTTGGCTATAAATAAGGGAGCTATCAGCTATTATTCAAATGGTATAAGATATCGGACAAGACATCTCATAAGATTGGATACGTGTTTTCTCAAGGCTTATGATAATTCATATAGCTGCATTTGTTCCATTCCCAACCATTCCATGTCAAACTGCTTCCAGGTCTGAAATCTCACTCGTTAGCTAGTACCAATGATGAATGGTTCAGGATATGCAATGATCATAAACCATAAGAGATATGCCCAACCTTGCAATTGCACATCTGAAGCTGTATTTATGCAATTGAGAGTTTTTGGAGAGGAGACTGGAAGTTCAGACTCAGTAATAGCAAATTTGTAGACTGCCCATGAAGATAGCAACAACAGAAGGTTTAGGGCAATATTACCAAAGAGTGCAGAACATTCCAGTTCGTGTAACGGGATAGGAATGCAATATGACACATGCTCTAAAATGCAGTAGGGTATGGATTTAATTACGCAGATATATTGGTGAAAATGTGTAATAATACTTGTATATTTAACATGGATGTTGAGCTGTTCGCAACTGTAAACGAGATTTTCTCTGATGAAGTGGATTAATAATGAGTTAAAAACAAAATTATAATGTGATAATACTCCACTTTTAAAGCTAAAAATATGTCATATGGAAAATAACAAATTAAAGTTTTTGACAGCTAGATTTAGTGTTCCAAAATGAAAATTTACTATGCTTTAGAATGCTCAAACAAATTTGCAGTTCACAAGGGTGTTAGCATTTTCTAGTGACTTTGTTTTAGGGTCCAAGTGCATGCTGCCTCCCCCTACGACATCATCAGTCCCTCCACTTATCTTTCTTACACAAGTGGAGATCCCTATCGCCTGTCCCTAGAGCCACAAAACCTACACCAGAGCCAAGATGTCATCAGACTACCTCCAGTTATCTTTCTTACACAACTGCCAAGTGGACAACTCTGTCCTTTGCGCCTGAAGCCCAAAAGTTACAGCAAAGCCAGTTGCTATCCCCTCAAAATTTCTACTTGATCTATGAATTAAATCAAGAGGCTGAATTATAGGATACTTGCCTAACTGGATTTACTCTTGTGCATGTATGGTCTTCATATTAGTAATATTAAGGATAAGTATGGTACACGGCATGAAAATAGAAATTGTATAGGGATAGGGATATAATAATTTCTAAGAAGGCTATACAAAAGTTTGTGTTATCCCATCTAACATGGAATAAGATAGGGAAGGATACTCTGCTGGATAGATTTATGAATAATAATCTCTTGTTTACTTCATTATGCATTGTCATTTTCTTTATGATGCAATACTTTTTCTTTTGTAGTCAAACTTCTATGTAGTGACACTACTTCTAGGAATAATAGGCATTGCGTGAACGAAACATGATCTACATGTGATACAAGTAACTTCACTGAAACTTATGTACATATGGTTCCGCCAATTCTATGTTGTAAATGAGCCTAAGGTAATCTTCTAAAATTAATTTAATTTGTGTAGGAATTCCCATAGTCAACCAGGCTCAACATATAGTTCCCAGAAAATGATAACACCCTAGCAAAGCACATATTGATATGAACATTCCAAAACATGGTACATTTTCATTCCAGAATGCAAAATCTAACAATCCAAAGTTTTAGTTCAATATTTTTCACATGGCATAACTTTTTATTAGGTAAAAGTGGGGAATCATCACATTTTAATTTTCTTTCTATCTTAGCTATTCCATAACAGAAAATCTCTTCTAGATTTAAAAACAACTCAACATCTACTCCAAAATATACAGGTTCTACAAAAATCTATTCACCAATATCTAATTAAGTATACCCTTAAAGGTCCCACATTTTAGAGCATGTGTCACACCATGATCGCGTTCCTGTTCCACGAACCAGAATGTTCCATGTTCTAGGTAACATTGCTGCCTCAACAACTCTATAGAAGGTGATTAGTGTATACATTTATCAGAGCTCTTGAATATTCAAACAATCATTCTGAGATTTCCAAAGGGATAGAAGCAGAGTTAATAATTTTAAACCCAACCATTACTAAACTTAGCTCACACTGAAGCCAGCCCCATATGTTTGTTGGACTCCTGTTGCTGTGAAAATGTCTATTACAATATCTATGTCAAACCAAGCACAACCGAACTGGCAGACTCGATGAAATGTTTCTCTCTAAAAAGAAAAAACCCACCGCTAACCATAACTGTGTTGGCCCACATGCATGGACAAAAAAGTTTGGCTCCTATCAGAACCCAAAATCAACATGTTTAACTTCAAATTTAATTTTCTTCAGCATGTAATAGCTTCTTGTAGTTGAGCGTACAAATATTGTCCATGGTCTTTTCCATTTACTGTAACAAAATATAGAAAATGTGCTACAGGTACTAATTTGCACTCAGAATCAATGTATACCGCTTTAAGCAATTCATCTGAACACAAAAGATGACTAATAACAGTCCTCTGGTTGAATGCTGTATCTTTTGAAGAATACTTGATCTTTCTAAAATCTAAATCTAAATTAGTCTCATGAAGAATACTTACTCTTTCTAAAATTTAAATATAAATCAGTAATTATCATGTAGAATACTTACTCTTTAGAAATCTAAACAAGTAGCTACAAGCCTAAATAGGGGCCAATTATTTTTCAGCTAAAGTGAGAAGAGTTGGAAGGCAGTGGAGAAGGCAAAATACAATTCTATAAATGCCTAATTATTTTTCAGCAAACAGGGTATCAAGGTAGTTGGAGAGGTGAATTCTAATCGTAAAAAATGCCAAATCTTTTGCATCTAAGTCATGAGAGAGAGAGAGAGAGAGAGAGAGAGAGAGAAAGAGAGACGATTTTTTAGCTATTTTACACCAAAATTCATGTCTTGGAAATTTAAATAGTCCATTGGCATTTAATAGATTTGAACCCTAATAAATAAGGAGGAAGCAAAGTCTATTTAAATCACAAAACTTCAAGTACATCAACATTCTATATACATTTTTTGATAGCAAACATTCCATATACATAGAAAGCTGCAAGTTACAGGAAAATAGAATAAGGTGAAAAAAGGAAAATCCCACTTGAATGTTGCTTACAAGACGAAACTAAGTCTATCCAGTGTCTTGCATCAATTTATAAGCACTTGAGCATAAGAAATAGAATTTTTTAAGTTCAATAATTTAATAAAAACTTAGCCTATACTTCCTTCAAGTTCAATTCTTGTGCTTTATAACAATGATACACGATTGGTAGCGTAATTTTCCGTCAAATTTGAGCAATGGAGGTAAGTCAGTAACGTATGAAATGTTGCTCCATGCCACAAAAGCAGCGGTGGATCCAGAAATTTTTATGGGGAGCAAAACATATGAACAGAATGTGGGGACAAATTCTATTATGGAAATGATCTACTTCCTCTATGCTCTTCTTTGATTGTGATCCGTGCTTACTTTATTGGAAGTAAAAATAATCATACAATCTACATTCCAATCACAGTTTAAAACCGCAACCTCATAATGCTTACAACTTGGAAACAATTGTAATGCATGATTGCAAGAGAGAGAGAGAGAGAGAGAGAGAGAGATTAATTTCAAATAATTTTGTTGGTATTTTAATTATATGTGAAATTATCTGTCCAGGCATTTTATTACATGTGAGGAGTCTGAGGACATGCACACAAGCAAATTCCAGGTGCGCCACTGCTCAAAAGCGTAGTGCAGGAAACTGTTTGTAATGACATTATATATTATGCTGTCATTGTGCCACCAAACATACATGTGCTTGGGCACCCTATTCATGATTAATATTTCGTCATGTAGATTAAAATCTGAGAATATACATTTGTTAGTCAATCCTTCATTATTAATACAATTGTAAACTGTCATAAAAGAGAAAATATTGAAAATAATTAACCAAGCCAGGTCAATAGGAAAGAGAAACATCATCATAAATAAACTTCCTGTGACTTTGACAGATGACTTCAAGGAAACAGTACAGCATAAAAGAATTTATGGTATTGGAGAGTTCATCCAGATAAGCAACATTCAAAATGGATTCTATTATTTTAAGTAAGCTTGTTGAGATGACATTAAGTTGGCATTCTAATCATATGACATGGAAAACCTCAAGAAACATCTTTGTTTGTCATTTCATGTGATGCAGGAATAAAGGACACGGAGAACCCAACTGATTTAGATTTCTTCACCATGCGCAAGAAGTCAAGACACTAGGATGAGATAACAAGAAATTTATGCAAGACAAGAGACTAATTGAATATGAACAGCTATGCAATAAAAAGGCAATGTATTAATTTTAAAAATAAATACATAAATAAAAAATAACTGTAAGTTGTTGCTTCATGAAATCATGCATAATTTATAAATAAATAAACACCAAAGCTTGGCAAGTAAAGAGCGAATAGCCACAATGTAGCAATAAAAGGAAAGGGCTTGAATGAAATAAACAATGAACGATTAACTAATGAAGATAAAAGTTAAATTGTAGGATATCATACCGTGCTGCATACTCAGAGAAGTGTTTCCCAGGTTGCCGTTGTCTCAGCGTGTGCAAATCGCCACCTGGACAAAATTCCATTACTAAACACGAGAATCTATCAGTCTCAAAATGTGTGTACAGAGTAGGCAAGAATGGATGGTCTAGCAGTTGCAGAATCTCTCTTTCTGTCTGAGCCCTGCTCAACTTCTTCCTGCTTGCTAGGGATGCTTTGTCCATTACTTTCATTGCAAAGTAACAACGGGTTCCACTCAGTTCCGAAAGATAAACACTGCCAATGTCACCACATCCAAGCCGTTTGAGTAATCTAAAATGACTCATGCCCAAAATTCCATCCCGTGCACGGATGGCAAGAATAGCCTTCCATCTAGGATCATTTCCTTTGTGTGGCTTATTGGCACTACCAGTGATATTACTCCAATTGCTGTCATCACTAAGACCACTGCTGTCACTTGCTCGGCTCGCACTAGTTTTAGCACTCTCGAGTGAATCCCCTCGAACACTCCCCTTTGTACTGTCACAGATCCTCTCCATGCTAAGCATGCCATCACTTGTAATCCCATCACTCCTATATGTACTGGTGCAGCTATTGACAATGCTCATAGCTGTAACAACACCAGTACTATCAATGCTACTGTGTGGGCTTACATTGCCACTTGGAGGCAATGAAGCATCCCAAACACATTCCTTCTCATCAGAATCCGGGGGGAGGAGAGAGTTCTCTGTGTTCTGTGATGCACGAGGAACAGTAAACGGAGAAGACAATCTACCTAAGTCATGAGGTTCTTCAACCAAGCTTTCAGCAGGAGAAAGAATAGCTGAACTTGGTTTAATACTGGAAACCCGGATTGATAAATCTTCCAGAAATGGACCCTTCAAGGAACCCTTCATAGACATGCTCTTCATCAGGCATCCACCCTCAGTTTTGTTCTGACCAATTGAAACATAGACTGTTTTCATTAAATCAGTATCTACAGGTTCTGGAGGATGACTAGCCCCAGAGAAAGAACTAGGTCCACCTTCCTCGAACGAATCACCACTGCTTTTACATGTAGCAGCATCAGGCATAAGCTCCTCTTTATTCTGCAAAGAATCTTTTCCTTTCCTTGTTTTTACAGGTACATGTGAATCCAAATCATGAGACTCTTGTGCACCAGATCGATCCACCAATTGATTCACTGAAATTGTGTGCCCCTTTGATATCTGAGCCACACCCAGCAAATGCCCAGGAAGTCCCTTAGATTCAGGAACCCTTTCCATGTCAAGTTATTGCATATCATCAGATGGAATTCTTGCAGCAAAGCAACTCTGCATTAGGGCAAAAGGTGTAGATTAATACGCAGCACACATGGATAGGCCTTAAAAGAACAATAGTGATGTTTCCATAAACTTAAAAAAGAAAAAGAAATTGTTTTCCTCTAATGAATTCACACAATATGCTCTTCCTTTTTCAAAAACATACTCATGTGAGCAAAACACATAGATGATGTGAACAACTCTAAATCTAGCCCGTAAGAAGCATACAAAGAGCTTTATGGGTTCAAATCTGCAGCAGACTGCAGTTCTCAAGTCTGCATGCCAACTTTTTTCTTTTGATTGACAAATCTAGGACACATCACCAATACAATTTTAAATAGATAAATATTGTCCAGCTCCTGCAGCCAGTTAACCGTCTAACTCCTCAGATTCCTCGACCATGGAAGAGCAAAGGAATGAGAAATTTTTAATTTTGGAGTAGGTGTTGCTGTTATTTGTTACATAAGGAGGAAAATCAACTGGAGCGAGCCAAAAAACTATATTAGGCACGTATGATTAGAAATTTTTTTTCTCAGCCGCCAGATGATGAAAGATCTGAGACTAAAATTTCTCCTCGCCGTTCATACGCTTCCTCGGCGAAGAGCACAAAAACTGAAAAATGAGAATAAAAAAAAAAAAGTAGTTCGCAACAAGCAGCAACCTACACCTGGATTGCCGAGTCAAGCACCTATCTGCAGGTAAATTCACCAAATGCAAGAAATAAAACACAGCGAGAGCATGTGCTCGGACAGAGACGGAAACAATTAACAAAGACCATACCCTTCAAAATCAACAACGACGTCTAACCGTAAGCAGCAACAATTACTAAACCTCGAACCCTAATATGCAACCAGAACAACAGAACAAAACCAATGAAAGACTTCCCCAAATCCCGTGCTTCGTTCGCAATCAAGCGACAGAAACCTCAATTCCAAACAACAAAAAGCGCGAAAAAGCAAAACCCTCGAGCTCAAAAGGCGAAATGCCGAGCTCTCGAAATTCTCCACATTCACATTGGAACACATTTCCTCACAGTTACTTCAATTCCACGCAAACACTCGGAACAAAGAGCAGTCCCGGCAAAAAAAAAAAAAAAAAGAAAAAGAAAAGGAATAAGAAAAACTCTTCTCCTTCGCATTCAAAAATGCAGAAGACGAACCGAGGAACACAACATTCACGCAGGGAGAAAGTTCGAAGGAGGGGGTACCGGAGGAAGCCGGCGAGTGCGCGGGGACGAATGACGACTCGCCGCCGGCGTAGGGAGGGATCTAGGGTTTCCGATGTAGGAGCAGAGTCGTTGGTGAGGGACAGACTACAGTGGTGGTGCCAGTTGCTCTGCCAGAGAGCTGAGCTTTCTCTCTCTAGAATGCTTTATTCTTCCTCTCTCACACTCTCACACACACTCTAGAATGGCCGTTTTGTTGTTATGGCTGGAGGGCAGGGACTGTTATGGAGGTCCGTGCCTCTGGTGTGCTGTGCGGGAAGAAGTGGAAGCAAAGACCGGGTAGGCAAGGTTGGTTTGTTGCTTTTGCTTTTTGTTTCTCTCTCTCTCCTCTCTTCTCTCTCTTTTCCTGGTCTCACCACTTTACCTCACTGCGGCTTGAGGAGAGAGAGAGAGAGAGAGAGAGAAAAGGGCGAGGGGTGGGCCCACTGGAAATTCTCTAGCGTCGGGCGGGCCAGGGAATGGGGCCCGCATGTGTTCCTTCTTTGCGCTACACATCTTTTCAGCGAGAAGAAGAAGAAGGCGCCCTCTCTGCCTCGCTGAGCTCTCTCTGTCGTCGCCGTGACCCAATCTCCGTGTTCGGGTTTGGGTTTACCGAGTAGGGAGCAAGCGGCCACGCGCCATTTTCAACGCGTGCGGAGATTGCGAGAAATTTTTCTTTTTTTATTTTTGGTTTTATTATGAGCCGTGTCTTTTTGGTTGCGGGCATTATTAGATTTGGAGTGGCTATAATTAAGCTTTCGATTTTTTTGAAAATTTATTATCAGTGACATAGCCGAGCTGGAATCTCTAACCTCGTATTATGGAGTAAAGAAACAAAAATTAGAATTATTTTTTTAAATACAAAGATCCATGGAATTGTAGTTAACACTTAATGGTGACATCTGAGTCTAACTAGATTTAAAAATTAATCATCATTACAATTATGTGCTTTACGACACTATTTCAAAGGCCACTCAAATGAGTTTCGATTTTTAAATTTAAGAATTAGCTTTGACAGGATTGGTTACAAGTTCTTCGACTTACTAAAACCAGTTTTAAAAGACTAAAAAAATTATGAGTGTTTGGGTTCAAGTAAAAGAGGCCTAATCCAATGATTTAGGATGGTAATAAATATTCTGATCATTAATCTCAACTAAATTATTGTTTTATTGCCAGTCATGAATGTACTAAGTAGGTTCTGATAAATTCTAAAAAAAAATGTTGATTTATAATTTTTAGGGTAAAAGTTTAATTAACGCGAACTAACAAATCAATTTAATGTCAAATTCCCACTTTTAAAGTTTCTATTTCAAAATAAAAATTTTTCATAACTCTATTTACAAGATAAATTTTAGGGTTCAATGATTAATTTTCACGTTGTCTATTCCCTAATAATAATATAGGTAAATATGATTCATGCCATGGGAGTTATGTGTAAATTACTCAATTTAAAAAAAATATCCAATTGCCAATGACCCGGTGTTGGCTAATATTTGACCATTTAAGTGAGATATATATATATATACATATGTTTTACACTATTTTTATTTTTAATTCAATCAAATGAAATCATTTTATTATTTTTTGCAAGATCATAAAATTTTCTTTCTTGATTTGTTATTATTGTACGCTTTTTTTTACTTATCGATGATGTTAGATTTACGCCTTCAATTTTAAAATTTTTATAAATACAAATTTTATTTTAAAATACGAGTTTCGTATTTTATTTAGCGCTGGTCAATAAAAAAAATAATATTTGTAATGAATTGATGAAACTTCTTTATTTAGTTACCTTATATGTTGACAAAAAAGGAATCTAGTTACACAATTATAACATTTATTTTATTGCAATGAGGAATATCTAAATTTTTTTATAAATTCATATGAAGAGATAGTAAGAAATTATAATGAAAAGATTTTTTTTATTTTTTATTTATATTTTTTATTCAAATGGGATTTTAATGAAATTATTACAGAGCTTTAATTTGAAAGCAAAAAATTATGATATTACCTTATTCAACATCTGAGTAGTAGAAAAACTTTATTTTTCTTATAAATAATACTTATAAATAAATAATTATAATAATAATGAATTATTAAAATTTGACTAATTTTAGGTGATAAACTCAAAGTCTTTGGAGCTGCGATTTTACATTTGAAATAATATTTTGGTATTTAAGTGAAAAATGAGAGAGGGATGGAGTCATTATCTTAAGCGTTCAAAGGTATTAAACACTCGTTTCAGAAAAATAATAATAAATTGTTGACTATAACAATTTCAAAATAATTTGACTAGTTTTGCTATGGACCAATTTTATTTGGGTTATTATAAAATTTAAAAATTTACATCTATATAAAAATCTAATAATCTATTTAAAATTTTAAAAACTAACAGAAAAATAAAAAATGACTGAATTTACTTTTACATGTTTCATCATTCAAACACTGTCTTATAATTATTTTACTTACTATTTGGGCCCAAAATTCCAAGTAACCAGAATTAACCGCACCTCACCTCACCGCACCGGACCGCACCGCACCGAACAGAGAAAGGACTGGGATATCCAGATTCAGAATTAATGGCTGGGTGCACCATTCACACATCGACACAAAAGAAAGTAAGTGAAGTATGGGGCCCACACCATTGGCCGACAGGGTCCCACTCCTCCCCGGTACTGTAATGACTTCCTTTTGACTTTTTACCCATCTTGACTACCACCTTAGGTCCTACGTGTCATGCCTGTGGGCAGCCCAACGTGGCAGCTTCCATTTTCCTAACCAATTAAATAAAATTGTCCCCAATTATATATCTCCAAATTTAAAATAATGTAATTGAAATAAAATACAACATAAAACTGTGTTCATTTTTTTTCCCAAATTTTTTATACAAAATCAAATTCAAGATAACTCAATTTTTATGTGAAAAATGAATTTATAATGTGAAGATGCTTTTTTTTTTCCATAAAATGCTAATTTTATAGTCATAATGAATAATAAAAACAATTATCTATTAATATAATTATATGATCTTGATAATTTATACTTTTTTATTTATTATAAATAGTAAATTTTATTTATATATGAAACGCATAAATCAACTAATTATGACATCAATCATACATCATCTGAATTTTATTTTATACGATCACATAAAAAGCAGGTAAGGAATAAGGTAAGGTGAGTTTCCATTTTACTAAGTAGATTATGATTTTTTAAGTCTTGTTATCATCATTTTGTCGTGAGAAAAAAAAATTTTGACTAGATATTCACACCTAACCTTTTATAATGAGTATGCATTTGAAAATATATATATAATTAAAATAAAAATTTTAATTATGAATAAATAAAAATTAAGATTGTGTTTCCATTAAATTTTTTTTCTGATAATTTAAGAATAATTTTATTGATATGAAGTATTTTGATACAATTGGTCGAGAAATAAAGTGAGACACGCCTGGTTTCATTTTAGTTTATTTTTGCCCTTGAAATTAAGTTAGGAGAAAGTCTCGGTTAAGGATTCTTATAGGGAAAATAAATTTATTTTAGCAAATTTAAGCAGAATGACGCATCGTGGACTTTATAAATTATAATAAATTAAAAAATACAAAATGAAAAATAGTCATACTTTTACGAACTAAAGAATATATTTCTATTGTCCTAAAATCGGAATCCTTGTCTCCAACAATGTAGTAGGTAGGTGTTCAACACCTTCATCTCGAAGCCTTCAAGGACATACATTGCTTGTACACTTAATTAATAGTTTGCGAATTGAATCCAAAATAGAGGATGAGATAATTATATATGAAGAAGTGTAAGGAGAAGAGATAATTTCACAAATGCCACAAGTAGCCCCTTTTTTAATAGGTGCTGCAAAGGTTATTTCAACTGCAACTTAAATATTAAAAAAAATTAAGAAAATAACTTTTTAAAACTATTAAAATGCAAACTTTGTTTTTGACAAAAACTATCGCAAATAAATTTGATTTTTTGAGTATTCAAAACCTAAATTCAAATAAAATTATATTGGGGTTTGAATGATCTTGTAGAAATTAAACATGTATAAATTGAATACCAATTGCCTAGAAAATGAAGCCTTAAAAACAAAAATTAAAACATGGGTTTTGAATTTCAAATATTAAAAAGATACGACAATTATCACTGATGATAAATAGATAAATATACATTATAGGGATATGTGATTAAAGACAAGTGTTTGCATTCCTTATAGAAGAGAGAATCTTTAATCATGAATTGGTTTGGATCAATGATTTTACTTGAGAAAAGAAAAGGAAAAGAAAATAAGAAAAACTCATTTTCCCTTATATTTTTTTTCCCAGTATTAAATACTATTAAAATTGAAAGTTTGTTTTAATATAACTAAAAAATAGAAAAAAAATGAATATTAATAATGCATACTATTGATATTTTGTTAATAGATTTGATTTATATATATATATATATATATATATATATATATTATTTCTTTCTCACTTTTATTGTTAACTAAACAAATACTAATGAGCTTGTATAAATTTAATGTAATATAAAACTATGTTAAATTTCATCAAAATATGCATAAAACTCTCACGTATGCGTAGAGAAGGGGTGGACCACAATACACTATAGGATATCTCAGTGATTAAAAGAGTTTTCAATTCGAGATAGGAAAGGGTATAGAGTAGAAAATGGGCTACGTCAATTGTGTAATCAGGCTTATTATAAATGGCCTTTCAACTAATAAAACAAAAAGAAAAAAAAATCAACGGATCTTGTAAACGAGTCAGAGTAAGAAACTATATTTTGATCAATAATATTATTTATTTATTTATCTTATCAGACTGAGATTAATTAATAAATAAAATTAATAAATACACAAATGCTTTAAGTAAAATCTCATAAGAGAGAGTAGAGGGAAATAATTTTAAGTTTTGTGGGGTCAATTAAGATTTTTATGTATATGTGAAATTTCAAGCCCTCCTTGGCATTGCTTATGGGCATACCATCAATTGTAGTTCAATGATTTTGGTCATTTTATTATATATTTATTTTTGTTTTAATATATAGGCATTGACTAGTTGAAATTAATAGTGTAACATGTTCATTTAATTCATACTTATTTATATAATATAGTTTATCTTTAATTAGCAAGTTTAAATGCTTTTCTTACCAATTAATAGCTTAAAACCTTATAAGAATTGAAATAGAATGGGAAGGTTTTGAAAAAAGACAGGATATCCTCTATCTACTAAGCATCTCAGCAAACCTCGACGAAAAACAAATTAAGAAAATCTCTCTCTCTCTCTCTCTCTCTCTCTCTCTCTCTCTCTCTCTCTCTCTCTCTCTCTCTACTTACATTACTCTAACACAATTATTAGATTACGATCTCTCGTTGGGTCGGGACGTACACTGCTAATAAAAAATTTAGAATTTACTCTAATTTGTCATCCTATTCAAATGAGGAAGAAATTGGAGTTTTAATCGGCATCTTTGAGATTTGAGACTCTTTTGTTTTTAGACTAAGCTTTCCTAACATGCTCTACAAAGTGATTAATCTTTATGAAGAGAATCCCTAAAGACAAGTTGTCAAATTGATTTTTCTACTAGTGAAATGTCTTTCATATTAAGATTCCAAAATAAATGAAACAGTTGGTTCCAAAATATAAAATTTTGGTAGAGTCAGATTCAAGGATAACTTATCGAAATACATACACTGTGCAAGTTGAAGCTCATGTCTTAAATAACACTTAATTCTACTACAATATTAATTGTCGGCTCGCGGTAGAACATGAGAATCCAATCTTCCACTTGCCTTGCCATGGTAAATAAAGCCTTTTCATCATTCTGGAATATACAATTCTTTGTTTCTTTACATATTATGAATTTTTTTCATCTAATTTCATTGATTTTGGGTAACATTTGGAAGCATAAATTTCGAAACTTTAATTTGAATTCACATAACTTTGAAGGAAGTTCAATATAATTTTAACTATATTTTTACAAATCTAAATTCAAGGTTAGAAAATAGTATTAAATTTAAATAAAATATTATATAAAATTATATGAAAACTTGTCTAAATCTATTCAAATTCAAATTCAAAGATTTGAAATCTATGCTATGAAACACAATGTACAAAGTATTTAAATTTTTTTTATTATATATAATTTTTAAAATTTTAAATTGATATGAGAGGTCACAGTTTATGTAGTGATTCCAAAAAAAATTGTAATTAATTAATTATTAATTATTAATTAAATAATATAATAATATAATATAATATAATATATTAATATATATGAAAAAAATTTTGCCTGAGATCTTGAGAGGCGCCCCCAATTCGCCATCTCTCTCTCTCTCTCTCTCTCTTCTCAATTTTTCGGCAATACGTGCGTCAATTGAAAAATAAAAAATATTTATGGGTTCCATTTCCAGTTACCAACGTTTTAACCGGGTGATTTCGTCGTTAGGGCATAGTAGGCACCACTCTTTGGATAAGGTAAGGAAAATAGATTATGTCAGTTTATTTTGAAAAAATTCCCGATTAAATTATAGTATTTAGTTTCAAGAATAATATACATGATTTTCTGAGTATTTAAGCTTATGAGAATGGTAATTTTGAATTATTATACGTATGTTTTTGAAAATAAATTTTAATTAAATTAAATTGTAGGGTTTTGATTAGATCGGATTTTTTGGAAATATATTCTAATTAAGTTAAACTCTATGGATTTGATCAAATCAGATTTTTTTAGGAATATTTTGGAGTTAAATTAAATTGCGGGGATTTGATCATATTTGGGTTTTTAATATATATTGAGGATTGAATTTAAAAATAGGGAATTGATCACACATGCGTTATAATTAAATTTACCAATTATATATTTTGAAAATTCTACAGGCAATTGGTGAAATTATAATTATTGAATAAATTGTGTGACATGAAATTTAATTATTTTTTACTGCATAATTGAATCTGAGTATTTTTGTGGTATTGTCGTGAAAATGTGATTTGAACTATTTGATAGAAATACTGAAAATGTGGTGAAATTTGTGAAATGAGATACGATAGCTAAGAGCTAGGTTTGATATGACGACTGAGAGTCGGGTTTGATATGATGGCTAAGAGTCAGGTTTGATATGACAACTGAGTATCAGGTTTAATATGACCATTATATTAAATTATGAAAATTAGAATTTTATTATAGTTTTATTACTTAAATTGCATTATATGATTTAAGAACCTTAAGGACCAGTTGCGATGAGAGCAACGATATCGTAGTTAGTGATAGAGATATTACAACCACACTGTTCTGGATAGAAGTGTTGGTATTGACAAGTCATTTGGCCACGAAAGGGTTGTGTACCTCTTAGAGTCTGGACCATACTAGGTAGGCAAATCGGACTTTCAGACATGAAGTTTGATTTAACTTGGTAAGTCAGCCAGGGTTAGGTCCAGTCTTCGGACCACACAACCTAATCATGGGGGTTTATACATGATGATGTTGTATGTCCAAAAGGGGGTTCTTTCTACGCATATATGTGAATTTATGTAAATGGGGTTATTTAACAAACTATTTTATATTCTGAAAGAAATGTATATTTTCAACTGTATAGGTGTGAGTTATGTTGTACGAATGTCATATCTGTCAAATAAATAAATTAAAGAATATGTTTAAATTCATGAGAACTTATATTAGCCACACACTGATAATAATCTATTCCGTCTTATTGAGAAGTGTCTAACCCCATTAAATATACAAATTTTTCAGGACTTTCAGGAAACTGAGTCTAGGAGCTTCAGGGCGGGACCTAGACAAGCTCGCTAAGAATAAGTAGTGTTGGGATAATATTTTGTTTATATCTGATTGTTTTGGTTATTCGGGGTTGTAATATGTTTTTGGGGGAGATGTTGATATTAAGGTTGAGGGGTAGTACTCTGGTATGCATGGTTGTAAAAGTATATTTTGTTTCTGATGTTTGTTTGCTTAAATTAATTATGTGATGGTATTACTTTAGACCCCACTGGGTCTGAGGATATGGTGTGTGTGGTATCAAAAATAGTATTGATGATGTCATTATTATGATTATTTGTGGATTAATTTTAGGGGCGTTACAATTGTGGTATCAAAGCCTAGGTTGTTAGGTTCTGCAGACTCTAGAGAAATAATACTACTAGAGTATAGGAATGAGTGGTGATAAGAGTAGGAAGTGGTGACCTGGGTATGGTAAAGTGGGTCAAGTATAGGGTGGATAGTGAATCAGAGTACCTGAGAGGTTGGGGTTTCGTGTGGTATCCTGAAGGCTGAATTCCCTTGACGGTCTTCTGTGGTTTTCCTGAAGCCACGATCTCAAAAAAATTGTGGCAAACCATTGACAGTTTTGTTTCTGAGCAATAAGGCTGGCCCTTGGATTAGGGAGTCGTAGGTCAAACGGTTTATTTGTGTGGGGAAAGTTTGTTAGGAAAGGTCTAAGTATTGTAGTACGGAATGTAGGGGAACTTTATAGTTATAACTAATTAGTCGTATAGGTAGTATTCCGCCAATAGATTTCTAAGAAAATTATTCTTTACCCTATTTTCAAGATAGATCCCAAAGGTAAAAACGTTAACGCTGGAGGGGATAATAATGTGAATACTTCCAATGAAGAGGATGTAGATACCTCAGCGGTGCTGCGAGGTTTAGCATGGTAAGTTAAAAAGGTGATCAGGGCTGCACCATCGAGAACAGAATCAACCATCAGTAGATCGAGGCTGCACCATCGAGTAGTTCACCCGGATGAGTCTGCCGACATTTGCAAGAGGAGTGGATCTGATCGCGGCTAAGGATTGGGTTCAGGATATTGAGGAGCATTTGACCATCCTACATTGCAGCGATGAGCAAAGGGTACAATACGCCACTTTTAAATTGGTTGGGGAGGCTAAGCGGTGGTGAAGAGTGGCAAAACTGGTGGAGGAACAGAGATCAAGACCTGCAATTATTACCTGAAGCCGTTTTAGGAAGATCTTCTTCGACAGGTTTTTCCCCACTTCCATTCGGGAAGCCAAGGCAGTGGAATTCCTAAATCTGACTCAGGGGCCCTTGACCGTATAAGGCCAAGTTTGTGGAGCTATCTCGCTTCGCCCTATACATGGTCCCAGATGAGCTGAAGAAGGCCTGAAGGTTTGAAAGAGGTCTAAGACAGGGAATACGCGCGCAAGTGGTGGCGTTTTTGGCCTAGAGTTTCTCTGAACTTGTGGACAAAACCATGGTAGTGGAGGCTAGTATACAAGAGTGTGAGGGGGTAGCAAACTAAAGGAAGAGACCTGCCTCATGTGTTTCAAACCTGCACCAGTTGGAGTACATGGAGGAGTCCAGTGACTACACGAGTCATCGACAGGAGGTGGAACCTCGAACTTCTCAGGGAACTCAGTCACACCCTCCTTGCCCCAGATGTCATCAAAGGCATTGGGGCGAGTGCCAGGGTAGATCAGCTAGTTGTTACCAATGTGGTAGACTTGCCACATAGCACAAGACTATCGTGCACCGCTTAGTGATGCATACGCACCTCATCAGTTTTAGGGACATAATCAGGCACCCCGAGGTGGTCACCAAAGGGGCACCACCCAGGTGCGGGTGTACTCACTTATGTCGAGAGATGCAGAGGATGCCAGCGACGTGGTGACAGGTACTATTTTATTTTTGTCGCATAAAACTATTGTGTTGTTTGATTCAGGGGTGACACATCATTCGTGGCTCGGGAGTTTGTTAAATTATATGGGATAGAGGCTCAACCACTAGGCATCGATTTATCAGTGGCTACACCAACAGGGACCGTAGTAACATGTAGGAGGAAACTTGAAAATTTTTCGATCAGTGTCATGACGACTTGATTTTTTTTTCCTACCATTTTTTTTTACAGAAATAATAAACAATGCTAAATCATATATCGAATATGTGACGCCCTATTTTTTTCAACCAATTACCTCTGATACCATAATAGGTACTGGGAATACATCTGTCCCCACACGTACTTTACCTATGTAGCGGAAAACATAACACGTTTAAACTTTATTTACAACACCAGAGTACTACATGTCTCCAAAATATACACATAACAAATAAGTCAACCACTAATTCAAGGTTTATACACCCATAATCATGTTTTTCAAAATAAACCCACATACCCTGCACTATAGGGTGACGTATCCTCTATCTCGGAGCTCGCTCCGCCTAATGTTCCGAATTTCCTAAAATATTTAAGATCTATGGGATGAGACACCTCTCAGTAAGTGGGAATAAATTATTATCAGTGTGTGGCAGTGAGTTTCAGTGTATCATATCATGTTTATAAAAATATTAATTTAACTGAGATATCATAGGAATCTGTACTCATATTCATAACATATACGTATATTTGCAACGATATACTTTTTCAAAAATATAATCATGCTTAACAAATATTTCTGTATACAAAGTATCATATATGTCAAAGTACTATCATATGAGTGTATCGCATCTATAATGACGAGACCCATCCATCTCATCGTCATGTAATAACCCCGCATGATTAGGTTGTGCAGCCTGAAGGCGAGACTTAACTCTAGTTGGCCTACCAGGTTAAGTCAAAATACCTCGTGTAACGACCTCAAAATTCTTATCATTTTTTTTATATATACAATAAACATTCCTACGCAGCGGAAACACAAATCATAAAATCATTTATACATAAACTGTACAATACCAGAATCTAGAATATACAGACCATACAAAAAATATCCCTCCAGTGTCATCTATCCAAAAACATACACCATTCTGACAAAAACTCACCCTATGACCACGGTGACCAAACACTCTCTCTATCCACGAGCCTGATCTGCTCGCCTATCTGGCTCACCTGAAAAATGTTAGAGTAATAGGGTGAGTCGACGCTCAGTAAGTGGAAATATGCTATTACTAGTGTGTGGCAACTAAGTTAAAGATACTTTTTAAAAATGATAACTGAAATGTAATGTATTGAATCATCTTAAAAAAAAAAAAAAAAAACATATCTTTCTTTCACAATTTAAAACATACTGTATCGTCTATTTTTCTACTTTTCATACTGGTAATATCATATTATACTCATCATATACTGTAAGACTGTAAACATATATATATATATATATATATATATATAACTGTGCTTTTATCCCTGGGACTTAGTACGTCATGATTTGACCCCTCATGGCAGGGTTGTGCGGCCCGTAGGCGGGGACTCTATCTGGTCGGCCCTCCAAATAAGTCATCATACTTTACACTACCTCAGCCCATCCAAACTGCATCCTCTCCTAAGCTCAGGACTAGCTACTACCTCGTCAAACCGGCCCCCTCAACTAATGTACTGGGGAGCTGCATACTCTCCGAGCACGGCTGACGGTACCCACATACTATTTGAGATATGTGGTTGCACTCTATCTATATCTAGCAACGGTACCGCGCTCTGTAATCTGTATCTGTCTGTGTACCTTTCCTCAGGGATCTAATACTATATACATAAATACATATATACTCTTTTACTATTTCCATCATGTTTCCAAAATTACCATAATGCTATCTTTATGTACTATATATATATATATATATATATACATTGTAAAACTGTATACTACATCTGTAGCATCTTGATGCTACCTTTGTATCTCTATCTGTATATTACGGTAATAGGAAACATGGCATAATAAACTCTGTATATAGCTATGGTATAAAATAAATACCGATCTGAATAATACTGTATACATGTATATAAATAAATACCGATCTGAATAATACTATATACATTTATGTATATATATATATATTTATATATATAAATCTGTTCATAAAACTACTCGTATAAAAACTGTATATGCATGTAAATTTCTCTGTATATGTATATCCTTATCTGTATAATCTGTATAATCTCTCACTGAAATTGAGGCGTTACATATCGCCATCCCTCAATTCAGTATAGTATGATATATTACAATAACTGTATAAATTTTTTCATCTTATAAAAATCTACTCAGGCCACACAAGCATTTAAACTCATATCCTAAAACAAATACTGTTTCAAACTCATATTCTGAAAATTTTGTATAGTAAAATGGTGTAGTTATGCATTTATAAAATCTCTAATATTATTACAAAAAATCCTAGCATAACATATTTCTCTTACCTCAACTTTGAAAAACCCCTATAAAAATCTGGCTCTATACCCACAGGATTCCTAACTCAACATCCTGAAAACACAATGTCTCAGAACAAAACATCAGTATTTCTTAGTTTACATCATTTTCTATAACTACCAGATAGTCAAAAACTCAATAAAAAACCTTACCCTGAATTTGGGATGAAATCCAACTTTGTTTTCTCAACGATCCGCTCCGGCAAACTTGTAGAGAATTCCACTAGGAGCTTCGTGGTAGCTTCGAATTGTCGATCCGGTGACTGGTGCGGCCGTAAACGAAGAGAGAAGGGAGAGAGAGTTGTAAAGAGAGAGAGGAGAGAGAGAGAGATTTCTTAAAAATGAAATAATTTCTGAATTCTCGTATATATAAAACAGGAGATTTCATCGACGAGCCCATTCTTCGTCGACGAGTCCTTCACAAATTTCGTCGACGAGACCCTGTATTCGTCGACGAAATTCAGGCTGCCTTAGAACCTTTCTCAGTATTTTCTCGTTGACAAAGCCCTGTGTTCGTCGACGAAATTCTGAAGACCTTTGTCAACGAAGCTTAGCAAATTTTCTGAAATTATGATTATTTAATATTAGCTCCAAAATGCAATGTCGTCGACGAACGCTACGGCCTCCTTCTGTTTCTGTATCTATTTTCTCTCCCTCTTATTATTAAAATGTTATTATTCTTCGGGTCACTACACCTCGTCTGTAGTACGATTGGCCCACCGCATCCTGGTCCGGACTCAAGGGCAGTCAACATCTCTCCGAATGCCCAATCGACTTCCAATACCTACACACTCCCCAAGTTGTGTGGTTGCACTAATTTAATCACTAGCAATGGTACCGTACTCTCATGTCATTAATTAATTGGGTTCTCATTTCCATCACTCATTTTACATAAAAATATATTTTCCCAAAAGCTTTCATTTCTCATAAACATGCCCAAGTACATGAGTATCCATGGGTAACACATCTTGTCTGTAACTCGTGGTGGTTCATCATATCTATTAGTATAAAACTATCATGACTGTGTATATCACATATTATTATATCACATATTATTCTATCATGTCCGATAAAAAAAACATGTTTGTATAAATCTCATTTCAACATATCTATCTCACACATATCAATATATTACTCATATCATCATATTTGTTTAGATCCCAACATAAACTCCATTCCCTCATATAAAATATTCGAAGATTATTTTCAGTAATCAAAATTAT
This sequence comes from Malania oleifera, assembly GCF_029873635.1. Taxonomy (NCBI): domain Eukaryota; kingdom Viridiplantae; phylum Streptophyta; class Magnoliopsida; order Santalales; family Ximeniaceae; genus Malania; species Malania oleifera. The sequence continues at coordinate 33,787,202 of NC_080426.1, read as the reverse complement.
TTCTCATGCCACACAGATTTCCAATAATATTTAACCATATCATAATTATCCAGTAAAACATTGAATATTTCCAAAACTACCATTTCACATATATATACCCAATAAGTTAGCAAATTCACATATATTATTTTCATGTCATATTTGGATTTAATCCTTTAATTTCCAAAAACATCTGACATAATTTAATTTTCCTTACCTGCTTACTAAGAGACCTGCTAACAATCCTAAATCCATGCCCCACGGCATTCGAAGTTCAAAACCATAAAATTCACATTTCCTCAATTCAACCAACTACATCCCAAAATTACAATTATTTTATCATTTCCCAGACCCACGCACTTCCAATACTAATTAAACTTTAAAAACAATTAACAGATATAATTTCACTATCATACCCTAGCCTTGGAGTGGTGACTAGGAAACCCAAATTAAAAATCAGCTCTGACTAAAATGACAAGGATTGGAGCTAGGACCCCGTAGTGGTGTCCGATCATCAATTTGACTGAAGATTTAAGGCGAGATTAAGGAGAGAGTGAGAGTTTACCTTATCCCAAGAGTGGTGACTACGTCGCTCCTACGACAAATCCACTCTAGTTAAAATGTTGGTGGCAGAGAATGAAACCCAGTGGTATTTTCTATTTTTCAATCGGCGCATGTATCACCTAGAAAATCAAGGAGAGAGGAAGTTGAACGGAGGAGAGAGAAGCAAAAAGAGTTGGGTTGTTGCGCAGGAAGGGGGGGTAATTAGAATTCTCAATAAGTCTCTCATGAGAGTTCATGAACTTGTATATATATATAAAACATTATAATATTATTATATTATATTATAATAATATAGTATTATATTATATTATTTAATTAATAATTATTCTTTATTTATTTATTTAAATTAATTTTTTATTTTTTTATTTTTTTATTTTTTATTCTTTAATTTTTGGAATCACTATAGAATATCTCTGATACCATATATCAATATGATCCAGCTCAAAGTGGGGTACCGCGTGATCCAACCACCACTCAATAATAATACCAAGCAGTGAAAACAAAATATGTATATAACCTCAATTACAATACTAGAGTACCAACATCATCAAATACATCAATATCTCTCTCCAGACCTAGACTTCAATACAATACTAGGAGTCCCAAAGTATCACTATACACATAACAGATCTCACCAAAACTTACCCTGAATACTAAGGTAACGAGATCTCCTCTACCTCAGAGCTCTCACTACTCGTCTGTCCTGATTTCCTGAAATATTTAAATTCTGGATGAGACACCTCTCAGTAAGACGGAATAAATTATTGACAGTGTGTGACACATGAGTTTAGTTATGTCATAATACACTCATTTAAATAATTATATCATCTGAGAAAAATATACAGATATGTACTCATGATCATATAGATATAAAACATAGTTTCATAAGCTTTGACATAATTTCTCATATTCATATTCATAAGCTATCATTTCTCATAATCATATACATATACTTTTATTTCTCAAATCATATTTATATGCTTTCATACGTCATCTTTATATTCATACTCTTACATTTCTCATATTCATGACCACATTCTAGCCCATGGGTATCCACCAGCATATAGTACAACGCGTTTGTAACCCATGACTATTCATTTCTCATTTTCATAGTCTAACTCATGAGTATCCACCGGTATAAAATACACTACACGTCTGTAACTCATGGGTGTTCATTCCACTTTTCACTTTTCATAAACATTTTCTAGCTCATGAGCATCCACCAGTATAAAATACACTATGCGTTTGTAACTCATGGCTGTTCATTATCGCGTCTATAATGAGAAACCATCCTGAGGATAATGACATCGTCATGTATTCACCCCACATGACCGGATTGTGCAACCCAAAGACTGGACCTAACCGCGGTTGGCCTACCCGGTTATATCAAAATAGGGGAACGCGTCTGTAGTACGATTGGCCTATCCAATCCTGGTTCAAACCCCAAGGGGTAACACAACCCTTCACAGGCTCAATCATCTACCTCTCCACACGCTATGCAAGTCGTGTGGTTGCACTAACACAATGCTAGCAACGGTACCATGCTCTGTATATACTATGGTCCATCAAGGTTCTCATTTCCACATTTTTGTATTCATATTTCATTACGTCTATATATCTCATCATATTAGTATTATTCTCATCATTTCTGTATCATTTTCATCATATCTGTATTCATTTCATCTCATATCTATATGTATCTCTATTCAACATTTCTGTATAAAACATCTCTATGCATATCATGTACATCATCATTTCAATAAAAACATATTTGTATCTCACATTTTATCATATTTTTGTAAAAAAAAAAACATATATGTATATCACATATATTATCATTTCTCAGTAAAACATATCTGTGTTTCTCATATTTCCATATTTGTATTAAACATGTCAATTTATCTCATATTATCATATTCATAGAAAAACGTATTCGTATATCTCATAACGTCATTTATATATATATCTCATTTCATCACATTCCTAGTATAAAGCAGTTATTTCATATTCCTTATGCCACACAATTTTTTAACTGATAATCATAATATAATAATCACAAGAAAAATATCAATATCATAGTTTTCAAAACTATATACCATATGCTCATTTTCACATACTTTAATCAACCAATCAATTTTCCAAAATATCTGTTATAATTTATTCCCCTTACTTGCTTATTGAGAAAATTCGTGCAAAGATCCTAAAACTCAAACCCGCGGCGTTTCGGAACTCAAAATCCTGAAATCACATTTCCCCAATTCAATCAATTCAACCCCAAAATTACAATTATCTTAATATTCTTAAGCTCACACACTTCCATTAACTGGTTAAATTCTAAAAATGCGGGTTTGATTCACTTCCCATATTTAAATTTAATTTTATCATATTTAAAAATACCAATATGATCAAATCCCCACAGTTTAATCTAATTCCAAAATATTTCCCAAAAATTTCATTTAATCAATTCCCTAAAATTTAACTTAATCCCAAAACATTCCCAAAAATCTGATATAATCAAATACTCCAATTTAATAATCACATATTATAATTTAGCCAGTTGAATTTCTAAAATAAATGACATAATTTATACTCCTCACCTTAGCCTTGGAGTGGTGCCTAGGATCCCCAAATTAAAAATCTGCTCTGATTAACTTGCTTAGAATCGAAATTGAGATCTCGTGGTGGTGTCTAAACGTTGATTTGGCTGAAGATTTGAGAGAAATTGAGGAGAGAGAGAGAGAGTTTATCTTATCCCAGGAGTGGTGCGTATAACATCCTAATCACAAATTCACTCCAGTTAAAATGTTGGTGGACGAGAATGGAACCCGATGGTATTTTCTGTTCTTCAATCGACTGAGAATTCGCCGAGAAATTGAGGAAAAAGAGATGAGAGCAACGAAGAGAGAGTGAGAAGAGACGGCCACTGGGGGGTCTCTCTGATTGGAAATTGAATTCCAATTCAATTCCCAGAAGCTTAAAGGTTAAGCTTCAAGTATATATATATATAATACTTTTATATTTTTACTTTATCATATTATATTAATATTGTATATATATATATATATATTATATTTTTTATTTAATTAATTCAATTTAATAATATTTAATTAATTAATTAATAATTAACAATTAATATTTATTATTATTATTATTATTATTATTTTTTCAGGTTACTACAAGTATTCAAGGGAAGGCATTGCCTGCTAATCGTGTAGTTATTGACATACACGGATTTGAGGTGATTTTGGGGATGGGCTGGCTAACTTTTGATTATGCCAGTATCGAGTGCTACAAGAAAGAGGTCGTATTTAGACCTCTAGGGGAACAAGAGTTTAGATTTGCGGGGTCGTGGGTGCTCGCCTTGCTATCGATTTTGTTAGCCACACGGGCTAAAAGGTTACTCTTGAATGAGTGTCAGGGGTACCTAGCTTAGGTAAAGGAAACACCGGAGGGGGAAATTAATTTGGAGGATATTCTGATAGTAAAGGAGTTTCCTAACGTATTTTCAGAGGATTTACCGGGATTACCTCCTTAGCGTGAGGTAGAGTTCGCTATTAATCTATCTCCGGAAATGGTGCCGATCTCTAAGGTTCCGTACAAAATGACTCTAGGAGAGTTGAAAGAATTAAAAGAGCAATTACAGGAGTTGTTGGATAAGGGAGTCATCAGGCCCAGTGTATCCCCATGGGGCGCACCGGTGTTATTTTTTAAAAAGAAAGATGGGTCGATAAGGATGTGTATCGACTATCGGGAGATAAATAAAGTGACAATAAAGAATAAGTACCTGCTACCCCGTATCGATGATCTATTTGACCAACTCCAAGGAATGCAGGTTTTCTCGAAAATCGATCTCCGGTCCGGGTATCATCAGGTGAAAGTTAAATTGGAGGATGTACTGAAGACCGTTTTTCGAACCAGATATGGGCATTATGAATTTTTGGTTATACCATTCGGATTTACCAATACTCATGTTGTATTAATGGACTTGATGGGTCTTCCATCAGTACCTGGATCAGTTCGTAGTGGTATTTATTGACGACATATTGGTGTATTCAAAGAGTCTTGAAGAGCACGAGGATCATCTGAGGATAGTGCTTCAAGTGTTAAAGGAAAGAAGGATGTATGTCAAATTCAAGAAATGTGAGTTCTGGCTGAAACAGGTGGCATTCTTAGGGCACGTGATATCCAAGGATGATATTTCTGTAGATCCAAACAAGATAGAGACTATAGTGGACTAGGCAAGACCAAAAAATGTCCACAAGGTCAAGAGTTTCTTGGGATCGGTAGGATACTACAGCCGATTCGTGGAGGGTTTCTCCAAGTTATCAGGTCCTCTGACAAAGTTGACCAGGAAGAATATGAGATATGAGTGGACAGATGAGTGTGAGTAGAGTTTTCAGGAGTTAAAGCAACGACTTATCACTGCACTGGTACTGACAATCCTTTCCAAAGAAGGGGGTTTTGTAATCTACAGTAATGCGTCTCAAAAAGGGATCAGGTGTGTACTGATGCAACGGGGAAATGTTATTGCATATGCTTCTCAACAACTTAAAGAGTACGAGAAGAATTATCTTGCGCATGACGTGGAACTAGCAGCAGTGGTTTTTGCATTAAAAATCTGGAGGCACTACCTATATGGTGAAAGGTGTGAAATTTTCATAGATTAAAAGCCTTAATTATATTTTCACACAAAAGAAGTTGAATATAAGACATAGAAGATGACTTGAACTCATAAAAGACTACGACTACACCATCAGTTATCACCCAAGGAAAGCTAATATGGTAGCTGATGCTTTGAGTCGAAAGTCAGTGGATACGTCAGTTTCGGCAATAGTGGCCCAACATCATATTAGGATGGACCTGGAGAGGTTTGGCATGGAAATGGTGGAAGGGATTCACTTGGCATTTATCGTAAGTCTGGTAATCTAGCCGACCTTGCAGAAAAAGATTAAAGCTACTCTGATGAAAGATGCAGAATTGGTGAAAATTGTGGAGAAGGTATAGAGTGGGCAACAATCAAATTTCAATATCTCAGATGATGGGGTTCTCAAATTTCACACCAGACTATGTGTACCTAATGATACAGAGATAAAAAAGGCGATTCTGGAGGAGGCTCATCGCTCTCTTTATATCATACATCCAGGGAGTACAAAGATGTATAGAGATCTACGAGAATTCTTCTGGTGGAGCAATATGAAAAGGGAGATTGTCCGATTTTTAGAACAGTGTCTAATACGCTAGTGAGTGAAAGCGAAATATCAGAGACCAGCGCGACCACTGCAACCACTTCACATTCCTGAGTGGAAGTGGGAGCACATCTCTATGGACTTTGTCATGGGGTTACTGTTAGCGTTGCATGGACAAAACGCCATTTGGGTAATTGTGGATTGGCTGACAAAGATTGCACATTTTGTTCTGATCAGAGTCAGTTACTCCGTGAATAGTGTAACATCCCGACCCTCTAAATGGGTCCGGGGTGCTACTAATCCATTCATTTACCTGCTAACCGACATTCTAATATCATTTATGTAGTAGAAAACATAATTATAATCTTCCAACAAATATAATACTAGAGTTTTCTACTTCTATCTATACACCATAATAAACCATGCATCCACTTGTATTCACTTATATATATATTTCCAAAAATAACCTACACTTCCAGTATTCACAACCATCCATTTCTCAGAAGACTTAAAACATAAAACATAAAATATTTACTCTAACGACCCGAAAAATAATTTTATTTAAATAATAAAAGAAAGGGAAATGGAAACCAGAAACAGAAGGAAGCAGTCGACTTCGTCGACGAACGCGTTTGAAAAGGATAAATCCCGAGGAATTTTTCTGCTCCTCGTCGACGAATACAGGGGACTCATCGATGAGGGTATAACCGGAGCTCGTCGATGAGGTGAAGTGGCTCGTGGATGAGAAAATACCAAGAGGATGATTTTGGGGTTTCTGAATTTTGTCGACAAAGGGGAGAGTTCGTCAAAAAATTTTGTATTGACCTCGTCGACGAGATGACGTGACTCGTTGACAAAGGTCACAGTTTAAATAGGCCTAAAGTTCATTTTTTGGCCTAAATTTCCTGCGTAGTACTTCCTCTCTCTCCTCCCTTCGGTCCCTCCTCCTTCTCTCTTCGATTTCGAGTTAGATTTCCACCGGTTCGATGATCTGAAGCTACCACAACGCTTTTGGAAAAGTTCTCTGCAAGTCTGCCGGAGTGGATCGTCGGTGGGGTTGAAGTGGAAACCATCCCAAATCCAGGGTAAGGCTTTCTACTCGATATTTAGATTTTTGACAGTTGTAAAAAGAGTTATATGCGTAGAAATACTGAACTTTAATTCTGGGAAATGTTGTTTCTGGGGTGTTGAGTTGGGAATCCTGTAGGTGCGAGGCAGATTTTCGTAGGGGCTTTTTAGGAATCAGGTAAGGGGATAAACTAAACTAGTATTTTATGAAAAATATATATTTATATATAATTTATATTTGGGAAAAATGTTGTTGAAAGTGATGATATGTTAAACATATGAAAAACTTGTTTAGTGTGGCATGAGTAGAACTTAATATGAAATACTGTTTCTAGGAATGTTTTAATGATACGAATTTTCATAATGGAAAACCGGTGTACGGGCCAAGATTTATATATGTTTTACCGGTGTACGGGCCGTGTTATGTGTATGATTTGCCAACGTACGAGCTGAGCTATGTATATGATTTGCCAGCGTACGAGCCGAGATATGGATGTGATTTGTCAGCATTCGGACTGTGCTATGATATTATTTGCCGGCATAAGGGCCGAGCTATGGATGTGATTTGCCAGCATACAGGCTGTGTTATGATTTATTGGCATACGGGCCGAATTATGATAAAATGTGTAATACTGGCGTATGGGCTGATGATTTTCATGATATACGTATATATGCAAAATGATATGATTGATTTGATAATTAATGATATGAGATATCCATGTATCACAGTTTCAGTATATGTTATATTATATCAGAACCTGGTTGGCTTGGTCTAGGCTAGCACTTGCACGGTACCGTTGTTATGTGTCCATGGTCTTCATGATCATGATATCTATGTTAACGCCACTGTACGAAGTGGTGTGAGATTGGATGGTCGATGTGGTTTTTAAGAAGTGTGTGAGCGCCCCTGGTGTATGGACCAGGTCTGGCAGACCCATCAGACTTACAGACTATACTTTTGACTTGGAAGTGGTCGTCCAACCATTGTCAGGTCTCGACTTCAGGCCACACAACCCAGTCATGTGGGAGTAATACTTGACAACAACCAACTAATCTACCAGGAATGTTTTTGGTATTTTTATTATATGAGATGATATATGTTTATGAAAATGCAGTATGTTCTACCATGTTTTGATGATACATATGTTTTCCTAGATTTGACATAACAGCTTACTGAATATGTTCTATGTGGTATATGTATAACACAAAATACTCATGTTGTCACACACTAATATTAGTTTATTTTCCTTTTTGAGAGGTGTCTCACTCCTAAATTTTATAAACTTTTCAAGAGCCCTTGATAAGAGAGTGGATAAAGCCCCATTGATTTAGTACGGTAGATCTGCCCTTCCAGAAGGGTAAGTATTTTGATAGGGTCAGATGTATTTTGTGGAAATGGCCCTAAGACATCTTTTTGGGTTGAGTGTTGTGTGTGTATATATATACAGTGATTGTAGTAACCCTAGTATTGTGATATATGGTATATTGAGATGTATATGATTGTTTGTTTCCTACTGCTTAAGCTTCCATTTTGTGTTTTGATGTATCCCCGGTACCCACGGGTCTAGGTGGATTATGATCTGCTGAGCTGAGATTTGTGATATTGATTTTATTATTAAAAAAAATGTGAAAATTAAGCAGGTCGTCACATTTACACCCCAAAATATTATCAAAATTATACCATTTTCCTTCTATAACCCAAAAATGCTATATCCAACTCAAGCTCTCTAAGCTCAATCTTGTGCAGGTCTTGAAAAAAGATAAATTTGTATTCGGGTGAGACACATCTCAGTAATGGAAGAAACAATATATTAAAACACTGTGTGGGCAACATGAGGTTTGTATATAACATATTATTCATCATTTGGAAATCATTAACATAATTTCTAAAATTATTTTCTGATCCTATTCAAATACATGCAAGGTATTTTACCTACAAGATTACCTAAGGATAAGGTGATTACCCGCTCATACAAGTAGCACCTCTCTGCTCTGATACATTAGGCAACCCAAAGGTCACAACTGAAGCATATTAGGGCACTCACCTTACTCAGTAACCCCTTGAGTGATAAATTAATCTCGTACTCACACAGTTTATACAAAAGTTTATCGACGAAAGCTCCTAAGAATAGGGAAATCTACTAGCCCATACAAGTAGTTTTTCTCTGCCCTAACACATTATGCAGCCTACTGCTACACCTGATATAACTAGGGCACTCGCCTTTCTCAGCAAACCCTCGAGTGAAGAGTTTGTCTCACCCAAACGTAACATGTTCTACTAGCATAAATAATGATACTACCATAATACATTATTTTGTTTGTCATTATTTTGCATTTCTCAATTGTTCATGTTTTCATCTTTTACATTTCATTTTATTTCACTTTACGTGGCTCTTTCCCATTTTACATTGTTCACATTTCACATTTCATTTCCGTTTCATTCATTTCCATTTTCATTTCATTTCATGACATACCCAACATCTTTCAACTGTTTTACCCAACATCTCTCAACTATTTTACCCAGCATTTTTCAGCTGTTTTACTCAATATCTTTCAACTGTTTTACCCAGTATTTTTCAACTGTTTTACCCAACATCTTGCAGCTATTTTATATGGTTGCATTAACACTCATATGCAGCATATTTCATATAACATTTTCATACTCAATTCATTTCCTGTATATCCTGCATCTCATAAATATAACATATTTCCACACAGCTATTTACTCATGTCACACTATTTAACAGTGAAATTCATATATATATTTCTTGTAAAATAAGTCAACCTACATTTAATATTTATATGTTGAAAACATATATTTCATTTCTTACATAATTATCTTGAAAAATATCTTTCACTTTCGTTAGTTCAATTTCACATATATGAATCTAATAAACAGTCCTAGGCTCAGAAAGCATAATTTAAATGGTTAGCATTTTAAACCCATACAAAGACATATACACGTATATTCATAACATATTTCATTTCCCAATTAATTCATAAAAATATGGTTTAATATATATATATATATATATATATTCCCCCTTACTTAATTTCTTGAACTATGCCAACAGGGACCTTGAAAAGATACCTGCGGTGCTCACTCGAGCCCAAAAATAAAAATCCTAGTTTCATTAAATCAACCATTAATAAAATATTATTTTAATATTTCCTAGATCCATTAATTTCAAATAAATAATTATACCCTCGAATATAACAAATTTACTTAATTCCCCAAATCTCACTCTCGCTTTGGAGTGGTGCCTAGGAAATCTAAATTAAAAATTTATTTCGGCCAAAATGACGACAATCGCAACTAGAACCCCGTGGTGGTGCCCGATCGTCAATTTAGCGACATATGTAAGGAGAAATTGAGAAAATAAAGAAAAATTACCTTACCCTTGGAATGGTGTCTACGTCGCTCCCATGACAAATCCGCTTCCGTAGAAATGTCGGTGGCGGAGTTAGGAACCCAACGATATCTTTCGTTTCCCGATCGGCTAAATATCCGCCGAAAAATGAGGAGAGACAGAGACAGAGACGAAGGAGTGATGTGAGAATTTCAAGGGGGGCGCAGTTCCTTCTCTGGATTGAATTTGATTTTAATCCTTCCTGATATATATATAATCTTATATTATAATATAATATATTAGATTTTTATATTATATAATTTAATTAATAATAATAATTTAATTAATTTTTTTTAAATTTTAATTTAATTTAATTTTTTTTTATTTTTTTGGATCACTACATTCTCCCCTCATAAGAAAATTTTCGTCCTCAAAATTTTTACTAACTAATTATCCTTTCTCATTACTTGCAAAAATTCATTAGCTAACTACATCCAACACAATTCAGTATATATATAACATCATATCAACTGCTCAATCATTCATAATCAAATTAAATTATTACTATTTTAAACATAGAGTCATACCTGCTCCCCTGGCATTCTCTGGTTTAGGCTGAATCAGCAAGTAAACTCGTGTTGGACCACCTTTGCCAAGTGGTACTTGCTGCTTTCCCTGATCTTGATTCCATGCAGGTACAACAGGCAACGGTTCCCAACAATTCTTTTCAGTAAGGGAAGAAACAATATATTAAAACACTGTGTGACCAACATGAGGTTTGTATATAATATATTATTCATCATTTGCAAATCATTAACATAATTTCTGAAATCATATTCCGATCTTATTCAAACACATGCAAGGTATTTTACCCACGAGATTATCTAAGGATAGAGGTGATTACCTGTCCATACAAGTAGCACCCCTATGCTCTTATACATTAGGCAACCCAAAGGTCACAACTAAAGCATACTAGGACACTCACCTTACTCAGTAAGCCCTCAAGTGATAAATTAATCTCATACTCACACAATTCATACAAAAGTTTATCGGCGAAGGCTCCCAAGAATAGGGAAATCTACCTGCCCATACAAGTAGTTTCCCTCTGTCCTAACACGTTATGCAGCCTACTGCTACACCTGATACAACCAGGGCACTCGCCTTTCTCAGTAAACCCTCAGACGAACAGTTTGCCTCGCTCAAACATAACATGTTCTACTAGTATAAATAATGATACTGTGACGGCCTGCTTAATTTTCATATTTTTTTTTCCCTTTTAAATAATAAAATACAATATCAACATATCAAATCCAGTAGGTTATAATCAACCTGAACCCGTGGGTACCAGGGACATACCAAAAACACAATATGGAAGCCTAAGCAACTGGAAACATAAAATCATAATACCGTAAATACAAAACCATCTATCTCAATACCAGAGTTCTACATCCATTGTAATTTATACATACACAGCCCCAAAAGAGTCCTAGGGTCATTTTCCACAAAATCCAACGGACCCTACCAAAACTTACCCTTCAGAGAGGACAGGCCAACTATACTATCTCAGCAGAGCTTTTCCGCTCTCCTATCAGGGGCTCCTGAAACGTTCATATAATTCAGGGTGAGACACCTCTCAGTAAAGGAAATAAACTAATATTAATGTATGGCAACATGAGTATTTATACATTATTCATATAATCATATACATAAAAATATCTAGTGGAACTATATGTATCATATATGGGAAAAACATATATACTCATTTCATGGCAAAAAGTACATGATTTTCATAAGCATAATTCATCTCATATAAATATAATACGAAAACAACCCTGGTAAGTTAGTTGGCTATTGTCATGTATTACCCCCACATGACTGGGTTGTGTGGCCCAAAGGCAGGACCTGACAATGGCTGGCTGACCACTGCCAAAAAGTATAGTCTGTAAGTCTGATGGGTCTGCCAGACCTGGTCCATACACCAGGGGCGCTCACACTTCTTAAAACCACATGGACCATCCAATCTCATGCTACTCCGTACAACAGCATTAACACAATATCATGATGAACTTGAACACATAGCATCGGTACCGTGTAAGTGCTAGCCTAAATCAAGTCAACCAGGCTCTGATAACATATAACATATAATGAAACTGTGATACGTGGGTATTTCATACCATTAATTACCAAGTCAATATCATCATATCATTTTGCATATATACGTATATCATGAAAATCATCGGCCTGTACATCGGTATTTCACATTTTACCATAAATTGGCCCGTACACCGGTACATCATATCCATAGCACGACTTGTACATCGGCAAATCATATACATAGCACGACCCATATGCCGACAAATCATATCCATAGCACGACCCATACGCTGGCAAATCATGTCCATAGTTCAGCCCGTATGCCGGCAAATCATATCCATATCATTATCATATTCCCAGAAAACAATATTTCGTTATAAATTCTACTTATGCCACACGAATTAGGTTTTTCATATATTTAACATACCATCATTTTCAATAGTATTTCCCAAATATAAAACATATATATATATATATATATACAAGTATATATATTTATTTTCCTAAAATCAGATGCTGTAATAACATACATACATTTTCATAAAATAACTAGCTTAGTTTATTCCCTTACCTGATTCCTAAGAAACCCCTAAAAAAAATAGTCTCGCACCCGCAGGGTTCCCCGCTCAACACCCTAAAAACCACGTCTCCTAGAATTAAAGTTCAATATTTCTACGCATACTACACTTCCTACAACTGTCAAGAAACCAAATACTGAGTAGAAAGTCTTACCCTGGATTTGGGATGGTTTCCAACTCAGCCCCACCGACAATCCACTCCAGTAGATTTGAAGAGAGCTCTCCTAGGAGTGTCGTGGTGGCTTCAGATCGTCGAATAGGTGGAAATTCGGCCTAGAAATTAAGAGAGAAGAGAGGGAAACCGAAGGAGGAGAGAGAGAGGACTTCTGCGACAAAATTCAGCCAAGAAATGGCGTTTAAAACTATTTATACTGTGGGTTTCATCAACGAGTCACGTCACCTCATCGACGAGGTCATGAAGACAACTCGTCAACGAGCTTTCTCCTCGTCGACGAAATTCAGAATCACTCAAAACCTCTCTTAGTATTTTCTCGTCGACGAAGAGCACCCTCGATAATACATTATTTTGTTTGTCATTATTCTGCATTTCTCAATTGTTCATGTTTTCATCTTTTACATTTCATTTTATTTCACTTCATGTGACTCTTTTCCATTTTACATTGTTCACATTTCACGTTTCATTTCCATTTCATTCCTTTTCATTTTCATTTCATTTCATGACATACCTAACATCTTTCAGTTGTTTTACCTAACATCTTTCAATTGTTTTACCCATTATTTTTCAACTATTTTACCCAACATCTTTCAGCTATTTTACCCAACATCTTTCAACTGTTTTATCCAGTATTTTTCAGCTGCCCAGCATCTTTCAGCTGTTTTACCTAATATTTTTCAGCTGTTTTACCCAGCATCTTTTAACTGTTTTACATTATTGCATTAACATTCATATGCAGCATATCTCATATAACATTTTCATACTGAATTCATTTCCTGTATATCCAGCATCTCATACATATAATATATTTCTACACAGAATTCCTATTTACTCATGTCACACTATTTAGTAGTAAAATTCATATATATATATATCCTGTAAAATAAGTCAACTTACATTTAACATTTATATGCTAAAAATATACCTTTCATTTCTTACATATTTATCTTGAAAAATATCTTTCACTTTCATTAGTTCAATTTCACATATACGTATCTAATAAAACAGTCCTAGGCTCAAAAAGCATAATTTAAACAGTTGACATTTTGAACCCATACAAAGACATATACACGTATATTCATAACATATTTCATTTCCCAATTAATTCATAAAAATATGGCTTAATATATATATATATTCCCCCTTACCCAATTTCTTAAATTACGCCAACAGGGATCCTGAAAAGATACCTACGGCGCTTACCCAAACCCTGAAATAAAAATCCTAATTCCATTAAATCAACCTTAAATAAAATACTATTTTAATATTTCCTAGGCCTATAAATTCCAAATAAATAATTATACCCTCAAATATAACTAATTTACTTAATTCCTCAAATCTCACTCTTGCTTTGGAGTGGTGCCTAAGAAACCCAAATTGAAAATTTATTTCGACCAAAATGACAACAATCGTGACTAGGAGTGGTGGTGCCCGATCGTTGATTTAGTGGCAGATTTAAGGAAAAATTAAGAAAATATGAAAAAGCCTTACCCCAAGAATGGTGTCTACGTCATTCCCACGACAAATCCGTTCTAGTAGAAATGTTGGTGGTGAAGCTAAGAACCCAACGGTACCTTCCATTTCCCGATCGGTCGAATATCCGCCGAGAAATGAGGAAAGAGAGAGACGGAGACGATGGAATTTCAGGGGGGGGCAGCTCCTTCTCTGGATTGAATTTGATTTCAATCCTTCCTGATTATATTGTAATATAATATACTATTATATTATATTATATAATTTAATTAATAATAATTATTTAATTAATTTGATTAAAAAATTTTAATTTTAATTTTAATTTTTTATTTTTTTGGATCACTTCAAATAGGCTGGCAGAACTTTATGTGCAGGAGATAGTTAGACTCCATGACATGCCTATGTCCATTGTTTCAGATCGAGATTCACGGTTCACCTCTTAGTTTTGGAAGAGTTTGCAAGAAATTTTGGGATCTCAACTTACTTTCAGTACTGCATTTCACTCACAAACTGACGAACAGTCAGAGCGAATGATTCAGATATTAGAGGATATGTTGAGGGTTTGTGTGCTGGATTTCGGAGGTAGCTGGATCCGGTTTTTTCCACTGGTGGAATTCGCCTACAATAACAGTTATCATGTTAATATCGAGATGACATCATATGAAGTGTTATATGGTCGAAGGTGTCGATCTCCTCTGTATTGGGACGAGGTTAGAGAACGACAGATTTTGGGGCCAGAATTGATTTTAACAAACATTTGAGAAAATCAAACTGATCTGGGTCAGAATCAAGACAACTCAGAGTCGGCAGAAGAGTTACGTTGATACTCGCCGACGGGAATTAGAGTTTGATGTGGAGGCTATGATTTTCCATAGGATTGCTTCGATGAAGGGGGTTGTGAGATTTTGGAAAAGTGGTAAGTTAAGCCCTAGGTATATTGGGTCATTCAAGATACTAGAAAGAATTGGTCTAGTTGCCTATAGGTTAGTGTTACCCCCAGCATTATCCAAGATCCACGACATATTTCATGTGTCTATATTGAAAAAGTACGTCCCAGATCCATCACATGTAATAAGTTATGAAGAATTGGAGCTTGGAGGTACTTTATCCTATGATGAAGTGTCAGTTCAGATCCTAGATTAGAAGGAGCAAGAATTACGTACTAAGAAAATTTTGTTGGTAAAGGTACTTTGGAGGAATCATGCAGAGGAACTTTTATGGGAATTAGAAGAGGAGATACGCCAGAAGTATCTGCAATTAATTGATGAGGCCCCAATGTTAGACAGTTTAGTGTAATTGTTTAGGTAAGTATTCGTTTGTATGTAAATAGATTTTGTACGGGGTTATTAGTTGAGTGTAATTAATTGTAAATCTAAATGTGATAGTATTTTATTTTATTTTATTATGTTGAGTGGTTTTGGGAGAATTTTGGTTTGGGCTATTTGTAATCTCCTAGAGTCGTTTATATAACCATAGTATTCCTTCGTCATAAGTGAGAGTTATTAATAAAATTAAGACGGAGCCACTATGTGGGTGGCCGCCGACTCTTCTTAGAGTCGGGTAAACAATTTGGTAAATTACAGAGGAGATTGCAATAAGTAATGGTTAGCAAATTTCAATGACAAAATTTTTATAAGGAGGGGAAAATGTAGTGATTTCAAAATAAATAAATAAATATTATTAATTAAATAATATTTATATATATATATCTATATATATAAGTTCCTTCAGGAAGTATCTTGAAGGAAATTTTTTTACCTGAGATCTAGAGAGGCGCCCCCCAATTCACCAACTCTCTCTCTCTCTCTCTCTCTCTCTCTCTCTCTCTCTCTCTCTCTCTCCTCAATTTTTCAGCCATACGTTCGCCGATTGAAGAATAGAAAATATCCCTGAGTTCCATTTCCAGTCACCAACTTTTTAATCGAGGTGATTTCGTCATTAGTGCATCGTAAGTACCACTACTGGGATAAGGTAAAGAGAATATATTATGTCAGTTTATTTGGAAAATATTCTAGATTAAATTGTAGTATTTGATTTTAAGAATAATATACATGATTTTCTGAGTATTTAAGCTTATGGGAATGGTAATTTTAAATTATTATATGTATGTTTTGGGAAATAAATTTTAATTAAATTAAATTTTAGGGTTTTGATCAGATCGAGTTTTTTAGGAATATATTCTAATTAAGTTAAATTCCATGGATTTGATCAAATCAGAATTTTTTTGGAATATTTTGGATTTAAATTAAATTATGGGGATTTGATCATATTTGGGTTTTTAATATATATTGGGAATTAAATTTAAAAATAAGGAATTGATCAGACCTGCGTTATAATTAAATTTACCAATTATATATTTTGAAAATTCTGCAGGCAATTGGTGAAATTATAATTATTAAATAAATTGTGTGACATGAGATTTAATTATATTTTACTGCATAATTAAATCTGAGTATTTTTGTGATATTGTCGTGAAAATGTGATTTAGACTATTTGATGGAAATACTGAAAATATGGTGGAATTTGTGAAATGAGATATGACGGCTAAGAGTCAGGTTTGACATGATGGCTAAGAATCGGGTTTGATATGACGGCTGAGGCCGAGTTTGATATGACAATTATACTGAATTACGAAAATGAGAATTTTATTACTTAAATTGTATTATATGGTTTAAGAACCCTGAGGACCAATTGTGATGAGAGCACGGCACCGTAATTAGTGATTGAGATAGTGCAACCACGCTATTCTAGATAGAAGTGTTGGTATTAACAAGTAGATTTGGTCACGGAAGGGTTGTGTACACCCCTAGAGTCTTGACCAGGCTGGGTAGGCAAATCAGACTTTCAAACATGAGGTTTGACTTAGTCTGGTAGGCCAGTCAGGGTTAGATCCAATCTTCGGATTACATAACCTGATCATGGGGGTTTATACATAATGATGTTGTATATCCAAAAGGGTGTTTCTTCTACATATATATGTGAATTTATATAAATGAGGTTATTTAATGAACTGTTTTTTATTCTGAAAGAAATGTGTATTTTCAATTGTGTAAGTGTGAATTATGTTACACAAATGGCATATCTGTCAAATAAATTAAATTAAAGAATGCGTTTAAATTCATGAGAACTCATATTAACCACACATTAACAATAATTTATTCCGTTTTACTGAAAAGTGTCTCACCCTATTAAATATACAAGTTTTTTAAGACCTTCAGGAAACTGAGTTTAGGAACTTCAAGGCGGGACCTAGACGAGCTAGCTGAGAGTGAGCAGTGTTGGAACAATATTTTGTTTATACTTGATTGTTTTGATTATTTAGAGTTGTAATATGTTTTTGGAAAGATGTTGATATTAAGGTTGAGAGATAGTACCTTGGTATGTATGGTTGTAAAAGCATATTTTGTTTCCGTTGATTATTTGTTTATTTTGTTTCCGTTGATTATTTGCTTAAATTAACTATGGGATGGTATTACTTTGGCCCCTACCAGGTCCGAAGATATGGTGTGTGTGTGTGTGTGTGTGTGTGTGTGTGTGTGTGTGTGGGGGTATCAAAAATAGCATTGGACGGCATGATAGTTTAAATTTTGAAAATAAAAAATGAAAATTAATTTTTTGTTCATGGATGAATTAGAAGTGAGGGTCACGCGCACGAAAGGTCGTGCGGGATCGGGTTGCCCTGCGCGTGTCCACGTCCTCGCACAGACGAAGTTCGACATGTCCTGAAAAGGCAAATGTCCAAATCACCCTTGCGCAGTGGGGACACTGCAGCCAAAATATCTGTGGAATGAGGGGGCTAAAATAGACCTTACGGAAAAGGACGAGTCCGCATGCATGGCCAGTGGGTGTCCGGCGGTTGGCAGCGGGGTCAGAGGGGAGCGGCAGTCGGCAGGCGGCTGACGTCGCCGTTCAGGACAACGCTTGGCCGTCCGTTTAATGGCGCGGAAAGGGACGCGAGTTGCACGCTGTTTTTGGCCTTCATGGATTACTTGGTATTTATTTTTGCACCTGCGCACGTGACTATGTCGCCCATACCATCCCTCCCGTTCTAAGGCCAATGAGCGAAGAAAAACAACCCTAAATGAATGGAAATGTAAATGGATGAAATTTTTGTTTTATTTCATTTTATTTTCAGTTGCATATATATTTTTATTTGTTTTAGTATTTACCTCGAAAAAAGTTTAAACAGAGCAAGTGTGGGACCCATGCATCTCAGAAGATATTTAAACAAAATATAAGAGCAAATGTATGTGGTCGTCTATGCTCAATTTGTATCTTGTTAAAATGCCTCTTAAGAAGAAACTTCGTGGAAAAACTAGATTTTTTTTTGTACCCGATGAGTAATTAATATATTAGTGTTGCTAGCCAACTTTATTAGCAATCTCGGATATGCCACGGTGCACTTTTAGATCCTGCAAACATTATGATTTAAATATGATATGTGGAATGTAAAATAGCAACGTATTGAGTTTCAAATGGATGTTAAGAATGTCATCTTACATGGTGATTTGGCTGAGGAGGTATATTTGCAACCCTCTCCTGGGTATCCTCATTCTCCTAGTCAGGTTTGTTGTCTCCACCATGCTTTATATGGGCTTAAGCAAGCTCCCCGTGCTTGGTTTGCCAAGTTTAGGTCCACTATTGCACAACTTGGGTTTGCTTTTAGCTCCTATGATTCAGCCCTTTTTACCCGTCACACTGCTACTGGCATCACTCTTCTACTACTTTATGTTGACGATATGATCATTATTGGTGATGATACTTCTAGTATTCATGAGCTTAAGCAATTTCCGTGTCAGCAGTTTGAGATGAAAGACTTCGGTTCTCTTCGCTACTTCCTTGGCTTAGAAATATCCCCTACCTTTGATGGCTACTCCTTGACCCAAGTCAAATATGCCTCTGATCTTCACACACGTGCCGGTCTCACCGATTGTAAGATAACTGATAGTCTGCTGGACCCCAACATCAAACTCCGTCCTACTGATGGGGAGCTCCTTCCTGATATCACTCGTTACCGACAACTTGTTGGGAGCTTGATTTATCTCACCGTCACCAGACCAAACATTGCTTATGCAGTGCACCTTGTTAGCCAGTTTATGTCAGCTCCTCGTTCTGTTTACTATGCAGCTGTTCCTCGCATTTTACGATATGTGAAGAGCACCTTATTTCATGGACTTTTTTTTCCCTCTTACTCCTCCTTGATGTTACAAGTTTATTCATATGCTGATTGGGCAGGGGACCCTACTGATCGTCGGTCTACCATTAGTTTTCTTTTTTTACTTGGTGACTCTCTTATCTCTTCGCGGAGCAAAAAGTAGATTGTTGTTGCTCGCTCTAGCACTAAGGCTGAGTATCGAGCCCTCACTGATACTACTTCTGAGCTTCTTTGGCTTCGTTGGCTTCTCTAAGATATGGGTGTTCCTCAGCCCTCAAGCACTCCGTTTTATTGTGACAATCATAGTGCTGTCTAAATCGCTCACAACGATGTCTTTTATGAACACACCAAACATATCGAGATCGACTGTCATTTTTGTGCTCATCAACTTCAGGACACAACTCCTCGCCTCTTGTCAGTTCCTTCAATTGATCAGTTGGTTGATATCTTCATGAAAGTTCATTCACTTGGTCGTCATCGTGCTTTAGTCTGCAAACTCCAAATGACATCTTCAATGCCACCTTGAGTTTGAGGGGGGATGTTAGCATATCTCTCTTCAATATCTCCCTAAAATACCCTTGTAGTCTGCCTCCTTCTCCTATAAAAGGATGGTCTTGTATAGTTTTATGTGTACAAAAAGGAATAATAAAGTTTTTATTAATTTTAATATTTTTGTACTCTCCCTTTTGTTTTATCTTGTAACCATGGTATTCTTCTGCCAAAAGTGAGGGTATATTAATAAATAAATAGAGGTGCTGCTCTCTTTTAGTAAAAAAAAAAAAAATGCAATGTTTGTAAAATTTTTAAAAAATAAACTAACATTTTTTTTTCAAATATATAATTTGTTGTCGAGTGCTTTGTGTGGAGGCGTGTATGCATGTACTATACAACCCTAAACTTATGGGAATATGACTATATGGAGGAGCTATGAAAATTTACAGAATGGATAGCATTTTAAGGATGTTAATTTATTAATTTTCATTATAAAAAAATATTTTAATTTATATATGGAGAAAAGGGTTTTTAGACACGATGAAGACAAAAATGTAGATAAAAAACCATCACATATTCCTTCAATTAATAATATAGATAAGTAAATTTTAAGTGAAAAAAAAAAAAAATCATCAACCAAGATACACACTATAGGTAAACTGATCTTGTGGTACTTATTGAAGTTCATTAATAGAATTAGATTATATTATTTATTGTATATTGAGCGTGAAAAGGGCACGTGAAGGCTAGGTTTAGTGTACAGAGTTTTGCAAGTTTGAAGACAAGTACAAATACTAGATTTAATTAATTGAAGTTGAAATAGACGATTTTGCAAAAGGAAAAAAGGCTTTTGGAGATTTGTAGCTAATTTCAAACATATACTCTCCATAATCTCATGATTTTAGAATTTAAAGGTTTGAGATTTACATAATCAAATGGAGAGTAAAGGGGAAGTGTTACAACATAATGTTTAGAATATTTGGAAATTATAATTTGACAAGAGAAATTTTCAAACCTTAGTATATATATGTGTTCTACCATCACTGCATTTTAACCATTCTCGGTCATGTTTATTTCTTAGCCTCATAAAAGGAGATTTTTAGGTTCATGTAGATGTGGACAATTAATAATGAATTGTCATAGTGGAAGCTTGGAATCAAAATGGGTATCTTTACTTAAGTTGTGGATAAAATGAATAGAACTATTACTATTTAGTAAAGATGGTTGTAATGACAAGAAATGAGAATTTTTAGCAAATTTTTAAGTTTACCTGTCTAGACAATGAGTTATCCTTCGTCGCTTGCATTGTTGTGCCAAAAAAAAAATCGATAGAATAGTTTGAAACTTTTATCTAGGTGGATAGAGCATAAAGCCAAACAAGAGTTTTACAAATCTTTGTTTTAGACCTAAAAGTGGAGGGGGTATGAAATTTCAAAATTTTTAGTGGTTCAATGAAACTTTACAAACTAGTAGTGTTTGGAGACTAATTATTTCCTCTATATTGTTATGGGATTTGTTTATTAAATCTATTTATATTCCATAGTCTCCTCTATGGGAAATTAGGGTAGGGCAAAAAGCTTATTGGGTTTGGAGAAGTCTATTAGTAGGTAGAAATTTAATGAAGAAGGAAGCATGTATCTAATTCGGCTCAGTGGAGAGAGTGGGCGTTTGGGATGATCCTTGAATACCTTGTTGGATTTTAGAATGTTTTTTTCAAGCCTTACAATTATGATAGAGGAGATTATTCATTCTCTCAAAAGAGAGGAGATGATTGGAATTCTTAGAATTTGGTAAACTGCAAATATAAATTTCTACACGAGAGCTATAAACAAGTTTAAAGGTCTTTCTGGTTAAGAACATTAATGGTGAGGATAAAAGAATTTGGGCTCATATTGAAAGAGGAAATTTTTTTTGTTAAACCAACATAAGAATTGTGCATTTTCCGTTATCAAGCAAATGAAAATTATCTTATTAATTAGAGAATATTGAGCTAAGTTTGGCAGCTTGAAATCCCTCCCAAATTAATTTTGTTTGTTTCCCTAGAAATATTTGTTGCATAATACCTCCCACAAAGCTCAAGTTCATGTGAGGAGGGGGATGATACTAGGATCAACTTTTTTTTGTGGCTTATAAAATTCTTTCCAAAATTATTATTTTTAGACTAACCAAAGTTGTTGATAAGTTGGTTTCGCATGAATAAGACGCTTTTATTCCTGGGCGTAGTATTTTTGAAAATATTACACTTGCTCAATAAAGGGTTCACTCTTTGCACAAAAAAAATTGCTGGCGGTAATGTGATGGTAAAACTCGATATGGCTAAGGCTTATGACAGAGTGAATTGAAATTTTCTTCTGAAGGTTAAGGCTTTTGGTTTCTCTGAGAGGTTTAGCAAACTCATAAAAAATTGTATGGAGTCCCCATGATTTTTTGTTTTGATGAATGGAACCTTTAAAGGGTTTTTTTAATCTACGATAGGCTTGAGGCAAGGGGACCCACTCTCTCCTTATTTATTCATCATAATGGAAGAGGTTTTGACAAGGTTGCTTAGGAAAAACTATGAGACTGGTCGGATTGGTCAATTTAATCACCCGATTGGGGCCCTATTGGTGTCGTATTTCTTATATGCGGATGATATTCTTATTTTTGCAAATGGTGGGAAGAGGTCTATTAGAAATTTAGTTTACGCTCTAGAAATGTATGAGAAGTGATCGGGTAAAAAAATTAGTAAGACAAAGTCAACGTTATTCCTTTCGAAATACATCACTCCTGTTCGGAAGCGTGGTTTATTGAGAATCACGGGTTTCATGGAAGGTAAATTCCTAGTTACATATTTGGGTGTGCCTTTGGTGTGTAAAAAATTGTTTTCCCGGACATTGGAGCCTCTAGTGGAGAAGATTAGAAAGAAAATTGTAGGGAGAAAATCTAAATTGCTCTTGCAAGGTAGAAGATTGATTTTATTAAGACATGTGTTGTCTAGCATGCCTATTCATTTGATGTCTGTTATTAAGGTTTCGCAGGTCACATATTTTCGCATTAACTCTCTTCTTTCTAATTTTTTATGGGGAGAGGTGAAAGATAAGAGGAAGATTCATTGGTGCTCTTAGGGGAAAATTTGTAAACCTACCTCGGAAGGGGGTTTGGGCCTAAGAGATCTTAAGGAAGTTCAAAAATCTTTTCTGATAAAATTTGCCTTTAGATTGCTCACCTCTAACAATTTGTGGGCAAGTTTTTTAAGGACTAAATATTGTAGAAATGATCATTTATTAATTAGGAAAGGGAGACCAAATGACTATCGGTTATGAAAATCAATTATGGCCACCATTCTAGAAGTTATGGATAATATTAAAATTTTGGTGAGAAGTGGGAACTCTTCTTTTTGGTTCAACAGGTGGCTGTCATCAGGCCTGTTATCTGTGAGCACTGAAGATATTTTAAACAAAAAACTATGTATTAAGGATTGTTGGCTAAATAATAATTGGAACTCTGATTTAGTACTGGAATTGGTTGGTGCCGATAAAACAAAGGAAATTTTGCACCAGGTGCCGGTGGGTAAAAGTGGGCAAGATATTTTTGTCTGGAAGCCTGCCCTTGACAGTAATTTCTCTATAAAAGTGGCTTGGGAGGCAGTGAGAAGCAGAAGTGATAATTTTGTGTGGAATGATTGGTTTTGACATTTTTTATTGCCCAGAAGAATCTCAATGTGTTTATGGAGAGTTTGATTTAGATGTTTGGCTGTAAATGAAAGAATTTAGGCCAAAGGAATATTGATGGCTTCGACTTGTGATTGCTGCGTTCAAAAAAGTTAGGAAAACATTGATCATATTCTTTCTTTAGGTGAGGCGGCTTCAGAGGTTTGGTGTCAGGCTAGTGTGGCGTTGGGGATTCCTTTCCAACGATCCCTTCCCTAGAAAAACAAAATGGCAAATTGGTTCCACTATGCTCAAAAATCGTCTATTAAAGGTATATTATTCAGGCTGATTCCGTGTTTGATTATGTGGTGCCTCTGGAATCATAGATGTAAAGCGAGAATGGAAGGAGTTTATCAAAGTGCAGATCAGATGTGGAGAAATGTTCGATTCTGGGTTAGTTTTATTATTGAGAGCAATAATTCTTTTCAAAAATTGGAGAAGTCGGACATTCAGATTTTGAATGAGTTTCAAATTAAGCATCAAAGAGTTTGCGACAGGCTTAGAAAAATTATTTTGTGGGTTAAACCTCTAGTAGGTTGGATAAAACTTAACTGTAATGGGAGTTGTAGGGGCAATCCGGGTACTTCAGGAGGTGAGGGAATTATTTGAGATTGTCATGGCATGGTAAAAATGATTTTTTCAAGTTATTTTGGCAATGATACGAATAATAGTGCGGAATTAAAAGTAATTAGGGAGAGAATTTGTTTGTACAAAAGTTTACATTATTATAATGTGATTATTGAAAGTGACTCGTGAATTGTAGTTGATTGACTTCAGAAAGGTAGATGTACTTTGTAGTATCTTTGGAAATTTTGGGAGGAGCTCGTGGTGGAGTTAGAAGGAGTGAACGTCATGGTGATGCATCAATATAGGGAAGGCAATAATGCGACTGATTTTCTTGTTAAAGAAGGAGAAATGGGAAATAATGTAATTTACGAAGAACAACACATTCTACCACGTTATCTGAAAGGTATTCTTCTGATGGATAGGTGGGATCTTGTTTCCGGTCATCGTTAGTTCAATTCTAGAGTTTTGTTTGGTGTATTTTGTTTTGATTTTGGTTGTGTTTTTGTTTTTATCTTATTTGTTAGTTATGTTTAATTTTGTTGTCCTAGTTTGATTGGTTGCAGGTGTTAATTTTTCTGTACTTTCCTTTTTGTTTTATCTTGTAATTATGGTATTCTTCCGCCAAAAGTGAGAGTATATTAATAAATAAATTGAGGTGCCGCCCTCATTTTAAAAAAAGAAAAGAAAAAAGAAAAAGAATCATCCATTATTGCTATCCCTTCTATTTATAAAAAGTGTTTTTTACTTCTATTTTTGCAATGCCCTTTTTGGTCATTCAAATCAAATCAAATCAATTTGGCATTTGCTCTCAAATGTAGGCTCGAGCGTTTCAAATACAGGTGATCCAATGCATTTATTTTCTAATAGAGTATTGTTTGGTATTGCTTTTATTTTATTTTATTTTTGTTATGTTATGACAATACATTTAAGGAATCTAGTAATTATACATTATTATTTTTCAAAATAAAATTAACAAGAAAATTTATTGATAAAGGCATTAGAGAATCTTTACAAAGAAGTTGTCCAAAAGGGGTAAAAGGCTAAAAGCCTTTCTACCCACTTAAGGAGCATGAGCAGCATAGTATCCTAACTTATCAATTGAAATACCTACTAATAACGAAGAAATTAACACATAAACATCTCTTAATTTAAGCAGATACATCATAAAACAAATTAGAGAGACTCCAATTCGGACATGATCCCTTCCTAACAGCTTAAACAATGCTTTTAGCATTCGACGCAACTTGAAAATCAGACACTTCTATTGTTTCCCTAATATCTTCCTTCCCTTATTGCCGAGAATTCCACATGTTTTAAGGAAGCTAAAACAAAAGCCATTGCAATCATTTGAATATGATATTTTGTTGGGAAAACGTGGATAGATATTAGAGATAAAAACACACATAGAAAGATGCCAAGATATACATAGTTCGGCCAATTCCAGTCTACAACCATGGGAGAGATAACTACTGTATTTATTTTCTGAAAATACATAGGAGGAGGAGGAGGAGGAGATAAAATTTTCACTCAAAACTCTCTCAACTCTCACAGCTTTCTCTGCCTACTCTAGCTCACCTTCCTCAACTCGTTTTTCACTGATATATTTTACATTTACAACACACACCTAATTATACACGGAAGAGGATCAATCACTCGAGAATAAATGCCACTATCATGCTTGAATTTCGCTCTTGGTTTTGTGGAGAACCATTCGTAGGTGATTAATGGAGGAAAAACAATAGGAGAAGACCTAAATGTCTGCTCCATAATTCCTACCTTAAGTAGGGTATGAACCCATCAATTCTCCCCCTCCATACCCATCATAGGAGAATGCTTCCAACCATTTTTCAATTGATATCCATCTTGACTATGTTTCTGCATAGCGCAAACATTTCACGAGTCACTACTTTTGTCAACATGTGTGCAGAGTTATTGTCTGTGTGAATCTTCATTAGTTTTAACAGTCGTTATTCCATCACTTCGCATATGCAATGATGGCGAATGTCGAAATGTTTCGTTCGAGAATGGTACATTGAATTCTTACTCAAGTTTAGAGCACTATGACTATCACAATGTACTTTGTACTCTTTTTTGTGTGACACTCAATTTTTGAATAAACCACTTCAATCACAACATTTCTTTACCAACTTCTGTTGTGGCAATGTACTTTGCCTTTGTTGTAGATAAAGCAACACAATTCTACAACTTGAATTGTCATGAAACTGCTACCCCTGTAAATGTGAAAAGAAATCATCATGTAGATTTCCTACTATCAAGATCACATGCTATATCGGAATCAGTACATCCTTTCAAGACTGGTTCAGCTCCCCTAAAACACTAGCACATCTTTGATGTATTATTCAGTTATTGTGAGAACTTATTGCTTTAAAACTTTAATTTTTAAAATTGATTAAATTATTTGTTTTGTATCAAATTTTAATTAGAATTAAAATAATTTAAAAAATATCCATACATTTTTAAAAAATTGAAAAAATAATAAAAATTATTAAAAAAATTTATTTTTTTTTATTTTTCAATTGTCATGTACAATATGATTGTCCCTAAAGTAACAAAAAAAACACATCACATTTAAATTTATAATAAAATAAAATAATGACTTTTATTTTAATATTTTTTAATTTTGATTATACTCAAGGGAAAACTTGAACATACATTCAGTTATATTTTAATTATTTTAAAAAATATAAACCAGGCTGATTATAAAATTTTAAAATAAAATAACATACGTCTAAGGAATATAAAATAAAAAATATTATAATTGAAGAACACTAAAATATTATTTTTGAGCTTTATATTTAAAAAATTAAGTAAACTCTAACATAATCATGCACCCACCCAATCTTGTCCAAATTTATCCAACTTTAAAATTTCAAAATCTCAAACCCCAAAGTTTAGAATCAAGGAAAACTCAAAACTTACCATTAGAATATTTATTTATTGGGGGATAGCCACTACATGTATTGAATGCTGTGTGCATAGTTATTTGTGAAAGAAAAAGATATCAGCACTGTGTAAAGGTTGATGGTAGCAGTTGATGTAATGATGCATCATGCCACCCCCCATCCCCACACTACACATGTAGAGACTGTATTGGAAGATCTTGGTGTTGGGGTCATCAAGAGCCTTGGAGACTGAGCAGCATCAGCTGCAAGAGACTAGAATTAGGGCACAGCCAATATATATATACATATTTGCCATTTGCCCAATTGAGTCCATGGGGAGAGAAATATACAATTAAGAAGGGTGAGAACACCCTTCAAATTTTATAGATCTTTTTAACATGATTTTTTTTTATCTCTTAAATGTTTGTAAATTGGGGGAGATACTCATTTCATTTCATTTTTTTTTTTTTGTTATTTGGAAACTTATATAACGGGTGAGCATAATTTGGTTTTAACCGAATTAACTAAATTAACCGATCGAATTCATTCGGTTCAGTTCGGTTAATTTATGGGTCAGTTCGGTTTCAGAATGGGGTAAATTTGGGTACTCGGTTTTCGATTAGATTATGGGAGAAATGTAATTCGGTTAACTGAATTTTAAGTAATTAATAATTAAATATAAATTATTAAGTTATATGATCTTAGGATAGGGTTCTAAACTTCCAATATTTCATTTGACCATTCCTAAATTCCCTTCCCATTTGGTCATTCCCATTTCAGCATACAAATTCTACATTCATATTTTTTTCTATAATTAATTTTAATTTAATTTGGTTAATCGAATTACCTGACAATTTGGTTCGGTCGGGTACGATTCAATTGGGTACGGTTCGATTAAATAGTTCAATTCGATCGGTTCGGTTATGGGGTGGGGTTAACCGAAAAAATTTGGTTAATTCGGTTAATTGGTCGAACCGACTGATTTTACACCCCTAAACGAGATATAGCATATCTTACATTTTATATCCATTTTCGCTAGTTGTAAGATTTGAACTTAGGACCTCGAACGTTTGCATTATTTTAATATGATTATTGAAAGTGACTCGCGAATTGTAGTTGATTTGTTTCGGAAAGGTAGATGCACTTTGTGGTATCTTTGGAAATTTTGGGAGGAGCTCGTGGTGGAGTTAGAAGGAGTGAACGTCATGGTGATGCATCAATATAGGGAATGCTATAGTGCGGCTGATTTTCTTGCTAAAGAAAGAAAAATGTGAAATAATGTAATTTATGAAAAACAACATCTTCTACCACATTATCTGAAAAGTATTCTTCGGATGGATATGTAGGGTCTTAGTTCCATTCGTCATAAGTTCAACTTTAGAGTTTCGTTTAGTGTATTTTGTTTTGATTTTGATTGTGTTTATATTTTTATTTTCTTTGTTAGTTATGTTTAGTTTTTGTTGTCCTAGTTTGGTTAATTGCTAGTGTTGGTTTTTTTGGAAGGGTTTTTTTGTAATCCCTTTTGTTTTATCTTGTAACTACGGTATTCCTCTACTAAAAGTGAGAGTATATTAATAAATAAATAGAGATGCCGCCCTCTTTTATTAAAAAAAAATAAAAAAACTTAAGGCCTCGAACAAGTTGTAACTACTAAGATGTCTCCTAGAAAAACATTTTATACTCCTTTTACTCCCTTTCAAAGTTAAAATCTGATACTTCTAATATAAATTTTTTCAATTTCTACCAATTGAGTATGGGATATCTTGGCATTCTTAATTAATGTCATCTTTGTGACTAATACTTTAGGGCCAAATGGCAAAATTAAGCATAGATTAGTGAAAAACCATTGTCTTTGTGACTCATACTTAGGGGCCAGCTGGCAAAATTAAGCATGGATTAGTGAATGGTAATGAACTTTTGAGTTTGAATGTAGTGAATAGGATTCTAAGGTAATATTTGGGAACATGAACTTTGAGACTTAAATTTGAAATTGTGTAATTTTTTCTTAAAAAAATATTAATACTTTTTTATTTTATGTTTTATCCAAAATAACATATATCCAAATCCAAGATCCCAATTCGATACCCACAAATGAGGATAAATGTAATTTGAATCTATCTCTATATCTATATGTTGAATTGTTAGTTATTGTTTAACCTCTAAATGTCTCTATTTTTCCATTTCAACCCTCTAAAGTATTGAATAATAAAATGTTTGATAGTTCAATTTGTTAAAAAAATAAAATAAAAAAAACAAAAAAACAAAAAATTTACTAAAATTAGATTATTTTTATAGTATTTTTAAAGCAAATAAAAAATATAAAGAATAATATTTTTTAACTAGTTTCCATTGTTTTAGAGAGTAGTAAAACCATATCCTATTAGAAAATTTGAAGTTTCCATTATATTGTGGGAGAGAACCAAGATATTTATCATACATGTAGCAAATTTTGATTGTAATTTGATTGGTTTGTTAAGCTAATTTGTCCATAAATTTCTCTTAATTGAATCAAAGGTGTAACCATTATCCAATATATAAGAGATAATAAGGGTACATTGAGATATATAAACAAACGTATGTTTAAGAAGATTAATCTCGTACTCGATTCAATGCCCATTCAATGACTATGAAGAGAAAATAAACGGGTCCATAGTTTTTATTTTAAAAAAGAAAAGAAAAAGCCACAGAAGAAAGCAATAATTATTTTTTTATTTAGGCCAACAAAAATAATCCAATTTGCTTTTCATTATTTTCCTTCATATTGTTGACACCCCATTTTGTGGGGGCCTTATTTAACAAGAAACTTTTTTTTTTGTCTTTTTGTAAAACTAATTAGTACATTAATTTTTTTTTTTGTAAAATACATGGAAAATAAAAAATAAAAAAAAAAAAAAAATTGGTGGACCAGCTCCTCCATGCATACACTTGTACATATAATACAAGAGAAATTTAAGTTAGTAATAGATTAGTAATTGCAAATCAAAAAAAAAAATCAATCAATTTATTTTAAATTTGATTGATCAATCAAAGTTAATTGGTTGTTCTCCCTCTGATCTATAAATAGAGCATTTCAAAGAACCAGAATGGAGAATAAAACTAGAGAAGAATTAGATACTGAAAAATGGCAAGAATGGAAAGACGGAGAGATAGAGATCGTAATTTGAAGAATAAAAGATGAGTTAAAAAATTGAGGGCAAAAGAAGTTGAAAAGCTAGCACATTGAGAAGTTAGATAATTTGAATTTTAACAGATGAGGAAATTGTCTTAGACAAGCTAAAGAACTAAGAAATTGAGAAAGAGCTTTGAGTAGGAGCAGCAAGCAAGGGGAGAGTTTGTGAAAGCTTTAAAGGTTATTATCTTTTTCTTTGAACACTGTTATTAGCTTGTTGAATTTTCAATTGAGTTATAAATAATTAGTTAAAAAAGATGCAGAATTCTAAATTAAAAGGCTCATAAATGTTTTGATCAGAAGAACCCAAAATTTTTCTTGGATTTTTAACCCAAAAATTTAAACCTGAATTTGAAAAATTATACCCAAAATCCAAAAACCCATATCCGAATATCCATACTTGAATACCCCAAACCCAACTCGAGAATCAACTTGACCTGGGTCCAAGTCAACTAACCCGATGATGGGGATCAACATGCACCTCGAGTATTTTTCGCAGATATTGTGACATGTGGACGACAATTCAAAGCCCACTATTGGATGTGAACTTTATTTGCAGGTACTTTGAAGTTCAAGATCAAATGATCACTTAATGGATTTTTACGTTGGATGGGTTTGAAAAATGAAATAAAGGACTTAAGCTTTAGGGCATGGAATTGAAGACCACTTGAAGATCCATGAAATAATGGACCAAAATCACCCCTCCCCCCTTTGCAATTTGGCCACTACATGGGGAGACTCAATTGAAGCTTCTCTTAGAAGCGAACTTGGAAAGAGGATGATAACTTACAAGTCAAAGAGTTTTGGTCTTTTAAGAAGCATTTTTTTCATTTTAAGTTCCTAGACTCCACTATCACAATTATTCTAATTCCTAGACACTTATTTCCTATGACAAATTATTTCCTCCAAACTTCATTATCAATGTTTAAAATGTTTATTCTATTTTTGTATTTTCTTTAATCTCTTAAGAAGTCATATGCAAGTCATGTGCATACTCATGTAAGGCTATAAATTTGTCATCACTTGTATTGTAAAAGGGGTCTTTGCATTATAATTAAAAGAAGCATTTGCTTAAGCTTGTGAAGCTTATTCCTCTTCTTGTGAGTGAGTAGTGTGAGGCTACATCCCGTCTCCCTAGAGATTGGGTAGTGAGAGACCACAAGAACATCAACGTCATCATCAACACTCCACGCCCCACTCCTATTTCATAGCTCATGGCCATATCCTTCCTTAAGCATCATTCTTTTCTCAAGATTCCTAAGGATCAACAAGCTTGTTCATGGTGCAATCGAGTACTCGTGTGCCTTGGTGTTTGTCATTCCAAACCTCTTGGTAAGCTCGTTTCAATTCTTTGTTTGTGACCATATAAAATAGCTCCTAAAAGTCACTTTTCCGCCTTGAAACTCTACTCAAATCCTTGGTTGAAAACCTTGTTCATTCTATTTGAAACCTCCTAAATTTTCAACCTGAACATGTTTGCTAGTAACGTGCTTAGGGATATTTAATTTTTACCATATGACTTGTGATCTAAGACTTCTAATATAACATCTTTTAAAGTGAACTTGATTACTTGAATGAAATAACCAACTAAAGGCTTTTAAACCAAATCATATATGCTTTCAAAATCTCAGCAACTTGTGGTCACTAGAATATGTTTGTGATTATTATACTTGGTTAATTCAATTCTTCCCTTAGATTGTGATATTGTGTGTGTACTACAAAGAGTGTCAACCATAGGACTAGGTCTACTTAGAACCGTCTTACATCACCCGAGAATATAATTTGGGTCCAAGGACCCAGGTTTGACCTATTTACCTGAGACCCAAGTTAACATGGACCTAGGTCAATTGACCCAATTTCCCCCAAACCTACAAAGCCTAAAACTAACTTAGCCCATTAAATTGAACCTAGGCTCACTTAAAACCTCAACCCAATTTCACTTAAGCTTACAACCTAAATCCCAAGGCTCAATTGGGCTTAACCCAAACATAGTTGGCTCAAATTTAGCCCAATCTGCATAGGCTCAAATTAAACCCAAAACATAAATCAAAGGTCAAACCAAGCCTAACCTAACCCGAGCCCCTAACCAAACCCTAACTCAGGGTCAAAGTGACCCATCCCCTATTTGATTCACAAGAAAATGAGTGAAATGCAAGGAAAGAGAAAGAAATTGAAATAAAAGAAAATAAAATGAAAGGAAAAGGGAGTGAGAGACTAGAGCTTACCTCGAATTTGGGGGTGAGTGAGAGAGAGGTTATTAAGAAAAACAAATTCCATTACTATTATGTCATTCTATCAAAACTTACAAAAGAGAGTGAAATCAAGACGGTTAGAGAGAAAGAAATCAAAGAGAGAGGTAAGACGAAAAGAGAGAAAGGAGGTGAGACAAATAGAGAGAAAAGGATGAAAGAGAGAAAAAGGGTGAGACGAAGAAGGAATGAGAGAGAGAGAGAGAGAGAGAGAGAGAGAGAGAGAGAGAGAGAGAGAGAGAGAGAGAGAGAGAGAGATTTTGAAAAGGTTTGGGGAAATAAAAAAAAGAAAAGAAAAGGAAAAAAGGAAAAAATAATATATATTAAATTTCAAAAAAAGTTAATGTGACACCTGTCATCACATGGACGGTGGCACGTGGCATAATTAGGACCGTGCATTTGGAGAGTAACATGGCACAATTTTGACAGTCAACATTGTGTTTTATTTAGCCAACCGGATTGCTACCACATTAGTGATCTGGTTCAAACCCCAATACTCATCATCTCCTACCACGTGTCGTTCCTCAATTTTAGAAGGAAAAAAATAAAATAAAAATCACATGCTACCACGCGTCGCCAAAAATGATTGGCACATGGCAGCCCACCATTTTTCACCTCTACTTTTTCTCTGAACCGGATCAACTCAAGTTGACCCGGTTCAAACTAGTTGAATCAGTCTGATTTCCTTGGTCGACTCATTTTATTTAAAAATTAAATTTTAATTCAATTTTATATTTAAAAAATTGGGAAAATAGTAAAAAAATAAAAAAAAATGATCAAAAAGTCAATAAACTAAAAGTTATTTGAGTCATTTTTTTTTCGGAGAACAAAAAAATGAAAAAATAAAATACAAAAAATAAATAAAGGGAAGAATATTCTTTAGAAATCCTACAAAATTATAGAAAAATCTTGAAAAATTTCAGAAAATTCTAGAAAAAATTTTAAAAATGTGGGAATGACTTAAATTTGATGAATTTATATGATCATTTTATATGTTTAGTATCTCTATATATATATGTTAGGACCCTATGAGCATCCAGAAGAAAGTGACACCAAGAAATTTACGTGGTTCGATCAAAAACGACCTACGTCCACGGAGCACACACCAAAATTCACTAACTCGCCGGAAAATGTTACAATTCTCTCTCTCTCTCTCTCTCTCTCTCTCTCTCTCTCTCTCTCTCTCTCTCTCTCTCTCTCTTTCTCTTCCTCCCTTCTTCCTCTCAGCTCTCTCTGCACTGTGCTGTGCTGTTGTGCTATTGTGCTGTTGTGCAATATCACTTTCCACAGCCTCTTTATATAGGCTTGGATTTTACATTGTAATTATATGCGAATCAATACAAATTAATCACAAATTGGAAGTTTATAATCAAGAGATAAATGGAGAATAAATTCAAACGTTTTCTAACTCAGCTCAATGCGTCTCCAGCTGTGTTTCTAGCTCCATCTCTAACAATCTCCCACTTGGAGATAGAGACACCTCCTTAACTAGAGTATCATGAATAAATGATGTGCTCATAATATGTGTCTTCAAGTATGAAGATCAACTGAAGTTGAACATAACTTCAGTTCCTCTGTAGTTGCCACCTTCCTGTCTGCTCGATTTCTGCGGACTAATCTAATGGCTATCATCTTCACAACTGGTGTAAAAATTCCGGTGTAGTCAATCCCTTCCTTATGCTCAAAGCCTTTGACTACCAACTGAGGCTTGTACCTTCTAGAGCCGTCATGCTCCTCTTCGATTCTGTACACTCACTTGTTGTGAAGGCCTTTGGGCAACTTCCACATTCTGTTGGAGGTGAGGGACTTCATCTCATCCTTCATCGCAAGCTCCCACTTGCTCGTATCTGCCACCTGACATGCTTCATCATAACATTCGGGCTCTCCTCCATCTGTAGGAAGTAAGTAATCAATATACCTTCTGTCTGGTATATGAAACCGAGTAGATCTGCTAAACTCCGGAGCTGGAGTAGGAGATGGTGGTGCGACAATCTGCTCCACTGGTTCCTCCACCTGAGGATTCTCGGTATTCTGCTGATGTGTTCCAACACATTATGAGTGGACCAGTTCTAGTCCCTTCTTCTTTGGGGCATGAGTGTTTATCTGGAAACTAACCCTCTTCTGTTTCTTGACTATACAATCCTCACACATATCAACCTGCACTGACTGTAAACCACTCAAATTTTCTTTTGAGTGTATCACCTTGAGTCCCTTCTCGCTCATGTGACCAAGTCGTTGGTGCCAGATGTTGCTGTCGTCATTTCCTACAACAACTGAAATAGACATGGAGGCATTGAAGGTTAGAAAAAGTGTTCCGCTTTTCTTACCTCGCGCAATTGTTAGTACACCCTTTGAGACTTTCCATTCATCGCCAATGAATTTCGTCGTGTATCCCTCATCTACCAGCTGACCAACTGAGATCAAATTCTTTCTCAGTCTGGAATATACCTGACATCCTTCACCTTCCATACTGACCCATTTATATTGATCTTCACAACTCCCTTGCCGGTTACGTCGCAAGGTTGATCGTTGCTAAGGTACACCTTACCAAAATTACCTGGTGTGTACTCCTCTAGGCAATCTCTGCAGCATGTGGCATGAAATGAGGCTCCAGAGTCTAAGACCCAAGATCCCTGCTTGCTCTTTGAAGAGCAGATCAACATCTCATCATTCTCAGAAGCAATATTTGCTTCTGTCTTTGCCCTCATATCGAATTCTTTCTTTTGACTCCTGCACTGGCTCCTGTAATGACCAGTCTTTCCACAGTTCCAGCACTCAATAACTTTAGTGCTCTGGGAACCTATATCCTGAGTACCTTTGGGATTTCTGGATTGAGACCGCCTAGGCCTAGATCTGCCGCGGTTGTTTGATCGTCCATGCCTATTTCCTCTGCCTCGACTCTCCATGTTCAAGGCTGAACTCGAATTGGAGCTATGGTTTGGCTACATTCTTATTTCCTCTATTAAAATCATGCTGACGACCTTATCGTATACAAGTTTCGATTTTCCTGCGGAGCTACTGATGGCAGTGACGACACCATTCTAATTTTCAGGCAACTGACTGAGAATCAGTAGAGCCCGAATCTCATTATCAAACGTTATCCCGACTGAGGCGAGTTGATCAAACAACTCATTGAAGTTATTCAGATGCCTGCTGAAACTCTCAACTGCAGACATGCCCATCGTAAATAGTTTTTTCATGAGATGTACCTTGTTTGTGGCTGAAGGCTGCTCGTATATATTAAGAGCGCATCCATAAGAGACTTGGTAGATGTTATATGCTTGATATTGAACGCCACAGATTTCGACAACGTCATTCTAATGGCTCCGAGGGCTTTTTGATCAAGCAACTCCCACTCGTCCTCGTTCATGGATGTTGGCTTACCCTTCAACGGTAAGTGTAATTCCTTCCCAAACAAATAGTCTTCTATCTGCATCTTCCAGAAACAGAAATTGTTCCTGATGAACATTTCGGTTTTTGAGCTCTTTTCATTTGACATCTTGATTTGCTAATCTAGAGATGGAATTAGCTCAAATGGATCCGAAACGATTGAAAACCCTAGAAATAGTTCTAGTCATTCGAAAAAACAGACCCAAAACGACCCCGAAAAGCTCAGTCAAAGTTTTTAGTCAAACTTGGTCAAACTGCTGACGTGGCACTACTAACATGGCAGTGGGGGTCCACCTGTTGACGTGGCAGTGGGGTCCACCTGCTGACGTAGCGCTGATGTTACAGTGGGGCCCACTTGATGACGTGGTAGTGCCTGCTGACGTGGCACTTACTGACGTAGCGGCTCCGGTTGACGTGGCTGGTTCTGAGGCGCGGGTCGAATATAGTTCGTGGATTGGATCTCGGGTTCACCAGGGACTGAGAGTTTTTCGGGTCAAGCCAGGTAGATAACCGGGTTGGGTCGAGGCGGTCGGGCGAGGAATATGCGTGGAGAGGCATCTTGCTACGGCGAGACGCATAGGGGCGCGTGTGGGCTTGTTTGAACTCCATTCGAGCTTTGGCGGACGCCTTTCTCTTCGTTTCGGCGAGGTGAATGCGATGGTGGCCTCAAAACACAGTTTCGATCTACTAAACAGAGCTCTGAATTTTGGGATCACTTTCGATCTGGCTTTTCTGCTCCAACCGGTCTCTGATACCACTTGTTAGGACCTTGTGAGCATTCAGAAGAAAGTGACACCAAGAAATTTACGTGGTTCGATAAAAAAACAACCTACGTCCACGGAGCACACACCAAAATTCACTAACTCGCCAGAAAATGTTACAGTTCTCTCTCTCTCTCTCTCGCTCTCTATCTCTCTCTCTCTCTCTCTCTCTTCCTCCCTTCTTCCTCTCAGCTCTCTCTACACTCTCTGTGCTCTCTCTGCACTGTGCTGTGCTGTTGTGCAATATCACTTTCCACAGCCTCTTTATATAGGCTTGGATTTTACATTATAATTAAATATGAATCAATACAAATTAATCACAAATTGGAAGTTTATAATCAAGAGATAAATAGAGAATAAATTCACAAGTTTTCTGACTCAGCTCAACACGTCTCCAGCTGTGTTTCTGGCTCCATCTCTAACAATATATATATATATATATATATATATATATATATATATATCTCATTTTGTGTGTCTGTGTGTGTGTGCATGTGTGTAGTCCGATGATAAAAGAAAGGATAAAAAGGTATTCAAACATCACTTTTATATCAATTCTGAGGAAGGTTTATCCAATAAAATCTCCTCATTTGGGTGTCTTACTAAAAATTTTTAAATCCCACTTGATTTTACACTTTTTTTTTGAAATTTTAATGTTCATTAGATTCTTTAAGAGTTAATTAAGAACCACATGATTCAAGTTGAGATATATAGTAAATTAGAAATCGTTTATAGAACAGCTGTGTAGGGGTGTATTAACATCTTTCTCTCACATAATTATACTCTTGATTCCAGTTTTGGTAAAAATAGATCGAGACTACTGGTTTCTTGACCCTAGAATTAGTCCAAAGACCAATCAATGAGTAGTAATTAGGTAAACTGACCGCACCTAGGAAAATAACATATTAGTGGCGATCCCATCGAACCATCAATATTATTATCACCCCTCACCATTCCAAGCCCTTTTTCAAAATGTTGCAACAATATTATTTGATTTGTTTCGAGTTTGTCATCTAAGAGCATAGTCAAAGATTAAACAAGTATTTGTCATGCAAATAATTTTATACTGTCTTTGAAGGTTAAAAATAAGTGGACGATTAAAAAGTCTTAAAAAGAAGGATAAAAAAGTGTATTTTGAGTCTACTTTTATAGATATTGCTAAAAAATATAAAAGAATATCCTACATAATAACAAATAAAAGTGGGAAGAAGATAGAGAGTGATGTTATTTTCGCACCTTAAAAATTAATCTTCCTAATTTAACGGAATGAAAAGAGAAAATTTAAGGAAGGTGCTAAACTTTTTAATTATTTCTTTCGAGCCTTAAATGTTTGTGAAAATATGTATTTTTAATTTGTATTCATCGAGAAAGAAAAGTGTAAATTTAGAGAAAATGTAAAGAAATGTAGAAGAGGCAACTATTTTTCTATTTAATTATACACTTTAGGGATCACAAGAGAGAAAATGAAGGGAGATATGGGGAAAAGCGATTTGTTTTTACATATCCCAAATTATTTGCATTTTTGTTTCTTCTCCCTTCTCGAGAATTATGAAAATTTTCAAAACTTCCATTCTCTCACTTTTACATTTTTACCTCTATTTTAAAAGATACGATTTAAATCATCTCCTTCATGAATACTCTTTTTATCCTGACCGTCAATTAAGGAAGGCAGATACGTTTTTCAATTTTTTTTTCCCCTGCCACCATCTGACTTTAGTTTATCGGTTATCTTATAATTACAAAATTTAACTTACTTTACAAAAAGAATAAATTTAAAAACGTGAGGATGCATGAGTGTGATAGCCTTAAATGTATCCTAAATAATAACTCAAAATTCAATCATGCTATAAGAATATTATAGTTGCAAAGTGAAAATTGGAAAGAGTTGAAGTGGCAATCAATTTGGGGATGGGGGATTTTCTAGCTATACCAATTTCACCACTAGCATGGTGGTGGAGCTTTGAAATTAAAGAAATTTGTTTCTTATCTCATCGAAAAAGAATCGCAACGAGTGATTTAGTTTACAATATAGTGAACGATTTAATTTACAATTAAAGGGAGTAAGGATGTGTATGTATGAATGTTTGTCGATAATGATACCATCTTAATTTTATGGAATCGTACTATTAGCCTTTTCTCTTTGGTAGACTAGAATGCCTCGTACCATTATACAAGCAAAGACGACTTCAATCATTTTCTTAAAATTTAAAAATACATCATTTACCAACGTCATGGGATCTGGGAGAAAATAAAGAAAATAAAGCAAAAAATAAATTAAGTTTCAATTATATTTTTTCCCTTCATCTCAAATACTATTAATTAAGATTGAAAACTTATTCAAATATTGTTGAAATCACGGTATTCCTACGTCAAAAGTGAGGGTATATTAATAAATAAATGGAGGTGTCGCCCTCTTTTAATAAAAAAAAAAAAAATATATTGAAATCAAATACTAATAGCGTGCAAAATATTTGATTTTCTATATCTTTTATCGTATAACTCATATTCTTTATCAATTAAATAGAAAAGCATGTCCAGTCAAATTTTTGTTTATTTTCATTTCAAGTTCTAAACAAATCACGATTTATATATTATTTAGTTAGTGCCAGATCAATACATAGAACGGTTAATAAATATATAATAGTCAAAGTTGAGATCTGTTGAGAAGATAAGTAATGTTTTTAGGATATTTTAATGCCATTGGACGCATTTTGCAGTCAAAAAGTAATTTTAACTTTACATTTTTACAACTTGGTTGGTAGGTTGCTTTCTTTAAAGCTATCTTCTAGATCAGTGATAATTTCTCAATCAAATTATTGCATATTAGTGCTCATTATAAAATTTAATATACTCCAAAATTATCACAAATGAGTCTCGGCTAGTTCGGATGATTTGTATAATTATATGTCCCGAATTATTTGAAACATGATACTTTGAACTATTGTCATCTTATATCTTTTATTGTAGCTCTCAAATTATTTGCCAGATATTAATTCATATTTTTCGTTTCTTTTCATTCCAAGTTCCAAAGGGAACACTTCTAACACAATAGTTAGTGCCCTGTCAATTTATGAAATGGTTGTGACTTCTGTAGTATAATGAAAAATTTAGATTGACAAAAATATGTCTTTCTATAAGGTTTAAAGTCGAGAACAGTGGAGAAACCAAGTCATATTTTCAATAAGAATATTTTAATGCCATTTCAAGACATTTGATTTAGAAGAAATTTCGTAGCCGAAAAGTGGTTTAACTTTAAAACTTTTACAATTTGGTCCGTAGGTCACAATCTTAGAGTTGAAAATTAATTTTGAGCCTAAAATACTATAGAAAAAAAGTTTAGTTATTGAAGCTTTCAAGCTATTTATATAGCAAGAATCACTTTCCAATCAAATTATTGCATATTAGTACTTATATTTATAAAATCAAATTTGTTCTACAATTATCACAATTGGGCGAGCCCTTAGTTCAAATCATTTGTACAATTATTTACCCCAAATTATTTGATACATGACACTTTGAATAAACCTGGCATTTGGAATATTTGTATGACACTAGATATTCAACAACATATGGAGGGATAGTAGCGCATCGACAAAAAATATACAAGCCAAGATTGTCATTGATGCCTTGCCCTACAAACGTTCTTATTTTAATATTATTTTTTAAAATTAATTACTGCAAAGAATTATGCCAATATTATATTACTTACTTCATCTCCTCCGGCCTTAAAATATTGTTCTAATGATCTTATATATTGACGTTACGGATTTTTTTTATTACGAGTTAGGAAATTATATTTGAACCTGAAATATCATACATAAAGTATCACCCTCTAAAAAATATTGTTAAACCTCAATATCAAAGTATAATACAATTGTAATAAATAAATGTTAAGTGAAAATTGGATATGAAACATTGACAAGAACACACACGAAGAGATGATTTTAGTTGAAAAAATTGGGTTAGAGCAAGAAAAGCCATTCAAAAAATCAAATTAATTAGGCAAGACCAAATCAAAAAGAAGAATAAGAAAAAGAAAAAGAAAAAAGAGGAAGCATAATTGAAGCACATCACGTTGATTATGTGATTTGAGTTGTGTAATAAAAGAAAAAGAAAAAAACAAAACAAAGGCAATCTCATTCTTGACTTTGCTGAGCTCCCAAGTGAATCTTGCTTTGGAGTCAATGCAAATAATTGGAAAATAAAATTAAGCTTAATTAATTGTCTTATGCTCACAGCCTAGCTAGCTTTAACTCGTCCTCATGTGAAGTTTTTTAATAACCTAATTAGCTAAGTCTAACCATAGTACTAAATATGAAATACGAGATTTTGTAGATATTGTGCAAGTCTAATCAAATGTATATCATATATATAGCGTGTATGTGTGTTGAAAATTTCACTTGCGAGTTTATCTCATATTAGAAAATTAAAGTGGATGATAGAAGCTTATATACATGGTTGGACTCAAGATCTAACACGCTTAAACTTTTGGATCAAATTGGTATTTACCCATGTGTATCAAGCTCATCCATGAACTCATCCGGTCCTAACAATATATGCCTACATATATATATATATATAATTTTTATAATTAAGGGAGGGTGATAGGGGCATGAAAGGCAACAGCCAACAGGGTTTGGGGGGCAATGATTAGCTTAATATTTTAAGTAGTGATAGAATAATTGATGGGATTGGAAATTGGACGCAGACAGCTAAACCTAATCGCCCCAAATCAACATACGCACACACTCATAGATAGAACAAAGAAAAGAAAGGAGTGCCTCTCATGAGGTGGTAGTGTGGGCTGTGGGAGTGCCTCTCATGAGGTCAGGTGTTCAAACCCTCCTGAGCTCATTTCCACTCCTGAACTCCTGAATTTACCCTCCCTTTGGAGTTGTGGGGTCAACTTCAAGGGGCGCAGGATTAGTCACATGGACCGTAAAACGGACACGTGGATACCCAGTGCGTAATCCAAAAAAAAAAAAAAAAAAAAAAGAAAAGAAAAGAAAGGAAAAGAAAAGAAAAGTAAGGAAAGGAAAGTGGGCTTGCAATCTGGGGCGCGGGGCCTGGGCAGCTCTTCCCCCTAATTACTTTTTCAAAAGAATGGGTTTGAAACTTGAAAGTGTGTTGGAATTGGCAAAAGGAAGGGTAGGGGCCAGGGCGACGGGGCGTTCAAAGGTGGCTTGGCTTATTTCTTTCATGCATATTCCTAATTCCTTTTCCCACCCACTTTGGGTTTTAGGGTTCGGTTTGGTCCACCAATTTCATGAAAGGCTTTTGATGAGAAAATTAATGCTGTGTTTCTGATCAGATCATTGGGAAAATCATATAGGAAAATTTTCTTTTAGGTGTTTAAACATTACACATACATAAATTGATTGTGCATCATGATGAAGTTAGAAGGAGTGAACGTCATGATGATACATAGAAAAGATAATAGTACGATTAATTTTCTTACTAAAAAAAAAAAAATGAAAAATAATGTTATCTATGACAAACAACCATTTCTACTACGTTATCTGAAAGGTATTCTTCGAATAAATAGGTAAGGTCTTATTTTCGTTTGTCGTTAGTTCAACTCTAGAGTTTTGTTTGGTAAATTTTGATTTATTTTTTGTTGTATTTATGTTTTTATTTTTTTTGTTAGTTATGTTTAGTTTTGTTGTTCTGATTTGGTTGGTTGCTGGTATTATTTTTGGGAGGATTTTTTTGTAATTTCTCTTTTGCTTATCTTGTAACCACGGTATTTTTTTTGTCAAAAGTGAGGGTATATTAATAAATAAATGAAGGTGCCGTCCTTTTTTAAAAAAAAAAAATATTTGATTGTACATTCATTAATATCAAAGAGATCCTTTTTTAATAAGTGTATAATTTAAAAAGCAAGTATACAAACACATGAAGTGGGAGATTCGTCGTTAGTTCATCTCTAGAGTTTCATTTGATATATTTCGTTTTGTTTTTGGTTGTTTTTATATTTTTTTTCTCTTTTGTTAGTTATATTTAATTTTGTTTATCTTAATTTGGTTGGTTGGTGTTAACTTGTAACCACGATATTCCTCCATCAAAAGTGAGGGTTTATTAATAAATAAATAAAGGTGCTGTCCTCATTTACAAAAAAAAAAAAAACACATGAAATGAGAAATTAATTTCTCAGACTGTTGTCTGCTTACGGCTACTCCTGACATTATTTGAGGAGTTTAATTAACTTTGGTCCAGTACTTTTTCCATTCCTCACTTTAATTTCCATTTGATCTCCAATCTCTAGTTGTCTCATTCCTCTCCTAATCCCCAAACATGAATTGAAAATATACATCATCGCTATACCAATTATTCACTAATATTGGTCTAGTTCATGCACACTTGTTATTCCTTTTCTTTTTCTCTTTACTCACTCTAGAATTATAACACAATTCTCTTAATGAATATCACACGAATACACAAATCTTCAATCTTTGTTGAGGACCTATTTGACATCATTTCTATTTTTTGTTTTTATTTTTTGTATAGTTAATGACATGTTATGAAAATGTGCTTATTTATACGATCAGTTTTTTATTTCTATAACCGATTTTTAGTTGTTTGTGAAAAAAACTGATAAGTAGATTTTATAGCTTTCAATTGTTTTGAAAAGCTATTGCCATAGTATTTTAATATTCTTAATTATTTTTTGAATTAAAAGCGTTCATATTTACATACTTTTTAGTTAGACTTAAAATAAAATGATCATAAAAGTTTAAGACATAATTCAAATATAAATATCCATAAATTTTCAAATAAAAAAAAAAACAAAAGACATTTACAAAATGTTCTTTTACTAATTTTCAGTTATCATGTATATTAAGATTGTTCTTGAAAATTGAAAATTGAAATATAATAATTAGGTAAATAATTAAAATAATTCCATTTTTTGTTAGTATTTTTTTAACCTATATATTTTGTATTTATATTATTTTAATTGTAATCTACATATTTTTTTATTTTAATTATTTTAATTGTATTTCTTAATTTTTATTTTATTCAAACAAAAATTAGCATTTATTTAACCAAATTTTAATTTATTTTAATTTTAAAAATATTAACCAAACAAATTACTAGTTTTTAATTTCCAATTTTTATTTCTAATTTATAGTTTTCATTTTCATAATTTTTAATAATGATACAAAATGTTATCACTCTTTATTCATGACTTCTCTGGTACATATTTTGTGGATTCATAATTTTCACTTAATTTGGTCAAATTCTAAAACCTTTGAATGATTTTTGAATATAAATGCATACGTAATTCATCCATACACACACACATCTCTCTCTCTCTATATATATACATATATATATATATATAGAAGAAAAAATAATAAATTTAATAAAATAATATTTTATTACAAAGTTTTTTAACAACCCTCACTTAATGGTACACATTACAAGTACATATACAATTATATTTTAAGTAAATTAAAGAAACCTCTTCTAAGGTTTCTAAACAATGAAACTTGCCTTCCCTAAAATTTTCAATAATGCACTTATCTCCCCCTCTAATTTCGATGAATTTTATATTTTGTAATAGTGACAATTGTAAAAATCTATTATGCCCCTTGAATGTAGGAGTTTGAAAGCGCGGTGCGTTACACAATATTTTAAATATATTCTAACTTTATGTTTAGGGGGACTTTCAATTTGGTTTTGTATTAGATTTAGATAAGATGTAATATGAAATTATATTAAAATTTGTCCAAATCCACGCGAATCCAAATCCAAGATTCAAAATTCATTCTCTCAAGCATAAGTATAAATGGGCATGTTTGGGTAATAAGGGGGAAAATGTTCATTTTCAATTCAAAGCTTAACTCAAAAAATTGTAATTAGTGATGGACCCAAGTTCAATTTAATTGAAACACTTACCCTATATTTGGGAGACACCTGAGGTCTGGATTTG
The DNA here is from genome assembly GCF_029873635.1 of Malania oleifera. NCBI lineage: Eukaryota > Viridiplantae > Streptophyta > Magnoliopsida > Santalales > Ximeniaceae > Malania > Malania oleifera. Next base: position 33,742,427 of record NC_080426.1, on the reverse strand, counting down.
TGTGAATTTGAAAAAGATGTAATACAAAAACACCTTACTCAAATTCACCCAAATATAAATCCATGACCCGAAATACATACTCCCAAAAGTCGTGTCACTGCTCCCAATAAAATTAAAGGATTTATATATATATATATATATATATATATCATGAATTACAAAATTAACCTGAGCTAAAAAATATATTTATGCCTCATATCGTGATACGATAAAGTGAGGATGGTTTAAAAATTTGACTAAAGAAAAAAATAATTATTCAAAATAAAAAAACACTTCACCTAATAAGAAATTTTCATCTATACTATAGTAAATCTTTATTTTATGAAAAGTTTTGCATTCATATCATTTTTACTTCTCTTCATCATTTATGTATATATTGGCTTCTAAAAAAGTTTTTGGGTTCATTGTTGATTATGTGAGTATAGCTCATAACAATAAATAACAAAAAATCAAACCTTAAATTCACTAGGTAGGATTGACTATATAATTATTTTTATTTATTTCATAATTAATTATATTAATTTATTGCTTATTTTCTTGATGTTGATTACTTTGAACGTGTAAATCCAAGGCAATGATTTTAAAGAATTCAATTTGGTACTATGTCATTTAATAACAATTAGGCGGCATACAATTACAAAGTTTGTCATTTAAATTTTACACTGTAATAAGTTTTTATTTTGAAATTATATTTATCTTAATTTAAAAAATAAAAATATTAATATTTTCAAAATTTTTATGTGTACATTACAAATATTATTCATAAATGCCCTGTTTTTGTTTTTAAAAATATATTTTGCATATTTATTTCACCTAATAAATACTTTTAAAGTAAATATGCACCATACACAATTTAAAGTACACAAATTTCACAAAAATAAAAAATTAAAATAAATGCATACGTGCACATAAATTTCTCAATTTTTTAACATTGTTAAGTTAGAATCTATTTATTGAAGCACAAATTATATAAGGGGTAACCACACGAAATATTGAACTTTGAGGGTGAGAAACCTAAAAAAATAAAAATAAATAAATAACAACTTACCCTTTTAAAAGTTTTGAATTTTTGAATTTTATTTTTAGATTGGATGAATTTTTTAAATAAAATGTATATAAAATTAGATTCATTTTATTTAAATTTATACAAATCTAAATTCAAAATTCAAAATTTATGCGTCTGGTGGAAAAACAAACGTAAGAGAGGGTATAAGTGTCCCAATAATCAAATATCACAAGAGGTCTATGAGTTCTTTGAAACTTAAAGAGAAGTCCATGTCTTTTGTAGACTTTAAGAGTGAAATATGAAATAGGTTTGCTTCTTTTCCCAAATCTCAAGAAAGGTCAATGCTTTTATTTTATTTTTTTCAATTTATTTAATAATTAAACATAAAAACATGTGTTTCTTCACATTTTCCTCTTCTTTTTTTTAATTTAAAAAAAAAACCTGAGATTTTGAGAGTATCGTACTAGTAGAGTCTTGAGTTTCGTTTTAAAAGAATGACCTGTACTTGAGAGATTATGGAATTTAAGTGCTACCTTTGGATTTGTCTAAATTTAATAATATGTAATATAAAATTGTATTAATTTTTTTTCAAATTCAAATAAAATCAAACTCAAAACTCAAATTTTATGCAACCAAACACTGTATTAGCCAATATATATATGTTATGGCTGTTCTTAATCTTGTCTACATTGCAAAATATCACATACCCAAACAGGATAAAATGACAAAAGGATCAAAACAAGCTGGGCTGGGTCTTAAAAATGAAAAAGCTTGGTCTAGTGGGGTGAGGGCTGACCCTCCAGAGCTGGAGAGTAGGCCCATTGTCCCAGACTCTGCCTAAGATATCATACGCTGAGCCCACAGATCACTGCCAGCCCAAATTGACAGCAGACCAGACTCTGTATCATGGCCCACATATGAAACTGTGGCCCACACATGACCCAGCCCACTAAGGTGAGCCCCTCCACAGTGATCAGTTCTGTGCAGTTTCAAACCAGATGTGATTGAACTGGCCCAACCCCCAGCATGGTTGATGCAAATGGGCTGGCATTTTGTTCTGCTGGGTTGGGCCGAGCATCAAACTCAACCTCCAGACCTTTTTTTCTCATCTGTTAATTAGTTTTCATGGTTTTTAAGGTCCATCCGATGATGAATTTTATTTGGAAAAAAGAAAAAATAATTTTTAATATTTTCTTGTTATATTAAGTACCGTCAAAATTAATTTTTTCAAACATAATTAGAAATTAAGAAAAATATATTATATAGCAAGGCGAGTAAAATGGATAAGCAATTTTAGACGTGTTGTATGATCATAAAATATCTTCAAATTAAAATAAATTTGTTTATGACAACTATACGACCGACTTTGCTGCATAAATTTGAATGTTTAACAATCGAAAAATAATTTTCAAACTAAGAACAAGTGAAGTGGATGAGCAGCATGTTTAAAGATAAATTAAATAATGAATACATTCGTAGTAAGTTGGGATAGTATATCCATGCAAAATAATGTAAAGGAGGGGCAACTTAGGTAGTTTGGGCATTCAATATAAGCCAAATAGTGTACTCATGAGAAGAAATGAGGTTATGATTATTGGCACTAGAAAGCATAGATGTATACTTAGAATAACTTATAATGAGATAGTAAAAATTTAATAGTCTTTGAATCGCCAGATAAATTGTCAATTATCTTACAAATTGATAGAAAGAGAATTCATGTAATCAATCCTACATATTGAGGCTTAAACCTTAATTTGTTGTCATTGCAATTTTTTTTTTTTTTAAATATACACATAAAGGTAAAGGAACATGACCATAGCACTGCACCAAGAAAAAAAAAAAAAAACAATCAATAAAGTATTGATATTGTTGTGTTTTCACTTTCTTTGATAGTAAAATATAAGAAGTATAATTTTTTTTTGTATTTTCCTTAATGTTTTCTCTTTTTTTTTTTTGGTCTTGTTTGAATCTTAAATATATATATATATATATATATATATATAAAGAAATTCACTTTTTCATGTTTGCTTATCAAGAAAGTCAGAAGGGAAATAAAATACATTGCAAATCAATCAGTAATGTATGATTTTACACATGATTTACATTTTAATTAATTTTTCTTAATTTTTGAATAATGGTAAAACAAAATTTTACTATTTTTTAGAAAGAAAACATAACAAAAATTGAATTTTTTCTTATTTTCCTTTTATCAAACAAAAACTTCAATCCAAATAGCATATTGTTGACTAGAAACTCGGTTAAACTTGTCCAATATACAAGCATTAAATGTATTGTGTTATCAAATGAATTAATCATTATTTTTATGAACCAATCATACAAATATAGCTCAACTAAGACAACATAAATGCTTTTGAGAGGCCCTAAGTCACCTATAAAATCTATCTGATGTTCAAGTTTATGACAAAGACACTAATGTAAAGAGTGTACTTGAGCTAACTTAAGATTATTTGAAACCTTGTAATATAAACTAAACAATATTTTCGATTAGGATGGAAAATTAATTTAGCAGTTGTAGACGTAGTAGGAGGAGGAAAGGGTATCCCCAAAGTAGCTTGGATCAAAATATTAAGTGAGATTTTGATAATGTTTTAACTTATTAAGGATATTATCTTTCGTTGCATCAAATTGTAGAAATAATTCATCTAGTTGATCCCGAGTATAAGAAATTTGATGATTTTGGACTATGTATGAGTAGTAGTATTCTTTTATTTTAACATGTAGATATGTGACCTCCTCTTTTTTCATCTTATCATTTAGACATTGATTAGAAAAGAAACCTTACTTTTTATTTTTATTTTTTGATTACATAAGAACTTCAGCCACCAACAAGCCCTTCAGACCCCTTGGTGCGACACCAAACCTACGGATCAGCGTCTTACCCCTAGGTATCGCTGATTAGGTAAAGTACGGAATGTGGACATGACTTCCGTACATTAGTTGGACGTTCGGCCAATCTGACTCCCGGGACACATCTCTATTACCATCTATTGTCCCCGCTAGCTCACAGAAAACTCTCACCATCCACGGTCCCCACTTGCTCACAAAGCAAACTCTTACCATTTATGATCCCAATTGGCTCACAGAGTAAATTCTCACCATCTACAAGTACCACTGGTTCCGTGAGTGTATCTACTTGAAATTAAACCCCTGATGGCCCTTTTTGCATGCTGATGCCTTTCCACCGCACCATACTCGTGGGGGCAGAAAAGAAACCTTACTTGCGAATGTATTTGAATGACAGTGGTATGGACCAATATTTATATAGCTAATATGATAATTTAAGACTTTCTAAAAAAATTTGTTCAGTTGTACTTAAAGATTAGCTATTACTATTGTGATATATATTAATGAATTTGTAGGGTATAAGGTGTCCCTTTCATCATCATCGTAATAATAACGATAATAATAATTTGACAAAATTATAATTTATCACCTTCTATTGTCATTATTTATTATCACTGTAACTAAAATTTATTGGTTCATAATTTAATATCAGACTTTATGCACATGCTTTGAAGATTTAACCCATAATTTTTATTCAATGGAGGTTATATTATAACTGTCTCGACCCTTATGAAAAACATAAATGTATATGATTGAGATATTATTATAAACTAGATTAAATAGACATGATGCTATACAAGACTTATAATTTATGGCATAAAAATTAAATTAAAAATCTTAACACAAATTCTAATGTATGGTAGTATTATTCTCTAAAACAATATGTCCTAAATAAAAATATTTAATATGAAAAATGAAAATTTTTAATAAAAGTAATTTTATTATCATTGTTTCCCTTGTTTGAACAATACTCTTTCCTTTGTTGAATTTTCTTTTATCTTACAAAATATTAAATATCAAAATAACAAAATTTTGGATACAAACAAAATAATTAATATCCTTGCATTTCTATAAAATACACACCATTAGGTAATTTGAAATGCTATAGATAACATCTAATGCATACGTATATAAAGCTTATTACAATAATGTGTTTTAAAAAGCTAAACAAAAATGCAATGTATTATTTTCACATTTTTAAATGATAGATCCCTCATGTTAAAGAAAAAAAAGATTGCTAATAACCTCACTGGGATATCGCTATAATTTGAAGGATTTTATTTGTGAAGATGTAAAAAGGATATTGAGTTATTTGGTAATCAGGCTATAATATTTGTCAAGGGGAAAAAAAAAAAAATTATTATAAAATAGGTTGTTCAAATTGGACCTCTCATTACAGGACGACGCGAACCGACAAAAGAAGCCCGTGACGATCACGGGCTCGCGATCATTTTTTATTTTTATTTTTTGTTTTTCCTTCCCTCCTCTTCCACTTCCCTGACTTGAGAGTTCCGCTACGCTACTCACGGCAGGACGCAAATGCAAAATGTCGCGCTGTTAAAAGTCTCTAACCGACGCTCTCCCTTTTCTTCTCGTTCATTGTCAGAACAATAATACCCAACTACTATCGCTGAGTCCACCGGTTTTGAACTCCAAACTAGATCTCTCTCTCTCTCTCTCTCCCTCTCTCTATGTGTGCCATGGCGGTGGCCTCCCGAAGCGCAGAGAAGATCGAGCCGTCGCAGAGCACCGAGCCCTCCGATGCTGCATCTGAATCATTTGATCGCAATGACTCTTCTAATTCTTCCCCAAACTTCGCCCGAGATTTCGATCTTCAGGTGTAATTCATACTCCATTTATGTTTGAGTCCTTGTTGAGATTTTGTTTTGAGGCAATTGATTGTCGGTCTTGCGCGTTTTGTGAACACTCTCGGTTTAGTTCTCAACAATTCTGTGGCGCTTTGTCGCAGTCTCCGGCGTCTTTGAGGAGTGAAGAGTATCGGCAACTGTTTCGACTTCCTCCCGATGAAGTGAGTGAGTTGAGGCAGTTTATAGTAAATATTTGGAAATCTTGATCATTTATCCGGCTTGCGTGTGGCTGCTTTCCTAACTTCATTTCCAGTATGAAAATGCCCGACTCTAATTTGTGAAGACCTTAAGAGGATCATTTTGTTATAGTATATTTTTAGTATTTTGTTAGGACATTATTAGGACTTTTGTTTGGATGTACTTGAAGTTATTAGGATATAATAATTTTAGATAAGGATCACACTTTTTCAAAATTAAGATTTTAGAGAACTCTATAGGCTGAAGCTCTTTTGAGCAAGAACCAAAAAACAAGGGGCAGAACAAAAAGAAAGTAGTAAAATAGTAAAGGACGCCCAAGGAAATGGGGGTCTGAGCCACAGTCATGCAGAAGAAAAACAACAAACCAGTCAAGTGGATAACACTGTAATCTGAAGAACTGGAGGGAGGTAAATATGCCTTCCTTGCCATGGGTAAATGAGCAAAAAGAAAGAAGGAAATTTAGCTTACTCATTTGCTTTTAACTCTCACACATGATATCTACTTTTAACCAATGAAATCAAAATCAGTTTTTCCCCATTTAAACAAGTTTAATGCTGTGAACCCAAGCATTCATTTTAATTTTACTCATGATTGTGGAAGAATATGCCTTTATAAAGAGATGCATCGTACGACAAGATCACAATCTCTAGTGATGCCTTTAATACCTATTTGCCCTTACGTTGTTTGGGTTGCTGTGTCACAAGCAATCCTTGGACTAAAGGGTAAAACAAAAGAAAAAATATCATAAATCTAAGAGTCTCATTTTGGTCTTTTCAGGATTGAAATAGTGCTATATTTTACCGTTATATAGACGATGTTCTTTGTTTTTCCAAACTTTCTTCAAGAATTGTAAATAAAAATAGATGTTAGGGTCTTAAAGTTTTGTGACCCTGACACATGGTTTTGGTATATGATTCTGAATTGGAGAAAGACCAATTAACTTGGATGCAACCATGCAAATGTTATGGAGATGGTTCCAATATAACGCTATGGCGTTGTGGTTGGTCTAGATAGTACTGATGGTGGTGTTTTCGAATCTAAGATGTATGATCATTAAATCCCTGGTGGTTACTTGTACGTAAATGGGAATACCTTGGAGACTTGTCTTTTAGGGGAACAACAAGTGAGGGACCTACCTCCCTTGGTGTCTTATTGGGTAGTGAGCACCCTGAGTATTGAGGGGTGGGCTCTTGACATCTTCAAGGGGTGTCTTGGGTTTCCATGTGGGATTGGGAGCCCCATGGACAATCCATTTGGGAATAAGATTGCACAGTACTCTTAGCCCGGAGGTTTGATGTCTGTGTTTTGGCTATCCTGTTGGGCGGAGTCATTCTAGATCTGATTGGACTATCGTTGGGTGTAAATCCTTCGTGTGTCTTGCTCAAGTCATGCATGGTCTCACTTCCTCTAGTCCCAGGTAGTGGGTCGCAAGTGATAGGTATGCTGACATGAGGTTGTGCTGTGGGGATGTGAGTTACTCTCAGTGCTGGTGGAATATGAGTTTATCTCCTTTACAGTTCGAGTTTGGGTTCCTCTATCACAATCTCAGTTGGATCAAGGGCTATTGAGCCATAAGACTTGATCACTGGGTTAGACATTTGAGTATTTCCTTGCATAAAGATGAGTGTAGGTGGGATGGACTTGGTGTAGTTTAGCCGCAACACTAGCATGACTCCTTGACACTTTGGCAGATCTTGACAATGGTGATTCCTCTTGGTCATTCAGATCTCCACATCCATGACAAGGTCATATCAGAGTGGATCTCTTGATCTTGAATGAAAATGAGATGGATACTATTGCCATCAACTTGATTGTGGTAATTCGGTTTGCGGGGTAAAGAGCAAGTTATCTTTGAGTAGGTCCTTGTCTCATGCTCACCTTTGGTCATGTGACTTGTTATGGTTAATGAAGCTAAAGTTGGCCTTCATTGAATATATGGTGAACATCAGGATAGTTGATGGGGCCATGTACCCTTGAGAAGGGATGAGGTTTAACTGAGGGGGACTAATATTAGTATACGTTGTGCCGTTGAGGTGAATACGGTAACTACGCTTTGGGAGTTGTCCTATTGTGGTTGGCATTGGAGCTCGGATGGTTGTTCGTTGAGTCTTCATGGTGTCCTCGTTCCACAAATAGGGGTGATACTCTTAGATTTGGTAGAAATGGATGGTTGGAGGAGTTTGCCCATGGGTGTAACTATGGGGAAGAATGAGTTGTGAGCACCCTGGACAGGTAATCCTCGAGCCACTAATGCGACTTTGTGTTGGTCACGGTGGTGATGTTTACCCAATGGATAGGGACTTAAAGGGAACCACGAATGTTGCTCATTGGACTTCATTGGAACCCAAAGATGCTTTTATAATTTGAGTTTCGGTGGGAATGTGGTTGGAGACCTCAATTATGGAATTGACAAGAGTGCTTTTGTGCCACTGGCATTTTGGCCTTGTTGCTGACTCGTGCTAGAAGGATTGGAATAAGTTTTGTCGAAGGACATTTGAGCCATGTTGCCAGCGCGCATGTGACCTGTATTGGCTAGAGGGCCTTCCTATTTTTTGTTGTTGTGTAGGTTCGTGCAACACAATCAAGCTAGAGGACCGCCTTTCAGACGAAAGCTTGAATATGCCAGAGTGCAGTGGTATAAGAATGTTAACCAAGATGGATTGTTGCTGAGATCGGTTTGTTAGAGGAGAGAAGATTAGGAATCTTGAGCTTTGGTTTGGTTTAAGACTTGGATATGGAAGATTGGTAACGATTTTGAAGATTGGCACTTGAGGTGTGACTTGTGATTGTACCTTGAGGACTCAAGTAAGTTCTCGTGGTGATTGTGTGGTTGGATTTGAGCCTATTGGTTAACTTGGAATTGTGGGATGCAGGAACATGTTGGTTACCTTGTGAGGAATTGGGTTGTGAATCTTGGATGTTGAGATTGTTTGTGTTTTAGGAGTTTCCTTTGGTGTGGATTCATCATTGCAGTTGTGTTTCGTGAGACTCTCCAAGAGTGGGGACTCACCTTTGGAACGGTATGCCAGAAATGTGCTTGGTTGTCTTGTTGGGGATGGTAACCCCATGGTTTTGGATTGCTGATATTGGAAGAGACTTCATATGGCAGACTCATCTTTGGAGTTGTCTCTTGTTAGACTCTTAGGTGGGAACTCACTTTGGAAAAGGTATGTTGGTTTTGAGCTTTTGATGTACCACAAAGTGGTTCAGTGGTCAGACTTGGGGAAACCTTCGGGATGGGATATATCCTTTGAAGTATAAGGTTGGTATGGAACCTTGAGCTTGTACTCGAATGTCAAAATCTTTACAAGTTGTGAGAAGTAGAGAGGTCTTCAAATTGATTAGTGGTTAGTTAAGGGTTTCAAAATATGACCCTCCTACTATGAGAAGGGAGTTGTGTTATCTGTTAGAAGATGGTACTAGTACAAAGTATAAAAAATGGGGTTATGAGGACAACCATGACCAGAATAAGACTTTTGTGTTCGTTGCTCCTTAGATTGAATTGAGATGAGTTTCGGCTGGTTTTATATTGAGTTTGGATTTGCGTAGTGTCTTGCCTTAGTGAACATGTGGCGAATGATCTTTTGCACTCGATTAAGACTTTGAGCTTTGAGAGATCAGGTTGCAACATGGATTTGTATCAAAGATTGTGAGTTTGAGTTGTGGGAGAATGTTGCTATCTTCATAATTGTTAGTATGTTGGTTGGTGGTCAGCTTGCAGTTGAGCTACGTATTGAACATGAGAAGTCTTGAATTGAATCAAAGACTTGAGTGTGATTTAGGGGAAGCTACTTTCAGTTTTGAATTTGTGCTAGGTTGAAGACCTCATGTTCAGAAATATGTTCCTTGAGCGTCTTCAAATCAGATTGAGATCAAGGTCATAGTGGGATTTGAGACAAGTTTGGTTGCTGTGAAGAGCTTGGGATAGTAGTTGGTCTGAAGCCTCCTACTTTGTGGTTCTAGCCTCCTGGGAGTGTTAGTGGAAATCCGGTTGTGTATGTTTGTCAAAGAAGATGTTGATTAGATGTCTTAGAGTTTTGTGACCTTGACAAATGGTTATGGATATGACTTGAACTTGGAGCGAAGGTCTAACCTAGATGCACCTATGGATTGTTCCTCTATGTCATTGTGACATTGTGTTTGGTTTGGATAGTATTGATAGTGGTGTTCTCAAATCTAAGACATATGATCATTAGTTCCTTGGTGGTTACTTATACGTAAATGGGAATACTTCAGAGACTTGTATTTTGGGGGAACACCAGCTAAATGGCTTACCTCCCCCGCATACTATTGGGGACTAAGTGAGCACCTTGAGGAATGCTCAGGAGCGGGCTTTATGCTTCCTTGAGAGGTGTCATGGGCTTCTGTGTGGGATTAGGAGCCCTATGGATGATCCATTTGGAAATGAAAAAAAAAATAAAAACAATAGTCACCGAGTAGAGCATTCCCTAATATGACAATTTGAAATTTTGAACTCGATGAAATCTCTTTGTTTTTGCCCAGGATGAAGAGATCAGTCAAAAAAGAACTGAGTTTAGCACTCCCCCTCCTCCCCACCTCCTAGCATGTACTAGTTTAGATACTCGATGGATCTCTATCATTCTACTAATCTTTTAGACATGCTCTTTTTATTTTTTATTTTTATTTTTCCTTGCACGTCCTTAACCAAGATTTTAACTGTGCATTTTGGATGTGCTCGTATATTTCCTTTTTTTCACTTTTCCTTCACAGGTATTTTAGATGTGCTTATTTATTTATTTTTTTTCTATTATCCTTTGCAGGTCCTTGTTCAAGATTTTAACTGTGCATTCCAGGAGAGTATTCTTCTTCAGGTAATAATAATTATCGATTACATTGGTTCCTTGCCAGCATAGTTTTCCTTTGTGAGTTCTTGTTGACTAGGATTTACATGTTTTTTCCCCCTTTCTAATTTCATTTCATTGCTATTTATGGTTGCAGGGGCATATGTATATGTTTGTTCATTATATTTGCTTCTATTCTAACATCTTTGGGTTCGAGACAAAGGTATGATATCCTGAATTATTTAAAACTGGGTTCTACATTGGGAAAAACTGGAATATCCACTTCATTTATTGTCTGAACTCTTATTAACTCCTTGAAGGCAGTTAGAGAAACAAATGAGAGTGATAGCATGCCTTACATGAATTTATCTACATCTCTACAATTTCCCTAATCTTATTCAACATGCGCAGCGACTCACAACAAAGCATTGAATCGGTTCTAGTGGAAATTAGCTCAAACTAGTACTTTAGTTCACTAACCAAAATAGATAGAGAGTACTCTTATAATGCATGTGACTTGCATGCATGAAACTTCCCTAACATATTCACACTCCCCCCACCCAATAAGACAAAGTCTAGAAGCTTGATTTCTTCCGCAATTTCCCATGTGGCATTGGATGGTGAGAGTCTCAGCCAGCGAATTGTGTAGCCAAACTTTCACCTAGATAACTTTACAATACTTACAAGATAGACGATCCCCGTTTCTAGTTAAGAAGAAATCTATTTGACTTTATTATGCCCACTCTTGAAAGTTATTAAGTGTTCTTCTCTTTTAATAAAACAAATATTTAATACAACCAAATCGTAAGACATGGCAAAATCTAAAATTGTATGACCAGCCTCATTTTTATCTCCATATTTGTGACCTCCATGTATCCCCTCATGGCCTATATTATCTTTTCCAATGCGTCCACTCTAATCGGCTCCTATGAATGTCTTTTTAGATGTTGACATCCCTTGTAACATGCTATCCATATCTTCCAAAAATTGTCTTTAAGATATTCTACTAGCCTATTTGGGGAGCATAGATGCTAATGATATTTTTGTCTACAATAATTCCCACAATTTTTATGTTTCTCTTTTCTAGTTTACCGAAGTGTAAATCCTGATTTTTCAATTTCTCAAGTTTTCTCCCCTACCCATTCATCTCTTGAAGGCTAATTAAGTTAATTTTCCTTCTAAATGTTATTTCCACTATTTCCATATGTTTGCCTGTATGAGTCCCTATATTCCAAGTTGCTAATCTAATACTAGTTTCTTGTGCTAACTTCTTGGCCATCTCCCTTCTATATTGATCCAGTCTATTCCCTTGACCTAAGTGGATTTGGTAAGAATTCATGATATAAAGATTTGAAAAAGATTTATGTTGGCTGTCAGATACCTAATACAACCTTGTTCCTTTATCCAGACTTGGGACTGACTGTGTGTACAAAGATAATTTGTATTACATAGGCGAAGTACAAGTTTGATTTTTTTTTTTTTCAAATGCAAATTTATTTCACATAGACAATTTTCTAAATCACTCTTTGCAACTAGTGGAAACCACACAAACAACACCATGAATTTAAAAATTTAAAGTATACAATTTCAGCATGTGAATCCAACCTAGATTAAAATTTAGAAAATTTGATGCTGCAAGCCTGCAAATGCAAATGAAATTTGGCGGAAAATAATTCATGTAGCCAACCCCACCAAGTAGCATTTAAGGATTCTTGTTGTAACGAAAAATCAATTGAAGAATATTAAAGCAATAAGGGATTGCAAGAATTTCTCAATCCAAATTCAAGATTGGCAATGGAGTTGAGTAGTCAATGGCGTCGACATAACCCCTCATTGGACTTACGCCCCCTCACAAATTCAAGAATGGATGTTCTTTTCTGGCACAATCTTGAGATAAAATGTGCAATCTTGCATATTTTCAATCGAAATTCTATTGGCCCAATCCTTTGGAAGAATTCTGAATTTGGCGTTTCAGATTAGACAAGTTGGATGAAGAAGAAAAGAAGAGGAGAGAGAGGCTCCGCAAGATGAAGAAACTCGTACAAGAGACCATTGTATAGAACACCATGACGACGACAAGAGAGGGAAGAGCAACGGAGGGCGGCGAGTGAAGGCCAAGATGTCAATTTCTTTACTACTACTGTGAGTGATGGATGAATCCAAACAAAAACCGGTACAAGAAGATTGGGTGAAGCATCAATTGAAATCAAGAAATTGGAAATTGCTGCTGAAAATAATCATCTCCTTATTTATTTATTTATTTTTATTTTTTATTTTCTGGGTACAAGATGAGATTTCAAGAAACTCATTGCGGACAAAACTTCCCAAGAATTCTTCCTGCTTTGTTCTTTGCTGATAATAAGCTAAAAGGAATTCAACAATAAATGTAGCAGATTTGAAGGCAAACAGGGCTATTTACTTCTTCACTAAACAGTGCCTTTGGTATGCAATGATCCAACTGGCAGGGACTGTCTACCATCAAGCGAGACAAGAATGGGTAACAAAACAAGAATACGACAAAAACTTTGTGGGGGCGCTGGGACTACATTAGTTATTTTTGAACTATCTTAGAACTGTTCAATTTGAAGGCCCATTATGGGGTTATTGAGAAAGAAAATGAAAACAGGGAAATCTTTTTATAGAAATCCTAATGACAGGGAGGCAATAGATCTTGTTTCTTTGCTTGACACACTAGATAGTTGTCACCTTTCTTGGGCTTTGGAGAGAATAATTTGGTCCTTGGATAATTCTGGTATTTTTCCTTATAAACACTTTTCAAATTTTATTTATTCCAAATTTCTAATTGAAATCATTTCTGTTTGTCTGATAATAGTTGCAAGGCTAAAGTAAGGCTTCTGTGTGGCGGTCTCTAATATAATTGAAACCAATGCTTATTGCAGATTCCTAGATCTAATAGGGTTTTATTTCCTGATGTTTTTTTTCTTATTTTTAAGAATGAGATGACTAGCCATCTCTATGGAATATCTGGAATTGTCTTTTTTAGTATTTTTGGGGATCTTTGGGTTTACCTAGGAATCTACAAGGTTATTTTAGGGCTTTAGGATAGAGAAGAATTGTAAGATCTTTTGGAGGTGTGTTTTGATGCTAGTGGGCTGGTGTAATTGGATGGTGGGTAATGCTAGAATTTTAAAAGATTAAAGTCCGGACATGCAATTAATTGGATTGGGAGATGTCTAATTCTCCTCTTTGTAAATTCTTCTCTTATTAATGAAGTCTTGTATTTTGCTATAAAAATAATTTTTTTTTTTTTTGGATAGGGATTAGGGAGGTTTTCTTGGTTTCTCTGTGGTCTTCAGCTTTGGAGCGTTTAGAGGATTTTCTTTTGGCTGATATTCAGAGGGACTGGAAGGCTGTATTGTTTTAGTATCTCTGATGTTTTTTGCTTCTCTCTGTTTTTGTCTCCTCATTTTTCCTCTACTTTTTAGGAGGTTGCCTTGTTCTTCTGTAGAACTTTTCTCTCTTTTCTATTTGCTTCTTGTGTGTGTGTGTGTGTGTTTTATTTTTTTGGAATTATTTACAATTAGAAGTCTCGACAACTTTGTTAGAAAGATTTCTTTCAGTATTTTAATGAGTTTTGGATTTTTCCTCAATCCTGATTTATTGAGTGTTAAAACCATTTGTAGAATAATTTTAGCGGGGTGCCTAATGTGTTTTCTTAGTTGTCATTCTTTGTGTCGATTGTCTTTTGAAAATCTTACCAACTTTATGCTTCAGAAAATAATTCCATTCCATGAAGTTACATGTGTACGAAAAGCGAAAACAGCTGGGATATTCCCTAATGCGATAGAAATTTTGGCCGGTAGTAGAAAGGTACACAGTAAGCTGGATTTTAACTCTTACTATTTTGCACTTTGAGGAAGTGTTTATTTTCCTTTTACTGCTCAGCTTCAATGTGTTATTCCATTGTATTGCAGTACTTTTTTGCATCATTTCTATCTCGTGATGAAGCCTTCAAGCTTATAAATGATGGATTGTTGCAGCATGGTACTATTGCTAAAGCAATCACAGATCAACAGGTGTTTCATGTCTCATGTCATTTTAAAGTAAATTTTTTATTATTGTATTCCTAATTAGCTGTTTAGTTATTACTTTATTTACACCTGGGATATTTGTATATTGGATTATTGAACAATTAAAACATAATACCCATTTCATTGTAGTAGTTTTTATGTTTTTTATTTAATATATATTTCCCATATTCACATTCATGAACTAAAACTTATCTGATGTGAAAATTTCATATATGAAAACTGGAAATTTAATATTTGATGCGTTTGACTGCGGAAGGTGGATGGTAGGCATACTTTTCCCCATTTCTGGAGTGGCTTATTCCTAGATTTGAGCCTGCACAATGTGATATATTTTTGTTTGAAGAACTTTGGTTTTATATTTTAGCTTTCATATATGAAGACTGGGAAATTCAATATTTGATCCGCCTGACTTTATTGACCAGACTTTTTTATCATTAACTGCATAGTTAGTCTGCATGAATGGTTGCTCTGTGTGAGGCTGTTCCTCATAGGACAGTCTTGGGAAGGTGGGTGGTAGGTGTACTTTTCCCGATTTCTGGAGAGGTTGATTCCTAGAGTTAATCCTCTACCATGTGATATATTTTTGTTTGAAGAACATTGGTTTTATTTTTTAGCATTATATTTGTTAGAAGAGCTTATGTGACAGAGAACCACTTACATCTTTATGCTGCCCATTTGGCTCAGGTGTAGATTCAGGAAATTATGTTTGTATTAAACATTTCTTTGCATTGTGTAGTTTCCTGTTTTGTTGGGTTATTTAATGTATATTTGTGCTTTAGTCAGTTGTAGGTACATAAATACCTGGCCTGTAAGTTGTTTGGGATGGTTATAAGATTTGAATCTAGATTTCCCATTCAGTTTCCCTCTCTTTCTCATGCATACTCTCCCTCTCCTTTCTTCGTCCTTCTTCTCCTTCTGTCTCTATTCTGTCCCTTTAACTCTCTTCTTCTCTGTTCTGATCTGTTTTGTTCCCTGCTGTCCAGCTGCCTCTTGCCCTCTCTCTCCTCCTCCTCCTCTCTTCTTCATTCTTTATTTCTCTGTCTCTGTCTCTGTCTCTCTCTGATTTTCTATTTCTTTCCTACATCTATTTGGTATCAAAACCCAACCCTGATCACCATGCCCAAACCACAATTACTTAGGTTACTCCTAAGTATGTATTTTGTTCTTGAATTGCCTAGAACTGCTGGGGATAAAACAACAACAAAACCAAGCCTTAGTCCCACTAAGTGGGGTCGGCTATATGAATCCTTTTCCGCCAATTTATGCGATCATGGACCATTTCTTTTGATAGATTCAAAGATATTAAATCCTTACTCACTATTTCCTCCCAAGTTATTTTAGGTCTACCCCTACCCCTTCTACTGCCCCCCACAGTAACTAAGTCACTCTTCCTCACAGGTGCATTATAAGGCCTACGTTGCAAGTGTCCATACCATCTGAGTCGTCCTTCCCTTATCTTATCTTCTATAGGAGCTACACCTAACTTACCACGAATATTTTCATTCCTTAATTTATCTTTCAATGTTATACCACTCATCCATCTAAGCATCCTCATCTCGCCAACTTTTACTTTTTGGATATTATGTTTCTTCGTTGCCCGACATTCTGATCCATATAGCATAGCTGGTCTTATAACTGTCCTATAAAACTTCCTTAGAACTGCTGGGGATATGATTCCATATTTGTTGTTGTTTGAGTTTTAGGGGATACTAAATCTCAGGCTTAAAGTGCGTTTGTTGGGGGAAGACAGATTTGGATGCTATTTGGTGGCAAATAAAGTAGTAGAAGAGAGCATAGGAGGAAAATGAAGGGGTTCATATTTAAATTGGATTTTGAAAAGGCCTATGATCAGGTTAATTGAAATTTTTTGGACATCTTTGCTAGAAAAAGTTATGGGGAGGGGTGGCATGATGGGATGACGGGGGTGTTTGTGTAGTGCTTTCTACTTCGTCATTATTGAGGGTGAACCTGAGGAGTAGTTTAGGGCTTCAAGAGGGGCTAGGCGAGGAGTCCTCTTTCTTATTTTCTATCTCCTGCTGTTGATACTTTGAGTAGACTAATAGACAGGGAAGGGATAGAGATAATGTAAGAGGATTACAGCCTCTTTTTCAGTTTTGCAGATAATACTATATTTTTATTATATCATCATAGAGAGTGGTTTTTGCATGTTCTCCCAATTCTTCAACCTTTTGAGAAGGTTTCAGGTTTAAACATAATTTTAGGAAAGAGTGGGATTGCTACCTTTAACCTTAGTGATGCTAGATCTTTGGAATTAGCCTCCTTAGTGTGGTATGCTAGAGTGGCCATTAACTTATTCAGTACTCCCTTTTGGGGGGATATCCTAGGTCTGTTGCATTCTGGGATCTAGTGGTGGAGAGGTTGTCTAGGCATTTGAATAATTGAAAGGGTGCTTTGTTTTCTTAGGTGGCCATATCACTCCTATTCAGGCTTGTCTTTCTAGTATCCCTCACTATTATTTGTCCATTTTAAGAATTTCTGTAGGGGTAGCTAGTAAAATGGACAAAGTAATGGGAGATTTTCTTTGGTCGGGGTTTGGGGAGAAGGGGGTTTGGGTCTCTTGTGAAATTGGTCTAAAATCGCTGCCTCATTGAGACAAGGGCTGTGGAGGTTTCCCTTTGAGGAAAGTCTCTTTGGCATGAAGTTATAAAAAGTAAAATTGGTTTGGTTTCAAATGGGTGGATACTAATTTGGGTTTAAGATGTTCTGTTGGGTGATGGTTCTCAGATCCATTTTGCGAAGACACCTGGGTTGGGAAGGGAATTGGCACTTTTCTTATCTTTTCCTTGTTTGTATCGTCTCTCCTTGGTGTATAATAAGGTCATTGCTTCCTTTCTTTCTTCAAATGGGTCTACTACTTTGTATGGTTTCCACTTTTGTAGGCCACTGTACAGAGGTGGAGAAACGCTCTTCATTGTTGGTATTGTTGGAGGGTGGTCATCTCTCAAGTGCGAGAGAGAGTTGGGTTTGGGATTTCATTCTTCTACATCTTTCTTTGAGCATGTGACCAGAACCTTGCAAGTCTTTTCCCCTCCGTCATTTGCGAGCTAAAGTCCCACCTAAGACAAGGGATTTTATTTCATTGGTTGTTGTTAATTGAGTTAACACCAACAATTTGTTGCAGAGTAGGAGGCCTTTGAAGTCGTTATCTCTGGATGTCTGTTTCTACTTTCTAGTGTTTTGATTGCTCAGGATCTGCATCGCAACTACTTTTGCACTGCCCTTTCTCTTAGGGGTTTTGGAGTAATAAGTTGTTTGGCATTTTTGGGAGGGGTTTGTTCAGGTTTGGTGGAGGAGTTATTATATATTCCCTTAATAGGATTTGTGAAGAATCGAGGTGGCTTGTTTTGTGGACTTGTGGGATCTTTGCAGTTTTATGGGGAACTTGGATGGAAAGGATTGCTCATATTTTCTGAGGGAAGAAGAATTCTGGTTGTGATATGGAAAAGGATTTCGTAGCTGGCTTCTTTATGGTCTTCTGTAGTATGCTGTTTGAGAGGGATGCCCTTTTTGGATCTTCAGCGAGATTGGAATGTGGTTTTATTTTGATTGTTTTCTTATCTTTTTTGGTTTCTTTTTCTCTTAGGAGGATGTTTTATTCTCCTCTTTCTACATGCTTTTTTCTATAATGAAATATCTCTTTTTTTTTTCTCTCTATAAAAGAATTGGTGAAATTCATATACCATTTGCCAGTTGGAGTAAATATCCTTTGTTGCTTCCTTGTTTTCCTTATGTGTCAATGGCCCAGGATTCAAAATCTGAGTCTGGTAGCCAAGACAATGGAATAATTGATAATGAACAGGTCAACAGTTCCAGCCCAGTCAATGGATTGGATTCAATTGAAAGGTATTCTCCTGAGTAATGCAACTATACAAATCTCTATCAGTTCTGTACTATTAATATTGAATTAGGGTACTGCTATGTGAATCAGGAATGAGGATACCCCTGTTTTCCAAGATTCTAAGCTTCTACTCAATGGTGAGGATGTTATAGTTTCAGAAACACTTTCAGAAGTGCAAGATTATATAGAAGAGGATACTGAAGCCGCTTTTAATACTGCTACTTTATCTTCATCTTTTGGAAAGACTTTGTGGAAGCAGGAGGATTCTGAAGCCCCCAAGGGTTAGTTAGTTCTTCACTTTCTTTGAACATTTTTGTGTTTCTCTTATATGCTGACTTTTCGCGTGTTCTTTAAACATTTTACTTTTGTATGCCATATAATTTGTTGAGGTTGAGCATGCATGATGAAATAGTGTTTTAATTTGTGGTTTTATTACTGTTAATTTGTTTCTACGTTATAATTCATCCCACTAGCAAATCTAACTTTAGAGACTGAATGCAGTTTCATTTTATCCAGTTCTATGACCCTCTCACTGCTCAAGGTCTAGTTAATATGTTGTTCTACAACCATTCATACAACATAAACATGGGTGTGCACTTGTGCTTTCTTTTGGAGAAAATAAACAATTCTAGTTGAGTTTGAAAAACCTATATTCTATGATGTTATTATCTTTCATGTTTGATTACCTCCTTTTGTACTTCTGTTGCATTCTTATTTTGCAATTTCATCTTTTTTGGTTATGTTGAATTAGCTGTTTCTGATTTGCAGTACCTGAATATTACACAAAGGTTGCAGAGTCAAAGTTCCCGGTAATATTAACATTTTTCTGAATGGTCATCTTGCCTTAATAAATTTAAATTTGTGCACACACGTACACATCTGCTTGTGCACATGTCTTTTTTAATTTTTTGATGTTTATATCTATTTTTTTCTTGAATTCAGTTAGTTTTGGTGTACATGAGAAAATTTGTTGAGTTAAATTTTCAGTTTGTCAACTGCAGATAAAGGCAGAGGAATTTTTTACTCTCTTTTTTTCGGATGATGCTGTTGATTTTGTTGAATCATATCATGGAATATGTGGAGATAAAGGTAGCATCTCTCTATTATTTTTGGAATTGCCATACACCTTCCTTAAAAATTTACCTTTGACTTTATTGCTCAAGTTGTGTTTTATGTAATTCTCAGATTTTAGGTGCACTTCATGGTGCCCTCATGAAAAATTTGGACATGTTCGCGATGTGTCATTTCGACATCCCATTAAAATATATTTTGGTATGCATGTCTTCCTTCCCCCCCCTTTTGCAAAAAAAAAAGCAGATAGGTTTATGAATTTTGAGACTGGTTTATTTTAAATTAAAATCGATGGGTTTCTGTGGTCTTCATAGTACATTCATTTTCTCGGTTTAGGTGCAAGATTTGGCAGCTGTGAGGAGGTTCAGAAATTTCGTGTTTACCGAAACAGGTTGCCGATATGCACTCTTATGGCAATTGTTTAGTAATGCTTATTGTTTTTGTTATTGTTCCAAACTGTTTTGAATAATGTTCATGAGATGATTTTTACTTTCCAATAATTATTTGATACCTTCTTCATGCTGGTGTCCATGAGTTGGCCACCCTTGCCTCCCTCCCTGGTGGGCAGGATGCACAGTGTGCTAGTGAATATTTACACTTGTCCAAAAAAAAATAAATTGGTTGCTTCTTTGTCATTATTGTATTTCATGTCTTGAAGAATTTGAAATTCAATCTAATCAAATTGAAGTTTAAATTCAACTTAATCAGATAAAAATTGGAATACTCTGGATGCTTTTTGTGCAGTGTATTGTTGGTTTCTATCGATACTTTAGATTGTTATTGTTAATATTGTTGTTATTACTTGAAATGTCTTATTCTCCTGGTTGTACATTCTTAATCTATTAATAAAATTCTTCTTTTGCTATAAAAAAAAAATAAATCTTTTTTTACTGATTTACTATTCCTATTCCTGTTCCTATTACTAATACTAGCACTACCAGTTTTGTAGAAATTAAGTTTTACTGACAAATTTGAATTTTTGCAAATATCCCTCAGCCTGTTCTCTTCGGAAGACAACAGTATTTTAAAAATATTATAAATGTGAAACACTATAATTTTCCTACTAAAAGAGATAAATTAGTCTTCCATTGTGTTGGATAGGACTTGGCTTACTTACAGATTAATGGTCTGAAGAATTGCCCACATGAGTTTTGCATAACATGCATAGCGCTGTAGTCCTAAATTCCTTTTTAACACCCATAATTTGCTCTTTGTTCTATAAGACGGCTATAATGCCTGCCATGCATTATGGATTAGAATGTTGGGCAACCATGAAACAACATGTACAGAAAGTAAAGTTGCTGAAATGAGAATTTTAAGGTAGATGAGTGGTATAACATTAAAAGATAAATTATGGAATGGATATATACACAATAAACTAAGCATAACTCTTGTCAAAGACAAGATGAAGGAGGGGCGGCTATTGCTTGAATGGTTTGTGCGTTTGAAATGTAGGCCTAGTAGAACACCTGTGAGGAGTGAGTTACGTATTGTTTTTAGTATTAAAAAGGGTAGGGATAGACCTAAAATAACCTGAAATGACATGCTGATGAAGGATTTAATAGCTCTTAAGTTGGAGGAGGAAAATGCTCTCGATCGTGAATCGGCGGAAAAGGATTCATGTAGTCGACCCCACCTAGTGGGACTTGAGGTTTGTTGTTGTTGTTGTTGTGATATGCTCTTTAGTCGTGTGAATTTTTCCTTCATTTTACGTTTCTCAATTATTGTTTAATTTTTTTGCTCCTTTTCTAAACAAGAACAGACAGAGGGGGGGGGGTCTTAATCAGCAAACCAGATTTCAGGTTGGAACTTTGTGCTCTCTCTCTCTCTCTCTCTCTCTCTCTCTCTCTCTCTCTCTCTCTCTCTCTCTCGTTCCTAAGATGTAGGAATAGAAAAGATAAGGTAAACAAGGGGTGATAATTTATAGCAGCCTCAATGGCACTGTTTAGTTACATAGGTGCAGCAATGACAGCAGTGCTACTGTGCAGTGTTCAGTGACGGATTTGTCATTGTTGTTGTGGTATATGTCCTTGTCATTGTTGTTGTCGTCACTGTCATCATCACCACCACCACCACCACCACCACCATCATCATCATCGTCATCGTCATCATTTTTCTTCTTCTTCTTCTTCTTCTCAATCTAATCCTACTAATTAATCCATGGCATACCATCATTTCCCAACACCTCATACCATCATTCCCCAACACCCCATAATTATCTTCCTGTTCCCTAACTCATACACCTAGTGGGATCTGTCATTTAGAAAAGTGCACAAGCATGGCGTTACTCTTCAGTTGAATCAATGACATTCATTTCTTCTTCAACTTAATCTTGTGAAGATCACGGATTGAACTGGTTCTGATTATGGCTGGCACGTTAAAAGCAGTAATGAGACATTCTTTTTTAATTTATTTTTACAAGAAAAAAATTGGGCAATGACTCGTATTCATTTTATTTGGGCGGGAGATGTTTCCATTTGGTGCAGGGAACTAGGTTTCAGTGGAGGCTGCTAATCTTGCAGAGGCAGCCAGGGTTGCGATAGGGAACGATGAGGTTACGAAGTCTGGGCTTGGATGTCTGGTACTTATCTTGCATTTGGGCCAGGTTTGTGTGAAAAGTGGTTCTTTTTTAACGAAGTTGGGCCATTTAATAGAACAGGCCCAATGTTTTGACAAGAATGCTATGATCCTTTTCTCTGGATTCTAAAGAAGGCTCTTATAAAGAGAGGCTTTCACAGATGGGCCTTGTATCTAAAAAGGCTAGTGCAAGAATATGGGTGATCAGGCCCTTCCCTTGCATGACCCTTTTACTGAAAAAGCCCACTATCCTAGCCAAAATTTACATATGGGAGAGGTGGGTATTCAGCAAGATGTTAATGAAATACATAATCTCTCTACTACTCTCCAAAATAAGCATAGAATGGATCAACATTCAGAGTGTAATCAGGATGATTTTAGTTCAGTTTTGAAAACAGTTCATGATGAAAATGATGATAATAATGTAAGTATCAGATTTGGCTGTTGATTCTGGTTTTTTGCAGAGGGATTAGAGGCTGGTGTCCAAGATTAATAAAAAAGAAGAAGCTGGATAGGGCAGGAAATCTGGTGTTTCAGGATTTAGTTCTGAAAAATCTAAGGGTCCTCAGGTGTATGCTCATCAGAAGGCTGCAACAATGCGTGTGGAGATAAGGAAATTATATGAAGCAAAGAGAGAGCAGTCTGGTGAGATAAGGCCAAAGATTAGAAGGAGAGATCTTGAAGCAGAGTTGAGCATCGTGGAAGATACACTTGCTAAAATGAAGGATTTTGTAAGTGGTGGAGTTAGCAAAGGAAATGAGGCTCAGAAATGAGGAGATTCTTCAGATAATGATAGTGATGACATTGATGAGATTGGCTGTGATGGTGGTTTGCTGTTGGATGAGATTCGGGAACAATATGGATATGTTTCTAATTCTTGTGATGTTCCTGGGGACCTATCATATGTACATCTTGCCCCGATGGAAGGATTGGAGGAGGTTCCTATTTTTGAGAATAATGAGTTGGATAATAAACTGCATTGCAATAATAGAATTTTAGCTACACCAGTGGAGGTGGTTTCCAGGAAGGATTTAGAAGCCCAAGATATAATGGATAAACTGGATTTAAAAATGTGTGATGTGTGTGGAATTGAAGTGCGCTTTGATGGGGGTAAGTACAAAGCTAAGAATGGTCAAAGGGAGCCATCAAATTTAAAGTGCTCTGTGAATTACGATGGAAAGGGATTGAAAAGGGTTTTCCTGGTTAGGTGTACTATTAGTTATTTCAATTTTATTTTTAAATTTTTAATTATTATTTTTTGTTTTGTTTTTTTTTTTGGGGTGGACTTCTTGTCCCCTTAAGTTGTAGCTTCTCTTTCTCAATCTAATATACCTTCTTTTATTATCTAAAAAAAATTTGGGTGGGTGATGTTTTTTGTTTTATTCTTTTTCCTTGTCTCTGTTGTCTTTCCATGCTTCATAATGCTTCCATTTCCTCTTTTATATTAATTGATGGCGATCCTAGTTCTTGGAGTTCTCCTTTTTATAGGAATCTAAATGATTGAGAGTCTAAAGATCACTTATCATGGCTTTCTTTGTTGGACTCTTGTTGTTATTCTTATAATGGGGATGTTCTGGCATTGGGTGTTGATGCATCGGGGGTCTTTTCTTGTCAATTTCATTTTTTTTGGGGAGGATTATTTGATTTGTTCTTCAATATGCTTTCCTCTTTATTGTAGCATTTGGAAGGCAAAAGTTCCCTCTAAGATTAAAGTGTTCATTTGGTTAGTAATTCTTGGTAAACACTTGCAATCAGTTTTCCTCTTCCGTATATCATTAAATGATATAGGGAGATGGGAGAGCTATCCTCTTTTCTAGTCCTGTTGAATAACAGTCGCTTTTCTTTAGAGGAGGATAGGCGGTCTTGGTCTCAGGATCATTCAGGGGTTTCTTCACGCAAATCTTTTTGTGATTTTTTTGAATAGGTTGAATTTTTATTTTCCTCTCTATAGTTCCATTTGGGAGACCACAATACCCTTTAAAATTAAGGTTTTTTATCTGGTTGGTTACGCTTGATAGAATTAATACCAATAACTTGCTGTAGGGTTGGAGATCTTTGAAGTCTATATCTCTAGACGTTTGCGTTCTCTGCTTTAATTGTTCGGAATCATCATCGTATTTGTTCATTGATTGTGATTATGCTTGGAGTGTTTGGAATAAGTTATTTTGTATTTTAGGCGAATGTTGGGTGAGTTCTAAGCAAGTGGAAGATTTTTTGGCAGTTACTTTTGCTAGATTTGGCAGGAAAAAGGATAGGGCAGTGTTTTGGAAATGTGCTTTTAGTTTTTTTCAGTTTTTTGGGGGTCGTGGTTGTGGATGGAGCGTAATGCGCGCATTTTTCTAGGGGAGAAGTCGGCTCAGTTGCTGGTTTGGGAAGAGATACATTATTTGGCTTCTCTTTGGTGTGTGTGGGGCAAGGATATTTAAAGGGGTGAGCTTTTCTGATATTCAGCGTGATTGGTATTATGTGTCGGAGTGTTAGTTCGTGATGGTTTTTTTTGTTCTTCTGTTCTTTAGTCTGTAGGTTGTTCCTATGTGTTTTTTATCCGGACTTTCCAGAATTTGTCAAGGAGATGTCTAATTCTCCTAGCTGTATATTCTTATTCTATTAATGAATGCTTCTTTTATTATAAAAAAAAATTTGCAATCAGTTGCAGAGTAGGTGGTCCTATAAGGCATTAGCTCTGGACATGTGTTCTTTATGTTTCAAGAATTCTGAGATTGATTCCTCTCTTTTTTGGTCCCACAGTTTAGTTGCTTGGGGTTTGTTATATTGTTAGATTGTGTGGCATGAGTTGGATTCGTCCAGAGTTGGTTGAAGATTTTCTGTTTACGACATATATTATTATCACAATAATGTCTTAACAACTACTCCCACAGTTAAGTTGTGGGATAGAGCTGTTTTCTTGGCCTCACTTTGGGCCATTCTTTTGGGTTTTTTAGGGGGTTTCCACTGCCCAGTCTTGTTAGGGATTCGCAGGCAGCACTTATGTAATTATCTTTGGGTATTTCATTTCTTCTTGGGAGGACTTCTTGTTCTCCTTTCATTGTACATTTTTGTTCATTGTTAATAAAATTTGTTTCTCTTGTAAAAAAATGTTGTATATTAAAATCATTCATTTTAAAAAACCATCTTTTTAAATAGTTAAAAAATCAAGTTCATTTTCCACTTCCTTGCCCATATAATTATCCATGTATTAGACCACCTTAGTCAACAATGTTATGATCCTTCCATTGCGGACTTGCAAGTCTGCATAGGTGGTTCACAGTTCACTGACCACATGATTGGACACTGAAGCAAGATGTCTTATGCATCTGCAATGCACCAAACTTTCCCAAAAGGCTAGCTCATCTCCTGCACACATTTGCCCAAACTCAATGAAATTTGTTTAATCTTTGCACTTCCCCCCCTCTCTCTCTTGCAAAAGGAGAGATCCTCTGTGGGGTTCCAATGGAAATGTAATTAAGTTCATGATTTTCACTTAATTTCTGCCAATTCTGTGGCTGTGGTGATGTGGTAATGGACTTAGTGTAAATCCCAATTCTGTACAAAAATCTGAAGCAAACTGAAGTGCAATTGATGGGTCTGGACGAAGCTCACCCCCATTATCCTTTCTTATTCGTCAATGATTTTTCTCTGGAATGATCAAGCACTCATCCCCAGGAAATGGTCATCTTAGGTTTAGGACTCCGATTTGCCATTTGTCGTCAATTATTTACGGAGAGGGCCACTCGATTCGATCTCAACTGTCTGCCTCTGCCGAAGTAGCTGGTTCTGGTGAATTTTTCAGCCCAACTATCATAGATTTGACATTTGTCCTCTGTTGTCAATTCCTCAAGCTGATGATGTAGGAAATTTAAATGGGTTGATATGTCATGAGGGTGAACCCATTTCTACCCCTTTATTTTTTGGGTCTGAGTCACTCATTTATGGCCCATGTAATTATATGGGTTTATCCTAACCCATTTACTTGTAATGGGTGTGGGTGGGGTGAT
Source organism: Malania oleifera (assembly GCF_029873635.1). Classification (NCBI taxonomy): domain Eukaryota; kingdom Viridiplantae; phylum Streptophyta; class Magnoliopsida; order Santalales; family Ximeniaceae; genus Malania; species Malania oleifera. The sequence continues at coordinate 33,716,134 of NC_080426.1, read as the reverse complement.
GGGTGTGGGTTATAATTGCCACACTCAGCTACTGACATGTTGATAGTAGCAACATGGGATTGGGATGTAGGGCAGGAACTTAGCAGCATAGGGTCAAGGGTTTGTTGGGTCCTAAACCTAAATTGCCAACATTTTGCTGCTGCTATTGTGGTCATCATCCTTGTTGTATGTCTGCTTCTCTGCAATTAGTCATCTTGTGATCAATCTAATATCTTGTACTTAGGGTGAAAGTTTATGATCCCCTTTCTCCATGATGTACATTAAATATATATGATGTTCTCCATTAAGTTGTATGTGTGGCTAGTTATTTTGATAAAAAGGGAAGATATATTGAGAGAGAAAGAGTATACAAGCAAAAGTGGACAAGGAGTCCTCAAAAAAGAAAACTGAAAATAAAGAAAGTGAGGACAACCACAAAGCATAACTGCCCACCAACCCAAATACCTAACAAGCACTACCGAAGAATGCCCTCTTTTAGGCCTTCCTAGCAATGTAAATGGGGCGGATTTGGAGCAGGAGGGGCAGAACCCAAATCCCCCCTGGCAAGAATTACCTGCCCCATTTGCTGCCCCGAATCCCACCTTGGGGCATTATTTTTATCCCCATCCCCGCCTTATTAGAGGATTTGCCTCCTGCTGGAAGCTAAATCCACCCTGTCAATTGAAAAAAATAAAATAAAATAAAAAGCTCTGAAAAAAAAGTTCATGTCTTTATGGTATTAAAATTACGTGACTTACCATACTTTTAATATAATTATACTAACATAACCTTTTTAGTAGAATAAAATAAAATAAAATAAAAATGATTTAGTTAGAAGCTATAAATAATTTGTTGAAAATACTATATTTACACACACACGCACACATACACGCATATATACTTGTTTATTTATTTTATACTTGTGACAGATTCAGGGCAGCTTTTGGTTAGGGGGGGGGGGGGGGTATTCGGGGTGGGGCAGATTCTGGGCAGGAAAATACATTTCGCACTTATTGCCTTGAAGCTGGCTTGAGTCACGAAATTGATCCCAACTACTGCCTCAAATCCATTTATAAACTACCAAATCTGTGCCTATAGGGGCGGATCGTGGGTGGGATATCCACCAACTCGAATCCATTTACATCCCTAGGCCTTTCCATCATAGTTAATAAAGTACTGCAAATTGCCATTTCCCTTTTGTCCTTTTTAGCCTCACTTTTACCATTGTCCAAATGGACTTCCTTTCCATCTGAATTAGCTTGCCAGAAACCCATTTGATCCTGCAAATGTTGGAAATGAGAGCCAGGATCAGTCTTAGTCTGCTCATCCTCACCTATTCCATCCATCTCTGAACTAGAACCTCCCTCTGAAACTCCAATGAAGATGGAGGCTTGAAGGAAAGTTCACCTGAACCATCAGAAGGATGATTCAGATCCTAGTTGTTCACGAACCTTGTCTATATCCCATCATAGTCAAAGTCGCTATCCAGCTCACCCTCCTTGTCTGAAACATCCTCCTATTTCTTCTATTCAATAGAATTACCCACCTAATGCTTTTTGATTTATCAATTTTTGACGCTGTCAAAGGTTCCTCGATGTAAAAATTGGCATCAGTGTCTTTTTCTAAAACTTTACTTTCCTCACATCTGTAATGTAATATTTCTCGGCTTAGGAATCCCTTCTCTCCGTTCTCTTCCGCCCCTTCGCTATTAAACCTAAGGTATTACTGAATTTTTTATGATTTTAGATCTTGTCTCTTCATCCATCCCCACCTTGTTATCACTTGAACACACACTACCTCGATTCCCAGTATGACCTGCATTCATATTTTCCTCTGTCTGAACATTGGGACCTTTGTCCTCCCTAGAAACCCATCTGGAGGATCTGTCATCTTTCAAAAGTTCCTTTCCTTTGTTCTCTGCCCACCAGAAGATGGTATACGCTTTTTACTCACTCAAACCCCTCCCGCAGGGGAGGATTTTCTTTACTTGTACACTGGGCTTCATTCTGGGACGGCGATATCTCTTGTGTAGTAGAGATCTCAAAAACCTTTTAAAGCTCCCTTAAGAGCCCACAAAATGTAATTGGACTGAATCTCTTTTAAATCCCCTGACTTATTTCTCAGTAATTGGTTCATTTTGATTGTGATGTTAAGGATACTTAGCCCAGCCCATTCGAGGCCCACTCAACCCTCTGATTCCTTTGTGAATGTTCCTTTCCCTTGCAAACCCTAGTTCCCCTGAAAACTCCTGGACCACCATTGGCCAGCATTCTTGGAGGCCTTTTAAGGCTGTTGCAGAGCAGGAGGCCTTTTAAAGCTTTATCTCTGGATGTTTGTTCTTTGTGTTTTGCAAGTTCAGAATCTACTTTGCACCTGTTCCTTTATTGTTCGTTGTCTTGAAGGATTTGGATCAAATTATTTAGAGTATTTGGAGAGAGTAGAGTTTGTCAGGAGTCCGTGGAGGATTTGTTAACTATCTCATTTAAAGGTTTTGGAAGGAGTAGAGATGGTTCCGCTTTGTGGAGGTGCAGGTTTTTGGTCTTGTTGCGTATTTGTTTGGAGATAAATGCTCATATTTTCTTAGCTAAGAGTATGTTTAGTAGCTCTATGCTCTGGGATAGGATTCAGTGTTTGGCATCTTTGTGCACTTTCACAGCTGGTTGTTTTGAAGGGTTGTCTTTTTTCTAATCTTCAGCATGATTGATTGGCAGTTCTGTTTTGATGTTATCTTTGTGTTTTTTTTTTTTGGATTTCATTTCTTCTAAGGAGGTTTTTTAATGCTTGTTTCGTTTTCTCCTCTTCAATAAAATTTATCTTTTTCTATAAAAAATAATAATAATGAACACAAAGGTGCTGCTTTGTCTTACTTTGATGAATGGTAGGAATATTTTTGTTCCACTAGGTTGGATTCTCATGAAAATCCAAATTACCTATGGGAGAGGTGAGTTTTCAAACTCTTGCATTTCTAGTGAATCAAAATTCCTGCCATGCTGGATTCATTGGGTCTGAAACATGGGCATCCAACATTTCTGAAGCACTATTCTCAGGATTCCTTGATGATAACCCAAGCTAAATGCCCCTTGATTGTAAAGAAGGGAATGCAATGTTGTCTTGCATAGAATATGATGAAATAAATAAAAAAGTCTTGAAATTTGTAAATGTTAGAATTTGGTGAATTTTTTTTGACTATTTCTTGAAATTCATTTGAAATATAATTTGTACTAATTCATTTGTAGATGTTATCAATTTCTAAGTATGTAGCACCCAGCCTCTGTGTCTGTTGGAGCTAAACTAGTAACTAATAAGTGGTGGTAGGTCATGATGTATAAAGTTTGAAAGTTGAGAAGCTGTAATGCTTTGTATATGTTTGATTTAGGACAATATCCATTTCGTTTTGCATCTTGCTTTGGTTGATATGGATGAATAATGTGTGGTTTCTTTATCATCTGTTAATTTTGATTAAAAGCTTGGACTCTTATTGTTAATGGTTATTTTGGCGGTTTAGTATTGTTAGTGTGTGCTAGTGTTATGTTAGTAAGTGTGACTTAGTAAAAGTATTATTGTCATTGGTATGTATTTGACCTATATAATAAATAAAGGGAGAGACGTATTTTGGTTATTAGGGCTTCTGTTTTATCAATACTTCAACATGGTATCAGAGCAAGATCTGACTTAAACACTACCAACAAACCAAACCCTAAACATGATTGTTCCTATGCTGATCTGTGATTATAGGAGGATCATCTGTTCCTTTAGAGATCAGTAACAAGTCTAGAGGTCACCGAAAAAACACAGGTTGCCAAAATCTTCATGGACAATGCTGCCCTTTTCAAAATCTTAAAAACCTTCCATATTCTGCAAAACCAACAACATACCCAGCCGCCCAGTCGCGGAACCCTTTGATCTGTAAGTGTGTAAAATTTCATCGCCCAAGGAGGCCCCATGCAACCCCATGCACTGGCCAACTGCTGGCAGGTCTATCTTCATTTCGATCCATTTGATCCATAATGACTTAAATCCTTTCATAGACCATAATATCAAGTTTTTGGTCATGTATTTTGTTCAAAGATCCAACCTTGTTTGATTTTCTGCTCATGGCGATTCATGAGTTGTTCTGTACTATTAACGTCATCTTTTGGTCCTTTTAGGCAGCGGCAGTGCTTGTATGTTAATTTTTTGGGGACGTGGCAGTGTTGTGTCAGGTTGTTAGTGACCCAGTCATGGTTGTTTTAGTGGTTCACTTATTTTTGGTTGTTCTAGTTGTTACGACTGTTCACCTTGTTTGTCATTTGCCTCGTTTGTGAGTGTTGGGATGGAGTCCATGAATCCCAAAAGCATGTTCCATTCATCACTGCCACAGATAATTGCTGAACAATTGGATGGAAAGAATTTATGTTTAACAGCCTAAGGCTATTAAGATCTAATTGACAGGCTTAGGTAAATTTTAACAATTGTTCTAATCCTGGCCCTTTGATGATAGGAAAAAAGTGTGGTTTCAGGAAGATGCATTGTTTATCTCCCTCATGTGGAACCCGATGGAACCCCAGATTGCATGGATGTGCATGCATTTGGATGTATGCAAGGAGATTTTGGATTATGTCAAGCTTCTATATTCATTCTAGGAACGTTACGCGTATACATGTTCTATCCTTGGAGTACTTTTCATTACAACAGGGTGATAGGGGTGTCCTAGAGTACTTTGCAGAGATGAAGTGTATCTATGAGGAACTTATCGTCGTGCAACCCATAACTGCTGATGTTTGTGAGATGCAGAGGCAGAGGGAGCAGATGACACTTTGTTGGATTCTAGCGAGTTTGGAAACCATGCTTTGAGGCAGTTCAATCCTAGATTTGTGATAGTGCATAGTTGCCATCCTTCGCTGATGTTTATTCTCATGTTCTTCATGCTTCCTCCAACACACATTCCCCAGCCCTTGCATCTAGTGTTTCAATTCTCAGTTTTGAGAGAACTGCATTTGTTATACAGAGTGATTTTAGTTTCAACCAAGTAGTCACAAAAGTTCTCAGGGTGGTTCAAATGGTTGCGGTGGAACAAATGGCAAGGTAGAGATCTCTTCCAAGAGCACTCATTGTAAATGAGGAGGTTAATACGATTAAGAAGTGTTGGGATCTTCATTGTAAATCACCTTGCATCGCCAATGCAGCCACCACATATTTCACACTTTTAGGCTCGAGTGGTAGCAAGTACCTATGTTAGAGGAAAAGTATTCCAAATTCTGATAGTATCAAGTATCCAAGTGAGCTTCCCTCCCCATTGCATCTCATGCTTAGACAGGTAACCCTACAACTTGCCTGTCCTCTAGTATTTCTCAGCCTTGTACATGGGTTATAGATTCAGCCTCCATCGATCATATAACAGGTGTACGTAATTTCTTTTCTACTCTCCAATATTTGAAAGCCTACCTCCTGTCGCCCTTGCTGACAATTCCATTACTGTAGATAAGGGAATAAGGACAGTAAAAATCCACTACCTCTATTTCTCTTTATTTTGTTTTCTATATTCCCGAGTTCCCTTTCAATCATATGACAGTTAGCAAGATTACCAAATCAACGAATTGTTCAGTTACATTATTTCTTGATTCTTTGGTCATTTAGGATTTGAAGACAAGGAAGATGATTGGAGGGGGAGATGTTGGTGGAATTTACCACCTTTAGTCACTCTCTTCTTCTATCGCATGATGCATCTACATCACTCCAAATCCACTGTCGCCTTGGTGATTCTTCATTGGAAAAGTCAAAACAATTAGTTCCTACTTTGAGTTTTGTGTCTGGTCTTGAGCGTGAGTCTTGTTAATTTGGAAAGCATCATCATGTTTCATTTGCTTCTCGAGTCAATAAACAGGCAGCAAGCCCTTTTGTGTTAGTCCATAATGATGCTTGGGGTCCTAGTTGGGTTGTGTCCAAGTTGGTTTCCGATATAACTTTTGTTGATAATTATTTAAGGATGACTTGACTTTATTTAATAAAAGGCCGTTTTGAGTTATTTCATATCTTTTTTGCCTTTTGTTTTGAAGTAGGGACTCAATTTGGTTTGCTTGTTTGGATACTTTGGAGTAATAATGCTAAAGAGTACTTCAGTACCTAACTCACTACTTAGATGACTCAGTTTGGTATTGTTCATTTGTGCCCACACTCCATAGCAAAATGGGGTTGAGAGGAAAATATATATATCCTTGAAGTCACTTTTACCTCTCTTGACCAGATGCATGTTTGGAAAGTGTTTCAAAGTGATGCTTTGTTCATTACTATCTACTATTTTGTCAGTAGAATGCCATCTTTTGTTCTTAGGTGGTAAAACTCCCTACTCCGTTCTCTTCCCGAATGTTTCTTGTTCTCTTTACCTCCTTGTCTATTCAAGTGTATGTCCTTTATTCATCAATTAACCCTTGGGGTGGATAAGGTGGATCCCCGTGTTATAAAATGCACTCAAAAGGGAAATCATTGTTATAGACTTTGCACCACTTGTTTTCTTGCTCATGTTACCTTCTTTGAGTCAATACCATACTATTCTTAGTCCTTGAGTTCTTTTGACTTCAGTGTGTCTCTTCTCTGCCTAATCTTCCAAATTCTAGTTTATTATCTTTGCCTAATCATCCACATATGTCTCCTTATAGTTTGAATCTTTCTTGTTGCCTTGGCCATCCTAATTTGCTGGTGTATTCATGATGGTGGCTCGAGGGAGGAGAGCCCCTCCCAGCTTCTATTGCTATGCCTTTGGCTTCCTTGTCTCTAATCCTATTTCCATGATGTTTATCCTCCCATTGTTGCTCAGAAAGGTAAATGCACTTGTACACAACATCGTATCTCTGACTTTGTTTTCTATGACTTTTTTTTTCATTCTTAGTACTTTATCTTCTTTTGCTCTTCCTAAATATGTTTCTGAAGCTTAGCTTACTTTGGATAGGGGGATGCAATGGTTGAAGAGATGCATGTATTATAGGAAAATGATACTTGGGAATTGGAATCTCTTCTTCTTGATAAATGTATGATTGGTTGTCGTTGGGTATTTTCATAGAGGAGGTATGTTCTTGATCTTTTAGATGAGATTGGGCTATTGGAATCCATACTTGTTGATACACGAATAGATCCTAAAAGTAAGTTAGTGCTAGAGGATGGTACGGGAGGCTTCTTGGAAATTTGAATTAGCTCACACTCACTCGACCAAATATATCTATCACAACAAGTGTTGTGGGTCAGATTCTTGATTCGCCAAAACAAGTTGGTGGGATGTAGTAATTTGCATTTTGAGATATCTCAAAGGTGCACTGGGGAGAAGTCTCTTATATTAGGATCCATGTCACACTTATATTCAAGGATATATAATGCATATAGGGTGGGGTGCATGAGTCACCTTAAGGCCCACAATCAAGCACTGTACCTTTGTTGGTGGTAATTTGGTTTCCTAGAAGAGTAAGAAAAAGAGTAAAATACAAATTGTGGTGGCCAAGTCAAGTGCTGAGTTAGAGAATAGGGCCATAGCTCACACTACATGTAAATGGCTTGGTTGAAGAACATATTGGAAGAAATAGGTTTTCCACATTCTTGGTCTATGGAGTTAATGTGTGATAATCAAGTTGCCATACCAATTCGATTTTCCATGAGCAGATAAAACACATTGAAGTTTATTGCCACATTGTTCAGTAGAAACTTGTACAGAAGCTTATTACAACCACTCTTGTGAAGTCTGATTTGCAGCTTGCTGATTTATTCACTAAAATCTTGGGGAATGCCTGTGTTAAATTCATTTGTTACAAGCTAGGAGCATATGTTATCTAAGCTCCAGCTTGAGGGGGATTGTTAATGGTTAGTTTGGTTATTAGCATTGTTAGTGTGAGCTAGTGTTATGTTAGTAAGCATGAGTTAGTATGACATATATTTATATATTATAAATTGAGGGAAAGACCTGTTGTGGTGATTAGATCTTCTGTTTTACACAATAATTCAGCACTTATATTTCTGTGACATACATAAGCTTGGACTATTAGAGTATTAGTCGACATTTTATATCAAGTGGTTCTTTTGTCCTTTATGCATATTTCCAAGTTAATGCACTATTAAAGGATTAAAAAAGTCTTATTTAATGATTTCTAATATTGCTAGTTTTTGCATTCTTTGGTTTTCTACCACCCTACTAAGAAAGTTTCCTATTGTTTATTTGCTTTGTCTTATTTATTGGGTAGACAATTGTTAGGTTTTTTGACATTTTTAAAATTTACTTTTTCCCAGTCATTTGGTTATTGAGACTTCACAAGAAATCAGTGATGCACCTTATAGCGATTATTTCCGTGTTGAGGTACAAAGAATACTTGAGCCTTATTTACATGGTCAGTTTCCAATTAAATTGCATGTGTTTTTTACTGGTACTAATATTCTTGATGTGCCAATTTATTTATTGTATAATCAGGTACAAGTAGAAGAGATGATATATGTGATATATGTCTTTTTGATTCAAAAAGAAGATATTTCATTAAAGAAGAAAAATGTACAAAAAATATATAAGAAATCCTCCTATGAGGGAATGAAAATTTTTGGAGGGAAAACTACTGTAAAAAAGAAATTACTTGCCAATCTCACTTCAGACTTGAAAAATACACACCTTTAAATTAACCAGCTGCAACATACTGACGCAAGCCCATATAATGAATCCTATCCCTAAGCGAAGAATGTCATCTTCCCATAAAGATGTGTGCTATAGGATTTTAGTTTTGTTTTTGAACTTCATGGAATATTGAATTGCTGTGTTATCAAAGGTAGAAAGGAGGTATACCTTGGCCCTTCTAGATTACTATTGAGCTGGTAAGTTAGAAAGAATGGTATAGCCTTATAGCACCATAACATGTTTATATTTTGTTACCCTAAAGGGATATTGCTTTAGATGATAGATTCACCTTACAGATTTGCATGAGGTGTGGATGCTGGCATTGGAGAGTTTTTATTGCACGGACAATAAAAAGCTGTGTGACTCATGTTTGTAGAATATTATGGCAGAAGTGGTTTATATTAAGCTGGAAAGTATAATAAAACACATCTATGTTTTGTTTTCCTGGTGAAAATACTGTTGTGGATAATGTCACCGTTTAGAATTGTATGAGGTTGAAGCTATTATTAATGTTAGGGTGGAGAGTGTTTCTAGAGTAATATGGTGGAGAGTGTTTTTTCCCGCCTAGTACTTCAATTTACAGCGTAACAGTATTTTAATAAGTGAGATGGTTATGATGAATTGCTGCCTGATTTCTTACTTTTCAAATGCGTGAGAAATATGATTGGGTTACACAGAATTGGAGTTAGCTATGGGGACATTCTTGCCATATTAGTGCTGTGGCACTGTTTTCTGCTTTTATGACAGGTGCCCTGTTCGACAAGGATGCCCCTCCTGTTTCACCATGACTTTGATCTTGTCCCCATTAAACAGTGGGGATGCTTGTTTTCAGTTATGTATAGAGTTCTTTGGCTGAGATCAGCATTTAGAAAGGTATTACATGTATGGGATTGTCTCGTAAGTGTTGTCAATGTGGTAGAGAGAGAGGCAGAGGATTGGTTGTATTAACTGGTATGTTAACACTGGAAATGTTATGGGCTTGGAATGGATTGGATAGGGCATTTTAAATATTAATTCGCATATGGGCCAGTTTGGATATTCAGGAAGTTTCTACCATGGACAATAGGCATGCTTCTGTTAGCCCGGGGCATGCAGCCGAAGTACATATGGTTCATTATATCTCATTATAATCAGCTCCAAAATATGAGTATTGTGCTGAATCAAAATCTGTAGACAATTGAAAGATGTAGTCTACCTAGTAGGGTGGCATTTCGAGCTTTGCTGATGAAGGGCAATTCTAATCTTCCTAAAGGGTTGATCTGCAATCGGAGGAGTTGGCTACATCTTCTTTGAATGCTAATGGATCTGTGGGTTTGGTAGGGAGGTTTTGGTAAAGTCAGGAATTGCTCAGGAAACTCTGGGAATTAAGATGATGATTCTGCTTCCTTTGTGGTGATTTTTAGGTTATGTTTGATGTTGTGGGTGTACAAGGTAGTGATGAGCAAGGTCTTAAATTTTGAAGCTCCAAAAATATGGAATTTTCGATGTCAGTTTCAATTTCAATTTGAAAAAAACAATGGAAATTAGTAGTATAACATGGAATTCATTTGTGAAACTTTAGAAATGGTTAATAGACATAATAATGTAAGTTTTAGGACTAATATATTACAAATTAAATGCATCTATGTTGTGTATGTGGTGCAATAGTTGTAATATATTATGTGTTTTAAACATATTCGTTATATAATGTGTATTTTAACATATTCAGCTAATACAAATGAAATTCATGAATCAATATGATTGATTATACAATTAAAGATAATTTAGACATGAATGATTAAATAGAATGTTGTGGCAAGTTTAATTTTTTCATATAAATTCAAAAACCCTTGTAATAATCTTTTGTTCAATGATTATACAAATAAAGATAATTTAGACATGAATGATAAAATAAAATGTTGTGGTAAGTTTAATTTTTTCATTAATTTCAGAAACCCTCATAATAATCTTTTGTTCAACAAAAAAAAGAGAAGAAGATGAATTTACATTGAAGTTTCACTTGGCGTTTAAATCTTACATTTGAATTCTAAGGAAATTTCATTCTATCATTAAAATCTTGGCAAGTTTTGCTAAAATTTTAAGATTTTGATAAAGTTCGGATATTCGTTGAAATTTTGATGGGAATCAACTGTCATTTCGAATTCGATGGTAATGGAATTTCATGGAAATTTTTGAGGGAATCAGCTGTGAAGCAGGGGCAGTTAGGTTTATTCCTGTTGGGCAGCGAGTTCAGCTGGATGTTAATGTCAAAAGAGGGATTTAATGACATGGTTTAAAATTCCACAAGTTGTAAATTTTTGCTTTCCATCATACTTGACACTATCATCTGCATTAAACTCTCTAGCTCTACGATGCACATCTGCAGTAAGCTTATAATCCATATTACTCATAGCAAGTTTTCAGCCAACTGCATGCAATTCATGAATATGATGGACAAAAGAATTAGCAGGCTTAGAAATGTGGGCATCTAGTGGCAAAGGAACATGATCAATGGGTGCATGGGGTTTCTAGTGGAATACACACTCAAAAGGACTCTTCCCCTTAAACCTATTCACATAACTATTATAAGAAAACTCAACAGTTGGTAGCACCAAGTCCCAATTCCCTGTTTTCCTCCCGCAAGGGCCACAGCACACCTAAGTAGGTCACCAAGACTAAGATTCACAACCTCAGTTTGACCATCAATTTGGTGGTGGCATGTGAGTCACACGCATTTTCCAAAGTGTCTTCCTAAAGTAGCTGGTGAACTTGATATCGGTATCAGACACTTTGGAGGTTGGCAACCTATGCAATTTGACATCTCCAAAGAATATTTTAGCCACATGAGACGCATTAGAAGTATTATTACATAGAATGAAATGAGCCATCATGTAGAATCTGGAAATAACAACAAATATGGAATCATGTCCTCATGTTGTTTTGGGGAGTCCAAGAGCAGAATGCATAGTTAGATCTCTCCAACGCATGTGTGGCAATGGTAGGGGGTATAAAAGCTAGTGTTATGTCTCTTGATTTGGCTAATTGATAGGTGCGACACTGAGACACTATCTTAGCAACATCCCTCTTTAAGGAAGGCCAATAAAACCTATGCTTAACTAAGGAAATGGTTTTATCCCTCCCTAGATGATAAGTTAACACTCTGGTTGCAGTTCCCAAACTAAAAGACCCTTAAAGGAAGTACGAGAATGGATAACCTAGTACCTCTAAACAAGTATCCCTCTTGGATGATGAAATCTATAAAATCTCTACAGTGGCTCTCACTCACCTCTCGAAAGATAATCCCAAAATTAGGACAAGTGGAGTACTCGTCCTTTAGACTATCAAACCCAATGGCCTTGGCTCTAAAGATATGGAGAATAACTGCTACCTTACTAAGGCTATCAACCACTTTGTTTTCAACAATGGAACGATGCTTTAGAACAAAAGTGCACTCGTTGGGGAGCTTTGCCCAATCAACATGCTTCGCACTCAACTTCTTTTGCGAGCTCAGATATCACAAAGCAAGGTTGTTAGAGAAGAGTACAAACTTTTGGGGTAACAAGTAGTATGTCCAATGTTGGAGAGATCTCACTACACCATAAAACTCTTTATCATATGTGCTATATATCTACTTAGCATCTGAGAGTTTTTCACTGAAAAATGCTATAGGATGTCCCTCCTGACTAAGGACCCCACATACCTATCCTAGAGGCATCACAAGCCACCTAAAAAAAACTCCAGTAAAAGTTTGGATGCCTAAATACAGGTGCTTCAGTCATCTTTTGTTTGACCTCTCTAAAAGCTATAGTAGCTGATGCTTAGGCCACTCTCTAATGGCTCTAACTTTTTTGAATCAGTGGATATTCCCTATACAGAGATCACAAAACCAAAAAGAGCATTCTAGACTGTAAAAAGCTGCACTTTGAGTTAGCAAATAACTTTGCTTCCCTTAAGGTGGCAAAGGCCTCATGAATAGGGGTGAGCTTAATTTGGTTAAAATCGAATTAATCGAGTAAATTCGGCCGGTTCGGTTCGGTTTGATTAAAAATTTATTTGGTTACGTTTGGTTTTCATTTTTGTTGAATTTTGATTTTCAATTTTTGGTTTGGTAACCAAATAATAAATAATTATATATATTTTATATATTATATATATATATATTATAATTATATATATTTTTATATATTATATATATTATTTACATTTTATGTATATTAAAATATTAAATCGGTTTAAATCGGCTAACTGAAATTTGGTTTGGTCGGTTTTGAGTTTAGTTAATATGGGATTTCGGTTTGGTTCGGTTAATGAGATTTTTTAACTGAAAATTTTCGGTTAATTAACCGAACCGACCAAATGCTCACCCCTACTCATGAAGATGTATCAAGTGCTTTTAGAACTTTCCTTTGAACGGCTGCAGGACATGTGTTATAACCCTCATGAAAGCCCTATGATCAAACAAGTGAATGTTTCTTTGAACTGGGACTTGACGAGCTACCTTGTTCCTCAACTTAGGATCTTTGGGAGTGGGCTTGGTAGGGGTCAATATGATATTCTCATTTTTGTGCCTAAACACATAAGTGTTTTCCCTATCATGATTGGTTACGTCATGATCAAATAACCATGGTTGCCCTAACAAGACATCTACCACATCCATTGGTAGTACATCACAGTAGACCCTATCCTTATAATCTCCCATTTGGATGGGTACAAGACACCTCTTGGTAACTTGTGGATGTGTTATGTTTACCCACTTCACCTTGAAAGGTTAAGGGTTGGCTCTCCTTTAAGTTTCAACCCTCCTAGAGCAGCCTTCGAGATCACTTTCATGCTGCCACCCCCATCAATAACTAGATTACATGTCTTGTCTCTACAACGAAAGAAAGTATGGAAAATAGTTGCCTATTTCCACTTCTCACTGTCCATGGTAGTGGATAAGACACCTAACCAAACTAACATGGCGGTCATCCTTCTCAAAATCATCTACAAACTCATCCTTATCTCCCGAGTATTCAACAATATCTACAACCTGATCCACCATCAGGCACATCATTAGTCTCACGCTCTAGAACTAAGGCTCGTTGGGGACGATAGCCAACAATATGACTTCTAGCGTGGCAACGATGAAATTGCAGATTATGCCTGAGGAATACTAGGTCCACTATAGCAAACAACACAATGTGAGTCATGTGACTCTATTTGCTTCGTAGAACTCTCTCTAGGGGTAGACTGAGGGATGGTCAGCCTAGGTTAAGGAAAGGATTTGAAATGACGTGACTTACTCACTTGAGATGAAGACCTACGAGAGCTCTTGAGGTACTTTTCAATGGCAAGAGCTTTCTGATAAGCTGTCTCTAAATACTCTAGAGAGAATAACTCAACCTCTCGCCTGACATCCTCATTAGGACTATTCACAGACCTAGCCATAGTGTGAGGTGTGACCTCAACAATATCACTCCTAATCATCGGCTCCTTGAATCGATCAATGTAGCTAGCTACAGTAGTGGTTTGTTTATGGTTCAAAAGCTCACTAAACAATTAACTCTAAGAGGAAAAAGGGATGTACTTTTCTTTCAATCGTTGTCTTATGGCTTCCCACCTGGTAACAGGAGGTTCAACCAACCATTCTAGGGTTTGTTGCACAATTCACCAATATTTCTTTGCTGGTCCTACAAGTTTCATCTTGGCAAACTCAACTTTGTCCTCACCCCGTATATAGGAATGCCTAGTCTAAAATGGAGCTGGGGTCTAGTTCCCATCGTAAGCATGCACATCCACCTTGACCTTTTTTGTAACATCTCCATAGTCCTCCCAACCTTGACTAGGGGATGTGGAGCATGCCTAGGGTTAGGTTGGTACCTTACATCATTAAACTCATTAAGATTACCTTCCTCAAACCTAGACTCTTGATTGAATTGAGGCTGGAGGATCTGAATTGGTCTACTGATCTGTTTTGGAGCCTGTTTCATATTGTTAGGTGCTAGAGGAACCCCTAGAGTAGGAAGGATACCCTAGGCTGACCCTACTAAATATGGGGACTTGTTAAGGTGCCTAATGGATGGCTCTATGCCTTCCACAACAGGGTGTTTACCTAACATCTTCAAGACTTGGTCTAATTGTTGTGTGAGGTGCTCAAACTTTTTGGTCCACGGACTCCTAAAATGTGTCTAGTTGGATAGACAAGGATTGGGTGCCATTTGGTGCAAATTTAGTGGGATTGGGGTCAATATTTTTGTTGGTAACCATGGTTAATGCAATATGGTGCAATGATGCTGAGGAAGACTAAACTTGACTATGAATGATATGATTCTAAAATTACTACAACAGACACACATGAAGCTAGAGAACATAATGCATATGAATGGATATGGTCTCACATGACATGGCAACAAGGAATGGCTATGTATGGGTATGAGCAAGGATGCAATGATGAGTTAACTAGGGGAATTTACAAGACAGCAATTTAAAAAAAAAAAAGGGTAATAAGAATCTTGGAATTATGCAATTACAAATTTTCCCTAGTCATACAAATGTTAGTCAAGAAAATGTGAGAATTTGATTACCTCACCAAAGAATTTGAGCACAAATTGAGTTTACCATCGAATTCCAATGTAGTCCAGCAATTTCTCCAAGTCCCTATTCTCAGATCCTCAAGAAATAGCCTTCAAAAAGAGCTGGAACTCAATCTGAATGCTGGCAAGGCTTCAAAACTCTGAAATTTGCTCATGCAGCCCAAGATTAGGCTGTAATATCAGGGTAAAATCCAAATTCTTGGAGCTGGAAGCAATTTCTTGCGAATCTGGGAAAAAGAGGGGAAGACTGGTCACTTACCCACACACGTGGCTGGTGCGTGGAGTGTGTGAGCCACCGTCTGGGGGCCTCCGGCATAATTTTCTGGCTGGAGGCAGATCAGGGGCTGTGTAGTTCAGTGGGGTTGGCGGTGTATCAAGGAAGCTTCAGGAAATTGGGGATTTAAAAGGGGGGGGGGGGTTTCAGCTGGGAAATTTTTAGCTGGAGTGTGAGGCTTCTCTGGTGATCAGACGGTGATGATACTTCAGGTGGGGGTGTTTTGGGGGGTGTCTGATTTTGGTGGTAAGGGAGGTGTTCAGTTTTGGTTGGTGGAAGTTAGGGTTTCATGTTCAGGGGCATGAATGCAATTTTCTGGGAAGTTGCAGATGAACTGTCTTCATTTCTCTGCAATTTTGGATGGCTGCATGGTGATCGTGGTTTGCTTTCTGATGTCAATTTGATGTAGGAAAAATATGGAAATTTATAAATAGAAGAAGAAGAAGAAGAAGAAGAAGAAGTACTAAAAGAAGTCACTAAAAAAGTACACAGGGGTCCTCCATACACCTATTTCTCCTCCATACACATATTTCCTAAACCTTCTTAAGCCTACCACCTAAATACATGTGCTGAATGAGCGGCCCTGCAACTATTGCGCCTCAAACACAACATATATGTAGATAATTTGTAATGTATTAGTCATAAAACTTACATTATTATGTCTATTAACCATTTCTAAAGTTTCATAAAAGAATTCCATGCTTTACTACTAGTTTCCATCGTTTTTCCAATTTAAATATAAATTTCCATCGAAATTTCTGTATTTTTGGAGCTTAGAAATTTTAATAGAAATTGAAATTTAAGACTGGGGGGAGTTATGCAAGACCTTGGCTTCTCTTGGGAGACTTCAACTGCATAATGTCCTCTGAGGAAAAGGAGAATGGTCTGCCAGTTTCTATATATGAAACAAAAGACATCTGCGAATGCTTTTTAACTGCAGGACTCACTGATCTGAATTCCTCAGGTTGTCGTTTAACCTGGACAAATGGAAGAGTGTGGTGTAAACTTGATCAAGTGGTTGTCAATCAAAGATGGCATCAGAATGGGTTTAATGCTCACACTGACTTTCAGTTCCCTGGTAGTATATCTGACCACTCTGTCTGCATTGTATCACTGTTTATGGAGGAACCTTTGGGAAGGAAGCCTTTTAAGTTCTTTAATATGTGGAGTACCCACCATAGATTTCAGGAAGTAATTAAGGAGGGTTGGAATGTGCAGATATGGGGCTGTGCTCAGTTCAATTTTGTGAAGAAACTGAAATTATTAAAGAGGCCATTAAAGACTATGAATGCTACTCACTTCTCGCATATATCTTCCAGAACTGAGAGAGCTGAATCTGATCTGTTGGAGTTGCAGAAGAAACTTCATGACTCTCCCTCAGATAATGATCTTCAAATGGAACTTAAGGACAAGAAACTGGAAGCTCTTAGGCTTGCTGAGGCAAATTGAATGTTTTGTTCTCAGTTGGCAAAGTTTAAATTCCTAAGGGAAGGTGATAGAGGCTCTTCATACTTTCATGGTTTACTGAGAAGGAACTTATGCAGGAACCATATTTCAACTATAACTAAAGGCAATGGGGAACAGACAAATTCCATATCACAGGTGGTTGATGAATTCCTGGAATTTTATACTAAGCTCCTGGGAACTGATTCTGTGAGGTCTGATATTAAAGATGATGTCATTACTTGCGATGCCCTACTGAAGGACTCCCATAAGCAGAATATGATCTCTCCCATATCTGATGAAGAGGTGAAGAGGGGCTCTTTTTGATATTGGAGATGATAAATCACCAGGGCCGGATGGTTAAACTGCAGGTTTCTTTAAGAAGTCATGGAATATTGTCAGCAAAGATTTCATTAATGCAGTGAAGGAATTTTTTGCTACTGGCGAACTACTGAAACAGCTAAACCACACAGTGATTGCATTGATCCCAAAATCCAGTCATGCATCAACTGTTGGGGATTATAGACCCATATCCTGTTGTAATGTTCTGTACAAAGTAATAGCCAAGATTATTGCTTCGAGAATTAAGCCTGGCCTTAATGAGATTATCAGTCCAGCTCAATCAGCATTTGTGGAGAATAGAAGTATGGTTGAAATATATATTTGGTACAAGAGTTAGCGAGGAAGTATGCAAGAAAGAGAGTATCCCCGAGATGTATTTTGAAAGTTGACCTGAAAAAAGCTTATGATTCTATATCATGGAGCTTCTTGAGACAAATGCTGGCGAAGTTAAATTTTCCAGATTTAATGATAAATTGGATCATGGAATGTGTCACCACGACCTCATATTCCATTCATTAAATGGAAGGTTTCATGGGTTCTTCAAAGGTAGAAAGGGTTTGCGTCAGGGTGATCCTCTCTCTCCAATGCTGTTAGTAATCTAGCTAGAATACTTATCAAGGATGTTAAAGAGGTTGGAGACTAACTCAGATTTTAAGTTTCATCCTAGATGTGAAGCCCTCAAAATTACCCACTTGGCCTTTGCTGATGATCTTATCCTTTTCTCATGAGGGGATTGTAAATCAGTAGGGCTGCCTTATGGAGTGTTTAAAGGAAGTCTCGAAATGCTCTGGACTGATTGCTAATTGCCTCAAGTCAAATCTATACCATGCTGGAGTAAAGGAGTTGGAGCTGGAAGGAATTTTGCAGATCACAGGGTTCAGAGTTGGGGACTTTCCACTTCGATACCTGGGAATACCGTTAGCTGCCTCCAGATTGAATTCTAGCCATTATTCCCCTCTGATCAACAGAATTGCAAAATCTGTTTAAGAGTTGGCCTGGGCACACATTATCTTATGCAGGTAAGCTGGAGATCATTAATTCCATTATCCAGGGTAGTGAATGTTTCTGGCTTGCGATACTCCCCATACCAAATAATGTCCTGGAGCACATAGTTAAGATGTGTAGAGCATTCCTTTGGGGTGGTAGAAGAAAACCTTTAGTGGCTTGGAAGGAGTTATGCTTACCAAAAGAGGAAGGTGGCCTAGGGGTCCTTGATCTAAAAGCTTGGAACATGACACTTCTTACTAAAGCCATGTGGAATGTTCAAGCTAAAAAAGATTCCTTATGGCCGAGATGGATCCACCATGTGTATTTGAGAGGTGCTAACTTGTGGGACTCTTCTTCTAATCATGAAGACTCCCCACTCTTTAAGAAAATGATAGTTATCAAGGATCATATCTTGATGAAATGTGGTAATCAGGTTGGTATGGCAGAAAGGATGATAGAAGGATGGGAATTGGAATGCAAAAGCTCGGCACAATGTTGCAATTTCTAGAGTGCTAAAGCAGATAGGGTGCTGTGGTATAATGTGGTGTGGAAAGCTGGAAGTACCCCTAAACACACTTTCACTTTGTGGCTTGGTATTAAAGGAAAGCTTCCCACTTGTGACAACTTAGTGGGGTTCGTTGAACATTGCCACCGCTTTTATCTCCTTACCCTTTTTAAACCCTTAAAAAAGTTAGAGTAAAACTCTTCCATTGTGGAAGGGCAAACCCAATTATCTCCAAGAACTCTAAAACAATTTGTTCCAAAGGGACTAAGAGAAGTGACAATGTAAGAACAAGTGAGAGCAAGTCTCTTCGCTTTTGAAGCAATGTACATGCATGTCATGGAAAGAGTCTTGTAAGGTCTATGTTTCTTGGAGCAAGTTTTTGGTATTTAATTTTTCCAAGATCGTCCACAAAAAGGCCTTAACCTTCAAGGGAGCTTTAGTTTTCCCAAATGAGGGAGCAAGGGGCAAAAGGAGAAGCATTAGGGGCATGCCAAATGATAAAAGAAAGAATTACAAGAAAAAAAACCCCAAAATAATCTTAACCCCAAACTCTTTTGTCACTCCAAGCACATTGATCAAAAAGGGCAAGCTTGTTAATCTCTCTCATTAAGGTTCCTTGCAAAATGAAAATCCTATGGAATTCCACTTTTGCAAGCGGAAGAAAGAAGAGATAGGAGAGCCATTAAAAGACGATAAACAAAACAGATGAGGATACGTGACAGCCAAAGGAGCCTCCCTAATCCAATGATCCTCCTAGAATTGGATTCTCCCCCTATGACCAACATTAAAACAAACATGAAGGAAAAACGAATGGTGAATCTAGGGCACGAACTTCCAAGTACTTAAGTTATGAGTGATATTGACCTCAGTTTTAGCATCCCACCCATTTTGAAGAAGTCCATATTTTTAGTGAATAACCTTATGGCAAAGAGAGAGAGGTTCTAAAGGGAAGCGCCGCAACCACTTCCCCACCACAGAGAAATGTTTTTGGACACCAAGTTACCAAGACCCAGACCTCCTTCCTTTTTGACCTACTCATAGTCCCCCAACTGATAAGATGGTCTCTATGCTCACCTATCCCCAACCACAAGAAGTCTCTCATCAATTTATCTAACCTATTAACCACTCATGGAATCTTGAAAAGAGAAAGGTAATACAAGGGAATGGAGGACAAACAAGCATGAGTAAGAGTGGTGCTCCCCTTCTAGAGTGAAGAAACCACCTTTCCATCCATCCAACCTCTTGAAAACTCTCTCAAAACCAAGTTCCTAAATGATTTTGCAATAGGATTACCACTTATGGGAAGACCTAAGTAGGTGATAAGCCAACTTAGAGTACCACAACTAACTAGCCTAGTGAAGGGACTTGTATTGATCCCAATACCCACGATCCCACTCCTAGAGAAGTTGATTATAAGAACAAACACTTTTTTTTTTGGAAAAATGGTGAATAACATATTGGAAAACCTCCCATATAATTTGAAAGAAAGAGAATATTGTCATGTGGAAATTTCAAATGTGATATAGGTAAGGTCCCACGTTAAATCTTTCGTCCAAGCCTCAATCAAGCCCTCTATCTATCATTCTTCTCAAATTGTCAGCCATGATTGTGAAATTAAAGGGGAGATAGGATTTCCCTGCTTTAGATCGCTATAGGCTTTGAACTATGGTTTAGCCTCCCCTTTCTCTAGAACAGACAAGGCCATAGACACATTTCCGAATCCATGTCCTCCTCCTGGCTCCAAAATCTTTTTGCCCAACATTCTATCCAAGAATGAAGAAACTCAAACTAATATGATCATAGGATTTTTTAAAATCCAATTTCAAAACCAAACCCCTTTCTTTCTTGTCATGGCATCTTTAACAACCTCATTAGCTATCAAATTAGTGCCAAAAATTTGTCTATCCCCAATGAACACACTCGGACTATGGGAAAGAGTATACACCAAGAAACTAGCCAATCTCCTAGATAGCATTTTGGTTACCGAATTGATTGGTCGGAAAGCTTTGACTCTAGGAGCAATATCTTTTTTGGGGACCAAGGTAATAAAAGTGGAATTAATCCTCCTACCACAATCCCATTGTGAAAAAACTCTTTTTTTTTTTTTTTTTTTGAGAAAATCATCCTTCAAAAAGTTCCACCCATCTTGAAAGAAAGCCAAAGTCCCACCATTAGGCCTGGGAGCCCTCCTTCTATCTAGATTGAACACAGCCTGTCTTGTCTCTTCCTCCTCAAAAGGCCTCTATTCACTTAGCTTTCTTATTGGGAATAGGGCACCAATCGAACCCTTCGATCATAGCGCTACCTACATCCTCTATATAAAAAAAAAGAACTTTTGTGAAAATCATTAATCATTCTAGCAATGCAGTCAAGATCCCTTGAAATCATGTCCCTTTCACCTCCAATTCTTTAGTACAATTCCTCCTCCCACTTGCCACTCGATGAAAGAATCTTGTGTTGCAGCCTTTCCTTTTTTTTTTTTTAATGACCAAATATACTTAAATGTTTGATAAGAGGGTTTTTTTTTTTTTTTTGCTGAGCAAAAAGGTGGGTAGGGGGTGACCAACGTTGCAACCCCCCCTAGGCGTTACCATAAGGGCTCCCCCTTGCTATTGAATGTCTATGTTGAGCCATAGCTACCTAGAAAGAAGACTGGGACCATTACCATAGCATCATTGAAGCGCTAGAGGTCTAGAGTCCCTCAGTATGTTCCAAGGTCAAGCTATACTTTCGTAAGTGGTTTCAAATTACGTTTGACTTGAACCCATGACCTTGGAGATGTGGAATATCAGCCTATACCACTAGGCTACCACCTTGGTGGTGGAGAGGAATTCATATCCTACACCATAACACATTTGAAAATGAGAGTTTGAAGATTGAGTACTTGATATTTGTTGTTGCTAGGGAACCCCTTTGGAGGTTAGAGGTACTACCTATGAGGTGTCTCTTGCCATAGGAGATTTGTCCATCTTGGAGGCTGTTCCACACTGGCTTTCTAGTGAGTTACCAGCCATTAATGATATAGCATGCTAGGGATTTGATTCTTGGATCTTGTTACCTAATCTTCCTTATTATAGGTTGAACCCTAAGGAGCGTGATGAGTTGAATAAGGCAGCAGGAGAGCTTTCAGAGATGAGTCATAGCCTTAGTCCTTGTGCTATGCCAACCCTTTTAACCCCCATGAATGATGTATTTTTGAGAAAATGCATAGATTATCATTGAGTGTAGGTTCTAGACCTAGATTTAAGGACATGCTTGATATGTTAGCGGGCGTATTTAATACACCCAGATTGATTTGCACAATGTATACTGCCAAATTACAATTAGGCTAGGGGATGAGTGGAAAATTGCATTTTAGAATTAAGACCTAGGATGGCTTATTTGTGCTATGGGCCCTTTTAACCCCTAAAAAAGATGTGTCTTTGAGAAAACACAAACATTATCATTGAGTATAGGTTCAATACCTTGACTTGAGGACATGCTTGATATGTTAGTAGGTTGTAGTTAGTACTCCATTGATTTATGCAATGCATATTGCCATATTACAATTAGGCTAGGGGATAAGCAGAAAATTGCATTTAAGTCCCAAAATGGTTTATTTGAGTGTTCAAGTCTTGTCCTTTAGAATTTCTAAAGGCCCTAACTCTCTTATTGGTGATATGGCTCATGTATTATGGCCATTGGAATCCACTAGTTGTCTTTTTTGGTTCATATTGATCTATAGTAGAACTAGGGAAGAGCACTTAGTTAATCTCTATTAGGTTTTTGTTACTCTGAGAGAAGCTCAATTGCATGCTTACCCCAAGAAGTGCACCTTTGTGCAACCTAGTCCTTTCTTGGTTTTGTGGGGTTTTATGCAGCTAATCTTGATAAGATTAGAGCCTTTAGGAAGTGGACTGTGCCTAGTACTATTTTGAAGTTTGTGGCTTTCATGGCTTAGGTACTTTTTAAGTTTTTATAGGCAACTCATCAGGGGTTTTGACACCCTTATGGATCCTATCATTGGTTGCCTTATGAAAGAAGAGTTTCAATTGAATGCCAAATGTTTTAGAGAGTTTAAGCAAAAAAATGACTTAAAACATAGTGGTTGGGTACTCTTGACTTAATAAAGTCTTAATTATTTCTATTCATACCTCAAATGTAGGTGTATGTGGAGTTTTGAGTCATGAGGAACACCTTAGAGCATTTTTCAGTGATAATCTATCCAAGGAAAAACAAAAAAATAAAACGTATTGTTAAGATATAGATAAAACAGAATACCTCATCAATCACAATGATAAGTCTCTCCCTCTATTCATAATATATGTAAAGTAAATTCCAATGACTATAATACCCTTACTAACTCATACTTATTAACATAACACTAATACACTAATGATGCTAAATGACTAAAATAACCATTAACACACCCCCTCGAGCTGGAGCGTAGATATCATATGCTCCTAGCTTGTTACAAATGATTTTAACATGAGCACCCTCGAAAGCTTTAGTAAACAAGTCAGCAAACTGAACATCAGACTTCACATAAGTGGTTGTAATGAGCTTCTACGTAAGTTTATCCAAGACAAAGTGACAATGAACTTCAATGTGTTTTGTTTGCTCATGGAAGACTGGGTTGGAGGCAATATGAATAGTAGCTTGATTTCCACACATATACTCCATAGACCAAGAATATGGAAAATATAGTTCTTTCAACATGTTTTTCAACCAAACAAGTTTACATGTAATGTGAGCCATGGCCTTATACTCTAACTCAACGCTTGACTTCGCCACTACACTTTGTTTCTTACTCTTCGAGGAAACCAAATTACCACCAACAAAGATATAGTACCGGATTGTGGATCCTCTGTCTGAAAGTGATTCGACCGAATTTACACCTGGATATCCCTGAAAATAAGTGTGACCTTGATCTCGATATCAGGGACCTCTCTTAGGTGCACCGTTGTGATATCTTGAGATGAAAATTACTGCAGTCCAATGGACTGTCCTTGGAGAATCCAGAAACTAACTCATTACACTTGTTGCAAAGATGTATCCGGTTGAGTGACTTTGAGATAATTCAACTTCCCAACAAGTCTTCGGTACCGTTTTGCATTAGGTAACAAAGCACCCATATTCAACACTTGTTAGGATCCATGGGTGTATCAATATGTTTGGATCCCAACAGTCTAGTCTCATCCAAAAGATTGGGAATATACTTCCTTTTGAAAAAATGGTTCCATTATGAGATTTGGATACTTCTATATCAAGAAGTACTTCAATGGTCCCAAAATATTTTGCTTGAAACTTAGTTTGTAGAAAAAATTATAGGTCTTGAATGCCTTCATCATCATCACCGATAATCACAATATTATCCACATGCACAATAAGTAGAATCCTACCAATGGAGCATAACGATAAAACACTCAGTGATCCATTGGCTTCATTAAGTAAAACTCAAGCACTACAACATTGAATTGACAAATCCATGCTTTAGGAGATTTTGAACCATATAAGGACTTCTTGAGTTGACAAGTTAAACCTGATGACTCTTGAGCAACAAACATAGGTGGTTGCTCCATGTAGACCTCCTCAAGCAGGAAGGCATTCTTCACATCTAACTAATGTAGAGGTCAGTGACAAGTGGTGCCAAGGAGATGAATAAATGTACTAAGGTAAGTTTTGCGACTAAAGAGAATGTGTTTGAATAATCCTACCTGAGTATATCTGCTAGCAACAAGACGTGCCTTTAGAGGAGCCACAAAACCTTTTGGGTTGATTTACACAGTATAGAACCAATGACAACTAACCACATATTTATTAGGAGGAAGACATACCATTTCTTAAGTATCATGTTCCTATAATGCACTCATCTCTTCAACCATTGCATTCCTCCACCCAGAATGGGCTCGGGCTTCACAAATAGGTTTATGAAGAGCAATAGAGGATAAAGTAGTTACAAAATAATAATAGGAGGCGAAAAGAAGTCATACTAAACAAATTTGGAGATGGAATGTTGTGTGTGTGTGCATTTACCTTTTTGGTTAGCAATGGGAGGATCAACATCGTGGGAAATATGATCATTAGCCGAGGAAATCAAAGGCATAGCAATAGAAGTTGGAGGGGATTCTTTTCCTTGGAGCTGTCATCGTGAATACACCTACAAATTAGAACGATCAAGTTGTTGAGGACTCAAACTACATGGTGACACATATGGATGACTGGGTAAAGACGACAAATTAGAATCTTGAAGATTAGATAGAGGAAGAGACTCATTAAGGTTAGAAGCACTCAAGGACTGAGAGTAGTATGGCGTAGACTCAAAGAAGGCAACATTGATGAAGAAAAAAAACCAATGCATAGTAGGACTATAACAATGGTTTCCCTTTTGAATACATGATTAGCTCGGAAAGACACATTTTATAGCATGAGGATCCAATTTATCCACCTCGGGAGTTAGATGATGAATAAAGGACATGCTCATGAGGAGGTAAAGAGAATAGAGGAGCATTAAGAAAGAATGGAATAGGACATTTTACCACCAAGAACAGCAGTCTTCTTTCGTCAAACAGGGAATTTTACCAACCAGCCTTGATATTATGTTATGTTATCATTTTACCTAAAAGCTTAAGCTGTTAGGTTGTGGGACAACAATGTATATCAAACTTTAACACTCTCCAACAAGTGTAGCCCGACAACACGTGGAGAGATAAATGATCAATAAATAACATCCATTAAATTGAATAAAATAATTTTTAAACACCACACAATGAATGTAGGCAACAACTAGAACCCATGACCTCATGGTAACCAACTTTGATACCATGTTAAGATGTTAGGTAAAATGGAAGACCTTATCACAATGATAGGTCTCTCCCTTTATTTATAATCTATGTCAAGTACATTCTAATGACCATAATACCCTTACTAACTCACACTTACTAACATACACTAACACACTGATAAAGCTAAATGACTAAAATAACCATTAATGCATATGACGAAGCATTTTGTGATATGGTGTGATCCCTCCATCGTAGAAATATTACCTTCTTGGGGAATTTGTACTCTATTTTGACTTCCTTTGGATATTTGAATTCATGAAAAAATTGAGCGTTTATTATGTTTGTTGGGTAGAGTTCCATAATAATTACACCTTTGTTCTCAAAAATTGTTTCGATGTTGACAGTAAGGCAGCTGATGGCCCAAGTAAAGTTGTCATTCTTCATTTCGCAAGTGCACATGCTATTCAATTTGAGCGCTTGTAGGATGATGGTTCTACATGTCTTAATTTTGGTCTCATTTTTTATGAGGTGAATGAGGTTAATCATAGAGTATGTTGGTTTTTTACCAACGGGGTTTACCTATTCAAGGGCACACTAAGTTATGCATCCTCGCATTTAAGAATTTCCTAGTTTGTGGGAGTTATATGCAGGTGGATTAGATGGTCACAGGAGCTGATTTTGCCCTTCATTGAAGAGGGATATAGCTAGGTAGTCTCTCATTGACCCCTTAGCTTAGCTAAATAGTCAATCTAGGAATGAGAACACTACCTATGCTGCACATTGGAGATACCTGAATATGGATTTTGTTTTTGGATTCTCTTTGAATCAGTCCGTGGACATGATTCCATCTTTGTTCATTGTTTTTTCAAAATTCTACATTTTGTCTCATGTAGTAATACTTCAGTTGCATCACATGTGGCTAGGTGGTTAACACTTCTTGCTGTTGTCTTCTTGTACTTTTGCATGTTCTGCAGTCCCTAGGTACCACTCATTTCTATGCCACAGAGATGCTAGTCTGTACGATGAGTTTGTTGGTCAACTTGGTCCTTTTCTGATGTTTTTTGGTGCGTTAAATTGAAAAACTTAGCTTTTTCTATAAGTAGAAGAAAAACTTTATTTTGCATGTTTAGTTATTTAGTGGTTAATGTGTACTCTTAGGGTGTATAGATATTGGGTATTGGTGTTGTGGGACTTAAGTTGACTATTTGAAATCAATCCAAACTTCCCTTAAGTGTGTCTTTCTCTCGACTGTCTACATATTCATCTTTTCTTCTTTCCCCTTTATTGTTGTTTCTTCTTCTTCTTCTCCTCTCTCTCTCTCTCTCTCTCCACACACACACACACACACACACACACACACAGCTGTACTGCATCACTAGCTCTTCTAACATATGTTTCAAACAAATCCACTCATGAACATCATGCACTGTGCTTCTTTACTTTGACTAGGGAAGACAATTATCCTTGTTTTCCTTGGTCCACCCTAGGCCCTACTCTGAATGAGGAAATCTTGGGGAATTTAAATGGGGATTGGGGTAGAGATGGGGGACAAAATCCCCACAACCATGAATAGGGCGGTGAAGGTGACAACTCTCCCTTTTTCACCCCTCCACCATGCGCACACAAGCAGGTGCTTTCAGCTAAAAACTGGAAGAAACAGAAAATTAGCAATGTGTTCTCGTCATTATCGCCTATTTATTCACTCCATTGCAATGAAAACAGTAAATACAAAATAATAATAACAATAATTATAATGATAATGATAATAATAATACCAAACCACCCCTTGATTGCTGCAAAGGTGTTTGGTGAACATCCTTATGCTTATCTATTTGGATACAGAACACCCAACAGTTTAGTATTGCATGTGTCATAGACATACTAGAAGCATTTTAAAAAAGGGACGATACATGTTGGATTTTATTTTTTTGATTGTTGAAGAAATATATTAAGAAAGAGAATTGAGAGAAGTACAACCTAGGAGAGGACAAGTGATCCTCGTAGCAGGAAAAAAAAAAAAAAAAGAAAAGAAAGAAAGAGAAAATTTTTTTTTAAAGGGGAAATATAAACAAGATAAAACTAGCAAACTCTAATTAAGAAAACACCTCGTTAAACCCTTCCCTTCGGAATTAACAGAGTTCTTGAATAGTAGTATCATAATGTTTCTCAAATACTTTTGTTTTTGTTCATCTTCCTGTTTTTTTAATCCCTTTTAGGGAAACTGTTCTTTTTACCAGAATGTTGCTCAAGACTGAAACTAAACATGCAGTTTACATTTTCCTTCTTGATATAGGGCCTGTGGGATGTGGAGAAAGATGGAGCAGAATCAACAGACTGCTGCATTTTGAGGGTGTATGTGAATGTGGCATTTTGCAAGAAAACCATCTGGAGAGGTGTGCCTATGCAATTCCTTTTTGTGTTTTGTTTTTTTTTGTGTTTTATCTCGTCACTTGACTCATCTGCTTTCTTTTGGCATCGTGCTTGTATGACATTTTGTTAGATATATTGTGCAATTCATGCAATAGTGTTTGCTTGTGGGATGTTTAAAAAATTGTTGGAAAAAATACTACTGCCTGCCACAATCAGTTCCACCCCTGCCCCCCCCCCGCCCCTTTTTTTTTAAAGAAAAAATTATTGTTCTCGAAGTATCTTTAAAATCATGAACTTTCGCTACTTTTTGATATGCTGCATATGCACTTTGGGTTTAAATAATTAACTTTGTTTATGTTTCTGCTCAAGTCGCAGAAACAGCCTCTTGGGAAAATGCAAAGTGAGGCTGCGTATTATAGGCCCATTGTGGTGTGCCCCCTCCCTGAACCCCACATATGTGAGAGCTTTGTGCACCGAGCTGACTTTTTTTTTTTTTTTTAAGTGTTTCTACTTGAGTGCACTAGAGTTAAATTTGTTAAGAAGTTGAGAAAGATGTTCAGTAATTTTGGATGGATAATGATTCAGATGACAGGGTTTAGATAGGATTATGTTCATGTGCATAATGGCCTGTGAGTCAGATGGTAAGTTTTACTTTTATGAACTGTAAGCGTGGGGAAAATTCTATCTTTTTGAGGCCATTTTTGGTTAGCTCTATCTTTTTAAAAAAACATGTGAAAGTCTTCAGGTGTTTTTTCATAGTTTTCTCAAGAGGATTGTAATTGCATTTATCATATTTATATTGCTTGTGAATTTTGATATCTAGTACTCATATTATATCTGTTAATAGTTATAGATAATATTTTTAGCTTGGCTTATTATTAATCAAATATTATTGTGGTTTCAATTTAAAATTAATAGATAGAACAAGTCAGTGTGTCAAAATACATTGTTTTAAATAACATGTAATCTTGTTATTCTAATTCTGCAAATTCTGCACCAGGCTAGCTTGCTAATTTGTTAACCTAAAACAAATATCAGGTTGGTTTAATTAGCTTTCATGGTATGGCTAATTTGTATGATGACAGGCTACCAGTTTTTTTTTTCATTAAATAAATTGATTGCTTAGTTTATGTAACAGTAGAAGGTTGTCTATTTAAGGCTAGAAGGGTGGCATACATTACATGCATGCACTCCCCCAACCCCC
The DNA here is from genome assembly GCF_029873635.1 of Malania oleifera. Lineage (NCBI taxonomy): Eukaryota > Viridiplantae > Streptophyta > Magnoliopsida > Santalales > Ximeniaceae > Malania > Malania oleifera. The sequence continues at coordinate 33,687,095 of NC_080426.1, read as the reverse complement.
TCTCTGCCCCCCCCCCCCCCCCCCCCCCCACCAAAAAAAAAAAGAAAAAAGAGCGAGAGAGAGAGAGAAATTGGCTGTAACATGTGTGCACTTCACTACATGTTTGTCTCTCCTCTATTCTGTTGTGTTAGTTATTGATTTTTAAAATTCTTGTGAGTGCGGCATGGAGATTAGATAAATTGGTGAGGGACTTCTTTTGGTCAAGAGTTGGTGAAAGGGGTAGTGATATTGTAGGGTAGGAGCTTGTTAGTACTGGGTAGATAGAATATGGGGGGAGGTTTGGTTCTAGGTAATTTGGCATCCAAAAAAATTTCCTTGGTGGAAACCCTTTGCTTTATGAATGGGGACACTTGCTCTTATTTGTTCTTACATTGCCCTTTTTCTTGGAAGCTTTGGACAATTTGCTTGGCATTTTGATGAGAATTGGGTCTGCCCTCATCTCGGAAGATTTTTGTGCTATTGTTTTTAAGGGTTTTGGGAGGGGTAAAGCTTTGTGGGATGCACCGTTCTTGCTACATTTGATGTGTTTGGTTGGAAGGGAATGCCAGAATTTTTAAGTGTATTGTCACATCTCTTAACTTGGTCCAGAGTAGGGTGGTGTTTCTTGCATCGTTTTGGTGCCTAAAGAATGGCTTGTATAGGAGTGTTTCCTGCAGCACTTGTAAGTTGTAACATGATTGATTGGATTTCTTTGTTTCATTAGAGTTGTTTTATTTTTGTTTTTTCCCTTCATTTTATTTTGTCGTTTTCTTTTTGTTACTGGAGATACCTTTTCTCCTAGGTTTGCCAGTTTTTGGAATCCTGTTGTGTAAAGGATTTCTAAGAGATTGGATGAGTGGAAAGGTGCTCTTTTTTCTCTTGGTGGTAGAATTACTCTTATTCAAGCCTGCCTTTCTAGTATCCCTTTATATTTCCTTTCGATTTTTAAGATTCCAGCGGTGATATCTCTCAAGAGTTATTCCCTATATTAAACTCCTGGTGGGTAGAGGTAGTAATATCCACTTTTGGAAAGATCCTTGGTTGGGAATGTAGTTTTCTCCACCTCTTTTCCACGCCTTTCGCCTAAGCTCAGGGCAGGATGAGTCCATCTCTTCTTTTGTTGTTGATTTAGGTGGTCCTTTGCCTTTTTGGGATTTCCCCTTCCACAGTGTTTAATGATAGGGAGATGGGAGAGCTATCCTCTTTGCTAATCTTGTTGAATAACTGTCATTTTTCTTTAGAGGAGGATAGGTGGTGTTGGTCTTTGGATCCTTTGGGGTTTATTCGTGTGAATTTTTTTGATTTTTTGAATAGGTCAAAAATTTCTTTTCCACTCTGTAATTCCATTTGGAAGGCCAAAGTCCCCTTTAGAATTAAGGCTTTTATCTGGTTGGTTGTGCTTGATAGAATTAATACACCAATAAGTTGCTGCAGGTTAGGAGACCTTTGAAGGCTATATCTTCAGACATGTGCGTTCTTTGCTTTAATTGTTCATAATTATCATTGCATTTGTTCATTCATTGTGATTATTCTTGGAGTGTTTGGAATAAGCCATTTGGTATTTTTGGCGAATGTTGGGTGAGTTCTAAGGCAGTGGAGGATTTTTTGGCTGTGACTTTTGCTGGATTTGGCAGGAAAAAAGAAAGGTCAGTGCTTTGGAAATGTGTGTGTGTTTTTGTTTTAGTTTTAGTTTTTTTTTTTTGCAGTTTTTTAGGGATTGTGTATGAAGCGTAATGCACACATTTTTCTAGGGAAGAAGTTGGCTCAGGTGCTGGTTTGGGTAAAGATACATTATTTGGCTTCTTTTTGGTTTGTGGGACAAGAATTTTAAGGGGGTGAACTTTTTTGATATTCAGAGCGATAGGCATTATGTGTTGGAGTGTTAGTTCATGATGGTTTTTTTTTTTTTGTCTTTTGTTCTTATGTCTGTAGGTTTCTTTGTGTTTTTTTTTTTTTCTGGATTTTCCAGACTTTGTTCAGGAGATGTCCTATTCTCCTCGATGTATATTCTTATTCTATTAATGAATTCTTATTTTATTATAAAAAAAAATAAAAGTTGGCTAGTTCAACAAATCCCTTCTCCTGCGAGAATTCCTTCTGCGTTAACTCACTCATCTACGTTCCTACTTCTCCAAAGAAAAAAAAAAGATGTAAAATTGCTATGTCCAATTACTAGAGATGTTTTCACTTCAATTTTAGCCATAGACGTTGAAAAAGCATTTGCAGAAATTTATCCTTTCTTATGGCTAGGCATGGACCACCATATGAAGTGCGCACATTCTAAATTTCTGATTCCTTAAATGGTTAATGAACTAAAGTGCCAATTTAGCATAAGATAATCTTTTAGATGCATTTTTGGCTCAACTTAAATGTATGTGCTCTTTTTTTTTTTTTTTTTTTTAAATTATTTTTGTAAACTCTCTGGGATGTGACCCATGAAAACAATTATCCATTGGTATGTTCTTTTGTTCAAGCTTCAGTATGTAGGCCTCCATTTAGAACAACTTAAAAATTAAGTACTTATTACGAAAAGTACTTAAATTAAGTACTTAACTACTTAAGTCAATAAGTATTGTTTGGTGTACATTAAAATAAGTACTTATTTCAGAAATTACTTTACCAAACTATTTTTTTTTTTTTGGAGGAAAATAAGTACTTTTTGAGAAGTAGTCTAGGTTACTTATTATAAGTACGTTTTCAAATTAGTACTTTGAGAATGTATTTTTTTAGGTAAGTTCTTTTTTCAGAAAAGTACTTAAAAATTGGTTCCAAACGATCCTGAACGTTTGCATTAATGATTTATAAATTATATTTTTTATTGTTTGAATCTCAATTTTATTGTCAATATGCTAATTTTTTAATATTTCAAAAATATTTGCAGCCGATATTTATATTTTTTGATAAAAAATTAATTCAAAAAAAGCTTAAACTAACGCTTTGAGGCTCTTACACCTTGGCTCATTGGAGGAGCAAATGCCTCACCTTGCCCCTATGCCTTTTAAAACATTGTAATATTAAACTATTAAGGCTTGATGTGCTTTGTTGGGGCACAACCTAATAGTTTAAGATGTTACATCGAGTGGTAACTGAAGGACTTGACTGATGCCTTTTGATGTAGCATAATTGTTGGCTTGTTGCAGGGAAGATTGAGCAGGCTACAGCAGAAGAATGTCGAGAGGCTTTTGCCATTTGGATAAACAATGTATATTTTTCTTCTAGTTTTTCTCAGATATGTTGAGTTTACAGTTGATCAGAGCTTTATGGTCTATTCAAGAATTTCTATGCAACTTTCCTTTCAGGCACATGAATTGTTGAAGCAGAGGGAGCTTGAAAAACAGGAAGGTATGGTTGTTGAGATGTCAAGTTTGTGCATTGAGTTATTACAATGCAGAAGCCTTTGTGTTTTGGGCTACAAAGATGACAAAGTTACTAATTTGAATTTATTACATCTTGTCCTTCATGGTAATATGTATAAATCAGAAGAAAGCCCAAAGGCTAACATGATTCAGAATGGTCAAGTTCATGGGGAAATGCAAAGAGAATCAGGGGAACTCTCAGAAAGGTTACCTGAAGCACATGACCATTTAAGAATCCCACAAACTGTATCTGGTTTCAGGGATGCCAACCAAGGAGTAGGCAATTCAACACAAGGAAATTTGATTGAGGCTAATTCCACAGGTTCTTTGTTTAGAAAATTTATGGCAAGACTATGTTCATCTATGAAAACTCAAAACCAAATTTCAGTGGTCTTGGTAATCACCTTCGCCATGATCCTTCTTTTAATGCAGGTAACACACTTTCCCATCTGCTGTTAAAATTTTGACTTGGCAGCTATTGTGCCTGTCAATTAATTTACATTTATGCATACACAATCACGTTCTTCTTTTAGCATTACTTTTGTCTGGAAATATGAGTTGCTATCCATTTTCAATATCCTTCTTCGTGCATTAAGCCTTGTTAATGGTAAAGTGTGTATATATTTGCATTTCTGATGCCAAGTTGATACAAAGTTTCTTTGACCTTATCATCATATAGGCATCATGGACTTTCGAGTGTGTTATCCCATTTTCTTTTTGTCCTTCCTCATGTACTTTTGACCTTTCTTGAGTCTCATTGTTCCTCCTTTGTACAAGTGGCCATTGGCCTTTGTTAAACTTGACCTACCCTACTAAATGGCTTTCTTCATATTGTTCTAAATTGCTGCTTCCTGGACCATCTTATGGAACTTAGGAACACTCAATTTAATTGAGATAAATAACATTGCTTTATGGGCAAAAGATTTCAATTTGAAGTAACAAGATGTCTAGAAGGTGACTATAGAATTCAAAACAAACATAATGTTTAACATTGCATCAAATTCATGAGATATCCAACAAAATATCCCATCCATAAAACATTAAAAAAAAGAGAAGTTAAAGACTCCAAATGTGCCTCTGCCATCATTCTATACCACATATTCTTTCAAGCTTCAAAATCTTGAGTTTTAATATTCTTACAGGTTATATTTTTCACCCAAACATCTATCAACCTCTGATTTGGTTCTTATTTTGTTCTACTCCCTCCACGTGCCAACTAAATTGACTAGCAAATAATAACATTGGGCATTTTAATGGGGCTTGCATTTTGATCTCTTGTTTGGAACTTCATTTTGTGCAACATAATGTTCCCAAAAACAAACAGAAGCATGCTTCACATTCACTGCATTTTCAACTGCCAAGTCAAGGTGATACAAGGAAAAACCTCAACTGACAGAACTTCAATTTCTTGTGAGGATCAACTATCACCACCATGTACAGCAACAAATTACAATTTTTTTTTTTTCATGACTCCAATATTGATCAAACATTTATTTCATACTTGTGGGCACTGTATTCAAGTTAGAATTTTCATTCTTACACAAGTGGAGCATCTCGGGTCGAATTAGAAAAAAAGCTCATCCATAAAGGCATTGAATTGACAGACAATGATCCAAAAAAGATATTAAGTTGCTTTTAAAATTTTTTTAAAAACTTAACAAATAACCAACTTTTTGCCAATCCTCGTCATGTAGTAGATCCAATTGATTATCCTCAATCGTACTAGGATGGAAAATTGAATCTTCTTCTAGTTGCTCAAATGCTTTTTGAAATTTCTCAGCCACATCGAGCGTCAAATAGATTGAGTTCCACCTTGTTGGCACATCTAAATTATAAAGAGCTTTTACATTCAATTTTATTTTCCTCAATTTATTGCTGCTAAAAAATAATACCATCACTTAAGTCCACTGGTGGGTGAGTAACAACCTTGGGGATGAGCGAAGAGTGTATAATTGTCAGCTGAAACATCGTCTCAATCATCACTTGTGACCAGGAACTCGTCAATCAAAAGGACTTTTTCAAACTTGAACATACTCATCAGCTCATCCTCCAACACCTCAAGCCTGCTTGGACATATTCATACATTGGATTGAAGAAATTTGCCTTCATGATACTGTTTTTTTCCTTGAGAATCCTTTAATACATTGAATAAATTTCAGAAAACCCTTCAAACAGGAATCTTGGCTTGGCAAACTCAGAGCTGTTGTTAACAATTTCAGCATCTTTTCCATCTATTGTCTCAATTGCACAATTACAGACAGCGTGCCTCCTCCTCATCAATCTTGTGTTCCTCTTCACTTCTGATGGAGTTTTGATCTCGTCTTCCATATCCTACATCTTTTTGTATTCTTTGCTGCAACTGGCTGTCGCATCTGTTCTTTTTCTCCAAACTGCTCTCTCTGCATTGTGAGCCTAGTTGAAAAGGCTCAAGAGGATTAGAGGACATGGGTTGTACGCATCCAGTAATATGGCCCCTTTTAACTGAACCCTTCTGCACCTATTTTTCCTCAATTGCAGGCTTTGCAGCTTTTCTACAAATCTATTAGGCCCAAAGGATGTATCAATCCTCGGCCAATTATTATTTTTCCCAAACAGATATGAAATTCAAAGTTGGGTGACAACTAATATTCTTGCAGAGCCAAGAATTCTGCCTGTGAATATTTGTTTTTTCTTTCTGTTAACCCATCATCAGTTAGGATTAGGGGTGTAGTCAATTTTATATGGTTCAGTTATAGGCTGAACCAATTACTGATTCTCTAAAATTACAAACCAAAACTGAACCGATAACCGTCGCATAGAAAAATTCCAATTTGTCGGTTACCGTTGGTTTAATGGGCCTGTTCAGTTAATTTAGGGTTCTCAAAATTTTGACTTAAAAAACAACTTGCTGCTGTGCAGCTATAGAAGTAAGCCGCAGCCATGGCCCAAAGTTGCAGCCAGGTATTTATAGGGAAGGGAAGAAGTTCCCTTCTTCTGCTCAGGTGATGTGGGACAAGAGAATGCAAGGAGTGTGCTGCAGGCTACAGCAACAAAGTAAATAAAAGTCAGACTCCTCACTCAGTCCTCCCATGTTAAAATATTGAAGAATAGTGAGGACTCTCCACATCAATAAAACCCCCATCCAGCCATCCTTTTGCTTGAAACGTGGGCTGCACAAGAAATGTTTTAAATTCAAATTAATAATTAAATTGGAATTTTAATGATTAAGGTTTAAGTAAATTATTATAGTGTGAATATACGTAAAAAATTAATATATTGTTATACTTCGTATTATGTATAAAATGAATATATTTTATTATTTTATTTGGTTTTCGGTTATTCCTGCTGTGGAAGTCTCTGAAAGTCACTGACATGCCCTCGATCCTTCTCTCTGACTCCAGCATTTTCCCTAACCCATGCAATGTTGGTCAACTCTTGCTTATAAAAGTTGCAAACCTTCTTATCTTTCTTAAAAGCATGGAGAAACTCCATTTGCACTACTGCTAAATCATCATTCACTGAAATGCCACAACCAAAACTCAATTCCTTTTTATGAATGACCTGCATAATACTAGCTAGTCTTTTGTGTCTCGATAATTTTTTTGTATGTTTTTCTTTGTCCTTTTAACTAAGTGTTCTCCCCTGACCTACCGTGTATGCCAAAAATTAAACTGAATGGAGATTGAGAGCATATGCCATCCATTTTAAGCTTCAAATTACAGTCCTATATATATATATATATATTTTATTGAATAAAATTGAATTTGTATCATAGATTGGATATTTTGTATTCATGATGGGCACAAAAGGTGTATGTAGTCCAATGGTTTTGGCTTAATGATATGTTGATCATTGTAAAATATGCTAGTTTAACATTTGCCGCAGTTTGAACATCTCTGTCAAACTTCTATGTAGGATGATTCTATCTGACTTTTAGGGTCCTAGAAATTACTTGATGTAGTTTTAAATGTTTGGATTATACTGTCTCTTGTCGAAAAAAAGATATGGAAGATTGTGAAGAGGAAGAAAAAGAGAAGGAAACTAGATCTTATTTTAATTTACGCTGTGTTTGGGAGTATGAATTTTGGACCTTGGATTTGGATTTGGGTGGATTTGAACAAAATTTAATACAATTTTGTATTACATCTTATCCAAATCCAAGGTCTCTCCAAACGCTAGTGTTATTCAATTTATGCGAATTTTATTTTATTTGATTCTTGGTAATTGTACCTCGAAATTCACGTAAATATTTTCTTATAGATTTTGGTATTTTGTAGAAGGTAATTTTATGTGATTTTATGCTACTCTGGGTCTTATCATGATTAGGTACTAGGTTAGGAGTCTTTTAGAGTCTTTAGACCTAAGAAATAAATCTAATAAGAACTCATGTCAGGCTGTAATGGGTGATGAATTTTGAAAGAATGAAATTATTGAAGAGCCTTTTGCACTGATTTTCTCTTTTTTTCCTCTGTCTAGTTTGTTTTTCTTGTTATTCTTTGTCTCCTACAGGCAAGGGCTTTTATTCTTGTATCTTTCTTCTGCCCCTTTCAGTGGCACTTCTCCAGCAGTGATTGGCTTTCTCAATTTAGATAAAATGACACCACACCCACTAATCTTAAGAGTTAAAACCCCCCTGCAACTTTGCTAAAAATGAGTAGACATTATTAGTAAATGCCATTTAGCAAAAGAACACTAAAATGGGCATTCATGGTGCTCTGTTCTCCTGTAACACTACTCCATTCATTGTTTTTTTTTTTCTCATTCATTTGTTCTTAGATAAATGTGATCTTTTGAGAGGCAAGCTGATTGTTAGTTTATCAGAGTCCATATATTTGGCATTACTTTCCTGACCTAGTGTTTAGGAACTTGGGGTTCAGAGCTTAGATTTGGATTTGTGTGGATTTTAGCAAAACGTAATACGACATTGAGTTTGCACAAATCCACAGACGATCCAAATCCAGGGCCTGAAATCCAAGCTATAAAACACAACCATGAGTATATTTAGAACTTCCAATAGAACTTCCAAGTATGGTTGATCTGGGTTTCTTGCTGCAGCTGAGCATAGTCGTGTTACTAAGTAGACCGCAGCAAGTCCACGTGATTCAAGCGGATTACATGAGCACCGTAGGCAGTGGAGCAGGAGATAGAGTTCCGGATACAGCGGCCTGGCTGGAGCGGCAGATTCTTCACCTCAAGGATGAGATGCTCATGGTCGAAAGTCGTCTTGAGAAGATGCGGCAGGAGCACTCAATGTTGAAAGCACAACTGAAAGACCTAGAGAAGCTTAGGAAGCAAAGATGGTAACCAACTGTATATTTTTACACGATTCCACCTGGGTAAATATATTCATTTCCATTTCTCTTTTTAAATTTTCTTCTGTTGAAAAATTTTCTCAGCCTGTAAATGGTGTCCAATTTGGTTCCTAAGTGAGTAAAATATAGGGAAAACTTGTTGCCATCCAATAATCACAAAATATGGCAGCATTGAGGTGGTGTTTCCTTTGACCCTATTAAGATGCTTATGGATAAATATATCTGTTAAGAAGCTTCCATTAATTTCCCTACAAATTGTGTAATCTAGCTCTCCATGAACTCTCAAATGCCATTACTTATCCATGTATTCAGTTAAAACACACGAACATTAAAATAAGGACTTTTTCTTTCCCTCCTGCATGTGTGCCACTCAGTCCCCTCGCCCTCGTGGCGACAAATATTTGCCCCGACTCTAATTTTTTAGTTAGCTATCAAGTTTGTTTTTGTTTTAATGGCGCTTGCTGAATTCTGTCTTTAGTTTGCCTTTGTTTTTTTTTTTTTTCCCTCACTACTAAGTAGGTGTGTAGATAGGTTGGGTCTGGGTCTTGTTTATTTTTGAGGGGTAGAGCTGAGAAAGCTGGAATCACTTAATTTCCTCTCATGGAAAAGGATTTGTAAGTCTAATCATAGGAGCAGGGGTTTAATGTGTTAGGCTGCAACGACTATGGGTAGGCATGTAGTATTCTTATTAATAATTTTTAAAGAGTCTGAAGGCCCTTTTCTCTCGCCCACACCAAATTAGGTGCGGTACAGAAAGCAATTCTCAAGGCCAAGTGACGGCGTGCATGAAATCGAATGTTTCTCAATCCAAACACGCACACACACACACACACACACACACACCTCTCTGCCTCCCTCAATTTTGGGTTTTAACATTTCAATTATTTTAATGAAACTTGGGAGTATCTTATAACCAAATTTTGATTTACGAAAGTTGAATCCTTTTTTCGTATTTTTTGGAAAGGTGTGAAATTCAAAATTAAAATTTACTTTTTATTAATTTTTTTTAAAGAAAATTAGTTGTCAGATTTTTAGAGCATAATTTTTTTTAAAAAAATATTTTATTTTTTTTATTTAAAAAATATAATTTATACATTTTTCTAGAAAGTGTTTCTCAAGATATTTGTATTTATTTTAATTTTTAATAAATTTACATAGCCATTTTTTATTTAAAAAATGTACGTGCATAGATTTATAACAGAAATATTTACAATTTCACAATGCTCATTATTTTTAACATTCACGTAATGACAATATATATATATATATATGTATATTACAACTTCCAATTAAAATTTTGAGCCTTATCCACCTTTAGAAAGTTACCATAGAAATCAAATATAAGTTTAGGAGTGAACAAACGGTCAACTTGATCAAATTTAGTTAATTAATCAAATTAATCAAAATTTTCAGATAAACAAGACCCCTAATTGAACCGATCGAACTAACTATGCAAATCAAACTGTATTGATTGAATCAATTTTTTGGGTATTTTGGTTAATTGAATTTAATTGAATAACATTAAAATTAATTATTAAAAACAAAAAAAATGATTGTTGCATGGAGCATGAACTGCAAATTAAAATATTCCATAAAATCTGAAAATCAGTTTAGCCACAGTTCTTGCAATACTTGAGGGACGGAAGGTGGAACCGTGGAAGCCGAAGTCCGAACTCTAAAGGGGAAGATTGGATCTAAAATAAAACTCGTCGAGTTGCCGACTGTCTGCTAAGGGATGAGTCGAAGACTCAAGAACTTGAAGAGCGAAGGGAAGAGGCCAAGCGGGAATGCAGGGAAGATGGAAGAGCCGAAGACTTGATCCGTCACTCACTCAAACTCTGGAAGAAGGAACACGGAAGGGAAGAGCCGAAGAGGCCAAGAGCAAGAGGGAAGAGGTAAAGGGGACTGCCGTGACGCCATGAGCCGTGTGCTGATGCCGAACTGGAACTCCAGTAGTCGAATGCCCGAACAGCTAAGTGCCGAGTGCGAAGACGCTGAATTTGGCCTTTAGAAACCCTAGCCTTCTGCCTTCCTATTTCCTATACACAGGAAAGAGTAAGCAACTAAACATATTACATTAATTTACATATATATAATTTATATTAATATTTAATTATTAATTAGACTTTTGGAGAATTCGGTTAATCGAATTAAAATTTTTCATACTTTAATAAAAAATCGAATATCTGAAAGATTCGTATTTAGAAACTGAACCAATCCATATATTAATTGAACCAAACTGATCAAATTTGATGGATTAATTCAATGAACCCCGTATTATGCTCACCCTTATATAAATTAAGTGTTCAAATTGCATGGTGAACTTGATCTTCTATACTATTTGTGTATTTGGTTTATAGAAGTTAAACATCTCATAAATTAATCATACATTTTCTCTTTAATATTAATAAATATAGAATAATATTTATTATATATTTAATATTTAAAAAATAGAGACGCAGACTTATGGATGAGGACACTTGCTATTGGACAGACACCATGATTCATGACCGTCGTATGCATCACGTCACTCCGTGGTGCGTGGAGGACTGGACTGGAGCGTGTCCCCATCTCATTCTGTGGAGCGATGAAGGTCGGTGCATGTATATCTTTGGGTTAGGTGCTAAACCATGAATGATAATCATTTCATCCGATGCGGAAAGGTGTTCTAATTCAACTGCAAAAACGGCTGTTTATGTGATGGGTCAAAATTCTAATTATGATGGAATGATTAATCCATCAGTGGACACGTGGAAGCATCTATTTTAGCTTTTATATATGGACTACTGGACCCGACCCTACCCACTCGCCCCACAATAAAAAAAGTTCACATTTTTTTTTAGGTAACGTCCAACTAATTTCATGCCAGGAACAACTAGTTCATCATATTTTTAGGTGTAAACGTGGATGTGTATCGTAGTGGTCGGTTTTGAACTCGTGTCCTTACTCGGTTGTAAACTCGTGTCCTTACTTCTTAAGATGCCAACACTAAGATCGCTCTTGCCACGGTAACATATGTCGAAAGCAAAAAAGGAAAAGAAAAAAAGAGGTTACATTTGAGAGAGAGAGAGAGAGAGAGAGGATGGAAGTTGGAATGGGGCGGGTGGGCGCAAAGGGCACAGGAGCAGCCCACACACAAAATGACAAATCTGATCTCTCCGACCAAAGAGAGCATGGTGCCACGTGCGTTTCATGGGGCATTGCAGACCCTTTCAATCAAAACAGATCTTGACAATTCTCCCTCAGTATTTTTTGTCCCATTATATTCTTAAGAAGTTATTTTTCATTAGCATGTTGAATAATTAGTGGAGCTAAGGATTTAATATTTTTAAATTTATCAAAAGAAATGATCTATGATCATATAAATTGACGAAAAAAAGGATTCATATAGTTAACCTCACTTAGTGGGATTAAGGTTTGATTTTGTTATTTTGTTTATATTGAATAATTAATTAAATATTTTTTATAAAAATAGTGCATAATTAAATTATTTAAAAGATAAATATTAAAAAAAACAAATCAGTGATGGCTTGAAATTATTCGCTCATATTTTGAAGATTAAAATTATTCATATCCATCCATTTTTTAATTTTAAGATTTAATTAATAATGTGTAATTGTACAAAAATATCATATACTAACAGAAATGTTTACTTCAAGTTTGAAATTTTAGATGTAGGGTAGTGAATTTTGATAAATTGTATTATGTAATTATTCTAACTTTGGTTAAAATTTCGAAACTCAAATTTAAAGTTTGAAATTCATGTTTTGAAATAAATTTTTGTTCCATATTTTAGAGTTTGAAATTTAAACCTACTAATGAACCTGTGTTAATAAGGATACAATATAATACAAATTATAGCAATTTTTATTCATAGGCAGAAATAATACCACTTATTGTAGGAACCCGAACCAAGAAAAGAAAAAAAAAGGAAAAGAAGAAAAAAAGTTTCGCACAAGACAAAATCGTCAACAGTTTCAGGAGCTCAGGAAAATCATTGACAGTTTCAACAACCAAGAGTTTTTATATAAGAAACCAGGAAAATTGGTTTGGTAAGTGACCAAATCGTCAACGGTTTCTCTCAGGCTGAGCTTAAGTGGGAAGTAAGCTTAAAATTTTATAATTTTCATATTTCTCTCTCTCTCTCTCTCTCTCTCTCTCTCTCTCTCTCTCTCTCTCTCTCTCTCTCTCCAAATTAGGATTTCACTCTCTCACTCTCTCACTCTCTCTCTAGCCCAGGATCTCTCCACACGTACTCTTCGAACCTCTCCCTCTCCTCTCGGCTTACCGGTCCTCGCTCCTCGGCCAGGTTAAGAAGCTAGGATTTTTTCCAAACGTTGTAGGCAGATTTTCAAGAAAAGGTAAGGGGATTAGATTATGTCAGTTATTTTTGAAATGTGAACCGATTAAACTGAGGTATACGGTTATAAGAATACTATGTATGATTTTTTGATTGAAACAAACAAATGAAAATGAGGGTTTTGGTATTATATACATATTTGGGGAAAAGTAAAGTGAGTGGGGTGGTCATTTCCTTTTCTTGAAAAACATACGCATTGAGTTAAACTAAACACTATAGATGATCATACCTTTATTTTCAGTAAAATATATTTTCCCAAGGCAATTTATTATATTATGAAATATCACTCAAATCGTGTGGCATGAGAATGTATATGGTTATTGCATAATTAAACCTGATGGTTTCATGGTATTATACAGTGAAAGATACATTTTTTATACCGAGTTATGATATGATCAGTTTTATACAGAATTATGAATATGACAGTTTTATACCGAGTTATGATATGCCGATTTTTATACCGAGTTATGATATGACAGGTTCTATACAGAATTATGAACATGACAGTTTTATACCGAGATATGACATGACAATTTTATATTGAGTACGATATGACAGGTTTCATACAGATTCATGAACATGACAGTTTTATATAGAGTTATGAAAATGAGATCATGTTACTGTTTTTACTATGTAAATTATATAAATGGTTTATGAACCATGAGGGACTAGATCTTATGGAAGCTTGGTACCATAACTCATGATATTATTAGTGCAACCACATTGTTAAGAGAGTGTTGGTATTAGATAGTCGATTTGGCCTAAGAAGAATAGGACACCCTCCTGGGTTTGGACCAGGTTGAGGTAGACAAATCGTACTTTAGAGCATGTTATGTTGACCTAGCAGTGGTCGGCCGGCCAGATTACTAGGACCAGTATTCGGACCGCACAACTTGATCATGGGGGTTATTCGTGATGTTATATGATGATCCAATATGGAAGGTTCTCTATACATATATGTTATTTACGAAAATGGGCTATATTGAGCCGAAACTATGTTATGAAGGAAAATATATGTATTTTCAATGATACAGGTGTGAGTTCAGTTTTCAAATGCCATTTCATGTTAAAGTTAAATATATGAATGTTTTATGATCACACTAAAACTCATATTAGCCACACACTGATGATAATCTAATATGTCTTATTGAAAAGTGTCTCACCCCAATATCCAACTCATTTTTTAGGTCATATAGGGAATCGAGACTAGCGTGCTACGAGATTGGGTTTAGATTTTGGTAGTTACTGTAAGTGTAAGCGAGACACTTGTATATTATGTTTTAGCTTATTTTGTAATGTAATATATAGAACAAGGAGATAAATATGTGTAATAGGGATGATTTAGAACTCTGGTAAGGTGTCTTGAGGTTTAATTATCTTTCGCTGCATGTTTATATTGAGCTATGGACAAGGGACACCTGGGACCCCTGTTTGAGTTTGGGTCGTTATAATTATGGTATCTAAGATATATGTGTAGGAAATGGCACTTTAGGCCCCACCGGGTTTGGGTTGCTACACTTATGGTATTATTGACTTATAACATATAAGTGGTCCAATAAAGGAGTTTTTAGGTGAGATCACCTTGCATATGTTTGTAACCTTTTATATTATATCATAAGATGTCATTAATGTGTTCACATATTTTGATAATTTGCAAGATCAACAATGAAAAGGCGCTTGTTTTTTTTTTTTAAAATTATTAATGTCTTCAAAACATTCATATATATTTTGTATATGTATATATGTATGCTATGTATATTTTTGTTAGTGTCACTTAATAAATTAATTAAGTGCAATTAACATTGATGGGAAAGTGACTCCTTCATTTTGGCTCAATATTGTTGGCTTTTTGAGTCCGATCTTTGTTTTGATGTTGACAAACACAAGTGTCTCATGTGTGTATCTAGTATTTTGAATAGGTTCATTATTTGGAATGCACACACAAAAGAGGAAGATGAAGGCCAGAAAGGACTTAAAGCTCATATCATCCTAGCTGTTCCATGCAAACCTGAAGAGTAGAAGAAGAAGACATAACAGTTCTATTTGTATTGCATTTAATTTTTATCTTTAGTCTATAGTAATGCATGCATCTGCATGATATGGATTGATTGCTCAGACGACCTTAGATTGACCTTAGGGACCAATACTTTTCACAGAAGAACTTTTTCTTAAATAACTAATTGGTTAGGGTCAAAGATTAGAGTTAAAATGAACGACCGACGCCAGATTTTTAGGCTTAATTAAAAATGTAGGCCATAGTCTGACCTTAGGTTCCCAAACATTTCATGAAAAATTCCTTGAACTAAAATGTCATACCTATATGAGTAAGGGAAATTTTTAGTCAAAATTTGGACCTAAATTTACTTTGAAAGAGCTTCGGGCGACTGAACCTAGGAGGTTATAAGTGCCTTGGTTGACCGAACTAGTAAGAAGTCAATAAGTTGACTAAGACTCGGGCGACCGAACCATATTTGAACCAACCATTCACGGTTTACTGAACCTTAAAGTTAAAATTTCCCACTATCCCAGGGCGAACGAACTTGTAGTTCAAAATAGGCCCGGGCGACTGAATAGTGAAGTTCGACAACCTGAACCATGGACCAGGCGCCTAAAGTCACGAACGAATGGAAAATCACCCTAAGTTCAGCCACCCGAACTTGCATTCAGTCACCCGAACCCAAGAACAAACTTGTGTTTGTTCAGGCAACCGACCCTAAGGACCGGGCGACTGAACCTCTCGGGCTAACTTGTTTTAACAGCGATAATTAGGGTAAAAATTTAATTAAATAATTTCAAAATTCCATAATATGTCCCTAACGGTCATAACTCTCAGAAAATATATAAATATCCCCTCATAACCTCAAATTAGCAACTTTGATTAACTCCCAAATCCTCTCAAATTATTTTGTTAATCAAAGTTTTCTCAAAACATTTTTAATGCAAAATCTTTTTCTTTGGGGCAAAATGCTTTAATCTCTCATACTCTCTTTCACTCTCTATTTTTGAAAAACAATTTTTGAAAGAGAGCACTTATCTTTTTTGGGAATTCATATTGTTAATCCATAACTTTTACTCTCACTTAGGTTTATCTTGAAAATTATTTTTTGAGAGTAGCTTTAAGATTTTTTCTGGTTAATTTTTCTTGATAAACATTTTTGGAAGAAATCCTTTATTGCACAAATATTTTCTTTGAGCCTAAACTCTAAATTATCCAAACATTTTTATTAGCAAAAATTTTTGTTGGAGAACATAATAATCATTTTGATATTTTCATATGTTTATGTGTGCAATAATTATTTAAATCAACACTCTTCCTCTATTGAGCATAAAGCATATCATTAGAGAGTGCATGTATTTGAACTTTTAATGTATACATCTATGCTTGTATTTAGAAGCGTTTTAATATGTAAAAAAAAAACTTTTTATTATACCGGTTGGGTTCATCCCATTAATTGAACTGGGGAGTCTTAGCCCCATAAGTGAGACTGGTTGGGTTCAGACCGAAAATTGAATTGGGGAATATCAGCCCCGTAAGTGAGACAAGTTGGGCTCAGCCTTGTAATTGAGTTGGAATTTACCTTGTCCCGTAAAGAAAGGTTGTAACGGTTTCTGCTCCGCCCATTTAAGTGAGTAGGGATAGTGTAATCTTTGAGGGGTATGCCCAAGGCTGGGGCGTAGGCTGGTTTGGCCGAACCTCGATAACAAATCTTGTATCGCTCTCTCTCTTTCTCATTTAATTACTGTACTTTAATTTCCGCACGTGTATGCTTGTTTATTCATAGTTCTAATTATTTGTATGCACTCCTTTATTTAAATGAGATATGCTGCATGTGTATGTTCACACTTATAACTTAATCATTTTACATATACAAGCATAATTAAAATGGGATATGATATGTGGTGAATCGGCAAAACGTTTAAATTAGCCGAAATATTTTTAAAACCCAATTCACCTCCCCTCTTGGGATCACACAAATTCTAACAATTGGTAACAGAGCGAGGTTGCAATAAGCTTAACTGCTATTCACATAAAGATTGCAACGACTCATTTTTTCGGTGTATTCCATTTTGAGGGTTAACCCTTTGCAAATCCTCCACTGTTTTCATTGTCTAGATTTTACTATTTGATTATTGAAAATTATTTTTGTAAAATCAAATGATTGGAGGATTTGGAAAGAGTTTATCGAAATTTTTCATATCCTATTGAAAATGATTTTAAATGCAAAGTTTCTCAAACCTAAAAAAGATTTGAAAAAGCATGTCACCATTTTAATGCATATCATTTGAGCGCATGTTTTTCTGTGCCTTAGTTACTAATGCTTTACACAATTTATGATCTTTGAGTGCTAAGGATTTTGGGAACCAGTTGAGGTATGAAAAAACCAAGAGAGAGATGAACACAACTCCGAGCTTAAATGACTAAGGAGTAAAATGTATAGGTATATCTATCCTCCTTCTATCCTACTGAATATTTCATACAACGATTCATACTATATATTTTGTGTTATATTTTTTATGAATCATGTGTATTTTGTGTTGATTGCATACCATCTTATGAGAAGTCATAAAGGAATATTTTTTTATACTCATAAGATGCTTGGGTAAAACATATGAGGGGTCATAATACTTTAAACGCTCAAATAGTGTTTGCGCTTGGAATTCTTGAATTTTAGTATACACTATTATTATTCTTTGTTTTTCTGAAAATCTAGCCAATACTAAGTTTTAGTGATCATATCCAATCTTAGCTTAATATATACATATCATTTTGATTGGTGAACATTTGAAGATATTGGCTATCCCCTTTGAATGGACAAAATGTTTTTTAATTGTTATAAGATTCGTGATTGCTATATATGCCTAAATTTTAAAATTCTTAAATATAGCATATTTTCTTCATCATGCTAAGATTTGTGATTTAGGGAATTTATCATAGTACTATATATCATATAACCTTGAACTCATAATGCTTTTCAATGTTTAAATCATATTTAAATTCATTTAGAAGATAAAAAATAAGCAAAATATGTTCATATTCTTAGAAAGAAATTTTTGATCAATTCAGTTAAGTACTATAAAGACAAAGTCATGTTTATTAAACATTTAAAACCCTTGGCTAAAATCTTAATGATTTGGCTACATAATTGAGGGGGAGCAGCCTTGCTTAAAATTCGTCCAATAAACATCTTAAATTTGTGCTTATACTTTTTGGATGATTTATTGTTGAGCTAAATGCAAATATCCATTTGTGCTAAATGAATATACTTTATGATGGATAGATATTTTTGATCTATTTTGAGCTGAATGCCACTATCTATTCTTGCAAAATGATTATATTCTTTGATGGATAGTTTAGTTTTTTTTTTTATAAACTGTTGAATCTACTAAATGCATGCTTTATCTGGAACACCAACTACATGGTTGATGCAGTGATGTGAATTGCATGCTGGTAGTGGATATAGGTTTTCGAATGCTTAAACTGAATAGCACATGCATGATGTAGATTATTGTGAATTACTTGCTTGAATCTATTAGGTTTAGTGCATAAAATTTTGGAAAATGTCCTATTTACAGACGACATGCTGCCGAAATTTCGTTAAACTTTCCCAACATAATCAAAGACCATGAATCATGCACTAAGATCATTGAAATAAAATGCATGCTACGAAATTTTTGAAAGGATGATTGAATCATGAAAGAATAATTAATTCTCATCACTTAGTTGAAAATGAATGCAAAATAACCAAATAGTTTTGTACATGTAAAATCCAAACCACTATATATTTTGAAGACATGCACACATTTTTTTTGTATCTTAGGATGAACTTAGTTCATGGACACCATTGGGTTCAAATCCTTGGGTTATGTACTCTCACTCGGGACCTAAATGGTAAAACATCATCCTTGTAATTAAATGTCTCATATCTTGATGATGGTCCATTGACTAGGGAAAATTGCATGAGTTAGGGGGAGATTTCATATTGCACACACTTATTGTACATTGAGTTGTGTTCTTCTTGAACCCCTATTGCATTTCCTTTGAGTATATCCTTAATTGGCTATCATGTTTTTAAATTGAAATGAAATATGTCATGCATATGTGCTGAACGACTAATATTTGCTGCGTGCTAAAATCTTTTGATAGGATGAATATATAAGGAATGATTTTAAATGACTATCATCTTTGGACTTAATGCAAGTATATATGCACGCAAATATATAGGGGAGTTTAAGCTCCTTCCTTAATACAAATGAATAAGTGCTTAACGCCTATAGTCTCTTGCATACTGAGTTTTGTCATAAAGGATTGAAAGTCAAGGTGTTATCCCAAGGAGGGGGGGGGGGGTGAATTGGGTTTATAAATATTCTTTTAATTTTTTTTTTGAATTTTCAATCTTTTGACAAACTTAAGAAAATACACAAAAATGACTTAATGTTAAATCAATCACAATCTAAACACAAACCAAATACCAATCACAAACCAAACAATAAACAATTACCCAATCACATTAACCAAATTGTGAAAACTTGCAACACTTTCTTATTTTAGCGTTTGCCAATTTTCATTTTGTAACCTTGTATGGATGATTTTTAAGCGCTCCTTTTAATCAAGATTTCCACAAGCGGTTAATCAACGTACTCCCTTTAAGGTTTCAGTAAAATATTAACCAATGTACTTTCTTAGATTAAAAGGTCTTCTCAATCTCAGTTTTTCAGCAATCTTGCACTTTGAAAACACAATTGAATATGCTGGAATTTAAATAGAAAAGGGTAAAGAGAGTGAGACCGAGATTCTTACGAGGTTCGACTTATCCCCAACATACGTCCTCACCCTAGGTAAGACCACCTAAGGATTCCACTAACTCGTTCTTTTTCGGGCAGAACAAAATGTTTAAAACCCACCTTCAGGGTTGAGGCTTCTCTTTAAGCAATACCTCACACTCAGTTACAACGATCCAATCACCTGAACCGTTAAGAAAAAAGAAACAAGAAACAAATTTATTTTGTATAAAGAATGCTCTCAAATAGACCTGGTTAGTACAATTGAAATCGCTGTATACTTCAATAACAAATAAAAAAAGAACTAGAGCTAAAGTTCAGTTACAATTTCATTGGAATACTTCTCTAGATGGAAATCAACAATTCATATTGTAGAGCTCAGAGAAGAATGATTAGCAGTGTAACGACCCGAAAATTCATATCATTTTTTTTTTTATATTTACTATATATGCTATGATATCATATTAATCTGATACCCCTGTAAAAGTCTACTAAAAACATCTCGGTCCCTAAATGGGTACCAAGGAAATTCCTATTCATAAGATAACACACCTATGCAGTGGAAAACATAAAATCATAATACCATAAAATACAATACTAGAATTTCAGTATTTCACCCCAAAATATACATACACATCACTCCAAAGGCTTCCACCAGACCTCCTAAGATCTACTCAAAAATACATCTCCTTGAAACACTTACCCTACAGATAGAACAGTACAAACGTCCCCTCTATCTCCGAGTTTGATCTGCTCGTCTACTTGGGTCACTTGAAATGTGTTAAATTACTGGGATGAGACAACTCTCAGTAAGATGAAATATGCTATTACTAGTGTGTGGCAGCTGAGTTTACATGAATAATATACTGTTAAATAACTGAAACTGAAATAGCATGTAAATAATATACAGTATAACACACACCTATGTAGCTTAAAATACAATTGTTTTTGAACTTTATATTTTAATCATACTTTTAGTAATTATAAATATATCTCCTATTTTTCTGTATATATATACATAATTGTGAAAACTTCCCTAGAT
The DNA here is from genome assembly GCF_029873635.1 of Malania oleifera. Lineage (NCBI taxonomy): Eukaryota > Viridiplantae > Streptophyta > Magnoliopsida > Santalales > Ximeniaceae > Malania > Malania oleifera. Next base: position 33,666,287 of record NC_080426.1, on the reverse strand, counting down.
GACTGTATGTCATGATTTAACCCCTCATGACAGGGCGGTGCGATCTGTAGGAGGGACTTAACACTAGTTGGCCTACTAGGATAAGTCAACTAAAATCTTTGTCGTCAGGCTGGCCGCCTCAATCTAGACTACTAGGGAGCCAGCAATCTCTCCCAAGGCACGGTCGACTACTCATAAAATCCACACACTATTTGAGATATGTGGTTGCACTTTGATTTGAATAGCTACGGTACCGTGCTCTGAAATCTGAACTGATCCATCAGGATCTGATACTGTATAATACTAATTTATATTTATTTTACCATTTTACCATGATTTTGTTCAACTTTAATAACCATAACATTGTAAAAGCTGATTTGAATAAACTGAAATATCTGAATGTTATGGTTCTATAATCTGCATATCATGGTACACTATAAATGCTGTAAAAAACATCTTTCTATTATATATACTGTAAATCATAATTTTGTAAATTCTAAAGATCATCTTTCTGTATATATATACTGTAAATCATGATACTTTGGAAGCTATGTAAATTTTGTACTGAACTAACATTTCCTCATGCCACACAATTAAATAAATAAGAAGCCTATGAATTATAATCTGCATTTTTTGGTAATAACAGTAATATATTAACTGTAGAGTTTTCTATGATAACACATAATTTCATATCCCAAAATACATATGTTTTAATGATAAAATTTCTAAAATTACTAGCATAGCATATTTCCCTTACCTGACTTATTGGAAGACCTAACTCTGACTCTATCCTCACGCCCACAGCGTACCAAACACAAAATCCTGAATCATATATATATATATATATATATCCAAACTCATCATTCCAAATTCAAAATAATAACTATATTCACCTTTCCTAGGCCAACATATTTCTTTATCCATAAAATTCTAAACTACTAATTATTTATCAATATTACCCGAGTTTTTGAGAAAATACCCGTTGAGATCTTCAGCCCATGCTTGTGGTCTTTGGAAACCCAAACCCCAAAATTGCAACACCCTAGTTTAATTAACTCAAACACCAGTATATTTCCTTCTTATACAAAATCTAAGTTCAGAAAAGGCTGATAATTACAAAAACCCTAAAATGACCTACTTACCTTGATATTGGGATGGAGCCTAAACTTCTCAAACCAAAATTCTGCTCAAGCTAAGTTGTAGAGAATCTCCACGGGATCATCGTGGTAGCTTTTGATTGTCGAATCGGGGAAAAACGAGGTTGGAATCTTAGAGAGAAGTGAGAGAAACCGTAGGTAGAGAGAGAAGTGGTTTTTTTGTCGAAAATGTGATTTTTGCACTTATATAGATGGATAGCCACGTCGCTTCGTCGATGAGACACGTCAACTCGTCGAAGAACCGAAGAAGGTAGTTCGTCGACGAAGGTGAAGAGCTTGTCGATGAACTAATGGGTCTGAATTACCCCCTCTTGGTATCTCTTCATCGACGAGACACTGAAACTTGTCGATGAATACTACATGGGAGTTCGTCGATGAAACCAAGGCATTCGTCGATGAACCCTACTTCGTCCCTTTTAATTTTCCTTTCTTTCTATTATTTAATTATTATAATTTCTAGGTCTCTAGATTCTCCTCTCCTTATAAAATTTCGTCCTCAAAATTTGCTACCTATGTTATGCTCCATCCTTTGAGAAAAACTTGTTACTTATTTAATTAATTACCCTGACTTATGGCGGAGGAATACCGTGGTTACAATTATGATTCTAGGAGATTACAAATATACACATAAAAGAAAAGTTTCCCAAAACCAAAATTAGTACCTATTCTATAATTTAAAGTACAACTTATACATACATTATCCTGCTCTACATATAATAAAACCAAACTATATTTACTTTACCTAAATTATTACCATTCCTATTCTATCTAATGCTAGTTCCCACTAAAAAAATGTGGGTATTTCTACTGTATCTCCTCCTCTAGCTCCCACGAGGCCACCTCCACTACATGATTCCTCCACAGGACTTTTACTAATGGAATTTTCTTGGTGCACAACTCCTGTTCTTTTCTATCCAGAATCTGTATTGGTGTTTCCTCATATGTTAGAGTATCTCTAAACTCTATCTCCTCATAATTGATCACGTGGGAAGGATCTAGGACATACTTCCACAACATAGAGACATGAAATATGTCATGAATCCTGGATAAAGCTGGTGGTAAGGCTAACTTATAGGTGACTGGACCCACTCTCTCAAGTATCTCGAATGGGCCAATAAACTTAGGGCTCAGCTTACCCTTCTTCCCAAACCTCATAGCCCCTATCAGCAGTGCTAATCTCAGAAATACCTGATCTTCCACGTTAAACTACAACTTCCGAAGGCGAGTATCTACGTAGATTTTCTACTGACTCTAAGCTGCACTGATTCTGTCTTTAATTAGTCGGACTTTGTCGTACGCCTGCTGCACTAACTCTGGTCCTAAAACTCACCTCTCACCCATTTCTTCCCAGTATAGTGGAGAACGACACCTCCTACCATATAATGCCTTGTAAGGTGCCATCTCGATATTGGCCTGGTAACTGCTATTATACGTGAACTCTACCAGTGACATATATTGGATCTAACTACCTTCAAAATCTAGCACACATGCTTGAAGCATATCCTCAAGTGTTTGGATCATCCTTTCTGTCTGCTCATCAGTTCGAGGATGGAAAGCTGTGCTAAATGATAATTGAGACCCCAAAGCCTCTTGCAAACTTCTCCAGAATCGCAATGTAAATCATAAGTCTTGGTCTGAAACTATAGATATTGGCACACCATGGGATCGAACTATCTCCTGTATGTATAACTCTACTAATCTATTCATAGAGTAGTTGATTTTAATAGGGAGAAAATGAGCGGTCTTCGTCAATCGATCCACAACCACCCAAATAATGTTCTACCCATGCAACGCCGACGGTAGCCCTGTGACGAAGTCTATAGATATATGATCCCACTTCCACTTCAGGATGTGGAGTGGCTACAACTGTCTCGCCAGTCTCTGGTGCTCAGCCTTTACCTGCTGGCACGTCAAATACTGCTCCACAAATTTTGCTATTTCCCTCTTCATACTACTCCACCAGAAAGATTCTCGGAGGTCCCGATACGTCTTAGTACTTCCTGGATGCACCGTGTAAAGGGATCTATGAGGTTCTTCTAGGATAGTCTTCCTAATCTCAGCATTTGTAGGTACGCACAGTTTGGTATGAAATCTCAGAGCTCCATCATCTGAAATACTAAACTCCTCCTCCTGTCTGTTCTACACTTTATCTATCAATTCTACCAATTTTGTATCATCCCTTTGAGTAGCTTTGATCCTTTCCTGCAAGGTAGGCTATAACACGAGGTTGGCAATAAATGCTTAATGATCATCCTCTACTAGCTCCACACCGAGCCTCTCTAAATCCATCTGAATTGGATGCCGAATCTCCACTGCTGACAATGTTGCTTCCAACGATTTTTGGCTTAAAGCATTAGTTACCATGTTTGTTTTCCCTGGGTGGTAGCCGATGATACAATTATAATTTTTAATGAGTTCTAGCCATCTTCTTTGCCTCATATTTAGTTATTTTCGAGTGAAGAAATATTTCAAACTTTTATTATAAAGACTCAAAAAATTTTGATTATTTAAAATAATAAGAAAGATAACAAAAGGAAAAGGGGAAATAGAAGAAAGGGGAAAAGAAATTTTAAAAGGGTAGCAAGCAGGTGCTTGTCGACAAACTGGATTTTCTCGTCAACGAGCATTCTTTTGAGCCTTGTTGTCGAGTATGCATGTCTCGTCGATGAGAGTTTACCGATAGAGGTTCTCACATTTCTAAATTTCATTGACGAGCTCTCGGTTTCGTCCACGAGCGGTGTTCTTAGGGTCGTCAATGAGTTCAGATGTCTCGTCGATAAGGCCACGCGGCAAGTTGCCTATGAATAGGAAAAAAAATTAGATTTTCAGTGGAAGAATCCATTTTCCCTTTTGTTTCTCTCTCTAAACACGGTTCCTCTACCTTCTCTCTTCGATTACGGGTTGGATTTGATGGTTTGATGATCCGGAACCACCACGAGGTTCATAGGATCGTTCTTTACAAAACTACGGGAGCTGATTGTTGATTTGGGGTTTTGGGGAAACATCCCAAAATCAGGGTAAGTGAGTTATTTTGGAGTTTTCTTAACAAATATTGTTATTTGGAGCTTAGGATGTACTAAATGGGTATTTTTCTAAGATTTGAGTAAGTTGTAATTTTTGGAATATAGGGTCTCGTTTTGTTTGGTTTAGGTAGGAACCTTGAGGAGTAGGTAAGGAAAATATTTTATAACAACATTTTTATTAATTTTAAGCCAGCTAATTTTGGGTATAAATTCTACATATTTAGGTATAATTTTCTGAATCGTGCAGGTATTGTAAATATTGTTTTTAATTATATATTATATTGGAAAAAATCGTGTGGCTTGAAACCATTTTTTCTTATTAAATGATTGTGAGTACTATGGAATGATGAATCATTATGATTGCGAATATTGTTGGGTTGCAAACTCTGTTTGGTTGAAAATACTGTCTGGTTGTGTATACTATGGTAGATGTGTGTTGTGATTGAGTGGTTATTGATTGTGCTGTGGTTCATGTAAATTGCGATATAACATTGACAGTGGTATGAGAAGGTCATTATATCGTACCTGATATAACCATCATATAACATTGGCAGTGGTATGAGGAGGTCGTTATATGGACATTTATATTAGGAGGTAAACATTGACAGTGGTATGAGGAGTTTGTTTACCTATTTACGATGAACATGGTGTTTGTGTTGTAATTTATGTGATAGTTAGTCTTGTGTGGACCATGTAACTCTTGTGTGGTTTGATTAGTCCTGTGTGGACCAGTCCTGTGTGGACATGTATATTGTATGTATGATAGTCCTGTGTAGACCAGTCCTGTGTGGACATGTATTTTCTATATGGATGAGAGTCCTGTGTGGACGTTGTATTCTGTGTGTTTATGGACCCTGTGTGGGTATAATTGAAGACCATGTGGATTATCTTGTGTGGTTTGATTGTGGTATGCATATATGTGTGGAATTCGGTGAAATGATTGGCATTGATTGTAAGTAACTTTAATTAAGTATTTACGGTAAAGTAGATTACTCCACCCAAGGGCTTGTTGAGGAAGGCAAGTCGCAATAACCCGAAAAAATATATTAAAAAATTAATTAATTAGAAAAATTAAAATTAAGAGTAATTATTGATTAGTTAATAAATAAATTAATTAAATAAACAAATAAAAGGAATAAAAAAAATTAAATTAAAATTATTTATCTTAAATCAATTAATTAATTATTATATCTTCTTAAAGTAAGTAAAGGAAAAAAAAGAAAGAAAGAAAGGGATAAAGAAGCTTACCTAAAGCTTCTACAATTGCAGAGAGAGCTTCTACGCTCTCTCTCGTCTTGTTCTCTGTCTCCGTCTCTCTCTCTCCCCTCATTTTTTGATGGATATTCGACTGATCGAGAAGTGAAAGGTGCTATTGGATTCCTAACTCCGCCACCGACATTTCTATTTGAGCGGATTTGTCGTGGGAGCATAAGCACCAATTTTTGGGATAAGGCAATTTTTTCCTAATTTCTTAATTTCTCGTTAAATCTACTGTTAAATCGATGATTAGGCACCACCACGGGGTCCTAGTCGTGATCGTCATCATTTTGACATGAGTAAATTACCAATTGGGGTTTTCTAAGCCCCACTTCAAAGTGAGAGTGGGATTTGAAAAATTTGACAAATTGGTTATATTTGAGGGTATAATTGTTTATTTGGTATTTAAGGGCTTAGGAAATACTAAAATAGTATTTTATTTAGAATTAATTTAATGAAATTAGGATTTTTGATTCAGAGTCTGGGTGAGTGCTGCAGGTATTTTTCGGGGTCCCTGTTGGCGTAGTTCAAGAAATCAGGTTAGGGGAAAAATATATATTAAACCAGATTTTTTATGAATTTAAAGAAAAATAAATTGTGTTATATATACGTGTATATGTTTCGATATGAGTTTAAAATGCCAACTATTTAAATTATGTTTTTCCAAGTTTAGGGTTGTTTATTAGATACGTATATGCGAAAATGAACTGATGAAAGTGGAAAATATTTTCAGGATAATTTTGTAAGAAATGAAAGATATATTTTCAACATATAAACGTTAAATGTAGGTTGACTTATTTTACAAGAAATATATGTATGAATTTTGTTACTAAATTGTGTGGCATGAGCAAAATAGAATTTTTTATGGAACTATGTTATATATATGATTTGCAAGATATACTAGAAAATGAACTAAGTATGAAAATGATATATGAAATATACTGCATGTGAGTGTTAATGCAATCATGGAACTAACCACAGCTGAAAAGATGCCGACCACGGCTGAAAGGATGCTGAAGCTAACCAATCACGACTGAAAAGATGCCGACCATGGCTAAAAGGATGCTGAAGCTAACCAACTATAGCTGAAAATATGCCGACCATGGCTGAAAGGATGCCGAAGCTAACCAACTAAGGCTGAAAAGATGCCGAACAACTACGACTGAAAAGATGCCGAACAACCACGGCTGAAAAGATGCCGAACAACCACGACTAAAAAGATGCCGAGACTAACCAACAATGGCCAAAAAAGTGCCGTGAATGTTATGAAATGAAATGAAAATGAAATGGAAAAGAACGAAATGGAAATGAAATGTGATATATGAACAATGCAAAATGGGAAAAGTCATATAAAGTGAAACGCTATGAAATGTCAAAGCTGAGAACATGAACAGATGTATTATGGTATTATTAGTATTTATACTAGTAGAACATGTTACGTTTGGGCGGGGCGTACTTTTTGCCCGAGGGCTTGTTGAGAAATGTGAGTGCCCTGGTTGTATCAGGTGTAGTAGTAGTCTGCATAAAGTGCTAGGGCAGAGGGAAACTACTTGTATGGGCGGGTAGATTTCCCCATTCTTAGGAGCCTTCGCCGGTAAACTTTTGGTATGAACTGTGTGAGTACGAGATTAATTTATCACCTAAGGGCTTACTGAGTAAGGTGAGTGCCCTGATATGCTTTAGCTGTGACCTTTGGGTTTCCTAATGTATCAGAGCAGAGGGTTGCTACTTGTATGGGTGGGTAATTACCCCTATCCTTAGGTAATCTCGTGTGTAAAATATTTTGCATGTGATTGATTAGGTTCAAAGAATGATTTCAGAAATTATGTTAATGATTTTTAAATGTTAAATAATATGTTGTTATATAAACTCATGTTAGCCACACACTGTTTTAATATATTTTTTCTTCCCTTACTGAGATGTGTCTCACCCGAATATAAATGTATCTTTTTTAGGTCTTCCACGTGATCGAGCTTAGAGAGCTCGAGGTCATTATAACATTTTTTTGAGTTATAGAAATAAAGGGTATAATGTTGATAATATTTTGGGATGTATAAAATTTATATTTTATGTTTTATGTTTTAAGTCTTCTAGATTTTATGAATGGTTGTGAAACATATTGGTGTTGTGAATACTGGAAGTGTAGGTTATGTTTTTGGAGATATGTATATATTTGAATATAAGTGGATGATTAATTTATTATGGTTGGTAGATAGATTTAGTAAACTATGGTATTATATAATTGGAGATTATATTTATGTTTTTCGCTGCGTACATGATATTAGAATGTGGATTATCAGGTAAATGAATGGATTAGTAGCACTCCGGCCCACATAGAGGGTTGGGGCGTTACACGAGTACTCTGGTAAATATTTGTGGATACCAGAGTAGAGGGAAGCCACTTGTATGGGCGGGTGACCTTCCCTATTCTTAGAGACTTTATCTGGGTACATAACCCGAGAGCTTACTGAGAAAGGTGAGTGCTCTAGTGTTAGCACTAGAGCAGGGAGAATCTACTGATATGGGCGGGTAGACTTCCTTATTCTCGGGAATTATCAGTAATAATTATGTATGTGCGTAAGTGATTGGGTGACAGAGAAGTTGACGATGGTGTGTTTATGAATGTAGTTACTTGGATGCTATGTGTAATAACCCGGATAATTATTGGAATTAAATAATAAAAAAAGGGAGGGAAAAAGAAAGTCTTATTAGGCTTGTTGACGGACGCGTGTCTCGTCGAAGAGAGTTTACCGAGGGGCTATTTTCGGGGGCCTGAAATTCGTCGATGAGGGTTAGGTGCTTGTCGACGAACTTTCTTCTTGAACTCGTCGATGAGGTGACGTGGCTCGTCGACGAGGCCATATGGCGAAAGGTCTATAAATAGTATAAAATCGGGTTTTAGTGAGAGAAAATCATTTCTCTCTTTTATTTCTCTCTCTAACTCGGTTCTCTCTCCTTCTCTCTACAATTCTTGCCCCAATTCTCCTCGTTTTGACGATCAGAAACCGTCACGTTGATCCTGGGGAGATTCTCTACAAGTCTACCGGAATAGATTGTTGGTTTGGCCAACTTAGGCACCATCCCAGAATCAAGGAAAGTAGATTATTTGGACATTTTTAGTTTTATTAGACTTATTTGAGTTTAAATTTTAAATAATATGGGAATATACTAGAATTTTGTGAAATAAATCAAGATATTATATTTTCAGGAATATAGTGTTTTGGGACCCAGCAGACATGGGTTGGGGACCTTAGTGAATATTTTCAGGAGTCCAGGTAAATTATAATTCAGAAAATTTATGAGTATGTAGGTTCGGGGAAATATAGTTGATTTATTGGAAATATGCATATGTGTATTATTTCAGGATTTTGGGGATAGTACGTCGTCAGTGTGAGAATTAAGTTGGAGGCGAGCCTCCCAGCCAGTTAGGTAAGGGAAATATGCTATGTTAGGAAATTCAGAAATATTATTAGAAAAATTATAGTATTTGTTTATTAAGGTACAGAGTATAAAATTATAAAGTTTTACAGATTTCAGAACATGAGTTATATTAATTGTGTGGCCTGAGTAGATATTTGCTTGATACAGAATTTATGTAGCTTTTCAAAAAATCATGATTTACAGTGCATATATAGACAAATATATTTACCAGACATATATTTTATAGATATTATACAAACCAATATTTTCAGTAATTACATAATGCCATGCTTTCCAAAACCATAACACTCATATATTACAGATTATTCAGTTAGATATTACAGTCAGATATCACAGTTATTTTAGTCAGATATTATAGTATTTTCAGATCAAATTTATAGTGTTATGATTATTTTGGAATCATGATGAAAACAGTAGGATATATATGGAAATAGTATATATAGTATCAGACTCTAATGAATCAAGTTATGTTCAGTTAGCAGAACATGGTATCGTTGCTATTATCAGATCAGAGTGCAACCACATAACTTAGATAGTATGTGGATTCCGTCACCCATGCCTATGGAGAGATTGCAGTCTCCCCAGTATACTGGGTTAAGGAGGCCGATTTGATGAGGTAGTTATCAGTTCCGAGCTTAGGAGAGGTTGTAGTTTGGCTGGATTGAGGATTGGTAGAGTATAATTGACTTACCTGGTAGGCCAACCAGGATTAAGTCCAGCCTACGGGCCGCACAACCTTGTCATGAGGGGTTAAATCATGATGTACAGTTTTTTAGGGTAAAATCTTAGTTATGTATATGTATACAGATTTACAGAATATCAGCGCTATAGTATGATACTAGAAGTATGAAAAGTAGAAAACTCAGATATTACAGTTATACTTTAAACTACGATAAATGCGAGTTATACTATATATTGATTTACTAGTTTATACAATTTCAGATATTAACATTATTATATTTATGAAACTCAGTCGCCACACACTAGTAATAGCAAATTTCCTCTTATTGAGCATTGTCTCATCCTAGTGGTTTAACATTTTTCAGGTGATCCAGTTAGGCGAGCAGATTAGGCTCGCAAATAGAGAGATCTTTTGTACTGCCCTATTTTATAGGGTAAGTTTATTCAAGGGATTATATTTTTAAGCAAATAATACTGGGGTGATGTGTAATATGTATACATCGTTTAGAAACATTGAATTTTGGTATTGTAAATATGGATGTATGACTTTATGTTTTCCGCTGCATAGGTGTGTCAATTTAAGTACAGGGAATACCTCAGTGCCATTTGGGCCTTGAGATGTTATAACAGGTATTACAGGGGTATCAGAGTAAATTATATTTTATATGAAAAAAAATGGTGTAATTTTTGGGTCGCTACACTATGGATAGTGGAATACAATTGTGTGTATATTTTAATTATATATTAAACACTTTAGCCACACACTGTTGTAAATTATTTCTTCCTTACTGAGAGGTGTCTCATCCCATCGATTTAACAATCTTTTCAGGTCTTCCAGGTGATCGAGCTTAGATAGCTCCAGGGTGGGGTTAGTTTTTGTGAGTAGACATCAAAATGGATATATATTTAGTTTTATGTTTAATATATATTTTGTGAGTAGACATCAAAATGGATATATATTTAGTTTTATGTTTAATATATTTTATTCAGGTTTTGTAATATGGAGAATGTGGTTGTACTTTAAGTGTTTGTTTATGTGAATATAGAATTCTAGTATTTTGTTTGAGGTTATTTAAATTATTTTTGCTGCGTGAATGGTATCAGAGACGCGTGTTGGTCTCATAACACTCCGGGCCCCACGTGGTGGGTCTGGGGTGTTACATTTATGGTTGGTGAAGATCTTATATCCCCCAACATAAAGATAATGCCTCTAGATCTTTAGAGCATATACCACTGTAGCTAACTCTAAATCATGTACTGGATAGTTCTTCCCATACTCTTTAAGCTACCACGAAGCGTAAGCAATAACCTTCCCATGCTGCATCAACACGCACCTGAGTCTCTTCTGGGACGCGTCACTATATATAACAAATCCATCCTCCCCAGATGGAATAGATAATACCGGTGCACTGACCAGCCATTGCTTCAATTCCTAGAAGCTCTGTTCACACTTGTCAGTCCATTCAAATCTCATATTTTTCCTCGTAAGCCGCGTCAGTGGACCCAATAATCTGGAAAAGCCATCCACAAAACGCCTGTAGTATCTTGCTAGACCTAGGAAACTCTTGACCTCCTGAACGTTCCTCGGTCTCCCCCAACTTACCATTGCTTCTATTTTACTCAGATCTACTAATATGCCATCCCTGGAGATTACATGCCCAAGGAAAGTAACCTGCCTCATCCAAAATTCACATTTCTTGAATTTAGCATATAACTTCTTTTCTCTTAATACCTGCAATACTAGCCTCAGATGATCCTTGTGCTCCTCAAAACTCTTCGAGTATACCAGTATATCATCAATAAATACCACAAAAAACTGGTCTGAATACTGATGGAACATCCGATTCATTAGGTCCATAAATACTGTGGGTGCGTTAGTCAGACCGAAAAACATTACCAAGAACTCGTAATGCCAGTATCTGGTTCAAAAAATTGTCTTTGAAACGTCCTCTGCTTTTACTTTCACCTTGTGATATCTCGACTAAAGGTTAATTTTGGAGTAGACCTGGGTCCCCTAGAGCTGATTAAATAAATCATCAAATCTGGGAAGAGGATATTTATTCTTGACTGTCACTTTATTTATCTCTCTATAATCAATGCACATCCTCATAGTCCTGTTTTTCTTCTTTACAAACAGAACTAGTGCTCCCCAAGGCAACACACTAGGCTTGATAAACCCTTTATCGAATAACTCCTGCAACTGGTCTTTCAATTCTTTCAATTCAACTGAAGCATCTTGTAGGGTACTTTAGATATCGGTGTTGACAATGGTAGTAAATCCACGGCAAATTTAATCTCTCAATTTGGGGGTAAACTAGGTAACTCCTCTAGAAAAACATCTAGAAATTCTCTTACTATTGGAATATCACCCCATTTCAATTCTTCCTTTGACATCTCCTTTATATAAGCTATATACCCCTGACAACCACCCTGAAGTAGCCCCCTCACCTAAATGGTCAACACTAACTGTGGCAAGGCGTGTATACGTTTTCCCATGAACCTGAATTCCTGCTCACCTAGGGGTCTGAAAATTACTTCTTTTCGATGGCAATCAATGCTGGCATAATTAGCTGCTAGCCAGTCCATACCCAATATCACATCAAACCCCTGCCTATCTAACACCATGAGATCGGCTGGTAATACCTTCTCTTGAATGCCCATTGGATAATTTTTAAGTACCTTCCTACACCTCACTACTGATCCAGTTGGCCTGGCTACTGGAAATTCAACATCTAATAGTTGTGCCTCAACCCTAGATAATTTAACATATCTCGACAACATAAAAAATGGGTGGCACCTGAATCAAATAAAACATCAGATTTATAAGGTAAAGTAAGAATACTCGTAGCAACGTCTTTGGCAGCCTCAACATCTCCCGACGTCAGCGTATAGACCCTCGTTAGAGCTGTATTCCTTTGCTGGCCTCCACAGGGTGCCTGATAACCTCCCTTGAAAGGTTTGTGAATTGGTGCATGGGTTGGCAATCCCTGACATGATCGTGCCATATGATCGGGTCTCCCACACCGATAGCAGACGTTCTCTCCCATCCTACACTCACCCATATGCCTCCGGCCACATTTGGGACAGATGGGATAAGTCTGCTCACCCTGAAAACCATAGTATCCTGTCATCTGTCTCTGGCCTCCACTTTACCGGTCTCCACTCCCGGAGCCCCGGCTGGGACCCACTTGAAAACCCAGAGGCATGGGCCTATTTCTCTAGATTGGTGCTCTCACATCTCTTTGTTTGCCCTCTTCTGCTACTGTGGCCCTATGAACCAGTTCAGAGAAGTCTTGCATTTTTAAAACTGCTACTTGTTTATAGATTTCTGGCCTCAAGCCCCCTTCAAACATCCTCGCCTTTTTAATCTCATCTGAGATAACATAGGGGGCAAAGCATGATAACTTGATGAAATTCGCCACATACTGCTGAACCATGAGATTTCCCTAAGTCAAATTCAGAAATTCTACCACCTTAGCCTCTCTGACACTGGCGGAAAAATATCTATAAAGAAATACCTCCTTGAATTAGCTCCAGGTCATAGCCATTGGTATGGGCCTTTACTCCTCCAATAACTTAATAGCTGTCCACCATATCTTGGCCTCACCTATTAACTTATGCGTGGCGTAGAGAACCCTTTGCTTATCGGTATAGTGAAGCACCGTCAGTACTTTCTCGATCTTCTACATCCAGTTCTTAGAAACTGCAAGATTAGCTCCTCCTGAAAATGCTGGAGGGTTCATCTTGGTAAACTTCTCTATTTACACCCCTAGGCAGTAGATGGGCCTCCCTGCTCCTTGGAGTTCTGTGAAATCTCAGCCATAACCTGCTGAGCCACGCTGCGCAAAACAATATTTGAATCCCCGCCACCCATACTAGAAGGCTTTGCACCATCATTGTCGCTAGCGTGAGCACTACTACCTCCAGGGTCCATCTTGCAATAATACCGAATTATTCTGAGAATCTAAACCTCGTATTACTATCCTTACATTAATATAACTAAAATATTCTCATACACCTATTACTAATTTAAGGTCTAGTCCTACCATATGGAAATAGAAACCGACGATAGTTTTCTATGGTTTTCCTGAAATCGTCACCCTAAGGAAAACACAGAAACCACCTCGAAATTCCCACTTCCAGACTGCAGAACAGAACCTTAAATTTTCATTCTAATTCCTAACAACTCACTGAAATTCTATTCTATCCCAATTCCTATCCTTATCAAAATTCTATCATATATTCTGATATTGTTTTTTGCTATATTCTGGTATTGTTTTCCATTATACACTAATAGTATTAGTGACGAATTTATAAGTATTAGTGACAGATTTAATTCTTCACTAATACCCTGATTTTTTGTAGTGTGTATATATATATATATATCCAAACTCATCATTCCAAATTCAGAATAATAACTATATTCGCCTTTCCTAGGCCAACATATTTCTTTATCCATAAAATTCTAAACTACTAATTATTTATCAATATTATTTGAGTTTTTGAGAAAACACCCGCTGGAATCTTCAACCCATGTCTGTGGTGTTTAGAAACCCAAACCCTGAAATCGCAACACCCTAATTTAATCAACTCAAACACCAGTATATTTCCTTCTTATACAAAATCTAAGTTCAGAAAAGCTTGATAACTACAAAAACCCTAAAATAACCTACTTACCTTGATTTTGGGATGATTTCTCCGGCTAAGTTGTAGAGAATCTCCCCGAGATCATCGTGGTAGCTTTTGATCATTGAAACGGGGAAAAACGAGGCCAAAATCTTAGAGAGAAGTGAGAGAAACCGTAGATAGAGAGAGGAAGTAGAGAAAGAAGTGGTTTTCTCACTGAAAATGTGATTTTTGCACTTATATAGATGGATGGCCACGTGGCTTCGTCGACGAGACACGTCAACTCGTTGACGAACTGAAGAAGGTAGTTCATCGACGAAGGTGAAGAGCTCGTTGATGAGCCAATGGGTCCAAATTCCCCCCTCTCGGTATCTCTTCATTGATGAGACACTAAAACTTGTCGATGAATACTACATAGGAATTTGTCGACGAAACCAGGGCGTTCGTCGACGAACCCTGCTTCGTCCCTTTTAATTTTCCTTTCTCTCTATTATTTAATTATTATAATTTTTGGGTCTCTACAAGCAGCTCAGAATTTCAGTAATTCTCAGATTGCAAGAGTGAGCAAGAGAGAGCTTTGAGAGAACAAGAAAGCTTTCAACTTAAGAGCAGATTTTCAATTGCTTGGTGTTAGTTTTATTTATGAAAACATGTATTTATAGGCTCAAAAAGGTTAATTTGTGGTTCCCAAGTTTACTTGGAGTATTTCCCAAGTTTTTACAAAATTTGGGGCATAAGAAACTTAATTTTGAATTTTAAAATTTTTTAAAAATATAGCCATTAAAAGTGTTTAGGCGCCTGAAGTTTCGGGGTCAGTCGCCTGAGCTTCTTTAAAATAGTGAAATTTTAACTCAAAATAGGGTCAGACACCTAAGGTGACAAGGGTTAGTTGCTTGAGCCTACACTGCCTCTTCAGAAACTCATTAGGAAAATATTCAGGCGCCTGAGCTTATTCTTCAGTTGCCTAAGGAAAATCTTCAGGCGCTTGAGCTTATACTTCAGTCACTTGAATAGACACAATTTTTGTTTTTTAGTTCAGTTTTCAAAAACACCTAGCTCTCTTGCTTTGTTACTTATAAAAACATTTTCTAGGGTTTTTAAAACTAATGAGCTTCAAATCATTTCAACATGATATTCACTAAGAAGTATTTACATAATTCAACATAAAACCTTGAAAAACTCTAAGCTTGAAGTCTTCATGGTGTCTTTGCTTTGAATCCTCTTAGACTTGAGCTTGAGTTAGCTTTAGGTTTCCACATGCTTTTGATCATTTTGGTTCATTGAGCTTCCTTTGGATCACTTTGAAAATGAGTGTGGCTTTATGGTCCTTGGTGATCTTGAACTTGCATTTCCTTTGATATTTTGAACTTTGTCAATTAAGCATTCTTGAAATTTCATCACTTAACAACACATGTTAAATCAACCTTCATTTGTTATCATCAAAACGAGATTCGAAAGCTATGTTAGGTCAACAATGAACATATGTTAAATGTGCTTAAATGAAAATTCATCCTTGCCTTTAAATGCATTTATGTGTGCTTGAGATTATACTGGGGGAGTTTAAGCCCCATCCTTGAAAAAGGATTAGAATCACCTAACCCATGGACTCACATTATTTCTATTGTTTCTACTTTTTGAGTTCGAAGCCTTTCTAAATACCTTGAACATCATATTGTGTCTCTACTGAATATCTTTAATATGGATTGTTCTGCGTACACATGAACACCATGCTTGACTTATTGTTTGACTTTTAGCGCATGTGTGTTTAGGGACATTTTACTGGTGAGATTTATTGGTCTAATATATATTTAGTAAAATCTGAAAAGAGTACTTATACTGTTTAAACTCTTAAACTTTTAAAATTTGTTTCAGTATAAGTTGCTAACAGATTCTAAACACATATTCAAAATTGATAGGAGGAGCATTTTTTTTTTTTTGTTAAATCTCTATCTTTTGTGCTCACCTAAGCTTCTTACTTAGATCTATTTTGAAGTCATCTTGTGGCATGTGCTTAAATGTAAAAATGTTGTTATTGGAAACCTTAATTTGAAAATTTTTTTTCCACAGGTTCTTTGAGTATGCCATATGATCCCTATCTCTGGATTTATATGGTTGCATTTTTTTGGTCATATATTGTGTTGTGCTTAAATGCTTAGCCAGGAAAATGATACTTGTTTGAACTTTCTATTAAATTCTCTTTTTCAGCAAGCCTTGCCCCCAGTTTTCATTGAAAATCATAAGAGGATATATATTTTATACATATATTTATTTATATACATATTTCAACGCAAGAAATGAACCTTCATAGAATACATCTTGTTTCTTGCTTGTGTGTTTTTAATGCCTTCATGACTTATGCTTTCTTTGTATTAAAATTTTATGTCATGAAATCTTTTAAGGGTGTTGCATTGCATAACTGGTTCATGGATTTTACATGAAATGCATGTGAACTAGTTAGACCAATCCTTTACTCAAACCTTCACTTGCTTTCATATGCCGCATGCTTTGCATTCATATATTTTTTTTTGACAAGTCTTATGAAATGTTTAAATTGCAATCGTTTGTGTATATTTCTGGCCTGACTTTGTTCTTCATGTCATTTTTATTTTGAATGACCAAGTATTGTTTTATGAAAAATAAATGGCAAAAACAAAAAAGGGAGAGTATTTTCTGAACAAATTGAAAATTTTTTCAAAAAGGGGAGTTCTCTTTGCTAAGTATGTTTTAAATACTCAAAATGTTTTCTACTTAACTTAGCCCTTTTGCTTATGACAAAATGGGGAGAATTTTATGAGTAAAATGTTTATGACCAAAAGAGGAAGTTTTTTTTTTAGGGGCAAATCATATAGGGGCAAATATCTGAGCTTGTGCTTGAATGCTAAAATTAAATGCATGATCATTTGCAATATCTTCTTTCATGAATATGCCTGAACTTTACTATTTATATCTTCTATGCATATTGTTGGGGGGGGGGGGGGGGAGCCTTTTCAGGCTGTACCCATTTTACTCTTATGTGTTTATCATCATCAATAGAGGGACATTATTGGCCTTTTGAGTCCGATCTATGTTTTGATGTTGACAAACACAAGTGTCTCATGTGTGTGTCTAGTATTTTGATCAGGTTCATTATTTGGAATGCACACACAAATGAGGAAGATGGAAGTCAGAAAGAATTTAAAACTCACATCATCCTGGCTGTTCCATGCAAACCTGAAGAGTAGAAGAAGAAGACATAACAGTTCTATTTTTATTGCATTTAATTTTTATCTTTGGTCTGTAATAATGCATGCATCTACATGCTATGAATTGATTGCTCAGACGACCTTAGATTGACCCTAGGGACCAACACTTTTCACATAAGAACTTTTTCTTAAATAACTAATTGGTTAGGGTCAAAGATAGAGCTAAAATGAATGATCGATGCTGGATTTTTGGGCTTAATTAAAAAGGCTAGGCCATAGTATGACCTTAGGTTCCTAAGCATTTCATGAAAAATCCCTTGAACTAAAATGCCATACCTATATGAACAAAGGAAACTTTTAATCAAAATCTGGACCTAAATTTACTTTGAAAGAGCTTCGGGTGACCGAACCTAGGAGGTTATAAATGTCTTGGTCAACCAAACTAGTAAGAAGTCAACAAGTTTGTTGAATCAGGTGTAATATCAAGAGGGGGGGGGGTGAATTGGGTATTTAAAAATTCTAAGGCACTTAGTTACCTCTTAAACTCTTCTTATAAATTTGCCAACAATTTCCTATTACTCAATTATGTATGTGTATGGCTATTCAATCTATGCATGCATTGTACACAATTTAAATGCAATACTGAAAATAAGGAGTAAAGGGAAGAGAGAAGACAAACGCAGTTTTACGAGGTTCAGCCGTCTTGGCCTACATCCTCGCCTTGAGCAACCACTCAAGGATTCACTAAAACCCTGCTCCTTAAAGTGGGACAGAGCTTCCCTTACAATCCGTTACTTACAAGAGATACAATTTCCTCCTATTTCACTGCTTACAAGAGGTACAACTTCCTTCTCACACCTGGTTCACAACTCGAACCGTGTTTACAATGAAATTTGAAAATAACACTCAAAACAATGCTTCTAACAAAAGCTTGTGAGTACAATTCAATTTCCTAGCACATTAACATATGATATAACTTGAAGGTCAAGAATGCATGAAAAACGAAACAATCGTTTGATGTATGATATGCTTCAACACACAAATTCTTATTTAATCAAAAACTCCCAAGTAAAGTGATATTTGAAATGCCTTGAAGTCAACTAGGGTTTTTGATTCACTTTGTAAAGATACACAAGTATGTTTGAAGTGAGCTATTTAACAAAACTTTGACTTGAATACAACTCAACAAAAATCACAAAGTTTTCCTTCAAGTTCCAATATTTTAATCAAAGTAGGTTTTTCAATAAGAAGCCTTATGAACAATATATATATATATATATATATATATATATATATGTATTTATATACTTCTTGAATCACAAATCAATCAACCAAGTTAACAAGTTTTTCTTAAGACATGATCTTTTCAAAAATCAGTTTTTATATGTGAATACACACTCAAGATCAAAATCTCTTTCTAATGATAAACACGTAAAGAGATGAGAGGTTCTTGAAAAGTAATAACTTGAAAGATCAAACATTAATACTGGATTGAAGTTTAGTTGGATGAATGAATGCCCTTTGATTTCTGTAAAGATTTGCCTAAAGAAGATGGAAGAAGATTGAAGTGTAGACAATCAGCTCTAGGGTTTTCTCAAATCTTGCAATGAGATGTGTTCTTTTCTTGTTGTGTGTCTTAGCTTACTTCTAGGGTTTATACATTTAGTATATATAGTAAATGACCCTTAGGATTGATCTCAACTATTGGATCAATCAGATGGCTCGCTAGTTCACTTAATAAAAATTTGGTTTTTAGTAGCCCCGCGACTTCAGGCGCCTGAGGGTAAAGGTCCAGGCGACTGAAGTTCCTTAAGCCTTGAAAAATCACATTGGAATACAGGGTCAGGCGACCGAAGTAATGACTTCAGGCTCCTGAAGTGACTTTAGGCGCCTGAGGTTCCAAGGTCAGGAGATCGAAGAGCCTCAGCCAGGTTCTGTCTTCTCCATGCTACTAAACTTAATCTTCAACCAACTGAAGAAATTCTTCAGGTGCCAGAGGTTTGAGTTTAGGCGACCGAAGTCCCCATTTTCTCAAATTTTCATTTCTAATTAAAAATCTGCTTAGCTCCTTTTCTTGAGTCTTTCATAAAACATATTTTTCATGATTTTGAAAACATTTCAAGGTCCATGAGAGTTTCCTAATGATGTACATGAAATGCATGAATCCTAAAACCATTCTAAGTTATAATGAGCCTCAAATTAAATCATACGAAAATGTAAGTACATGAGTTCTAAATACCCTTTCCCAAGATATTCTTGAACTTTGCCGCTTGCATCTTGATTCTCGTACTCTTTGAGTTCCATGGATCTTGCCAAGATTTGTTAACTTTCCGTGCATGCTAAGTGTAAGTCTTGTTCACAAACTCAATGCACAGATCAAATATCAAGTGATTTGTTATTATCAAAACAAGATTGGACTCGTAGAGTCAACAAAGTTGACTTAGGCTTGGGCGACCAAACCATATTTGAACTAACAGTCCATGATCGACCGAACCTTAAAGTTAACTTTTCCCATTATCCCCGAGCGACTAAACTTGTAGTTCAAAATAAGCTCGGGCGACCGAATAGTGAAGTTCAGCAACCCAAACCATGGACTAGGCGCTTGAAGTCATGAATGAATGGAAAATCGCCCTAGGTTCAGTCACTCGAACTTGCATTCAATCACTCGAACCCAAGAACATACTTGTGTCTGTTCGGGCGACCGATCCTAAGGACCAGATGACCGAACCTAAGGACCGGATGACCGAACCTAAGGACCGGATGACCGAACCTCTCGGGTTAACTTGTTTTAGCCATGATAATTAGGGTAAAAGCTTAATTAAATAATTTTAAAAATCCCTAATATGTTCCTAATGGTCATAATTCTCAGAAAATCTATAAATACCCCATCATAACCTCAAATTAGCAACTTTGATTAACTCCTAAATCCTATTAAATTATTTTGTTAATCAAAGTTCTCCCAAACCATTTTTAATGCAAAATCTTTTTCTTTGGGCATTCATATTGTTAATCCATAGCTTTTACTCTAACTTAGGTTTTATCTTGAAAATCATTTTTTGAGAGTAGTTTTAAGATTTCTTCCTGTTATTTTTTCTTGATAAATTTTTTTTGGAAGAAATCCTTTAGTGCACAAATATTTTCTTTGAGCCTAGACTCCAAATTCTCCAAACATTTATATTAGCAAAAATTTTCGTTGGAGAACATAATAATCATTTTGATATTTTCATATGTTTATGTGTGCAATAATTATTTAGATCAACACTCTTCCTCTACTGAGTGCGCGAAAATTGAACTGGAGAGTCTCAGCCCCGTAAATGAGACAAGTTGGGCTTAGCCTTGTAATTGAGCTAGGGTTTGCCTTACCTCGTAAGGAAAGGTTGTAACGACTTCTGCTTCATTTTTTTAAGTGAGCAGGGATAGTATAATCCTTTGGGGGGGGGGGGGTATGCCCAAGGTGGGGACGTAGGTTGGTTTGGCCGAACCTCGATAACAAATCTTGTGTCGCTCTCTCTTAATCTCATTTAATTACTATAATTTAATTTCCACACGTGTATGCTTGTTTATTCATAGTTCCAATTATTTGTATGCACACCTTTATTTAAATGAGATATGCTGCATGTGTATGTTCACAATTATAGCTTAGTCATTTTACATATACAACCATAATTAAAATGAGACATGATCTGTGGTGAATCGGTGAAATGTTTAGATTATTCGAAATATTTTTAAAACCCAATCCCCCCCCCTCTTGGGATCACACAAATTCCAACAAATGTTAATGAGCTTGTCCATTTGCTTTCCTTCTATATGAAATGACAGTAACATGGTTTACAACAAGGCATGACATGATTGACATAACCAAGTGTATTCAATAAAACCATATATATAGCATTTTGTATATGCCAATGATATGTTAATGCCCTAAATAACCCCCACTTAAACCCTAATAAGTTAATTTGTCTCACCACAGTCCAAATTAAAGTGCCTATGTAATGCACGTGTGCAACGACCTGTTTTATCATGCCATTTTTTACTATCTATATATAGCTATAAAATCTCACAGCTCTGATACCTTCTAATATAAACCAATCCATCCTCATAGTCCAGATAGAGCCTGTGGAATCTAGAACTCAATAAACTACCTATGCAGCGAAAATCAGAATACATACAACCATGCCAATATATACAATACCAGAGTTTCAGAATTTTTCCCAAAATATACATACATAACCATTCCTAAAATACCCTCACCTGGACTTAGGGGCTACTAAAAAATGAATTCCCAAAAGCACTCACCCTACAGATAGGGCAGTACTGTAGTCCCCTCTACATGCGAGCCCGATCTGCTCGCCTAGTCGAATCACCTGAAAAATGTTAAATTACTGGGACAAGACAATGCTCAGTAAGACTAAATATGCTATTGCTAGTGTGTGGCAGATGAGTTTACATAATTGTAAAATTTGATTTAGAATTACTACAAATAACTAAGTCTGAGAAAACATATATAAATAATACACAGTATAACTCATACCTATGTTGCTTAAACATAAATTATTTTCTGAATTTTCGATTCATAATACTTCTAATACTCATAGGTATGACTATGTTTTTTGTAAATCTGGATATATATAATAACTGAGAAAACTTCCCTGCATGGATAACTGAAAGTAATGATTTAACCCCTCATGACAATGTTGTACGACCCGTAGGCGGGACCTATCACTGGCTGGCTAACTAGGATAAGTCAACTAAATTCCGATAGTTAGATCGGCCTTCTCAACCCTAACTAACGGGGAGCCTATCCACAACATAGGCACGATCGACTGTTGAAAATCCACATACTATCTAAGTTATATGGTTGCACTCTGAAATAATAATTGCTATGGCACCGTGCTTTGTTGACTGAATCTGGTCCATTAGGGTCTGATACTATATATATAACTGATATTTCTATATTACCGTTTTATCATGATTTTGAAATAAACATAACACTGTAAAACTGATCTGAATAATTTGAAAATCTGAATAATTGACTGAATATTTAATATCTTTATATCTGAATATCAGAGTGTCTGGGTGTTATGGTTATGAAATCATGGTATTTTGGAAATGCCGAAAATATATGTTTCTGTACGTATACTGTAAATCATGGTGTCTTGAAAATACTGTAAATCATGTTTCTGAATATTCTATAAAATTTCTATTTGTACGTATATTGGAATTTCATCATTCTATAGAATATGTATATTTCATGTTATTTTCTACTGATATACTGTAAAACAAGGTATTTGTAAACTATATAAATACTGTACTAATTTGTTACGAGCTCATGCTACACAATTAAATAATTAAATTCACATGCTTTGAAATCTGTATTTTCTGATATACTAATATTTTATGATCTGAATGATAATTTGGTAAAACATATAATTTATACTGATAACCATACTAAATTTCCTAGCATAGCATATTTTTCTTACCTGATAATTTAGGCTCGGCTACCAACGTTCTAATTACACTTCTAGCATTTATAATTCCATAACCCTGAAAATATTATACATATATATCTTGTCAATCAACTAAATACCTAGAATATTCTTCATTTTTTCATCTTCTGAATTATAAACTATTTAGTATTTACCTGGGCTTCTAAAAAGATATCCACTAGGGTCCTCAACTCATTCTTGCAGGGTCCCCAAAACACCCTAACCTTGAGAATATAATACCCTGATTTTACTTCACAAAACTCTAGTATATTCTCATATAATACAAAATTTAGGCTCAAATAAAATTGGTAATAGTAAAAATGCCAAAAAAATCTACTTACCCTGGTTTTGGGATGATTCCCAAACTTCTCAAATCAACATTTCGCTCCGACTATGTTGTAATGAATCTCCCCAGGTTCACCGTGTTAGCTTCTGATTGTCGAACCAGGGAGAGACGAAGTTGGAAACTTAGAGATAAGTGAGAGAAACTCATTTCTAGAGAGAGAAAATGAGAGAGAGAAATTCTTTTGCTAAAAATCCGTTTTGAGGTTTATATAGAAAGCTTGTCCACGTGGACTGGTCGACGAGACACGTTGCCTCGTCGACGAGTCACTTAAGGGATCTCGTCGACGAACACCATCTCTTCGTCGACGAGTTTCAGACCCTATAACAAGCTTCTTGGTATGTTCTCGTCGATGAGACACATGTCCTCATCGACGATCCCAAGAGTCTGCTTGTCGACGAGCACTTCTGCACCCTCTTATAAAATTCTTTTTCTCCACTTTTTTTTAATTACTATAATTCTTTGGGTCTCTACATTCTCCCATCCTTATAAAAATTTCGTTCTCAAAATTTACTATTTGTATTGAATACCATTCTTAACATAAAACATGTTACTTATTTTATTACTAACCCTTACTTATGGCGGAATACTACCGTGGTTACATAAGCAGTTCTGGGAGATTACAAATATACTCATAAAAGAAAATCCTCCCAAAATAAAAACACTACTTGTCCTATATTCTAAATTACAATTATACATTCGTCACTCTGCAATGAATAAAATAAAACTGTCATTATTTGAACTTTACAGATCTTTATTGTACCCCACTAAATAGGTGTGGGTATTTCTGTCTGATTTTTTCCTCAAGCTCCTATGAAACTTCTTCCATGGCATGATTTTTTCACAAAACTTTTACTAACTGAATTTTCTTACTACACAATTCCTGTTCCTTCCTGTCTAAGATTTGTAATGGAGTTTTCTCATAAGTTAGAGCATCATCGAATTCCAATTCTACATAACTGATGACATGGGAAGGATCTGAGACGTATTTCCTTAACATAGAAACGTGAAATACGTCATGTATTCTGAGCAAAGCTGGTGGTAAAGTTAACCGATAGACAACTAACCTAACCTTCTCAAGTATCTCAAATGGGCTAATAAACCTAGGGCTCAGCTTACCCTTCCTCCCAAAGCTCACGACTCCCTTCAATGGTGTTATTTTCAAAAACACATGGTCACCCACTTTAAATTTCAATTCTCGGTGTCGAGTATCTGCGTAGTTTTTCTGCCGACTCTGAGCTGCATTGATTCTATCTCGAATAAGCCAGACTTTATCATATGTCTGTTACACTATTTTTGGCCCCAAAAGTCGTCTCTCACCCAACTCATCCCAGTATAGGGGAGAACGACACATCCTTCCATAAAACGCCTCGTAAGGTGCCATGCCGATGCTAGCTTGATAGCTGTTATTGTAGGCAAATTCAACCAACAGCAAATATTGGGTCCAACTACCCCCGAAATCCAGCACGCATGCTCGAAGCATATCCTCAAGTACCTAGATCCTCCTCTCTGTCTAACCATTTATCTGAGGATGAAAAATAGTGCTGAATGCTAACTGAAACCCCAAAGCCTCCTACAAGCTCTTCCAAAATCGTGATGTAAAGCGTGGGTCTCGGTCCGAGACTATAGATACTAGCACTCCATGGAGTCGAACAATCTCCTAAATATAGATCTCTACCAATATATTCATAGGGCAGCTAACTTTAATAGGTAGAAAGTGAGCTGTTTTCATCTGCCGATCAATAACTACCTCGATGACATTCTGAGCATGCGGTGCCAGCAGTAGTCCAATAATGAAATCCATGGATATGTGGTCCCACTTCCACTCAGGGATGTAAAGTTGTTGCAATTGCTGTGTTGGACTCTGGTGCTTAACCTTAACCTGCTGGCACATCAAGCACTGCTGCACAAATTTGACAATCTCCCTCTTCATGCCACTCCAGTAGAAATACTCTCGCAAATTCCTATACATTTTAGTACTGCTAGGATGAACCATGTATAGAGATCTATGAGCCTCCTCTAAAATCGTTCTCCTAATATCATCATCTATAGGCACACACAATCTGGTGCGAAACCTCAGAGCTCCATCATCTGAAATACTGAACTCCTCTCCCTGACCATCTTGTACTCTGGCTATTACCTTTGCTAATTCTAGGTCTTCTTTTTGAGTAGCTTTAATTCTTTCCTGTAATGTAGGCTACACCATTAAGTTGACAATAAATGCTTGAGGATCACTCTCCATCGACTCTACATCGAGTCTCTCCAGATCCATTAGGATCAGATCCTGAACCTCCATAGCTGCCAATGTTGGTCCACTGATTTCTTGCTTAGAGCATCAGCTACCACGTTTGCTTTCCCTGAGTGGTAACTGATAGTGCAGTCATAATATTTAATAAGATCCAACCACCTCCTCTATTTCATGTTCAGCTCCTTTTGAGTGAAAAAGTACTTCAAACTTTTGTGATTAGAGAATATCTCGCATCTCTCACCGTACAAGTAATGCCTCCAAATCTTTAACACATGTACCACTGCAGCCAATTCCAGATCATGGATAGGGTAGTTCTTTTCATAATCTTTCAACTATTGGGAGGGATAAGCTACAAACTTACCATGCTGCATCAACCTACAACCCAACCTTTTCAAAGATGCGTCATTGTAAATTACATAGCCATCACCTCCAGATGGAATCGTCAGTATTGGTGCAGTGACGAGCCGCTGTTTTGATTTCTGAAAACTTTGCTTGCATTCGTCATCCCATGCAAATATGGTATTCTTCCTGGTCAGTCACGTCAAAGGCCTTGATATCCTGAGAATCCCTCTACAAATTGACGGTAATATTCCACCAGTCCCAAGAAGGTCCTAATATCCTGAGCTTTCCTCGGCCTTTTCCAATTTACCACTGCTTCTATCTTTCTAAGATCCACTAAAACTCCATCCCCTAATATAACATGCCCCAAAAATGCAACTTTCTCTAACTAGAATTCACATTTACTAAACTTGGCATACAATTTCTTTTCCCTGAGCGTCTGAGCTACTAGTCATAAGTGTGCCTTACGCTCCTCAAAACTCCTCGAGTAGACCAGTATATCATCAATGAAAACCACAACGAACTGGTCTAGATATTGATGAAAAATTCTATTCATCAAGTCCATGAATACCGTAGGAGCATTCGTCAGACCAAATGGCATAACTAGAAATTCATAATGTGCATACCTGGTCCTGAAAGCTGTTTTAGAGATGTCTTCTCCTTTAACCTTCACCTGATGATAGCTTGATCTGAGATCAATCTTAGAATAAACCCGTGTACCCTGAAGTTGATCAAATAAGTCATCTATACGGGGTAGAGGATATCTATTCTTAATGGTTACCTTGTTTATCTCCCTGTAATCTATGCATATCCTCACAGACCCGTCTTTCTTCTTTACGAATAACATTGGCGCTCCCTAGGGCAATGCCTTAGGTCTGATAAACCCTTTATTCAATAGATCTTGCAACTGGTCTTTTAATTCTCCTAATTTAGCTGGAGCCATATGGTAAAGAGCCTTAGAAATCGACGCTGTCCTTGGAGGTAAGTCTATAGCAAAATCTACCTCGTGATTAGGAGGCAACCTGGGTAGCTCTTCTGGAAAAACATCTGGAAATTCCTTTACCACAAGTGTACTGTCAAGCTTCGATTCATTTTCTGACACTTCCTTTACAAAAGCCATGAACCCCTGACATCCATCTAAGAGCAGTCTCCTCACTTGCATAGCTGACACAAACTGAGGTGGGGAACACACCTGTGATCCCACAAATTTAAATTCTTGCTTGCCTGGTGGTCTAAATATCACCTCTTTCAGATGACAATCGATACTAGAAAAGTTAGTTTCCAACCAGTCCATACCCAGTATTACATCAAATCCATGCATATCTAGCACAATCAGGTCAGCTAGTAACACCCTCCCCTAAATTTTTATTGGATACCCCCTGAGCACTCTACGACACTTCATCATTAGACCCTGATGGTGTAGCTACAAACATTTCCACATCTAATAACTAGGTCTTGTTTCCAGACAATTTAACATAGGCCGCAGAGACAAACGAATGAGTAGCACCTAAATCAAATAAAACAATAACTTGATATGGTAAAGCTTGTCAACGTGGACTCGTTGATGAGACACGTCGCTTCATCAATGAGTCACTGAAGGGATCTCGTTGATGAACACAGTCTCCTTGTCGACGAGATTTATACCGTAGAACAGGCTTCTCGGTAAGTTCTTGTCAACGTGACGCACGTCCTCGTCGACGATCCTAAGAGTCTGCTGTTTGATGAGCGCTTCTGCACTCGTCGATGAGGCCTTGCTGCACCCTCTTATAAAATTCCCTTTCTCCCCTTTCTTTTATTTTTTAATTAATATAATTATTCGAGTCTCTACATTTTCTCCTTCTTATAAAAATTTTGTCCTTGAAATTTACTACTATCTGTATTGAATACCATTCTTAACATAAAATGGGCTACTTATTTTATTATTAACCCTCACTTATGGCAGAGGAATACTGTGGTTACATAAGCAATTCCGGGAGATTACAAATATACTTATAAAAGAAAATCCTCCCAAAATCAAAACGCTACCTAACCTATATTTTAAATTACAATTATACATTTGTCACTCTGCACTGAATAAAATAAAATTGTCATTATTTGAACTTTACAGATCTTTACTGTACCCCACTAAATAGGTGTGGGTATTCCTGTATGATTTTTTCCTCAAGCTCTCATGAAGCTTCTTCCATGGCATGATATCTCCATAAAACTTTTACGAATTGAATTTTCTTACTACGCAATTCCCATTCTTTCTTGTCTAAGATATGTATTGGAGTTTCCTCATAAGCCTGAGCATCATTGAATTCCAATTCTGCATAACTGATGACATGGGAAGGATCTGAGACGTATTTCCTTAACATAAAAACGTGAAATACGTCATGTATTTTGAGCAAAACTGATGGTAAAACTAGTCGATAGGCAACTGACCTAACCTTCTCAAGTATCTCAAATGGGCCAATAAATCTAGGGTTTATTACATCAAATCCTTGCATATCTAGCACAATCAAGTCATCTAGTAACACCCTCCCCTGAATTTTTATTGGATACCCCCTGAGCACTCTACGATACTTCATCACTGACCCTGATGGTGTAGCTACTAACAATTCCACATCTAATAACTGTGTCTCGTTTCTAGAAAATTTAACATAGGCCGTAGAGACAAAGGAATGAGTAGCACTTGAATCAAATAAAATAATAACTTAATATGGTAAAATAGTAAAGGTACCTATCACTACATCTACGACAGTCTTAGCGTTTCCTAGCGTCAGAGCATAAACCCTCGTCGAGGCTACATTCCTATACTAGCCTCCATGGGGCGCCTGATAACCTCGCCGGTAGAATTAAGGAGCTGGGATTTGGATCGGTGGTCCTAGGCATGCTTGTGCCTTGTGGCCGGGTCTCCCATAATGATAATAGACGTCTTTCCCAGCCCGACACTCTCCCAGATGTCTCCTCCTGCACATCTGACACACAGGGTGGGTCTGCGCACTCTGATTCTCACGAGGTCCCATCATCTGCCTCTAACCTCCCCTATAATGGTCTCCTCTCCATGGGCTCCAACTAGAACCCTCCTAAACACCCTAAGGTGTGAGCCTCTTCCTCTAACTCTGAGCTGCGACGCCTCTCTGCATGCCAGTCTCAATAACCGTAGCCTTATCCACGACCTCTGCGAATGTCTGAGCTTGGAAATCGATAATCTAGTCCAACAAGTTCTGCCTCAGACCCTCTTCAAACTTTCTCGCCCTTTTCTTCTCGTCTGGTGCCAAATATGGGGCAAACTGAAACAACTCAATAAATTGAGTTGGGTACTGTGATACTGTCATCTACCACTGAACTAAGTGCATGAATTCTGCTGCCTTTGCACTCCGAATGATAGTAGAAAAATATCGCTCAAAGAAAAATTCCTTAAATCGACTCCACGTCATTGGCACAGGATCCGGTCTCTATTCCTCAATCAATCTCGCTGATCTCCACCAGCATTTTGCCTCTCCTGTCAGTTTGAACATCGCGAATACTACCTTCTATTCATCTATACATAAAAGCACTGCCAACGTTTCCGCAATGTCTTGGACCTAATTTTCAGCCACAATTGGGCTAGCTCCTCCAGTAAAATATGGGGCTTCATCCGCATAAACTGCTCGATTATGTAGGTACACTCCCTCGAACTCCTGGCCATCTCAACCATCACCTGTTGGGTGACGCTGTGCAATACCGCCTCTGTATTTCCACTTCCCATACTGGAAAGTCTTGCTCTATCACCCCCAGCATTCATACCACTGCTCTTTGGGTCCATCCTAAAAAGACAAAGAACACAATTTAAGGACCCTATCTCTTGTACAAATCTAATTTATTTCATCTAATCAAATTCTTATATTCATGATTAACTATCCTCCTTGATCTTAATTCAAAATCAAATCCTATAACCTAGGCACACAACTAGACAATAATTTGCTATGACTTTCCTAAAATCGTCACTCTAGGAGAGACACAGAAATGACCACGAAAATCCTATACCCAGAATATAGAACAAAACCTCAAATCCTTTCCTATACTCTGGTATTGCTTCTACTGCACTCTAAAGTCTATAAAACCTAGCAATCTAGGCTTTGATACCAAACTGTAACGACCTGATTTATCATGCCACTTTTTTTAATCTATATATAACTGTAAAATCTCACTGCTCTGATACCTTCTAATATAAACCAATCCATCCTCATAGACCATATAGGGCTTGTGGAATCTAGAACTCAATAAACTACGTATACTGCGGAAAGTAGAATACATACAACCATGTCAATACATACAATACGAGAGTTTCAGAATTTTTCTAAAAATATACATACATAACCATTACCTAAATACTCTCATCTGGACCTAGGGACTACTCAAAAATGACTTCCCAAAGACACTCACCCTATAGATAGGGCAGTACTGTAGTCCCCTCTACCTGCGAGCCTGATCTGCTTGCCTAACCGGATCACCTGAAAAATGTTAAATCACTGGGATGAGATAATGCTCAGTAAAACGAAATATGTTATTGCTAGTGTGTGGCAGATAAATTTACATAATTGTAAAATCTGATTTAGAAGTACTGCAAATAACATAGTATGAGAAAACACATATAAATAATACACAGTATAGCTCATACCTATGTTGCTTAAACATAAACTGTTTTATGAATTTCTATTCATAATACTTCTAATACTCATAGGTATGACTATGTTTTCTGTAAATTTTTGATATATATATATATATATATATATATATATATAATAACTGAGAAAACTTCCCTAGATGGATAACTGAAAGTCATGATTTAACCCCTCATGACAGGGTTGTGTGGCCCGTAGGCGGGACCTATCATTGGCTGGCCGACCAGGATAAGTTAACTAAACTCCAAAAGTCAGATCGAACTCCTTAATCCTAACTGACGAGGAGCTTGTCCACAACATAGGCACGATCGACTCTTGAAAATCCACATACTATCTGAGTTATGTGGTTGCACTCTGAACTGATAATAGCTACGGTTTATCATGATTTTGAAATAACGATAACACTATAAAACTGATCTGAATAATCTGAAAATCTGAATTACTGGCTGAATATTTAATATCTGTATATCTGAATATTAGAGTATTTGGGTGTTATGGTTTTGAAATCAGGATATTCTGAAAATGCCAAAAATATATGTTTCTATACGTATATTGTAAATCATGGTGTCTTGAAAATACTGTAAATTATGTTTCTGAATATTCTGTAAAATTTCTATCTGTACGTATACTGGAAATTCATCATTCTATAGAATATGTATATTTCTTGTTATTTTCTGATAATAAACTATAAAACAAGGTATTTGTAAACTGTATAAATATTGCACTAATCTGCTACGAGCTCATGGCACACAATTAAATAATTAAATTCACATGCTCTGAAATCTGTATTTCCTGATATACTAATATTTTATGATCTGAATGATAATCTGGTAAAACATATAATTCATATTGATAACCATACTAAAATTTCCTAACATAACATATTTCCCTTACCCGATAATTTAGGCTTGCCTACCAACGTTCTAAATTACACTTCTGGCATTTATAATTCCATAACCCTATAAATATTATACATATATATCTTGTCAATCAACCAAATACCCAGAATATTCTTCATTTTTCCATCTTTTGAATTATAAACTATTCATTATTTGCCTGGACTTCTTAAAAGATATCTACTAGGGTCCTCAACTCATTCCTGCAGGGTCTCCAAAACACCCTAACCCTGAGAATATAATACTCTGATTTTACTTCACAAAATTTCAGTATATTCTCATATAATACAAAATCTAGGCTCAAATAAACTTGGTAATACTAAAAATGCCAAAAAAATCTACTTATCTTGGTTTTGGGATGGTTCCCAAACTTCTCAAATCAACATTTCGCTCAGGTTATGTTGTAGAGAATCCCCCCAGGATCACCGTGGTAGCTTATGATTGTCGAACCGGGGAGAGACGGAGCCGGAAACTTCGGGAGAAGTGAGAGAAACCTGTTTCTAGAGAGAGAAATTCTTTCGCTGAAAATCCGTTTTAAGGTTTATATAGAAAGCTTGTCCACGTGGAGTCGTTGACGAGACACGTCACCTTGTCGACGAGTCACTGAAGAGATCTCGTCGATGAAAACAGTCTCCTCGTCGGCGAGTTTCAGACCCTAAAATAGGCTTCTAGGTAAGTTCTCGTCGACGAGATGCACGTCCCGGTCGATGATCCAAAGAGTCTGCTCGTCAACAAGCACTTCTACACTCGTCAACGAGGCCCTATTGCACCCTATTATAAAATTCCTTTTCTCCCATTTCTTTTATTATTTAATTACTATAATTCTTTAGGACTCTACAATGTGCCCCCAAAAAATTTAACTTAGATATGTTACATCTGTTGGTTGGTAAAGCGTGCCCGTTCAAGGGAGGAATAATGAGGTATTATGAAATTTTTTTTTTTCACTCCAAGATTGATTGAGTCGATATCGGATGATTGTGTTGTTTTTGTATATCTCATGTCGAGCAGTTGCCCCCACCAAATGTCCCATAACTCATGTTCGAGAATTGCCCTATTATTTCTCTTGGATTGATGTTTGGATATTTGGATTCTTATAAGAATCACATATAGCATCCACTCTTGTATGGACCTTAAGGAACACATTTGATATAGTTATTGTCTCATTTAATATGAAACATTGATTTATTTTATCTAAGTGTGAAAGCTCAATAACATAACCTTATAGTGTAAATGTTTAAGAGATTTTTAAATTAATATGTTACTCTTAAGAAATATTTCAGTGATTAAAATTTAAAATTTTTATATTGAAGGTATTAGACTCAAATTATAAAAAGAAGGAAAAGAGATATGTAGTAGGAGATGACTTACCTATTATAATGTAATCCAAGTTCAGTTTGGACCTCCATTTGATATATATATATATATATATCATATTCGGGTTATTTGGGTTAATACATGAGCTTTTGGATTTTCATGCCAAATGCCATTGACAACTTGCAATAGTAGTTAATGTTATGCAACAATGGACAATAAGCAAATAATAATCATAATAATTTTGGCTCCTATATTTGGAAAAAGTATTGTACAAGAAAGTCCAATATTCAAGTGATGGTAAACAAAATATCTAAGGAAATCAATGGGTTTCTTAAAGCGTTACTTGAGCTATATAAAGGGGGGATGATAATAGATGTGTAACCTATGGTAGATTATAGGAAGTAATGAGAGATAACTCCCATAAATCCTTTTGAGTTAAGACATTTGGTATTAATGTCAAGAGAATTTTACCACTACAAAGGGACTTTAAGAAAAAGGTAAGACATCTAACAACTCTCAACATTATTACCCATTTTTCAAACTTTCTTGATCTTTACTTGAACATCGAGGAAGACCCCTAGAGATCCCTGGGTGTCTACAAATCTTTTGGTTGTAGGTGATTATCACATATTGGGGACAAAAAGATTAGGTTTGATTCTTTTGCATCAACCTATTTGGCTTTATCTATGGAAAATTTTGCTTCCTTTATGATGATTCTTGTGGAGAAAAAAAATAGAGGAAATTAGGGCACCTTAATCAAGCCCCTAAAATCAAAGAACAATTCAACCAAGAGTCCAACTAGGCAAGAAAAAAAAAAGAAAAAAAAAAAGAAGAGTGCCTAAACTCCAAGGCTCGAAGAGATCAATAAAAGCTTATGATTTAGTCCCAACAGGATGAGTTTCACATCACACATGTTTTTTAATTGCCCGAGCATATGATTGTGGAATTA
Organism: Malania oleifera; assembly: GCF_029873635.1. Taxonomy (NCBI): domain Eukaryota; kingdom Viridiplantae; phylum Streptophyta; class Magnoliopsida; order Santalales; family Ximeniaceae; genus Malania; species Malania oleifera. Next base: position 33,632,717 of record NC_080426.1, on the reverse strand, counting down.
TGCATTTTGTTCGAATGGAGCTAGCTAGTTGCAAACTTCAAAAAAGATTTTGATTTTTTGATTATCTTCTATTTTTTGAGATTCCAACTCCACCTCTCCTTGGTCAAGGTGACCTTGAAATTTAAATTTGGTACATCTAGCCCCTTACACTCTTTAACTTGGTAGTTTTGAAATTGCAAATGCATTTTCAATGGTACATTCTATCACTTCACATTTCTTTACTTCAGTTGGTTTATAAATCTAAGATGATTTGCTCATATGAGAATAATAGTTGCTTTAGGATAATCCTATAAAAGTGGAGGAGTACATAACACAACCTTTTCCAATGCAATAAGGACATGTATGTGAATAAATAATTGATCAATACTTAAATAAATATTAGTTATTGTGCCTTTATAAGTGATGTTCATATCATATATTACACCTAAAATATTTTCATCACTATGATTCACATTCCCATCGTTTTGTATCATTTTTAAGATATATGTGCAAGATATAAATTTGAACATATGCTAGCCTCGTGGATGGCTTGGATTAGATGAGGCAGTTCAGCTAACTTTGGATGATTAGTAGCACTCTAATGACTTGAATCATGAGAAACACCGTTTTAATTAATTATCAAGTTGTCTAAAAAAATAGTAAGGGAGAAAAAAAGAATTTAGTATAAAATATGGTAAAAATGTAGAAATATAGAAAACTTTGAAAAGTATACAGGTGCAAGAAAATAAGTAAAAAAAAAGCTATTAGTGAAGCTAAAGACAACTTATGATAATTTATGTGCTAAACTAGACACAAAAGAGACTTTTATAAAATAATCAAAGTTAGAGAAGAAAGTTCGAAGATTTAGGGAATGTAAAATATATAAAGGATGAGAAGGATAAAGTCTTGGTAGAAGAAGAAGACTAAAAGAGAGGTGACAAAAAATGCTTTTATAAGTTATTTAATGAAAACCAAATTGAAAACTTAAACCTAAAATTGACACATTAGGAAAACTAAAAATCTTAGATTTATTTGCAAAATTTGAGTTACTAAAGTTGATATGGCTTTAAAAAAGATGAAAAATGAGAAATCTATACGAATAGATAGCATCCCAACTAAAGTTTGGAAATGCCTAGTGGAGAAAAGAATATTTGGTTAACTAATCTATTCAACACTACTATAAAAACCAAGAAACTGTCAAAGGAATGGAAAAGTAAGTTAATACCTATTTATGAAATATAAAATAATATTCGAAATTGTATAATTATTGCAGAATTAAACTTATGATTCATATGATGAAATATGGGGAAAAAGTTATTAAATAAAGAATAAGAATATAAACAATGATTTCAAAGAATTAATTTAGTTTTATGTTTGGGAATGGAAATTGACAATAGAAGTTATTTACTTACTAAGAAGATTAATGGATAAGCTTAGAGAAAAGCAAAGAGACTTGCATATGATTTTTGTTGACTTAGAGAATGCTTATGATAGAATGTTTAGGGAAAGTCTAGCTATGGTGGGTTTTAAAAAAAAAAAAAAAATGAAGTATGCAATAGATTTACTAATGTTATTAAGGATATGTGTAGAGTACCAACTAGAGTTAGGAATGCAAGAAGAGAGTTTAGAGAATTTTCAATCGCAATAAGTGTACACCAAGGTTCTTCTTTAAACCCTTATTTGCTCTAGTGATTGATGAACTTACTAAAAATATGCAAAATGAGATCTCATCGTATATGCTATTTTTAGATGATATTATTTTAACTGATATATAAAAGTAAAAGGAGATTAAAAATATCTAAGTTAGATCTTTGAAGAATGCTTTAGAGTTTAGAAATGTTAATATAAGTAGAAATAAGATTGAGTATATGAAATGTAATTTTCACCATGTAGGGAGGAATATTGAAGAAAGATTAGACTTAATAATAAACAAATCAATAGCACAAATATATTTTGATGTCTTGGATCTATCATGCAAGTGGGGGGAGAAATTGATGAGAATGTAGTACATAGAATTAAAGTAGCTTTGATTAAATGAAGGAGTGTCATTGTAGCATACCGTTAAAATTTAAAGAAAATTTCTATAGAATAGCTATACATAAGGCCAACCATGCTCCACGGTTTAAAATGTTGCGCAACTAGTAACAACACATTCAAAAAGTAAAAGTAGTTGAACTATGCATATTGTTAAGGTGGATGAATGGTATAACATTATATGATAAATTAAGAAATGAACATATTTGTAATGAGCTAGGCAAATAAGAAAGAATAAATGAGGGATGACTTACATAGTTTGGGCATTTGAAATGTAAACTGTTGACCTTATAGGTCACGCCCGGTTTTGATTATGACAAATACTCATTGTATCTAATGGGTGTTTGAGGTTATGTGTAGGAACTCAAATTGGCAGATCAAGATGCACATAGAGAAAGTGAAGAGTCAAGACCCAATCATTCTTTGTTATAATAATGTTTCTTTGATGTAAAGGGTCTGTAATAGTAATTAGGGCTTTTGACTTGTAATAATCACACAGCCCACATGCATATTTTAATACGTATGCTCAAAATGAAAATGACCTTAGAATGACCTTAGGGTTTAGGTCGACCGACACCGGATTCTTTCGTTGTCTTTATTTTGGACAAAAATGACCCTAGGACACACACCATTGCACCTATGATTGTTAGGCACTTGAATAGGGTTTGTGTGTTTCAAGACGGGACTGAAATGCACACATTGTGCACTTTCGGTCAGCCCCGGTCGATCGAAACAGGTCTGGGTCAATAGTTGACCAAGGTCCTGGTCGGCCGAACCAGAGTAGTTCAAAGTCCCTCGTCGACCGAAACCTCCTGAGGTCAACAAATTGACCATCTAGTCAATCGAGCCAAAAATGAATACCAACTACCTGGTCGACCAAGGGTCCTCGGGAGAAGTCCCAACTGTCTGGTCGACTGAACCATTTAGTTCAAAATGGCCTGGTCGACCGAACCTTGGTAAAATGGAAAATCGCCCACTTTCGGTCGACCGAGTCTTCAGTTCAAAAGTGTCCTGGTCGACCGAATCATATGAACTTTGGTCGACCAAAATGATTCTGGTCGACCGGACCTCTCGGGTTGTCCTGATTTTTACAGCGGTTAAACATTTTTTAAATAGGGTTAAAATATTTGAAATGTTATTAAAATTTCCTAATAATTCCTAATAGGTCCCCAACTGTCATAATTCATGGGGTGTCTATATATACCCATTCATTTGGAAATTAGTAGGATCATTAAGCAAAAAGTGAAAAATATCTCTCAAGCCAAAAATCTCTCTATTGTTCACATATTCTGAGAAACCATTCATTCTTACTTTTTACATCTCTCCAAATCCTTTGTAAGTGTATTGAGTGTTTTGTGCAAAGAGGTTTGCTCTCCCATTCGTGTTTGAGTGATTCATTTTTACGAGAGCAATACCTAAGTTCTCTTAAGGGGGTTTGCTAATAAGCCTATTCTAAGAAGACTTGTATTAAACTTCTGAGTGTTGCATTTTCGTTGCAATAACTTAGGAAGTTCTGTATTTTTTTTTGGGTTGCAAAATTGTTTTCAAAACCTACTCAAATATCTTGTGGTATTCATATTGACATATTTGTGAAAAGATATTTGTGTTTGTTATATTAATCTTTGTGACAATATTTATTTAAGTATGTATCATTTGCAGAATACAAAGATTGCATAACTTTTGCAAACCAAGTATATACACTATATTGGTGATTGACATATTTTGCTATTTGGAATATTTGAAACCTGAGTGATATCTTTGTTTGAGCACCTTGATTTAGAACATATTGAAATACAAAGATTGCTTGCTGACACTCTCACGTATGCATTAGACTGATAGAAAATACCTTTGAGAGTTGAACTATCTAGACCACACTGAACTTACATATTAAATCATATTGTGGTGTATGTAATTGTGCGTATTTAGGTACACATCTGCTTTACATGAAAGCATAATCACCGTACCATTTGATTATAATACACATCTGTTGTATTTTCAGGCACGGGCCTGAAGAGGGAAATTAGTCCTAGAATAGTCCTGGATTGGCTTAAACCCAATTAGGAAAGTTAGGTGCGTCATCCTGTTAAGGCGTGTAGGTTGATGTCAGTCCCGCTAATTGACCTGGTTAAGGTTGAGGTCAGCCCTGTGCTAATTAACCTGATTGTAATCGGTGCCGCTCCACCCTTAAGTGAGCTATTAGTGGAATCCTCGAACTTGCGAGCTTGAGGCGGGGACGTAGGCACAGTTGGTTGAACCCCGATAACATATCGTGTGCCTTGTTTATATTTCTGCACTTTATATTTACCGCACATGTATGTTATGGTGTGAATGATGCGTTTAATTTAATTTACACATCATATTTATCTACACATTTGGAAATTGCATAGACAGACCCTAGGTTATGTATATATTGCTGTTGGATAGATTAACCTAGGAGAAAAGTTTAAATTTCCAATTCACCCTCCTCTTGGGAATACACCAATTCTAACATAGACTAATTAAGTAATGCACCAATAAGAAGAGTGAGCTTTAACCATTATCAAAGTTATTAGAAGAGGAAGAGATAAACCTAAAATAAATTGGAATGAGGTAGTGAGGAAGGATTTAGTAGTTTCTAAGCTAGTCAAAGAAAATGCTCTCGATCATATGAATTTGCGAAAAATGATTCATATAGACAACCTCACATGTGAGACTTAAAACTTGTTATTGTTGTTGTTGCTTGATGTACAATCAGACACCTTGTCTATACAAATATCTAGAACTTCCATCCTCAAGCAGGGGAGCACCATGACTCCAAAACTTGAAGAGGCTAGGTAATCAAGAACCTTGATGTGGTAATATGGTCAACTCTAAAAGATAATATAAAAAGTTATTGATAAATGCACATCAAGTCACTTGATTATAATTTGATGAGAAATTTTTATTTAGTGATATTTGGATGCAGGGAAATATATTTCAAAGAATAGCCTAAAAAGGCTACAAGACTAGTTTAATAGGTCAAATGGGTCTATTCATACCAACAGATGAGCTATGCTCATAGATAGATGAGCACTATTTAGATTGACAAATGAGCCCTACCCATAAACAAATAAGTCCTTCCTGATATCTACAAATGAACACTGCTCATATTGATAGATAAGCGTTGCTCATAGACATACGAGTTGCTCATTAGACAACTAAACTCTACTCATATTGATAGATGAATTATGCTTATAAGACAAATGAGCCCTCACTTATAACATAGATAGGGTTGCAAATGAGTCGAGTTGTTCACAAACTACTCAGTTCTCAACTTGGTAGTAGCTCATTTGAACTCATTCGTTAAGAGAAATGGGCCAAACTCGAGCTTCGGTTTGAACTTAAAAGTAAACGAATCAAGTTTGAGTTAGGTGATACTCGACTCGCTAAGCTCGCAAGCTAACTTATTTAACTGCTCGCAACTTGAATTTTATAAAAACTCAAATAATAGACTTGTTTAATAGGTTTATGAGTTAACTAATAAAGTAAATTCATTGATTTTTAATATATAAAATTAGAAATAGACTTATCTATTTGCTTATTATGAAACTCATTAATTTATATATATTTAATTTAGAGTTTATTTTAAATTGAAATCATCTTGTACAAATATTTTTAAAAGTATTTTCAATTCCATCATCACTAATCACATAGCTTTTATCTTTTGAGATTTTTTTAAAAATGCATGCTACTATGACATTTTCTTCATCACATGTTTCACAAATCTTGAAACTGTGCACAAACTAAAGCCTAGATTGGCTTTATATATATGCCAAGTCCTAACCATCAAAAAGAAAAAAGAGAAGAAAAGGGGAAAGAAAAAAAAGTGGGCCAATCCCAGCAAGATTTTGGGCCAGTAGAACCTGTGAGCCACAGAAATCAAAAGAAAACGAATGGACATGGAATATGATGGAGGGCAGTCACACCACTCACTTATTCCCCTATATATATATATATATATATATATATATCATTAAAGATACATATACATGCCCACTAACTTAAAAAATTCCATATAAAACATTAGAACCTGCTTAGGATTTGTGCACTGTTATTCTGGCGGCTACGTGGTATGTTGCCTGCTTCCTCAATTCCCAGTGCCTCCAAAAGTTCCGAACCTTATGGACTGATGTCAATGATGATGAGGAAGGAAATGGGAATCTGATTTTCCAAGATCTTTTTGATTTCTCGGAAATGTAATTATCTAGCCAGGAGAATAGGATCATGGTTCTGGATTTCAGGAAAATGAAATCTAGCTAGGAAAGCTCCTTTTCCTAGCTAGCTAGTTCCAATTCAATGCCGTGATGGAGAGATATAGTTAATTGGTGGATGGGCACTTGTCAGAAACAATGATTCCTTGTGCATGCAAGATTTTTAGAACATGCAAATATGGGTGGGCTTTGGGTATGCAGAACATGGAACATCTGGAAAAAAAAATTTCCGAGAAAGATTATTCTTGAGAAACTGTGTATGTCATGCATATATGACCCACCATTGGATTGGATGCATGCACTGGCGCTTTGGACGGCTTTGTTTGTTTCCCCCATTCGCACCTTTCTGTTTTCTAGCTAGCTAGCTTTCCAGTGTATGGATATCAGCTGTGTAGCGTGGGAAATTGTTTTCTTCTGAAAGGAAATGGATGGGAAATGTAAGTAGGTCTCCCGTCTCCCATTAAAGTTAAAGTGGGTTAATGTTTGGTGGGGCAAGCCTCTCCTCACCTTTCACTAATATTAATGGTGGGATATATCCTACCAGATTGGTATTTTTAACATTTTAGTCATTTCTTGCATGAGTTAATTTGATCCATACAAAGCGTTTTGTTTGAACTTTGAAGAATATATATAGGATATTGTCAAGGGAATTGATAGATGGTAGGGGTGAGCATTGAGCCTGTTAGGTAGATTTGAAAATACAAAAGAATAACGTTTTTGGTGGGTTTATGAAGATAGATTTTAATTTCATGTTTTTAAAATTAATCTTTACACGTCTAGTTTTAGGTTATCGAGTTAATCCATCTAGAACGTAATAAACTATTGTGTAACACGATAAAACATTGATAAACAATATTTCAATCAATGCATAGGCATATGAACATAAAATTAAATAAGATTTACATAGTATACTAGACACCATCATATCGAATTATATGGAAGTCATTCTTTTAAAGGCTTAAAATTGTGCGTTGGTACACAACGCAGCAAACCAATTCTGCACTCTTCCATGAGTTTTGACTTGATGAGGAACCACAGACCATCACTGGCGAGGGTGAGGGTAGGATCTAGATCTCGTTGTGTTTGTATAGAGTCGCAGACCCTACTAATTATCAAGGATGCATGTACATTCACAAGAGCAACACTAACCTAATGCCATTGGTGCATAAATTCCCAATACCAAATATTATGATCACATATAATCATGAGAAATCACAATGAGGACCAGCTCCCTCCATGTTGTCCATGTGCTAGCTATCTTTTGGATGTGAAACACGTAATAAACAGGTCCCCCTTCTCGTATGTCAAATGCTAAGAAATGTGAAAACCATCATCGTATGTTTTACATCCAAAAGACAAGCACATGAACTGTAAAGACTCGGAAATTTAAAAAGATTAAAATAATTTAGAAAAAAAAAATAAATAAAATAACAAATAAATAAATAAAAGGAATGGTGTGGGAAAAAGAAAAAAAAATTAAAATAAAAAAAATTAAATTAAATTAACATAAATTAAATAATTAAATAAATGTTGTTAAATTAAATTTTATTGAATTGGATTTATAAAAAAAATAATAATTAAAATAATATATATATATATAAAGTACTGATAGAAGAGATAAGAAAGAAGAAGAAAGAAGAAGAAGAAGAAGAAGAAGAAGAAGAGTCAGTAGACGCCCCCCCCTCCGCAATTTCCTGTGTGCGCGCCAGCCGCTTTCGTCTTCGTCTCTCTTCTTCTCTCAATTACTCGGCGAATTGGTAGCGGATCGAAAAACGGAAGGTGCCGTTGGATTCCTGGTTCCGCTGCCGACATTTCTACTGGAATAAATTTTTCATGGGAACGGCTTAGGCACTGCTTCTGGGGAAAGATAGTTTTTCCCTATTTTCTCAATTTCGCCGTTAATATGTGGTTAAATCGACGAACGGACACCACCACGGGGTCCTAGTTGTCATCATCGTCATTTTGACGTATGTAATTTTCCAATTGGGGTTTTCTAGGCCCTATTCTAAAGCGAGAGTGAGATTTGGAAAATTTGGCAATTTGACTAAATTTAAGGGTATATTTATTTATTTATGAATTATGACCCTAGGAAATATTTAAATAATATTTTATTCAAGAATAATTTATTGAAATTAGGAATTTAATTACAGGGTCCGAGTGAGCGCCGCAAGTATTTTTCGGAGTCCCTGTTGGCGTAGTTCAAGAAATCAGGTAAGAGAAAAAATATATATTAAATCAGAATTTTTATGAATTTAATGGAAAAAATAAATTGTGTTATATGTACGTGTATATGTTTCGATATGGGTAAAATGCCAGCCATTTAAATTATATTTTTTTTCCAAGTTTAGAGTTGTTTATTAGATATGTATATGCGAAAATGAACTGATGAAAGTAAGAAATATTTTCAGGATAATTAATTAAGAAATGAAAGGTATTCTTAGTATATAAGCATTAAATGTTGGTTAGCTTATTTTACAGGTAATGTATGAATTTTACTATTAAATTGTGTGGCATGAGATTTTGTGCAAATATATGTTAAATGTATGAGATGCAGGTTAAGTAAGTAAAGCAATGAAAATAAAATATTATATGGACAATGTTGCCTGTGTATGTTAAATGCAACCATGTAAATGTAAGACAACTGAAAGAGAGCCATGTTAGCAGATCTAACACACTTTCTGTATAGACTAACTGATGACAGCTAAAAGGAGCTGTGTTAGTAGATTTAACACATTTCTACGTAGACTAACTGATGATGGCTAAAGACCAGTTGTAGTACGAAGTAATGAAATGAAATGTTATGCAATGAAATGACTGATGAAATGGCAATGAAATGAAATGACAAAGGCAAATGATGTAAATGGAAAAAAGTCACTTAAAGTGAAACAAAATACAAAGTTAAGTTATGAATAGGAATGAATGTGCATGAATGTATAATGACAGAACAGAATGATGTATTATGATATTAGAAGTACGTATGTACGTAGAACATGTTACGATTGGGCAAGGCGTACCTTTCGCTTGAGGGCTTGTTGAGTAAGGTGAGTGCACTAGTAGCTACAGATGTGGTAGTAGCCACATAACGTACTAGGGCAGAGGGAACCTACTTGTATGGGCGGGTAGAATTCCCTATCCTTAGGGCCTTTGCCGATAAACTATTGTTGAATGCGTGAGTACGAGATTAATTTATCACTTGAGGGCTTACTGAGTAAGGTGAGTGCCCTGGTATGCTTAAATTATGACCTTCGGGTTGCCAAATGTATCAGAGTAGAGGGGTGCTACTTGAATGGGTGGGTAATCACCCCTATCCTCAGGAAATCTCGTGGGTTAAACATTCGCATGTGTTTGATTAGGATCAGGGAATGATTTCGAAAATTATGTTAAGGATTTTCAAACATTAAATATTATGTCATTTATAAACTTATGTTGGCCACACACTGCTTTAATATATGGTTTCTTCTTTTACTGAGATGTGTCTCACCTGAATATAAATTTATTTTTTTTTCAGGATTTCATCGAGATCGAGCTTAGAGAGCTCGAGGTTCTATAATATTATTGGGAAATAGTAAAAGAAAAGGGTATATTTTTATGTTAATTCTGATATATATATTTTATGTTTTATATCTTTACGTTTTAACTTAGTTATGAAAGGATAGTTGTGAAACATACTGGTATTAGTGGATAATGTTTTGGAGACATGTATATAATTGAATACTGGTGGATGATTAATTTATTATGGTTGATAGTTAGAATTAGTAAACTCAGGTATTATGTTATATGAAGATTATGATCATGTTTTCCGCTACGTATGTTATGTTAATTATGGATTATTAGGTATAACGTGTCGAACCTCGGGTTTAAGGGTTCGGGGCGTTTCATGAACAACATGGAGAGGTAGGTATTTTTTATACTTTCTCATACCATCATGTTGAGAATTTCATTTGTGAGCTTGTCCCATATTGGAAAACTAGAGTGGATGAATGGTGCTTATATATATGGTTGGGCTCAGGACCCAATAAGCTTAAGCTTTTGGGTCAGTTTTCACCCATGTGTATCAAGCCCACCCATGGGCTCCTCCGCTCCTAACACATCATGACATTTTATTTTAATACTTCGAAAGATTTGCCATTGGTTTTATAAAACTAGGCTAAGCTAGTACATAAAATCACTAACATAGATAATATTCACTAAGATAATAATATTTGAGAGGGATATGATTTTATATGTATTATATTACACAACCTTGTGATAATATATAAATAAGTCCGAAATGATATCATGTTATTCAGTTATGTAAATAATCATATTTGAGAGGAATACTGAAATCCTTAATGTTAAAATACATACAACTTCATGATCATCATACACAATATGAGATGTATCGCAAAATGTAATCAACATGCATGTTTTCCAAAATGATCGAAGTATCAACCCAAAATGCTTAAGATTCAAAGAAGTTCATAGACACTAAGATATAAAATTTTAAAAAAATATCTTCAAGCATAACAAATTAAATAAGAGTGGGCAGGAAAATGTCAATTTATACACAAAAAAATGAATTTTGGTTCAAAATATTTCAATTCAACAGTTTATAATACTGCCATAAACAAATATGACAGTGCATTATACAACATATTACAATAAAATGATCAATCCATAATATTCTGGAAGATAGCATATCATCAAAACAAAGTTGCAACTATAATAATAATAATAATAATAATAATAATAATAATAATAATAATAGATTTCATAAAACTTATACAGGTTACATGTTTTAAAAAAATTTTGTAGTTAAATCGCTTAGGGGATTCACAACCATGTGCTATGTGTGGTGCCATCATCGAGCTCAAATCCTCCACCTTGATAAAGTCTCCACTTGCCTACTACTGAACCACCAAATTTACCTTAACTTGAAACATAAAGAAAACTCATATGACTTATCCTTCTATACTGATATAGAAAATACTATCACCTTTTTCCCTGTAATAATTCAAATAAAATAATAATAATAATAAAAAATAAAATTATATATATAGACACACAGACACACACATAGATATGGATGGGGATGGAGAGTTCAAATTCAATCTGTACTCTTCTTCTCTCCCCCCTTGCAATGCATTTAATGCAAGTCTAAATGCAAGTCCCCCCCGGCATGCATACGTTCCCCCCTTTCAGCATGCAATTACATGTCCCCCTTTGCATGCATCTCACGTGTTCCTGCAAAATTATAATTTCACCCCTCCCAATTGCATATAAATAGGATTAGTTCTCAACCTTCATTTACATAAACAATTTCCAGAAACAATTTCCAGGAGAAAGTGAAGGAAAAGTGTAAAAAAGATTTAGTGGTGAAAAGAGAATTTTTATACATTTAAAATTCTCATTTTCCCACTCTTTTCAAATTTATTTTAAAAATTCATCTTTAACCGTGTTAGAGGAATAGATCAGGGCAAGTAAGTTTGGTTATGTTAGATTTTTATTAAATATACCTGAGTTAAATTAAGTACGTAAATTTGATTATATCAGTTTTTTATTAAATATAGTTGAGTTAAATTAAAGTACGAGGATTTGATTATATCAGCTTTTTATTAAATATACCTGAGTTAAATTAAAGTATAAAGATTTGATTATATAAGCTTTTTATTAATATACTTGAGTTTATTTTGTTAAGAAATATTATAATTTTTCTTGGGTAATTCACAGCATTATAATATTATATTAAAACGCAGATCATGTGGTATGAGCTTATTTTTATTACATATTTTATAAATGAATAATGATGATATTTTTATGATGCTATTTTATTTTGTTGTAAATTGATCAAATATAGGAAGCACGGTGGAATAAGTAAAATGCAACAAGCAATCAAACACAACCAGTATATGAGAAACAACAAGAATAAAAACACAAGAATTTACGTGGTTCAGCAATGCCTAAATCCATGGAAACAATCAGCACAGCAATTTCACTAAGAAATTATAGAGTACACAATACATGTAACGACCCAAATTTTCTAACAATTTTTTTATCGTCAAGCTATATATCATAACTCTGATACCCCGTATATATGTATCTCTCATCATCACGGCCTAGAGTGGATGTCATGGTAACTCGTGCATTTCCATGTATATTACCTATGCAGTGGAAAAACATAAATATCCAAATCATATCCAAAATACACAATACTAGAGTACTACTGATCCACCTATAAATATATACACACATGTACACATTTCCCAAAAATCCCAAAATACTAAGGGCTCTACTACTCAACCCGAGACTCACCCTAAAACTATCCGAGAGTTACGCGGATGTGTGCCATCGGGAGTTGGAATTCGAGGTGGGGGTAAGATATTCCTAAGGATCATTCTCATGAAGGGAGTGCTAAGATTCAATAAGAAGGGCAAGCTGAACTCGCGGTATATCGAACCAATCGAGGTACTGGAGTGAGTGGGTCTGGTAGCCTATAAAATTGCACTACCCCCAGCGCTCTCTTGGATCCACGATGTATTCCACGTATCCATGTTGAGAAGGTACGTGCCGGATCCATCACATGTGATTAGTTATGAATCTTTAGAGATTGGGGATGCTTTGGTGTAAGAGGAGATACCCGTTCAGATTTTAGACCAAAAAGTTCAGAAGCTACGTACCAAGGAGATACCATTAGTGAAAGTGCTGTGGTGGAATCACGTGGTTGAGGAAGCGTCTTGGGAATTAGAGACAAAAATACGCCGAAAATATCCATAACTATTCTGAGGAGTGATGTTTACAAGAACGGTTTGGGTAAGTATGTGATGTATCTGTTAGTTAAAGTAATGTGTGGTTAGTCTCTGGGAGAGTTCTGTGATATTTTGAGCTCTCGAGACACTGTGTATGTAACCACAGTATTCTTTCGCCACAAGTGAGGGTATGATTTATATTTGGGATAGGGCTACTAAGTGGGTGGCCGCCGGCTCTTCCTAGAGTCAGGTATTCGTTTTGGTATATTGATGAGTTAGCGAGCGAGAGAGATTGCAAATTTTGATGATGAAATTTTTGTAAGGAGGGGAGGTTGTAAGAACCCAACCCGAGAAATGTGGATTAAATAAAAAAAAAGGGAGAAGGGAATTAAAAATGGAAAATCAGCAGGGCTCGTCGACGAGGCTCATTCTCTCATCGACAAAGTCTCTTCAGTAAATCATCGACGAAATTCAGAGCTCGTCGACTAAGAAATACCGAGGGATTTTGGGAAATTCTCAAATCTTAGGCTTATCGATGAGGCAACTCCATCGTCAACGAACACCCTTCTTTTGCTCGTCGACGAAGGCGCCGTGTCATCGACGAGGTTGGCTAGGTCAACCAAGTTATAAATGTCCTATTCATTGCTTAATTGCTTAGAAATCAAAGATTCTCTCTCTTTCTCTCTCTCTCTCTAGAATTTGAATGAGGCTCTGTCTCTCTCTCTCTCTCTCTCTCTAAGGTTTCGGGCCGTTTGTTCCCCAAACCTACGATCCGACGTTGCTACGAGGATCAGGAGGAGAATCTCTACAGTTATAGCGGATCAGATCTTCGTTTTGAGGATTTTCGAGTTTTGATCCAAAATCAAGGTAAGGGTCTGAATTCATTTTCGATTCAGTAGATCTATAGTAGGTAGGGTTGTATTAAAGTATTGTTTTTCAATTTTTAGGTTTTGGGAACTCGATTAGCTGTTTTGGAGCCGGTTAGTTCGTGTATAGATTTTCGGGGAAAGGTAAGGGGTTTCTGTTTATACCAGTTATTTTGTAATCTGAATTAGTAAAATTGTGGTTTACGATTATACAGATATTTTGGTTACTTATTTGGAAAAATCTATCGGGTGAAATTATGGGATTTTCGGGTTTACAGTTTTTGGGATAATTAGGGGTTTCGGGTATCATCTCCTTTTTTGTTGGAAAATTATATGTATGATTAAATTGTAATATAGAGATGACCGTACCTTTGATTATGTTAAACTGTATATATTTTCGAAGTATCTGATATGAGATTATTTGTTTACCCAAGTAAGTGTGGAATGAGCCGATGTATTGAACGATGTGTTATGTGAAAAAGCGTGCCGATTAACTACTGTAGGCTGTGAGTTGTTGAAATGAGATATAGGAATAGGAGTTCCAAATTGTTCCAGGTTTTGTGAAAATGCCGAGTCGGAATTAGCCCGAACGTCGAAGATAATCGAAGCGTGCCAGCTTATCCCTAAAGGCTGAGATGTGGAGGCAGGTTGGAATAATACCGTAGGCGGAGAGTGTGAAATATCACTTTCTATACTGATTGATCAACGAAGGGTGTGGGTTCAGCATGTTAGCGCTAGTACAACGCCATGGAAGCTTATGCTATGCCAGGTTACCAGGGGCGCCATGTAATGCTGTCGGTTTAGGCCGAAGAGTGTGACGATACTAAATAAATTGATTGTGTTTGTGAGATATACTAGAACCGTGTTGTGAAAATACTAGAATTGTGAAATGTTTATGTTTTAATGTTGAAATAACACTCATGTATCCACACACTGATATAACCTGTTTCTCCATTACTGAGAGGTGTCTCACCCCTATCATACAATTTTTTTTTCAGGTCCTTCGAGTAGCCGACACTAACGTCCTAACGTTTCAGGAGCGTGGTGGTTGGTTAGCTTGTCTAAGTACTTGTGTAAGTACTGATCTTTGGCTGGGTTGTCATTTTTGGATAATGTAGGCGCTTAGGGGCATGTGTTGTATTATGGGACTAGTTCCTGGTTTTGTAGACTCTGGTATGGCATCATGATTTATTAGGTTGAATTATTTCGCTGCGTATATCGTGTATGTGATTATGGATAAGGTATACGTGAACCTTACAACATCGGACCCTTATATTGTGTAGTATCATGAATGGCTATATGATACAAGAACATGTTAGGTTACTAAATCACACCCTGGGGTCCATTTTTGGGTTCGAGGGGTGACAGAGTGAGACTTTGCCTCACACTTAATAACTGATCACTAGGCCTTTCCACAACCGATGTGGGATAACTCAACAATCTCCCCCTCACACATCGAGGTCTCTTCCAATAGGGCAACCATCGGGGACTCCCCTGGCACGACACACTAGGGAGAGTGTTGGTGAACCAGACTCTGATAACAGTGTTGGGTGGTCTAAGGTCTTCTTAATCCCAAAAGTTAGCTTAAGGGGTGAGGCTTCCCCTTACACTTAATAACTGACCATCAGCCCTGTAGAAACCAGAACCTAGAAAATAAAATAAATAAATAAGAAAAAAAGAAAGGAATTTAAAAAGGGCAAAGTAGTAGAGTTCGTCGACGAATCCCCTATTTTTGTCGACGAATGCCCTTTTGTGTCTCATCGATGAAGAAATCATGAACGATAGAAGTTTCAGGCTTAGGGTTCGTCAACGAACCCCTTTTTTTGTCGATGAATGTCCTTCTGTAATTTGTTGATGAAGGCTCCATTTCATCAACGAATGTGACTGGGTCAACGACCTATAAATTGATTTTTAAGTTACTTCTTCATTAAGAAATCTGATATTTCTCTCTCTCTCTCTCTCTCTCTCTCTCTTTTTAAACTGCACCCCAAAGTTGACGTAAATGTAGAAATGAGCTATTTGTCTAATATATAATTAGTTAAATGGGGTTTATGGGCTTGGGGATGTTTAATGGTTGATAATTTGAGATTTGAGTTGATTAAACTAGGGAAATGTGTTGTCAGGGTTTTGGGCTCTATATCGCCGTAGAGTGGACTTTAGGAGCGTCGTAGGAACTCTCTTAGTATACAGATAAGGGCATTACGTTAAGTCAACTTTTTAATGAGTTTGAACCTATTGAAATGTTTTTTTTATAAGTATATTTATGTTCTCAGTCATTATTACGAAAACCAACTGTTCAATGGATTTTTCAAACCTAAGATATATGATATGGTATTTTGAGTAAAAATGAACGGTGGAAAGTTTGATTTGACCATATAAATTAAATATACTGTGTTTCTTCGTTACTTACGGGTTATGTTTAAAATACTGAAAGCGTGTGGCAGGTGAATGTTATGTTGGGGGTTATTGTATAACCGAGTTTATGAATGTTTGCGAAATACTGGAACTATTTGTGAAAAATATAGGGATTTGATATGATGGCTATAGGCCGAGTTTTATGTGATGGTCTCTGTGAGCCGAGTTTTATATGACGACTGAGGCCGGGATTTGTTTAGCGGCTGTGATCCAAGTTGTATATGATAGCCGAGGGCTGGGTTTTATAATATGACAGGTTTTATACGAAATGAGTTTGAACTACAATTTTTATTACTTAAATTGCTTGATATGCTTTAGGAATCCTGGGGACTAGTTGTATTATGAGTACGGTACCGTTGCTAGAGATTCAATAGTTGACCACATGCGCCCACACTGTTTTGGATAGAAGTGTATGGTGGTTTCAGCCGATTAGCCTCAGTAGAGGGTGTACCTTTCCTGAAAATCAAGACCAAGAAGTGATAAGGCAATCGGACTTGCAACTGGGTTGTGGATGCCTGCAGGTGTGTTAGCAGACGTATGATTTGACTTAGTCTGAGTTGATCCCTCAGGGCTAAGTCCAGCTTTGCACAGCCCATACCATTGGGGAAGTAAATGGTGTTTAGTCTGAGGGAGTGTCTTTTATGCATATCTGTAGATTTATGTAAATGATGTTACTTATTTATTGAACTGTTTATACTATGGAAACGAGATGGGTATTTTCAACTATGTAAAGTGAGTACAATGTAAAATAGTTATTTTTGGTTATATGGAGGATGGATGTTTCCTGTAAACACTAAATGCATGCTAACCATACACTAATGTTAATTTAATCTGCCTTATTGAGAAGTGTCTCACCCCAATATACAAATTATCTTTTTAGGACCATCTCGAGGTCAAGTTTAGCAAACTTCAGGGCGGGGTGATAGTCATTTAGTTTTGTGAGTGTCTGTAAGAATTCTACTGTAATTAAGTTATGTTTGAAGTCCCTGGATGTGTTCTAGGGTTGAATGACAAAGATGATTTTTGTATTATATTATGGCTTGTAATATGGATATTTGGAGACCTTTGTGTATAAAGGTAGTTTAGAACTCTAGTAATGGATTATGGAGAATATTTTATATATTTTCGCTGCAATTATATAATAATTATGGTATCAGGCAAACAGACGTTACTAAACTAGTACTTTGAGCCCACGTGGTGGGTCGGGGCGTTACAAGCCCCTTCCACAACCGATGTGGGATAACCCAATAATAACTTGTACAACTTAAGTGTTTGTGAGTGCACACGAACACAGACTCTTTAAATAATTCTGAAGACCGTGTGCATTGTGACTGTCTACTTCAAAAATCATTCTATGTAGAATCAAAATCAATTTTGAGAATAATAATGTCCCTACGCCTCTATTCCTTTACAACAACATTATAACTAGTTTAATTTAATTATTGTATTATTGAATCTTCATTTCTTACATACCCGAATAACAGAGATCCAAAAAGGTTGCAAAAACCTAGAAGGCCCACATATAAACAAGTGCAAAATAAAACCCTAGGAGGGATAAACCATTGCGGGCTTTGCTGCTCATGGTATCATAGCTGCGCAATTCTGTAGAGGCAATTGTTCCTCTTTTCCTTTTTCTATTTTTTTAATTGGTCTCTCCCAATTTTTGCTCATTGTCTCTATCTACATGAGCACACCAATCAAAATCTTAGGACTTCAATCATGGAGACACAACAATAATTATCCAATTTCTACACCCATTTGTTGAAAGATTTTAGACTTTCAGAAATTTATTTATTTTTTTGACTCATTTATTTAAAATTAAAATTTTTCTATGTTATCGTCATTTTTTATTGAAATTTTTAAACTTTATTTATTTTTGTTTGCCCATTGTACGCTTTGATAAAATTCTAGCATTCAAAAAATAAAAATAAATAATCAAGGTAGTTGTGAGTTCTCTTAATTCTCATATGAGAACTTGGTTTGAATTTCAAAAGGCTTGGGGTTTTGCATCGACTAGTCTCTCAGCCAACAATGTCTTTATAATTTTTTATCCTAGTATGGAAATCACCTCTATTGATAGGTACATAAACTTACTTCTATTTGTCAATAAACTCAACTAGTCATCCTTTACATTAACTAATATAATCTACAAAGTGTCTATAAATTTTTTTCCCTTATATAGTTAATGGAAAGCAATCTTAAGATCTCAATCACACAAAAATAACTTTAACGTAAAAATTCCATAATGAACTCATTTCACAATTAGCCCTAATTCAAAATAACACATCATATCGAATGGGGTGGACCCCCAATGAACCATTGACTTTTCATATTAGGTAAGTTTAATTTGCACAAGGACAAGAGAGCTCAAGTTAAATAGTTTCAATATTTAGACTCGCCCGTCACTAACTCTTAGTCAGCAACTATAGACAACTTAAGACAGCTAAGCTTTTCGAATTGCCTTGGCAAACCTTTCAATGTTTTTGTTTATGCTTTTCTAATGCATTAAAACAAATGTACCAACTTTGGGACCCTTCTGCATATTTTTTCTTCACTCTTTTTGCATGGTCTAACCATATAATGACTTTTTCGAACTATAACAACTAATCATCTTTCATTCATTTTCAGCAGCAATTATTATCTGTCACCGCCGCCACATATTTAGTTTCACAACAATTGTTATCTGTTACCGCTGCCACATATTTAGTTTCACACTGACCCATAAAAGTCTCAATTATTATTATTATTATTATTATTATTATTATTATTATGCATAAAGTTCCTTTTTCAAAATTAAGAAAAGGAGGGTATGGTGTTACTAAAATAAAGTAATCAACTTTTACATTTGTTGCATCTAGTACGAACACGTGGAGCTTGGCTTGGTTGCCCTAGTTCGGCTCCCTCCATCAATATTATATATATTCATTTCCATTAGATTTGCTTTTGGACTTTAACGCCATCATCCAAGCTAGAAATCCAAGTTTGGTAGTGAGTCCCTCTTCAAGTCCATTTAATAAATAAAATTGATGGTGGCAGCCGCAAAATGTCCCTGGTTTCTAGCTGGGAGGCAGCTGTGTTTTGCCTCTGCAAGCCCTGGCTCATTTGACTCAGATCTCCTTTCTACTAATTTCTTTGACTGAGATCTTGCAGCGTGGATCTCATGGATTTGTCTGTCACCTCTGCTAGCTTCTGCGCAAAGCCAGTTAGCTTCGCCTCTGATTCGGCACTTTGGAAGGTCTCCTCAAGGACCACCGACCACATGCCAAATAACACTTTTTAAAAAAAATAACACTTTTAGAATATCATATTATATATATATATATATTTTTTATTTTTTTATAAAAAATTATTAAAAAAAATTCTCTATAGCATAATTTTATTTAAAAAATAAAGCTTTTAATATAAATAAAATTTACTCATAATAAAATAATATTTTAAGGTGACGTTAATTTAATCAATTAAATTTAAAACTTCATTTGTATAATATCTTGAAAATTGTCTAAACAAATCAAAGATCTAATTGATGTTTTAATCAATCTGTCTAGTTGATCGAATTACTTTGAATCAATCAATTGACATCAATATAAAAAACCTCCCTTAGGTCTATTAATCGTAAGTTATGTTTATCCTCATGACTGAATTATGCGGCTTGAAGATTAAACTTAACTAGCTGGTCAGTCAAACTAAACCAATGTATATCATCATTAAGTGATATTTTCCTTATTAAGTCCTGACCCGGAATTAGGTGTGCACTCTGGAGAAATCCACTACCATATATAATCACTCTGTAAACAGTGTTTGTGCACTTTGATCATTTTAAACTTTAAGTTACGGTACTGAGCATTCGTAATTTTCTGTATCCTTTGAGCCATAAGGGGTTTTGAAAACATCTTATTATATAATTTATACAATTAAAATAATATCATGAATATCTTATTTTTACTCATATTTTTGTAAAATACATAACGTAAAAATAAACTCATGTCATCTTTTCTCATATTTTCGTGAAATATGCAACGTAGAAATAAACTCATGCCACATAATTTTCGTGTTAAAAATTTTCTTGAATAGAAATTAATGCTGTAATGTGACGCCCCAATTTTCATACCATTTTTTCCCCTCTTCAATAAATAATAAATATTATTCAAACATCGGCACGTTAAAAACTTTTATACCATTTAAACATAACATGACCCAAAGTTGGGTGCAAGGTAATCAGTTCACCATATACACACATTCCTAACATCGGAAGTCAATATTTACAAACCTTCTAGAATACAAATACATAGAGTTCTATATAACCATACCCATCCCAAAAACCTACAATATACACTAGGAATCATATATCCCAGCTCTCCTCTATCACGAAACTCTATCACTTGGTATGTCATGGTTTCCTGAAATATTAGATATTTGAGTGAGACACATCTCAATAAGACAGAATAAATTATTTACAGTGTGTGGTAGTATGAGTTTCGTTATATCATAATGTACTCATTTCAGTGATAATACAATATGAGAAAATATACAAATTCGTATTCATAGTCATATAGATATAAAACACAATTTTTTATAAGTTTTATTCCATTTCTCAAATTCATGCATATGCAACCCATATTTATCAGTGAAAGTTCCCGAGGATAGGGCAGATTACATGCCCATACATGTAACTCCCCTCTGCTTTGATATCATTTGTAACCTTACCCGAATAGTTCGGGTACGACTACAACTGATACTTATTAGGGCACTCACCTTACTCAGTAAACCCTCAAGTGGAGAGTTTTACTTCGCCTTCATTATTTTATGTAATTAAACGTATACTCTTTCATTTCTCATTTTCATTTCACAATCTAACTCATGAGTGTCCACTATGACCTATCTATGTGTTGTCTATAACTCATGGCTACCTTGAGGATATTCTCCACGCCATGCTTCCCCCCATGGTTAGGGTTGTCCGGCCTGAAGGCTGGATCTAAACCGCGATTAGCCTACCCAGTTAGATTAAAATAAGAAATCCATTAATTCGTCTGTAGTATGATTGGCCTGCCTATCCTTGGTCCGAACCAGGGGCAAAACTACCCTTCTCACTGGCTCAATCGACTGTCACACCATACTTTCCACAAGACCATGTAGTTGCACTTATCATCCCACTAGTAACGGTACCGTACTTTCATAAATACTCCTGTCCATCAGGGTTCTCATTTCCACATTTCCATTTTCACAATTCATTATTCATATTCTGTTATTCACATTGTAGTGTTCATATTACAATATTCACATTTCAGTGTTCACAACTCAGTATTCACATTGCAATATTCACATTGTAGTATTCACATTTCAGTATATATTTCATTTCAAATATTTCAACATTTCTTAATAAAATATATATCATCATTTCATATTTCCTCATTTATCATAGAAAACATTTCTATATTCATATTTCATATTCCATCACTTCTCAGTAAAATACACGTTGATATAACGTAATTCATCATTCTCAATAAAACTATTTTATTTACCACTTTTCATCATTTCCCATATTTCAAATCCCAAAACATCACAATTCAGTATAAATCATATACCACACAATTTTATCTGATATTCGTATCATAATAATTTCAGGAAAAATATCACATTCTCATTTTCACGTATTAATTTAATCAATAGTTCTCAAAATAACTGTGTTGGAATTGGTGTATTCCTAAGAGGGGGGTGAATTGAAATTTTAAAATTCTTCTCCAAGGTTAAATAAGATATCAATATTATTTTGCAACTTAGGGTCTTTTTATGCAATTCCAAATGTGCAGATGTGTATAATATGCGGAAATATAAATCAGTATATATTTCATTTCACATATTTCAACATTTCTCAATAAAATATATATCATCATTTCATATTTCCTCATTTATCATAGAAAACATTTCTATATTCATATTTCATATTCTATCACTTCTCAGTAAAATACACGTTGATATAACATAATTCATCATTTTCAATAAAACTATTTTATTTACCACTTTTTATCATTTCCCATATTTCAAATCCCAAAATATCACAATTCAGTATAAATCATATACCACACAATTTTATCTGATATTCGTATCATAATAATTTCAGGAAAAATATCACATTCTCATTTTCACGTATTAATTCAATCAATAGTTCTCAAAATAACTGTGTTGGAATTGGTGTATTCCTAAAAGGGGGGTGAATTGGAATTTTAAAATTTTTCTCCAAGGTTAAATAAGATATCAATATTATTTTGCAACCTAGGGTCTTTCTATGCAATTCCAAATGCGCAGATGTGTATAATATGCAGAAATATAAATCATGCGCAACATTCACAATGTAACATACACGTGCAGTAAATAAATTGCGGTAATGTAAACTGGACGCACGATATGTTATCGGGGTTCGGCCAATTGTGCCTACGTCCTCGCCTCTAGTTCGCAAGCCCAATGATTCCACTAATGCTCACTTAATGGGTGGAGCAGCACAGTTTACAACTAGGTCAATTAGCGTGAATGAACTCAACCTACACCTTACCAGGATGGTGCACCTAACTATCCTAACCGAATTTAAGCCAATCTGGGACTATTTAACAGGGCTAGCCTTCCTCTTCAGGCCCACGCCTGGAATACAAATGATATGAAAATTTAAGTACAAGTAAAGTGCTTCTTACACTAAGTATATTTGCACCAATATGCTCAATCAAATAATGCACTCACATATGATAGGATATTAAGCTCAAGTGATATTTTGTTAACCAAGTGTTAACTCTCAGTAGGATGTATATCAATATGCGTATGTGAGAGTGAGACTTTTGATGTCAAGCTAATATGCTTCTTGTGTGTACAATCAAATAGTCTCTATAACCCTAAACAAATATCACATAAATATTTCTCAAATATGAAGCACAATAGATAATAGGGTTTTTAAGCTTGATAAAGATGTTGTCGTCAAAGCACAAATTAAGCTTATGATACTTGTAATGAGGATGTAAGATCTTAAGCCACACAAGGGTTTTTCCCAATCAAATATTTATGAAAGAAATATTATGGGAAAAACCTTAGTTAGCTCTTCAAAAATCAACACATAATCAAATAAAAACTAGGGAGCTTTTAGCCTATGCAAATAGTATAAAGAATACTACATTCTTTCAAGATAAATAACTAGATGAGTATAGGAGGTAGATTTTTGCAATAGGATTGAAGAGATATGAAAATATAGAGATTTTGGACAAAAATATTTTTAGAGAAATTTTCCTAATTTCAAATCCTAATCATGCTTAACTTTTGCAAATGGAGGGCTATATATAGAATTTGGAAAAAAATATAGTTGTTGGGGTCACACTGGGTATTTTTGAAAAAGATTAAGTAATTTTAATTAAAGTTAACTCAGTTTAACTCTTGGTAAAAATTCAACAACCTGAGAGGGTCGGTCGACCATACTTAAGGTTCGGTTGAACAAGTGTTCTAGTTCGGTTGACTAGGTAAAAATTAACCTAAGGGAATGATCGACCATTTTGAGATTTGGAAGGCGATTTCCTAAATTCGAGCGATCCAGTCGACCATATCATTTTGAACTAGGAAGTTTAGTCGACCAGACGGTTAGGGCATCTCTCGAGGACGTTCAGTCGACCAAAGCGTTGAAGCTCATTTTGGGTCAGTAAGCCAAAAGGTCAACTTTTGACCCTGGGAGCTTTGGTCGACCAAACAATATTATCTTGGCCAGGTTCGGTCGACCATAGTGTGGTCAAATTGTTGACCATGGACCAGTTCGGTCGACCGAATGCTCCTCATGCATTCTGGTTTGATTGACTGAACATGTATTTTAGGTGCATTTAAGTCCTAATCCCTTTATATATAAACCCTATTCATATGATGATTAAATTTAAGAAGATAAGAGCATATTTTTATATAGTATAGGGGGTCCTATGGTCAGTCTAAGGTATTTGAGAATTAACCCCAAAAATCTAGCGTCGGTCGACCTTCGTGATCTCTAAGGTCCAGCCATGGTCATTGAGTTTATCTATCCTACCATGCAGGTAAGACATTAATTATTACAGACCCTTGAACTTAAATTATTACAAATCATTACAACAAATAAAAGGTCTGGGTCTTTATCTTCTTCAGGCCCATGTGCGTGCACCATATGATACTTCCAATTGATCATGTACACAAACTCATCAACCATTAAATACAAAGAATATTTGTCATTATCAAAACCGAGTATGACCCATAGGGTCAACAAACTGTTATAATTTATCCTCCTTACCTGACTTATTGAGGGGCCTACTAACAACCCTAAATTCACGCCCCACGGCGTTTGAAATTTGAAACCTTAAAATTCACATTTCCTCAATTAAATCAACTACATCCCAGAATTACAATTATTTTAACATTTTCTAGGCACACATACTCTCAATACTAATCAAACTTTAAAAATAATTAATGGATATAATTCCACTATCATATCTCAACCTAGGAGTTATGCCTAGGAAACCCAAATTAAAAATCATGGATTTGCTTTTATAATAATAATAATAATAATAATAATAATAATAATAATAATAATAATAATAAATGTTATATCATTTAATTAATATATTAATATATTACATTAATTAATTAATTAATTAATTAATTTTTTCACTTCCATGTATATTAATTTTCTGGGGCGTTACATGTAAAATACCCGAGGGGTTTAGAACATTTTTTAACTCAAAAATAACGCATACTAAAGATAAAATTGGTATAATTAAATATGCGTAAAAATAAACTCGAGAAAATTTTATAAAAAATAGTTAACATAATCAAAATTTACTTACTCTTACTTAATCTTGTGAGATGGTTACAACGAATATCTTTGAAAATGAGATCGGAAAAAGGGGGTGAGTGAGAATTTTAAGTATAACAAAAATTCTCCTTCCACCACTAATTCTTTCACTCACTAATCATTCTCTTCCTTTAAAAAAGTTTTGTGAAAAATGAAGGTTGAGTGTGATTCCCCGATTTTTTTACAAATTTTTTTTTCAATAATAAATAAATAATCACATGTCATCCATAACATTCACAAATCGGCCACGTCAACAATCCTACTATCATTTGTACGACTTGACCCGCATTGGGTACTGGGTAAAAAGTTATTTTATTATACAACCTAACAGCGGAAGACAATATATACATATAAGTCAGAATACAATACCTAGAGTATCAATATACACATATACACAATACTATCTTATACCTAAAAAAAATACAACCCTAATCCAAACTTACCCTGTATGTCAGGGTTCCAACTCTCTATTATCACGAAGCTCTATCACCCGGTCAGTCTTTATTCCCTGAAAAAATTTTAGATAAATTAGGTGAGACACATCTCAGTAAGAAGGAATAAATTATTTACAGTGTGTGGCCATATGAGTTCAATTATAATACAGTTTACTTTTCAAATCATTGTTTCATCTAAGAAAATATACTGATATACACATTCTCATAATCATATAGATATACAAACTAAGCTTTTATAAGTTTTAAAAATCATTTCTCAAATTCAATAATTTCCAACACATATTTACCGCAAAGTTCTTGAGAATAGGGAAGATTATCCGCCTATACAGGTAGCTTCCCTCTACCCTAACACATGCAACCACGTATGACCATATGTGATACCTATCAAGGCACTTACCTTACTCAGTAAGCCCTCAGGCGGAGAGTTTCACTTCGCCTCAAATATGTATATTATCAACTCACACGGTTCCATTTCTCAATTTTATCATTCTTTATTTCTCAATTTCCATTCTTTCTTCCATCTCTCATTTTAGCCGATTTTTTCATTTTTTTCACTTTCCATTATCATTTTACTTTCTGACTCATGAGTATCCTTGGTATCAAATACCAACATCACGTCTGTAACTCATGGCCACTCTAAGAATCTTTCTATCCACGTCATGCTTCCCCCCATGGTCAAGGTTGTGTGGCCTGAAGGCTGGATCTAACCACTGTTGGCCGAACCGGTTAGATCAAATATCATATCACATATCGCGTTTATAGTACGACTGGCTGGCCTATAACCCTGATCCGAACTCAGGGGGCCCAACAACCCTACACAATGACACAGTCAACTGTCACGCCACACGCTCCAAGAATCCGTGTGGTTGCACTAACACCACTAGCAACGGTACCGTCCTCAATATCATAACCATCCAACAGGATTTACTACCACATACCCGCAATCATTATGCGGTATTGGCCTTTCATTAATCATATTCCAGTATATCATAATTCAGTTTAATATAAATATTCTCATCTTTTTCTGTGCATATTTCATCATCTTGTAATATCATATATCATAATTTCATGTATTTTTCACATTTTTCCAAAATACTCATATCAACAATTTGTACAACTATTTCCAATGCAAATAATTTCCACTCACAAATAAATCTCACATTTCATTATTTTTTAATATCAGAAATTTACAAAATCTCATCTTTTAGGCAAAACATTTCTACTTTCATATAAATACCATATTTCATTATTTTTCACTAATCACATCAATAATTCTCATTTCAATATTTTTTTCTCAAAAATTACTCATCATTATATTTTACACTTCAAAATATCACAATTTAAAATTACTCAAATGCCACACAATTTATCTGATATATATATCATAAAAATTTTCAGACAAAATATCATATGCTCATTTTCACATATTAATTTGAATAATAATTCTACAAATGCTGCTATAATTTATTCCCCTTATCTGACTTACTGAGAGATTCGTTAACACTCAAATTTTACGCCCTTGGCGCTCGAAATTCAACTCCTTAAATTTACATTTTTCACAGATTAATTAATCTATTTCTCCAAAATAATACCCATCTAACCTTCCCTAAGTTCCATATACCTCAAATTAATATTTAAACTAACATTTAACAGTCCCACTTAATTTTTTAAATTTTACCTGCGAGTCCCAAAATTACACCTGCGGCGCTCACCCGGGCCCTAAATTTTAGAAATCTTACTTCAACTCCGAATGCTCAATATTTTAGCATTTCTAAATTAATCCTAATTAATTAAAAATAAGTCCCTTAATAACCCCCTAACCCCAAATTTGGAGTTTTGCCCACGACGACCTTACGAGAATTCCGTCCTGCTAGACTTGTAGAGAATCATCCCTAGATTCTCATGGTGGTGTCTGTTCGTCGATTGAGCTTATATTTTACAAGAAATTAATGAAAAAAAGGAAATTGAGTTACCCCAAGAGATATGTCTACGCCGCTCCTACCACCAATCCGCTCCGGTTGAATTGACAGCAGTAGAGAATGGAGTATTACGGTATCTTCCGATTTTCGATTGGGCGAAAATCCGCCATATAACTAAGGAGAGAGGGAGAGAGAATGAGAGGAGAGAGAGAGAGAGAGAGTGTGTGTGCAAAACTCACAGAGGGATGGCCGCCTGCTTCTCTACAAGATGAAGTTGCAGATGCTTCCTAAAGGAAATCCTTCAGGAAGCTTTGTGGGTTAATATAATATAATATATATTATATTATAATAATCTTATATTATATACTTATATATATTTTAATGTTATAATATAATATAATATTATATTATATTATTTTATTTTAATTAATAATTATTATTTAATTTTATTAATTAATTAATTATTATTTTAAATTTTAATTAATTAATTAATTTTTTCATTTTTCATTTTTTAAAAATTAATTTAATTTTTTTTTTTTGTTAAAAATCATCCCACTAATATTGTATAATCATTTTTGGGGTTATTACATTGAGAGCTTTCTATTTATAAGAAAATTTTGGGGTAGAAAATGAAATTTATAAAAGTGTGGGAAAAGCGGTGAAATTATAATTTTTTTTTAAAAAAAATGAAGGAATGGGCATATGATGAGCTTGGGATGGGCTTGGGATAGGAGGTATGTGATGGGGATGGGGATACACGTGGGGGAAACAAAAAAAAAAAATGGGAGTGCTTGTCAACACTCCCATTTAATTAGTTTTTAATTAATTTACATAATTAATTAATCAATTAGTTAATTAATTATTTTTGAAATCATTACATCATCTGCATTTGTTTTGTTTATCTTATGAAATTTCATTTTGACCAAGTCGACTTCTAGAGAGCGATTGAGTCGCAATGGTCTCTGAGCACTCGCTAAGACAAGATATTTCTTAGGCATCAAATATGGAATTAAGGATCCTACAGAAAAGTACCTCTATATTGATATTAACTTAATGACTATTTTTATTATTATTATTATTATTATTATTATTATTATTATTATTATTATTATTATTATTATTATTATATATACATTTTTTACGCCATCACATCTTTTCCTCATAAAAATTTTGTCCTCAAAAATTGCTAATTTAAGATGAGTATTGTATAATTGGTTGCATTCTTGGTTTGAAATGGTAATTTGATGAAGGGTTTGGCTAAGTCTTATGATAGATTGAGGGTCAATTTGGCGAAATATTTTATTTGGGGAATTGAAATGAAAATCGTTAGTTTATTAGGGGTGGATAAATTCAAAAAATACAAGAAAATCAAACATATATATATATATATATATATATATTATAAATAAATTACAAAAAAATTTGGCCCTTATCCCCTACCTTTAGCGGACAAGTGTGTGCTTAAGTTAGAGCCTTAACTCAACGTCAACATTTATTGAAGTGCTGACGGTGTCACCACTATCTCCCTGGGTTCTTTCTTAGTAGTGTTAAATTCTTGCAATGTCGTCGGCTTGGGTCGGAAGAAGTGAGAGAATGCCTGTATGTTTGGAAAGGGAGGAAGAGCTACCCTCTTCACCTTGTGACCTCAGGTGGGGATGCTCGTAACGGGTCATCGAGTGCCAAAATGTGTTTCTCAACATAAGTAAGACCTACTGGAAATAGGTGTATAGACCATCCTCTTCAAAAATATCCATTATGGTGACTACGATGATGAAATTGTAAGGATTAGGGCCTATTAGAGTGATGACAATGGTAAGCTTTATTGGCAGAGCATTGCCGATGGGGATGAGGGCACGAGTAGTCAAGGTAGTGGTAGGGATACTAGTCGGGGTGATGGTGGTAGGTGAGGGAAAATTGATGGCTGGTGGTGTGACGACCCGTAAATTGTACTATAAAAATACTTTGATACCATAATAATATCAACAAAGTCAACCCAAACCCAAAGTGAGGTACTAGGGATACACCTATCCACAAATACATCCTAACAAAGCAGCGGAAAACATAATGTACCGGAACCTCATATAATATACATATAAATGTAATGACCCAAGAAATTTTAACTATTTAAAATTTTAAGAAGGATAATAGGGAAAAAGAGGAAATAGGAGGAAAGGGAAAAGAAGTTGGAAAAGGAAATAAGCAGGCGCTTGTCGACGGGCTGGTTTTTTCTCATCGACGAGCAGTCTTTAAAGCCTCGTTGTTGATTATGCATGTTTCGTTGATGAGGGTTTACTGAGAGAGGATTTTGAATACCTGAATTTCATCGATGAGATCCCAGTCTAGTCCATAAGTGGTGTATTTGGGCTCCTTGAATTTCATCGACGAGATCCCAGTCTAGTCCATGAGTGGTGTATTTGGGCTCGTTGACGAGCCCACGTGGCAAGTTGCTTATAAATAGGGAGAAATCAGAATTTCAGTAAGAACTTTACTTTTTTCCTTTTATTTCTCTCTCCACCTATAGCCCCTCTACCTTCTCTCTTCGATTTCGGGCCGGATTTAGCTCGGTTCGACGATTGGAAGCTACCACGAGACTCTTGGGAAGATTCTTTGCAATATAGGCAGAGTGGATTTTTGATTTGAGAAGTTTGGGAAAACATCCCAAAATTAGGGTAAGTGAGATAATTTAAGATTTTATTATTATTTTGAGGTATTTGGAGCCTAGGGAGTATTATATGAGTATTTTTTTTTTTTGAGATTTGAGGAAGTTGGGATTTTTGGAATACATGGTCTCGTTTTGTTTGGATTTTGAGCAGAAATCTCGAGGAGAAGGTAAGGGGAAATATTTTATAATAATTTTTTAAAAGTTTTAAATGGCTAATTTCGAGTATAATTTCTACATATTTAGGTATAATTTTCTGAAACATGTTGGTATTGAAAATGCTAATTATATATATATATATATATATATATATATATATATATATATTATATTAGGAAAAATTGTGTGGTTGAAACCATTCTTGTTAATTAAATAATTGTGAGCATTGTGAAATGATGAATCATTGAGATTGCGAGTAATGTTGGCTGTGATTTCTGCCTGGTTGATTACATTGATTGATTGTAGATATTGATGTTGTTGTAGAACTATGGATGTGTTGAATGATTGGTTGTTGTTGACTTGTGTTGTGGTTTATGTAAATTACGATATAGCGTTGGCAGTGGTATGAGGAAGTCGTTATATCGTACCTAGTATAACCGTCATATAACGTTGGTAGTGGTATGAGGAGGTTGTTATATGGGCGTTTATATTGAGAGGTAAACATTGGCAGTGGTATAAGGAGGTTGTTTACCTATTTACCATGAACGAAGTGTTTATTTTGTAACCTGTGTGGTTTGGTTAGTCTTGTGTGGACATGTATGCTGTAATTGATAGTCCTGTGTGGACATGTATGAGGTATGTGTTAGAAGTCCTGTGTGGAAGAATACATATTGTGTGGATGTAGACCCTGTGTGGGTATAATTGAAGACTGTATGATTATCCTGGTTGGAATGTTTGTGATATGCATCTATGTGTGGGGTTATGTGAAACGAATGTTGTTGGCTACGTGTGACTTTAAATAATTAAGTATTTTCAGTAAAGTAGATTACTCCACCCGAGGGCTTGCTGAGGAAGGTGAGTACTCTAGTAATTATTTGTGGATACTAAAGTAGAGGGAAGCCACTTGTATGGGTGGGTGATCTTCCCTATTCTCAGTGACTTTACCTAGATACATAACCCAAGGGCTTATTGAGAAAGGTAAGTGTCCTGATATTAGCACTAGAGTAGGGGGAATCTACTTTTATAGGTGGGTAGACTTTCTTATTCTCAGGAATTATCAATAAAATATTTATGTATGTGGGCATATGATTGGATGACAAAGACATTGACCATAGTGTGCTTATGAGCGTGTTATTTTGGCTACTAGTGGATTGTGAACATTTGTATGGATATTTTAATTATATACTAAACACTTTAGCCACACACTATTATAAATTATTTCTTCCTTACCGAGAGGTGTCTCACCCTATCGATGATTTAATCTTTTCAGGTTATCCAGGTGATCGAGCTTAGATAGCTCCAAGGAGGGGTAATTTGTGAGTGGTACCAGAATGAACATGTTTTTAGTTTTTATGTTATATATATATATTCAGGTTTTGTAAAATGAAGAGTGAGGTTGTAATTATTGTGGATCTGCATGTATAAATATAGAACTTTGGTATATTTTGTTGAGCTTATATCATTATTTCCACTGCGTGAATGGTATCAGAGACACATGTTGGTCTCATAACACTCTGGGCCCCACATGGCAGGTCTGGGGCATTACAGTTGGTATCAGAGTATAACGGTTTTGCGGACTTTAGGAGGATTAATACCAGAGTATAGGTTTGAGTGAATAAGAGTAGGAATGGTTACATTAGGGTGTTGACATAAGTTTGAGTTTGTCTCATAGCTTGGAGGCAGAAATCCCTTGACAGACTTCTGTGATTTTTTGAATCATCGACGGTTTCAAAAAACCACGGTAAATCCATCGACGGTGATGTTTCCTAGTTGTGAGACTAAAATTTGGAATTTGAATTTGAAAGTTAAGATGATTGTGGATAAATGGATGTCAGATATTTAATTGAGGATTTGGATATTAAATTGATCACCTGTTTTGTGATTATGTTAGATATATTAAGATGTGGAGATTATGAATTGCCTCTATTTTATATTTATATTCAAGGATGGATCCTAGAGGCAAAGGCGTGGATGAAGGAGGAGGAAGCGAAATGGGAGCTTCCAACGGGGACGAGATTGACACCTCTTGACTGTTACGAGGGATTGCTCACTAGGTTAGGGAAGAAATGAGATGGGACTTCGGGGGATCATGCTATCCACTAGTGTACCAAGGTTGCACGATTGATAAATTTACTCATCTGAAACCATCGTATTTTGAGGGCGGAACTGACCCGATTAAGGCTGAGACTTGGATACAAGAAATGGAAAAGATACTGGTGGTATTGAACTGCACTGAGGAGCAGAAGGTTCTTTTTGCCACCTTCAACTGGTCAGAGAAGATGAACGGTGGTGGCATGCAATGAAGCCGTTGGAGGAATTGCGAGCAGTACCTATAGCGATGACCCAGGGTCGCTTCAAGTAGGTCTTCTACGACCGATATTTTCCTGCCACCATCAGAAATAAGAAGGCGGAGGAATTTTTCAGCTTGACTCAGGGGTGCCTCACTGTTCAACAGTATGCTGCTAAATTTCTGGAGCTATCTCGTTTTGCTCCTTCTATGGTTCCAGATGAATATCAGAAGGTGAGGTGGTTTGAAAGGGGCCTGAATTAGAGGATTCACGAGCATATGGCATGTTTGTAGATTCAGGATTTCACAGAGCTGGTGGAGAAAGCTAGTGTTGCAAAGACAAGTCTATTGAGAGGTACAGAGGCTTCAGAACAAAGGAAAAGGCCCGCGTCTCCTCATTCCCAAACAAATGTCAGACAAGGGTCATGGAGAGGAGACATAGATGTAGCTGGCCAGGGGTCAGAAAGGAATGGCCAGGGATGACAGGGCAATTCATCATGTCCCCACTGCCTTAGGTGTAATCAGTAGCATTGAGGAGAATACCAGAGTAGGAGTGTCATATGCTATAGATGCGGTAAACAGGGTCACATAGCTCGGGAATGTCGAGAACCGCTGAATAATGCACTAGATCTGAACTAGAACTAGAGAAACAACCTGGTGCCTCGTGACGATGGTGCCCCGGCACGTGTCTATGTGTTGGGTACACCAGAGAAGGGCAACACTAAAGGCCTAGGTAATATGTTTATGTTAGATGTGTGTTAATGTTGTTTGACTTTGCATTATATGATGTTACATATGTTTGAATTGTTTGAAATTCATGAATGTCATTAGTTAGCTTTTTGATGTCTAATGGGTGATTAACAAATTTCAAGGATGAAATTCTTATGAGAAGGGAGAATGTAATGACCTGGAAAATTTTAACTATTTAAAATTTTAAGAAGGATAATAAGGAAAAAAAGGAAATAGGAAGAAAGGGAAAATAAGTTGGAAAAGGAAATAAGCAGGCGCTCCTTGACGGGCTAGTTTTTTCTCATTGACGAGTAGTCTTTAAAGCCTCGTCGTCAAGTATGCATGCCTCGTCGACGAGGGTTTACCGAGAGAGGGTTTTGAATACCTGAATTTCATCGACAAGATCTCGTCTCATCCACAAGTGGTGTATTTGGGCTCATCGACAAGTCTAGATGTCTCGTCGACGAGGCCACGAGGCAAGTTGCTTATAAATAGGGAGAAATTATAATTTTAGAAAGAAATTTATTTTTTCCTTTTGTTTCTCTCTCTTCCTACGCCCCCCCTGCCTTCTCTCTTCGATTCCAGGCCAGATTTAGCTTGGTTCAACGATCAGAATTTGATGAAGTTGATGAAGTTGAGATTTTTGGAATACAGGGTCTTGTTTTGTTTGGATTTTGAGCAGGAATCCCGAGGAGCAAGTAAGGGGAAATATTTTATAATAGCTTTTTAAAAATTTTAACGGCTAATTTCAAGTATAATTTCTACATATTCAGATATAATTTCCCTAAACATACTGGTATTGAAAATACTGACCTTATATATATATATATATATATATATATATATATATATTATATTGAGAAAAATCATGTGGTTGAAACCATTCCACTTAATTAAATAATTGTGAGCATTGTGGATTGATGAATCATTAAGATTGCGAGTAATGTTGGTTGTGATTTCTACCTAGTTGATTACACTGATTGATTGCAGATACTGATGTTGTGTATACTATGTAGAACTGTGGATGTGTTGAATGATTGGTTGCTGTTGACTTGTGTTGTGGTTCATGTAAATTACGATATAGCATTGGCAATGGTATGAGGAGGTTGTTATATCGTACTTGGTATAACTATCATATAGCATTGTTAGTGGTATGAGGAGGTCGTTATATGGGCGTTTATACTGGGAGGTAAACATTGACAGTGGTATGAGGAGGTTGTTTACCTATTTACCATGAACGAAGTATTTTTTTTGTAACCTATGTGGTTTGATTAGTCCTGTGTGGACCAGTCTTGTGTGGACATATAAGTTGTGTGATGGGTTTGTCCTATGTGGACCGTGTAATCTGTGTGATTGGTTAGTACTGTGTGGATCAGTCCTATGTGGACATGTATATTGTAATTGATAGTCCTGTGTGGACCAGTCCTATGTGGACGTGTATGAGGTGTGTGTTAGAAGTCTTGTGTGGATGAATACACATTGTGTGGATGTACACATTGTGTGGGTATGATTGAAGATTGTATGATTATCTGTGTGGATTGTTTGTGATATGCATCTATGTGTGGGGTTATGTGAAACAAATGTTGTTGGCTATGTGACGACCTCAAAATTTACATCATTATATATATGTATTAACTGCTTTGATACCCTTTGCTATGGAACTCGAGCCTCGAAAGGCACCGAGGTAAATCTGAATATAAAATCATACCTATGCAGTGGAAACGTAATCCATACATCCATACACATCATACAATACCACGAATTTGTATTTCTAAATCATAACTATATAATACATCTCTCTCCAAAATATCTATCCCAAAATACAAAACCCTACACAAACGTACCCTCTAAACCAGGATAATCAATATACTCTCTATCCGCGAGCCTAATCTGCTCGCCCAGCTGGCTTACCGGAAAAATGTTAAAGTCATGGGATGAGTCGACGCTCAGTAAGTGGAAATATGCTATTACTAGTGTGTGGCAACTAAGTTAGGAATACTGTTTAAATAATAACTGAACTATAATACAATAGTAAATCTGTAAAGCATATATTTCTTTTCACAATTTAAAATATAACTATATCATTTGTATTTTCTACTTTTCATACTGCTAATATCATTTTATACTCATCATATACTGTAAAATTGTATACATATACATAACTGTACTTTATCCTTAGAACTCTGTATGTCATGATTTGACCCCTCATGATAGGGTTGTGCGGCCCGTAGACGGGACTTAATCTAGTCGGCCCTCCAGATAAGTCAATATACTCTACATTACCTCAGCCCAGTCAAACTGCATACTCTGTCTGTATACTCTGTATGTTATGGTAATAGGAAACATGGTAAACTATAAATACTGTATATACTGTTCTGAATAAAGTTGTAGTATACTGATCTGAATAAAGCTGTAATATACTATTCTAGATAAATATCTGTGATATACTGATCTATAAAAAACTATAACATACTGATCTAAGTAAAACTATAATATACTGTTCTGGATAAATATCTGTAATATACACTCTATATCTGTGTAGTAAGTATAGTATGATATACTGCAAAAACTATATAAGTTCTTCATCACATAAATATCTACTCAGGCCGCCCAAGCATTTAAAACTCATATTCTATAAAACTGGGTAATAAGCTGGTATATACATATGTGTAAAATCTCTGTTAACATTATAAAAATTCCTAGCATAAAATATTTCCCTTACCTTATCTTTGAAAAGCCCTTACTAAATTCTAGCCCTATACCCGCAAGGTTCCTAACTCAACATCCTGAAAACAATATTCCCCAGAACAAAACATCAGTATTTTCTTACCTACAATATTTCTTATAACTATAAGGAAGACATAATTTGAATAAAATACCTTACCCTGGAATTGTGATGAATTCCAAACCAACTTCTCCCACGATAAGCTTCAGCAGACTTGCAGAGAACTTCGCCAGGAGCATCGTGGTGGCCCCAGATCTTCAATTCGGCGAGAAATGGGCTCGAAATCGAAGAAAGAAGGAGGGAGGGGCGTAGAGAGAGAAAGAAGAAAAGATTTGTGCCAAATAATGCTGAAAGATCCGGGTTTTCACTATTTATAGGGTCGTATTCATCGACAAGACACGTCACCTCATCGATGAGTCCTTTAATTATTACGTCGATGAACTTCCTCCCTCGTCAACAAATTTTATACTGTCCCAAAAACCCCTCTCGGTATTTTCTCGTCAACGAAACCTGTCCTCGTCGACGAGCTTCTCTTATATCCTCGTCGATGAATCCCCTGTGTTCGTCGACGAGATGCAAAAAATTCTTCGGGTTATTATAGGCTATGTGTGACTTTAAATAATTAAGTATTTTGGGTAAAGTAGATTACTCCACCCGATGGTTTGTTAAGGATCGCGAGTACTCTGGTAATTATTTGTGGATACCAGAGTAGAGGGAAGCCACTTGTATGGGTGGGTAACATTCCCTATTCTCGGTGACTTTATCTAGATTCATAACCCGAGGGCTTATTGAGAATTGTGAGTGCCCTGGTGTTATCACTAGAGCAGAGGGAATCTACTTGTATAGGCGGGTAGACTTCCCTATTCTCGAGAATTATCAGTAAAATATTTATGTATGTGGGCATGTGATTGGATGACAAAGACATTGACAATGGTGTGCTTATGAGTGTGTTATTTTGGCTACTACTGGATTGTGAACATTTGCATGGATATTTTAATTACATATTAAACACTTCAGCCATACATTGTTATAAATTATTTCTTCCTTAGTGAGAGGTTTCTCACCCTTTCGATGATTTAATCTTTTTAGGTTATCTAGGTGATCGAGTTTAGATAGCTCCAGGGCGGGGTAGTTTGTGAGTGGTACCAAAACAAATATGTTCTTAGTTTTTATGTTTTATATATATTTTATTTAGGTTTTGTAAAATGAAGAGTTAGGTTGTAATTATTGTCGATCTGCATGTATAAATATAGAACTCTGGTATATTTTTTTGAGGTTATATTATTATGTCCGCTACGTGAATGGTATTAGAGACGCGTGTTGGTCTCACAACACTCCAGGCCCCACGTGATGAGTCTGGGGCTTTACATAAACCCCTAAAAATTCTCAAAATATCCCAAGGATTATACAAACATATCCCCAATCCCAAAAGCGCATACCATGAACTACAGTAACTGGGTCTCCTCTACCTTGGAGCTTACTCTGCTCGACTGCCTGGGTTTCCTGAAATGTTTAAAATTCTTGGGGTGAGACACCTCTCAATAAAAAAGAATAAATTATTGTCAGTGTGTGGCAACATGAGTTTTAATGTATCATAACACGTTCATTTATTAAATAATTTAACTGACTAATCATGAAAACTGTACTCATATATATATATATATATATATATATATATATATATATATATACACACACACATTTACAACCATATATTTTTTTCAAAATATGTACGTGCTCAATATGCTTCTCTGGGTTTGAAACCCAACATGTCTGTAAATGTAGATTTATCATGTATATAATGAGGAACCAACCTGAGTGGACATTCATATATCATCGTCATGTAATCACCCCACACGACCGGGTTGTGTGGCCCGAAGGCGAGACTGAGCCATAGTTGGCTTACTAGGTTAAGTCAAAACAATTCTCATCTGCAGTACGATTGGCGCACCACAGCCTGGTTTGGACCCAGGGGCGGTCAACATCTCTATGCAGGCCTAATCGACTTCCAATACCAACACTCTCCCCGAGAAGTGTGGTTGCACTGACTCATTCACCAACAACGGTATCGTGCTCTCATGTACATATTTGGTCCATTAGGATTCTCATTTCCACAATTCCACACTAATCTCAATATCAAAAATATCATGTGTAACACCCCGAACCCGCCAAGTGGGGCTCGAAGGTTACGTGTTTCAACCACTTGTTTCTGATACCATACACCACAATCATGCAGCAGAAATAAAATAAGCAACTTGAAATTAAATACTAGAGTCTATCTATAAACCCTTGAAAATAACAGCATTTATCTGTTTATATTACAACCAAGTATTTAAAAAAACATAAAATATACATAAACTGTTCTTATAGTCACCCCAAAAATTCACAAAAATGAAATACTACCCTGCCTAGAGCTCTAAGCTCGATCTCCTGATGGACTTGAAAATATAATCATCCACTAGGGTGAGACACATTTCAGTAAGGAAGAATAAATCATAGTAGTGTGTAACGACTCGAAAATCTATACCTTTTTTTTTTTTCAATTAAAGTTTACTATATACTGAAACTTAATTTACTATGATACCCTTAGATTATCTACTATAACATCTCAAGCCCTAATGAGTACTGAGGAAACCCTATTCATTTTGCACACTTATGCAGCTGGAAAACATAAAACTATACATCCATATTTACAATATCAGAATTCAATAATTCCCCAAAATATACATACACAAAGTCACATCTCCCAGTAATATCCACAAAAAACCCTAGAAAACTACCCAACAACACATTTCCCTGAAAACACTTACCCCACAACCAGGGCAGTGCAACAACCCCTTTATTGGTGAGCCTGATCTGCTCGTCTAGATGGATCACCAGAAAATTGTTAGATCACTTAGATGAGACAACAATCAGTAAGAGAAAATATGCTATTACTAGTGTGTGGAGACTGAGTTCCATAAATGCTATATTGATAAATATCTGAAACTGTAAAAGTTAGTAAAAAAATATACTATACAACTTGAAATACGTCGTGTATTCTGGATAATGCTGGTGGTAAAGCTAGCCTATAGGCTATTGGACCCACTCTCTCTAATATCTCAAATGGGCCAATGAACCTAGGGCTAAAGTTATCCTTCCTCCTAAATCTCACAGTTCCCTTCAATGGTGTTAATTTAAAAAATACTTGATCTTCAACATCAAACTCCAATTCCTAGCGGTGCATATCATCATAAATTTTCTGCCGACTCTGAGTTGCACTGATTCTATCTTTAATTAGTCAGACTTTATCGTACGCCTGCTGCACTAACTCTAGTTTCAAAACTCGCCTCTCACCCATTTCATCCCAGTGCAAAGGTGAACGAAATCTCCTACGATACAATGCCTTGAAAGGTGCCATGATGTTGGCCTGATAACTATTATTATAGGCAAACTCAACCAGCAGCATATACTGGGTCCAACTACCCCCAAAATCCAGAACGTATGCTCATAGCATATCCTCTAGTAACTAGATCGTTCTCTCTGTCTTCCCATCAGTTTGAGGATGATATGTCATGCTGAATGATAACCGAGACCCCAAAACCTCTTACAAACTCCCTTCAAAACCGTGATATAAAACGTGGGTCACAGTCTGAAACAATGGATACTGGCATTCCATGGGGTCGAACTATCTCTTGAATGTAGATCTTTGCCAGTCTATACATAGGGTAGCTATCTTTAATAGGTAGAAAGTGAGCTGTTTTTTTCAGTTGGTCAACAATCACCCAAATAGCATTCTGACTATGCAGTGCCAGCAGTAATCTAGTGACGAAATCCATGGATATGTGATCCCATTTCTACTCAGGGATGTGGAGTGGCTGCAACTGTCCTGCCGACCTTTGGTGCTTAGCCTTTATCTACTAGCACGTCAAACACTACTGCACAAATTCATCTATCTCCCTTTTCATTCCACTCCACCAAAAAGTTTTTCGAAGATCTCGATACATTTTAGTGCTACTAGGATGAACTGTGTATAGGGACTTGTGAGCCTTCTCTAATAAAGTCCTCTCGATATCAGCATCTGTAGGAACGCATAGTCTAGCACGGAACCTCAGGGCTCCATTCTTTGAAATATTGAACTTCTCTTCTTGTCCATCCCGCACTTTCTCTATCAACTCTGCGTCATTCTTCTATGCAACTTTAATTTTCTCCTGTATGGTAGGCTGTACCACCAAGTTGGTAATGAATGCCTGATGATCACCCTCTATTAGCTCCATGCCTAATCTCTCCAAATCCATCTGGATAGGGCGTTGAATCTTCACTACTGACACCACTACTCCTACTATTTTTCTGCTCAGTGCATCAGCCACCACGTTTGCTTTTCCTGGGTGGTAGCTAATGGTGCAATTATAATCCTTAATGAACTCCAACCATCTTTTTTATCGCATATTCAAATCTTTTTGGGTGAAGAAATACATTAAGCTTTTATGATCAGTGAAGAACTCGCATTTCCCACCATAAAAATAATGCCTCTATATTTTCAGAGCATACACTACCGCAGCTAACTCTAGATCGTGCACAAGGTAGTTCTTTTCATACTCTTTAAGTTGTTTAGATGCGTAGGCGATGACTCTCCCGTGCTGCATCAACACAGACCCGAGTCCCTTCTAAGACGCGTCACTATATATCACAAAACCATCTTCCTCTGATGGGATAGACAATACCGGTGCAGTGACCAGCGTCGCTTCAAATCCTAGAAGCTCTACTCACACTCATTGGTCCAATCAAATTTCAAATTCTTTCTTGTGAGTCATGTTAGTGGATCTGATAATCTGGAGAAGCCATCCACGAAACGCCGATAGTACCCTGCCATACCTAGGAAGCTTCTGACCTCCTGAACATTCACTGGTCTTACCCAACTCACTACTGCCTCTATTTTACTCGAATCAACTGATATACCGTCCTTAGAGATCATATGCCCGAGGAAAGTAACCTGCTTTAACCAGAATTCATATTTCTTGAATTTAGCATACATTTTCTTTTCCTTTAGCACCAGCAAAACCAGTCTCAAATGACCCATGTGCTCCTCAAGACTCTTCGAGTAGACCAGTATATCATCAATCAACACCACAACAAACTGGTCGAAGTACTTATGGAACACCCGATTCATTAAATCCATGAACACCGCTGGTGCGTTTGTCAATTCGAACGGCATTACTAGGAACTCGTAGTGCCCGTACCTGGTTCGGAATGCTGTCTTTAATACGTTCTTTGCTTTGACTTTCCCTAAATTATAAACTATTCATCATCTTACCTGGATTCCTAAAAACACCCTCTAGGTCCCCTAACCTGCCTGCTGTAAAAGCCCTAAAACCCTAAATTCACAACACCCACATAAATCATCCTAAACACCAATATAACAACATCTAATACACAATCTGAGTTTAGAAAAGCCTACTAACCAAATAA
This sequence comes from Malania oleifera, assembly GCF_029873635.1. Classification (NCBI taxonomy): domain Eukaryota; kingdom Viridiplantae; phylum Streptophyta; class Magnoliopsida; order Santalales; family Ximeniaceae; genus Malania; species Malania oleifera. The sequence continues at coordinate 33,591,249 of NC_080426.1, read as the reverse complement.
ACTTTAAATAACTTACTTACCCTGATTTTGGGATGGTTCCCAAACTTCTCAAATCAAAATTCTACTCTGGCTAAGTTGTTGAGAATCTCCCCAAGATCATCGTGGTAGCTTTAGATCATCGAACCGGGGAGAAATGGGGTCGAAAATCTGGAGAGAAATCAAAGAATCTGAAACTAGAGAGAAAAAGGGAAGAAAAACTAATCTTCACGCTGAAATCCCGATTTTGCATATTTATAGGTGTCTTGACACGTGACTTCATTGATGAGGCATGTGGCTTCATTGACGAAGCGAAGAAGGTGGTTCGTTGATGGAAAGTAAAGAACTTGTCGATGAATCAATGGATCTGAAATACACCCTCTCGGTATCTTTTTTTTGACAAAATACTGAACTCGTCCACGAAACCTATAGGGTGTTCGTCGACAAAACTAGGGCATTTGTTGACGAACCCTGTTTGACCCTTTTGAAATTTTCCTTCCTCTCTTTTATTTAATTATTATTATTTTTTGAGTCTATACAAGTGTGTGGCAGAGAATTTATATAAATACAGAATATGTATTCATTTGTAATTCACTATCAATAGCAGCAGAGAAATCCCATCATTATTAACAACTCTGACATCTGATATCAAACACGCATACATTATTATTTTTAGTGATGATCCTCGAGAATAGGGAAGATTATCTACCCATACAAGTAGCTTCCCTCTACTCTAATACTAATATCATGGCACTCACCTTACTCAGTAAGCCCTTGGGCTATGTATATTGGCAAAATTTCCAAGAATAGGGAAGATTACCCGCCCATACAAGTAGCTTCCCTCTACTTTGGTACCAAACTGAAAATTACCAGGGCACTCACCTTTCTCAGTAAGCTCTTAGCAGAAAATTTTACTTTGCCATAAATATACATATAATTAAATTCTCATACCATTTATCTTATTAGATCACATTCCACATAAATTATTCACACAAAAGAACACCGTCCACACAGGACTCACATCCATACAGAATACATGATCCACTCCACACAGGACTCACATCCACACAGGATATATGGTCCACACAGGGTTGGTCCACACAAGACTTACATCCACACAGGATACAGGGTCCACACAATACTGGTCCACACAAGACTTACATCCACACAAGATGCATGGTCCACACAGGACTATCACATAGAATATAGTGTGGCCCACACAGGAACCTCTAACCACCAGCACCAGTCCCCATGAACTACCCGTAGTATATCAGTAGAACAACCTCTTTAGGCCTGCTAATTCTCTACCCCAATATATAATGACAATATATGAACTCCTCAGGCCTGCCAACGTATATCCTGATTACATTTAGGCAATATAATGAACTCCTCAGGCTTGCCAACGTTATATTGTGATACACAGGAATAGCCACACAAAATGACCTATACACACACATCACATTGTTCATCACATAGTAATCTTAAGCAGCCAGTATTCACAACCAATCTTTATTCACAAATAAATTGCACTCACAACTAACCAATGTTCACAATCTGACAGTATATTTCATTATTTAGCACTCACAACAGCCATATAAATTATGAAAGTTGTATTCCTACCATACAATTTTATCCTATATATATATATCAAAAGTCTTCATTTTTCAAAATGCCTAGCCATTCAGATAAATCATACCTAAATATATATATATATATATATATATATTTATTTATTTATTTATTGTATACTCTAATTAACATGTTTATAATTAATAAAAACCTACTATAATTAATTCCCCTTACCTAGTTTCCTGTGTTACGTCCGCAAAGACCCCAAATGATGTCCACGGCACTCACCCGAACCCTAATTCAAAAGCCCAAGTTTATCAACTCAAATATCAATAAAATGCTATTTTATCATTCCCTAGGCCTTGTATACTCCATATTAATAATAAAACTTAAAATACCCTGCTTACCTTGATTTTGGGATGGTACCCCGGAACCCCAACTTGAAAATCAGCTCCTCTTAGGTTGCATAGAATCTTCCCAGGAACCCTGTGGTGGTTCCTAATCGTCAATCCAAGCTTTATCATCGCCGTTTTTCTCTGACCCTCAGAAAACCGTCACCAGTTTTCTGTTTAACCAGCCAAGATTTACCATTTACCCATTATTGACCTGCAGTAAAACCCCAAAAACGTCACCGGTTTTTCTTCCTCTCTAGAAAACTGTTGCTGGTTTTTCTATTAACCAGCTTCCTTCTAAAACCGTCGCCGGTTTTCTGTTCCCTCCACAAAATAGTCGTCGATTTTCTCCCCTTACAGCCAAATCATTTTTATTATTTAATTTTTCCAAGTCTCTACATCATGTCTGTATAAATCACATTTCTCAGTATCTAAAATATCATGTCTGTATCTCAGTATAAAACCAGCATTTCACATATTTCACAAATTCACGGTAATTCCAGCATTTCCATAAAATTAGTACCATTTCACCATTTCACAATATAATACCATAAAAATATTCTAATTCAATTATGCAATAAAACATATTATTCTCATGCCACACGATTTAAATTATAACTTTGGAATACCGTAAACTACTCGGGAAAAATACATTTTTTAACGAAAATCAGGTCTGATCGCCTTTAAAATTTTATTTAACCACAAATATATTTTTTGAAAACAATGACGATCAACCTACACATTTTAGGCTTTTTCCAAATACATTTAATAATAAAAAACACTCATTTCATATGCCTGAATCATACAAAAAATTATATATAACATATACGAGATCATATAGTCAAATTTAATTGGCTTAATTTTCTAAAAATAAAAGCTTGACATAATCTATTCCCTTTACCCTAGTATTTGAGTGGTTGCTTAGGATCTCCAAATGACGATTCCACTCTAGTTAAAATGACGAGGATCAAAGCTAGGACCCCATAGTGGTGTCCGATCGTCGATTTGGCTGAAGATTTGAGAGAAATCAAGGAGACAGAAAGTTAGGCGGAGGGGGCGGGGGAGAGAGAGAGAGAAAGAGAGAGAGAGAGAGAGAGAGAGAGAGAGAGAGAGAGGTGGGGTATGATCCTCGCCTACTCCTACGGTTTAATAATTATTAATTAATTTAAATTTTTTTTTTGGAATCACTATAAGAGGGGTATGATCCTCGCCTATGCCTACAGTTTTCGAACCAAAAGTGTACATTCCTTGGCTCGATTAGACCATACCATCAGAGTCATGCTGCAAACAAGGTAGCCTCCATAAAGGGGAGTTCCCCTTCACTGCTGCGGAAGGCCTCCCCTAGAATCACCAACTGTCCCTTACTGGGTTTCCACCTTTGGATTGGCGATCTGGTGCTACTTTCAGCAACCTAGGAAGTTAGGTGATTTTCCATCATTTTCAATTAACTGGAATGAGTAATGAGGCAACCAAGAGGAAAGTTAGGAAGAGCTAATCTCTGCCGAAATGTGGTTGTTCAAGATGGAAGAAGGTTGTGATGCATGGAATTCGAGGAGGGTAGGCCTTTTTTATAGGGAAAAGTTGCGTGTCATGGAAATCGATAGAGAGCAATGTGTGCAGTGCGTTTTTGCAAAAATCGAGAAAAAGAGAGAAAGAGAGAGAGAGAGAGAGAGAGAGAGAGAGAGATGTGTGTCATGAGAATCAAGAGAGAGAGCGACACGTGCCGCAAGTGACAAGTTTTGCGAAAATCAAGGGATAGCGACGTGTGTCGCGAGAATCGAGGGAGAGTGATGCGTACCATGAGCGACGCATTTTACAAAAATTAGGGGAGAGCGATGTGTGTCATAAAAATCGAGAGAACGTGGCGCATGCCGCGAAAATCGAACGAGCGACGCGTATTGCGAAAATCACAGAATCAAGGTTCTATTCATGTTTCTACATCCGTATTGATGCTTTAACTATAATTAATCTCATCCTTAGGTCACCACTTGGGTGGGTGGCCTAATAGTAGGGGGCTGGTCGTGTCTCCACAAGGTCACGGATTCGAATCTTGGCCCCACCCATTTTGCCCAAGTGGTCTCATGCCCTGGTCTTGCTTTGGGGGTAAGTGAGCTACAACTGATGATTCCCACCCATGAGGCTATATTATTTATTTATTTATTTATTATTAAGTTACTTCGAGCCACCTATGCACATTTTTGTATAATGAGCTCTACTCTAATATATACTACTGTGGACAACTGTAGTAACCCAGAAAAAATAATAATAAAATAAATAAATAAATATTAATTAATTAATTAATTAATTAATTAAACATATTAAGGAAACTAATTAAATTAAGAAATCTGTGAGTTATGTGTGTGTGTCTATATATATATATATATATATATATGCTTAAATACATATAAGGATAAATTATTATTTTATATATATTTATATATATAAGTATAAAATAATATATAAGTATAAAATAAGGGATAAAGGAAAAAATAAGAAAAGGATAAAGAAGCTTAATGTTGAAGCTTCCTGGAAGCAAAAAAAAAATCTCTCTTAGGCTCTCATGCTCTCATGCTCTCCACTCCTTCTCTCTCTACGATTTCGCGGTGGATTCTTGCTTAATTGAAAATCCGAAAATATCACTGGACTCCATTCTCCGCCACCGACATTTCTACTAAAGTGGATTTATCGTAGAAGCAACGTAGGCATATCTCCTGGGATAAGGTAAATTCTCACTCTTACCTCAATTTTTATTAAATTTTAAGCCAAATTGATGATTAGACACTACCACGAGAATCTAGGAATGATTCTCTACAAGTCTAACGGAGCAAATTTCTTGTGGGGTCGTTGTAGACATAGCCCCAAAACTAGGATAAATGAGTTATTTAGATATTAATTGTATTTTTAATTATTGTAAATTAGGAAAGGTTAAAATAATATTTTATTGGGGTTGATTTGATTGAATCAGGGTTCGGGTGAATGTCGCGGGTACAATTTTGGGAACCTTGCAGGTGTGGTTCAGGAAATCAGGTATGAGAGAATAAAATTATATCAGTATTTTATCAAGGTGAACCGGTTATCTATGAGCATATGAAATTTATTATTTATCTATATGGGGGGTTTTTTTTTAGAACAACTTGAGTACTGGAAAATAATGATTTTGTTTAAAATTTATATTTGGGATAATTGCATATGATATTAAATTCGTGTGACATGAGAACAATTTTTCCTAATAAATTGAATATGAATTATTGTGGTATTTGGGTTTGCATGTGAGAATGTTTGGAATAACTATGACATGATGAATGAATTTTTATGTTTGACTCATGTGTGGAAATGTAGTGATTTGTTGGATTACTATGTGGGAATGTATTGATCTGTTGGATACTTATGTGGTAATGCATTGATGCGTCTGTGTGAACTAACTCGTGTGGTTATTCGTATGCATCTCAATATAATGTTGGCATGAAGAGGTTCTTATTTTTCCTAGATAAAAATCATAATATGATGTTGGTAGGTTGAGGAGCTCGTCATATTGTCATTTATATGGGGTAGGACATTGGCAGGTCGAGGAGCTAGTTCTATTGATGTACTACGGGTAAGTCATAGGGATTGGATATTGGTGAATAATGGTACCTATATGGGCCACGTGTCGCGGAAGCTGGAGTGGTGCTTGTGTGGGCCACATTATATCTTGTGTGGATAACGGCGCCTGTGTGGGCCATATTATGTATCATTTGTGGAGGGTAGCGCCTGTGTGGGCCATGTTACATACCTTGTGTGGGTAGTGGTGCCTGTGTGGGCCACGTGTAGATAATAAGTGCGTAAGTGCCTTTGTGGGCCATGTACTGATATGTACTCAATTGCTTTGTGTAGACCACGTACTGAGGATATTGGAAGATGAAGTGTAAGTTGCATGATTCCCGTGTAGATGTGTTGTGCATGTGAATTTAATTAAAACATAATAATAATGGTATAACATATTGTGAATGCATGTGTGTGCATGCGGTGAGGTAAACATACCGCCGAGTGCTTGATGAAAAAGGCGAGTGCTCTGATAAGTAGTTTCTTGGTATCAGTGCAAAAGGATGCTACTTGTATGGGTGTGTAGACATCTCGATTCCCATAAACCTTTGCCTTTAAAATAATAAAAATGTGTATATTGGCGTCGAGGTAATTCTTCACTTGAGGGCTTACTGAGTAAGGTGAGTACTCTGATAGGTGGTTTTTAGTACCAGAGCAGAGGGAAGCTACTTGTATGGGCGGGTAATCTTCCCTATCCTCGGTGCCTTTCTCCTGCATAAAAATTATGTACTTGTGCATATTGGATGTGTGTATGATATCAGATGTCAGAGATGTTATTAATGATACGTTTTCTCAGTTGTTATTGATATTATATGAGAAGTAGTTTATTTTGATATATAAATATTAAAACTCATTTGTCACAGACTATTATAATTTAATCCATCCTTACTGAGAAGTGTCTCACCCTAGTGGATTAACAACTTTTCAGGTTCTTCTGAAGATTGGGTTTGAAGGCCTAGGCTGGGACTGTTTTTGGTGGTTTATTTTTGGGGTATTGTGAGATACTGGTATATATACAGATATATTTGTACTAGGTTATGTTTTAAATGTAGGTTGTGGATACGAATATCTGGATGTTGTAGTATTCGTTTTTGGGTTGTTATATAGAACTCTGATATTTATTTGAGGTTATTTATTTATATTCTACTGCGTGCATGTTAATTATGGTATCAGATACAGGTGATTGGAACACGTGGCATCCGGGCCCCACTTGGCGGGTTTGGGGCGTCACATTGTGGTATCAGAGCATTAGGTTATAGATTTTGCAGACTTTATTATTGATTAATATCAGAGTATAGGTACGAATAAGGACAATGATAGGAATGGGTAGATTAGGATGTTGATACAAGATTTTGAGTTTTGTTTTGTAGCTTAGAGGTAGAAATCCCTTGATGGACTTTTGTGAGTTTTTGAATCAGGTCAATTTCAGAAAACCATGGTAAATCCATTGACAGTGATGTTTCTGAGCTTAGAGACTGGAACTCATAATTAGAACTTGAGGGTTAGGTTGATTTGGGGATAAGCTGGTTGTTTGATGTTTTAATTGAGGATTTAGATTTTAAACTGATTCATTGTTCTATAACTGTACCTAATGTGATATGAGGGTTCTAAATTCGCTTCTGTCTTGTCTACATAAAGGATTCTAGGGGAAAGGACGTTGATGCTAGAGAAGAGAATGATGTAGGAGCTACTAGTGTAGGAGAGATCGATACCTACACTCTACTCTGGGGTTTAGCTTGGCAGGTTTGGGAAGAAATTAGGTGAGACTCTGAAGGACAGAACTGCCCACCCGTAAACCAGGGCTATTCGATTGACCAATTTACTCACCTGAAACCTTCCGCATTTTCGAGCGGTGTTAACCCACTCGTAACAGAGAGCTGGTTGTAAGAAATGGAGAAAATGTTGGCAGTGTTATCTTGCACTAAGGCACAAAAGGTTCTCTTCGCTACCTTTAAGCTAACAAGGGAGGCTGAGCGATGGTGACGAGCAGTGAAGCTGTTAGAGGAATAGCGGGTAGTACCCACGGATATGACCTTGAGTCGATTTAAGGAGCTTTTCTACGATCGGTACTTCCTTGCCACCACCAAGGCTGCAAAGGTAGAGGAATTCTTCCACCTGAATCAAGGGCAACTTACTGTGCAGTAGTATGCTGCGAAGTTCATGGAGCTCTCCTATTTTTCACCTTTTATGGTTCCAGATGAATTCCAGAAGGAAAGGTGGTTTTAGAGGGGATTGAAACCGAGAATTCACGAACAAGTGGCAGTCCTAAAGGTACATAGCTTTTCATAGCTGGTGGATAGAGCCACTGTGGTAGAATTAAGTCTGCAAAGGAGTGTAGAGATGGCAGAGTAGAGGAAGAGGCCTATGCCTCCTAGTTTTTCTGATGATGCTAGACAGGGCTTGTGGAAGAGGGACAGATATGTTGGGGGGCAGAGATCTGATAGAGGTGATCAAGGACGTTAGATCAATTCGTCACCTCCCTATTGTGCTCGTTGTAAGTTGAGGCATTGGGGAGAATGCCTAACTAGGGACATTAAGTGTTATCGGTGCGGCAGATATGACCACATGGCCAGAGATTGTCGAAGACTGTCGAACAACGCACCCGCTATTGATTAGCACCAGAGGAATGAGCCATTGCCTCGGGGTGGTCCAGCGTGCGCATGTGTATACCATGGTTCCAACTGATAAAGATATTACTTGTGGTGCAAGAGCAGGTATGATTTTATATTAAAGATTGATTTGATTTTATATTCATATGCTTGCTTAAAATTGTGGAGTATATTGAATTTGTGGTATAATGATGATTAAGTAATTTTAGAGTTTTGTAAAATGATTGATTCACAAATTTCGAGGACATAATTCTTTTAAAGAGGGGAGAATGTAGTAACCCAGGAAAAATAATTAAAAATAATAAATAAATAAATAAATAAATAAATAAAAATTAATTAATTAAACATTATTAAGGAAACTAATTAAATTAAGAAATTTGTGGGTTATGTGTGTGTGTGTGTGTATATATAAGTATAAAATAAGGGATAAAGGAAAAAAGAAAGAAAGATAAAGAACCATAATGTTGAAGCTTCCTGGAAGCAAAAATAAGAAGAGAAAAAAAGAGAAAAAGAAAAAAACTTTCTTAGGCTCTCATGCTCTCGCGCTCTCCACTCCTTCTCTCTCTACGATTTCGCGGCGGATTCTCGCCCAATTGAAAATCCGAAAATACTATTGGACTTTATTCTCCGCCACCGACATTTCTACCGAAGTAGATTTGTCGTAGGAGTAACGTAGGCATATCTCCTAAGGTAAGGAAAATTCTTACTCTTACCTTAATTTTTCTTAAATTTTACATCAAATTGACGATTAGACACCATCACGAGAATCTAGGGATGATTCTTTACAAGTCTAGCAGAACTGATTTCTCGTGGGTTCATTATAGACATAGCCTCAAAACTAGGATAAATTATTTATTTAGAAATTAATTGTTATTTAATTATTGTAAATTAGGAAAAGTTAAAATAATATTTTATTGAGGTTGATTTGATTGAATCAGGGTTCGGGTGAATGCCACGGGTACAATTTTGGGAACCTTGTAGGCATGGTTCAGTAAATCAGGTAAGGGAGAATAAAATTATATCAATATTTTATCAAAATGAACAGGTTATTTATGAGCATATGAAATTTATTATTTATCTATATGAGTTTTTTTTAGAACAACTTGAGTACTGGAAAATGATGATTTTGTTTAAAATTTATATTTGAGATAATTGCATATGATATTAAATTCGTGTGACATGAGAACAATTTTTCCTAATAAATTGAATATAAATTACTATGGTATTCGAGTTTGCATGTGGGAATGTTTGGAATGATTATGACATGATGAATGAATTGTTATGTTTGACTAATGTATGGAAATGTAGTGATCTGTTGGATTATTGTGTGGGAATTTATTGATCTGTTGGATATTTGTGTGGTAATGCATTGATGCGTCCGTGTGAACTAACTGATGTGGTTATTCGTATGCATCTCAATATAATGTTAGCATGAGCAGGTTATATTGCCTAGATATAAATCATGATATGACGTTGGCAGGTCAAGGAGCTTGTCATATTGTCATTTATATAGGGTAGGACATTGGCAGGTCGAGGAGCTTGTTTTGTTGATGTACTACAGGTAAGTCATGGGGATTGGATACTGGTGAATAGTGGTGCCTATATGGGCTGGTAAATTTCCTTAACTATCTTAGAAGTAGAAGCCTAAAATAATTGAATGATGAACTTGAATTTTTATTCGAATTTAAATATAATATAGTAACGTTTGAATTATATTTAATTCCTCATAAACTAATATAAAATTAAAATTAAAGATTTCGTCAAAATCTATATTCCTAAATCAAGCTTTAATATTTTGATGAGAACTGAATATGTAATGTAAAAATACATATTTATATTCAACTTACACATGCAAAGGAATTTCGGGTAAAATTAGATTTCAGAATAGACCGTTTGTTCATATCTGTTTGTATGTATAGTGCCTCCAAACCTAGAAGGGTCTAAGGTGCTACTTCTTGTAAATATTTTAAATGAAAATAAAATAATAACAACGAAAATAAATAAACCTTGAATATCATTATATTATTATATTTATACATTTTGTTAGATTGCAAATATGAAATTTTAATTTATTGATGTAGCTAATTTAAAAATTAATTATGGATCATCAATATATGTGTACGTGTTTCGACAATAATATATTTAAACTAATTGACGTGTGCCCACAATGTTGAACAAATCGTATTTGATGGATCTAGATCGAATTTGATTGTTGATTAAATGAGAAACTGTAAAACTAGAGAAAGATTCATGGTCAATTCTTAGATCCATAACAATAGGCTAGGGAATTAAATCAAATTTGATGATTATAAAAATATTGGATTTAAGTAAATAACTGTTTAAATATGCATTAGTTTGCATTCAGGTTCAATCAATTTTATATAGCCTTAATCCTAGCCCATGCCATCTTTTAAAATTCCACACCTAGCTTGTCCTTTTCTTCGATTTGACTACATTCATAAGGAAGACATTCCAAGCTATTAGGCAATCATTTATTAAGAAAGATTCCCCAGCTTCACCAGATGGGCATTTTTACTTCCAAATATGATAATAATAATAATAATAATAATAATAATAATAATAATAATCGACTTACAAATAATAAATAAGCTAAAAATATATACCCTATATTATTCTTGCTTTTTTAAATTTAAATATAATATAGTAAAATTAATTTTTATAAATTTAGACAAAATTACAATTAAAAATTTTTTTAAAATTTGTACTCCTAAATCAAGTTTGGATACTTGATGGGAATTGAATATGTAATAAATTCATATTTAATTTGCACATGCTAAGGAATTTTTGGATAGAGTTAGAAATCAGAACAAACCGTTTGTTCATATTTATTTGTATGTGTAGCACCTCCAAACCTAGTAGGGTCTAAGGTGCTACTTCCTGTAAATATTTTAAACGAAAATAAAATAATTACAATGAAAATAAATAAACCTAGAATATTATTATATTATTATATTTATATATTACTAATATGAAAAAAAAATTTGTTGATGTACCTAAGTTAAAAATTAATTATGGATCATCGATATGTGTACGTGTTTCTACAAACATAATATATTTTAACTAATTGATGTATCTTCAATAATACTATCATTTTTTATAGAGAATACAAGATTGTTATCTGTCATTGAGAGTCTTTACGTTAATCTCATTTTCTTCAATGTTACTATTTTTAGGATCCATTCTTAAACATTGATCAAATTTTATTTTAAAATTATAAATTTATTGTTAATGCATAATAATATAATAGACTAAAAGAAATATCTTAAAACTACAAAATCCTACCCAAATCATGTTTTATGCCTAAACTCTGGTAAGAGTTATTTGTTAGAGTCTGCAGAATTTATATTCCAGGCTCTGATACCAATTGTAAGGACTCAAACCCGAGTTGGTTCTTAAATATAAATTTTTTAGTGGAAGCAAATAATTCTAAATTATTTTTATTACTAGAGCACTAATTAAGGTTATTACAAATATATATTTCAATTATTAAAATTAACCTCCTTAAAATTCTAAAATACACAAACATATTCTAAAATTGTATTATACTAAATTTTTATTCTAATATGATCTTTCTATTCTCGCTCATACACTTGCTACGCCAGATTTCTAGTATACTCTTTAGAATTATCTGAATTGTAAAATGATGATTGAGGTGAGACGATACTTAGTAAGTAAATAAGATTATTATTAGTGTGTGGTCAAAATAAATTTTCATAATATTATAATTTTGTAAAATAATATTTAATATTGAAATTTCAAGACTGTATTTAAAATAAATGTAAATTTAAAAATTTTTGTATAAAATTTTTAACATCAACTATAGCAGTAAAATTTTACAACTATACACTGCAACTATTAAATTGAACTTGTTAACTTTAAAACTGTAATTATAATACTTAATTATATATATGTACAAATTTTCTTATACGTTTCCTTCAGATCATCATTTAGGCACAAAAATTGGTCTTGTTCACGTAAACATATACTTTTCCTTTAAATTATCAATAGGTATGTACACGTAATTATATATGTATGTATATATACTGTAAAAACCTCCCTTATGCTTACCCCCATGATTGGGTTGTGCGATCCGAAAAGTAAACTTAGCTAGCTGGTCGGTCAAACTAAACCAATGTACATCATCATTAAGTAAGATTTTCTCTATGAAGTCCTGAACCAGAACCAAGTGTGTACTCAAGAGAAATCAACTACCATATATAATCACTTTGTAAACAGTGTGAGTGCATTTTGATCCGTTTAAACTTTAAACTACGATACCGAGCATTTGTAATTTTCTATATCCTTTGAATCATAAGGGTTTTTGATAACATTTTATTATATAATTTATGCAATTAAAATAATATCATGAAGATCTTATTTTTACTCATATTTTCATGAAATATGTAACGTAAAAATAAACCCTTGTCATCTTTATTCATATTTCTGTGAAATATGCAATATAGAAATAAACTCATGCCACACGATTTTCGTGTTAAAAATATATTATTGAATAGAAATTAACACTGTAAAATACCTGAGAGATTTAGAACATTTTTTAACTCAAAAATAACGCAAGTATATTAAAGATAAAACTGGTATATTTAAATATGTGTAAGAATAAACTTAGAAAATTTTATGAAAAATAGTCAAAATAATAAAAATTTACTTGCTCTTACGTAACCTTGTGAGACGGTCACAACGAATATATATGAAAATGATATCAGAAATAGTGGGTGAGTGAGAATTTTAAATATGACAAAAATTTTCTTTCCACCACTAATTTTTTTCACTCACTAATCATTCTCTTCTTTTGGAAATTTTTTTGTAAAAAATGAAAGTTGAGAGCTTTCTATTTATAAGAAAATTTGGAGAAAAATGAAATTTATAAAAGTGTGGGTAAAGGGGTGAAATTATAATTTTTTTAAAATGAATGAATGAGCATGTGATGGACTTGAGATGCGATGTATGGGATGGGGATGAGGATACATGTGGGGAAAACAAAAAAAAATGGAATGGGTGTGCTTGTAGATACTCTCATTTAATTAGTTTTTAATTAATTTAATTAATTAATTAATTACTTTTTTTCTTTTGAAATCATTACATCCTTTGCATCTATTTTTTTTATCTTAAGAAATTCCATTTTGATCAGACCGACCTCTAGTGAGCGACTGAACCGTAATGGTCTCTGAACACTCGCTAAGATAAAGTATTTTTTAGGTATCAAACATGAAATCAAGGATCCTACGAAAAAACACATCTGTATTGATATTAATTTAATGATCATTTTTATTTTTATTTTATTATTATTATTATTATTATTATGCTCTACTTGTATATACATTTTTGGTGTCATCACACGCTTTATTCAGTCAGTTTGATTAACAGTTCTTATTAACTAAAAATTTTGATTAATTAATCGAATTTGACCGAACTGACCGTTTGCTCACTCGTACTTCTAGGTAGCAAAATTATAATAATCTCTTAACTCTCACAATGAAAAGTTTCAAAAGAATCAAACTGTTCGTGAATAGGTTTATAGTTTTGCTCACAAAAGATTCGTTCACTTCATCTATTTGCATAAATGAACAAACTTGAGCAATTATATTCAAGTTGGTATCGGCCTTGGCCGTTGTTAAAATTCCAATAAATAAGCTTGGGTATAATAAGACTGGAATAGACACTTAATGCATTTGCAGTCCTATATATGAGTGGAAGTCTTGAGAGTTTAATTATGACAAAAATATTTTCGAACATTTTTAAAAGAGAAGGAGAGCTCGCTTATTACGTCATCACAATCGATGACATACTATATTATCATTTGCAAGCATAGTTTGAAATATATAAATCAAGTTCGACCCAACTTATAACAAGTGAAAATCGTGTTTAAATTTGTTATATTCGAGATTTTGAAATTTGAGTCTTAAAAGTTAATATAATTTATTTACCTTGTATTTTTTTTAAAATTTACAAAAATTAAAATCTAATAACAAAATTTGTCCAAATTTCCAAACAAAAGAGTAAATAATATTGTTGTGTGAATAGGTCAACCTCTGTTGCAGCGTGAAGAGCCAAAATTTGGTTGAGCATCGGACAGGAGGGAAGCGCATGCTGTCCGTACAAGGTAGTACGCTCGTGTCATGTATAGGCCGGCCTAGGCTCATGGCCCGTGCGTACGTGCTACTGTTTGACGTCGTATTGATTCAACCTCCGCCCATATGACGTCGTACGGCAATCGACCAATGGGAATAAGTTGGAGTTTTTTCCCGTTTTAACTTTTTTTTAAAAAAATATATAAAATAATACCTCATTCTGGGAAGTATTTCCCAGAATGACTCTGACGTAATCTCGCTAGTCCAAGTAGCGATTTTTAACCAAATCTCGCTACTCCAAGTAGCGAGATTTACACGTGTCACTGGGGTTTATTTTTCGTGCAGAACAAATCTCGCTACTTGGAGTAGCGAGATTTGGTTAAAAATCGCTACTCCAAGTAGCGAGATTACCACGTGTCAGTGCAGAATATTATTTGTAAAAGACAAATCTAATTATGTGTTGTAAAAAAATATTATTTAACATATATATTTTAAAAAATGAAAAAAAAAAAAAAAACTGGCTTCCTTGTACTGTAGTGTTTTTGACTCGTTGAATGGATTGTCTCAGGTGGACAGCCCCAAAAATGATAAATAAAGATGCAGTCATCGATTCTCCCGAGAGGCCGTGAGTAAATATTGATGACAAATGACGCATTTTTTATACTAATACTTGTACTTGCTCTGCTATTCAGCCCAAGCCTGGCTGAGGAAGAGTTACGAGACGTAAAACAAAAAAAATATGCAGATTGGCCCGTGCATACTATATTGAATATAATGATTCAATCATTCATGATAAGATCAATAATAAGATAAATAAGTGTTGGAATATTACTTCAAGAATTGAACAGTTGGAACTGAAATCCAAAGCTACGCAAGTTAAATTAGAAGAAGAGAAGATTAGCTAATTAGTTAGTTTTCTTTATTCTTGATTCTTATATTATATAAATACAAACATATACTCTGTATTTGAAGCAGATTATAAAGAAAAATTTTTCAACTTATGTAAAAACTTCACATCGTATCAGAGCACTTGCTTCCCTTCCGTAATTTTTTTTAATTTTCAAGAAACCACGAAAGCTCTGTTTTTAGCCAGACTGCGCCTCAAAATTCTGAGCAGTACGAATATTCAGAAAAATTCAGACGCTGATCAAGCGAAGCTGATAGATTAGTATTCTGTATCGGCATTATTCTAGTATCAAATTGCAAAGCCTCAAGTGAATTGCTTTTATCTTTGGTCTTTACAAAGAAAAATTCGTTGATCTGCAAATTTTTTATATTTCTTCGATAAATTCCATATATGACTTCTGCTGATAATTCTACCAGTTCTCAAAATTGTCATCGTATGATCAATCTTTCTGATGATTCATCCAGTCCATATTACTTACATCCAAGTGATAATCCTGGTGCATTACTGGTTTCTCAAATTTTTAGTGGTGATAATTACATTGCATGGAGTCGGTCAATCACCATTGCTCTAACAGTTAAAAATAAGGTAGCATTCATTGATGGCTCGATTCTTGCTCCTTCTATAAATCAGTGTTCTCACCATACTACATGGCTACGTGCAAACAATCTAGTTCTTTCATGAATATGTTTTCCATTTCCAAGAAAATAAGAAATAGTCTTCTCTATGTTACATCTGCTGTTGATATTTGGAATGAGCTGAAAACAAGATACTTACGAAGTGATGGTCGCAGAGTTTTTCATCTTGAAAAATCTCTTAGTTGTATTACTCGGGGTTGTTTATCAATTACTGAATATTTTAATTCATTCAAATCATTATGGGATGAATATATTAACTACCGACCATTCCCTACATGTAGCTGTGGTAAAATGGCAACTTGTACCTGCAACCTGTTTGATTTTTTTTTTGTTAGACAGCAATCTGATTATGTGTTGAAATTTTTGATTGGTCTAAATGAATTCTATGCTCCAATTCGAAGTAAATTGCTTATGATTTCGCCATTACCAAGTATGGCGAAAGTATTTTCTTTACTACTTCAAGAGGAAAGTCAAAGACAACTAAATAATGTTGTCAGCAGTGAAACTCATGCTTTGATTGCCAAACAAAAGATTCATCCATCTGGTTTTTTGAACTTCTCAAAGGATAAATAGAAGAGATTTTCTCTATACTGTACACATTTGTTGATACAATGGGCATACAATAGAAAAATGTTTTCATCTTCATGGTTTTCCTCCTAATTAGACTGGACCAAAAGGAAAAAGGAAGCCACCTACTGCACATGCTGCCATGACAACTCCTGAGCTTTCTCTTCAACAGAGTAATGAGGATCCAAAGTTTCTTTTACTTATGAGGAATTCAATAAATTTCTAGCACTTGCAAATTCTACTTCATCTCCAATATCTCATCAAACATCTTCTCCGGCTGTTAACATTGTTACTTCTCAATTTTCTTGTAACCGTTCAAATTTTTGTTATTTAGTTTCTTCATCTCTGCAGAATGTACATTCATGGATTCTAGATACAGGTGCAACAGATCACATGATATGTTCACCTTCATTATATTCTTCTCCACCTACACCAATCAACACTTCCATAAATTTGCCAAATGGAAACTCTTTTCCAGCTTCACATTGGCAGTATTTGCATTTCAAATATACTGTCTTCACATAATGTGTTGTGTGTTCCCAGTTTTTCATTCAATCTGTTGTCTGTTTCTAAACTAACAAAACAATCTAACATTTGTGTTTCTTTCTTTAACTCATATTGCCTTCTACAGTACCAATTAAGAAAGAAGATGATTGGGACCAATTAACTTATATTGCCTTCTATAACTCATATTGAGAAACATAGACTGTACCATTTGTCTCAAGTTCCTTCAAAGGCTTCTACTCACAATCAAGCGAAGTTTCATTCTTCATCTTTGGCTTCAACCATTACCCAAAATCAATTAGATACCTGACACTACAGACTTGGTCATGTTTCCAACTCAAGGTTACCTTATCTTAAACAGCTGGAGTCATCTATATCTTTTAATACCACACATGTTTGTGATGTATGTCATTTAGCAAAACAAATAAAACTCTCATTTCCTGTATCTTAGTCTAGTTCAAAGAACAGATTTGATTTGATCCATTGTGATATATGGGGACCATTCAATGTTGTTTCCTATTCTGGTTTCAAGTGTTTTCTTACTATAGTTGATGATCATACTCGTTGTACTTGGGTATACATGCTCAAGATGAAATCTGAACTTTCTTCTATCGTTAAAAATTTTTGCACAATGGTAGTAACCCAATTCAATGTTCCTGTTAAAATAGTGAGATCAGATAATGATCCTGAATTTCTTTTAACTCAATTCGACCAATGACCATGGCATTATACATCAAAGATGTTGTGTACAAACTCCACAACAAAATGGTGTCGTGAAAAGATAACACCAACATTTGTTCAACACTGTCAGGGCCTTATTGTTTCAAGCAAATCTGCCTTTACCTTTCTCGAGTGACTGTGTCTTAACTGCAGCTCACATTATAAACAGAATTCGAACTCGAATTTGATCAACACTTACAACCCATAGACATAAATCGTATTTGGTTGCCTTTGTTTTGCATCAACACTTACAACCCATAGACATAAATTTGATAAAAGATGTACCAAATGTTTATTCTTGGATTATCCTTCTAACATAAAAGGTTACAAATTAATGGACCTTAATACTAATAAATTTTTCATCTGAAGAAATGTAGTTTTTTCTGAAACTATTTTTCTTTTGAAGGTTTTTTCACCTAATCCTGAATCACATTCTTTGTTATTCCCTCCATCAACTTCTACATCTGATTTTTTTTATTCTTCTAATAAAACTCCTCCATCCTCATCACATTCAACCAACAATCACCTAACATCTTTGAACAATGTTCCCATCCCAGATATTATTTCACCACAACTCAGAAAATCTTAAAGAATTACACGACGACCAAGCTATTTGCATGATTTTTACTGTGGTACAGCTTCCAAGGTTTCACTTGCAACTTCTTCATCTTATATCGCTAATTGTTTTTCTAATAAAGGTATTATATATCCCATCTCTGATTATCTTTATGAAAAACAATTATCTCCTTCTCATAAAACTTTTCTAAAGAACCCATTTCAGCTTCTAAAGAACCCAAAACGTACAAATTAGCTACTCAAATACCTGAATGGCAAGCTGCAATGCAAAATGAATTAAATGGCTTGGAATTAAATAAAACTTGGGAACTTGTAACTCTTCCTCAACATAAATAGACTATTGGTTGTAAGTGGGTATTTCCAATTAAGGCAATGAGCTTTTGGAACTATTGAAAGGTACAAAGCTCGATTAGTAGCTAAAGGTTACACTCAACAAGTAGCCTAATTTTTTTAAAACATTCTTCCAATACAGTTGATACCAGTATGTTCACAACATTACATTCACGAGACTCGTATACATTAAACATATCAAAATAGTATACTAATTTCGGCAGAGTCCTGTTTAAAAATTGAGCATATCCATCCACGCACCTGTGCAAATATAACATTCTTCCAATACAGTTGATACCAGTATGTTCACAACATTACATTCACGAGACTCGTAGACATTAAACATACCAAAATAGTATACTAATTTCGGCAAAGTCCTGTTTAAAAATTGAGCATATCCATCCACGCACCTGTGCAAATATAACATTCTTCCAATACAGTTCATACCAGTATGTTCACAACATTACATTCACGAGACTCGTACACATTAAACATACCAAAATAGTATACTAATTTCGGCAGAGTCCTGTTTAAAAATTGAGCATATCCATCCACGCACCTGTGCAAATATAACATTATTCCAATACAGTTCATACCAGTATGTTCACAACATTACATTCACGAGACTCGTATACATTAAACATACCAAAATAGTATACTAATTTCGGCAGATTCCTGTTTAAAAATTGAGCATATCCATCCACGCACCTGTGCAAATATAACATTATTCCAATACAGTTCATACCAGTATGTTCACAACATTACATTCACGAGACTCGTACACATTAAACATACCAAAATAGTATACTAATTTCGGCAGAGTCCTGTTTAAAAATTGAGCATATCCATCCACGCACCTGTGCAAATATAACATTCTTCCAATACAGTTCATACCAGTATGTTCACAACATTACATTCACGAGACTCGTACACATTAAACATACCGAAATAGTATACTAATTTCGGCAGAGTCCTGTTTAAAAATTGAGCATATCCATCCACGCACCTGTGCAAATATAACATTCTTCCAATACAGTTCATACCAGTATGTTCACAACATTACATTCACGAGACTCGTACACATTAAACATACCGAAATAGTATACTAATTTCGGCAGAGTCCTGTTTAAAAATTGAGCATATCCATCCACGCACCTGTGCAAATATAACATTCTTCCAATACAGTTCATACCAGTATGTTCACAACATTACATTCACAAGACTCGTATACATTAAACATACCAAAATAGTACACTAAATTATACGTGCTTGTCACTTTACCTATTGCTGCTCTATAGATTCAGAATTAAGTAAATTACATTATGTACAAATGATACTCCAAACAATTACATTATGTACAAATAGATGCTGTACAAATGAAGTCATTAGTAAATGAATAATGAATAAATACGTTATATACAAATGAAGCCGTAAACATACATCTGATGTACAAATCAAATTATGAACTAATTCACAACTACATATATCGGCTACTCGGTACCGCATGGAGGTCGTCTCCGGTGTCGGGGTGGCTGCCGTCTGTGTCTGCCCTCACCTGGCTGCTCCTCCGCGTCTGGTGTCCGGTCACGTCGAGCGGCTACATGTCTGTCGTGTCCGCCCACACGTACTGGAGAATCCCTCTCTAGGTGAAGCTGACGAGGAGCTATGTCGTATGTAGTCTCTGGCCGACTCCGACCTGGCAAGCCGGGTGCGTCCACCTCCTCCTCATCGAGAGGGTCGTCCAGTAAGTACGACATCGACGGCGTCGCGGCAGAGTCAGATCGATAATCGGCCGGTCTACTGGAGGGTCCCGCAATATCAGCAGCGGATGGCCCAAACACATACTCCTCATGTACAATGGGTGGTGAGAAGGTCGGACTCGATGGACGGCTGGAGGTAGCTGCTCTACCCCCTCGTACTGGAGCTGCTCTACCCCCTCGTACTGGAGCTGCTCGACCACGCGTCAAATTCTGGTTCGCAGACAGTTACACGCGTCCAAACGTGGCTGACGGAGTGTTGCTTGTCCCAATTAAATCTCGCTACTCCAAGTAGCGAGATTTGCCACGCGTCAAATTCTGGTTCGTAGACAGTTAGACGCGTCCAAACGTGGCTGCCGGAGTGTTGCTTGTCCCAATTAAATCTCACTACTCCAAGTAGCGAGATTTGGTTAAAAATCGCTACTTGAACTAGCGAGATTACGTCAGAGTCATTCTGGGAAATACTTCCCAGAATGAGGTATTATTTTATATATATTTTTTTAAAAAAAGTTAAAACGGGAAAAAACTCGAATAAGTTGAACTCGTCCTTTCACAACCATACAATGCATCCGCATGGTCGACCGTCTACCGAAAATGTCCAAACTTTGCTTTCAATTTGGAGTTTTTTCCAATTTTATTATTATTTTAATAAAAATATTTTAAAATAATTTGGACTAAACTTTTTTTCCAGAATTAAAACTTTTTTTTTCCCGAATTAATGTGTTTCAAAAAAAGATGTCCACATTTATTAAACAAAAATGTTGAATGGGCTACCGTTTTTAAATTTCGATGAATCCCCTATCAGTTGACAAGTGTGTGGTTAAAAAACCAGCAGCATTTTTAAAATTAAACTGCAAACAAGTTATAAATCCTAACAAAAATATTTTCTAGCTTAACCACCAATATACCCTAAACATCAATGTAGGAAAAAATAAGAAGATGAATGTAGATACCCCATTTTGTTCGGGGCCAATATAACAAAATTGTAAATTTCATAAAATGAAGAAAATACAATAAAAATGGAAAAAAAAATGAAAAAAAAAATTACAAGGAGAGGAATTTTACATGGAAAATGAAAAAAAATAGAAAAATAAAATAAAATAAAATAAAGAGGTGGGGCAGTAATCTTCAAGCTTCCAATTTAGACCTGCAAGGAAAAATTAGTAAAATGAAATATGTGAAAAAAATGTACAAAAATCATAGATAAATTCTTATTGAGGAAATTAAGTGATGATTGATTAAATCAGCATTAACCTGATTGAATCTAAAAGCCTATAAATAGAAGGTTCTAAAAGTGAGAATGACACGCAATCATAGAGAGAAAAATTGTGTAAGCTATTGTGAGAATACTGATCGAGGGTGAGATATAGATCGTGAATTGAAGATACCGTGAAGGAGTAGGAGAAATTCAGAAAGTTGTTGAAGGAATCCAAGAGGATAGGGGCAATTGCAGAGTTGGAGGAACCGGAGGTTTGAAGAGGAATTCAGGAGATTTAGGCAAAAAGTTAGCAACAGAGAAGAATTGAGGGTAGACGAGAAGAGTGAAGGAGTTGAAAACTAATGTTAATTTTATTGTATTTTCGTGTTCTATTTTGTTTTAATGCTCAATTTTTAAAATTATACAAATCTAGTTATTTAAAAAAGCAAAAATTTTTGTTTGAAATTGCCCCGTTGGATTGGATCCGACCTGTTGACCCATAACCCATTACCTGTTATTGGGATTTGATCATAAGATTCAAGATCCAAGTCCAATTTGGACCTAAGTTCATTGACCGTTTACTCATGATAATGCAGTCCAATCTCGCTTAGACCCAAAGCTCAACTAAGGTTTAAGGGAGTTCAATCCATAGATTTAAGTTATTGGTAATTGGACTTTGGCACAAACAAAACCTTAATCTTCCAAGAAACTTAATTGGGGAGGAAGGGAAAAACCTCAAAGAATAATATATATATCTTTAGTGGGTGTTTATTTTGATTGGATTGCATGTGTTATTTGGGTTTGTGATCATAGAACTTCCACACGTGAATTACTAAAATCGTCCACCATGAAGTTCATAGTGTTTACATCTTCCATCACTATCTATTACCATCCAACATCCTCCTCCATATTCTAATCCGGCCCATCATCACCTACCATCAACCACCCCCATCGTCATTTATTACCATCCACCACCCTCCTCATCCTTCAATCCCATCATCACCATCATTGCAGCATTCTTGATCATTATCATTACCATCATCAACATTTTATCATCCTCATCATTTTCTTCTTCTTCTTCTTCTTTTTCTTTAAAAACAAATGTCAAAAATATCAAAAATTTAAGAAAAATTGGGAAGAATTTTAAATTCAATTTTTTTTTTCATAAAAATTCAAAAAAAAATGATAAAATTTGTGGAAAATAGTTATAAAAATATTTTAATTCTAGAAAAATCAAAGAAATTATGAAAAAAATTAAGAAATATTCAAAAAAATATTTTTAGCATTGGAAGATATATATATATATATATATTGGTATACTGTGATCTCTTGGCATTCGCTTGTTGCATATTTTAAATTTGTGCATATGTATGCATATGCATGAGTTCTCTCGTGAGGGCAAATTAGGTATCTAAAGTTATGTAACTCATTCAAATGTTGTGGAGTAGATTATTGCATGATATTTTAATTATTTTATCTGCTAAAACACCAATATATAGTTAATCTCGGGATGAAAAATTCAAGAGGGACAATGTTGTCTGTAGAGACCTGAACCCGTAAAATAAGAAAAAGGATAAAAGAGTAATTTTAGCAGGCTTCGTAAACGAAGCCAAGATTCTTGTCGACCTTACTAAGAAGTGTCTCACCCTAATATACAACCTTTCTTTCAGATCCTATAAGACGTCGGTCCTAGTTGTTAGAGTGATTCAGAGGGTCGTTTTGTTTTTAGCTTACGTAAGTGTTTGTATATGTAATAAACTCAGTTTAGAATATCTTTTGGAGATTTTAAGAACATGTTATGTTTTAAGTACGGTCGTATGTATTTGAGGATATAGTTACAGACTCTAGTTTTTGTCTATTAGATTCCATGTAAATGTTTATATTTTCCGCTGTGCAAGAGATTAGATATCAGTATGAAACACATGTATGTCCCTATTAAGGGCAGGTAGTATATGTATGCATATCAGAGATAGGCGTATTATATAGGTATAGTAGCACTCTGGGGCTGTATAACGGGCCGGGGCGTTACAGTTGGTATTAGAGCCTTAACTAGCCGAAAGTGTGATGTGAATTACACTCCCTGGTTATGGAAATGCTCAGAGCTTAAGTTGTTAGGTTTTATAAATTAGACTATACCAGAGTTTAGGATGGGAATAAGATCTTGAGTTTGGCTTTGTATACCTGGATACAAAAATTCATTGACAGACTTCTGTATTTTTCTAGATCAATTGAAAGGTTCAGAAAATCACGGCAATCTATCGACGGTTTTGTTTCCGAGTGGAAGGGCAAAAATTGAGTTAGAATGGGACTGTTAAATAATTGGAGTACGTCAGTATTAGGAATGTGGATTATGGAACTGAGTCTATAATATTTTAGTATTAGATGATACCTAGGTTATTAAGCTTCTAATCGATGCCACAATTGCTTTTGAGGATGGAATCCAAGGACACTACTGCTAACGTGGGAGGTAGTAGTAGTGAGGGTTTCGGCCATGAGGCTGGCAGTGACTCTACGAGTGTATTGCAAGATTTCGCACAGCAGCTTATGGCTAAGGTGGTGCGAACAAATAGAGGGCAGAATCATCCCACAACTGAGATGGGATGCTCCCTCGACCAGTTCACTAGACTGAAGCCTTCGATTTTCATAGGAAGTGCAGATCATATTCAAGTTGAGAATTGGATCTAGGAGATTGAGAAGATCCTGAATGTTCTGAACAACACAGAGAAGCAGAAGGTAACCTTTGCAATATTCAAGTTGTCAGGGGAGGCAGAGAAATTGTGGGTGTCAATAAAGAAAATGGAGGAGCACCGATTGATACTAGTCGTGATGACGTGGGCCCATTTTAGAGAATTATTTTTTGAACGGTAATTTTCGGCCACGGTTTGAAACGCGAAGATGGAGGAATTCATGAGCCTGACATAGGAGTCGCTAACAGTGCAACAGTATGCTGTCAGATTCTAGGAGCTATCTCGATTTGCTCTATTCATGATACCAGATGAGGCAATGAAGACCTGAAAGTTTTAAAGGGGTCTGAAGAAGGAGATCCGGAGGTAGACTGCGATTTTCCAATTGTAGG
The DNA here is from genome assembly GCF_029873635.1 of Malania oleifera. NCBI lineage: Eukaryota > Viridiplantae > Streptophyta > Magnoliopsida > Santalales > Ximeniaceae > Malania > Malania oleifera. The sequence continues at coordinate 33,566,741 of NC_080426.1, read as the reverse complement.
ACTTTGCTACATTGGTAGACAAAGCCACAGTAGTAGAGGAGAGTCTGCTGGAGGACGCAGAGGTCCAAGTTCCGAAGAAGACGTCAATGCCTCCAATTCTTCTTCTGGTGCAAGGCAGGGAAATTGGAAGAAGAAAAATAGTGGTACATCCTAGAGCACCACACCCTATTATGGTTGCCCTATGTGTGGTAAGGGGCACTCTGGGCAATGTTGGAAGATGACAGGGGTTTGTTTACGACGTGGTAAGCAAGGACATCTGGAGAAATATTGTCGCATGAGGGGGAGCAGTGGAGCCCCACAATAGCCATATAAAGAAGATACGCAGGCACAACATGGTGGTTAATAGGGGGGTCCAGCCTAGGCTAGGGTGTATTCGCTGACTCCAGGCGACGTAGAGAATTCTGGTGACGTAGTCATAGGTACCATTTACATACTTTCTCATAAAGCTGTTATATTATTCAATTCCGGGGCAACACATTCCTTTATCTCCCGGAATTCATTAAACTGTGTGGCTTAGAGGTGCAACAGTTAGATTATGAACTGGTAGTGGCTATGCCATCTGGGTCTGTAGTCATATGTAGCAAAGTAGTCCATGATTTCTCAGTAGAAATTCAGGAGAGGTTACTACTAGTCAGCCTTATTGTGTTTGACATGCATGACTTCGATATCATTCTATGGATGAACTAGTTATCTACAAGTTATGCTAGTATCGATTGCTACAAGAGAGAGGTGGTGTTTAGACTTCCAGGAGAGCAGGAGTTAAAGTTCTTAGGATCGTGTGTGCGTTTTGCACCACGGATTCTTTCAGTTATGTAGGCTATGAGATTACTCCTGGAGGGATGCCAAGGGTACCTAGCATTTGTGAAAGACACGCCGGAAGAAGAACGTAGACTGGAATTCCTAGATGTGTTTCTAGAGGACTTTCCAGGATTACCTCTTGATCGCGAGGTGGAGTTTGTTATAGAGTTAGTACCAGGTACGGTGCCAATATCGAAAGCTCCATATCGTATGACTCTAGTAGAATTGAGAGAGTTGAAAGAACAGCTATAGGAGGTTCTAGAGAAGGGGTATATTTGACCAAGTGTTTCGCCCTGGGGAGCACCGGTGTTATTTGTAAATAAGAAGGATGGGTCGATGAGGATGTGCATCGACTACAGAGAGTTTAACAAGGTGACGGTAAAGAACAGATTCTCGCTACCTAAAATTGATGATCTATTTGACCAGCTACAGGACACACAGATTTTCTCTAAAATCGATCTACGATCTAGGTATCACCAGCTGAAGGTGAAAGCGGATGACGTACTAAAGACAACATTTCGAACCTGGTATGGCCATTATGAATTTATGATTATGCCTTTTGGTTTGATGAATGCTCCTACGGCATTTATGGATTTGATGAACAGGGTCTTTCACAAATACTTATACCAGTTTGTCGTAGTATTTATAGATGACATTCTAGTGTATTCTAGGAGTGCTACAAAACAGGAGGTTCATTTGAGATTGGTATTGCAAATGCTCAGGGAAAAGAGGTTATATGCCAAACTAAAGAAATGCAAGTTATGGCTGGAACATATTGGGTTTCTAGGGCATGTAGTGTCCAAGGAAGGGGTATCAGTGGACCCGAGTAAAATAGAAGCGATAGTGGACTGGCCTAGGCCAAAGAATGTTCAGGAGATCAGAAGTTTTTTGGGTCTTGCAAGTTATTACCGACGGTTTGTAGAAAGGTTCTCCAGTTTAGCAACTCCATTGATGCAACTCACAAGAAAGGGCGTGAAGTATGATTGGACGGATGGGTGTGAGCTAAGTTTCCAAGAGCTAGAACAACAGTTGGTTTCTGCTCCAGATTTGACCATTCCATTTGGAGATGGTGGATTAGTTATCTATAGTGACGCCTCTAAGAAAGGTCTTGGGACTGTTCTAATGTAGTAGGAAGGGTGATTGCTTATGCTTCTCGTCAACTCAAGGAGTACGAGAAAAACTACCCGACACATGATATGGAATTAGCAACGGTAGTGTTTGCATTGAAAATCTGGAGGCACTACCTATACGGTGAAAGGTGTGAGATTTTTACCGACCATAAAAGTCTTAAGTACATTTTCACTCAGAAAGAGCTGAATATAAGGCTGCGTAGATGGCTAGAGTTGATAAAATACTATGATTGTACCATTAGCTATCACCCAGGAAAAGCAAATGTGGTAGCTGATGTTGTGAGTCAGAAGTTTGTGGATGCGTCAGTCTCAGCAGTGGAAGTTTAGCATCAGATCTTTATGGACCTGGAAAGGTTGGGCTTAGAGGTTGTCGAAGGAAATCACCAAGCTCTTCTTGCTAGCTTAGTGGTACAGCTGACCTTATAGAAGAGGATCATAACAGCTTAGAAGGAGGATGAAGAGCTGGTAGAGGTTGTAGAAGAGGTTCATAGTGGTTTAAAGCCGGATTTCAATATCTATGATGATGTGATATTAAGACTCCACGGTAGGGTTTGTGTACCGAATGACGCCGAGATTAAACGGGTCATTCTAGAGGAGGCACACCGTTCGCTCTACACCATACATCTAGGAAGTACGAAGATGTATCGAAACCTAAGGGAATCTTTCTAGTGGTCGAACATGAAAAGAGAGATTGTCCGTTTCATAGAGCAGTGTCTGACATGTCAGTGGTTCAAGGCAGAGCACCCAATCTATACCCTTCAACATTGTGGAGGTATCAATATCCTCTTCACAGAAAGTCTCTAAATCATCCCTTCCTTCAGCCTCTGCATCCTCATCCCTAGGATCTATCATGAAAATAGAACAGAAAAGGGATAAGAATTTCATTATCATAATCCTATCAATACAATCATTAATCTAAATTCCAATATACACCCAACTTCTCAATTAAAGTCTTATAGCTCAAAAATGAAATCATCTAAGGTTTACCGTGAATTTTCTGAGGTCGTCGAATGTTTCAGATAAATCACAAGAAATCATCAACGTATTTTTGTCTCCAGGCTACAAAACAAAATCTTATACTTCTCAACACCTAACCTACCCATTTCCTATCATTATTATCACCTATTCCTATACTCTGGTATTAATCATTCTTAACTCTGCAGAATCCCAAAACCTAATGCTCTGATACCAAAATGTAATGCCTCGAACCCAAAACTAGGGTTCTAAGTGTTATTTGAAATACACCTTCGATACCACCTTGTGACGCCCCAAACCTGCCAAGTGGGCGCGGGTGCCACACATTCTATTTACCTGTACCTGGCTCTAAGTCAATTATGTAGCGGATATAATGACAATTCCTCCATAATATACAAGAGTTTCTATATATATACAACGTCAAAAGTATAAACCAACATCCAATATTCACAATCATTCACAACTCTAAAAACATAAATATATTACAACCCCAAAATTTATAAGCAAATTTTATACCCTCTCTTTCTTTCAAAAATGTTATACCAATCCCGAGCTCTCTAAGCTTGATTACGTGAAGATCCTGAAAAAGATAAAGTTCAACTATCAGGTGAGACACATATCTGTAAGGATAAAATACATTAAACCAGTGTGTGACAATCATGAGGTTTAAGTACAACATATATATATTCATTAATTTCAAATGAAACCAAAATTATGAAATCATTCTCTGTTCCTAGTCAAACATATGTAAGGTATTTTACCAATGAGAGTTCTCAAGGATAAGGGTGATTACCCGCCTACACAAGTAGCACCCCTCTGCTCTGATACCTTAAATAACCTACAGTCACAACTGAAGCATATCAGGGCACTTACCTTACTTAGTAAGCCCTCAGGTGGTTAGTTTATCTCGTACTCACGCATTCACGCAAAGGTTTACTGGTAGAAGTGCCCAAGAATAGGGAAGACTACCCGCCGATACAAGTAGCTACCCTTTTCTCTGATACGTTTTGCAACCTAATATAGCTACATCTGATACCTATTAGGGCACTTGCCTTTCTCAGCAAGCCTTCAGGCGAAGTGTATACTTCGCCTCAAATACATGTAATACTACTATATTTAATACTGATAATACTTTACTACATTACACTTCATGTTGTTATCTCCGCGTCATTCATTACGTTAACATTCATATTCTATATTTCTCATTTCTGTATTCATGTCTACTTTCACATATTCTACTTTCATGTCATTTCCGTCTGCTATTCTTATATCCATTGCTTCCATATCTGCTATTTCCATATCCGTTGTTCTCATATTATCCATGGTTAAACTTACAATAAGCATTTAGAACCCTTTATATCGGTGAAAAATCATAGTTCTGCTTCTACCCTATGACGGGTTGTGCGGCCCGAAGGCTGGACTTAACCTTGGTCGGCCCTTCAGAGTTAAATCAACCACATTCTACAGTCTATAGGTTCAATTGGCTGTTTCCACATTGGTTTAGACTACACTACCCTTCCCAGCACAATCGACCATCCCGTCTCCACACTCTATCTAAGAGGTGTGGGTGCACTAGTGCTACCATACATATTCGCAACAGTATTGTGCTCTTTTCTGGTCCACAGGAGTTCTCAAACCATACATTATGATTTAACATTACCAAACAAATGCAACATAAATCATATCATATTTAATTCTCAATATTTTTCCAGTATTTTATGCATCTCATACATATATCATAGTTCAACACGGAAACTTCATTTTACTCATGGCACATGATTTAACACCATATACTCATACATTTACTATAAAATAAGCCAACCCAAATTCATCGTTCATATATTGAAAATATACATTTAATTTCTTATACAATTAACAAGAAAATTTGCCATTTTAACCTTCTATTTCACAAATAATATCTAGTGACACAACCGTAGGCTCAAAAATTTACAATTCAAAAGGTTGGCTTTTCAAAACTCATGTGAAAATCATATACATATATACATAAAGTTTCCATTTTTCTCCAATTATTTTCTCAAAAATCATGATTTAATATATTCCCCTTACCTGGTTTCCTGAACTACCCCAGTAGGAACCCCAAAATAATGTCTGTGGCGCTCACCTGAACCTTGAATCAAAAATCCTAGTTTATTCAAATAAACCCCAAATAACCTACAATTTCAACATTTTATCAACCTATAACCCTCGAATAAACATTTAGAACCCCAAAAACTAAGAATCCTAACCCTTACCTCAAATTTGGAGCGATGCCTGGAAAGCCTAGTTTGGAAATCTGCTCTGCTAGATGTGTAGAGAATCTCCCTTAAAACATCGTAATGGTTCCCATTTGTTGATTTGGGCTGAATCCGGGCTAGAATCTTAGAGAGAGATGCATTTTAAAGAGAAAAAAAATGAAGGAAAAATGAATTCTTCATGGAGAAGCAACCGCAATTCAATTTATACAAGACGTTGCCACATGGCTTCGTCGACGAGAAGACAAGATTCGTCGATGAACCACATAAGGGAATTCGTCGACGAGAGGATGCATTTGTCAACGAAACTTAAAATATGAAATTCACACTCTCGGGATATCTTCATCAACGAGGAACTGAATTTCATCGATGATCCCTAAAAGAACACTCATCGACGAAGACAAGAGATTCGTCGACAAGGTCTGCTGTCTTTCCCCTTAAAATTTTCCCTTTTCCCTCTTATTATTTATTTATATATTCTATTTATTATCTTTCCTAATTATTTTAATAGTTATTTTTTTTCGGGTCTCTACATCTGCATCATTTCTCTGAGCCACTTTAATTCTTTCCTATAGAGTCGGTTGCAACACTAGATTGACAATAAATACTTCATGATCACCCTCTACAAGTTCTATCCTAAGTCTCTCCAAATTCATCTAGATCGGATGCTTAATCACCACTGTAGATACCGATGCACCCACTAATGTCTGGCACAAAGCATTAGCTACCACATTAGCCTTCCCCAGGTGGTAATTGATGCAGTCATAATCCTTTATCAGCTCCAACCACCTCCGATGCCTCATGTTCAATTCTTTGTATGTGAAAAAGTATTTTAAACTCTTATGGTGAGTGAAAAGTTCAAACCTACCCCCATTGAGATAATGCCTCCAAATATTTGGTGTGTATACCACTACTGCTAACTCCAGATCATGGGGGTAGGGTAATTCTTCTCATATTATTTCAACTGTCGTGAGGCGTATGCTATCACTTTCCCCTACTGCATCATAACACAGCCAAGTCCTTTATGTGACGCATCGCTATAAATCACGAAACCCTCTTCGCCTGAAGGAATCATCAACACTGGTTTAGTGATGAGTCGTTGCTTCAACTCTTGGAAGCTCTGCTCACTTTCATTAGTCCACTCGAATTTCACCCCTTTCCTGGTCAATCTTGCCAAAGGACCCGAAAATTTAGAAAAACCATCAACAAACCTACGGTAGTATCCAACCAATACTAGGAAGCTTTTGATTTCCTACACATTCTTTGGTCGCACCCAATATACTACCACCTCAATCTTGCTCGAATCCACTAAAATACCACCCCTGGATATCACGTGTCCAAGGAAGGCAACCTACTCTAGCCAGAACTCGCACTTCTTAAGTTTCGCATACAATCTTCTTTCTCTCAGCACCTGCAGCACTATCCTCAAATGTTCCTCATGCTCTTCTAGGCTCTTTGAATACACTAGTATGTCATCGATAAACACTACCACAAACTGATCTAAATACTGGTGGAATACTCGATTCATCAGATCCATAAACACTGCAGGAGCATTTGTTAGTCCAAACAACATAATCAAGAATTCATAGTGGCCATACTAAGTTCGGAATGCCGTCTTTGAAACATCCCCTGCTTTGACCTTTACCTGATGATATCCAAATCGTAAATCTATCTTTCAGAAAACCTGTGTCCCCTGTAGCAGATCAAACAAATCATCGATGCGGGGAAGCGGTACTTATTCTTGATAGTCACTTTGTTAATTTCCTGGTAATCGATGCACATTCTCATCGATCCATCTTTCTTTTTCACAAATAATACTGATGCTCCTCAGGGTGACACACTGGGTCTAATGAATCCCTTTTCTAATAGTTCCTACCATCAGTCCTTCAATTCTTTCAGCTCTGCCGGTGCCATTTTGTACAGCGCTTTTGAAATCGATGCTATCCTAAGAACTAAATCAATAGTAAACTCTGCCTCATGGTAAGGAGGTAGTCCCAGAAAATCCTCAGGGAAAACATCATAAAAATTCCTCACTATCTGGATATCCTCTTAGCTCAACTCCCCTTCTGACATCTCCTTTAAACAAGCCACATAACCCTGACAACCCTCCAGGAGCATCCGTCTCGCCTGAATGGTGGATAACGACTATGGTGGGGTGTGCACACAAGAGCCCACAAATCTGTACTCATGTCTCCCTAGAGGTCTGAACACCACCTCCCTTTGATAACATTCTATACTAGCATAATGAGCAGCTACTTAATCCATCCCCAGTATCATCTCAAACCCATGCATATCCAAAACCACCAAATCAGCTAATAAAATCCTCCCCTGAATGCATACTGGATAGTTACTAAGTACCTTATCACATATCCCCATAGGCCCTGTCAGCGTTGCAACAACCCGAGATTTTTTTTGCACAGGGTCTCGTCGACGAATACAGGGGATTCGTTGACAAGTGCATAAGGGACTTCGTTGACGAAGCCACATCTCATCGACTATAAAATACCAAGAGAGGCTTTGGGGCAATCTGTATATTGAAGAACTCGTTGACAAGGTCACGTGTCTTGTTGACGAATCTGGGCCTATAAATGGTGAAAAACTTGGATTTTTATCTAATTTCAGTGCTCCTCTCTCTCTCTTATACGGTCTCTTTTACTTCTCTCTTCATTTCCGGGCTCGTTTCTCGCCGGATCAAAGATCTGAAGCTACCACGATGCTCCTGGCGAAGTTCTCAACAAGTCTACCGGAGCTGATCATTGGAAAAGTTGGTTTGGATTTCGTCCCAATCTTAGGGTAAGACATTTTATTTGGTATTTGTTGTTGGCCTTACAAGGCTTAAAATCTTGTTATCTTGTTTTGATGCTAACATACAAGTGAAATTTAATGTATTTGTGTGAGTAATGATATTTCAGGGTTCATATATGTGAAAGTAAGGTCAAAGTGCCCACAAGGATCAGATATGATGGAAGTAAGGTCAAAGTGCTCACAAGGATCAAATGAAGCTTAAATGAGCCAAGACATGAATTACTTGTTGAAGAACATGAGGACATGAATAAGTTGTTGAAAGTCAAGGCATATTAAAGTCAAAAGATCCAAAGAAAGGCAAAGTAAGAAAGCTTAAAGAATATGGAAGCTTGAAGAAAAGATGGATTCAATCCAAGGACAAAGCATGAAGACTCAAGAACTTAGAATGTTAATATTTTAGAAGTCTCATGTAAGTGCTTTAATGTTTAAAATATCGTTTGAAATATTTTGAAGCTCTTAGGTTAACTTCTTAGACCTAGATACTTTTTAAAATACCTGAATAATATTTTTATAAGGTCAAAAATTATTTTAAAAAGGTTAGAATCATTTTTGGAATAAAGAGCACCAAAAAGAGTTTTTCCCAAATGCTGTCAGTTTTTATACAGCTGCATTGAGGTGAATTTTTGTTTATTAAAAACTCATTATTTTAAATAGTGATAAACATAAAAGTTGTATGATTTTCTCTTAGATTTCTTTTGATACCAAGAACACCTAATTTGGAGTTATAAAGAAAAAGTTATGGCCAAAACACTGAAATGGGGTTACTGCTGTCACACATTTAAACACTGTTCAACGGGCAAATTTTTAAAATTCTAATGTTTTAAATTATAGCCGTTTGAACCTTAAATATTCTAATAAATAGGGAAACTCTTTAAGGAAACTTTTTCAAGTTTGAAAGCCTATAAATACATGGTTTTGCAAAACAAAAAAATAACCCAAGAATTGAAAAATCTGTTTTGAGGAGCTGAAAGTACTCTTGTTCTTCCTAAGTTCTCTTGCTCACTCATTGAAAAATTCTTTTGCTGAGAACTCTGAAGTGCTGATCCTTCTTCCTTTGAATTCCTAATGCTAATCCTCTTCTAAGAATGATATTGGTGAATTCTACACTTGAGCTTCATTCTATTTTCTATTGATATTTTACATTGAAGTATATAGTGCTGAAATTGTACTAACTTGCTCTTTGAGAGAGTATACTTGTACGCAGATTTTATCTTGTGTTTCTTGTAGTTCATTGACGTTCAAAGGTGTTTGGATCGTTGGCTAAGCAAGGGGATATTGCTTAGAGAGGCGAACTCTAGCCTACGTAAGGAGTGACCGAATGAGGGAATATCGTTTGGAGAAGGTAGGCTCTAGCCTTAACCAAGGAATGTTGTAATCGGTTTTGTTCCACCTGTCAACGGAATAGGTTTAGTGAATCCTTTGGTGGTTTGCCAAAGGTGAGGACGTAGGCTAGGTATAAGCCGAACCTCGTAAAAATCTCTGTCTCACTCTCTCTTTCCTTATTTTTATTTTCAGTACATATTGAAAATTGTGTGGATGATTTAAATTGAAAATCAAATATACTACGCATATTTGAAAATCAAGTAAACTTAAAGATTAATTTTGATTTGGGTTGTGGAAACCGAAAGGGAGTACGTTGGTGAAACCATATCTTGCGAAAACCATACGGGAGTATGTTTCTTGGTTAAACACTCAAAGATAAATTAACTGAAAGTTTATTTGAATTTTGAATATTTGGAAAGGGTGATTGAATGTTGTATTGAACATCATATTAAGCAAATCCATATATACAGGGCTTGATAAATTTATATCTAGGGTTTACTACAAAAGCTTTATTGTGTTTGTGAAAGGATTGTTGAATATTAAACTACATTCTTCACAAGGTTTTCAAATTCATAATCACGGGGCTTATATAAACAAACAAACAATCTCAAGATTTTATATTACCAAAGTGCTAAAAACTTTATATCTTGGTTTGGTTGTTTGATGTTTAACTTGTATTTGGCAATTAAATTGATTGTTTGGTTTGAAGATTGTGTTTAATTGATTGGTTGTTTAATTGTGTTATTGATTGGACAAAAGAACTAAGTTTTTGTGTGATTGGTGAAATTAAACAAACAAGTTAAAGAATTGGTTAAGTGTTTAAAGAAGTTAAGGATTCTTAAAAGAAGTTAAAAGAAATTTTTAAAAAGCCAATTCACCCCCCCCCTATTGGGAAGCTATTCCTAATTTCATTTGTCTTTCCCTCAGTTATGAGAAATGTTGTAGGTAAGAAAATACTGATATTTTGTTCTGCTGGATTTTGTTTTCAGGATGTTGAGTTTGGAACCCTGTGGGTATAGAGTAAGAATTTTATAGGGGGATTTTCAAAGTTAAGGTAAGGGAAATATGCTATGCTAGAAGTTTAAGAATGATAACGGAGATTTCATAGACACACACACACACACACACACACACATATATATACCAGTTTATTATACTGTTTTTACATAATATGAGTTTAAATACTTGTGTGGTCTGAGTAGATTTTCATGTGATAAAGAACTTATATGGCTTTTATAATATATCATACTATATTGAATACACAGATATAGATAGTATATATAGTTTATATAGTTTTTCCTAGTATATGGAGTTATATAGAATATACAGACATAGATATATATTCACAGAGATTATACAGAGAAATATACATGCATATACAGTTTTTATATGAATAGTTTCATGAAACAGATATATACATATATATATATATATATATATGTACATGTATACAGCTTTACTTAGATCAGTATATGTTATAGTTTTATACAGAACAATATATATATATTTATAGCATGTCATGTTTCCTATTACCATAACATACAAAGTATACAGATAGAGTATATAGACAGAGTACACAGACAGATATACAGAGGTAGCATCAAGATGCTACAGATACAGTATACAGAGATTACAGTATTTACAGTATAGAAAGATAGTGTCATGGTAATTTTGGAAACATGATGAAAATAGTAAAAGAGTATATATGTATATATATGGTATCAGATCCCTGAGGAAAGAATACAGATAGATATAGATAAAGATTACAGAGCACGGTACCGTTGCTAGATATAGATAGAGTGCAACCACATATCTCAGATAGTGTGTGGGTACCGTCAGTCATGCTCAGAGAGTATGCAACTCCCCAGTTTACTAGATGGAGGGGGCCGATTTGACGAGGTAGCAGCTAGTCCCGAGGCTAGGAGTGGATGCAATTTGGCCGGGCTGAGGTAGTGTAGAGTATATTGATTTATCTAGAGGGCCGACCAGATGAAGTCCCGCCTACGAGCCGCACAACCCTGTCATGAGGGGTCAAATCATGACATACAGAGTCCCAGGGATAAAGCACAGTTATGTATATGTATGCAGTTTTACAGTATATGATGAGTATAGTATGATATTAGTAGTATGAAAAGTAGAAAATACAGATGATACATTTATATTTTAAATTGTGAAAAGTAAGATATGCTTTACAGATTGTTGATTGCATTACAGTTCAGTTGCTATTTAAAAAGTATTCTTAACTTAGTTGCCACGCACTAGTAATAGCATATTTCCACTTACTAAGCATCGACTCACCCCATTACTTTAACATTTTTTAGGTGAGCCAGTTAGGCGAGCATATCAGGCTTGCGGATAGAGAGTAGTTTGATTACCCTGGTTATAGGGTGAGTTTTTGACAGAGTTGTATATATTTTTGGGTGAATGATGCTGGAGGGGTTATTTTTGTATGGCTATGGTCTGTATATATTGGATTCTGGTATTGTATAGTATACATGTAAATAGTTGTATAATTTGTGTTTCCGCTGCTTAGGTATGGATGTAGATACATGGATATATATATATATATATATATATATATATAGATTTTTCTTTTAAAAATGGCAAGAGTTTTGAGGATGTTACAAGCATAGCCACTGACAAACTGACACCCAACAGATGTGTTTCTAACCCACAAAATTTAACAAACTCTCAAGCGATAAAAGAATGAGTCACCCCTGAATCAAATAAAGCAGTAGCTATAAATGATAGAATTGAAACTATACCTATCATAACATCTCCCGCTGCCTCTGCATCCCCCAGTGTCAGCGCGTAGACTCGTACTAGGGCAATATTCCTTTTCTATCCGCCTCGAGGTGCCTGATGAGCTCCTCGATATGGTCTAAAAGCATGCGCAGCAACTGGTGGTGCTCGGTAGTCTCTCGCTATATGCCCAGGCTGATAACACCAATAACATATCACCTCCCCGACCTGCATTCTCCCGGGTGTCTCCTATAGCATATGGGACAAGAAGGGGGTGTATGACTGCCCTGTACAACCCGATCTCTCACTACCTATCTTCGTCCTCCCCTGCTATCCTGCCTCCTCCAAGGCCCTCAATTGGACCCTACCTGAATATCTGGAGGCGCGGGCCTCTTTCCCTGACCTTGTGTTGTAGCCCCTCTCTGAAGACCACCCTCAATCACTGCAGCTCTATCCACTACCTTCACAAATGTCTGAGCCCAAAAGCCTATAACTTGCTCAAATAGACCTGTCTCAGACCCTCCTTGAACTTCCTCACTTTCCTTTCCTCATCTGGTACCAAATACGGAGCAAACAGAGACAACTCAATTAATCTGGTCATATACTACTATATTGTCATCAGTCCCTGCGTCAGATACAGAAACTCCGCTGCCTTTGCATTGTGGACAGTAGTGGGAAAATATCTCTCAAAAAAATCTCCCTGAAGCAGCTCCATGTGACGGCTACAAGGCTCGATCTCTGCTCCTCCAACATTTTTACTGATCTCCACCAGTGCTTTTCCTCCTCGGTCAGCTTAAATGTCGCAAATAAAACTTTTTGCCCATATGTACATGAAAGAACTGCCATCATATCCTCTATGTCCTACACCCAGTTCTCAGCCACTAGTGGGTCAACTTCTCTAGAATTTGATGGGGGTCTCATACGCGTAAACTACTCAATCGTGCAGCTCTGCTCCCATGAACCTCTAGCCATATTTGACATCACTTGTTGGGTGACACTACGTAGTACAACATCAAGATCTTTGCCACCTATACTAGAAGGCCCTGTATCATCACCTCCAGCCTGTGCACTACTACTCCCTGGATCCATCCTACAAATAGTATAAAACTGTTTTAGAACCCTATCATCATAGCTCATAACATACCTAGTATACTAAAACCCACAAAATATTCCAATACAAACATTTCTCTTATCATCCTTAATCCCCATTTAAGATTCAGTTCTACCATTTAGAAACACGATTCGGCGATAGTATCTATGGTTTTCTAGAAGTCGTCACCCTAGGAAAAACACAAAAACAACCACGGAACTCCTGCTTTTAGATCGCAAGACAAAAACCTAAATTCTAATCTCATCCTCTAACAACAACAGATTCATATCTTATCAATATCCATTCCTATACTCTGGTATTGTATTCTGTTGTTTACTAAAGTCTACAGAACCTACTAACCTAGGCTCTGATACTAAATTGTGACGCCCAATTTTTCATACCATTTTTTTTATAAATGAAATAAATCAATCACCACAGATCTACCACGTCAACACCTCTGATACTATTCAAACATAACTCGACCCGAAGTGGGTACCGGGTATACAAACATTCTCATGTACACAAACCTAACAGCGAAAGTCATTTCATATATGTTAACCTCATAGGTCATATCCCGTTTTAATTATGACAAATACTTTGATATTTAATGGTTAATGAGTTTGTGTGTAGGACCAATTGGAAGTATCATATGGTGCACACACATGGGCTTAAAGAAGACAAAGACTCAGAATGTTTATTCATTGTAATTTATATTTATCATTTTGGGTCTGTAATAGTGGTCTGTAATAATTAATGTCTTACCTGCATGATAGGATAGATAAGCTCAAGACCATAGATGGACCGGTCCACTGACGCCAAATTTTTAGGGTATATGCTCAAAGACCTAGAATGACCTTAGGTACCACATGCATGCATAAAAAAATGTGTTTATATGAATAGGGTTAATATATAAGGGGATTAGAATAGAAATGCATTTAAAATGCATGTTCAGTCGACCAAACTAGAATGTATAAAAGCATTTGGTCAACCGAACCAGTTAAAGGTCAACAGTTTGATCACAGCTTGGTCGACCGTACCTTACCAAGCTTAGATACCTTGGTTGACCGAACTCCCATTGGGTCAATGCTTGGACTCCTCGGTCGACCAACTAGAAATATATGAGCAACGCCCTAGTCGACCAAACCCCCACGTGGGAGAATCCAACTACCTGGTCGACTGAACTACCTAGTTCAAAATCACCTGGTCGACCAAATCGCGTGGAATTGGAAAAATAGCCCTTGAAACCCTCAGTACGATCGACCAAACTCTCAGTTCATTTTTTGCACAATCGACCAAATTTTGTCACTTGGTCAACCGTACCTCAAGTCCGGTCAACCGATGCTCTCAGGTTGGACAATTATTTTTACCGCGGTTAAATTTTTTAAACAGAGTTAATTGTGCTAGAACGCTTTAAAACAATCCTAATAATACCTTGTTAACCTAGTTAGGCTTACAAACTCTTAGTTTTGATGATAACAAAGTAAAGTTATTTAATGCATTTTCAAGTGATATGACTACTGGAAAAAATGATTTGCTCAAATTACATATACCTTGACATGAAAGCTTACAAGGATTAAGGAACAAGGAGAGTTTCATGAGAATACCAAAGATCCCCAATGAAAGCTCATAGAATACTGAAAGATTGAAGAAACTGCATTGAAAGGACTTGAAGCAAAGAAAGTGTCAAAATAAGCTTAGTACAAAGTCTTTGTAAGTACTTCTAAGTATATTCAAATATGAATCTTTCATTTTGAAGCTCATTAGGCAAAGAGACTTAGAACACATTTTTCAAAGTTAAACAAACTCATATTCCAAGATTAAATGAGCAAAAGAAGAGAGAATTCAAAAATATGTTGAAATGAGGAAAATATGTCTGACAGATGACTAGCAAATTTAGAGTAGTTTAACTGAAGACAGAAGCTTGACAGACAACTGCTAGTGCCAAGTGAGACATCTATAGGTGTTCAACCAAACGTCTACCACCCTACTGAGTTGTAATCAAAACTATATTATTCTAGTGACAAACCACTGCCAATCAAGTGACAGACGACTGCCACCTCTCTGCTTATGATTTTTATAGTTATAATATATGGACACACGATTGCCAAGACTTCATAGTCGTCTGGCTCGCGGCAGTTTTAAAATTTCCAACGGATATATTTTTTGAAATTTAAATTATTTGAAGCTTAAATAATTTTAAAACTTGGAAATAACTCCAAGTACACTTGGGGGAACAAGCAAGGAATTTTTCTATCTCTATAAATACCCTCAAGGACGATTGTTTTACACACCAAGAAATCAATTCAGCTCTCATTCTCTCTCAAAGCCTACTGAAATTCTAAAAGTGTGCTATTGCTCTCATTACTCACGAAATTCTCTGAAAACTTTGCAGAGTTTCTCACTGAGTTTGTGATTCTTTCATCCATTGAAAGATACCTATGGTGATAAGTTTCTACGAGCTTCATTCTGAAATTTATGGTCTGAATTTACTGAAGTACATAGTGCATCAATTTGTACTAATCATCTCATTGAGGAGCAAGTTCTTGTATGCCTTGTTTTATATCTTTGTAACAGGTTGAGTGACGGTTCGAGTGCCGAATCGTTGGACCAAACAAGGGGATATTGTTTGGAGAAGGCAGGCTCTAGCCTTACCCAAGGAGTGTTTGTAATTGGTATTGTTCTACCCGGTAAAGGAACAGTAATAGTGAATCCTTTGGTGGTTTTGCCAAGGGCGAGGACGTAGGTTGTGTTGAAGTCGAACCTTGTAAAAACCCTATGTTCTTCTCTCTCTACCCTACTTTTTATTTTTCAGCAAAATATATAATCTGTGTGATTGCTTTAAAATTCAATTCTGAATGATTGGTTGTTAAATAGACCGGAAGGTAATTTGTTTTGGATTGATCAACATTGATTGCAGAAACCAAAATGGACTACGTTGGTTGATCATCCTTGACTTATTAGTTTGAAAGTTTATTTAAAAGCTGAACATTAGGAAGAAGAATAACTGTGATACAGGGCTTATAACAAGTTCAACAAATTTTCACATTTATACAGGGCTATTGTTACAAAGATTGAGTGATTGATCTTATTGTGTTGATTGTGATTGTGTTTAAGTTTTGATTGTTGTCACAACTCAAAAGAACTAAGACTAAGGGGAATAAAATTTTTAAAACCCAATTCCCCCCCTCTCTTGGGAAGCTATTCCGATTTCATACCCTACATGTCTTGAATGACTATAATTTTGGGGAACTCTATATATACCCCCTCATTAGAAAAAATTAGGGAGAGATTAGAAATTATAATTGGCAAATATCCTCTCATTTTTAAAAAGCCAAATCTCATATTCAGGTCATATACTACTCCTTTTACTCATTCATATTACAAATACTTCTTTGTAAGAGTTTTCTTGTGTTAATCTCACTAAGCTTATGCTCTCTCTTGTTCTTGATTGATTGAGATTATTTTATTAGAGAGCAAAGCTTTAAGTTTCCTTAGGAGACTTTGTTAATAAGTCTTCCTTAGGAATACTTCATTGAACCTTTGAGTTTTGCATTATCATTGCACTACTCAAGGAGTTCACATTGGATTTTGATTGCTAAAATATTTTACAAATCATTTTCAAAATATTTCTTGTGCTTATATTTGAGAAATATATATTTTGAGATATTTGCTTGAGTGCTAAAAGATATTTGTTGTTATACCTTTTGATTGACATTATCATTTCAATACAAAGATCAAATAAATTTTTACAAACCATTTTTGAATTTCTCTTGTGGTTTATTTTGAGAAAAATACTTGTTGAGATATTTGAAGTGTGCTTGTGATATTTGTAGCTGCATTGTGATTGAAGACTATTATTTTGACACAAAGATCTTATCACTTACACTCTTACGTACTGATTGTCATATTTGCATTAAACTTTGAGAGTAGACATTAAGACTACACTTGTGGTGACCTGCTTAATTTCCACATTTTTTTTTCTATATTACAAAATCACAAAACTCAACTCAGCAGATTATAATCCACTTGGACCCATGGGTACTAGGGATACATCAAAACATATAACGGAAGCCTAAGCAGCAGGAAACATACAATCACAATATTATAAATACGAAAACATCCATCACATTACCATAAATACCATAGTCACTATATCCACTGTGTTTCAGTATATACATCCCAAAAACAAGATCTAGGGACATTTCCCACAAAATCCAATTGTCCTTACTAAAACTTACCCTTCAAAGAGGGCAGACAACAACAAAAGATCAGCGGGGCTTTTCCTGCTCTCCTATCTGAGGCTCCTGAAAAGTTTATAAAATTTTTGGGTGAGACACCTCTCAGTAAGGGAAATAAACTAATACTAGTGTGTAGCAACATGAGTATTTCGTGTTATGCATATACCATACAGAACATATTCAGTAACTGTTTTGTCAAATATGGGAAAACATATATATCATCAAACATGACATAATATACTGTATTTTCATAAACATATTTCATCTCATATAATAATAATACAAAAACATTCCTAGTAGGTTAGTTGGCTGTTGTCATGTATTACCCCACATGACTGGGTTGTCCGACCACTGCCAAGTCAAAAGTACAGTCTGTAAGTCTGATAGGTCTGCCAGACCTGGTCCGTACACTAGGGGCGCTCACACACTTCTTAAAAATCACATCGACCATCTAATCTCACACCACTCCGTACAGCGGCATTAACACAAATATCATGATCATGATGACCATGGACACATAGCAGCGGTACCGTGCAAGTGTTAGCCTAGACCAAGCCAACCAGGTTCTAATATTATATAACATATACTGAAACTATGATACATGGATATCTCATATCATTTTGCATATATACGTATATCATGAAAATCATCGACCCGTACGCCAGTATTTCACATTTTACCATAGCTCGGCCTGTACGCCGGCAAATCATAGCACAGCCCCGTACGGTGGCAAATCACATTCATAGCTCGGCCCATATGCCGAAAAATCATATCATAGCACAACCCATACACTGAAAAATCACATCCATAGCACGGCTCGTACGCCAGCAAAATATATCCATAACTCAGCCCATACGTTGACAAACCATACACATCGCACGGCCCGTACGCCGGCAAAACATATAAAAATCTCGACCCGTACGCTGATTTTCCATTATAAAAATTCGTGTCATTAACACATTCCCAGAAAATACTATTTCATAACAATTTCTACTCATGTCACACTAACATGTTTTTCATATATTTAGCCTATCATCACTTTTAATAACATTTTCTCAAATATAAATTATATATAAATATATTTATTTTCCTAAAATTGAATGCTATAACAATATACATATTTTTCATAAAATATTAACTTAGTTTATCCCCTTACCTAATTCTTGAAAAGCCCCTAAGAAAATCTGTCCTGCACTCGTAGGGTTCCTTACTCAACATCCTGAAAACAACATTCCTCAGAACTAAAGTTCAGTATTTCTATGCATATATCACTTCCTACAACATTTAATTAACCAAATACTAAGTAGAAAGCCTTACCCTGGATTTGGGATGGTTTCCAACTCAGCCCCACCGATGATCCGCTCTGGCAGACTTGCAGAGAACTTTCCTAGGAGCGTCGTGGTGGCTTCAGATCATCGAACCGGCGGAAATCCCGTCCAAAATCTTAGTAAGAAGGAGGAGAAACCATGTGAGGAGAGAGAGAGAGAGAGAGAGAGAGAGAGAGAGATTTGGCGTAGGAAAATGAAGTGAAAATCACGTTTAACCCGATTTATACTGCAGGATTCGTCAACGAGTCCTGTAGAAAGTTCATCGACGAACTTCAACCCTCGTCGACGAATTTTAAGCATCCAAAAATCCTCTCTCGGTATCTTCTCGTCGACGAATCCTATCCTTGTCGATGAGTTCCTGTTATACCCTCGTTGACGAGTCCCCTGTATTCGTCGACGAGGAGCTGAAAAATTTCCTCGGGATTATCCTTTCCAAAATGCAACGTCATCAACAAACGCAAAGCATTCGTCGATGAAGTCGACTGCCTCCTTCTGTTTTCAGTTTCCATTTCCCTTTCTTTTATTATTTAAATACCATTATTCTTCGGGTTGTAACATTCTCCCCTCCTTATAAAATTTCGTCCTTGAAATTTTCTGTTCACGTAATTCATCATCCCTTAACAGGAAAAAGGGTCTACTTATTTTATTACTTACCCTCACTTAGGGCGGAGGAATACCGTGGTTACATTCCGAGTCCTGGGAGATTACACATAAATAAAAGAAAATTTCTCCCAAAACTAAAATGCTACACTAATTAAACCATTACATGTACCTGCAAAAGAAATACAACCTAACTACTAACATTTTGCCTATTTAGACTCCTTGGAATAGATGCGGATACTTCTACTTCATCTAATCCTTGAATTTCCAAGAAGCCTCTTTAATTGCATGATTCATCCACAAAACTTTTACCTAAGGAATCTCCTTGTTATGTAATTCCTGTACTTTTCTATCAAGAAACTGTACTGGTATCTCCTCATACACCGATGAATCACTAAACTCTAATTCATCATAATTGATGATATGAGAAGGATCTGGAACACATTTCCTTAACATAGCAACATGGAATACGTCGTGGATCACAAACAACATAGGTGGCAAAGCTAGCCTGTAGGCTACCGATCTCACTTTATTTAAGAATCTCAAATGGACCGATAAACCTAGGACTAAGTTTACATTTCTTCCCAAATCGTATAAGCCCTTTCAACGGAGCTATCTTCAAAAATACACAATCACCCACATTGAACTCCAAATTCCTGCAGCGATTGTCAGCATAACTCTTATGTTGGCTCTGAGTTGCACTGATTTTATCCCTAATAAGTCGACCTTTATCACACGTTTGTTGCACAAGCTCTGGCCCCATTATTTGCCGCTCACCCACGTCATCCCAAAATAAAGGAGAACGACATCTCCTACTGTATAAAGCCTCAAATGGTGCCATGCCAATGTTGGTTTGATAACTTTTATTATACGCAAACTCTACTAGTGGCATGAATTGAGCCCAACTACCCCCAAAATCCAATACGCACGCACGGAGCATATCCTCTAATGTCTGTATCTTTCTCTCAGTCTGCCCATCTGAATGAGGATGGAATGTCATGCTAAATGACAATTGAGACCCTAGTGCTTCCTGTAGACTCTTCCAAAAATGTGACGTAAAACGTGGGTTTCGATCTGCCACAATCGATACTGGGACCCCATGAGAACGAACTTTCTCCTGAATGTAGATTTCTGCTAAATGGTTGAGTGAGTAGCTGATCTTGATAGGTATAAAGTGGGCGGTCTTAGTCAAACGATCAACAATCACTCAGATGACATTCTGGCCATGTAATGTCATCAGCAGTCCTGACACGAAGTCCATAGATATATGATCTCACTTCCACTCTAGGATAAATAATAGCTGCAATTGCCTTGCCAGCCTCTGGTGCTCAGCCTTTACCTGCTAGCACGTTAGACACTGCGCTACGTACACGACAATCTCTCTCTTCATACCACTCCACCAGTACGACTCTCGCAGATCCCTGTACATCTTTGTACTGCCATGATGAACTGTATACAAATATCTGTGAGCCTCCTCTAAAATAGTCTTCCTGATCTCAATATCGATAGGAACACATAATCTGGAACAGAACCGCAAAGCTCCGTCATTTGCAATACTGAATTCCTCCGCCTAACCACTCTATATTCTGTCTATCACCTCTTCTAATTCTGGGTCTTCCTTTGGGCGGCTTTATTTCTCTCATGTAGAATAGACTGCACCACTAAACTAGAATTGTGAGCCTGAGAACCACTCTGAACTAATTCAATGTCAAATCTCTCCAGATCCATTATAATCGGATAGTAGATCTCCATAGTCGCCAACGTTAATTCCGTGGACTTCCTGCTCAACGCATCAGCTACCACATTTGCTTTCCCCGGGTGATAACTGATGGTACAATCAAAATCTTTAATTAACTCTAACCACCTTCTCTGCCTCATATTTAGTTCCTTCTGCATGAAGAAATACTTTAAGCTCTTGTGGTCGGAGAAAATCTCACACTGCTCGTTGTATAGGTAATGCCTCCAAATTTTTAATGCGTGTACCACTGCAGCCAATTCAAGATCATATGTAGGGTAGTTATTTTCATATTCTTTCAACTTCTTGGACGCATACACCACTACCCTACCATGCTGCATCAATATACAACCAAGTCCCTTCAAGGACGCATTACTATAAATGACATACCCCTCACCCCCTGATGGGATAACCAATACTGGTGCTATGACTAATCTTTGCTTCAGTTCTTGAAAACTCTGTTCACAGCTTTCGTCCCACTCAAATCTGACATTCTTCCTCATTAGTCATGTCAAAGGTCCTGACAAAGCTGAGAATCCCTCAAGGAAACGGCGATAATAGCTAGCTAGCCCCAAGAAACTCTTGATCTCTTGGACATTTCTTGGTCTGGCCCAATTCACTACTACCTCAATCTTGCTAGGATCCATAGAAATACCGTTTCCAGATACAACATGCCCCAAGAACATGACCTTCTCAAGCCAGAATTCACATTTACTGAACTTGGCGTACAACTTCTTTTCCCGAAGTGTCTGCAAAATCTACCTCAAGTGCGTCTCATGCTCCTCATAGCTCCTCGAATAGACCAGTACATCATCAATAAAAACAACAACAAACTGGTCTAGGTATTGGTGGAAGACTTTATTCATCAAGTCCATAAATATCGTAGGAGCATTTGTTAAACCAAATGGCATAACAAGAAACTTGTAATGCCTATACCTGGTCCTGAAGTCCATCTTCGAGATGTCTTCTGCTTTCACTTTTACTTGATGGTAGTCGGATCTGAGGTCAATCTTCGAATACACCCGTGTACCCTGGAGTTGGTCAAACAAATCATTGATACGGGGTAGAGGATACTTGTTCTTGATTGTAACTTTATTAATCTCCCTATAGCCTATACGCATCCTCATAGTCCCGTCTTTTTTCTTCACAAATAAAATTGAAGCTTCCCACGGAGATACACTAAGTCGTATAAAGCCCTTATCAAGCAGAACTTGCAACTGATTCTTCAATTCTGCCAATTCTGCTAGCACCATCCGGTAAGGTACTTTAAAAATCGGCGTTGTACCGGAAGGTAGATCAATAAGGAGATCTACCTCACGATCGGGTGGCAAGCCTAGTAATTCATCTAGGAAAACATCTGTAAACTCTTTTACTACAGACTTGCTAGCAAGTTTCAATTCATTCTCTAACGTCTCCTTCACAACAACCACAAACCCCTAACAACCACTCAGCAATAGTCTTCTAGCCTGAATAGCTGAAACTAGCTGAGGCAGGGATTGCACTCGTGACCTTATGAACTTGAATTCTGCTTTCCCTAGAGATTTGAATATCACTTCTCATGCTCGGCAATCTATGCTGGTAAAATTAGCTGCTAGCCAATCCATGCCAAATATAACATCAAATCCATGCATATCTAGCACTATCAGATCAGCAGACAAAGTCTTTCCTTGAATATCATCTGGACAATCTCGGAGCACCCTACTACACCTCACTGCTGACCTAGTCGGTGTAGATACCAACAATTCAACATCTAATGATTGTGTTTCAGCCCCACATAATTTAACACACCCTGAAGACACGAACGAGTGTGTAGCTCCTGAATCAAACAATGCAATAACTTTAAAAGAAAGCACAATAACCATACCTATGACCATATCACCTGCCATCTCAGCCTCACCCAGCGTTAGAGTAAACACCCTGGCTTGAGCCGTATTCCTCTACTGGCCCTCACGTGGCACTTGATAACCTCCCGGGTATGGTCTGGGAGCTAGAACTGCATTTGGTGGGGTAGGGAAGTCTCGCACCATGTGCCTCGATCTACCGCAGCGATAGAACACCACACCACCAACTCGACACTCTCCCTAGTGCCTCCTACCATAGGTCTGACAGACTGGAGGACCCTGTCTTACCTGCACCTCGCGTCCTCCTGTCTCCTGCCTCCGCCCTCTACAATAGTTTCCTCTCCTCCACTGACCCAGTCAATGACCCTGCTAGTAGCCAATAGATGCAGATCTCTTCCTCTATCCCTGCTCCTTTGCATCAGGACGCTCACCAATCTCTACCAAGGCTGCCCTGTCGACTAACTCAGCAAAGTCCTGGATCCACAGCACCACCACCTGCTTGAATATACTCCACCTCAAGCCTCTCTAAAACTTCCTCGCCTTCTTCACTTCATTAGGAACAATGTACGGGGCGAAACGAGAGAGCTCGATGAAATTTGCCGCATACTGCTGGACGGATAGCTGTCCCTGCTTCAAATTCATGAACTCTTCTACTTTAGCCTCCCTGACGATAGTTGGAAAATATCTATCAAGGAACAATTCTTTAAACTGATCCCATGTCATGGCTATCGAAGTCACCCTCTGCTGCTCCCGCAGTCTCACCGCAGTCCACCACCTCTTGGCCTCTCCTATCAATCTATAGGTGGCGAAGAGGACCCTCTGTTCCTCAGTACACTACAACACAGCCAAGACCTTCTCAATCTCCTGCATCCAATTATCGGCTGCAGGATCAACTCCACCTGAGAATGTTAGAGGATTCATCTTCGTAAACTTTTCTATAGTGCACCCATGGCCTGAAGATGGACCACTCTGCTCCCTCGAGCTCATAGCGATCTCAGCCATAACCTGCTTAGCCACGCTACGTAATACCACATCAGAGTCGGTCCCAGCTGCACCCGATAGTCCTGCTCCATCACTGCCACTCGCATGGGCACTACTTCCTCCTTGATCCATCTTGGAAAAAACAAACACAACTTAGAAATTCTATCCTTATAATTTACCCACCTATCCTCGCCACTTATCTCAACATTTCTAACTCATTTCTAATCCCTAGTCCTACATTCTAGGAACACAACCTGACAATAGCTTGCTATGGTTTTCCTGAAATCGTCACCCTAGGAAAAAAAAAGAAACTACCACGGAATTTCTTCCTCTAGACTGTAGGACAAAACCTCAAATCATTTTCTAAACTCTGGTATTGTTTCCGCTGCATTCTAAAGTCTATAGAACCTAACAACCTAGGCTCTAATACCAAACTGTGGCGACCTGCTTAATTTTCACATTTTTTTTCCCATATTACAAAATCACAAAACTCAACTCAGCAAATCATAATCCACTTGGACCCATGGGTACCGGGGATACATCAAAACACATAACGGAAGCCTAAGCAGCAGGAAACATACAATCACAATATTATAAATACGAAAACATCCATCATATTACCATAAATACCATAGTCACTATATCCACTGTATTTCAGTATATACATCCCAAAAACAAGATCTAGGGACATTTCCCACAAAATCCAACTGTCCCTACTAAAACTTACCCTTCAAAGAGGGCAGACAACAACACTAGATCAGCGGGGCTTTTCCTGCTCTCCTATCTGGGGCTCCTAAAAAGTTTATAAAATTTTTGGGTGAGACACCTCTCGGTAAGGGAAATAAACTAATACCAGTGTGTGGCAACATGAGTATTTCGTGTTATACATATACCATATAGAACATATTCAGTAACTGTTTTGTCAAATCTAGGAAAACATATATATCATCAAACATGGCAAAACATACTGCATTTTCATAAACATATTTCATCTTATATAATAATAATACAAAAACATTCTTGGTAGGTTAGCTGGCTGTTGTCATGTATTACCCCCACATGACTGGGTTGTGTGGCCCGAAGGCGGGACCTGACAATGGTTGGCCGATCACTGTCAATTCAAAAGTACAGTTTGTAAGTCTGATGGGTCTGCCAGACTTGGTCCGTACACCAGGGGCGCTCACGTACTTCTTAAAAACCACATAGGCCATCCAATCTCACACCACTCCATACAACGGCGTTAACACAAATATCATGATCATGATGACCATGGACACATAGCAACGGTACCGTGCAAATGCTTGCCTAGACCAAGCCAACCAGGTTCTAATATCATATAACATATACTGAAACTGTGACACATGGATATCTCATATCATTAATTATCAGATCAATCATATCATTTTGTATAAATATGTATATCATGAAAATCATCGGCCCGTACACCGGTATTTCACATTTTACCATAGCTCAACCCGTACGCTGGCAAATCATAGCACAGCCTGTACGCTGGCAAATCACATCCATATCTCGGCCCG
This sequence comes from Malania oleifera, assembly GCF_029873635.1. Lineage (NCBI taxonomy): Eukaryota > Viridiplantae > Streptophyta > Magnoliopsida > Santalales > Ximeniaceae > Malania > Malania oleifera. Next base: position 33,541,365 of record NC_080426.1, on the reverse strand, counting down.
TACACCGGCAAATCATATCATAGCACAGCCTATACGCTGGCAAATCACATCCATAGCACAGCTCGTACGCTAGCAAACTATATCCATAGCTCAGCCTGTACGCTGGAAAAATATATCCATAGCTCAGCCTGTACGCTGGCAAATCATACACATAGCACAGGCCGTATGCCAGCAAAACATATAAAAATATCGGCCCGTACGCCGATTTTCCATTATAAAAATCCGTATCATTAACACATTCCCAGAAAACAGTATTTCATAACAATTTCTACTCATGCCACACTAACAGGTTTTTCATATATTTAACATATCATCACTTTCAACAGCATTTTCCCAAATATAAATCATATATAAATATATTTATTTTCTTGAAATCGAATACTATAACAATATACATATTTTTCATAAAATACTAGCTTAATTTATCCCCTTACCTGATTCTTGAAAAGTCCCTAAGAAAATTTGTCCTGCACCCGTAGGGTTCCTTACTCAACACCCTGAAAACAACATTCCCAAAACTAAAGTTCATTATTTCTACGCGTATATCACTTCCTACAGCTATCAATTAACCAAATACTAAGTAGAAAGCCTTAACCTGGATTTGGGATGGTTTCCAACTCAGCCCCACCGACGATCCGCTCCGGCAGACTTGCAGAGAACTTTCCCAGAAGCGTCATGATAGCTTCAGATTGTCGAACCGGCAGAAATCCAACCCAAAATCTTACTGAGAAGGAGGAGAAACCGTGTGAGGAGAGAGAGAGAGAGAGATTCGGTGCAGGAAAATGAAGTGAAAATCATGTTTAACCCTATTTATATTGCGGGATTCATCAACGAGCCACGTCACCTCGTTGATGAGTCCTGTAGAAAGCTCCTTGATGAACTTTAACCCTCGTCGACGAATTTCAGGCTTCCAAAAATCCTCTCTCGGTATCTTCTCGTCGACGAATCCTATCCTCGTCGACGAGCTCTTGTTATACCATCGTCAATGAGTCCCTTGTATTCATCGATGAGGAGCTGAAAAATTTCTCAGGATTATAAGTCGACTGCCTCCTTCTATTTTTGGTTTCCATTTCCCTTTCTTTTATTATTTAAATACTATTATTCTTTGGGTCGTTACAACATTGAGCTTATCAAATCTTATCTTTTGGTAGTGCATTGATTATACTGTGCTTATTGTAGTACATACCTGCTTAGTGTAATAAGCATTTCCTTGTACACAAAATTTTTATATTCGTTGTATTCCAGGCACGGGCTTGAAGAGGGAGACTCGCCCTATTAAATAGTCTCAGATTGGCTGAGACCCGGTTAGGAAAGTTAGGTGCACAATCCTGGTAAGGTGTAGGTTGAGGTCAGCCCCATGAATTGACTTGGTTGTAAATGGTTCCGCTCCACCCGTTAAGTGAGCTTATAGTGTAATCCTTGTGCGGGTGTGCCAAGATGGGGACGTAGGCAGTATTGGCCGAACCCCGATATCATATCTGGTGTTGATTTTATTTTCCGCAATTTACATTCTTCACCTTTATGTTTATGTTTATTATTTGAATATTTGTTTGGGATTGTGAATACGTAGAAAGATCCTAAGTTTGTGAAATACTGCTTGCTGGATTAGCTAAACCTAGGAAGAATTTTTAAATACCAATTCACCCCCCCCCCCTCTTGGGATTACACCAATTCTTACAATATATATATATATAAATCATAATGAATACACATACCAGAGTACTACCATCCATATATTCAAGTCTATCATAAAAACTCTAGGGGAATCAAACCTCCCTAACTCAAAATACTCACTCTGACTACTCAGGTACCAGCTCCCCTCTATCTTAGAGCTCTATCACCAGGTCTATCTCGGTTTCCTAAAATATTTAAATGATTGGGTGAGACACATCTCAGTAAGATGGAATAAATTATCTACAATGTGTGGTAGTATTAATTTCATTATTTCATAACATATATTCATATCAATGATAGTATCTTCTGAGAAAATATACCATTTCCATATTTACAATCATATAGATATACAACACAAGCTTTCTTAAGCTTTTACTTTCATTTTCAAAACCATTCACACGCAACCCATAATTACTAGCAAGCTTCCCGAGAATAAGGGAGCTTACCCGCCTATACATGTAGCTTCCCTCTGCCGTAATATCGTTTGTATCCTAGACCGATTAACTCAGGTTCAGCTACAGCTAGTACTTATCAGAGCACTCACCTTACTTAGTAAGCCCTCAGGCGGAGTGTCATACTTCGCTTTAATTAATTATATAATAATTCACACCATTCCATTTCCCATTTCCATTTCTATTTCCATTTCCATTTTTATTTCCATTTCATATCTAGCTCACGAGTATCCTCGATAACCGATACATTTTTTTCTGTAACTCATGGCTACCCTGAGGATATCTCTCCACGTCATGCTTCCCCCCATGAATAGGGTTATACGGCCCGAAGGTTGGATCTAACTGCGGTTGGCCGACCCGGTTAGATCAAAATATCATCTTATATATCTCATATCTATAGTATGACTGGCCGACCTATAGCCCTGATCTAAACTCAGGGGGTACAACAACTCTACTAAACAGTTCAGTCGACTGTCATGCCACACGCTCCACGAGTACATGTGGTTGCACTGTCTCCAATAGCAACGGTATTGTGTTCAATATCTTAACTCATCATTAGGGTTCCCATATCCATCCATCAGGGTTATCACTACCACATACACGAAATCATTATACGGTATTGGCATTTCATCATTCACATTTCTGTATTCATATTTTAGAATTTCACATTACAATTCTCACAATTCAATATTCATATTTTAGAATTTTACATTGCAATATTTCCCATTCTCGTTTTCTCATATTCATATTTACATACCTGTATTCATATATCATTATTCTCGTTGCAGCATTATCATTGCAATGTTCACATTCTCAGTAATCACAACTCAATTCATCATTTCAATGGTATTTCATCAATTCAATACTCATTTCATCTCATAAATACATATACATATCTCATTTCACATAATTCACATTTCTCAATAAAACATTTCCATATCCCATGTTTCATCATTTCTCAAAAGGTATACTTTTCGGTACATAATCACTTTTCATCATTTCCCCATTTCAAATTTCATATCTCAATTCACATTTCATAATCTCATATTCTCAGAGTAAACCATTTAACTCAAATTTAAACATATCTCAATATAAATCATATTCCACAAAAATTTCATCTGATATTTATATTATAATAAATTTCAGGTAAAAAATCATAATACCATTTTCACATAATAACTCAATTAGTATTTCTCAAATCAACTGTGATAATTTAATCCCCTTACCTGACTTACTGAGAGGTCCGCTAACACCCTAAATCTGACGCTCCTCGACGTTCACAACTCAAAAGCCTAAAAATCACATTTTTTACTAAATCAATCAACTCATTTCCCACAACAATTTTTGTATAATACTTCCCAGATTTCAAATACTTCAAACAACCCATTAAATCCTAAAATCTCTTACTTACCCTGATTTTGGGATGATACCTTGGAACTCCAAATTGAAAATCTACTCCGCTTATATTGCAGAGAATCTTCCTAAGAACCTTGTGGCGGTTCTCGATTGTCAATCTGAGCTTTAACGAAGCCGAAAACGAAGAGAGAAGGAGAGGGAACCGTGGGTCTAGAGAGAGAAAATGTGAGAGAGAGAGAAAGAGAGAGAGGGAGAGAGAGAGAGAGAGAGAGAGAGAGAGAGAATGTTCGCTGAAATTTCGCCGACAAACCTGAAATTTCCTGAAATTCCCATAACTCTTAGTAATCTCTCATTGATGAGACACGTGTACCTCGTCGCCAAAATTTATGGGACATTCGTCGACGAAGACACTGGGTTCGTCAACGAAGCCCTGTTTTCTCCCTTTTATATGGTATCGTTGTATGGTGCAATTGTATATCTGAGGGATATGTTTGGTGATATCAAGGTAGAGGGGGACGGCGATACATAACGCTCTGATCCTCAGGACTTAGCCCGAGGGCTTGCTGGTGGGGGACAGCGATACGTAACGCCTCATGGCGAGTGTCTAGGTATGTACCAGATGTGGTCACCAAAAGATAGAATTGCTTATACGTAAACATAATCGAGGGAATGAGTAGAAAGAAATATTGGTTTATGGGACTGTTTAATTGTTTTATATGTAAACATGATTGTTACAATATTAAATATTATTTATATATATGATATACTAAAACTTATTGGCCACACATTGATAATAATTTATTACTTCTTACTAAGAGGTGTCTCACCCCATGATTATCCAATATTTTTCTAATGTCATATGGAGTATAATAGTGATTAGAGTAGCGAAGTGAAGCATGGGTGGGACTAGATAGAGAGGTTTAGATTAAATGTTAATTTTGTTATTTTGGTTTATCTTGGAATTCCTAAGGATGTATTAAATTGATGTTGGAGATATTGTTGATATTTTATTTATTTTTTAATGAGTTTAGATCTATTATTGTTTTATATATCAGGATAATTTAGTACTTTGGTAATTTATTATGGAGATCTTCCGTTGTGTATTTATTGGTATCATAGATTTATTTAAAATAACACTTTGTACCCCAGTTGCAAGTTTGGGGCGTTACATGTGGTATCAGATCTTAGGTTACAGATTTTGTAGACTCCATGAATGGTTATTACCAGAGTATAGGTTTGAGTTATGAAGAGAATAGGATTGTTCACGAGTTCAGCTTAAGTTTGTTGGATTCATGATTGATGTTGTTGTTCGAAGTCATAATTAACAAATTTCGAGGACGAAATTTTTATAAGGAGGGGAGAATGTAGAAACCCGAACCGAGAAAAATAAATAAATAAAAGGGAAATAAAAGCAAAGAAAAGAAAAGAGATGGTTTAGTACAATACCAAACTGTCAACGATTTCAGGAGCCCACAGAAAAACTGTCGACGGTTTCAGGAGCCCATAGAAAAATTGTTGATGGTTTTAGTCGGGTAGAGGTTTGGTATAAGACCAAACCTATAAATAGGATTTAAGTCATTTTTATTTCATTCTTTCCTCTCCTCCCTTTTTCTCTGCTAGGGTTTTGACCCTTTTGTTGATTTCTCTCTCTTTCATCTCTCTCTCTCTCTCTCTCTCTCTCTCTCTCTCTCTCTCTCTCTCTCTCTCCTAAGGTCTCCCAGGACTCTAGCTAGGTTTCTGATTGGTTCTCCATTCTCGGCTTGTCGGATTTCTCTCCTCGGCAAGTTAAGGAAGCTAGGGTTTTGTTCTTCAAAATTGCAAGCGCCTTTTTCGAAAAGTGATAGGCAGATCTTCAGGATCGGGTAAGGGGAATAAATTATGTCAACTATTTTTAAACATTAACCGATTAGATTAAACATTATAAGTATGTGGAAATTATGTGGGTTTTAACATGAGTATATTATGATATATGATTATATGAATGTTATCAAAGTATGATTTATCATTTAAATGTGTGGCATGAGAATATTTCAGTTTATTGTATATATTGAACCTATTGAGATCATGTGGATTGTTGAAAGTAAAGTAGAAAGATTGTCAGATATATGGTATCGTTGTATGGTGCAATTGTATATCTGAGATATATGTTTGGTGATATCAAGGTAGAGGGGGACGGCGATACGTAACGCTCCGATCCTCGGGACTTAGCCTGAGAGCTTGTTGGTAGGGGACGACAATACGTAACACCTCATAGCGAGTGCCTAGGTATGTACTAGATGTGGTCACCGAAAGATATAATTGCTTATACGTAAACATGATCTAGAGAATGAGGAAAAAGAAATATTGTTTTATGGAACTGTTTAATTTTTTAATATGTAAACATGAATGTTACAGTATTAAATGTTATTTATATATATATGATACACTAAAACTCATTAGTCACACATTGATAATAATTTATTCCTTCTTACTAAAAAGTGTCTCACCCCATGATTATCCAATATTTTTTATATGTCATATGAAGCATTACAATGATCAGAGCAGCACAGTGAAGCGTGGATGAGACTAGATAGAGAGGTTTAGATTAAATGTTAATTTTGTTATTCTGGTTTATTTTGGAATTCCTAAGGATGTAATAAATTGATATTGGAGATATTGTTAATATTTTATTTATGTTTTTTACGAGTTCAGATCTATTATTGTTTTATATATCGGGATAATTTAGTACTTTGGTAATTTGTTATGGAGATTTTTCTGTTGTATATTTATTGGTATCATAGATATATTTAAAATAACACTCTGGACCTCATTTGTGTGTTCAGGGCGTTACAAAATCTCTTAACAATAATACTCTTATTCTAGTATGAACATAAGTCATTATCTTATGCAATTTTTGTGCAATCTTTGCACACTCTTCAAGCTTCAAAAATGTAATATGAAGGCCCAATAATTAGTCACATGGTGCATAGGAAGTCCAATCAAAGTGCATTGGATAAGGCTTTGCCCAACTATAGAGCTAAAAGTGACATTTCTACCACGCATCTATCTATCAGATCACAGACTTTTGGCCAGCTATTGATTGATTCATCGGTACTCATTTTCAAATTTCAAAGAGTTATTTGGTAGTAAAGTATTTAAATTTTAACTTTAAATTTAGGTAAATTTTGATTAATTTTAATATAATTTATATTATATTTCATTTAAATTCAAGATCTTTTCAAATATGATGTAAAAGAAAAAAAAAAAAACTAAAAAAACTAAAACTAAAACTTGAGCTTTAAATAAAAATAGTTTTAAAAATATTTAATTGTTTAACATATATATTATATGTATGGTCTTAAAAAAGTGCATAGTATTAAAGAGAATATAAATTAATTGTAACTTTCATGTATGCGTCGGCTCAAATATTTTGAAATTTTTTGACATGCAAGAAAAATAATATTTTTTAAGAGTTGTTTGGTATGACGGTTGAAAATTATGATTACAAATAAAAATGAAAAACATAAATTTAAAAATGTGAAAAAGTTAAAAAATTGTTTGTCCAACTTCTTTAAATTAGAATAACAATTAAAAGCCTCAACATATGAACTCATGCTCATTAATTTTTGTCCTTGAATTGAATAAGCTCTTTTTTTAATATATATAGATATATATACATATATATATATAATTGGAATAATGTAAACTAACATAAAATAGAAAATACTATAATAAAAATATAAACTATTTTTATTATTTTAAAAATTATTTTCTTTTTAAAATCGTTCATCATCCTCCAATAAAAATACAATTATACTCATATAATTGTTGAAATGATGAAAATATTTTTTGGAATAATTTTATTAATTTCTTAAACTTTTAAAACTTAAGGAATACTTTTTTTTTTCATTACAAAAATTGTATTTAATGATTTAGTTGACAAAAATGGGTTTCAAATATTAAAATATTGTATTAAAAATTTGGCAAAATAATTGATCAAAAGTAGAACACCTAATCTCTACCTTATTGTGGCACCAACTAAAAATCAACAACAATTACAAAAACTAATAATGCGCAAATAGATTATAATTATTTATTTTGAACTATAATATAATGAAATAAAAATTAAAAATAACATCAAATAATGTTTAAATTTTAGAATTAATATAAACAAAATAAAATAAAAATATATAGATCATATCATGTTATATGTTAGATCACATTGATGTAATGAACATTCTATTAAAAAATTTTAAAACTATATACTATGTAAATAATATAATTAGTGCACAACATATATTTTTGAACAACAAAAATTAAGGTGATCGATTCTAATTTAGTTATCGAAAGAATTGAAGCCTTAAGTATTGCTCCATTGGTACACTACGAATTTCTTTACTAATTAATCACGCAATAGGGTTGGAGCATTGTAGTTTGGGAGACGCTGATAGGTCATTGCTTTTTGGACTGTGCACGTGATCTCCCACTTCTCCGGCCAGTTTCCTTAAGTAGCTGCTTAGCTGGCTTAGGGTCAATTGGTCAAATTACTAAATTGAAGCTGGCCGTACGCGTGGGCGGCTCCGCTCCTTCAATCTCCGCCACCATTCCCCATTTATAGTCTCAAGTGAGAAATTTTTATCTAACAAAATTGTTAGGTTGGTAAAAAAAAAAAACAGAGAATAGTACTTTATGATCGAATGTGTGAAATATACATTAAAGGGCTCTTGAATAATATAACGATAAAATAATCGACAGTATAATCTCATTTTCTCATGTATAGAAAAATATATATAAATTAGTTAAATATATATACATGAAAAAATTATATTAGTTTCAATAAACATACTCGATTTATCTAATAATTTCTCATATAAATATATATTTTTTTTCAAATTTACATAAATTTATGTTTAAATTTATACTCACATACTAGTTAATAAAGGGTAAGATTTATAATTAAGTATTTAATGGTCAATCCTTCAATCAAATGTGTGTGTGTATTGTTGAGTTATAAATCATAATTATTACTTGAAATCTATTATAAATAAATTAAAAGGTATCGTGTGGAGGGCGTAGAGACCTATAGACCCTAAGCGAAACTTCCCTTACTATTTAAATCAAGCTCATGGGGTCTTATTAGATTACCACTTTACCTAAAAGTTTAAACTATAAGTTATAAGCCAACAATATATATATATATATATATATATATATATATATATATATATGTATCAAGTTTTAACACTCCCCTACACGTGTTGCCCGACAGTACGTGGAGAAATAAATACATAATAAATTTTTAAATATCATAGAATAAATGTGAGTAACGAGACTAGAATCCAAGACCTTCTGGTTGTTAGATTACCACTTTACCTAAAAGTTTAGCTATTAGGTTGTGGGTCAATAATGTATATCAAGTTTTAACACTTCCCTTTCACGTGCAGTCCGACAGCACGTGGAAAGATAAACATGATAAATAATAGATATGATCGGGAACACTATTTTTTTTTTTAAATACCACAGAATAAACGTGGACGACAAGATTAGAATCCAAGACCTTCTAGTTACCAGTTCTGATACCATGTTAAATTAACGCTTTACTTAAAAATTTAATTATTAGGTTGTAAGCCAACAATATATATCAAACTTTAATACTAGTAACTAACTTTGATACCTTGTTAGATTATCATTTTACCTAAAAGGTTAAGTTATTAAGTTGAAAGTTAACAATGTATAACAAATTTTAACAGATTCATCTATTTACACAATATACAAATTTTAACAGATACAATTTGTTTGAGTTTAGAACAGAATATAATTATTACTTTTTGCATATATTTTATGATTTTTACATGAGACTAGTAAGAATTTTATGATTTTTACATTGGACTAGGATTAATGTTATTGGAAAATTTTCATTTGATGATATATTGAAACTAAAGTAAAAATTTTGTAAACATAAGTATGAGCTATATCAAACCATGTACGCTTGTGATTTCTCTTTTTGTATTGCTGCGTGTACGATAATCTCATGGTGCGCGTGCGTCTGCATATGTATATTGTTGATATTTTTGAAGTAATGAGGTCATTTTGGTCATTGAATAGTGCACCGACCCATATTGTATTATTATTCGACATGGATGGCATCCGGTTAGGTATCTGACATTTCCAGGGTCGGCGTTCTGATGGCAATTAACGTAATTTGTCCCCCTGCGGAGGAATTAAAATTAAATATAATACCGTAATTGCCCTCCCAACAAAACAACACACACGGCGCACGCTAGCCTCCCAGTTAGATTTCATAAAGAGATTCAAAAAAAAAAAAATCACTTGGGCTTCTACTCTGTACACAAAAATGCACCGCGTCCTCCGGTTCCCCGTTATGTACAGTTCGTTTGGTTACACCGTCATTTACTCAGGACGCGCTCTGCAGTAGCTCTGTACGGACACTGGGAGCTTACGAAGCCGTTTACCAAGTGAAGATACGTGCTCAGATCGTGACACGTGGCAACGTTTATACTGCTGAGGTAAGGAGAGTCCCTACTACTGAGTCGGAGCTCCCTCCCCACCTCAGCATACCTCCACTGCGTGTCCTTCACAAGCTTTTGTATCCAGCTCGGCAACCCCAAACGAGCCATGTTGACGTCCCTGTCGGACACCGCCACTTCATCATCTGCATCGATCACGAACCCCGGCACCTTCGTGATCAGATCGTCCGAGTTCACGATGCGCAAAACTTTCGTCCCTTGCTTTTCCAGCTGGCACCGGAAGCTCCGGTTGCCGACGCGCGGCCCGCCGAACGAAATGACGGTGACGAGAGGAGCACGGCGGAAGGCAGTTTTGATGTCATAGGCAGTGAGGGTGGCGAGCGCCGCACCCAGGCTGTGGCCGGTGATCGTCAAGCTGAGTGGCTCGTCACCGTACGATTGGAGCAGTCTTCTGATCTCGTCCCTGACCATGTCACGCAGACTAGGACACGTAGCACTACTCGACGTGTAAAGGCTTAAGAACCCGCTTTCCACCATTGGTCCCGACGGCTCAAATGGACACTGCGTATCAGGAAGTGGAGCAAGGGTGGCGCGTAGATTTTCGAGCCACTCCAAGCACGTGGCCGTGCCACGATACGCGATGACCACGTCACGCCGACCCAACCTGGCAATTTCCTCCTCGTCTTGACACACCGCCACGTAACCGAACCAGCTGGACTGGGCGGCAACCCAACTCGGCGCCTTCTCCATCCAACGCGGCAGATTAATGCCGGACGTCATACGCAGATTCTTCGTCAGCCGGTACCCTGTTTGGGGCAGACCGGAACGGTCCAGCAGCGAGTTTTTGGAGAACCGGCACTTGGCGTAGGAAGGAGAGGAAGGCTCGAACTCGAAGGCCTTGTAGGCCGCGTCGACGAACCGACCGTAACGTAAAATCTCGTGACGTAAGTTATCGTCGAGCGGGTCGAGCAAGCCATCCCAGTTCCGAACACCTTGGTACTCCATCCACCTCTTCCCGAGCCTGATGGGGCGGGCGGCGAATCGAGTCTGGTCGCCGGTGAGTACATTGTCGACCGGGTCGGGTAGGCGCCCCACCCAATCAGTTGAAACCGTGGGTTGGGTCTCCGTCGCGGGTTTCTTGGTGATGAGCCTTGTAGGCTGAGGGACGGCGGTGGTGGTGGCTCCCCTGGCAGCGGACCAGCGCCGGAATTGAACGTGGGTAGTGGATGGGAGTGTGCATGGCGGAATTTTGGGTTTAACGCAGAGAGGCATTCTCTGCGGCAGCTTTATTATTATAATATATATATATTATATAGAAAGTGTGGAAAGCCCCTGTAGGCTCTCACTCGCGGCAGAGAATGTTATGGGAAGTGGGAGCTGCAGGGGTTCAGATGCGTGTTGGCTATTTATAAGTGCAGAAAGTTTAGGCTTGAAGTTTAAACCCCATTAAGAAAATACATAAAAATGAAAGCGTAGACTGAATATAAGCTCAGAAAGTGTACAGAGTGTACAAAATGATTAAAAAAAGTCGCAGGACGAGAGAGAGAGAGAGAGAGAGAGAGAGCGCCAAATGGTTTTAGCAATTAAAAACATTCAAGAAAAAGTAAGGAGAGGAATCGAAGTGTCGATAGTACATAAATATATATATTTTTTTTAAGTTATCATAAACCTATGAGTAGAGAGAGAGAGGGAGTAGATGGATATGGTTGATGGGGACAAGAGTTATAACAGGAAAAACTGCAGAGAGAAAGGCCCACAAAATGGAGATGAAGGGTGGGGATGAGGAGGGGCGTCAATTGGGTCACATCATCGGGCGGTCCGCACCCGATCACGCTGGAGAGCTTTGACTCAGCCGCAATTATAAAGCGAAATAATTGACAACACCAGCTTCGCTACTTTCCGACTGCCTTGACCTCTGCTGACATATCGGGCTGATCATTGGCTTTGGCTCGGCCCCGTACACGCGCCGCGCGGTTTTGATTTAGCCAGTGCCACACCATTTAGTGACATAAATTTGATTTTTTTTCTTTTTTGATTTTTTTTATATTAAAATATTAATAACAGTTAGGTAGAAACTTTATTTCCTTGATGTATACTAAAATTTGCTCAATGTTCCAAAGATTTTATTTTTAAAAAAACTCTTTAGATGATCTAACAAGTTTTAAAGGACGCTGTCCATTGATTGACATGTGGCAGTCAAAACTCGTTGGATGGTCCAATGAATTTTACACTGTTGCCTGCTTTCTTTAAAATGTATTTTTAAAGAAAAAATTTATTTTTATGTTTAACAAATAAAATTAATATCCATTATCATTATTCCCTCTTATTACACAAAATTGGAAAAAATATCAAAATATTTTGAAAAAAAATCATTGAGAATGTGCATATTCCTTTACCTTAATATGTTAAAACAAAAAATACAAATAATTACTTATCAACATATTATTAAAAATTATTGCACTTGAATAACTTTTACATTTTAATTAATACTTTAAATAACTACAATAAATGTTATATTGTATTTCACAACTTTCATCCACATTCACTATACATAAAATTACTGTAAAAATTTCAGCAGAGCTTCCTCTTAATATCGAGTATATTCATCCATGCACCTGATAAAAAAAAAACATTTTTCATCAACAATCAATGCCAATATGTTCACAACCTTCATACACTAATGTTGACATTCACACTACATTGAATTTATATACAAATACCAGCAATCGATAATAGTATTTCAATACATTCATACACAACTTTCATACGCATTCATAGTATATCAAATAACTATAAAAATTTTAACATAGTCTCCTATTAAAATTGAGTATATCCATCTATGCACCTGTTCAAAGATCGAAAACATTTTTCATCGGCAATTGATACTGGTGTGTTCACAACTTTCATTCACATATACATATTAGGGAACAACAAATAAACATCCCCAATTATACAAAAATAATACAATGAGGCTATACAAATGAAATCAAAAAAATCGATGTTATACAAATGAAATCAAAAGAATTAGACTACTTTACAACACAATATAGGGATCAAGTATATATACAACAAATGCCTACTCAAGTGCCACACGGAAGTCGTCTCTAGTCTCAGGGTGGTTGTCGTCTACGATCATCTTCATCTGGTCTCCTGCCCCGTCGTCATCCTATATGTCTATCATCTCCACCCTAAGATACTGCATCATCATATAATGATGCTAGACAAGAACGAGGTGGCATAACTGGTGCATCCACGCTCTCCGCATCTACACTGTCATCCAATAGGAATGACATGGATGGGGTGGTAGCAAAGTCGGACACTTTACTCAAACCTAAAGGCCTAGATGATGAAGGAACTTCTGCAACACATGACCTGCTACTTGTACGTTTCTTCATCTTCTAAATTAACATCATTCGTAATATTCATCCCCTCATCTAGCGCAACATTCGCAATGGCGAAAAACGATCCCATACCTTCAGTGGGAATGTCAGAGCGCCCTCCCAAATCATCCGTGTGATAAACAGGGATTTCATACGTCGACGGCTCAAACAATGATCCCAAACCTTCATTCAAATCCACGGCAAATGTCCCACCAAACTCCGCACTCCTATATTGCTCATCCATACCACACACAGTTTCATAATGATGTATTTGTTGGGTGTCTTCTTCCACTTTAACCATATGTTTAGCAGGCGTCTCTAACTGCCTATCCTCGACGACACCAATTTAAGGAATGGTCTCCACATATAACTGTACAGTTATATGTGTCGTCTTGGAGCTGTGTGCATCCAACAAAATGTGCAGACCATAGTCATCTATTATAGGAATAGTCTCATAGAGGACTGTATCATTTAATCCACGTATAAGGTATCTTGCAATCACCCGCAATGCATATTGGTTTGGATCAATATGCAAATATTTATATATTTTCGTATACAATTTGTTTAATTTAGCCCTATTAATAATTTGAATTGCTCGAATAGGCTTAGTATTATAACTAACACCTTCTACTCCTGCAATAATTCCTCCCCCCCCCCCCTCCCACCTTCCCCCATATACAACAACACAGTCACTAAAACACTGCTTGAGCTTCCGGCCATTTAGACCGACTCTCGGGAAATAGTAAAGACTTTCGGAAATGTATTTATAAGCACATAGCATAACACGAAGTTATTGTCTTTATTTGACACATCATTAATTTTTATTTTTTTATTTTTAATTTTTTTGGACAAAATTTTATATTTCCTAAATTTTATATAAAGAGAAACTATAATAAAATTAATCTCCTTTTTCCTCGAATAAAATTGTTGATCCAAGTAGAATCTTTGTTGATCCAATCTAAAATGTTAATTAAAACTATTTCAACCTACATTTTTTATAAAAAAAAATTTCAACACTTTATTTCTACATAAAATTAAAATTTTATTCATTAACTCATTATACTTTTTATTTCTGCTTTACTTTTCGTAATTACCGAACATCAAAGAGTAAATTTTTTCATATTTTTCTTTCTCTAATGTAATAGAAAGTAGTCCAAGTTTCAAACAAAACTTAATATTATACTTAAAAACGTTATTTCCAATTTCTAAAATTGAATTTATGAGCATTTGAATAAAATTAAATATAAATTTATTTCAAATTTTATCCAAAATCGTCCAAAATTAAATTTAAAATCTAAAATCCAAACTTATAACTAACAGCAAACTACCCAAGAACAATTACACATAAAAATAATGATAAATTCAAATAAGTTAAATAGGAAAATAAAATCAACCCTAACCTCAAAATGGGGGTTTCCGAATGATGCTTCCAAATTGAATGTATCAAATACTAGTTTATAGTACAAACTAACACAATTTTTGAATCAAAATTAAATTCAAATCCGGTTTAAACTGGCAAGTCATAGGTCACCCGTCGTGTTTCAACCCGTTTCCTCGCCCCTAATTTTCGTATCTACAACACATGATAGGAAAAATTTACAAGATTCGGACTTAATTAAAAGTTCTTAACAAATTATTTGCAAAAATATATTTTAAAACACCTCTAAAATTATAGATTTTGAGAAAATAATTTTATGTTATATTTGGAAGAATAAATTTGGCTTTTTAATTTAAATTTATATGAATTTAAATAAAATATAATACTTTTTTTTTTCAATTTCATAAAATCCAAATCTAAACCCTGAGATTTATGCTTCCAACCACTATTTGTATATTTTTCATCTTTTTAAAAATAATATTTTCTTAAAAATTAGGTTTGTGCTAGTCCCTCCCTTTCACCTTGCTGACCAATGAAATTACCTTATTTGAATCAGGCAACTCTCACACATGGAGTTTTTTCCTATTTTATCTTTATTTTTAAATACTATATTAAATAATAACCTATTTGAAAAAATATTTCCCAGAATGATACTCACGTAATCTCGCTGCTTGGTCCAACAAGATTTGCCACGGATAGGGCTTCGGTGGTAACGGGTGGCATTGTCTTCCTGCAAATCTCGCTGGATGAAACAATGAAATTTGCTTCGAAAATAATTCGTGAGCTGACGCGTGGAAAATCTCACTAGACCAAGCAGCGAGATTTGCTTCGGCCCTTCAACAACCCTTTCTCCTTCACTTTTGTGCATGAACAGAGAGCAGCAGACGCTTTGTAACGACCCGGATTTTAAAAGATAAAAGAAAAAGGAAATGGAAGTTGGGAAAGAAGGGAAGCTGCCAAGCTTCATCGATGAACACAGGGTTTCTTCGACGAAGGCTTAAGAGAATTCGTCGACGAACACAGGGCTTCGTCGACGAGAAAATATCAAGAGGGGTTCTGAGGCAGCCTGAATTTCATCGACGAATACAGGGCCTCGTCGACGAAATTTGTGAAGGACTCGTCGACGAAGAACGGGCTCGTCGAAGAAATCCTCTGTTTTATATATATGAAATCCGGATTTTAAAGCTTCTTAAAGAAGCCAACTCTCCCTCTCTCTCCCCTTCGGCTCTCTCTCTCTCTCTCTCTCTCTCTCTCTCTTTCTCTCTCTCTCTCTCATCATTTTTGGGCTATTTTTACACCGGATCGACTATTCGAAGTCACCACGACGCTCCTAGAGGAGTTCTCTTCAAATCTGCTGGAGCGGATCGTGGGAGAAAGCTAATTGGCAATCATCTCAGAGTTGAGGTAAGGCTTTTTAAGCCATATTTGGAGTTTTGACAGTTGAGAAAAGTATTCTACACATGAAAATATTAAAGTTTAATATTAGGAGTTTTTGTTATCAGGGGGTTGATTGGGAACATTGGGAATTATCCCTGAGTTGTGATAAGGCTTTTAAGCCAAATTTGACTTAATGGTAGTTATAAGAAATGTTATACACGTTGAAATACTAAACTCTAATTCTGTGAGTTTTCATTTTCAGGGTGTTGAGTTAGGAACCCTGCGGGGGCGGGGAAAACTTTCTTAAGGGCTTTGCAGGAGTCAGGTAAGGGGATAAATTAAGCTAGTACTGTTTTGGAAAATGCTTATATACATATAGTTATCATCTGATTTATGGGAAATGTATACGTATATATATATATATATATATATATATATATATATATATATATGCTTTATATTTGCAAAATACTATGAAAATGATCGTATGATTGAATATGTGGAAAATTTGTTCAATGTGGCATGAGTATAAAGATGTTGTGAAATACTATTTTCTGGAAATGTGGGTGATATGAATTTTATGATGGAAAACCGGCATATGTGCCGAGATATTTTGTATATTTATGATTTGTCAGCGTACGAGCTGAGCTATGTGATTTGCCGGCGTATGGGCCGAGCTATGTGATTTACTGGCATACGAACCGAGTTATGTGATTTTTCGGCGTACGGGCCGAGCTATGTGATTTGCCAGCGTACGGGTTGTACTATGTGTAGCTGGCGTACGGGCCGAGCTATGATAAATTGTGTAATACCGGCGTACGGGCCGATGATTTTCATGATACACGTATATATGTGAAATGATATGATTGATGTGAAAATGAATGATATGAGATATCTATGTATCACAATTTTAGTATATGTATATGATATCAGAACCTGGTTGGCTTGGTTTGGGCTAGCACTTGCACGGTACCGTTGCTGTGTGTCCATGGTCTTTGTGATCATGATATCTGTGTTAACGCCACTGTACGGAGTGGTGTGAGATTGGATGGTCGATGTGGTTATTTTCAAGAAGTGTGCTATTATCACCCCTAGTGTACGAACCAGTCTAGGTAGACCCATCGGACCTACAGACTAGACTATCGACTTAGCAGTGGTCGGCCAACCATTGTCAGGTCCCACCTTCGGGCCACACAACCCAGTCATGTGGGGGTAATACATGACAACAGCCAGCTAACCTACTAGGATTGTTTTTATGTTATTATTATTATGATATGAGAAGAGATATGTTTATGAAATGCAGTATGTTTTGCCATGTTTTGATATACTTACGTTTTCCCAAATTTAATAAACAGTACTGGATATGATATGTATGATATATGTAGAACACGGTATACTCATGTTGTCACACACTAGTATTAGTTTATTTCCCTTACTAAGAGGTGTCTCATCCCTAAATCTTATATATTTTTCAGGAGCCCCTGATAGGAGAGCAAGAAAGGCCCTGCTGATCTAGAGCAGTGTTTGCCCTCTTTGGAAGGGTGAGTCTTGGTAGGGACGGTAAATTTTTGCGTGAATTGTCCCTAGATTTATTTTTGGGATGTATATACTGAGAGATAGCGTTTGTAGTACTCTGGTATGTGTTATGCACATTATGATGAGATGTATATGATTTTATACTTTCTACTGCGTAGGCTTCTGCTGTATGTTTTGATATATCTCTGGTACCCACAGGTCCAGGTGGATTGTGGCCTACTGAGCTGAAATGTGAGATGTGTGGTATTAATTTTATGATGATATTATTATAAAAAAAATATGAAAAATGAGCAGGTCGTTACAATTGGTATCAGAGCCTAGGTTGCTAGGTTTTGTAGACTTTAGAGTGCATCAGAAACAATACCAGAGTTTAGGAAAGGATTTGAGGTTTTGTTCTACAATCTAGAGGCAGAAATTCTGTGATAGTTTCTGTATTTTTCCTGGGGTGACGATTTCATGAAAACCCCAGTAAGCTATTGTCGGATTGTGTTCCTAGAATGTAGGACTGGGGAGTTGGAGATGTTGAGAAAAGTGGTGAGGATAGGTGGGTAAAATATAAGGATAGGATTTCTGAGTTGTGTTTGTTGTTTCCAGGATGGATTCAGGAAGAGGTAGTGCCCATGCCAGTGGCAGTAAGGGAGCAGGGCCTACGAGTGTAGCTGGGACCGACTCGGATGCGGTATTACGTAGCGTGGCTCAGTAGGTTATGGCTGAGATCGCTAGGAGCTTGAGGGAGCAGAGTGGTCCATCTGTAGACCATGGGTGTACTATAGAGAAGTTTACAAAAATGAATCCTCCAGCGTTCTCAGGTAGAGTTGATCCTGTTGTCGCTGAGAACTGGATGCAGGAGATTGAGAAAATCCTGGCTGTGTTGTAGTGTACCGAAGAGCAGAAGGTCCTCTTTGCCACCTATAGATAGACAGGAGAGGTTGATAGGTGGTGGACTGCAGTAAAACTATTGGAGCAGCAAAGAGTGACTCCGATAGCCATGACATGGGACCGATTTAAAGAGTTGTTCTTTGACAGATATTTTCTAGCTATGGTTAGGGAGGCTAAGGTGGAAAAGTTCCTGAGTTTAAAGCAAGGACAGCTATCCGTCCGGTAGTACGCAGCACGTTTCATCGAGTTCTCTCGTTTTGCCCCATACATTGTTCCTGATGAGGTGAAGAAGGCGAGACAGTTTGAGAGAGGCTTGAGGCGGAATATATTTAGGCAGGTGGTGGTGCTGCGGATTCAGGACTTTGCTGAGTTGGTCGACAAGGTGGCCTTGGCAGAGATTGGTGAGCGTCTCGATGTAGATGAGCAGGGATAGAGGAAGAGATCTGCATCTACGAGCTACCAGCAGGGTCATAGACCAGGCCAGTGGAGGAAAGGAAATCATGGTAGAGGACGGAGACAGGAGACGGGAGGACGTGAGGTGCAGACAGGGCAGGGTCCTCCAGTCTGTCAAACTTGTGGTAGGAGGCACTAGGTGGAGTATCGAGCTGGCGGTATAGTGTGCTACCGCTGTGGTAGATCGGGGCACATAGTGCGAGATTGTCCTACCCCATCAGATGCAGTTCAGGTGTGCTATCGCTGCGGTAGACCGGGGCACATGGTGTGAGACTGTCCCACCCCACCAGATGTAGTTCCAGCTCCCAGACCATACCGTGGAGGTCATTAGGCACCACGTGGGGGCCAGCAGAGGAATACGGCTCTAGCCAGGGTGTTCACTTTGACGCCGGGTGAGACTGAGACGTCAGGAGACATGGTGACAGGTATGGTGATTATGCTTTCTTTTAAAGTTATTGCATTATTTGATTTAGGAGCTACACACTCGTTTGTGTCTTCGGGATGTGCTAAATTATGTGGGGTTGTAACACAGTCATTAGATGTTGAGTTGTTGGTATCTACACCGACTGGGTCGGTAGTGAGGTGTAGTAGGGTGCTCCGAGATTGTCCAGTTGATATCCAGGGAAAGAGTTTGTCTGCTGATCTGATAGTGCTTGACATGCACAGGTTTGATGTTATATTTGGCATAGATTGGCTAGCAGCTAATTTTGCCAGCATAGATTGTAGAGCACGAGAGGTGATATTCAGATCCCCGGGGAAGGCAGAATTCAAGTTCGTAGGATCGCGAGTACAATCCTCGCCTCAGCCAGTTTCAACTATTCAGGCCAGGAGATTACTGCTAAGTGGCTGTCAGGGGTTTGTGGCAATGGTGAATGAGATGTCGAAAAGTGAATTGAAACTTGCTAGTACGTCTGGTGTAAAGGAGTTTACAGATGTTTTTCCAGATGAATTACCAAGCTTGCCACCTGACCGTGAGGTAGATTTCTCCATTGATTTACCTTCCGGTACGGCGCCGATCTCTAAAGTACCTTATCGGATGGCGCCAGTGGAGTTAGCAGAGTTGAAAAGTCAGTTGCAGGATCTACTAGATAAAGGCTTCATACGACCCAGTGTATCTCCGTGGGGAGCTCCAGTTTTATTTGTGAAAAAGAAAGACGGGACTATGAGGATGTGTATAGACTACAGGGAGATTAATAAAGTGACGATCAAGAATAAGTATCCTCTACCCCGCATCGATGATTTGTTTGACCAGCTTCAGGGTACATGGATGTATTCGAAGATTGACCTCAGATTCGGCTACCATCAGGTGAAGGTTAAAGCAGAAGATGTCTCGAGGACGGCCTTTAGGACCCGGTACGGGCATTACGAGTTTCTCGTTATGCCGTTTGGATTGACGAATGCTCTTACGGTATTGATGGACTTGATGAATAGAGTCTTTCACCAATACCTAGACCAGTTTGTTGTTGTGTTTATTGATGATGTACTGGTCTATTCGAGGAGTTATGAGGACCACGAGACGCATCTGAGGGAGGTTTTGTAGACACTTTGGGAAAAGAAGTCGTACACCAAGTTCAGTAAATGTGAATTTTGGCTTAAGAAGGTCGTATTCTTGGGGTATGTTATATCTGGAGACGGTATTTCTGTGAATTCTAGCAAGATTGAGGCTGTAATGAATTGGGTTAGACCCAGGAATGTCCAGGAAATCAAGAGTTTCTTGGGGCTAACTGGCTATTACCTTCGTTTCGTTGAGGGATTCTCAACTTTGTCAGAACCTTTGACACGACTGATGAGGAAGAATGTCAGATTTGTGTGGGATGAAAGTTGTGAGCAGAGTTTTCAGGAGCTGAAGCAAAGATTAGTCACAGCACCAGTATTAGTCATCCCGTATGTGGGTGAGGTGTACGTCATTTACAATGATGCATCCTTGAAGACTCTTGGCTGTGTATTAATGCAGCATGGCAAGGTAGTGGTGTATGCGTCCCGACAGTTGAAAGAATATGAGAAGAACTACCTTACGCATGATTTTGAATTGGCTACAGTGGTACACGCGTTGAAAATTTGGAGGCATTACCTTTACGGCGAGCAGTGTGAGATTTTTTCTGACCACAAGAGTTTGAAGTATTTCTTCACACAGAAAGAACTGACTATGAGGCAGAGGAGGTGGTTAGAGCTAATTAAAGATTTTGATTGTACCATCAGTTATCACCCAGGGAGAGCAAATGTGGTAGCTGATGCGTTGAGTAGGAAATCCAGGGAGCCAGTGTTGGTAGTTATGGGGATCCAGCATCCGATTATGATGGATCTAGAGAGACTCGGCGTAGAGTTAGTGGAAAGTGATCTCCCAGTATGTATTGCTAGTCTAGTGGTGCAACCTACTCTGCAGGAGAGAATTAAAGCTGCCTAGAAGAAAGATCCAGAGCTAGTAGATGTGATAAACAGAGTATAGAGAGGGTAGGGGGAGGAGTTTAGTATCGCAGATGACAGAGCTTTGCGGTTCCGTTCCAGATTATGTGTTCCTGCAGATACTGAGATCAAGAAGACCATTATAAAGGGGGCTCACAGATCTTTGTATTCAGTTCATCTCGGCAGTACGAAGATGTACAGAGATCTATGAGAGTAGTACTGGTGGAGTGGTATGAAGAGGGAGATTGCTGAGTATGTAGCCCAGTGTTTGACGTGTCAACAGGTAAAGGCTGAGCACCAGAGGCCGGCAGGGCAGTTGCAGCCGTTATTTATCCTAGAGTGGAAGTGGGATCACATATTTATGGACTTTGTGTCAAGACTGCCGACGGCATTGCATGGCCAGAATGCCATCTGGGTGATTGTTGATCGATTGACGAAGACCGCCCACTTTATTCCTATCAAGATCAGCTACTCCCTCAGCCGTTTAGCGGAGATCTACATTAAGGAGATAGTTCATTCTCATGGGGTGCCAGTATCGATTGTGTCGGAATAGAGACCCGCGATTTACATCACGATTTCGGAGGAGTTTGCAGGAGGCTATGGGGTCTCAGCTATCGTTTAGCACGGCATTCCATCCGCAGTCAGATGGGCAGAATGAGAGGACGATACAGATACTTAAGGACATGCTCCGTGCGTGTGTATTGGACTTTGGGGGTAGCTGGACTCAGTTTATGCCATTGGTAGAGTTTGCGTATAATAATAGTTATCAGTCTAGCATTGGCATGGTACCATTTGAGGCTTTATACGGTAGGAGATGTCGATCTCCTTTATTTTGGGATGAAGTGGGTGAGCGGCGAGTAGTGGGGCCTGAGCTTGTGCAGCAAGTACGTGATAAGGTTCGACTTATCAGGGACAGGATCAGTGCAGCTCAGAGCCAACAAAAGAGTTATGCCGACCATCGCCACAGGAATTTAGAGTTTGATGTGGGTGACCACGTATTTTTTAAGATAGCTCCGATGAAAGGGGTTATGTGCTTTGGGAAGAAGGGTAAACTTAGTCCTAGGTTTATCGGTCCATTTGAGATTCTAGATAAAGTGGGACCAATAGCCTACATACTGGCTTTGCCACTTGTATTATCCAGAATCCATGACGTATTCCACGTTGCTATGTTGAGGAAATACGTCCCAGACCCTGCTCATATCATCAGCTATGATGAGTTGGAGCTTAGTGATTCACTAGAGTATAAGGAGGTACCAGTGCAAATTCTGGATAGGAAAGTGTAGGAGCTACGTAACAGGACGATTCCTCAGGTAAAAGTCTTGTGGAGGAATCATGCAGTAGAAGAGGCTTCTTGGGAGTCCGAGGAGCAGATGAAGCAGAGGTATCCGCATTTATTTCAAGAGGTCTGAGTGGATAAATGTAAATATTTAAGTAGTTTTCTGATGTAGGTACATGTAATGGTTGAATAGTGTAGTATTTTAGTCTTGGGAGAGATTTTCTTTTATATATGCAATCTCCCAATACTCGGAATTTAACCATAGTATTCCTCCGCCACAAGTGAGGGTAGGTAATGAAATAAGTAGACCATTTTGTCTTATAAGGGATGACAAGTTATGAGAACGATAAATTTCAAGGACGAAATTTTTATAAGGAGGGGAGGATGTAACGACCCGGATTTTAAATGAAATTTAAATGATAAAAGAAAAGGGAAATGGAAGTTGGGAAAGAAGGGAAGCTGTTTCGTCGACGAAGGATTAAGAGAATTCGTCGACGAACACAGGACTTCGTCGATGAGAAAATACCGAGAGGGGTTCTGAGGCAGCCTGAATTTCATCGACGAATACAGGGCCTCGTCAATGAAATTTTTGAAGGACTCGTCGATGAAGAACGGGTTCGTCGACGAAATCCTCTGTTTTATATATATGAAATCCGGATTTTAAAGCTTATTAAAGAAGCCAACTCTCCCTCTCTCTCTCCCCTTTGGCTCTCTCTCTCTCTCTCTGTCATCATTTTTGGGCTATTTTTACGCCAGATCAACGATCCGAAGTCACCACGACGCTCCTGGTAGTGTTCTTTTCAAATCTGCTGGAGCGAATCGTGGGAGAAAGCTAGTTGGCAATCATCCCAGAGTTGAGGTAAGGCTTTTTAAGCCATATTTGGAGTTTTGACAGTTGAGAAAAATATTCTATGCATGAAAATGTGAAAGTTTAATATTAGGAGTTTTTGTTATTAGGGGGTTGATTGGGAACATTGGGAATCATCCCTGAGTTGTGATAAGGCTTTTAAGCCAAATTTGACTTAATGGTAGTTATAAGAAATGTTATACACGTTGAAATACTAAAGTCTAATTTTTTGAGTTTTCATTTTCAGGCTATTGAGTTAGGAACCCTGCGGGGGCGGGGAAGGCTTACTTAAGGGCTTTACAGGAGTCAGGTAAGGGGATAAACTAAACTAGTACTGTTTTGGAAAATGCTTATATACATATAGTTATCATATGATTTATGGAAAATGTATACGTATATATATATATATATATATATATATATATATATATATATGCTTTATATTTGCAAAATATTGTGAAAATGATCGTATGATTGAATATGTGGAAAATTTGTTCAGTGTGGCATGAGTATAAAAATGTTGTGAAATACTGTTTTCTGGGAATGTGGGTGATATGAATTTTATGATGGAAAACCGGCGTATGGACCGAGATATTTTGTATATTTATGTTTTGCCAGCGTACAGGCTGAGTTATGTGATTTGCCGGCATACGAGCCGAATTATGTGATTTGCCGGTGTATGGGCCGAGCTATGTGATTTGCCGGCATACGGGCCGAGCTATGTGATTTGCTAGCGTACGATCCGAGCTATGTGATTTGCCAGCGTACAAGCTGTGCTATGAGTAGCTGGCATACGGGCCGAGCTATGATAAATTGTGTAATGCCGGCGTACGGGCCGATGATTTTCATGATACACGTATATATGTGAAATGATATGATTGATGTGAAAATGAATGATATGAGATATCTATGTATCACAATTTTAGTATATGTATATGATATCAGAACCTGGTTGGCTTGGTTTAGGCTAGCACTTGCACGGTATCGTTGTTGTGTGTCCATGGTCTTCGTGATCATGATATCTGTGTTAACGCCGCTGTACAGAGTGGTGTGAGATTGGATGGTCAATGTGGTTATTTTCAAGAACTGTGCTATTATCACCCCTGGTGTACGGACCAGTCTGGGTAAACCCATCGGACCTACAGACTAGACTATCGACTTGGCAGTGGTCGGCCAACCATTGTCAGGTCCCACCTTCGGGCCACACAACCCAGTCATGTGGGGGTAATACATGACAACAGCCAGCTAACCTACCAGAATTTTTTTTATGTTATTATTATTATGATATGAGAAGAGATATGTTTATGAAATGCAGTATGTTTTGCCATGTTTTGATATACTTACGTTTTCCTAGATTTAATAAACAGTACTGGATATGATATGTATGATATATGTAGAACACGGTATACTCATGTTGCCACACACTAGTATTAGTTTATTTCCCTTACTGAGAGGTGTCTCACCCCTAAATCTTATACATTTTTCAGGAGCCCCTGATAGGAGAGCGGGAAAGGCCCCATTGATCTAGAGCAATGTTTGCCCTCTTTGGAAGGGTGAGTCTTGGTAGGGACGGTAGATTTTTGTGTGAATTGTCCCTAGATTTATTTTTGGGATGTATATACTGAGAGATAGCGTTTGTAGTACTCTGGTATGTGTTATGCACATTATGATGAGATGTATATGATTTTATACTTTCTACTGCGTAGGTTTCTGCTGTATGTTTTGATATATCCCTGGTACCCACGGGTCAAGGTGGATTGTGGCTTGCTGAGCTGAAATGTGAGATGTGTGGTATTAATTTTATGATGATATTATTATATAAAAAAAATGTGAAAAATGAGCAGGTCGTTACAGGCTACGCAGACATAGGGTTGCTGAGGGCTACAGATGAACGTTGTTGAGGGCAGATTACTGAGGTCGGACGTGTGCCAGGTGACCGTTGCTTGCAGAATGGGCGCCATGAACGTTGAGCAGTACCTATATAAACAGAAGAGATGGGGTAAGTTACATATACCATTTGCTCATTTATTTTGAAATTGAAATTCATATTTTTTTTATTGAAGATTTTGTTAGTTTGATTGATCAAATTGTTAAGAGTGTCTTATAAATTACTACATAACTCCTTCAATTTTCTGATTGAAGGCTTCATTTGGAAATGCCCAAATATTACAGGTTAGGGTTTTTCCTGGTTCATTTCATTTGTTATATGTTATGTGAAATTTAATTTTTAGTATGTTGTAATGTAGTTTAATTGATCAAATTGTTAGTTTAATTATGTTTGCTACAAAATTAATTTGTTGTAAATATCAATAGAAGAAATTATTAACAAAATTTCGAAATTGTGCATACAAACTATTTAAAAGGAATGTGAAATTCTTTTTATAAAAAATTAAATTTAATTATAAGAAATAAGATTAATAAAATCATTTCGAACAGTAATCTTAACTAAAATTAGATATATTAATAAGATATCAATTTCTTAATAAGACTTCCTTCAAATTAAATCCAAAATTATAAAGTCTTGATTTGAAAATTTATAGACGTCAAAAATAGTTTTAATACATTACGTGTTAATATTTAGATGAGAACGTATTTTTTGCAATATTTAATTTTGTTTGCATACTTTTTAAAATATATATACATATCACCTAACGTGAAAACTCAAAATATTTAAAAGAAATTTATTTAGAACATCTCAAGAACTTATACATTTAAGTTTAAAATAATAAGAAAATTTTCTCAAATTTATTATGACTATCTTTTCATTTGCAGAACCAATACTGATGAACTTGTGATAATTGTTGTTTAATCTAATAAATTGAGGGATTTGATAATTGACATTTATGTGCCAGATATCTTCTCTCTAGACTTGCTATAGTACATGGTATCCTACCAACAAGCTTATGTGTGCACTACAAAAGTCCTCTTAGGCCCAATTTGAGTTATTTTAATGCATGGCATGAGTAAACACATATGTATACTTGTTAGAATTTTTTTAAGAAAAAATTTGAAAAATATATTTTTATAATTTTAGTGAGCGTCTTAGGTCTTAGGTTGAAATTTTCAACTTAATAATATTTTGAGAACTGAAAATTATATTATCTGAAAAATAGTAAAACACTTAAGGTACATAAAAATAGAGTAGAATCAAACAAAATCAAGTCAAATCTATATTTCAATTTGTTTACATTTTTTATCAAAATTTTTATTCCATTAGAATCTAAACCCATTCCATCTTGTAAAACAAACATAACACAACAATAAAGTCACCTACTAACCCCCATTAACTTTAAAAATTAAAAGACAAGCAACCTTACCTGGATTAATTGCACAAACAAAAGTAACTTGCAAATTTCAACAGTCTCCTCCAAGAACTTGAGAAAGATTGGCAATCATCTCAGTTTGAATCCAACTTGAAATCTAGAAAGGTCTCCTCTCTTTCTCCCAAAGAGAACCCCTAGCCTCCACCTCTTCTCTCGAAAGCTTTGAGAAACAAAAAGAGGGATAAGCTTTGAGAAACAAAAATAGGGATAAGGCCTTTTATAGTAGTCACCAACTTCCCATACAAGGCCTTTTATAGTAGTTCCCAACTTCCCATCATCAACATCATCTAGGGTTTTGCAAAGCTAGTGAAATGACAAAAATACCCTTTGTTTTATGCCTTTATTTCAAATCATGGAAGATTTACTTCTTATCTTTTATTATTGTTTTTTTCCTTCTTCAATCTATGCGGTATTTTTGCCTCGATCCTAGCCGATTTTCACAGTTGTTTGAAATTTAAACTCGCCTAACCTTTTGCGATAGGAATTAGGGAGTGTAGATCTGCTTTAATGGGATCCTCATCTTAATTTCTAGATTCATTCACATATTTTCTCAATCTTGAGGCTCTACGCCTCTAGCTGCTAGCATTGAACTTTAAATATAAATAAAATTTATTTGCATATGTATGTATGACAAAAAAAAAAAAATTTTTGTGAATTGCATGTCGTATAAACTCGTAAGATATCTGGCGCATGGTTTGTCATATGCAGGATCGGAAAATGTCCTGTTTGTAGACGGCATGCTGCTGAATTGTTGATAAGAATTTTTCCAAAATAATCAAAGTGTATAAACCATGTGTCGAATGATTAAAAAATGTTGTATAAATGAACAAATGTCTTATGCGATGTGCTTATATATACAATTTTATTTTTTTTAGGTCTTTACTATATTCTGAGGATCGATCTAAATGGCAGGAAACTCAAGCAATGTTCCGGTGACAGTGTTGCTATATATGGGGGAAATTATCACCGGAGTAGAAGGTGTTAGTTATAATACTAAGCCGGTTCGGCCAATTCAAATTGGTCATAGGTGTAAATTAAATAAATTAAATACGAAGATATACAAATATTTGCATATTGATCCAAATCAATATGCATTGCGGGTGACTGCAAGATACCCTATGCGAGGGTTCAATGATACAGTCATCTATGAGGTTGTTCCCATATCTGATGATTATGGTCTGCGCGCATTATCTTGGATGCACAATGCGTAGGTCCGACATATTTAACTATGTAGTTATATGTTGAAACCATTCCTCAAATAGGTGTCGCCGTGGATAGGCAGTCGGGAGCACCTGTCGAGCATTTGGCAGAAGTAGACGAAGACACCCAACCAACATGACATATTGATATGAGTGTGGAGGTTAGTGGTATGCCTACAGTGGATTTCAACGAATGTCTGGGATCATCGTTCGAGCCACCGATGGATGAAACACTTGTTCTTGACACGGATGATTGGGGAGGTTGCGAAGAAGTTCCGATAGTCATTGTTTGCCATTACGAACGACGCATTAGACAAGGGGATGAACATTATGAACAATGTTAATCTTCAAGATGAAGACACCTACGAGCAAGAAATGGGTGAAGGGTTAAATGAGTTCCCCAATGATGTGAACCCACCCCTCGGTGAAACGAATGATGCCACATATGACGCCCAATTTATGGATGAACCTCCGATGTGCGGTCATATTAACGTAGATGCTACAAATTTAATTGCAGAAAAGAGCTTCCGATATGGGCAACTTGTTAAGATCAATTCTCTTAGCTGAGTAAGGGGATGCTATTCGGGTTGAAGGATCAGTTGATAGCAGCAGTGCGAATGTATCACGCTCGAACCCACCATGACTTCCATGTTGTGCGATCTACCCCAGTGTTTTGGGTTGCTAGGTGTAAGGAGTTCGATTATGGATGGAGAGTGCGTGCAATGTATCGGATGAAACATCGATTATTCGAAATTACAAAATATAGTGGTCCGCACATGTGTTTGAACGAACTTCTCTTGCAGGACCATGACCAAATCTCATCGTCCCTCATTGCTAAGGTGATGGTAAATATGATAAGGGGAGATGCGTCGACATCAATCGCCACATTGAAAGAGTTCATAAATTGTCGCTTCGGCTATTTGATCTCGTATAAGAACGTTTGGTTGGGCATAAAAAATAAAATTTTCCAAGTATTCGATGATTAGGAGATGTCCTATCAAATGATGCCGAAGTGGATGGAAGCGATGTGCGCTTACAATCCTAGAACTATAGTCAAGTGGAGATGGACTCCTATTCCAAGATGCAAAAACATTGCAACATTTGTTTCCATATTTTGGTTGTTTGCAGCATCTATTCAGGGTTTTTGTCATTGCCCTCTGGTTATATGTGTGGACAGGACACACTTGTACGGTAAGTATAAGGGTAAACTCCTAATTCCGACGTGCTCGGATGCAAATAGGAAAATATTTGCTTTTGCATTTGCTATTGTCCAAAAGGAAAGCCTGGACATATGGAATTGGTTTCTATTGCCTTCATTCCATTACCGATAGGGACGACATTTTCCTTATATCAGATTAGCATCCAGGAATTCTCACTGCAGTGTAACGTAATCCTGATTGGCAACCACCATGTGCCCACCACCGATTCTGCCTTCGTAACGTGGTCAACAACTCTAATACGAAAGTACGGAGTTTAAATCTTAAGCATATGGCTAAGCGAGTGGGAAGGGAGCATCAAGTAAGAAAATTTGGCAAGTGGATGGAGAACCAGTAAAGTCATTTTTCGATCAGATCCCTTCTCATATCACTCAGTGCCACGACAATGGAAGAAGGTATGGGAACATGACCA
This sequence comes from Malania oleifera, assembly GCF_029873635.1. Lineage (NCBI taxonomy): Eukaryota > Viridiplantae > Streptophyta > Magnoliopsida > Santalales > Ximeniaceae > Malania > Malania oleifera. The sequence goes on along the minus strand of NC_080426.1, from coordinate 33,511,736 downwards.
CTAACCTTATGAAATGTTTCAACACCGTCCTAAAAAGCACTCCTAGCCTCCTAATAATGGCTCTTATGCAACTAACATTTTATCGCGTTGCACATTATTTCAATATCCGACGAGAGGCTGCTCGTAACATAATATTTGGAGGAAATGCATTCACTCTGCATATCTTGCTAGAGATGGAAAGAAGGAAGCTGAAGGTGATTGGACATTGAGTCACGAATTTCAATCGGTCTAGGGGTAGTTTTAGCATCACAACTGTGCAATTGAGGCCACATAAAGGAAACAACGTCCAAAATTTGAGCATTCAGGGTAGACTCGAATGCTCATGTGGGAAGTGGAAAACTTTACACTTTCCCTGCTCCCACCTTCTCGCTACATGTGTAGAGACACAACTGAATGTTGTCGAGTATGTTGAGTCATGTTGGAGCACTGCTGGGCACTATGCAACATATGCCGTGAATTTTCATCCGATTATGCACAAGGCGTATTGGCCAGCATTCTCGTTGCCGACTTTGAAGGCAAATCTTGCATATGTTCGACATAAAGGTTGGCCTAGAAGCTCACGTATACACAATGAGATGGATGCAAGGGAAGGTAGGAAGAATATCACGTGCAACATATGTCATCAAGAAGGATATAACCGCACAAGGTTTTCGAGAAGGACACAACCTGGGGATGCAGTTGTGCCTTCACACTGACTTATCACTTATAGGTGTTCATGTAGATGTCATATTATTATTATATTGACTATATTTCACTAGTACCATTTACAGGATCGATCTAGGGCCATCTAATGCCAATGTCCTGATGATGGACGATCAGCACCTGTCCAGTTGAGTGTGGGCTGATTCTCACGCTGACCCCTTATACTGCCGAGGGGGCCACGCAATTAGTCCATCATTGGATAGATGCAGACGCTCGCACCGTTAGATGGATATGAGATGCGGGCTTCTATGGGATATATCAGATTGTCCATCTTCAGTTGGATTGGCATCTAGTGGCTGCTTTTGTGGAGCGATGGAGACCACAGACGCACACGTTCCACCTACCGCACAGGGAGGTGACTATCACCCTCCAGGGTGTTGCAGTTTTATTTGGGCTATCGATTAATGGGAGGCCCATCACTGGTCGTGCTGCTAGACCAATAAAGGAGGAGGCAATCAGCCAAGGAGGAGCACTGCACTGTATGTACAAGTGATTGTTAGGGGTGGTCCACCTGCTAGTGAGTTGGTTGGTGCTCGCATGCGCATGCATTTTCTTGAGGGGGATATGTTTCACCAGCTCCTAGGATATGCAAATGCACAAACTATAGCATGCCACGCACGAGCCCACCTGTTGTCCACAAGGACAGTTGACAAATCCCTAAACAGCGACCTGCCCTCCTGCACAAGGAGGTCAACTAATTCTAATACGAGGAGGTCAAGCAACTTTGTCCGGTCATCCATTGAGTCTGGCCTTCTCACCGCCGATTGTATAGGAGGAGTACGTATTTGGCCCATCCACACCGTATGCACCTTTGACAGGGGATGATATTGTGGGTCCATCTCGTAGATAGGGAGACACCCCATCTAACTCTGTTGTCACCCCTTGGATGTCATACCTATTAGGCAACCTTCTCGATGCAAAGGAGGTGGATGCACCTGCTATGCCACCTCAGTCTCTTACAGAGCCTTCATATGCGTTATCTCCCCATCCACATCGCATGGATGTAGATGTTGCAGTACCTATTGGCGGAGATGCTGTATATACAACACATCAACGAGACAGGACACCAGACGTAGAGGAGCAGCCAGGAGAGGGCAGACGCAGACAGCAGCCACCCCGAAACTGAAGACAACTTCCGTGCGGCACAAAGTAGTAGGATCAATTATTTTTATTTCATTTGTACAACATCTTCTTCTTCTTCTTTTTTTCATTTGTATAGCATTGTTGTATTATTTATGTATAATTAGGAATATTTATTCATTTTCCACAATGTGTATTTGTGAATGAAAGTTGTATATAATAGGTGTGAATGAAATTTGTAAACGAATGTTGTGACCATTCCCACCTTCCCGATTAAAATTATTTTCTTTTAGTAGTTGCATGGATTTGAACAGGTACTCTTATGTATTGTTTCCCATGGACTTATACATGAAAATTGTGAATGACATTTGTGAACATATTGGTATCGATTGTCTAGGAAAAATGTTTTCTTTGAACAAGTGCATGGATGGGATATAGTCATTTTTTAAAAGGAGACTCTGCCGAAATTTTTACAGTAATTTGATACGTTGAATGTATAAGAAAGTTGTGAACGAAATTTGTGAACATACTAGTATCGATTGTCTAGGAAAAATGTTTTCTGTGCATGGATGGGATATGGTCATTTTTTAAAAGAAGACTCTGTCGAAATTTTTATAGTAATTTGATATGTTGAATGGATATGAAAGTTGTGAATGAAATTTATGAACATACTGGTATCGATTGTCTAGAAAAAATGTTATCTTTGAATAGGTGCATGGATGGGATATGGTCATTTTTTAAAAGGAGACTCTATCGAAATTTTTACAGTAATGATTCTTTATATAATTGGACGCCCACACCACACTAAATGATATTGTTCATATTATAGAATATTGGCTCAACAACAAATAAAAAATATAATTTAAGTTTTGTAATAACAAATGATAAATTTATAATTTTATTTTTGTACATTAATGATAAATTAATTATATTTTAAGAATTAGTTAACCAGAACATGAGTTTGTAAGTTGTAAAGTGGATATACATATCAAATTTTGAGCTCCAATACTTACTTGATATTATTCATATTATAGAATATTGGTTCAACAACAAATAAACAACTCAAAGCGCATGGCTGAATATGGGCAATGGAAGTCACTAATCAACAATATAACAGTCAAACGTTATAAATATACACTAATAACAAGATTATTTTTAATAAAACTATTCAATAACCATCATTTCAATAGCTACAATGGCCCGAATCTACTTACACATATGATAGAGAATGAACAAGATCCTGCAGGTCATCTGCAAAAAAACCAACCTCATCTAACAACACATGGTAATGTGTGGGCATTGTGGTCCCCTACAAATTAAAGCGAGCAGTAAAATTATTACAATTGGCATATATGGTTGCAAGGCGTAAATAAATCTAATTATCCCACCTAAGATATATGTGAAAATATAATTGGGATTTTGGATCGTTAAATAGTTAGTTTAAGAATTTTTTTTTATCTCCCAACCCACAAGACCCCAGAAGACAGAAGAAGAAAGAAATAGCGATGTTTTAGCTAGGCACTAGTTCATATTTGAAAACATGGTATCTACAACTACAACATTCCTTTAGACTATAGCAGAGTCCTTCTGAGTACATCTCATGTGGAGACAACCTAGTTGATCTCACAGATAAAACATGGAAGGCATTAAGATGCATTGATTTTTGTATTAATTAGAACCAATCCAACCAGTAGGTCAATATGAGAGGGGAAGATAAATGAAAACTGGCGAGATAGAACCAATCCATTCCAGCATGTGCACTTACTAGGAGGAACATTGTTTGGACACCCACTAGCTTGGAAGAACTTAGTGTGATGATTCTTCTGAGCAACAATTACGACAAATTTGGGACACCACTTCTCATCAAGGAACTTACATGCCTATATATATGAAACATTGTTAAAAAAATTTATGATCACATATCTATTTCAAATTAATCCAAGGAAACAATGAGGGTAACAAGTGTTAAAAAAAAAAAAAAGGACTTGGATAAGCACAAACACTTCTATAATTTGATCTAGCTCAATGTTAAAACCTGGTTGAACTGGGATTCACTAACCCCATCCCTAAATCAAACAGTTAATTAACTAATGAGTGAAGATTGATCTAAGATAAATGAAGAAAATAATTGATAAGCAAATCATCCTTTTAATACTTGATAACATTAATACTTTGGATCCAAAGGAAATGGATATTGATGTTATCAAGTATTAACAGCCATATTTTTGTTTCTATTTAGGCGAATGATTCAAGCAACAAAAGGAATTTTTTTTTGGGGGGGGGGGGGGGGTTTAAACATGCTAGTAAGGCCAAAAGATTATCTTTGCACAATGCTGCAACTTCTCTAATATCTGCAAGATAGATAATGAACCGTACAAGCCAAAGAGAAAATAAACAAATCTCATACACACATGGCGTACAAATCTAGAAGACCACATCAAATGAGAGATGTAGTTTCAGGACTTCCAAAATGCATAGTCTGAAGGTAGGTTAAAGCTTTCAGCTTTTCTAAGCTGAATGTAATTACCTGAACAAGACGGATCAAGCACCCAGAAAATGCTTTGATCAAAGACACTGTTGATGATAGAAGAAGCATATAATGACTGCTACATGGCTCATTCCTATTGAAGGTTGGTCATTGTACTTGAAGGATCAACCAATGCAAAATATATTAAAGCAAAAGAATCCATCCATCTGTTGCCTCCTATTGTTACAGGCTCACATTTTCGAAATTTTATTAAGACATTATTTGACAAATAAATAATGCTTGCATGAAAGCATTTAAGCCCTGAAATTTTACTTAAACAAACATGTTAAGTACCCTTGATTTTTTATCATCAAAACAAGATTCTAAGTCTTGTTTGGCCAATAGGAAGAAATTCATACCATAGATTTAAATTAAGATCAAGACATGTGAATAAGTTTTTCAATTACTGCAAGAAGAATTGGCACATCAAAGTTGACTATTGCAAGCTTAAGAACAATAATAAAGAGAAAAAACAAAGAAAAAAAATCAAAGAAATAATGAGAAAAATTTCAAAGCAAATGTTGTCGATAAAGAATATGAAGCTACTAAATTTGTTCTTTCCTTTACTAGTGATGCATGCTTTAAAAATCATTAAGTGATGGTTAGCATCCTCGTTTCACATGTTTCCCAATAGAGATTTGTTGACCTAATGGGTCATACCCTGTTTTGATTATGACAAATACTCAGGTATTTAACGTCTACCGAGTTGATGTGCAGGTTTATCTTGGTAATATCATATGATGGCACTCGGAGACTTGGAGGAAAATGAAGACCCTAGTTGAATATTCATTGTTGTAATTTATATTAAGTTTAATTTGAATCTGTAATATTTAAGTAGGAATGGTCTGTAATAATTGGTGCATATCATGCATGTAATAACTTATAAGATCAAGACCATAGAAAGACCTTAGGGATCACGGTCGACCAACGCCGGATTTTTTCGGGGTCCTCAAAAAGACCTTAGACTGACCTTAGGACCCCCTATACTACATAAAAATATTCCCTATCTTCCTAAATTTAATCATCATATAAATAGGATTTATATACAAAGGGATTAGGACTGAAATGCACCTAAAATGCATGTTCGGTCGACTAAACCAGAATGCATGAGGAGCATTCGGTCGACTAAACTGGTCTGTGGTCAACAGTTTGACCACACTACGGTCGACTGAACCTGACCAAGATTATATTTCCTGGTTGACCAAACCTCATCGGGTCAACAAGTTGATTGCTCGGTCCATTAACCAAAAAATGAACTTCAACGCTCTGGTTGACCAAACATCCTAGGGAGAAACCCCAACCGCCCGGTCGACCGAATCACCTAGTTCAAATTGATCCGGTCAACTGAACCACGCGGAATTGGAAAATCGCCTTTGACCATGCAAGTCCGGTCGACCATCCCTTCAGTTCAAATTTCTCCCAATCGACTGAATTAAGCCAATCGGTCAATTAAACATTAAGTTTGGTCAACCAGTGCTCTCGGGTTGGCGGGAATTACCGAGGTGAAAAACGCTGTTAAATTTTATTAACCTCACTTAAACTTTTTTCAAAATGACCAATATGTCCCCAATGGCTATAATTCTTCTCATTTTTATATATAGTCATTCATTTGCAAAATTAAGGGGTGATTAGGGTTTTAGATTAGCAAAAAATTCTCTAAAAATTTTATTGGCCAAAATCTTCCCTACTTCCATATTCTTCATACTCAAAGTCATATACTCTTCCATTGATCATTCTATTGCAAAATCCTTTTGAGAAAGAGTATCTTGAGTTATTCAATATAGTTCCTACATGCTCATACTCTCATATAAGTGTATTGATTTTTTATTTTAGTTAGAGTACGCCTAGAGGTCTTCCCAGTGATTTAATTCATAAATTCATTTGTGGGAAACCTTCTTAATCTTATGAGTCTTTACATTCTAATTATAAGACTCAAAAGCTTGTCTTGTGTGGTGAAGAAAAATATTTTTGACAAAGCTTTTTTTTCAAAAATATCTGTTGTGGTTGAACTTTTGAAAATCTTGTTTGAGATACTTGATTAAGCTATTGAAATCTTTGAAACTATATTTGTGGTTGAAATTATTATATGTATAGTGTTTCAAAGATAGATTGCCAACACATACACTCTCACACTTTGATTGTATGTTGACATAATACTGAGAGTAGATACACATATCTGCACTGAACTTAAAGTTCTTATTGTGTTTGAGGTGCATTTATTATTGCTTGTGCATAACGATACAAATATGTTTGTATTAGAAGCATATTTGGTTGTAAGCAAAAATTTGTATTTCATCATTGTATTCCAGGAAAGGGCCTAAAGAGGGAGACTAGCCCTGGTAAATAGCCCCAGATTGGTTTAAACCCGATTAGGAAAGTTAGGTGCACCATCTTAGTAAGGTGTAGGTTGAGGTCAGCCGCATCAATTGACCTGGTTGTAACTGGTGTCCCTCCACCCGTTAAGTGAACATTAGTGGAATCCTCGGGCTTGCGAGGTAGAGGCGGGGACGTAGGCAGTATTGGTCGAACCTTGATAACATATCGTGTGTGCATTTTATTTTTCCGTAATTTATGTTATATTATGAATGCCGCACATGATTTAATTTTGCACGTTTTATTTATCTGCGCATTTGGAACTGTATAGACAGACCCTAAGTTGAAAATATACTACCATTAGATTAGCTAAACTTATGAATGAATTTTAAAATTCCAATTCACCCCACTCTTGGGAATACACCAAAGCTAACAAGATTGGTTTCCTCATATAAATCAAGCTTTAGTGGGATTGTTGGGATTGGAATGGTACGAATAAAATTGCATGATGGTGTTGTGAGAACTCTCACCACAGTATAACACATTCCATATTTGAAGAAGAATCTTATTTTATCTTGGAGTCTCTGAATCCAAAGGTACAAGTACTCTACTAAAGGTGGAGTTATGAAGGTCAGCAAAGGTGTCCTTATTATTCTAAAAGCAAAGAAATTACCTCCTATTTTATAAGTGACATTTGATTGTATTTAAATAAGTGTTATTATTAGTTTTAAATATAATTTAAATTAGAATTATTAAGATTTTTAGTTAACAATTTCAATAATAATTATTTTTAATTAAAAATAATTTTTTTATTAGTACACATTTATAATGTATGATTGTTATATTAATTTATAATAAAAATAATATTTTAATTAAATTTAAAATTTTAATTTATTCTATGTGAAAATTTAAATTAATAAATGATTCTTCGCTCTAAAATTTTAATTTATTATTATAATAATAAATAAATAAATAAATAAGGAGAACACAAAAAATTGAAACAATCTATGTTACAAATTGTAGTTAAAAATATTTTTGAAAATGACATACTTTGGATTATTAATAATAAAAAATTGAATGCACAAAAAATCTAGATGCTTGGTCCAACAAGATTTAAACAAATCTCGCTAGACCAAGCAGCGAGATTTAACTGGTAGCCTTATAGAGTGTTGATGCGTGGCAACCAAATCTTGTTACTTGGTCCAGTAAGATTTGTTTAGGAAAAAAGTTAGTCTTGACACATGTCAAATCTCGTTGCTTGGTCCAACGAGATTTGTTTAAATCTCGCTAGACCAAGCAGTAAGATTATATGAGCGTCATTCTAGAAAATATTTTTCCGAATAGGGTATTATTTAATGTATTATTTAAAAATAAAGATAAAATGGGAAAAAAACTCCTCGTGCATGCATGTGGGCCCAAACATCATGGACCGAATTGATTAATAAACAAGATGAATAATAAAATAAATAAAATGAGATATATAACATTTTTTAAGAATAATAATGGTAGTAATAATAATATCAACAAATTGTTAATTGAATTAACCTTAACCAAATGCATTTTCAATATTTTCATTTTCAAAAATAATTTTGAACATAGAAGACCGAACACATTTTTAAGTATAGCAAATGCAAATACAATCTCCTATTTTTACTTTCAAAGATGACAACACGATAACTTGTTTTTAAATTCTCACCTAAATAGACCCTTATGTACACTAGTAACAATATCGACATGGTGTTATTATGTGTCGAAAAATTGGGTTACAAATAAACATTAACATCCAATGCAGCCAAAATAAGTAAGTCTCCTTTTTGATACATAAACACATGGAATAATGTAATTAATTATGATACACCAATTAGCATGTTACCTGATGTTTATGTACCTAGCTAGTATTTTCTCCTCATAAGTCATAACCATACATTTTCTAATTATAATCCCTCATGTAGTTTGTGTTCTGTTGTAGGATAAAAATGGTGATGACATGCAACGTTGCTCTCCGACTTCTGATGACCTGAAAAGGATGAAAACAAAACAAGCTTGGAGGACCCGGGGTGTACTCCAAGGGAACACTCTAATGCCTAAGTAAGGGAACACTTCGAAGAGGTTGAATGCAACAACAAGATTGGGTTAAGAGTGAGTTACCTATGCTTAATCCCTTCTTTATAGTGGCGAGGTTTGACTCTTGGGAATCCATCAATATGACGTGGGGGTGGGGATCGCTTTGGAGGTTTAAGGTGCCGGCGTGGATCTCTCCCTTCATTATTAGGTTAGAGTTTGAAATTATGAATAGCTTCCCAAGAAGGGGGTGAATTGGATTTTAAAATTTTCTTTTAACTCTTTTTAAGAATTCTTAACTTCTTTTAATTCTTTAACCAATTCTTTAACTTGTTTGTTTAGTTTGTTAATCACACAACAACTTAATCTCTTTGTATAATCAACAAGACAATTAATATAATCAACAACACAATTAATAAAATAACCAAGTAACCAATACAATCAATTTTTCAATCAACCACACTATCCAAACCAATCAAACACATTCAATCAAGATATTCATTGAAATTCTCAGCTTTTTCAACTTGTGTGCAGCCCTGTTGTAAATGCAATCACTTTTGACAATAATTTAGCTTTCTCAATCCACATAATATTCACACTCTTTCCAAACTTCAGAACTCAAATAAACTCTTGATAAATTTATCTTTGGGTGTTTAACCAAGTAACGTACTCTCGTAAGGTTTCTGTAAAGAATGGTTTAACCAACGTACTCCCTTTCGGTTTCCGCAATCCCAAATCAAAATTAAACTTTGAGTTTGGTTGATTTCCAAGTTTACGTAGTATATATAATTTCAAATTTAAACCATCCTCGCTATTAAAATATGTACTAAAAATAAAAAGTAAGAGAAAGAGAGAGTGAGACCAGGATTTTTATAAGGTTCGGCTTCAACATAGCCTACGTCCTCACCTTTGGCAAAACCACCAAAGGATTCACTAAACCTGTTCCATTAACAGGTGGAACAAACCTTTATGCACTCTTTTGTTAAGGTTAGAGCCCGCCTTCTCCAAGCGATATTCCCTCACTCGATCACTCCTTCAAATAGGCTAGAGCCCGCCTCTCCAAGCTATATACCCTCACTCGGTCACTCCTTAACTAGGCTAGAACCCGCCTCTCCAAGCAATACCCCCTTGCTTAGCCAACGATCCGAACACCTCGAACCATCCAAGAACTACACAAAAATATGAAGAAAATACTGCATACAAAGCACTCTCAAAACAAAGTAGATTAGTACAATTTCAGCTCTAGGTACTTCAATGATTTAAATACCAAAAAGAAATAAAATTGAAGTTCACGAGTAGAATTCACCAAGGTTTCCTTTGTGCTTTGAAAAAATTCAGTATGAGAACCTTTGGTAGATATTTCAGCAACAATTCAGATGTTCTCTTTCCAACAAGAGTTTGAGCAATTCAGAACTTTGAAAGAGGTTGGGCGATATGATGCAAGTATGCTTGTGTGATTTCTTGTTGTATAATTCTTGGGTTTAAAGAGGTATTTATAGGCATTCTAGGATTAGTTTCCTTATTCCCCAAGTCACATTCAGTGTTTCCAAAGTTTTTACAATGTTCATATTTTGAAAAACCAAATTTGAAATTCGCCCGTTGGAGTTAAAAAAAATAAAACCCGTGGAGTCAGTCGGCTGGACAGGCGACTCAATAGTTCAAAAATCACAGGGTCAGTCGGCTGGACAAGCGGCTGACACCATTCTGTCTCCCAAAATTTAGTTCAAGAAATTGTCAGTCGGCTGGCGAGACACAGTTCATTTTGAGTCAGTCGACTGGGTAATTTTGCCTTTACTAAGTTGATCGGCTGGACAGACAAAAGACTTGTTTTTCTTTTTGATTTTTCCATTTCAGCTTTACACTTATGATTTGATTTTTCATAAAATATTTTAGGGATTTAAAAATGAGTTTCTTAAGTTCATATTTGTCCCTTAAAAAGCTTTAACAATATTCCAAAGGATATTTAAATATTAAAGCACTTACAAAAAGACTTCTAAGCTTTTTGCCATTCTTGAACACTTCAAGTCTTCATGCTTTTGTTCTTCAAGCTTTGAGATACTGAGATTTTCATTGAGTTTCTCTTTATCTTCAAGCTTTAGTCTTTTGATACTTGATTTATTTGAGAAGCTTTCTCTTGATGTGGTTTTGATTTATAGCTTCTTTCTCTTGTGTTGAGATATGTATATCTGAAACAAAATCACTCAACAACACATGTTAAACCATCTAGATTTGTTATCATCAAAACAAGATTGAAAAACCTAGTTAGGCCAACAGAGCTAATTACCCCTGCCAGAACATTTAACTTGGGCAATGATTGCTGGGTTTTGACTTCCTTTTATAAGCTGATATATTTAGGGCATATTAGTTATCCCCTCTAGTTTTGAATTTTCGTAACTTGTTCTTGAAATTTCGAGCTGGTGTTGTAAAGACCCAAAAAATTATAATGATTAAATAATTAGGAAGATAATAAATGGAATAGATAAATAAAGAATAAGAAAAAAGGGGGAATTTTAAAAGAGGAAGAATAGCAGACCTCGTCGACGAATATCCTGTCTTCATCGACAAGTGTTCTTCTAGAGACTATCGACGAAGTTCAGTCCCTCATTGACAAAGAGATCCCGAGTGAGTGAATTTTGGATTTTAAGTTTCATTGACGAACACACCCTCTTGTCTACGAATTTCCTTCTGTGACTCGTTGAAAAATCTAGTCTTCTCTTTGATGAATCCAGGTGGCAACATCATGTATAAAATATTGGAGGGAGCTTCTCTGCGAAGAAATCATATTTTTCTTCATTTTCTCTCTCTAGAAAGTGTTTCCTTTGCCTTCTCTCTAAATTTTCGGCTCGAATTCAGCCCGAATCAACAAACAAAGACCGCTACTATGTTCTAGGGGTGATTCTCTACACATCTAGTGGAGCAGATTTCTAAACTGGACTTTTCAGGAAACACTCCAAAGTTGAGGTAAGGGTTAGGATTCCTAGTTTTTCGGGTTTTAAAGGTTTATTTGAGATTTGTGGATTGAGAAAATGCTGAAATAGTAGGTTATTTAGCGTTTGTCTGATTAAATTAGGGTTTTTGATCCAGGGTTTAGGTGAGCGCCATAGGCATCATTTTGGGGTTCCTATTGGCCTAGTTCAAGAAAGCAGGTAAAGGGAATATATTAAATGAAGAATTTTTTGAAAATAACCGGTAAAAAATGGAAAATTTATGTATATATATATATATATATATGTATATGATTTTCATGTGAGTTCTGAAAAGTCAACCGTTTAAATGGTAAATTTCTGAGCCTAGGGCTGTGTACTAGTTATATTTGCAAAATAAGAAAGACAAAATGGTAGATTTTCTAGATAATTGTGTAAGAAATTAAATGTATATTTTTAGTGTATTAATAATGATTATGGTTGGCTTATTTTCAGTAAATGTATGATTATATGATGCTAAATTGTGTGGCATGAGTAAAAGAAAATTTCTATGCTAAACTATGATATATGTATGAGATGCAGGAAATAATGGAAATGTATTGATAATCAAAATGGGATATGGTTTATTATGCATGTGTTTGGGATTGTTAAATGGCAATGTATGGTTTGAGAACTCTGGTAAACTGAAAACTAGTAAACTGGAAAATGGGGCATAGTACAGTTGCAGATATATTTGGCAGAGCTAGTACACCCACACGTCTTAGATAGAGTGTGGAGATGGGATGGTCGATTGTGCTGGGAAGGGTAGTGTCCCCCTGGAGTCTAGACTAGTGTGGGAGCATCCAATCAAACCTACAAAATGTAGAATGTGATTGATTTAGCTCTGGTAGGCCAACCAAAGTTAAGTCTAGCCTTCGGGCCGCACAACTCGTCATGGGGTGGAAACATGACTATGATCTTCGATCGGTATAGAGAGTTCTAAACGCATAATTGTTATTTTAACCATGGTTAATATGGAAAATAGCAGGTATGAGAGCGACGAATATGGAAATTGGAAAATGGAAATGATAGGGACAAAAATGATATGGAAACAGATTATAAGAATATGGAACATGAATATGAATGTAATGAACGATACGGATTTAACAGATATTGAGTAAAGAAAGAAATGTATTCTATATGGTATTATTATATGTATTTGGGGCGGGATATACTCTTCTCATGAGGGCTTGCTAAGAAAGGTGAGTGCCCTAATAGGTATCAGATGTAGCTATGGGCTATATAACGTATTAGGGCAGAGGGAAGTTACTTGTACGGGTGGGTAATCTTCCCTATTCTCGGGAACTTCTGCCAGTAAAATTTTGTGTGAATGTATGAGTACGAGATAAACTATTCACCTGAGGGCTTATTAAGTAAGGTAAGTGCCCTAGTATGCTTTAGTTATAACCATAGATTGCTTAAAGTGTCAAAGCATAGGGGTACTACTTGTATGGGCGGTTAATCAACCCAATCCTTGGGAACTCTCGTTGCTAAAATACTTTGCATGTGTTTGATTAGGAGCAGAGAATGGTTTTATAAATATGGTTTTATTTGAAGAAAATGAATATGTATGTAAATTGTACACAAATCTCATGTTGGTCACGCACTGCTTTAATGTATTTCTTCTTTACTGAGATGTGTCTCATCCGATAGTTGAATTTCATCTTTTTAGGACCTCTATAGGATCGAACTTAAAAAGCTCGGGGCTGTTGTAGCATTTTTGATAGAGAAAGAGGGTATAAACTTTGATTATGTTTTTGGGTTGTAATATGTTTATGTTTTCAGAAATGTATATGGATGTTTGTGAATACTAGATGTTGGGTTATGTTTTGAGATGTATATAGGTATAGAAACTCTGGTATATTTTACTGAGGATATATTATTATTTTTGTTGTGTAATTGATATAGGGTCTAGGATTATGATATCACATACAGGTATGATATATCAGAGATATATTTCGTATAACACTCCAAATCCTATTTTCGAGTTTGGGGCGTTAGAGGTGTCCTGTCTTCCTCTTTTTTTTTTTTTAGGTCAGCTAGTCCGAGCCGATTAGATTCCCATTCGGCTCCGTCAAGCCGATTCGTGTGCCAGGTTGCATTTTTTTGAGCCAATGCTACGGGGGGATTCAGCTGAGTTAGTTTTTCTGAGCCAATGTCAGGGGGGTTTGGCTGAGTTAGTTTTTTCGATCCAATGCTAACATTTTCCCAAGCTGTAGAGCTGTCTTTGCCGAGTTGTCTTTGTTGTGCTACTCTTGCCAAGCTATTCTTCGTGGCATTTCTTGTCGAGTTGTTTCTGCCGAGCTGCTCTTCATGGCATTTCTTGTCAAGTTGTTTCTGCCGAGCTACTTGTCGTGGCATTTCTTGTCGAGCTGTTCTTCGTGGCATTTCTTGCCAAACTATTTCTACCGAGCTACTTTTCGTGGCATTTCTTACCGAATTGTTTCTATTGAGCTGCTCGTCATGGCATTTATTGTCGAGCTATTTCTGTTGAGCTGCTCTTTGTGGCATTTCTTGTCGAGTTGTTTTTTTTTAGCTGCCCATCGTGGCATTTCTTGCCGAATTGTTCCTGCCGAGCTGCTCGTCGTGGCATTTCTTGCCAAGCCGTTTCTTTCGAGCTACTCTTTGCGGCATTTCTTGCCGAGTTGTTTTGGCCGAACTGCTCATTGTGACATTTCTTACCGAGCTATTTCTATCAAGCTGCTCTTTACGGCATTTCTTGCCGAGTGTTCCTACCGAGCTGCTCTTCACGCCATTTCTTGATGAACTATTCCTACCGACCTACTCGTTGTGGCATTTCTTGTTGAGTTGTTTCTACTGAGCTGCTCTTCGTGGCATTTCTTGCCGAGCTACTCATCGTGGCATTTCTTGTCGAGCTATTTCTACTGAACTGCTCGTTAGTTGGGTCTTCTTTGCCTAATAAGATGTGCTCATTTGTTGGGTGGTTGCATGGCCTCACGAGCTATGCTCATCCATTGGGCCTTCTTTGCCTAATGAGTTGTGCTCATTTGTTGGCCATTCTTCTAGCCTCATGAGTGGTGCTTGTCAGTTGGGCCTATTCTTCTTTGCCTAATGAGCTGTGCTCATTTGTTGAGCAGTTGCATGGCCTCATGAGAGGTACTCATTAGTTGGGCCTTTTCTTCTTTGCCTAATGAGTTGTGCACGTTTATTAGGCAACCTTATGGCATTGCAAGTTGTGCTCGCTAGTTGGGCAGCTCTAATGTGACGTTGGTGTCTATTCATTACATCCGCCACCCCTACAAAATTTAAGAGTCTCTTATTAATTGTGTCATACCTTTGGAGAATTGAGATTCATTGGAATTGGCGCCATGTCAGCATCTGCACATGGATTTGATCTTTTTTCCTCGAGATGCACACACGGATTGATGAGTTCCCGCCTTCCCAAGATGCTAACTTTTTGGGGGATTCGTGTGGGCTTCTCTATAAAGGATATGAGCTCGCTCATTTGTTCCTTGTCTCAACCAAGGGATCCCTTCCCTCTGCTAGGTACACTCTCCTTCCGCTCTTGCCTTTGTTTCTTTATTTTGTTTGTGTTTGGCATTGTATGTTTGTTTTTGCTTTGTTTTTCATGTTCTTTAATGTTCTTTTGAAAAATTTGCCCTATTGATCCAATTTGTATAGTAGTGCAAGTTGTTTATCTTGTTTGTCTTGCTCTTGATTTTCTTATGGAGTCTTTGGTGCCTCAGGCCAAGCCTCCAATTACTGTGAGGAGTGCACGGTGTGATCTTTCTCCCTAGGATATGCAAAATGTCCATCATTTTTTTACTATCCCTTATGACATTAACATTAGATTACTTGCCAGCTCTTAGTGCACTCTCGACCCTGGTCCCAATGGAATCTGTTTATATACTAACTTTCTCGACTCAAAACTTAGGCTACCTTTTAGTCCCTTTTTTTCTACTGTGTTATGATTTTATAATACAGCACCCTCACAACTTGTTCCCAACTCCTACCTATTGTTAGTTTCTTTTTCTATCCTCCTCCTCCAACGAGGTCATCAACCCATGGTGCCTCTCTTTTGGAGCTGCTTCTAGATGAGGACGCACTCTGTAGAGAAGGAGTTGTACTACTTCAACTCTATTTTCGGCTATAAGCTCTTTTCCCCTGGTAGATTTTCCATTCACAATTGGAAGTCCTAGTACTTTTTTTCATCCGGGGATTTAAACTATCAAAGGACTTGCGTTTGGTCAACTCCTCTCTACAGTGATATTCTTTCCTTCCTCCTTTACTTATTGTGTATGCATGACCTATGTGTAAGTGCATGTCGCTTACCTCTTCCTTCTTTTTCTTTTAGCCCGGCTGCGTCACATATCTTCAACACTGTCTCCCTCCGAGCAGGCTATCCTTAAAGACCTGCGAGCTATTGGTCGACAGGGGATTGTCTCTCACGAAGAGCTACTCAAGAAGCGCGTCCTTGCGCAGTGTGGGCTTAGCCGTGTTTCCCCAAGTCTCATCCTTGCCTCGATTTCATGGTGTGTATACTTATATTTCTCAGTAGCGATTTTTACCCT
Source organism: Malania oleifera (assembly GCF_029873635.1). Lineage (NCBI taxonomy): Eukaryota > Viridiplantae > Streptophyta > Magnoliopsida > Santalales > Ximeniaceae > Malania > Malania oleifera. The sequence goes on along the minus strand of NC_080426.1, from coordinate 33,495,558 downwards.
TATCCGTCTTTTCTTTTTGTAGATATGGACTTTAGCAAGTATAAGGCCCTGATGGTCAATGCCAAGAAACAGAGGTCGAGCAAAAGAAAAAAGAAGAAGAGGGAATTTCATGGGGATTCTTCCCAGAGGGACGAAGCTCTTGTAGCCGAGAACGAGCCCCCTCCAGCAGCAAATCCACCTGGTTCAACTATTTTAAGAGAGACCATCTTTCATGAGCCAACCCTTTCCAGTCCTGCGTTGCCTCCGGTGGTGCATATGGAGGAGATTCCTTCTGTTACTATTGATGTCGCTAAGGTCGCGGTATCAGAGTACAAAGATTCTGAACAGTTCATCTTTGACACCGCCAAGACCTACCATGAAGGCTTTAGGAGGTACCGAGAGCAGGTCAGGATGATGCACCCTGACCTTTCCTTTACTAGTGTGTGTTCGTATGGCTATAGCAAAGAGAGCCCTATATTAGGGAGGAGATGGACAAAGAGGATGAGTCTAGGGAAGAAGATTTTGTAGAAGGAAGCAAAGCTGATGATTGAATAGACCAGCTTGTGGTTTTATTAATATTGATACTGTACTTTTGAAATTCTTGTCGTACAACTTTCTAAGTAATGGAATTTCAAGTCTATTGCACACCTTTTTTAGCAATGAAATTTCAAGAATAGTACTTTTTTAACATATCATAGTTCCATGTGTTTTTTATCTCCCTTTCCCCTAAGTCCTCTAAGGTGTATGTCCCCGCCTTGTTTTCTGATGCCACTCAGTATGATCCCTCCCAATTCACACCTTCCTGAGGACTAGTTCACTTGAGTGGAATGTTTGCACTCTAACACGAGTGTTGTAGTACCTGGCCACCTTTTGTTGGTACGCGGGAATTCTCATATGTGTTTGTTCTTGTCTCTCCTCTAGGAGGTCTAACTCCGCCCTTAATTCTTCACTATTGTTCCTTTCATCAAATTGTTGCCTCCGTCAGGAAGGGATTCCGAACTTAGCTAGAATGACTGCCTCTACTCTGAAAGCGAGTATGAATGGGGTTTCTCCTATTGCTACTCGTTGGGTCGTGTGGTAAGCCTAGATTATGGACGAGAGCTCTTCCACTCATCTGCCTTGTGAAGTTTCGAGCTGCGTTCTCAGACTATGTAGTATTGTACGGTTCATGTTTTCCACCTGGCCATTGCTCTGTGGATGAGCAACTGGTGCAAATAGGAGTTTTATGGATAGGTAGGTGCAAATTTTCTTGAAGCACTCGTTGTCAATTTGTCTCCCATGGTCTATGACTATGGTCCACGGGATTCCAAACCTACAAACAACTGAAGCCCACACGAATCGAGTGATGTTGTGTTCTGTTATATGAGCCAGGGCTTCTACTTCTACCCACTTGGTGAAGTAGTCAATTGCCACCAACAAAAAATTCCTTTATCTCGTCCCTTGAGGTAGCGGTCCTAAGATATCCATTCCCCATTAGGTGAAGGGACAAAGGGAAAGCTGGACGGCATGTGTGGTATTCCCGTGCACTGTTGGCACCTATCACACCATTTAAAAATTTCAGTTGCATCTTTCCTCATTGTGAGCCAATAGAACCCTTGTTGTAGGACCTTGTGGGTTAAGGATTTTTTGGTCAGGTGATTTTTGCATATTACTTCGTGAATTTCCCTTAACACTTATTCTCCCTCTTCGGTGCTTAGGTGCCATAGGTATGGCAATGTTAGGGATCGCCTATACAACTCTTTGTCTATGAGCATGTACTTTTTCGCCCTCCTCCTTAGCTCTATAGACTGCTTCTTATCATCTTGTAAGGATCTGTCGTGAAGATACTGCATCAAAGGGGTTCTCCAATCCCCTTCGTTAACTTCAACTACCATCAGACTAACACCGACCTCCTAGTAAGAGGGTTTTTCAACCAGCTACAAATAGAGTGCGTTCTTCCAGTCTAGATTTGTAGCAGAGGCTAATCTTTCCAGCGCATCAGCCTTTGTGTTCTCCATTCATAGCACGTGCTCTATATCAAACTAATCGAACGCTTCGATGTGTTCTTGGGCTTTGGCTAGGTATTTCTTCATTTTCTGATCCTTATCCTTAAACTCTTCCTTCACCTATTCCACCACTAATTTGGAATCGCTCGCAACACGAATTCGTGCTACCCTAAGTCCCTCTGCCAAGCACAGCCCTGCTAGCAGGGCTTCATATTCAGCATCATTTTTGGTCGTCGCGAACTCTAACTTTAGTGCGTATAATGTCTCTGAACCATCTGGTGTCATAAGGATTAGTTCTGATCCCCCTCCGGCTATATTAGATAACATGTCCACATGTAAGGTCCACACCTTTGAGTTCTTTGTTGTTTTGTAGGATTGTTCTGCCATGAAATCATCCAGTACCTGAGCTTTGATGGTAGGCTTTGGCTGGTATTGTATGTTGAACTCCCTTAGCTCAATTGACCACTTCATCATTCTCTCTGAGCTCTCTAGCCGCTGGAGGATCTATCTCAGCGATAAGTTTGTCAGTACGATTATCTTGTGCGCCTGAAAGTATGGTCTTAACTTTCGAGCTGCACAGATAATGGAAAAGGTTGCTTTTTTCGATGTGCTGAAATTCATCTCAGCTCTACTCAGCACATTGCTGGTGTAGTAAATGGGTTTGTGTTTTGCTTTCTTCTTCTCTAACCAAAATTGATTTGACCGCATGTGGAGTTGATGCCACATATAGGTAGAAGTTTTCCCCTACTTTTTCCTTTGTTAGTAATGGGGGGGCCCAAGGTACTACTTGAGCTGATCGAAGACCTTACTTTGCTCCTTCCCCCATTCAAATCCTCCTTTTTTTTCACAATGCCTTGAAGAAAGGTTGACCTTTATCTCCCAAAAAAGAGACAAACCTGCCGAGGGAAGCGATCCTTCATGTCAAGACCTAGATCTCCTTCTTTGTTTGAGGGGCTTTCATCTCCAGCAATGCCCTTATCTTGTCAGGGCTGGCTTCTATCCCCCTGTGCGTTACCATGAAGCCTAAGAACTTCTCTTCAAAGACTCCAAACAAGCATTTGGAAAATTTCATTTGATACCTGCGCAGCAGTTTGAATGTTTCCTTCATATCCTTGTAATGCTCCCCTGCTTTCAGGCTTTTCACCAGCATGTCATCTACATACGCCTCCATCACCTTTTCGAGCTAGTCTTTGAATATCTTATTCACCAGCCTCTAATATGTTGCCCCCATTCTTCATCTTGAAGGGCATCACTTGGTAACAATGGAGTCCTTTTTCTATGATGAATGATGTTTTATTCTCGTCCCCTTGGTGCATTGGGATTTGGTTTTATCCCGAATACGCATCCATAAAACTCAGGAGCTCATGTATAAATGTCGAGTCTACTAGCTAATCGATTCGGGGAAGGGGGAAGCTATCTTTTGGACACGCCTTGATCAAGTCCATGAAATCAATACACGTCACTTTCCATTCAATTTCTTTACCAGAACCACATTGCTTAGCCATTTTGGATAGTTGACCTCCTTGACGAATTTGGCTTGCACTAGTTTCGTCACTTCCTCATCTATCACCTTGATCTGCTCTAATGCGAAGCTCCTCTTCTTCTGCTTTACGGGCTTATGGTTGGGGTCCACCTAAAACCTGTCTTCCATGATTGCAAGATCAATCCTTGGCATATCTTCGGCTGACCAGGAAAAGACATCCGTGAACTCGTTTAGTTGTTTACTCAGTTCTATTTTCGAAAGGTCAGGTAAGCGACTCCCAAGATGTACACACTTCTCCTAATTACCATTTATGGGTATGCATGTAAGGTCATCATCCAGTGTGCTAGTTTGGGGGAATTCTCCCCTCACCTCCAGGTCTTCAATGGTCAAGGTTTCCCTTGCTTCACTCTTACCTTTTAATGCCATCACATAGCAATTCTAAACTACAGCTTTATCTCTGTTGATCATCCCTGTCCCGTGTAGGGTAGGGAATTTTATCTTGAGGTGATAAATGGACGTTATGGCTGGGGCCGCATTGAGCGATGGATGGCCCAGTATAATGTTGTATACTGATGGTCGATCAACCACCAGGAAATCTTTCAATGAGGTGATTTGTTGTGGGGTTGTCCCAATTGTCACCGAGAGTGCAAGCATTCCCACGGGATGTACTATGTCTCCCCCAAATCCAACCAATGGGGTGGATATTGATTTAAGGAGTTCCTTACTGATCTTCATTCCTTGGAGCACCGACCAGAATATTATGTTGATCGAGCTCCTGTTGTTTATCAGCATGCGCCTTACTTTGTAGTTGACCACTAGAAGGGATACCACTAGGGCGCCATCATGGGGTTGTTGTGTTCCTTCTTCATCTTCACTATTGAAGGTGATAGTGTCTTCTTGCTTTTGTCTTTTTCCATTTGGCTCCCTTTTCTCCTTTAAGAGCACCTTCTTGGTATACCTCTTTCGAGCGCCTCTGCTGTCTCCGCCACTGGTGAGTCCACCAAAGATCACGACAATTTCTCCAACGATTTGTTCCTCTTTATCATCTCCGTTTGGCTTTTTTTGCTCATAAGCTTCCCCTCGACGATCCCCTTTCTTTACGAACCTCGACAAATGACCTCTTTTTATCAAGGCCTCAATTTCATTTTTTTTAGTTGAACACACTCCTCGGTATCGTGCCGTGATCCCTATGGAATTGACAGAACTTTGACATGTTCTGTTTATATAAGGGTGTTCGCATAGGTTCAAGCCACGAAACATACTCCTTCTTTCTTGTGTGCATCAACACATCGGTTCACGGTGCGTTTAAAGGAGTATAAGTTTGAAACTTACTGGTGTGCCCCATCGCCTTAGAGCTGGCATGTAGCTTGTTGTTCTCCTGTCTCTTCCCGGCTCTAGAAGATTCGCCAACCTCTATGTTACCCTTTCTTTTCAACTCGATCCAATTTCTTCTTGTATCCATCATCTCCTTCGGGTTGACATATTTCTGTGCTCTGCCCATCAGTTCTCCCATATCAACTGGTGGCTTCTTCCCCAAGGAGTATAGGAAACTCCGCAGCTTAAGAGTCATTGTCAAGGCTGCTAATGCCACTCCAATGTATAAATTTTGGATCTCTAGGGTCGTGATGACGAAGCGGTGTATGAATTTTTTCCACGTCTCCCATTCTCCTTGGACCAAGCTCATCAGATGAGCCGAAGTTTTGATGATTCTTCAGCTGCTGATGAAATGGCTGGTAAACAGCTATTCCATCTCAGAGAAGGAGTCAATTGAGCTAGACCATAGGGTTCGGTACCAATCCCTAGCACTACCTTTAAGGGTGGCTGCAAATGCCCAACACATGATGGCATCAAGTGCACCTTGCAATTGCTTCAACACCTTGAAGGTGTCCAGATGGTCGACCGGGTCAGTCAAACCCTCGTTTCTTTCAAAAGTCGACATTTTAAACTAGTTAGGCGACGGGACTTCCATCACTTCTTTGGTAAATGGCGGCTTCGAGGATTTTAAAGAGGTTTCCTAGTAAGAGGGGTTGGTTCGACCCTCCTTCGTCATTTTCTCTATTTGATCTATCTTTTTTATCCTCTCCTCTAACTCATTTGATCTTTGCTCATTGACTCCTACATTATTCGTGTTTTCCACCTTTTTAGTGAGGTTAGTTTTTCCCTCACTCTCCTTTGGGTTCTCTGCTTTCTTAGATGAGTCGGGGCTAACCTATTGTTGGTGGAGGATATGTTCTTCCTGAACCTTTTTCGAGTGAGTTGAACATATCCTCCATCTTCTTCTGGGAGGCTTCCATTCTCCTTTGGAAGGTGAGACATTCCTCCCTAGTGACCCCCGAACGATCTCTGGGTGTGGAGTGAACGGACTAGGGTGATTCTTTACTAGCAGCAGGGCTGAAGCTTGAGTTGTGGGTTGTTGTCATTATTCAATAATCGGAGTTCAGAAACAAGATGGGCACCTCTTAGAAGCGGTTCTCAAAGATGGCACCAACTGTTGCAGAATAAAAATGGTGATGACCTGCGACGTTGCTCTCCGAATTCCAATGACCTGAAAAGGATGAAAAAAAAATAGGCTTAGAGGACCCAAGGTGTACTATGGGGGATCACTCTGATGCCTAAGTAAGGGAACGCTTCGAAGAGGTTGAATGCAATAGTAATATTGGGTTAATAGTGAGTTACCTAGGCTTGTTTGCATTACCCTTCTTTATTGTGGTGAGATTTGACACTTGGGGTGATCCATGATAAGGGGGCGTGGATCGATTGAGAGGTTTAAGGCACCAGTGTGGATCCCTCCTTTCATTATTAGGTTAGAGCTAATCGCTCCTGCCTGAACATTTGACTTGGGTAATGATTGCTGAGTTTTGACTTCCTTTTATAAGCTGATAGGGTATATCATGTTCCATATTCATCTCATGCTTGAATTGTGCATTTGTGCTTCATCTCATGGACATTTGAATGAATAATGTTTACAAATTATACTATATATAATAATAAAAATTATTCATAGCTAAATTTGTCATATTTCAGATTTTTGACCCATGTTCAAGTTGCATTTGAGAGCATAAATTTTGAATTTTGAATTTAAATTTATATAAATTTAAATAAAATCTAATATAAATTTATACTATATTTTATTCAAATAAGATATAAAGTTTAATTATGAATAAATCTCATAGATAAATATTCCAATTTTTTTTTTGTTATTTTTAGCTATTGCCTCAAGAAAATGCACTTGTCTTCCTTGCCCCCCTCCCCTTATGGGCATGCTTGCTTGCGAGCCTACAAAGGTTCCCTATTTCAAAGCCTTGGTAATGAGCTTAGGTGAAGTTGCAAAATATTGATCTTTTATGCTTAATAAAGTAATTGTAAATTGGTTTGGTTTCAATTCAATTCAATTTTTGGTTTACCCTAAAATCGAATTGAAGTGAACCAATTACACTCCAACCAACAAATGAGTTGATCTCAAGCCAAAAATTTAAATTTTGAGTCAAGCTCAAGCCTAAATATTTTACCTCAAGCCAAGTTGTGTTTTTCCTCTATTAAGCCGAGCTTTAACATGCTGAAGTTCAGTTCAATTCATCTCATTTACAACCCTAGTCTTGAAGTAACTACAACTATTCCAACCTTATGTATAGAGCAAGATCCTCTAAGGAAAAATAAATCGCTCAACCTCTAATTAGAGCTTTAACCTCTTCCTTTTTCAAATATATACTTAAGCTAGGTTGATGATTCTTCTATATATATAGCACTACCTTCAATCAATTTATTTGTTTTCCAACTTTTTGCAAGAGAATCCTTGGTGTTACCTTATTAACAATAAAATTTGTATTGACATATTCAAATTGTCTATAGAAAACAAAATAGGTAAGCATAAAACTTTTTCTTGCTAAAGAAAAGCTTTAGAAGAATTTTATAGAAGTATATATAAGTCCTAAATGTACACTACTAAACCACATAAACTGAGCACCGATCAAAGATAATTCTATGCTCCAAAATACTGCACTATATAAAATTTGAGACTAGTCGTTACATTGCAAGATTAATACTAGTAATTGAGCTTCTCTAGTGAGAAAATTTTCCAACTAGCCAACTTAAACTCACCACTTAAACATTGAGGATCCAACCATTTTTCTCTGAATCGAGTTGAGTTATTTTCATATACACTCTATTCATCAACCTATTCTTATATGCTTAATTAATTCAACTAATCTAATCAGCCAACTCAAGCCATTAGTCCTTTCATTACATCAAAGGATCAATCTTTAGTATGAATATTCTTATCGAAAAACTTGAATTTTTTTGAATATTGCCTCTTCTTCAAAGGTGGAGGTTAGAGTATCATCTACTTTTTATTTTTTTTCAAAACCTATTTAAATAAGAGATCTCATGAAATTAACTTTTTCAAAACATGTTTGCAACAAATGAATGCCCAAACACATTTTGATGATGTGAATGTTGGTGATTGATTATGGATCATGTGATTATGGAATGGGACCATTATACTAGCCTCTATCATAGGTTTTGGAATAGTGATATATTCCTCAAAGGGTACCTTATGGAATAATTAGAATTATAAGTTAAGAATCATAGAATCCTAGAATATCGTAGAAAGAAGGGAGGAAGTGAATAGACTTAAATTTGAAGCAAGAGGAAAGAAATAGAGAATCGAAGACTAAAAGCATAGGAGTGTGTGTTTGTGTTTGTGTGTGTGTGTGTGTGTGTGTGTGTGTGTGTGTGTGTGTGAGAGAGAGAGAGAGAGAGAGAGAGAGAGAGAGGGTTAAAAAGTGGTGCTGGAATGTCAATACTATGTTAGTTGTATTGATAAGTTGAATTGGTCGAAAGCCCTATTATAATCGACATTGCACATATTTATACCTCTTTTAGGTCAAACATGCTGACATTTTGAGTGATTATCTCCAAGTTATTGCACCTCTGCCCAAACTCCACGATTGTCTCCTTCTTTTTTTCTTTTTTCTTTTTTTGTTTCCTTTGTTATTAGTTGTACATAATAGACTAGGATCTCTGTGATTATTAGTTTGTATCTTGGTATTTATTGCTTTCCTAGATTAGCTTTATACAGTGATTATTTATACCATTTATTATAAGAGAAGAGTGTACTTTTCATAACCTTTTTTTAAAACTTGGTATCATAGCCTTATATTCTTTGCACCATTTCTAATGACAAACATGAATCAACCTCAACATCAATTATCCATGTTCAAACAGAAAACTCTAGTTTCATAACCAGCGTCATTCTTACTGAAGTAAGCTATGATGTATGGTCCCAAATTAGGGAGTTACATATTGCAGGACGTGAGAAGCTTGAGTATATTATGGGCAAAACATCCCTTCCACACACTAATGATGCTTCCTATGCGAAGTGGTATGTTGGAAATCAAAAGGTCAAGGGTTGGTTTCTTACTTCTATGTTGCCAGAGGTTATGAAGCACTATATTCGATTACGCGCTCTTTCCAAATCTTTATAATATGGGTTAGATGAATTGCAGCTCTTTGCACTAAATCAGCAAGCTTTTTCAGCCAAGCATGTCAGTCACCCTTTATTAATCTATTGTGGTGATCTTGTAGAAATCTTCCAAGAACTGGATCATCGTGTTAGGATTGTAATGAAAGATCATGATGATGTTATCACTTATATAAAATTAGTTGAATGATTGCATATACACATTTTCCTAAATGGACTGGATGCAGAATTTGACCAAATTTGAGGTGAGATTCTCACAAAGGATCCTATACTGGATCTTGAAGAAGCCTATGCATATGTACGTTGTGACTCCATTCGTAGAGCTACACTAAATAGTGAACTTGATCGTGCTGAGTCAACTGCTATGGTGGCTCGCCAGGCTAAGCCTAAACTAGATCGAGTATCTGGTCTCATCATTGACCAAAATCGGTCATCTAGATCACAAAATCATAGCTATGAAATTGGAACAGCAAGATCAAAACGTATTTGTACTCATTGTGGTGAAATTGGACATACTATGTAACGACCCAAAGAATAATGGTATTTAAATAATAAAAAGAAAGGGAATTGGAAACAAGGATAGAAGGAGGCAGTCGACTTCGTCGACGAACGCTTCACGTTCATCAACGACGTTGCATTTTGGATGGGTTAATCCCAAGAAATTTTCCAAGTCTCGTCAACGAACACAGGGGTTTCGTTGATGAGGGTTCTTCAAGATCTCGTTAATGAAGTTCTGTATCGTCGATGAGAAGATACCGAGAGAGGATTTTTGGAAGCCGTAAATTCATCGACGAGGGTTGAAATTTATCGACGAACTTTCTACAGGACTCGTCGATGAGGTGACCTAGCTCGTTGATGAATCTCGCAAGATAAATAGGGTTAAACATGATTTTTCAGCTCATTTCCTGCGCAGAACCTTCCTCTCTCACACCCTTTGGTTCCCTACCCTTCTCTCTTCGATATCGAGCTGGATTTCTACCGGTTCGAGGATCTGAAGCCATCACGACGCTCCTAGGAAAGTTCTCTTCAAATCTGCCGAAACGGATCGTCGGTGGGGCTAAGGTGGAAACCATCCCAAATCCAGGGTAAGGCTTTCTACTTAGTATTTCCCTATTTGACAGTTGTAGAAAGCGTAGTATGCGTAGAAATACTGAACTTTAGTTCTAGGGAATGTTGTTTTCAGGGTGTTGAACAGGAAATCCTGCGGGTGCGGAGTGTTTGTTTTAGGGGCTTTTCAAGAATCAGGTAAAGGTATAAACTAAGTTAGATGTTTTTATGAAAATGATAAGTATGATTTTATAACATTTGATTTCAGAGAAATATATATATATATATATATATATATATATGTATATATATGCATTATGTTGGGAAATACTGTTGAAAATGATACTATGTTCTGATTATACAAAATACCCAATTCGTGTGGCATAAGTAGAAATTGTAATGAAAATTTGTTTTCTGGGAATGTGTTAATGATACGGATTTTTATAATGAAAAACTGGCATACGGGCCGAGATTTTGATATGTTTGTCGGCGTACGGGCCGAGCTATGTGTATGATTTGCCGGTGTACGGGATGTGCTATGTGTATGATTTGCCAGCGTACAGGCTGATCTATGGATATATTTTTCTAGCGTACGGACCGTGCTATGTATATGATTTTCCAGCGTACGGGCCAAGCTATGGATATGATTTGTCAGCGTACGAGCTAAGCTATAGATATGATTTGCCGATGTACGGGCCGAGCTACGGTAAAATGTGAAATACCGGCAAACGGGCCGATGATTTTCATGATATACGTATATATGCAAAATGATATGATTGATTTGATAATTAATGATATGAAATATCCATGTATCACAGTTTCAGTATATGTTATATGATATCAGAACCTCATTGGCTTGGTCTAGGCTAGCACTTGTACGGTACCATTGCTATATGTCCATGGATATCATGATCATGATATTTGTGTTAACGCTGCTATACAGAGTGGTGTGAGATTGGATGGTCGATGTGGTTTTTAAGAAGTGTGTGAGCGCCCCTAGTGTATGGACCAGGTCTAGCAGACTCATCAGATTTACAGACTATACTTTTGACTTGGCAGTGGTCAGCCAACCATTGTTAAGCCCCACCTTCGGGCCACACAACCCAGTCATGTAGGGGTAATACATGACAACAATCAGCTAACCTACCAGGATTGTTTTCATATTATGTTATACAAGATGAATTATATTTATGAAAATTATGTATGTTTTGCAATGATTTGAAAATATATGTTTCCCAGATATGATACAAACAGTTATACTGATATGTTTATGTATGATTTTATATGGAACACGGAAATACTCATGTTGCCACACACTAGTGTTAGTTTATTTCCCTTACTAAGAGGTATTTCACCTCGAATTTTATAAACATTTCAGGAGCCCTTGATAGGAGGGCGGGTAAAGCCCCGCTAATCTAGTACGATTGGTCTACCCTTCTAGAAGGGTAAGTGTTTTGATAGGGTCGGATGTATTTTGTGGGATGGCGCTAGATACCTTTTGGGTTGTGTATTGTGTACATATACATACAATGATTGTAGTAACTCTGGTATTGTGATGTATGGTATAATAAGGTGTTTATGATTTATGTTTCCAATTGCATAGGCTTCCGTGATATGTTTCTGATGTATCCCTGGTACCCACGGGTCCAGGTGGATTATGTTCTGCTGAGTTTTGTGATATTGATTTAATTATATTATGAAAAAAAAATGAGGAAATTAAGCAAGTCGTCATAGTTTGGTATCAGAGCCTAGGTTGCTAGGTTCTGTAGACTTTAGAATGCAGCAGAAAACAGTACTAGAGTATAGGAAATGATTTAAGGTTTTGTTCTACATTCTAAAGACAGGACTTCCATGGTAGTTCCTGTATTTTTCCTGGGTTGACAATTTCAAGAAAACCATAGTAAGCTATTATCGTGTTATGTTCCTAGAATATAGGACTGGGGATTAGAAATGAGTTGAGAGTATTGAGATAAGAGGCTAGGTTAAGCTAGTAAATTATAAGGATAGAATTACTAAGTTGCAATTGTTATTTTCCAGGATGGATCCAGGAGGAAGTAGTGCCCATGCGAGTGGCAGTGATGGAGCAAGGCCATCGGTGCAGCTGGGGCCGACTCTGATGCGGTATTACGTAGTGCGGCTCAGTAGGTTATGGCTGAGATCGCTAGGAGCTCGAGGGAGCAGGGTGGTCCGTCAGTTGGCCATAGGTGCACCATCGAGAAGTTTATGAAGATGAATCCTATGGAATTCTCAGGTGCAGTTGATCCTACAGCCTCTGAGAATTGGATGCAGAAGACTAAGAAAGTTTTGGCGGTGCTACAGCGTACGGAAGAACAGAAGGTCCTCTTCGCTATTTATAGACTGACAGGAGAGGCCGAGAGGTGGTGGATTGCAGTGAGACTGCTGGAGCAGCAGAGGGCGACTCTGATAGCCATGACATGGGATCGGTTTAAAGAGTTGTTCTTTGATAGATATTTTTCAGTTACTGTCAGGGAGGCTAAAGTAGAAGAGTTCCTGAGTCTAAAGCAGGGACAGCTATCCATCCAGAAGTATGCAGCGCGTTTCATCGAGCTCTCTCTTTTTGCCCCGTATATTATTCCTAATGAAGTGAAGAAGGCGAGGAAGTTTGAGAGAGGCTTGAGGCAGAGTATATTCAAGTAGGTGGTGGTAATGTGGATCCAAGACTTTGCTGAGTTAATCGATAGGGCAACCTTGGCAGAGATTGGTGAGCGTCTCGATGCAGAGGAGCAGGGACAGAGGAAGAGATCCGAATCTACGAGCTACCAGCAGGGTCCCAGACAGAATCAGTGGAGGAGAGTTAATCATGGCAGAGGGCGGAAGCAGGCGAGGGGAGGACGCGAGGTACAGGTAGGGCAGGGTCCTCCAGTCTGTCAGACTTATGGTAGGAGGCACTAGGGAGAGTGTCGAGCTGGTGGTGTGGTCTTCTATCACTATGGTAGATTGGGGCACATGGTGCGAGACTGCCTTACCCCACCAGATGCAGTTTCATCTCCCAGACCATACTGGGGACGTTATCAGGAGCCACGTGGGGGCCAGCAGAGGAATACAGCTCCAGCCAGGGTGTTTACTCTGACGTCAGGTGAGGCTGAGATGACAAGTGACGTGGTGTTAGGTATGGTTATTATGTTTTCTTTCAAAGTTATTGCATTGTTTGATTCAGGAGCTACGCACTCGTTCATGTCTTCGAGGCGTGTTAAATTATGTAGGGCTGAAACACAACCATTAGATGTTGAATTATTAGTAGCTACACCGACTGGGTTAGTGGTGAGATGAAGTAGGGTACTCTATCGTTGTCTAGCTGATGTTCATAGGAGGATTCTATTTGCTGATTTGGTAGTGCTCGACATGCATGGGTTTGATATTATTTTCAGCATGGATTGGCTAGCAGCTAATTTTTCTAGTATAGACTGCCATGTGAGAGAAGTAATTTTTAGACTGCCAGGAAGACCAGAATTCAAATTTACAGGGTCACGAGTGCAATTTCTATCTCGGATGATTTCAACTGTTCAAGCGAGGAGACTGCTCTTGAGTGGTTGCTAAGGATTCGTGGCCTTCGTGAAGGAAACAACAGGGAATGAAGTGAGGCTCACCAGTACGCTAGTAGTAAAGGAGTTTACTGATGTGTTCCAAAATGAATTGCCAGGTTTGCCACCTGATCGTGGGTGGATTTTCCCATTGATCTACTTCCAAGTAGAACACCGATCTATAAAGCACCGTACCAAATGGCGCCAGCAAAGTTGGCAAAACTAAAAGATCAGTTGCAAGATTTGCTTGATAAGGGTTTCATACGACCTAGTGTATTACCATGGGGATCTCCACTACTGTTCGTGAAGAAGAAAAATGGGTCTATGAGGATGTGCATAAACTACATAGAGATTAATAAAGTGACCATCAAGAACAAGTATCCTCTACCCCGTATCGATGATTTGTTTGACCAGCTCCAGGATACATGGGTGTATTCCAAGATCGATCTCAAGTCAGGCTACCATCACGTAAAGGTGAGAGCAGAAGATATATCGAAGACGACTTTTATGACCAGAAACAGGCATTACGAATTTCTTGTTATGCCGTTTGGTTTGACGAATGCTCCTGCAGTATTTATGGACTTGATGAACAGAGTCTTCCACCAATACCTAGACCAATTTGTTGTTGTTTTCATTGACGATGTACTGGTCTATTCGAGGGGCTATGAGGAGCATGAGATGCACTTGAGGCAGGTTTTACAGATGCTACAGGAAAGGAAGTTGTATGCCAAGTTTAGTAAATGTGACTTCTGGCTCCAGAAAGTTGTGTTTTTGGCGCACCTTATCTCAGGAGACGAAATTTCTATGGATCCAAGTAAGATTTAGGCGGTAGTGAATTGGGCTAGACCGAGGAACGTTCAGGAGATTAGGGATTTCTTAGGGTTAGCTGGATATTACCGTCGTTTTTTTGAGGGATTCTCAGCTTTATCAAGGCCTCTGACACGACTGACTAGGAAGAATGCCAGATTTGAATGGAACGACAGCTATGAGCAGAGTTTTCAGGAATTGAAGTAGAGGCTAGTCACAGCGCCAGTACTAACCATCCCATCTGGGGGTGAGGGTTACACTATCTACAGTGATGCATCCGTGAAAGGACTTGACTGTGTATTGATGCAGCATGGCAGGGTGGTGGCGTATGCGTCTAGCCAGTTGAAAGAATATGAAAAGAACTACCTTACACATGATCTTGAATTGGCAGCAGTAGTACATGCCTTGAAGATTTTGAGGCATTATCTGTACGGTGAGCGGTGTGAGATTTTCTCCGACCATAAAAGTTTGAAATACTTTTTCTCTCAAAAGGAACTGAATATGAGGCAGAGAAGGTGGTTGCAGCTAATTAAGGATTTTGATTGTACCATCAGTTATCACCCAGGGAAAGAAATCGTGGTAGCTGATGCGTTGAGCAGGAAGTTCAAGGAATCAGTATTGGCGACTATGGAGATCCAATATCCGATCATGATGGATCTAGAGAGACTCGGTATAGAGTTGGTAAGGAGTGATCCTCCAGTGTGTATTGCCAGCCTAGTAATACAGCCTACTCTGCAAGAATGAATTAAAGCCGCTCAGAAGGAAGACCCAGAATTAGCAGAAGTGATAGACAGAGAACAAAGTGCTCAGGGGGAGGAATTCAGTATTGCAGATGATGGAGCTTAGCGATTCCGTACCAGATTATGTATTCCTACCGATGTGGATATCAGAAGGACTATTCTAGAGGAGGCTCACAGATCTTTGTGTACAGTTCATCCCAATAGTACAAAGATGTACAGGGATCTACGAGAGTCGTACTGGTGGAGTGGTATGAAGAGAGAGATTGTCGAGTATGTAGCGCAGTGTTTGACGTGCCAGTAGGTAAAAGCTGAGCACCAGAGGCTGGCAAGTCAATTATAGCCGTTATTTATCCAAGAGTGGAAGTCGGATCATATATCTATGGACTTCATGTCAAGACTGCCGATGATGTTGCATGGTCAGAATGCCATCTGGGTGATTGTAGACCCTTTGACTAAGACTGCCCACTTTTTACCTATCAAGATCAACTACTCCCTTAACCGTTTGGCGGAGATTTAGATTCAAGAGATAGTTCATTCTCATGGGGTGCCAGTATCGATTGTATCATATCGAGACCCGCATTTTACATCATGTTTTTGGAGGAGCTTGCAAGAAGCACTAGGATCTCAGTTATCGTTTAGCACGACATTCCATCCTTAGTCAGATGGGCAAACTGAGAGGACAATTCAGACATTAGAGGATATGCTATGAGCGTGCGTATTGGATTTTGGGGGTAGTTGGACTCAGTTCATGCCATTGGTAGAGTTTACGTATAATAACAGTTATCATACCAGTATTGGCATGGCACCATTCGAGGCTCTATATGGTAGGAGATGTCGTTCTCCTTTGTTTTGGGATGAGATGGGTGAGCGGTGAGTTGTGTGGGGCCAGAGCTTGTGCAGCAAGCATGTGATAAGGTTCAGCTTATCAGAGATAGGATTAGTGCAGCTCAAAGCTGACATAAAAGTTATGCTGATAATCGCCGCAAGAATCTGGAATTTGATGTGGGTAATCATGTGTTTTTTAAGATAGCTCCGTTGAAAGGGGTTATGAGATTTAGGAAGAAGGGTAAACTTAGTCCTAGGTTTATCGGTCCATTTGAGATTCTAGATAAAGTGGGACCGGTAGCCTACAGGCTAACTTTTCCACCTGTGTTGTCCAGGATCCACGATGTATTCCATGTTGCTATGTTGGGGAAATACGTCCCAAATCCTTCTCATATCATCAATTATGATGAATTAGAGCTCAGTGATTTACTGGTTTATGAGGAGGTACTAGTACAGATTCTTGATAGGAAAGTGCAGGAGTTACGTAACAAGGAGATTCCTTAGGTAAAAGTTTTGTGGAGGAATCATACGATAGAAGAGGCTTCTTAGGAGTCTGAGGAGTAGATGAAGTAGAAGTACCCACAACTATTTCAAGAACTTAAGTAGTTAGGTAATATTTCTTTTGGAAGTACATGTAATGGTTTAATTAGTGTAGCATTTTAGTTTTGGGAGAATTTTTATTTTGTATATGTAATCTCTCAGGACTCGAAATGTAACCACGGTATTCCTCCGCCATAAGTAAGGATAAGTAATAAAATAAGTAGACCCTTTTCTTGTTAAAGGATGATGAGTTACGTGAATAGTAAATTTCGAGGACTAAATTTTATAAGGAGGAGAGAATGTAACGACCCGAAGAATATTGATATTTAAATAATAAAAACAAAGGGAATTGGAAATAGAGACAGAAGGAGGCAGTTGACGACGTTGCATTTCGGATGGGTTGATCCTAAGAAATTTTCCAGGCCTCGTCGATGAACACAGGGGTTTCGTCCACGTGCGTTCTTCAGGATCTCGTCAACGAAGTTCCGTCTCGTCGATGAGAAGATACCAAGAGAGGATTTTTGGAAGCCTGAAATTCATCAACGAGGGTTGAAGTTCGTCAACAAACTTTCTACAGGACTCATCGACGAGGTGACGTGGCTCGTTGACGAATCCCGCAGGATAAATAGGGTTAAACGTGAGTTTTCAGCTCATTTCCTGTGCAGAACCTCCCTCTCTCTCACCCTTCGGTTCCCTACCCTTCTCTCTTCTATTTCGGGCTGAATTTCCATCAATTCGAGGATTTGACGCCACCACAATGCTCCTGGGAAAGTTCTCTGCAAATCTGCCGGAGCGGATCGTCGTTGGGGCTGAGGTGGAAACCATCCCAAATCTAGGGTAAGGCTTTCTACTCAGTATTTTCCTATTTTAAAGTTGTAGAAAGCGTAGTACACGTAAAAATATTGAACTTTAGTTCTGGGGAATGTTGTTTTCAGGGTGTTGAATAGGAAACCCTGCGGGTGCTGGAGTGTTTGTTTTAGGGGCTTTTCAAGAATCAGGTAAGGGGATAAACTAAGCTAGATGTTTTTATGAAAATGATAAGTATGATTTTATAGCATTTTATTTCAAAGAAATATAAATATATATATATATATATATATGTATATATATGCATTATGTTGGGAAATACTATTGAAAATGATATTATGTTCTGATTATACAAAATACCCAATTCGTGTGGCATGAGTAGAAATTGTAATGAAAAACTGTTTTCTGGGAATGTGTTAATGATACGAATTTTTATAATGAAAAACCGGCATACGGGCCGAGATTTTGATATGTTTGCCAGCATACGGGCCGAACTATGTGTATGATTTGCCAGCGTACAGGTCGTGCTATGTGTATGATTTGCCAACATATGAGCTGAGCTACGGATATATTTTGCCAGCATACGGGCCGAGCTATGTATATGATTTTTCGGCGTATGGTCCAAGCTATGGATATAATTTGCCAGTGTACGGGCTGAGCTATGGATATGATGGCGTACGGGCCGAGCTATGGTAAAATGTGAAATACTGGCGTATACGTATATATGCAAAACGATATAATTGATTTGATAACTAATGATATGAAATATCCATGTATCACAGTTTCAGTATATGTTATATGATATCAGAATCTAGTTGGCTTGGTTTAGGTTAGCACTTGCACGGTACCGTTGCTATATGTCAACCAATTCAAGATCATGGGTAGGGTAGTTCTTTTCATATTCTTTCTATTGTCTAAAAACATACGCCACCACCCTGCCATGCTGCATCAATACACAGCCCAGTCCTTTCAAGGACGCGTCACTGTAAATGACATAACCCTCACCCCCTAACGGGATGATCAACACTGGTAGGGGTAAGCAAATGGTCGATTCGTCCAAATTCAGCTAATTAACCAAATTAACTGAAAAATTTGGTTAAATAATGCTGTTAACCGAACCGACCGAATTGACGAATCCCACCAAATCGAACTCGATTGAATTGCCAATTCGGGTAATTCGGTTAACTAATTTTAACCGAATTTAATTTTAATTTTGTTAAGTTCAACTTAATCTCAAAATTTTAATTTTGTTAAGATGAACTTAATCTCAAAATTTTGGTAAGCATGGGCCTCCTAGAATCTGTTAGCATTTATTTGAATTGGCCCAAATAGAGGCCCATTGAATTCCTTGCCCACCAAAAGCAGAGCGCTCAAACCAAGCACATTGTTGGTCCGCTGGACTCAAAGAATGAGCCCAAATGCCCAATGGCGCTATAGAAATTTACTTCAGCCGAGTACTGAGTCAGAAGCTGGTGCCCACCAAGGAACCCAACTAGCTCCGGCGAGGCTACCGCCTACCGCAACCTCTAGTACTTCGTGGAGGACAACTGGAAGCATCAAGTGCATGTGGGTGATCAGGATCCTGCTGTGGCTCTCCGTCTGCGACTCTGCGCTGCCCTCTTCACCTGGAAGTTCATCCAGTACAAGCACCGAGTGGTGTTCGACGTCATGGGCTACTGCATCACCACTGCCAAGGGCGCCGCCGAGACTCTCAAGTTCAACATGGCCCTCATCCTCCTCAGTCCTCCCCGTCTACCGGAACACCATCACTTTTCTCCGCAGCCGGACCAAGCTCAACATCGTCCTCCCCTTCGTCATTGTCCGCTTCATAATTTATACTTAAAAATTTAATTAATTAATAAATCCGGTTAATTGGTTAACTAATTATTTTTTTCTGTTAACCGAACCGAAAGCGAATAACCGAAATTATTATAAATCCCAATCAAACCAACCGAATCGCATTTTTTACCCGAATTGAACCGGCCAATTTCGGCCGGTTAATTCGGTTTTCACCGAATTATGCTCACCCCTAAACACTGGCACCATGACAAGCCTCTGATTTAACTCTTGAAAACTCTGCTTACAGCTGTCATCCCACTCAAACCTAACATTCTTCCTAGTCAGTCGTGTCAAAGGCCCTAACAATGCTAAGAATCCCTCAACAAAACAACGGTAATACCCAGCTAACCCTGAGAAACTCATGATCTCTTGGACGTTCCTCGGTCTAGCCCAATTCACTACGGCCTTAACCTTACTAGGATCCACAAAAATACCATTTCTAGAAATAACATGCCCCAAAAACGCGACCTTCTCAAGCTAGAATTCACATTTATTGAACTTAGCATACAACTTCTTTTCCCGAAGCGTCTGCAGAACCTACCTCAAGTGCGCCTCATACTCCTCATAGCTCCTCAAATGGACCAGTACATCATCAATAAACACAACAACAAACTGATTTAAATATGGATGAAAAATCCTATTCATTAAATCCATAAATATAGTAGGAGCATTCATCAGACCAAATGGCATAACAAGGAACTCGTAATGCTCGTACCTAGTCCTGAAAGCCATCTTTGAGACGTCCTCTACTTTCACTTTCACTTGATGATAGTCGGATCTAAGGTCAATCTTCAAATAAACTCGTGTACCCTGGAGTTGGTCAAACAAATCATCTATACGAGGTAGAGGATATTTGTTCTTGATTGTCACTTTATTAATCTTCCTATAATCTATACACATCCTCATAGACCCGTTTTTTTTTTCACAAATAGAATTAGAGCTCCCCACGGAGATAGACAAGGTCATATAAAGCTCTTATCAAGCAAATCTTGCAGCTGATTCTTCAATTCTGTCAACTCTGCTGGCGCCATATGATAAGGTACTTTAGAAATTGGCGTTGTACCTAGAAGTAGATCAATAGGAAAATCTACCTTATGATCAAATGACAACCCCGGTAATTCATCTAGAAAAACATCTATGAACTCCTTTACCACAGGTGTGCTAGCAAGTTTCAATTCATTCCCTATTATAACTCCTTTACCACAGGTGTGCTAGCGAGTTTCAATTCATTCCCTATTATTTCCTTTAAAAATTCCATGAACCCTTGACAACCACTCAACAGTAGTCTCATTTCCTGAACAGATGAAACTAACTGGGGTGAAGATTGCACTTGCGACCCTACGAACCTGAATTCTGCTCTTCCTGGAGGTCTGAATAATACTTCTCATGAATGGCAATCTATACCAGCAAAATTAGCTAGTAACCAATCTATACCAAATATTACATCAAACCCATGCATATCTAACACTATCAAATCAGCAGGCAAAATCTTCCCCTGGATATCAACTGTACAACTCCGGAGTACCCTACTACACCTTACTACTGACCCGGTTGGTGTAGATACCATCAATTCAACATCTAATGATTGTGTGTATGCCCCACATAATTTAAAGCATCCCAAAGACACAAACGAGTGTGTGGCTCCTGAATCAAACAATGCAATAACTTTAAAGGAAAGCATACTAACCATACCTATCACCATGTCATCAGTTGTCTCAACATCACCCGGCGTCAAAGTGAACACTCTAGTTGGAGCCATATTCCTCTACTGGCCCCCACATGGCACCTAGTAGCCTCCTCGATACAGTCTGGGAGCAGGAGCTGCATCTGGTGGTGTGGGTAGTCTCGCACCATATGTCTCGGTCTACCACCGCGATAACAAACAGCTCCGCCTGCTCGACACTCTCCCCAATGTCTCCTCCCACAAGTCTGATAGATAGGAGGACCCTACACTGCCTAAACGTCACATCCTTCAGTATCCTACCCCTGTCCTCTGCCATGGTTTCCTCTCCTCCACTGATTCTGTCTAGGACCCTGCTAGTAGCTCAAAGATGCAGATCTCTTCCTCTTTCCCTACTCCTTTGCATCCAAATGCTCACCAACCTCTGCCAAGGCTGCTCTATCGACTAACTCAGTAAAATCCTAGATTTGTAACACTACCACCTGCTTAAATATGCTTCTCCTCAAGCTTCTTTCAAACTGTCTCGCTTTCTTCACCTCATCAGCTCAATAAAATGTGTCACATACTGTTGGACTGATAATTGTCCCTACTTTTGACTCAGGACTCTTCCACTTTAACCTCCCTGACAATAGCTAAAAAATATCTATCAAAGAACAATTCCTTAAACTGATCCCAAGTCATGGCTATCGATGTAGTCCTCTTCTGCTCCAGAAGCCTCACAGTAGCCCACGACCTCTCAGCCTACCCTGTTAGTCTATAGGTGGTGAAGAGCACCCTCTGTTCTTCAGTACACTGCAGCATAGCCAAGACTTTCTCGGTCTCCTGCATCTAGTTCTCAACGACTGCAGGATCGACTCCTCCTGAGAATTCCGGAGGATTCATCTTAGTAAACTTTTCTATGGGGCACCCATAGCCTGCAGACAGACCACCCTATTCCTTGGAACTCCTAGCGATCTCAGCCATAACCTGCTGAGCCACGCTACGTAAAACTACGTTAGAATCGGTCCTTACTGCACTCGAGGGCCTTGCTCCATCACTACCACTCGCATGGGCGCTATCTCCTCCTGGATCCATCCTGGAAAACAACAAATATAACTTAGAAATTCTATCCTTATAATTTACCCGCCAAATCTAACCTCTTATCTTAACATCCTCAACTTATTCGTAGCCCTAGTCCTACATTCTAGGAACATAACCCGACAATAGTTTATTATGGTTTTCCTGAAATTGTCACCTCAGGAAAAACACAGAAACCACCATGGAAGTTCTGCCTCTAAACTATAGAACAACACCTTAAATCATTTTCCTATACTCTGGTATCATTTTCGCTACACTCTAAAGTCTACAGAACCTAGCAACCTAAGCTCTGATACCAAACTATGACGACTTGCTTAATTTTCATACATTTTTTTTCCTTTTATAATAAAATCAATATAGTAAATTCAGTAGATCATAATCAACCTGAACCTGTGGGTACCAGGGATACATCAAAAAATAGCACGGAAGCCTAAGCACCAGGAAACATACAATCATACACATCATGTAATACCATGTACCCAACATCACTCATCACAATACCAAAGTTACTACATCCATTGTATTTATATATACACAATACACAACCCAAAAGATGTCCTAGGGTCACTTCTCAAAAGTCTATCTGACCCTATCAAAGTACTTACCCTTTAGAAAGGGCAGATCAGTAATAACTACCTCAGCGAAGCTTTATCTGCTCTCCTATCAGGGGCTCTTGAAATGATCATATAATTTGGGGTGAGACACCTCTCAGTAGGGGAAATAAACTAATATTAGTACGTGGCAACATGAGTTTTCTTTGTTATACATAAACCATATATAAACATATTTAGTAAACTGTTATATCATATATGGGAAAACATATATCATCATAGCATGGCAGAACATACAACATTTTCATAAACATAATTCATCTCATATAAAAATAATACAAAAACAACTTTGGTAGGTTAACTAGTTGTTGTCATATACTACCCCCACATGACTGGGTTGTGTGGCCCAAAGGTAGGACCTGACAATGGTTGGCCGACCACTGCCAAGTCAAGAGTACAGTCTATAAGTTCGATGGGTCTGCCAGACCTGGTCCGTACACTAGGGGCGTCCACACTTCTTAAAACCACATCGAATATCTGTCCTCACACTAACCCCATATGACAACGTTAACACAATATCATGATGATTATGAACACATAACAGCGGTACCGTGCAAGTGCTAGTCCAAACCAAGCCAACCAGGTTCTGATAACATATAGCATATAATCAAACTGTGATACATGGATATTTTATACTAATATTTGCCAAGTTAATATCATCACATCATTTTGCATATATATATATACATCATGCAAATCATCAGCCCGTACGTCGCCATTTCATATTTTTATCATAGCTCGACCCGTACGCCGGCAAATCATATCCATAGCTCAGCCCGTACGCTGGCAAAACATATCCATAGCTCGGCCCGTACGCCAAAAAAACATATCCATAGCTCGGCCTGTACGCCAAAAAATCATATCCACAGCTCGACCCATACGCTGGCAAAACATATATAAAATTCTCGACCCATTCGCCGGTTTTCTTTTATAAAAATCCATATCATTATCATATTCCTAGAAAATAGTAATTCATCATAAATTCTACTCATGCCACACCAAATGGGTATTATGTATATTCAGAACAAATCGTCATTTTCAGCAGTATTTCCCAACATAATACACACACACACACACACACACACACACACACACACACATATATATATATATATATATTTCTGAAATCAAATGCTATAAAATTTCAGTTATAATTTTCATAAAACAACTAGCTTAGTTTATCCCCTTACCTGATTCCTGTGAAGCCTCTAAAATAAACAGTCCCGCACCCGCAGGGTTCCCCATTCAAAACCCTAAAAATGATATTCCCAGAACTAAAATTTAGTATTTCTACATGTCTGTAGCGTAAGTGGATGAGCTAGGGTCAGATGAATCTAATTTATGACCCTAGGATGCTTTTTGGTATTTTGGGATGTACGTATATGTATATGACAAACTTATTAGAACTCTGGTATGGTTTCTGGTGTTTTATGGCATATATGTAATTTTATATTTTTCGCAACTTAGGTATCAGAGTTGTATGATGGATATATCCCTGGTACCTATGGATCCAAGTTGATCACGACTATGACATCTTAGCAGGATTATTATGTATGTTATTATGTGGAAAAGGGAAAAAAATATATGGAAAAATAGGCAGGTCGTTACAGTTTGGTATCAGAGCCTATGTTGCTAGGTTCTGTAGACTTTAGAGTGCTTCTAAAACAATACCAGAGTATAGGAAAAGGATTTGAGGTTTTGTTCTGCAATCTAGAGGCAAGACTTCCGTGATGATTTCTGTGTTTTTCTTGGATGACGATTTCAGAAAAGCCATAATAAACTATTTTCAGGTTGTGTTTTTAAAGTGTAGGAATGGATCTTGAATTAAGATAAGGATGTCAATATAGAAGGGATACTAGAGTTTTGGTTAGATACATAAATTATAGGGATAGGGTCCCTAAATCATGTTTATTGTATTTTCAAGATGGACCCTGGTGGTGGCAATGCTCATGTGAATGGTAGCGAGGGTGCAAGGCCCTTAGGTGCAAGTGGGGCTGATTTAGATGCGGTACTACATAGTGTAGCTCAGCAGGTCATGACTGAGATCGCACGAAGCTCCATAGAGAAGGGAGGCCCACTTGCAAACCCTGGGTGTACGATAGAAAAATTTACCAAGATGAATCCTCCTGCATTTCCAAGAGGAGTAGAACCTACAGTCGCCAAAAACTGGATGTAGGAAATAGAGAAAGTATTGGTGGTACTGTAGTGCACAAAAGAGTAGAGGGTCTTATTTGCCACCTATAAATTGACAAGAGAGGCCGAGAGATGATGGACTGCGGTGAAACTATTGGAGGAACAGAGGGCGGTGCCTATAGCTATGACCTAGTTTCGTTTTAAAGATTTTTTCTTTGACGGATACGTTCTAGCCACTACTGGAGAGGGCAAAGTGGAGGAGTTCCTAAATCTGAAGCAGGGACAGCAGTCAGCCCAGTAGTATGCTGCGAGGTTCATAGAAGTATCCCACTTCGCCCCGTATATTGTTCCCAATGAAGTAAAGAAAGCGAGATAGTTTGAAAGAGGTCTGAGGCGAGAATTTATAAGCAAGTAGCAGTGTTGAAAGTGTAGGACTTTGCCAAGTTGGTGGATAAAGCAGTTGTGGCTGAGGCTAGTGAGCGGATGGGTACGTAGGAGCAGGGGAAGAAGAAAAGGTCCATGCCTTCAGGTTTACAGGCAAGCTCCAATCGGAGCCAGTGGAGGAGAGGTAATTATGGCAGGGGACATAGGTAGGAGATGAGAGGTCATGAGACTCAGGGTATCCATATCTACTCAGCTTGTCAAACATGTGGAAAGAAGCATCTGGGAGAGTGTCGAGCAGGGAGAGGCGTCTACTATCGCTGCGGTGTACTGAGACATTTAGTACAAGATTGCCCTACACCACCTAGTACCGTACCTGCTCCCAGACCACACCAAAGAGGCTATCAAGTGCCTCGTGGAGGCCAGTAGAGGAATGTGGCCCCAGCGAGGGTTTATGATTTGATGCCGGGAGACGCAAAGGCCGCAGATGATGTCATGATAGGTACCTTTACTGCTTTATCATATCAAGCTATTGTTTTATTTGATACAAGTGGCACCCACTCTTTTGTGTCTGCAGGATATATTAAATTTTCAGGTGTTGAGACATAGTTATTAGATGTTGAATTGTCAGTTGCAACACTGACAGGGTCGGTGGTGAGGTATCATAGGGTGGTTAGGGGTTACCTAGTAGAAATTCAGGGGAGAGTATTACCAGCTGACCTAATTGTGATAGATTTGCATAGATTCGATGTAATACTGGGTATGGACTGGCTGGCTACTAACCATGCTAGTATCGACTATCATTTGAAAGAGGTGATTTTTAGACCACCGAGAAAGCCAAAATTTAGATTTGTGGGGTTGCGGGTGCATTCCCCACCTTAGTTAGTGTCAGCCATGCAAGTGAGAAGACTACTTCTGGATGGATGTTAAGGGTTTATGGCTTATGTAAAGAAGGTGATAGAAAATGAATTGAATCTTGTTAGTACACCAGTGGTTGAGTTTCCAGACTTTTTTCTAAGGGAATTACCAAGGTTGCCTCTCAACCGCGAGATAGATTTTGCTATTGACTTACTTTCAGGGACGGCACCGATTTCTAAAACTCCTTACTGAATGGCTCCAGTATAATTGGGAGAATTAAAGGATCAGTTGTAAGATTTATTGAATAAAGGGTTCATCGGACCTAGTGTATCACCCTGGGGAGCTCCAATGTTATTCATGAAAAAGAATGATGCATCTATAAGGATGTGCATAGATTACAGGAAAATAAACAAAGAAACAATTAAGAACAGGTATCCTCTACCCCGTA
Source organism: Malania oleifera (assembly GCF_029873635.1). Lineage (NCBI taxonomy): Eukaryota > Viridiplantae > Streptophyta > Magnoliopsida > Santalales > Ximeniaceae > Malania > Malania oleifera. Next base: position 33,469,296 of record NC_080426.1, on the reverse strand, counting down.
TAGATGATTTATTTGATCAAATTCAGGGTACATAGGTTTATTCTAAGATCGACCTCAGGTCAAGTTATCATCAGGTGAAAGTTAAAACTAAAGATATTTCAAAGACAGCTTTCAGGACTGGGTATGGCCATTATGAATTTCTAGTTATGTCATTTCGTCTAACAAATGCTTCTGCTGTGTTCATGGATTTAATGAATAGAATCTTTCACCAGTATTTAGACCAATTCGTTGTGGTTTTCATTGATGACATACTGGTCTACTTGAGGAGTTTTGAGGAGCATGAGACACACCTAAGGCTAGTACTTCAGATGCTTAGGGAAAAGAAATTGTATGTCAGGTTTAGCAAATGTGAATTATGGTTAGAGAAAGTTGCGTTTTGGGGGCATGTTATATCAGGAGATGGAATTTCTGTTAATCCCAAAAAAATAGAGGCAGTGGTGAATTGGGCCAAGCCGAGGAATGTACAAAAAATTAGGAGTTTCTTGAGACTGGCAGGTTATTACCGTTGGTTTGTAAAAGGATTCTCAACATTATTAGGGCCTTTGACACAACTGACTAGAAAGAATGCTAGGTTTGAATGGGACGACAGTTGTGAGCAAAGCTTCTAGGAATTGAAGCAGAGGTTCGTCACTGCACCAGTATTGGTCATTCTATCAGGAGGTGATGGTTACGTAATCTATTGTAATGCATCTTTAAGGGGACTCGAAAGTGTATTGATACAGCAGGGTAGTGTAGTAGCATATGCCTCTAAAAAATTGAAAGAATATGAAAAGAATTATCCCACTCATGATCTAGAATTGGCTGCAGTGGTTCATGCATTGAAGATTTGGAGGAATTATCTGTACGAAGAGAGATGTGAAATATTTTCAAACCATAAAAGTTTAAAGTACTTCTTCACACAGAAGGAGTTAAATATGCGGCAAAGAAAATGGTTAGAGCTCATCAAGGATTATGACTGCACCATCAGTTACCATCCATGTAAAACTAAAGTGGTGGCTGATGCGCTAAGCAGAAAGTCTATGATAGCAGCATTGTCAGCAGCAGAGATTCAACGTCTGATCTAGATGGACTTGGAGAGGCATGGCATGGAGTTAGTAGAAGTACTCACCTGGTATTTATTGCCAACCTGGTGGTGCAGCCCTATGCTATATGAAAATATTAAAGTAGCCCAGAAGAATGATGCAAAGTTGATGGAGTTGATAGAGAAGGTACAAGATGGACAAGGGGAGGAGTTTAGTATATCAGATGATTAAGCTCTGTGGTTCCATACCAAATTGTGCATGCCTACAGATGAGGAGATCAAAAATACAATCCTTAAGGAGGCTCATAGATCCTTTTACACGGTTCATCCAGGTAGCACTAAAATGTATAGGGATCTGTGAGAGTATTTCTGGTGGAGCAGCATGAAGAGAGAGATTGCTGAATTTGTGCAGCAGTGTTTGATGTGCCAGCAGGTAAAGGCTAAGCACCAGAGGTTGGCTGGCCAACTACAACCACTTTACATCTCGGAGTAGAAATGGGATCACATTTATATGGACTTTGTGATGGGTTTAACAACGGTACTACAGGGGCAGAATGCTATTCGGGTGATCATAGATCGACTGATGAAGACCGCTCACTTTATTCCTATCAAAATCAACTACTCCCTAGAAAGGCTGGCAAAAATATATATTGAAGAGATTGTACGATCACATGGTGTTCTAGTGTCTATAGTATCGTACCGAGACCCACGTTTCATGTCACGATTTTGGAGGAGCTTCCAGGAGGCTCTGGGATCTCAATTATCATTCAACGCGGGATTTCATCCTTAGACGGATGAGCAATCAAAAAGGATGATTCAAATATTAAAGGATATGCTATGGTCATGTGTGCTAGATTTTGGGGATAGTTGGACCCAATATCTGCCGCTAGTAGAGTTTGCATACAATAACAGCTATTAGACTAGCATCGGCATGGCACCTTGTAAGGCATTATATGGTAGGAGATGTCATTCTCCTCTATACTGGGATAAAGTATGTAAGAGGCAAGTTTTGGGATCAGAAACAGTGCAGCAGGCATACAATAAAATCCAGCTTATTAGAGAAAGAATCAATGCAGCTCAGAGTCCGTAGAAAATCTATGCAACTAATCGCCGCCAAAAACTAGAATTTGAAGTAGGAGACCATGTATTTCTAAAAAAATAGCGCCATTGAAAGGTATTATGAGGTTTTGGAGGAAGAGTAAGCTGAGCCCTAGGTTTATTGGCCCTTTCGAGATACTTCAGAGAGTGGGGTCAGTTGCCTACCGGCTAACTTTACCACCAATTTTATCCAGAATACATGACGTGTTTCATGTTTCTATGTTGAATAAATACGTCCCAAATCCCTCCCATGTGGTCAGTTATGCAGGAAAAGAATTCAGAGAATCACTGGCTTATGAGGAGATACCAGTGCAGATCTTAGACAGAAAAGAACAAGAACTGCCATTAGTAAAATTCCTATGGAGGAATCATGCGGTGAAAGAAGCTTCATGGGAGCTTGAGGAAGAAATACCCACATCTATTTAGTGGAGATCAGCAATAATCAGGAAAAATGAAGGTAAGTATGTTAAATTTCTTTTGTGCAGGTTAGTTAGTACATGTAATAATTTTCTGTTAGTAGGTAGTATTTTGGTTTGGGAGAATTTTTCTTTTATGTATTTGTAATCTCCCAAAACCCTGAATGTAACCACGATATTCCTCCGCCACAAGTGAGGGTAACTAATAAAATAAGTAGCCCATTTTCCTCAAAATATGGCATTCAATACAGATAGTAAATTTCAAGGGTGAAATTTATGAGGGGAGAATGTAGAGACCCGAATATTTATATAAATTACGAAAATAAAAGAAAGAAGAGAAGAATTTTTCAAAAGGGGTTTCAATAGGATCTCGTCGATGAGTGCAAATTGCTCGTCAACGAACAGGTTTCTTGGGCTCATCGACGTGGACTCATGTCTCATCGACGAGAACTTACCGAGAGGGGGTTTGATGGAGCTTGAAGTTCATCTGCGAGGGTTACTAGTTCATCGACGAATTCTCTTCACGTTCTCATCGACGAGGTGACGTGTCTTGTCGACGAATCTGCATTTTATAAATATATAAACTTCGGGATTTCAATGAAATTTCATGCAACAAGTTTCTCTGTGTGTGTGTGTGTGTGTGTGTGTGTGTGTGTGTGTGTAAGTTTCATCTCCCCCTCCTTCTCTCTTCATTTTTAGATTCAATTCTCGTCAGTTCGACGATTGAAAACCGCCACACTACTCCTGGGAAGATTCTCTTCAAGTCTGCTGGAGTAGTTCGTTGGTTAAGCCAACTTGGGCACCATCCCAAAATCTAGGTAAGTTGGGTATTTTGAGTTTTATAAGGTATTTGGTGTTTCTGGACTAAGTAAAATGCTTTAGATTGTATAATATTGAAGTTTTGTTGGGGAAAATGTAATTTCAGGGTGTTGTGCTAGGGAACACACGGGTGTATGTTTGGTTTAAATTGTGGGCTTCTTAGTAAGTCAAGTAAGAAGATAAATTAAGTCAGCCTTTTTCTTGAAATTATTTATTATTATACAGCTTTTATTTTTAGGAAAATATGTATGATATAGAACTATGTTTGGAAATACTGTTGTTCGACAGAGAAATGATTTTTACACATTTTATATGGAAATATGATCTCAAAATAAATTATGAGTTTATAAGGCTATGTGCATTTGTGTGGCATGAGTATAAAATTTCCATGAAAATTATGTTATATTGAAATATTATGATTTTTCCAGGATAAGCATGCTATAGCAATTTTCAGGAAAACCCAAAAAATAGTATAGGAATTATGGTTTTGAGATTATGTTAAATAGTGCAAGAATTTACGTTTATTATGTTATGAATTATGTCGGCATAAATGCCGTGATTTTTACGCTGTGAATTATGTCGGTGTAAATGTTGTGATTTTTACATTATGAATTATGCCGGCATAAATGCCGTGATTTTTACATTATGAATTATGTCGGCGTAAATGCTGTGATTTCTACGTTATGGATATTGCGGCGTTGATGTCATGATTATGTATCATATGTAAGAAATCATTAAATATGTTTTTGTCAAATATTACTTTGAATTATGAAACAACTATGTTTTAATATAGAATGTATTATATGTTATTAGAACCCACATAACTTAGTTCAGTTTTATGAAGCACAATATCGTAGTTGTATGTTCACAATAATGTTTATGCTAATGCTACCACACACCTTATGTAGAGTGTGGGAGATGGCAGTTGATGTGGCTTTATGGGAGTGTCGTAGTTTCCCTGGTTGTCTGGCAAAGGTGGAACAGGTCCATCGTACATACACACTGTTGGCCTAACAAGGCTTACAATTCTTATTTTTATGATAACAAATCATGATGTGTTTAATATGTTTTAAGTGAAATTTTTTTAGAAGAAAGGCAAAGCTTAAAGGTAGTAACAAAGCTCAAAAGGATGATAAAGTTTATGGATAAAAAAAAAGGTCTTGAAGAGCAAGAGGATTAAAGATAATTTGATGAAAGTTCAAAAAAAAGATCATAAACTCAAAGATGATGGAAGAATAAGGACTTCCTTGAAGATTAAAGGAATAAAGTTTTAAGGATGTTTGTATGTAAGTACTTCAAGTTAATTTCAAGTATAAACTAAATTGAAGTTGTTGGCCTTACAAGGCTTAAAATCTTGATATCTTATTTTGATGCTAACAAACAAGTGAAATTTAATGTATTTGTGTGAGTAGTGATATTTCAGGGTTCATATATGTGAAAGTAAGGTCAAAGTGTCCACAAGGATCAAATATGATGGAAGCAAGGTCAAAGTGCTCACAAGGATCAAATGAAACTTAAATGAGCCAAGACATGAATTACTTGTTGAAGAACATGAGGACATGAATAAGTTGTTGAAAGCCAAGGCATATTAAAGTCAAAAGATCCAAAGAAAGGCAAAGTAAGAAATCTTAAATAATATGGAAGCTTGAAGAAAAGATGGATTCAATCCAAGGACAAAGCATGAAGACTCAAGAACTTAGAATGTTAATATTTTAGAAGTCTCATGTAAGTGCTTTAATGTTTAAAATATCGTTTGAAATATTTTGAAACTCTTAGGTTAACTTCTTAGACCTAGATACTTTTTAAAATACCTGAATAATATTTTTATAAGGTCAAAAATTATTTTAAAAAGATTAGAATCATTTTTTGAATTAAGAGCACCAAAAAAAGTTTTTCCCAAATGCTGTCAGTTTTTATACAGCTGCATTGAGGTGAATTTTTCTCTATCAAACACTCATTATTTTAAATAGTGGTAAACATTAAAGTTGTATGATTTTCTCTTAGATTTCTTTTGACACCAATAACACCTAATTTGGAGTTATATAGAAAAAGTTATGGCCAAAACACTGAAACGGGGTCACTGTTGTCAAACATTTAAACACTATTCAACGGGCAAATTTTTAAAATTCTAATATTTTAAATATAGCCGTTTGAACCTTAAATATTCTAATAAACAAGGAAATTCTTTAAGAAAACTTTTGCAAGTTTGAAAGCCTATAAATACATGGTTTTGCAAAACAAAATAAACCCAAGAATTGAAAAATCTGTTTTGAGGAGCTGAAAGTACTCTTGTTCTTCCTAAGTTCTCTTGCTCACTCATTGAAAAATTATTTTGCTGAGAACTCTAAAGTGCTGATCCTTCTTCTTTTGAATTCCTACTGCTAATCCTCTTCTAAGAAGGATATTGGTGAATTCTACACTTGAGCTTCATTCTATTTCCTATTGATATTTTACATTGAAGTATATAGTGCTGAAATTGTACTAACTTGCTCTTTGAGAGAGTATACTTGTACGCAGATTTTATCTTGTGTTTCTTGTAGTTCATTGACGTTCCAAGGTGTTTGGATCGTTGGCTAAGCAAGGGGATATTGCTTAGAGAGGCGGACTCTAGCCTATGTAAGGAGTGACCGAACGAGGGAATATCATTTGGAGAAGGCAAGCTCTAGCCTTAACCAAGGAATGTTGTTATCGGTTTTGTTCCACCTATCAACGGAACAGGTTTAGTGAATCCTTTGGTGGTTTTCCAAAGGCGAGAATGTAGGCTGGGTATAAGCCGAACCTCGTAAAAATCTCCGTCTCACTCTCTCTTTCCCTATTCTTTATTTTCAGTTCATATACAACTGCGTGAATGATTTAAATATCTAAATTATACATACTACACATATTTGGAAATCAAGTAAACTTAAAATCCAATTTTGATTTGGGTTGCGAAAACCGAAAGGGAGTACGTTGGTTGCACCATATCTTGCGAAAACCATATGGGAGTATGTTACTTGGTTAACACCCCAAAGATAAATTTGCCAAGAGTTTATTTAAATTCTAAATATTTGGAAAGAGTGATTGGATTTATTTATACAGGGCTTTACTTCAGTAAGCGTAAATTATAATTCATAATCACAGGGCTTATATAAACAAACAAACTATCTCAAGATCTTATATTACCAAAGTGCTGAATACATTATATCTTGGTTTGGTTATTTGTTGTTTAACTTGTACTTGGCAAATAAATTGATTGTTTGGTTTGAAGATTGTGTTTAATTGATTGGAAAAAATAACTAAGTTCTTGATTGATTAAGGAATTAAAAAAACAAGTCAATAATTGGTTAAAAGAAATAAAAGAAGTTTAAGGTATTTTAAAAGGAATTAAAAGAAATTTTTAGAATCCAATCACCCCCCCCCCTCTTGGGAAGCTATTCCTAATTTCAGAAGCTCTCATAAAATCAAAAGAAACTTAGAAATATATTTTTAGAAAAACCCTAAAGTATGTTTTTCAAATCAAAGAAAAGAAGAGGTTTAAAAAGAAAAGTTTTTTTTTTTGTAAAACAGAAGGGCCAGGCGACTGCTCAAATTAAATGAAATATTGTCAAAGAGGCGGTAGGGTGCCAAGCAACTGCCTAAACATAGTTAGGTGCCTGGGTGGTCATGTCAGGCGACTGCTTGGGTTCTGGCAGGTGACTGCCAGTGTTCTGTGTTTTAAGTTTTTTCTATGACAGGCGACTGTCACTCGAACGTTGGCTTAAAAACTTCCAACGGGAAGATTTTTTAAGTGAATTTTTTTGGCACTACTATTTTGAAAAACTTGGGGATTACTTCAAGGAAACTTGGGGGACAAGGAATTACTCTTAAACTTCTATAAATAGCCCCAAACTTCAAAGATTTTATACACCAAGAAATTTCCAGCAATCAAAGTTCTCTAAAAAGCTCTCAAACTCTCTTGTGTTCATTCAACTTCAAATACTGAATTGCTACTGATTCAAACTCCGAAGTGAAGCCTTCAAAGTCTGAATCTTTCAATATTTAGAAGATATTTGGTGATCTAAAATCAGTATTGAGCTTCAATCCTTTTATATTTGATTTACTTTGAAGTATACTTGTGCTGAATGTTGTACTAACCTACTCTGTTATGAGAGTATTTTCTTGTACACAAACTCTTCTCTATCTTGGTTCTTGTTTATAGACGATTCAAGACTGTAGAATCATTGGACCAAATGAGGGAATTTCGTTTGGAGAGGCAGGCTCTAACCAAAAGGAAGGAGTGATTGTAATCGGTATTGTTCCACCCGTTAACGGAACTGAACTAGTGAATCCTTTGGTGGTTTGCCAAAGGCGAGGACGTAGGCTGGGTATAAGCCGAACCTCGTAAAACCTTGTTTCTCTCTTTTCTTCCTTACTCTTTATTTTTTAGCAATACTTACAACCTACGTGTATGTTTTAAATTGTTAATTCTGAGTGTATGGTTGTTAAATAGACTGGAGGATAATTTGTTTTGGTTTGATCAGCATTGATTGCAGAAATCGAAAGGGACCACGTTGGTTTAATCTGAAAGTTTGTTTAAAAACTAAACACTAAGAAGAATTGTGAGTTTGGAATAAACACAGGGCTTACATAAATTCAGTGTGCTTTACAATTTATTATAGGGCTATTAATCTAAAGACCAAGATTTTGATTATTTTGTTGATTGGTTGTGATTGAATTGACTTTGTATTTACTTTTTGTGATTGTTGAAAAACAAAGTATTAAAATTAAAATATTTTTAAAAAATTCAATTCACCCCCCCCCCCTCTTGAGAAGCTATCCTAATTTCAATTAGTATCAGAGCCAAGTTATAGCAAATTCCTTACAAGAAACTATAAAAAGATCTAAATGGCTAACATAGGAGTAACTCCTTTTGGAAAGGGCCAATCCTCAACTCGTCCACCAATCTTTTGTGGACACAACTACGCCTTTTGGAAAAAAGAGAATGCAAATCTACCTCCAACACATGGATTGGAAAGCATGGGGAGTAGTTATGGATGGAGACCATATTCCCACCAAGATAATACATAGAAAACATATTCCAAAAGAGAAAAAGGATATGATCGATTCAGATTATAAAATGCTTCAAATAAACTCAAGTGCTATAAATGCTTTGTATTGTGCTTTAGACACTAACGAATTTAATAGGATCATGGCTTGTAAAATAGCTAAAGAAATATGGGACAAATTAGAAGTTACATATGAGGGAACTATTGATGTTAGGGACAATAGGATAGACATGTTAACAAGCGAATATGAAGCATTCAAGATGAATTCAAATGAATCCATATCAAGTATGTACTCAAAATTCACCCACATAATTAATTCCTTAAGTGCCTGAGGAAAAACTTATACCACCTACGAAATGATTAGGAAAATTTTGAGAGGCCTTCCCTCCATATGGGAACCTAAGGCTACAGCAATTACCGAAGGAAGAAACCTTAATACCACCTCCTTAGATGAACTCATAGGTTCACTCCTTGCCTATGAAATGGCTCTAAAAGAAAGAAATCCTGAACCAAAGCATAAGAAATCTATTGCACTAAAAGCATCAAACCACAGCTCAAGTGAAGAAGAAAGTGAAACAAGTGACTTAGATCAAGATGAATTAGCATTCATCGCTAAGAGACTAGGAAAGTTTTATAGAAGGAATAAAAGATTTCCTTAGAAGTTCAACAAAAGGAAAACTGAAAAAAGAGAATCAAATAGAAAATAAAATAAAAGTAAAAGTGAACCTCCTATATGCTATCATTATAAGAAACCAGGACATATCAAACCGGACTGCCCATTGCTCAAGAAAGACAAGAAGAAAAAGAAGGAAGATATGAAGGCTACTTGGGATGACTCAAGCTCCAGCGAAACGGAAAACGAATCAAGTGATAAGAGATGGCAAACGTATGCTTCATAGCGAATGATGAAGAGGTAAATTCCTACTACTCTTCAACAGAATCTTGCAATGAATCTTGTGACGAGTCATGTGATAGTATGCCCTCATGCAAAGAATTACAAGCTGAATTATTTTCCTTACATAAAAGATTCATAAAAATTTTTAAAATAAATATAACCTTGAAGGATCAAAATAAAGAACTATTGAAGCAACTTGAATCATTCAAAACCATTGAAAAAGAAAAAGATTCTTGTATTGAGAAGTTAGAGGAGGAAGTAAGTAAAGTAACTCAAGAATTAGGCAAAACTCATAAAGAAAACTTTAATAGAAAGGATCTAGAAATAAATGAACTAAAGAAATTAGTAGAAGATAAAGAAAAAATTATATATAATTTTGCAAAAGGTAAAAATAATTTTGAAAAAATGATTGGACAGCAAAGGCTACATGGGAATAAAGAATGAATAGGTTACAATGGTAAAACAAACAAAAAGAATAAGAAATTATACATGGGATACTTTATCAAGGAAGCCAAGCACTATGCTAGCACTTCCTCAAACAACAAACATGAACACACTACTTGCTATATGTGCAAGACTAAAGGTCACGTAATGCTTGATTGCCCACTAAAAAGGAAGTATGTTAAAGTACAAGGAGAATGGAAAGTTAATAATGGAACTAACAAAAAAACAAAGAAAGTTAAAAGGATTTGGGTTCCAAAGACTAACACAATGAATCCTTCATTGTAGGTATGTTTTAGGACAACATCATCAACGGACAAGTGGAACTTGGACAGCAGGTGTTCAAGACACATGACCGGTGATAAGACCAAGTTTTCCTCTCTAAAACAAAAAGATGGAGGATATGTCACCTTCGACAATAATTTCAAAGGTAAGATCATTGGCATCAGGAGAATAAGTAGAGAACCTTCTATTACTATTGATAATGTATTATTAGTAGAAGGTTTAAAACACAATCTTTTAAGCATTAGCCAATTTAGTGACAAAGGGTTTAAAATAACCTTTAAGAGAGAAAAATGTGTTATTCAAAATCCCAAAGAAAATAAAATCTTGTTTATAGCTCTTAGGATAAATAATGTTTATTGTATAAACCTTAAGAATCTAATGAATCAAAACGTAACTTGTTTGGCAGCCATGAATGAAATAAGTTGGCTATGGCATAGGAAGTTAGGAAATGCTAGCATGGACTTATTATCCAAATTATCAAAGAAAAATCTTGTAAAAGGATTACCAAACACCAAATTCATAAAAGACAAGATGTGTGACACATGCCAAAAAGGAAAGCAAGTTAAAACAAGCTTTAAAAAGAAAAAGTATTATCTACTAAAAGACCCCTAGAACTATTACACCTAGACTTATTCGGTCCAACTAGAACCTTAAGCCTTGGAGGAAAATAATATGCTTTTGTAATAGTAGATGATTATTCAAGATTCACTTGGGTATTATTCCTAACAAATAAAGATGAAGCTTGTGACATGCTAATCTCCTTATGTAAGAAATTACAAAATGAAAAGGGCTATAATGTAACAAGTTTTAGAAGTGATCAAGGTAGGGAGTTTAGAAGCAAAGAGGTTGATAAATTCTGTAATGAATATGGAATAAACCATAATTTCTCAGCACCAAGAACTCCACAACAAAATGGAGTTGTAGAAAAAAAAAATAGAACCCTACAAGAGATGGCAAGTGTAATAACCCGAGAAAAAAAAATTTTAAATAAAAAAAAATAATTAATTAATTGGTTAAACACTATTAAATTAATGTATTAAATAAACAAATAAAAATAAATAGTATAAAAAAAATAATTAATTAATGAATTAATTAATTAAATGTTATTAAATTAAATAAATTAATAGTAAAAAAAATGGAATAAAGATATATATATATATATATATATATATATATATATATGTTAAGTAAAGTTAAAGTTTTAATACATATATATTGGTTAAGTTAAAAGGAAGTTAAAAAAAAAAAAAAAGGAAGCCAGAGGCTTCCTGCGAATGCAGAAGCTTTCTGCTTCTTCTTCTCTCAGCTTCTCTCACTGTCTCCCTTTCACTCATCCGTCCTCCTCCTCTCTCTTCTCAATTTTGTTTGCTTAACGAGCATCGATCGGAAAATGAAAGGTGCCGTTGGATTTCTGACTCCGCCATCGACATTTCTACTGGAGCAGATTTGTCGTGGGAACGGCTTAAACACTGCTCCTGGGGAAAGGTAATTTTTCCTCAATTTCTCAATTTCTGGTAAAATCTATTGTTAAATCGACGATCAGGCACCACCATCGGGTCCTAATCGTCATTGTCGTTATTTTGGTGTAGGTAATTTTTTAATTGGGGTTTTCTAGGCCTTACTCCAAAGCGAAAGTGGGATTTGGGAAATTTGACAATTTGACTAAATTTAAGGGTATATTTATTTATTTAGGAATTATAGGCCTAGGAAATATTTAAATAATATTTTATTCAAGAATAATTTATTGGAGTTAGGAATTTTTTTATTCAAGGTCCTGGTGAGCGCCGCAAGTATTTTTCGGAGTCCCTATTGGCGTAATTCAAGAAATCAGGTAAGGGAAAAAATATATATTAAATCAGAATTTTTATGAATTTAATGGAAAAATAAATTGTGTTATATGTACGTGTATATGTTTCAGTATGGGTAAAATGCCAACTGTTTAAATTATATTTTTTTGAGTTTAGGGCTGTTTATTAGATATGTATATGTAAAAATGAACTGATAAAAGTGGGAAATATTTTCAGGATAATTAAGTAAGATATGAAAGGTATTTTCAGTATATAAATGTTAAATGTTGGTTGGCTTATTTTACAAGCAATGTATGAATTTTATGGATAAATTGTGTGGCATGAGATTCTGTGCAAATATATATTAAATGTATGAGATGCAGGCTAAGTAAGTAAAGCAATGAAAATAAAATATGATATAGACAATGTTGCCTGTGTATGTTAAATGCAACCATGTAAATGTAAGACAATTGAAAGACAGCCATGTTACCAAATTTAGCACACTTCTGTGTAGACTAACTGATGACAGCTAAAAGGAGTTGTGTTAGCAGATCTAGCACGTTTCTACGTAGACTAACTGATGATGGCTAAAGACCAGCTGTAGTACGAAGTAATGAAATGAAATGTTATGCAATGAAATGACGATGAAATGGCAATGAAATGAAATGAAATGTTATGCAATGAAATGACGATAAAATGGCAATGAAATGAAATGACAAATGTAAATGATGTAAATGGGAAAGAGCCACTTAAAGTGAAACGAAATGCAAAGTTAAGTTATGAACAGGAATGAATGTGCATGAATGTATAATGACAGAAAAGAATGATGTATTATGATAATAGAAGTATGTATGTACGTAGAACATGTTACGATTGGGCGAGGCGTACCTTTCGCCTGAGGGCTTACTGAGTAAGGCGAGTGCACTAGTAGCTTCAGATGTGACAGTAGTTACATAACGCACTAGGGCAGAGGGAACCTACTTGTATGGGCGGGTAGAATTCCCAATCCTTAGGGCCTTTGCCGGTAAACTATTGTTGAATGCGTGAGTATGAGATCAATCTAACACTTGAGGGCTTACTGAGTAACGTGAGTGCTCTGGTATGCTTAAATTGTGACCTTCGAGTTGTTAAATGTATCAGAGCATAAGGGTGCAACTTGTATAGGCGGGTAATCACCCCTATCCTCGGGCAATCTCGTTGATTAAACATTTGCATGTGTTTGTTTAGGATTAGAAAATGACTTTCAGTATTATGTTAATGATTTGCAAATATTATAAAATGATATGTATAATCTCATGATGACCACACGCTGAGTTTAATATATTGTTTCTTCCCTTACTGAGATGTGTCTCACCCGAATATGAATTCTTTTTTTTTTTTTTTCAGGATTTCTCAGGATCAAGCTTGAGAGCTCAAGATTTTATAACATTTTTGGAAGATATAAGAAAAATGGTATATCTTTATGTTAATTTTGATATGTATATTTTATGTTTTATAATATATGTTTTAAGTTTTATAAGATATGGATAGTTGTGAAACATACTGGTATTAGTGGATAATGTTTTGGAGACATGTATATATTTGAATACTGGTGGATGATTAATTTATTATGGTTGGTAGTTAGAATTAGTAAACTCTGGTATTATGTTATGTGGAGACTGTGGTTATGTTTTCCGCTGTGTATATTATGGATTATGGATTATCAGTGATTTTATCAGGTATAACGCGCCGGACCCGGGTTTAAGGGTCGGGGCGTTACAGCAAGAACAATGATAAACGAAAATAACCTACCTAAATACTTTTGGGCTGAAACTGTAAATACAGCATGTTATATTGTAAATAGGGTATCTATAAGATCAAGTATAGACAAAACACCATATGAATTATGGAAAGGAAGAAAACCTAATATCTCTTACTTTCATGTATTTGGATGCAAATATTTTATCCTTAAGACTAAAGATGATTTAGGAAAGTTTGATGCAAAATCTGATGAAGGTATCTTTTTAGGCTACTCTACAAATAGCAAAGCCTATAGGATTTATAATAGGAGAACTCTTACTATCATTGAATCAATACACATAACATTTGATGAATCAAACAATTATAAAAATAAAATTAAGAAAGATGAAAAAGAAGATATTCCACAAAAAGAAGAAGATCTTGAAATAAATTAAGAAAATAATAATGAGACTTCAAATGAAAACATTATAGAAAATCTAAAACTACCTAAAGAATGGAGATATGCTAAAAGTCATCCAAAAGAACAAATACTTGGAGAAACTTCAAAAGGAATAACCACTCGAGCCTCATTGAAAAATATTTGCAACCATTATGCCTTTTTATCTCAAGATGAACCCAAGAATATTGAAGAAGCCTTAAAAGATGACTAGTGGATTATAGCTATGCAAGAGGAACTAAATCAATTTGAAAGAAGCCAAGTGTGGGATCTTATACCTAAACCCAAAGACAAATCAATCATAGGACTGGGTGTTTAGAAATAAAAAGGATGAAAATGGAGTTGTTGTAAGAAATAAAGCTAGGCTAGTAGCACAAGGTTATAATCAAGAAGAAGGTATTGATTACTATGAAACCTTTGCCCCCGTAGCAAGAATGGAAGCAATTAGGATGCTCTTAGCTTATCCAGCCTATAAGGACTTCAAATTATATCAAATGGATGTAAAAAGTGCTTTCTTAAATAGATATATAAATGAAGAAGTATATGTAAAACAACCTCCAGGTTTTGAAAATTCAAAAAATCCAGATCATATATTTAAGTTAACTTCAGTTTTATATGGATTGAAACAAGCACCTAGAGGTTGGTATGAAAGGCTAAGCAAGTTCCTAATTCAAAACAATTTTTCAAGAGGAAAGATAGATAGTACTTTATTTATAAAAACCAAAAATAAAGACATGCTTATAGTACAAATTTATGTTGATGATATTATTTTTGGAGCAACTCATGAGGATTTGTGTAATGAATTTGCTAAGTTTATGCAAAGAGAGTTTGAGATGAGTATGATGGGAGAGTTAAATTACTTTCTAGGATTACAAATCAGAAAAAGCAAAAAATGGAACTTTCATAAATCAAACTAAATATATTAAAGACATGTAAAGAATTTTGATATGGAAGAAAGTAAACTCATAGGAACTCCCATGAGCACTTCAACTAGTCTTGACAAGGATGAAAAAGGGAAACAGGTAAATACTAAGCATTACCGAGGCATGATAGGAAGCTTACTTTACTTAACAGCAAGTAGACCGGATATTATGTTTAGCGTATGTATGTGTGCTAGGTTCCAATCAGCTCCTAAGGAATCACACCAATCAGCGGTTAAAAGAATCCTTAAATATCTACTAGGCACACTTGAACTAGGTTTATGGTATCCAAAGGAAACTGAATTTGAAATGATAAGCTATTCCAATGCAAACTTTGCTAGATGCAAGATAGATAGAAAAAGCACAAGTGGAACGTGTCATTTTCTAGGACACTCTTTAGTCTCATGGTCTTCAAAGAAACAAAACTCTGTAGCATTATCCACAGCAAAAGCAGAATACATAGCAGCAGGGAGTTGTTGTGCCCAAACATTGTATATGAAACAACGACTAAAAGATTTCAAAATTCAATATCAAACTATTCCAATAAAATGTGATAACACAACTGCCATAAATATTTCAAAAAATCTGGTATCTCACTCAAGAACAAAACATATTGACATAAGACATCATTTCTTGAGAGATCAGTGAAGACATAATGCCAGAATTTGTAAATACTAATGACCAATTAGCAGATATATTCACAAAACCACTTTCTGAAGAGTGATTCATATTCATTAGAAGAGAATTGGGAATGATGCATATTCGAGAAGTAAACTAAAAATTTTTCTACTTGGTAGGCGACTACCACCAAGGTGCCAGGTGACTATCAGGCTACTGACTTTCAAGTTTTTCTATTGACAGGCAACTGCCTCGCGGTAGGTAGGGTTTAAAACCCTATTTTATGTCTTTTTAACTTCCATCAGGCACCTGTTCCTTCTTGTCTCTCTCCAAAAATCTTCTTTCCTACTCTTTTCCACACAGACTCGTCTTCCAAATCATCCTAAAACCAAGCATCAAACCTGCCCTCCACATCAAATCGCGAATACAACCTAGGGTTTATCAGCCTTCCTCTTCAATACAAACATGCCACGGATAAAATCAATTGGTAACAAGGGTTATTCCTCTTTGACAAGGATCACCAATGATGAAGTAGAGAAATGGTTAGTAACTCCACATGCTAAGCAACTCTTTAAGAATCAAATTACTTCAGTCGAACCCATTCTAGGTAAAGTTCTTGATGTTACTTTCTTCAATTCATATTTTCCTGAAATTATGGAATTTTTTATGGAAATTGGGTGGGATCGGTTTATTACTTATCAAGTAAAAGGATACTATCCAAACATGGTTCGGATTTTCTATGCAAATATGGAACGGTTTGAAAATGGGATCAAAACAAATCTTCTAGGGTAAAATATTCATCTTACCCCCATATCTTTGGGAAAAATTCTTCGAGTCAAACCAGGAGATTTTGAGGTCCACATTGTTGAGAAACAATGGATAATGTCCCAAGGATTTACTCCAAAAGAATTTTTACCCCTAGTCATAACTGATACACCTATCTTCTTTGGGCATCCACCTCTTTAAAAACAGCTCAATCTACAAGCTCTAATTCTGCACAAACTTATTACATATAATATCCTATCACGTTCCGGTTCTCATGATCATATTTCATTCTTAGATTGTTTTGTTATGTGGTGTATTCTTAAAGGAAAAAAGTTGGATCTTCCAAGTTTACTTATCAAATGGATTATTATGAAAGTTGATGCCCCTCATGTCATTTTACCATATGCTAGGATGTTAAATATGGTATTTGCTCATTTTAATGTTCTTACACCATCATTTAACTTCACTAGAAAAACCCATTACGATATCTTTTCTAATACTATTCTTAAGCGTATGGGATATAAGAACTCTCCTCAAGGGTGGTTTCATAAGGGACATCGTCATGTATCATCTGTAACACCGCCTCAGTCTTCCATACCAGCCTCTTCAGTTCAACTTGACCCAGAAACTCCTTCTTGGTTAGTTCCATTTTTTAATCACTATATGACCTTCAGTGATGGAATACAATCTGGACTTGGTACACTAAGGGAGAAGGTTTCTACTATGGAAACTCATTGTTCCAGCCTTGTTCAGCGTGTTGACAAGATTGAGAAACATTTGGCTAGTTCTTCTATAGGTAAATCTTATATGGATATCAGCTCTGCTCCATCGAGTGATGATGAATCTGCTGAAAAATATGGTGAACAAGAAGAAGAAGAAGATGAAAGTGGGCCTATGGAAGCCTCCGATTGATGTGTCTCATCTATGTGCTATTTACCACTTTTATGTATTAGTGCTTCACCGGATAGTATGTTCTTTATTTTTATAAGATCTATAAGTACTATGTATTGCAGCATTTCACTATGTTTTTTTTTTTATTACTCTTTTCTCCTTTTTGATTGATGTCCAAATGGGGAGATGTTTAAGCAAAGAAAGTGCAAAAATGAAAAATGCTTATATGCAATGGTTTGTAAAACTATGAATTATCTTGTATGGATCTTGTATGGATGGATATATATGGGTATGATAATTTTGCAAGTAATATGAATTCATTACTTAAGTGACTATGACTATAAATATATCATGCTTGTTGAAAGGGGGAGTCATGAGTATTATCTCTTATTATTTGTGCTCTCGATTTGTCATCATCAAAAAGGGGGAGATTGTTGGCCTAACAAGGCTTACAATTCTTATTTTGATGATAACAAATCATGATGTGTTTAATATGATTTAAGTGAAAGTTTTTTAGGAAAAAGGCAAAGCTTAAAGGTAGTGACAAAGTTCAAAAGGATGATAAAGTTTATGGATCGAAAAAAAGGTCTTGAAGAGCATGAGGATTAAAGATAATTTGATGAAAGCTCAAAGAAAAGATCAGAAACTCAAAGATGATGGAAGAACAAGGACTTACTTGAAAATCAAAGGAATAAAGTTTTAAGGATGTTTGTATGTAAGTACTTCAAGTTAATTTCAAGTATAAACTGAATTGAAGCTCTCATAAAATCAAAAGAAACTTAGAAATATATTTTTAGAAAAACCCTAAAGTATGTTTTTCAAATCAAAGAAAAGAATGGTTTTAAAAAAGAAAAGTTTTTTTTTTTTGTAAAATAGAAGGGTCAGGCAACTGTCTTCATGTGGCAGGCGACTACACAAATTAAATGAAGAATTCTCAAAGAGGCTATAGGGTGCCAGGCGACTGCCTGAACATAGTCAGGCGCCTGGGTGGTCATGCCAGGCGACTGTCAGTGTTCTCTATTTTAAGTTTCTTCTATGACAGGCGACTGCCACTCGAACGTTGGCTTAAAAACTTCCAACGGGAAGATTTTTTAAATGGATTTTTTTTAGCACTACTATTTTGAAAAACTTAGGAATTACTTCAAGGAAACTTGGGGGACAAGGAATTACTCTTAAACTTCTATAAATAGCCCCAAACTTCAAAGATTTTATACACCAAGAAATTTCCAACAATCAAAGTTCTCTAAAAAGCTCTCAAACTCTCTTGTATTCATCAAACTTCAAATACTGAATTGCAACTGATTCAAACTCCGAAGTAAAGCCTTAAAAGTCTGAATCTTTCAATAATTAGAAGATAGTTGGTGATCTAAAATCAGTATTGAGCTTCAATCCTTTTATATTTGATTTACTTTGAAGTATACTTATGTTGAATGTTGTACTAACCTACTCTGTTGTGAGAGTATTTTCTTGTACACAAACTCTTCTCTATCTTGGTTCTTGTTTATAGACGATTCAAGGCTATAGAATCGTTGGACCAAACGAGGGAATTTCATTTGGAGAGGCAGGCTCTAGCCTAAAGGAAGGAGTAATTGTAATCAGTATTGTTCCACCTGTCAACGAAACTGAACTAGTGAATCCTTTGGTGGTTTGCCAAAGGCGAGGACATAGGCTGGGTATAAGCCGAACCTCGTAAAACCTTGTTTCTCTCTTTTCTTCCTTACTCTTTATTTTTTTGCAATACTTACAACCTGCGTGTATGTTTTAAATTGTTAATTCTGAGTGTATGGTTGTTAAATAAACTGGAGGATAATTTGTTTTGGCTTAATCAGTATTGATTGCGAAAACCGAAAGGGACTACGTTGGTTGATCATTCTAAACTTATTAATCTAAAAGTTTGTTTAAAAACTAAACACTAAGAAGAATTGTGAGTTTGGAATAAACACAAGGCTTACATAAATTCAGTGTGCTTTACAATTTATTACAGGGCTATTGATCCAAAGATCAAGATTTTGATTATCTTGTTGATTGGTTATGATTAAATTGATTTTGTATTTACTTGTTGTGACTATTGAAAAACAAAGTATTAAAATTAAAATATATTTAAAAAATCCAATTCACCCCCCTCTTGAGAAGCTATCCTAATTTCACACACCTATGTTTGACTTTACTTGGTCGGCCAGCCATTGCAAGGTCCCACCTTCGGACCGCACAACCCAGTCATGTGGGGGGTAAGACATGACAATAGCTAACTATCTATCCTAGATAATAATTCAAGTATGATATGGTTATATAAGATGATTTTGCAGTACAGAAATTTAGTACGTTAAACTATGTTATGTTAAATCATGTTTTATTCAGATATGATACAATTGTTTATACCAGATATAAATAATGTCCTATTTATATGTATATCATAAAAAATACTCATGTTGCCACACACTGATATTAGTTTATCTCTCTTACTACTAAAAGGTGTCTCACCCCAGCATTACAAAGGTTTTAGGAAATCCAGGTAGGAGAGCAGATAGAGCCCCGCAGTAGTAGAAGGGACTGAGCTACCCTATCTGTAGGGTTAGTGGATGAGCTAGGGTCAGATGAATTATGGGTTATGACCCTAGGATACTTTTTGGTCTTTTGGTATGTATGTATATGTATATGATAGATTTATTAGAACTCTGGTATGGTTTTTGGTGTTTTATGGCAAGTATGTAATTTATATTTTTCACTGCTTAGGTATCACATTTGTATGATAGATATATCCCTGGTACCTATGGGTCCAGGTTGATCACGACTATGACAGCTTAGCAGGATTATTATATATGTTATTATGTGGAAAAGGAAAAAAAATATACGGAAAAATAGGCAGGTCATTACATATTTCTCATACCCAGTTAGGAAAGCACCAGATTGGTTGAGAACTGGTTAGGAGAACTAGGTGCACTAGCTTGTAAGGTGTTATAAACAGTGTCATTCCACCCGTGATGTGAGCAACTAGTGGAATCCTCTTACTTGTAAGTTTGAGGCAGGGACGTAGACAGTATTGGCAGAACCCCGATATCATATCGTGTGTTCCTTTATTTTTCGCACTTTAAAATTCCATACATGTGTGTTATTATTTATTGTTTTGATTATTTTACATACATGCTTTGAATGATTGAGAAATACTGAGTCAAATATAACTGTTTTATTTATCTACTTAGTTTATTGTGTTGGGTAATTGGCATATGTTTAGAAAGACCCTAGGTAGCGGTATATTGCTGTTGGATTAGTTATACCTAGGAAAAAAAATTTTAATACCCATTTCACCCCCTATTGGGAATACAAGAACTCCAACAGCATCGTTCCCCATTAGAATAAAACCAAAATTCACCAATCTAAAAGTGGTGAACCATTCTTTGTTAAATGCCTTATGATATGCGCACACCGATTCTAAGATCCAAGAATCAGTGAGACCGTCTGAACCTGATAAAATCAAGAGCATGTCACCATCACCGCTCCCAGAGTCTCCTTCTTGGCTGTGTTTGATGAACCTTCTTTACTTTCAGCATTCCCCTTCTTGCTCTCCAAACAATCGGGTTTTATGTATCCCTTTTTTCCACACTTAAAACACCACACATCCTTCCTCTTTCTGGAATTGGACCGAGGCCTATTGTTACACAGTCCACCCCAGAACTTGATCCGCCCACAATCATGGTTCCCCTTTGCCATGAGCCTTTCACCTTGTGAACCCTCATCCCTGGCCTTCTTCCTTTAATGGAAACTCAGTAATGCACTCGTGATATCTTCCAACTCCAAGGTTTCTTTCTCCCATGTCAAAGTCATAACCAGATTCTCGTACGTAGGAGACATAGGTAGGGAATTCAGCAGCATCAATGCTTTGTCTTCATCCTCGAACTTCACATCAACCTGCTTCAGATCGCTAATGATCTAATTGAATACGTTGATATGTTGATTCAAATCCAAACCCTCTGCCAACTTAAGCCCATTAAATTTCTACTTAAGATACAACTTGTTCGTCAAAGACTTGGACATATACCGACTCTCCAGTTTCAGCCAAACTGCTACCGGTGATTCCTCATCGATGACGTGATACATCATGTCATCATCCAAACAAAGCCTAATAG
The DNA here is from genome assembly GCF_029873635.1 of Malania oleifera. Lineage (NCBI taxonomy): Eukaryota > Viridiplantae > Streptophyta > Magnoliopsida > Santalales > Ximeniaceae > Malania > Malania oleifera. The sequence continues at coordinate 33,448,016 of NC_080426.1, read as the reverse complement.
TAGCCATAACTTTCGCTTCCAAATCCTTTCAACTCATGTTGTCCTTATCTTCTGGCTTCCTTTCGTATAGTGCATTCGCCATACCTTGCTCCACCAACACGTCCTTAACCCTTCTTTGCCAAAGTATGAAATTTTTCGTTCCATCAAAATTACCAAAGTATGAAATTTTTCGTTCCATCAAAATTAACAACATCGAACTTCACAAAAAAAATCACATCCATTGCAACCAATAGCTTTAATACCAATTTGTTGTGCAAAGTGGCCTAAATGTCAATGTGTAGCGGAAACCAAAAAATCAAATCCAGAACAAGCGATGCAAGCAACCAACAGTGAATATATGGAAATAAACAATCACAAAGAGAATAAAATAAAGCAATAAAAACATAGCACACAAGAAATTACGTGGTTCGGCAATGTGCCTACATCCACGAGAGCAAGTGACTGATTTTCCTTATCAATTCTTCTAGCTTACATCAAGGATTACAAAATATTATTTATATTCTAACCCTATGCGTATAGAACCACTACAAGAAAACTAGTTTTTAGTGAACTTTTAGTGACGAAATTCCATCCTTCACTAATACCTCTGTCACTAAAAACCAATTTCCCCAGCTCAAACAAGCACGGGAAACCACTTTTCGCGCAAAAACTATCCCGGGAAAATGTTAGCGACGATTCTTGAGGTATTAGTGACATTTTCAATGTGTCAGTAAAAGGAACTCATTAGTGATGGTAAATAAACCGTCACTATTATTATTGTATTAATAAATAAATAAAAATTTCAAAGTATTAGCGACGGTTCTACACATTCGTTACTATTAGTGCATTATTAGTGACAATTTAGGAAACCGTCACTAATAGTTCTTTTATTCAAAAAAATTTTAAAAATTTATTTCAGAATATTAGTGACGAATTTGAAGATTCGTCACTATTAGCCTATTATTAGTGACGGATTTGGGAACTTGAAGATTCGTCACTATTATCGCCTTATTAGTGATGAATTTGGGAACCATCAGTAATACTTATTTTATTTTAAAAAAAAATAAAAAAATTTATTAAATACTATTAGTGACAAACTTTAAGATTCGTCACTATTATTCCCTTATTAGTGACAGATTTGGAACCATTAGTAATACTTTTTTTATTTAAACAAAATAAAAAAAAATCTATTTCACAATATTAGTAACGAATTTGAAGATTCGTCATTATTATCCCCTTATTAGTGACGGATTTGGGAGCCGTCACTAATACTTCTTTTATTTAAAAAAAATTATTAAACACTGTTACTGACGAACTTGAAGATTCGTCACTATTATTCCCTTATTAGTGACAGATCTGGGAACCGTCAATAATACTTCTTTTATTTAAACAAAATAAAAAAAAAATCATTTCACAATATTAGTGACGAATTTGAAGATTTGTCACTATTATCCCCTTATTGGTGACGGATTTGGAAACTGTCACTAATATTGCTTTTATTTTTTAAAAAATTAAAAAAATTCCATTTCACAATATTAGTGACGAATCTTCAATTTTGTCACTATTAGCTCCTTATTAATGATGGATTTGGGAATCGTCACTCATACTTCTTTTATTTAAAAAAAAATAGAAATAATTTATTAAAGAATATTAGTGACAGTTTTGAAACCGCCACTACTACTTAAAACCCTAAATCCCTTAACCCCGACATATTTTCCCAAACTCCCCCCAAATTCCCTTCTTCCTCTCCCGCGTCATGCTCTTGCCATCTCCTCCCTCCTTCTCCCTCCTGTTCCTTGCTCATCCTCCCTGCGCGCAGCGGCGTCCTCCCACCACTGAGTCTCGAGCCACCGCCTACCACATCGCCGCTCATTTCCACTATCTTCCACTCCTACCACCACCGCCTGTGCCGCTCTTAGGTAAAAATTCTTCCTCCTCCTCTTCTTCTTCTTCTTCTTATACAAAGGACTATATGTGTGTGTGTGCGTGTGTGCATATGGTTGTGTGTGTGTGTGTGTGTGTGACAATGTGTGTGTGTGTGTGTGTGTGACAGTGTGCGTGTGTGTGTGTGTGTGTGTGTGTGTGACAATGTGTGCGTGTGTGTGTGTGTGTGACTATGTATGTGTGTGTATGATTTGGTATTTTTTTTAAATTATTTTTGGAGTATAGAGATTAGAATTAAGCTTCTATTACTTGCTTTACTTTGTCTAATATATTTTTCGTCTTTAATTTGGTCTTTGAAATGTGTAATTCTAGTTTGTTTTCTTGAAATTGATTTGTTTTCAGTTGTAGCTGAATTTGAAGTGTTATATATTATTTTTGTGATGTTGGAGTAGTGTTTTTATTTATTGAGAATATATTGTTGTCTTAACAAATCCTTTTTTCCATTGAAAATAAAGATTATTGTGAGAAGTATATGGATAATATTGGCTTTTTGAGTCCGATCTCTGTTTTGATGCTGACAAGCACAAGTGTTTCTTATGTACGTGTTTTAGTGCATGAATGGGTATTATTCAGGCTACACATAAGATCAAGAAAACATGGAAGCCAAGGGAGATCTTAAAGCTCAAATATAGCGTATTCCATGGAGTCAAAGAGCAAAGAAGGAAAAAGAAGACATATTTCAGTTGTATATGCATTTATTTTTCTATATAGTCTGTAATATATTGCATATACATGCATGATATGTTTGGATGCTCAGTAATGTCGTAGACAGACCATAAGTTAATCAAATGACCTTAGGGCTAATTTTGGTCGACTAGCACCAGGTTTTTTAGGGTAAATTAATATGCCTAGACCTTAGATAGATCCTAGGTCCCTGCACTTAATTTTTAATTGAAACGGGGCTTAGGCTTTAGTTTGTGAGGTTTCAGGCGACCAAACCCAGGCAAGTCAAATTGTCTCAGCCGACCAAATGGTTGACTATTCAACAAGTTTGACTTGGTTCAGGCGACCGAACCAAATTGAACTAAGTGTCCTCAGGCGACCGAACCTTAGAGCGGTCACTTTTCACCTTCCTCGGACGCCTGAACTTCACATTCAAATCACCCTCAGACAACCGAACATGTGAGTTCAATAAACCTAACTCAAGACCAGGTGACCGAACCTCGGACTTTTGGAAAATCGCCTTAACTTCAGACAACCGAACTTACCCTCGGGCACCCGAACTTAAAACTTACCTTTTCTCTTTGTGAGTGTTCGAGCGACCGAAACACTCGGGTTGTAAATTTTTTACCAGGGTAATTAAGGTTAAAACTTAATTAAAACATTTCTTAAATTCCCGATAGGTCCTCCACGGTCATAATTTTTAAAAAAACTATAAATATCCCTTCATTTGTCAAAATTAGCAACTTTGATTAGCAATGTTTTCTCTCAAATCTTTTAGTTAATCAAAGTTCCCCCAACATTTTCATTTCAAAAATCATTTTGGGGCAAATATTTTTACTCTCCCATGACTCTCTTTTACTTATTTCTTGAAAATCATTTTTACAAGAGAGTGTTTATTTGGGCATTTTGTTTTCATTCAAAGCTCTATACTCTCATTTGCTCTTCACTTTGAAAATCATCTTAAGAGTAAACTTTGAGATTTCTCCACATATTTTCATGGTAAATATGTTGTTGGAGAAATATAGTTTTGCATTCATGCTTTCATTAAAAAATCTATATAGTGCAAAATCATTTTGAGAAACACACTCGTTCTCTACTGGGCATTATTTCATATCTTTAGAGAATGCATATTTTATGAGCTTTATTGTGTACATTTCTGCTTGTATGTTTTAGAAGCATTTTCAAGTACAAAAACGTTTTCCATGTACTAGTTGGGTCTAGCCCATTAATTAAACTGAGGAGTCCTAGCCCCATAAGTGACACCGGTTCGGTTTAGGCCGAAAATTGAACTGGGGAGTCTGAACCCTATAAGTGAGACTAGTTTGGCTCAGCCTAGTAATTGAGCTGGGGTTTTCCTTACCCCGTAAGGAGAGGATGTAAATGACTTCTGCTCCGCCCGTTTAAGTGAGCAGGAATAGTGGAGTCCTTGGGGGGGTATACCCAAGGCGGGGACGTAGGCTGGTTTGGCCGAACCTCGATAACAAATATCATGTGTCACTCTCTCTCTCTCTCTCTCTCTCTCTCTCTCTCTCTCTCTCACATTTAATTTCCGTACTTTAATTTCCATATGTGTATGTCTTTTCATTTACAGCTATAATCATTTGCATGCACATTTATTTTAAATGAGATACGCGTGTATGTCTGCACTGATAACTTAATTTTTTTACATACACGCTTTCAATATTGAATGAGATATGAACTATGGTGAATCGACGAAATATTTTAAATTAGCTGAAAAGTTTTAATGTCCAATTCACCCCTCCCCCCTCTTGGGATCACACCAAAGTCAATAGATAATAGCTTTTAAACTTTTGAAATTTTAAATAAAATTTAAATTTGAGATGTTAGACACAACATTTTATTGGACGTCTTATGTCTAAATTAATTGTAGTTGTATAATGACTAATGCTCAATTGATTTATGAATTTCATTTATATTAATTGAATATGAATATTGAATATGACTAGTATATTATAGTAAAACCTTGGTTTTGTAAAAAATCATGAAGCCATATTAAATTATCAACATTCAAACTTGAGCACACACCAAAGATTGTATAGACTCGAAGACAATACGAAACACTAGAGAAATTCTTGAGTAAATGGGTGAATATTTTCTCGTAATGTTATTATTAAGTATGCCCCTCTGAAAAAAATTTTGTTCTCAACCTAAATCTTAGGCTTTCTTCTTTCCTGGCCAATGCCTCCGCAAACGAAGCCTCGGGCTGCCTCAAAGCATGGCCACTCGCCACAACCCGCTGCCAAACGGCAAAGGGTCCAAGACCCACCAAAGGGAGAGTCTTCTTCCAAGGGTCAAGCGGCCTTGAGTGAGCATGAACGAATTTCGGATAAGACGAGAGCACCAAGGGTGTAACACCCCGGACCCGCCAAGTAGGGCCCGAAGGTCACGTGTCACATTCACCTGTTTCTGGCACCATATACCACAATCATGCAACGGAAGTAAAATAAGTAACCTCAATTTAAATACTAGAGTCTATCTATAAATCCCAAAATATTTACAACAGCTATTTATATTACATTAAAAAACTTAAAAGAAAAACATAACTTTATACTAACTACCATTACAAGCACTCTGAAGTTTACCACAAAATACTTGTAACGCCCCGAACCCTTAAACTCGGGTCCGATGCGTTATACTTGATATAATCCTGATAATCCATAAATCAATATATATGCAATGAAAAACATAAACATAATCTGCATAAATATAATACCAGAGTTTACAATTTCTATCTATAATCCAAATTATCCATTCATCCATATGTATTCACAAATCTACATACCTCCAAAAACTCAATCCACAAAACCAGTATTCACAATCATTTCTTTCTCAAAAGACTTAAAAAAAAAAAAAACATAAAATTAAACTTTATACAACCCAACAGTATTATCAAAATATACCCTTTCTCGTTATAATCGTCAAAAAGCTATGAACCCTCGATCTCTCTAAGCCCGACCTCAAGGATGTCCTGAAAAAGAAATATTTATATTCGGGTGAGACACATCTCAGTAAGGGAAGAAACAATATATTAAAACAGCATGTGGCTAACATGAGGTTTAAAAATATCATTTTAATAACATTTGCAAAATGTTATCATAAACACTGAAACCATTCTTTGAACCTAATCAATCACATGCAAAAGATTTAACCCATGAGATTACCTAAGGATAGGGGTGATTACCCACCCATACATGTAGCACCCCTCTGCTCTGATACTTTGGCAACTCTAGGATCGCTGCTGAAGCATACTAGGGCACTCACCTTACTCAGTAAGCCCTCAAGTATTAGATTGATCTTGTACTCACACAGTTCAAACAAAGGTTTACCAGTGAAGGTCCCAAGGATAGGGAAATCTACCCACCCATACAAGTAGGTTCCCTCTGCCCTAGTATGTTATGCAATTACTGTCACATTTGAAGTTACTAGTGCACTCGCCTTTCTCAGCAAGCCCTCAAGCGAAGAGTACGCCTCGCCCAATCATAACATGTTCTACGAGCATAGATACTTCTAATATCATAATACATTATTCTTTCTATCACTATTCAACCATTCACATATGTTCATGTTCATAGCATAAACATTGCATTGAACTTCACTTTAAGTGACTCTTTCCCATTTGCATCATTCACATTTCACATTTCATTCCATTTTCATTTCATTCATTCATACTTTAACCGTTATTTAGCCATCATCAGTTAGTCCACATAAAAATGAGTTAGAATCTGCTAACACAGCTCTTTTTAGCCACCATCAGTTAGTCCACGTAGAAATGAACTAGAATCTGCTAACACAGCTTTCAACTTTTTTACATTTACATGGTTGCATTAACATACACAAGCAACATAATTCATTTCATATTTTGATTCTCAATGCATTACTTACTTGGCCTGCATCTCATACATATAACGTACATTTGCACAGAACTTACATTTACTCATGTCACACAATTTTGCAATAAAATTCATACATATTCCTTTTAAAATAAGTCAACCCACATTTAGCATTTAAAAAATAAAAATATAATTTCCATTTCTTACATAATTTCCCAGAAAATGCCTTTCACTTTCATCAGTTCATTTTCACATATACATAACTAAATAAGCAGTCCTAAGCTCAGAAAACATAATTTACATGGTTGGCATTTTAAAACCTATACCAAAACATATACATAAATATAACATAATTTATTACCTTTAATTTTATAAAATCTAATTTAATATACGATTTCCCCTTACCTGACTTCCGAACTACGCCAGCAGGATCCCTGAATCGATACCCACAGCATTCACCTGGACCCTAATCAAAAACCCTAATTTAATTAATAAACCCCAACTAACTCAAATTTTAGGGAAAAAAACTTATTTAATACTTCCTAGGTTCCAAATAATAATATTCGTTAAGAAAATTCCCAAAATAACTCACCCTGATTTTGGAATGTTTCCCAAATCTCTCAAACCAACGATCAGCTCCTACAACCTTACAGAGAATGATCCTACGAACCTCGTGGTGGTTCTGGATCGTCAAACCGGGTCAAATCCAGCTCAAAATTGAAGAGAGAAGGTTAGGGATCCGTTTTTTAGAGAAAGTGAGAGAGAGAGAGAGAGAGAGAGAGAGAGAGAGAGAGAGAGAGAGAGAGAGAGAGAGTAAGTGAAATCCCGAAGTTTCTCACTGAAAATGAAAGAAACTCTATTTATAGGCAGGGCTTCATCAACGAGACACGTTGGCTCGTCGATGAACTACTGAGGAGACTTCGTCGATGAGAAGATACATTCATCGATGAAATTCAAAGTTTGAAATTACTCTCTCCGGATTCCTTCATCGACGAGGAACTGGACTTCGTTGATGATCCCTAGAAGGACACTCGTCAACGAAGACAAAACATTCGTCAACGAGGCCTACTATTCCTTCCTCTAAAATCTTTCCTTTTTCCTTATTATCCATTAATCCATTTCATTTATTATACTTCCTAATTATTTTAATAGTTTTAATTTTTGGGTCATTAAAATACTACCCTGCCCTAGAGCCCTAAGCTCAACCTCCTGATGGACCTAAAAATATAATCATCCACTAAGGTGAGACACATCTCAGTAAGGAAGAACAAATCATAGTAGTGTGTGGCAAAGTGTTTAAATATTACAAAATATACTATCATTTTCCAATCATCACCAACCCCTGCTGAGAAAACACATCATTAATATCAGCATAAATCTCTGAATTCATACTCACATCTAAAATGCATAAATACTGACTTTTGATTTCACACTCACATTCATAATTATTTTTAAAAATATTACCTAAGCATAAGGAAGATTACCTGCCCATACAAGTAGCTTCCCTCTGCTCTAATATCAGCATTAGGGCACTCACCTTACTCAGTAAGCCGTCGGGCTATGTATATAGACAAAGTCTCCAAGAATAGGGAAGGTTACCTACCTATACAAATAGCTTCCCTCTCTTGTAGCATCAACTGAAAATACTAGGGCACTCACCTTTCTCAACAAGCTCTTGGTAGAAAGTTTTACTTTGCCATTTGTATATACATATAATTAAATTAATGTATATCATTCCTCTTATCATATCACATTCCACATAAACAATACACGGTCCATGCAAGACAAACATCAGCACATGGTCCACACAGGACTGGTCCATATAGGACAAACATCATCAAATGGTCCACACAGGACAAACATCATCACATGGTCCACACAGGACAAACATCTACACATGAACACAACGTGGCCCACTCAGGCACCACTAACCACCAGTACAAATCCCTATGACCTACCCGTAGTATATCAATAGAACAACCTCCTCAGGCTTACCAATGCTCTGCCCCAATATATAATGAAAATATACGAACTCCTTAGGTCTGCCAACGTATATTGTGATTACATCTAGGCAATATAAAGAACTTCTCAGGCCTACCAATGTTATATTGTGATACACACGAATAACCACACAAAAATCCACACACATATATCACAATATTTGTCATGTAGAAAACTCAAGCAACAATATTCACAACATACCAGAATTCACAATTAACCATTGTTCTCGATCCAACAATATATTCCATCATCCTGTACTTACAATAGCTAATTAAATAGTAAAAAGTTGTATTCCTACCACACAATTTCTTTTCCATATAAATATATATATATATATATATATATATATCAGAAGTTAATATTTTCCCAAATGTTCAATTGTTCAAATAAATCATACTTAAAAATATATAATTTATATTCTCAAAGTAACCAGTTTAAACTTTAATAAAAATCCTACTATAATAAATTCCCCTTACCTTTTCTTCTAAATTATGCCTGTGAAAACCCCGAAACAACGCCAACAGCACTTACTCAGACCCTAATTCAAAAACCCAAGTTTATCAACCCAAACTTCAACAAAATGCTATTTTATTACTCCCTATGCCCTATACATTCCATATTAACAATATACCTTAAAATATCTTACTTACTTTGATTTTGGGATGATTCTCAAACTCCTCAAACTGAAATTCTGTTTCGGCTAAGTTGTAGAGAATCTCCCCCGGATCAACATGGTAGCTTCTGATCATCAAATTGGGGAGAAACAAAACCAGAACCATAGAGAGAAGGTATAGGGGCCAAATTTTAGAGAGAGAAACAAAAAAGAAAAGTATTCTTCACTGAAATTCTAATTTTTTCCTATTTATAGGCAACTTGCCACGTGGCCTCGTCGACAAGACATCTGGACTCTTCAACGAGCTCAAGAACACTGTTCGTGGATGAATCTGGGAGCTCGTCGATGAAATTCAGAAATATGAAAATCTCTCTTGGTAAGTCCTCGTCGATGAGACATGCATACTCGGTGACGAAGCTCAAAAGATTGCTCGTCGACGAGAAAATCAAGTTCGTCAACGAGTGCCTACTTATTTCTTTTTAAAAATTTCTTTTCTCTTTCTTCTATTTCCCCCTTTACCTTTTATTTTCTTTCTTATTATTTTAAATAGTTAAAATTTTTTGAGTCATTATAAAAGGTAACTCTTGAGGATATGCAGTTGCCCCCGGCACCATTTGTTGCGCCGCCCATTAGAGAGCAGTCCCCGAATGTTACCCCGGGGCTTATAGAGGACATGCTCGCTCATCCGATGTTGTTCCATACAATTAGGCCGACCATGCCACATGATTTTGCTGTGGGGCCTCCGACGGGCATTCCTAATGAGCTAATGATGCACCGTAACCTCAGGCCACACGGACCACCACCCTCCCCTCTTACCCCCTAACTTGCGTCATTTTTTGGAGGAAATGGCATGGGATTGAGATGACTCTAGAGTAGTAGCCGCCTCGTCATGCTCGGCCAGATCTGATTTTGATTCTAACTCTAATTAAGATAGACTAGATGCTTAGGATCTTTTGATGCGCTTTCTCTTTTGCTTTTGCTTTTATTTTATTTTCTTTTCTTTTATTTGTTTTTTCTTGTATTCTATTTTACCACGCTTTTGAATGGTTGTACGCGTGCTTCTATGTTTTTATATACATTGTATTGTGTCTGAAATTAATTAAAATACATGGTGCTTTGGTTTCTACCTGTATTTTGTGCTTCACTATATCATTACGTTTTTCTGGCTATAGTGTGTTTTCTTGGACTGGTGGGAAACGCAAATGTTTTAGATTGTGCACAGTTATAAAATGTTCAGAACAACAATGTATAAAATGCAATGGAAGACCAAGAACTAAATGCCAAATGAAATAAACTACCAAATTAATTACTGTCATTTCTTGTGTTCATTGAAGCCTAGACCCGTTCAAGAATGGTTACTATACATTCATGCCTCATCATACATGTGAGACAAAACAATTATTGAAATTCAATTGATTATTAGTCATACTATGTTGACTAATAATCAATTGAACATGTTAATTATTTGTTTCACTTACGATTAGTAATGCTTGTATTTCAACCATTCTTGGATTGTCTAATGTGGACAGTTGAGGAAGTTGTATTTACATTGTTATCATCGTTCACCTTTTGTTCATTGTCATTATATATTTCGATTGCGTCTCTACTTGTGTTCTCTGGGTGCATAATGGGGTGTTGTGACAATATGTTAGTGATGGAAAACTAGCAACATGTTCACTTCCCCTATCTCGTGTACTTGGAGAGCCATGCGGAGATGCTACCAAAATTTTTAATGACTATGATGAAGGAATTTGAACGATTGATTGCAATGTAAATGCAACATACCTGAATAGGATAGAATACGTACCCTTTAGTAGGAGGGTTGTTGATTTTAGAATTCACGATGCATGTGTCATAAACATAATGAAAATTTAATCAACACCATTTACTTGAACATGTTATAGGATAATTAATTAACATGGATAAGAGTTGGATGAACACTCGAGGTAGGTTTTTTTCCAGAATACATGAAAGGGGTACATGATTTCATTGAGTTCGCATATCCTCGTGCAGACAAAGCCAGTAGAATAAGGTGTGTCCTTGTAAGAAATTCCAAAACATAACATTCAAACACATTGACCTAGTCCACTCACATTTATTAGATTTTGGAATGGAGAAAATGTCCACAACATGAGTGTTCCACGATGACGATTACCCAGTTCAAAGCGATGATGATGACGATGAAGATGAGGGGACAAATATAATAGGTGGTGATACATGTTCAAAAGGGTTAATCGAAATGTTAGGTGACTTACAAAGGGGGATTACAGTGGACACAGGCGATGTTGGTGTGGAGTGTACTGGTGATGGATCTACTTCAGAAGGTACCATACCTTGTGATCCTAGTATGTTAAATTGACTAGGTAAACTATTTGCTAATCTCGTAAGGGATGCACAGGTGCCCCTATATCCAAACTATACAAAGTTCTCAAAATTAGAGCTTCTAATAAAGTTGCTTCATGCAAAGACAATGCATGGGTTATCTCAGAGCGCATTCAACATACATTTAAGCCTTATTAAGGTGGCACTGCCTGATGGTGAAACACTTCGGAGGTCTTTTTATGAGACGAAGGCATACATGCGTGAATTAGGTCTCGGTTACACTCCAATACATGCATGTAGGTATGATTGTGCACTCTTTTATGGTGAACATGAAAATGCGAACGAGTGCCCAGAATATGGTGAACCGAGGTATCAAACTAATCATAAGAAGGGTAAAAATATCCCCCAAAAAATTTTTCAATATTATCCATTAATACCGCGTCTGCAATGATTGTACATGTGCAAAAATACTGCTGCACATATGAGATGGCATCAAGAGAAATGTCTTCAAGATGGAAACACCCTTAGCCATCCAACGGATTCGAAAGCTTGGGCCAATTTTGATAAAATGCATTTTTGGTTTACTAGTGATCCTCGCAACATCAGACTTGGCCTTGCTTCAAATGGGTTCAATCCTTTCAGTAACATGAACAACCCGTATGGCATGTGACCAGTTATGATGATGTCATACAATATGCCACCATGGCGATGTATAAAAGAACCCTTTATTTATATGTCTCTGCTTATTCCTGAATCACGGGCATCTGGTGATACTGATGTTTACCTACGTCTGTTAATTGACGAGTTGAAAGAACTATGAGAAAAAGGAGTGGAGACATTCGATGTGAAAATCGAAACAACATTTCGGATGCATGTTGCAATGTTGTGGACAATTAATGATTTTCCCTGTTGGCCTTATAAGACTTAAAATCTTGTTTTTATGATAACAAACAAGAGAAACTTAACATATTTTGTTAAGTGATGATATTTCAGGATTCAAGTGTGTGAACACAAAGTCAAATGCTCATAAGGATGATTCAAAGCTTATATTTCAAAGAAAAATGATCAAATGAAGCTTAAAGAATTAAAAGCATGGATTCCAAGATGATATTTTAAAACTTGAAGATCATAAGAGAATGGATGTTAAAGAGGACTTGCTAAAAGCTTAAAGTATTTTAAAGCTTGAAGACAAGATAAAGCTCAAAGAAAGAAAAGCATGAAGACTTAAGAGTTTAAAATGTAAAAATGTCATAATAAGTCTTTATGTAAGTACTTCGCATTTAAATATCTCTTGAAATATTTTTGAAGCTCTTCTAGGGTTAATTATGGACTTAGAGACCTTATTTCAAAATCCCAAAAAATGTTTTATAAATACTCAAAGCAAGAGAACAAAGAAACTTTTGAAAACTAAAGTGGAAAACTGGATTTTAGTCTGCCCAGACGTCTGAGGCGTACCCTCATAATACTGAATATGCACCTTCAGAAGCCTGAAGTTTTACTTCAGACGTCTGATGCATTTCCTCTTAACACTGAATATTTAGTTCATTCGTCTAAAGATTTATCTATTGAAACACAGAACAGGCAAAACACCCTCAAAAGACTGAACCTTCAGTTCAATCGTCTGAGTTGGGACTTCAGAAGACTTCACCTGAAGTTCAGTCATCTGATCTTGTGTCCAGACTAAATTTTTCAAAGCATTAAGGAACATCAAAAGACTAAACCCCAAAGTTCAGTCGTCTGAATACTGTTAACGGTAAAAAAATTTAAATGTTTTAAATTTCAAATAAAGGTTTCTTGAGCCCCAAAATTAATGAAAACTTAGAAGATACTCCAAGTAAACTTGGGCATCATGAAAACACTTTTAGAAGCCTATAAATACATGGTTTTGCAAATTAAAATATACCAAGAACAAAAGAGTTGAAAAATCTATTTTTTCTGAATGTTATCTTGCTGCTCTCTCTTGCTCACTCAATAGCAAAATCTGAAATTCTGAGTTGCTGATCCATCCTACTCTTAGTTCCTACTGGTGATATTCATCTAAAGAAGGAATTGGTGAATTCTAACTTAAGCTTCAATTCTATTTCATATTGATATTTGAATATTGAAGTGCATAGTGTTTGAATTTGTACTAATTTTCTCTTTGAGAGAGTGTTCTTGTATGCAACGATTATCTTGTATTTTTGCAGTGTTCTTGGACGATTCCAGGTTGTTAGATCATTGACCATGCGTGGGGTATCGCTTGGAAAGGTGATTACTCTAGCCTATAGAAGGAGTGTTTGAGCATGGGGTATCGCTTGTAACGGTTTTGTTCCACCCAAAAAGGAACAGGTATAGTGCAATCCTTAATTGGTTTGCCTAAGGCGAGGACGTAGACTGAGAATAAGTCGAACCTCGTGAAAACCTTGGTCTCCTTCTCTTTCCCTTACCCTCTTTATTTTTCAGCATACCTATAAACAGGGTGGATGATTTAATTTCTTGATCATAAATACTACGTAGTTTGGAAATTAAATAAACTTAAGTTTAATTTATTTTTGGGATTATGGAAACCGAAATGGAGTACATTGGTTAATCAATAACTTTCGGAAACCATAAGGGAGTACGTTGATTGGTTAACACTCAAAGACTATTTAACTAAAAGTTTATTTAAAGTCTAAGCTTTTGGAAAGAGTGTTGAAGTTTAAATTATGCATCATATTGAGAAAGCAATTTCATTATCTGCAGGGCTTGAATCAAATCCATTAATATAAGGATTGAATCGAATTCATATACACAAGACTGCAAACAAACAAATTCTTTGAATTCTTGTAAAAGCTAAGAATTACCATAGAGTTGCATATTATATCTTGAGTTGGTATCTTTGGTTGTTTACTTTAAAGTTGTTGGTGGATTGTTTGAGCCTTGGTTTACTTATGTTAAGTATTGGTTTTTGGATTGAATAAGTAAATAAAACTTTGCTTTATAATTGTTAAATCAAAGAGGGGTTAAGAATTCTTGCTAAGAATTAAAAGAAAAGTTTTAAAACCCAATTCACCACCCACCCCTCTTGGGACTACACCTCAACTTTCATCCCTGCTTACAGCAACCTATCTGGTTGGAGCATAAAAAGTTACTTAGCATGCCCAGTCTATAATAAGGATGCTGGTTCCTTATCCTTGAAGCATGAACGCAAGTTATGCTTTATGTGTTATCGTCATTTTCTATGACTTAGACATCCTTGGAGGACTCGTGGTGTCAAAAGCTTTAATGGAAAACCTAAATGAAGGTTGCAGCCAAACCGACTAAGTGGGGAAGATATATTAAACCAGCTCAGGTTGATCGGAGATGTGAAATTTGGGAAACCACCGACCAGTAGAAAAAGAAAACGTGTTGAGTGGGAGTTTAATTGGACTAAGAGAAGCATCTTCTTCGAGTTTCCATACTGAAAAAGATCTTCCACTACGCCACAACTTGGATGTCATGCACATCAAAAAGAACATTTTTGAGAATGTCATTTGTACATTACTAGATATAAATGGGAAGACAAAGGACACCGAAAATGCTCGCCAGGATATAGAAAACATGGGAATACGGCATGAGTTGCATCTAATTTGTGATAGGGACAAACTTCTCTTGCCATCAGTCTATTACACATTTTTGAAGGATGAGAAGAATAATTTCTTTGAATTGTTGAAATCAGTGAAGTTCCCTGATGGATATGCATCAAACATAGCTCGATGCATAAACATGAAGGAAGGGAAGATTGTAGGAATGAAAATTCATGATTGTCACGTCCTTCTGCAACGGGTCTACCCATTTTCCTTTGTGAACACTTGACTGATGATGTTCGCTCAGTGCTAATTGAGCTAGGGATCTTCTTCTGACAGTTGTGCTCCAAGAAATTGAGCATAAACGTACTTGAACGGTTAGAGGAGGACATCGTGATCCTACTATGCAAGCTCGAGAAAATATTTCTGCCAGCATTCTTCGATGTGATGGTCCACCTAGCTGTCCTTTACCAAAGGAAGTCATTATTGGAGGACTGGTGCAATATCGTTGGATGTATCCTATTGAGAGGTAAATTATAAAGTCCTTCTACAATGTTCACGTGATTTCCTCACTCTCTTTGTACGTAGAAGTCACTAATCCTATGTAAAATGCACAGGTTCTTGTCCACTTTGAAGAGCTATGTGAGCAATAAGGCACGGCCGAAAGGTTCAATCATTGAGGAATACATTGACAGTGAATGTCTTGCATTTTGCTCAATGTATCTATATGATATTGAGACAAGGCTCACTTGTGATGAGAAAAATGCAGACGTTCATGCTATTAATGTCGAAGATGAAGAACCTAACATCTCTATATTTCAAGGAAATGTTCGGCCGTTCGGTGCACGGATTTACAATTTCATTGATATGAACGACCTACGGAAGGCGCATTTTTACGTCCTCAATAATTGTGATGAAATTGTTTCATATATCGAGTACGTAGTTCCAAACTCCTTACTTTGCATTGTATTTACATATACATATATATATATATATATATATGTATATATGAAATTGTTTCATATATCGAGTACGTAGTTCCAAACTCCTTACTTTGCATTGTATTTACATACACACACACACACACACACACACACATATATATATATGCAATTATATATACTTAGTTGACATTAACATGTAATATTATTGCATATAACGAACATAAAACTGAACTTCTGACCCAAAATGAAAGGAATGTTGACAAAAGACATAAGAAGGAATTTGTCAATTGGTTTGGGAGCCATGTAAGTAACAAATTTTATGTGATTTGTAAGCAATGTATATTTTCAATACTAATGGTTTACTCATCTAAACTTATTTCTAATTAATAGATGAAAGTCATGTATTATAATAAAGAGCCAATGGAGAGTAAATATTTGTACGCGTTGGCATGTGGCCCTGATCAACAAGTGAACCGCTACAGCGGTTGTATTGTCAACAGCTTACGATTTTATACAAAATCTCTCGAACTGCATTGAAGAACCCAAAATTGTGGGTAGTGCTAGGCACAGAAGGAGATGAAGAAATTGACTACTTTGGTGTCTTGGATAACATTATAGAGCTTCAGTATGGAGCTAACAGAGTTGTCCACATGTTCAAGTGTACATGGTGGGACATTAACAATAAAAAGAGTGGGATAAACACAAAGGCCTACTTTACTAGTATCAATTTTAGCAAAACATGGTATCAAAATGACCCTTTTGTGCTAACAACACAGGCAGAACAAGTGTTCTACCTTAAGGACACGAAATTGAAGGGTGAATGGCATGTGACCCAAAAAATTCCTCCTCGAAGTTCATATGATATTAAAGAAGTTGCAGATGGGGAGAAAAGTGCCGGCGATGAGGCTTACCAAGAAGAGCAATCATCTATTAGTGTAGCAACGTAATTTGCTTTCAATGTTGCCAAGGAAGAAGTCGATCCTATACCATTGAATAGGGTTAGTGCTACGGCATAACACATAGGGACTGCTGACATTAGAATTGAACAATCTGAACACGTTGACTTTATCGACAATGATGAAACTAATGGGGAAGATGAAACTGTGGTCAAGTACTGTAGTGAAGAGAAAAACACTCTAAAAAGTGAGGATGATACCGATATTGAGGGCGTATAGGTTTAGGTATGTGTTACGTTGTCACCATGTATCTAACATGTGTATTCAACTAAAAATATATTTATTATGGACCTATATAATATCCAATCTTCTTATATTTACTTGTGTAATATTTTGCAGACATGGCGCCAGGAGATTGTCGAGGCCGACTGGACTAACTTTCTACTACATCATCGTCGACAGATGTTTCGACATCCTTGGGACCGATGGAGGATCAAACATGGATCCATCAGCTGGCGATCAGACCCCAGGTGAATTGCACACCATATATAGTGAGCAGCGTTGGTGAGGTTACGAGTAATTAAGTTAGGATAAATCAAACTATTGATGGACTTCTCTCAGCATCAATCTCTACAGCACAAATAGTGAGGTCAGGCCATGGTGTAGCAAAGAACGCCGAGTTACAAAAACACCTACACGGGACTGGGGAGAGGATACGAATCAACATTCCTCTAGGCTTCACGGCCCCGCATGGTGGAATTTGGTGCAAAGCTTGGACTCGGGAGCTTGGCATTATATGCCTACAATATCTCAAAAATGAAATTAGAACTGATTTTGTTAAAACTATTTTCAAAAGGATGAGTGAAATTCCTCTATAGAATGTTGCATGCTTGTAATGAAATACTTGCTATACACCTCTTATTCTAACATATTGTTTTATTGTTTTACTTTTGAACTTCATCTCTAATGAACTGATACTTAAGAACTCATTATATTGCATGCTTGTCAAACATGCATGTGTCCTGAACTGCTTGCAGATATTCCATATAGCTTCAAATATGATATTTGGTCACTTGGTATGTGTTTTATGTGGCGTATCTATGATAGTTACAATCATTTGAGTTTTCATTTTAATTTGTTTCTTATTTTCCAAACTTCTATATTTATGAGATGGCCGCTCATCGCCCTGCATTTAAAGTTTTTGTAAGTTCTCTTGATTGTTTCATTCTTTTAGTTAACTCTTTCGATTTGAAACTATATAATTCGAGCATTGTCCTGTGTCCCAGGAATTTTCTTGATGACATCAGCATGACAACATGCTACAATCGGATGCAGCTTCTGAATTTTTTTGTATTTTTTTTTATCCGAATAGATGGAATTTATATATTTGAATTTAAATTTGTATAATGTATTTGAATATGAATTTGGATTATTTATAAATTTGAATGATATATGAATTTTTTAGTAATTGTGGTTTAATGTTATGTATAGGAAAATGTAATTACAGATTTATGCGAGAATTATTTATTTTTAAAAAATTTAATAGTAGACTAATAGTGACGAATTTAAAAACCGTCACTACTAGTAGAGTATTACTGAATGATTCAAAACCTTCATTAATAGTACAATATTAGTGACGAATTTCAAAACCGTCACTAAAACCAAAGTATTAGTGAAAATTCTAAATTTGTCACTACTACTCTTCTATTAGTGACGGTTTTAAAACTTTCACTAATTGTAGACTAATAGTGACGAATTTAAAAACCATTAGTACTAGTAGAGTAGTAGTCACAAATTTAAAATCTTCACTAATAGTGTAGTATTAGTGACGAATTTCAAAACCGTCACTAAAGCCCAAGTATTAGAAAAGGTTTAAATTCGTCACTACTACTCCACTATTAGTGACGATTTTCAAGCCTTCACTAATACTAAACTTTTAGTGACGGTTTTCAAATTCGCCACTATTAGTCTATTATTAGTGACGAATTTAAACCGAGCTTATGTATAATTTATAGAGACTGTATTAGGGTTTTAGTGACGGTGATAATCTGTCACTAATACTCTAGTATTAGTGATGCTTTTAAAATTCCTCACTAATAATTATTAGTAATGGTAGTTATGGGGACTATTTCAAAACCGTCACTAATACTATTAGTGATGGTTTTTTTATTAACAGTGACGGTTTTGATCCTTCACTAATAACCTCATTTTTTTAGGGAAGATTTAGACTATATCTAAAACTCTCCTATAGCAATCTTCGAAGGAAAATTCTCTGAAATCTCTCAATCTACTAATATTCTAATTCAAAATTTATATATGTGCCGAACAAAACCGTCGACAGTTTCAGCAAACCGTCGACGATTTAATACCGAGAGCTATTTTGTGCAGGCTGAAAACAAACATGAGGAACTTCAATAATGTTGGAGATGTGGCTCATATTGAGTGGAACGCATGCGTCGAGAAAGCATGATAAAGCAAAGAACAAGGAAGTTGGTTGCTGGAAGAAACCGTCGACAGTTTCTTCAAGCAACCAGCTTCCTTGTTCTTTGCTTTATCATGCTTTCTCGATGCATGCGTTCCACTCAATATGAGCCACATATCCAACATTATTGAAGTTCCTCATGTTTGTTCTCAAGACCAACTTGCTGATGTGCTAACCAAGGCAGTGTCCAACCAAGCATTTAACAGTTGTCTCAACAAGTTGGGCATGAGTGATATCTATGCACCAACTTGAGGGGGAGTGCTGATATTTTGAGTGATTATCTCCAAGTTGTTGCACCTCTATCCATACTCCATGATTGTCTACCTCTTTCCTTTTTTGTTTCCTTTGTTGTTAGTTGTGCATAATAGACTAGGATCTCTATGATTATTAATTTGTATCTTTGTAGTTATTGCTTTCCAAGATTAGCCTTATACAATGCCTATTTATACCATTGATTAGAAGAGAAGATTGCGCTTTTCAAAACCTTCTTTTTAACTAAACCTACATCAATTTTATGGTTATAAAACATAAATTCAAGACATTAGTACTCATCATAAAAATATTAATCGTAATCACAAATTTGGAAAGTCTCTAAAGGTTAGAAAGGCTAACTATTATGATTGAGTTCTCACCTCTAGTCTCGCCTGGGTGCCCATTATAATTCCTCGATCATACGGTTGGGCATTAAGTGATTTGCCTTGCCTAGGCCTAGGCAACTACCCTTATAACTATTCAAATGGTTAGGCAACAAGTGATTCGCCTGCCTAGGCAACCTTCCTTTTTAGGCCCTAAGGGCGATTAGGTGATTGATAAGTGATTCTCCTTACTTGATTGCAATTGCTTTATGCCTTAGGTGAGGTCAAACACACCTTACTCAAATGATCATATTCATCTCCAAAGACACAACCGAATCTTTATGAGTGACTTCCAAAATTTTGCATAACCTTTTCGTGTCACGCTTTATATATGTGAACAAAAATTGCACGAACAAAACCTATAACAATAGGAAGTCATATGAAACTTTCTTCCAAACTTCATGTTGTTTATGGTGTGGCTCTTATACTTGGCTTCATAAACAAGGGAAGGAAGAAGAACATGGAGGGGTTGCATAACACGCCCTCATCGACGAGTGCCTTAAGCTCATCGACGAGTAGATACCAAGAGTTAGAATTTCTCAGAATTGAAGACTCGTTGACGAGAGTATGGACACATCGATGAGTGTTCTTCTTCATATCATCAACAAATCCTTGTACTCACCGACAAGTGTTGCCTGGGCCGTGAAGAGAAATTCAAATTTTGAATTTGGATGTTATGGTAGTTGGGTATTTGGAGGGAAACCTCCAAGAAACTTCTATTTATGCATTTCTGAATGTATTTTGTTTATAGAGAACTTTGTAAGACTAGTGAATTATTGTTCTTTACATTATAATGAATATTGAGTGTCATTTGCTTTATTCTTATGTGATAAATTGTTGTTTCTCATCCATATTAGTTGTGTGTTGTTGAGGCTTGGTGATTTGTTGCAAGTTTACATCTTCCACTGAGTGTGTGTGTATCCTATACTCAATTAATATCACAACAAATTGGTATTAGAGCGATTTTTGTTATGGCATCGGGATCGTCTTCTGCAAGATTTGACGTTGTCAAGTTTGATGGAATCGGAAACTTTGGTTTGTGGCATAGGAGAGTAAAGGATATTCTTGTGCAATAGGGAATGACTAAGGCTCTACGTGGTGTTCAACCGGTTGGAATGGATAAGGCAACATGGAGAGAATTGGAAGCAAAGGCCATTTCTACAATACGCTTGTATTTGGCCAAAGAAGTTTTCTATCATGTGATGGAAGAGGATTATCCAGCAGCTGTGTGGCGAAAGCTTGACAGCCGGTATATGTCTAAATCTTTGTCGAACAAACTTTTTTTTAAGCAAAGATTGTATTGGCTTAAGATGGTTGAGGGTTCGGATTTGAACCAACATATCAACATTTTTAATCAAATTGTGAGTGATTTCACACGTGTTGATGTAAGGTTCGAGGAGGAAGATAAAGCATTAATGCTATTAAATTCCCTTCCTACATCTCAAACTTATGAAATTTTGGTTACAACTCTTACATGGGGCAAAGATAATCTAAATTTGGAAGAAGTGACAAGTGCATTGCTTGGTTTTCATCAAAGAATGGTGATTAGTAATGAAGCTTCACATGGTGAAGGACTTGTTCTAAAAGGTAATCAAGAACATGGGAGACGTAAGTCCTAAGGAAAATCTCAGTTGTAGTCTGGGAAGAAGAAGAAGAAGAAGAAGGACATGAAATGCTTTAAGTGCAGTGAAATCGGGCACATAAGGCCGAAATGTCGGGAGTGGAAGAAAGGGAATTCTGAAAATCAGCAAGTTGAAAGAGATTCAGAATGCAATGATGGAGATATGCTGTGTATTTCATCTAGTGCGGAGTGCCTCCCAAAATATTCTTGGATTCTAGATACCAGATGCTCTTATCATATGACAGCAAACAGAAAATGGTTTGACACCTATAGGTCAATCAATACTGGTTGTGTTTTGATGGAAAATAGTATTTCATGAAAATACTTGGTATTGGAGATGTAAAAATAAAAATGTATGATGGTGTTGTAAGATCTATACATGATCTAAGGCATGTGGAGGGTCTAGGAAAGAGTGTTATTTCATTGGGTATTTTAGACTATAACGAGTATAGTTACGAGTTTGAAAAAGGAGAAATGAAGGTGTGTGAAGGCGATTCAATAGTGATGAAAGGAGAAAAGATAGAGGGAAATATCTATGTACTGCAGGGTGTTACGGTTGTAGGTGGAGATGCAGCCATTGAATCTGAATCAGCTACTTCGTGGTATATGCAGTTGAAGCATATGGGTGACTACATATATTCAGATGTTTGGGAACTGATGATGATAGCATCAAAGGAGAGACATATGTATTTTATGAGTTTATCATGAAGGGTCGTGGTGTACTTCATGCAATGGCTGAGGTGGAGAACCAGACCGAGAGAGAAATCTTTATGTTAGACATTGGGGACTGAATATGTTGGTTTTGTTCAAGAAGTTTTGTGATCAGGGCAGGTTATATGCAGAGCTTGCAGGATATTTCTTGATGAAGTCAGTGAGTATAGTGCGTTTCTCGTATGATCGATCGTCAAAAGTATCACTAGATGGGAAAGTTACAAGTGAATTGTGGGCATGTTTTTGTGGTAGACTACTCAGTTGTGAGTGAATGTCCACTAGTGCACTATTATAGTGATGGAGGATCTAGGCTTGGTGTTTTGTCCGAACAATACCTCTTTCTTTATTCACTAAGAAAGGAGGGTGCAAGTTGGGTGATTTTATGGCAAACAAAGGGGTGATCGAGGACATGACTTTTTGTTGATGAAGTTATGGGGCAGCGTACTCAGGTAAAGGAAGAGAAATAGAAATGCCAGAAAACTACAGTAGCAGCAATTATGTTATTCAGGTGGAGTTAGGGACTCAAGACAGAAATGCGGGGAGTTCTAACTCAGGTTAACAATATCACGGATTAAATGGGCTTGTGTTGCAAGTGGAGCAACAGACTAAGGGCAGAGATGTCATTGGTCATATTGTAGGGAGTTTCAGCTCGGGAGACCCACAGAATTACGGTAAGCTCATGTGCACTATCAGACCACCACTCAAGTGTGTGAGGTAGTGAGGCTTTCAATATGGAAGAGGGTGATAAGATGCAGTGGAGTGATATGTCCGTTGTATATGAATGACATGTTATTGGCTGAAAATGCTTTAACTGAAGCTTTAATCAGTTGGAAACTTTGTTGGAACGTTTTGACATGAATGTGTTTGGGTACAACCAAGATGAGTCTTGGTTTGTTAATTCACATGGACAAAGCTACAGGGAGATTGGTATTATGTCATGGTGACTTTGTGGACAGAACCGTAAAGAGACTTCATTTGCCATCTCAAGGGGATTCTATGGAGAATCGTTGTGAAATGTCTATCGCTTGGTACAAAAAGACGGGCTATGATGTCCAAGATATGTCAAAGGTCCTCCATTATTGTGTAAATGGGGTGTTTTAGCAGACAACAGAATGGACCGTCAATTGTGAGATTTTTTGAAGACTATGTAGGGGGCTTTGGTGATATAAGGCTTACAGCAGTGTTTGTTTACTATTGTTGAAAGGCTTTGTTGGAAGCCTAGGGTGAATTCTTTGGGTGATGAATCTACAATTACATCGAGGTTGATGGTAGAAGCTGAAGCTGCCATCGATAAGTCCAAGCGGTATTGCTTGTACTTGGTATTTGTCTCCAAATGTTAGAAGGGAGACATAACCCAACTAAGCGTTTCAAGTTCAAGGTGGAGCAGTTCATATGTTTTTCAGTATTCCCCTAAGGGGGCATATAATCGTCAAGGTGGAGATAATTATTTATGGTGTGACTCTTATACTTGGAGTTTCATAAACAAGGGAAGGAAGAAGAACATCGAGGAGCTGCACAACAGGCACTCGTCAACGAGTGCCCTGAGCTAGTCGACAAGTTGATACCGAGAGTCAGAATTTCTCAGAATTGAAGACTCATCAACGAGAGTATGAACACGGCGACGAGTGGTCTTCTTCGTATCGTCGACGAATTCTTGTACTCATCAACGAGTGTCGCCTGGGCCTCAAAGAGAAATTCAAAATTTGAATTTGGACGTTATGGTAGTTGGGTATTTGGAGGGAAACCTCTGAGAAAATTCTATTTATGTATTTCTGAATGTATTTTGTTTATAGAGAATTTTGTAAGACTAGTGTATTGTTGTTCTCACATTATAGTAAATATTGAGTGACATTTACTTTATTCTTATGTGATAAATTGTTGTTTCTCATCCATATTGGTTGTGTTGTTGAGGCTTGATGATTTGTTGTTAGTTTACATCTTCCGCTAAACGTGTGTGTATCATACTAAATTAATATCACAACACTTCACATTCTCGCCCATCCAAGACGTGACAAAATACGTGCATGGCAAGTAGAGATCATAAAGCTATGGATACATGCCTCTTCACCAATTAATTAATTATTCTCGTCTCTCATAAATTCTGCAAAAATGTTCCTTGCAATGTCGACCCTTTGATTGATATGGCGCTCCACTTTTTGATGACTAGTGGTTGATGGTAACAAGAGCCCATGCTGAGATTGCTTTCAAGGCCGAGCTCTTTGGAAATGGTGATAATAGCTAAATTTCCATCAATAAATTTTCTCTTGGGAAGAAGGTGGGGTTCTTTAAGCCATGTAGGGTCTGGTCCCTATAATAATTGAAGAAGGGTGCATTATACTTTACCCAGAAAATTAATTAATAATATATATATCCTGCTGTATAATATATATATATATACGTTAATTTGAGAATGAGGGTAATTTCTTTTCTCTCTTCCCAAACAAAGGGGTTTGGAGTGTTTCACAAAACCTGCAAAGCCAAGATGATTCAAACATTAGATGTCGAGCTCAGTTTTGTTACCATCTGTGCTGTTTTTTCTTTTTTATAGACATATGGACAACTGGACAAGAAGAACCATAAAGTTTGAACCGCAAGGAGGATGAGCAAGCTTGAGCCACTTCTTTCTCTCCATAAATATTCAATCATTTGTCGATTTCACCATATGCAATTTTTTGGAGACTTTCTCTTCTGCTCCTGCTCTGGACCGAGTTTCCGCTTGTATTGTCTTAAAATATAAGTATTTATTATAAAAAATATATATTTAAATTAAATATTTATATCAATTTACACTTAAATAAATAAAGTATTTTTGCAAAGAAAATATATTTTTTTTAAAACTGTATTTATCTGAAAATGTATTTATATATAATAAATAATTTTGAACTTTTCTATGAAATGTTTTTTAAAAAAATAAACAATTTTCATAAAAATATATATATTTTTCACAAGTGATTGGAAACAAACAGTTTGCCTCATCATATATTAACTGCTGCATTAGATTTGATTATACAGTTTTGAAAAATGGCTATGCATTTATGATGCTGTCTCACTTTAGAATTGCACGAGTGGTGTATCTGTGAAGATCAGAGACAGCTTGGATGTGAAGTGGGTGAGGAGAAATTTAATTAGTCTGCATGGATGGATGGATATATGCTTCGGTATATGAACTGGATCACTTTAATTTATGTGTCCATATGCAATATTGACTGCATGACTAGCTACCTAGCCATGCATCACTTTGTCTGCGTATATATATATATATATATCAGTACGTAGAGACGTTGGAGAACTACAACTAGCTACCCCTGTATAATTGAATATATATTTGAGCTTTCAGGAGATGGGCAGGGACCAGTTGATTAATTATTATGGATTTAGTTTGGTCCCTATCGTGAATTCTATTTGAGATAATTAATTTCTGATGTTCATACCACCACAATTGAAAAGATGTGAATAGCTAGGGTTCCCGAAACAATAGATGATAGATGGGAAGAGATATGGAATGGAACATAAGGGAAGTCAATTCCTAGTTGTATGTGTCGCTCAAGTGAAAAACAAAAATAACTATTTATCAAAATAATAAATGACTTACTAAAGCTGCCTGTTTTGATTACTATATATATATATATATATATATATATGAATAGACTCTAAGTGGTAGTTTGGTCAAAAGACTTTCAAATGGACCGAAATCACTTTCTAGATTTAAAACAATATGGGACTTCAGACTCAATATTGTTTTAAGTGATTTTTTATCACTCTTTGATTTACTCAGCCAAAGTTTAAGGATTAGGATACTAAAAAAATTTGAAGTTGTGATTCCTATTGTATAGAAGTTTAAATTAATCTCTTACGCATGCTTAAAATTAGGCATAGATTATTATACTACAGCCTTTGTGATCAGATTAATTATGGCTTTATTTCTATAAGTGTTAATCACTGGGCATATTTAATAAGTGTGTTGGGTCACTAACCCATGTGCAGATAGCTAATTAATAAACATTTATGTGACGCAAATTGCAAGATATACTAATTAGGTGTACTTAGTTATAGTTTGATCCTCGACAAACTAACTAATCAATATATTTATGTTGGCCAGTTTCACTTGCCCTCGATTTGTAGATAGCTTGGGCCATGCTTGTACCATTCATGAAGATTTTTCACACGTGTGTGTATACACACGTGTGATAAAATTAAACAGAGGCTAAAATTTCCATGAGAGAAGAATGAATTGCATGCAAATTCCTTTCCCATGCAAAGACTAGCGATGCAATCCTGCCTCTGCTTCTTGAGCCCTGTAATCTGGGATTTTTCACGTTACAATATTCAGCCAATCACATCCCTTATATATACATATATATATATATATATATATATATATATATATATACATCTCCTTCAATGAACCCTTCTCTATATATGTGCTCTCCACATGTGATTACAAGTGGGGATCGAAGATATATATATATATAAATAGAGAAAAGGGCTAGCTTTTTTTTTTCATGCCGCCCACGTGCATTGCTTATATGTTAATTTTAGCTACTTAATTAAATTCTAGCCATCCCTCTTGTTTTGCCAATACAATTAATTAATTAATTAAAAACAATATATATCTTTTTTATGATAAAAAAGTTTATTCAAACATACAAGAG
The DNA here is from genome assembly GCF_029873635.1 of Malania oleifera. Taxonomy (NCBI): domain Eukaryota; kingdom Viridiplantae; phylum Streptophyta; class Magnoliopsida; order Santalales; family Ximeniaceae; genus Malania; species Malania oleifera. The sequence continues at coordinate 33,421,178 of NC_080426.1, read as the reverse complement.
GTATACAAGAACTAACAAAAAATGTAATATATTAATGTCCGTCCAATCTCACATCGTCTCTGTGAGCAATTCTAAGGCCAATATAAGATCATCTTAACTCTCTCTCCTTAACACCTAAGTTTTGAGGATGACATCTCTAACATGGTATCAGAGTTGGGCATTGGGCTGTTTGACTCCTCCGTAGGTTAGACTTCTCCTCGCTGCTTAGCTCCTCCATGGGTTGGATTTCTCCTCGCCTCATTTCCCCTCATGGGCTCGAGGGGGAGTATTAATGTCCGTCTAGTCTCACATTGTCTCTGTGAGCACTTCCAAGGCCAGTATATGATCCTCTTAACTCTCTCTCGTTAACACCTAGGTTTTGAGGATGAGCTCTCTAACATAATACATACATATGAGGAAATGGGAGTATGGATTTCGAATCTTGAATTTAAATTTGGACAAATTTCAATACAATTTTGTATTACATGCAACACCAAATCCAAGATGAGTATGTTTTTTGAAATTTTAATATCAAAAGTAACTCAAAAAGATATAGAGTATACATAGATCATAGATGGAGGCTCAAATTTTCGAGATATTTAGGAATTAAAACTGTGAGAAGCCTAGCAATCTCCATGTGTTGGAAGGAAAAGCAAGAGCATCAAGCGTGCACACGCAGGATGAGTGTAAATATGAGGCCATGGCACTGGGATAAACAAGCATGTGCACAACCACAAAACCCCCACATGCATCGTCGCTCTATTCTTTTTCTAGCAATGAGAAACCAAGTTTTAGCAATCGCAAATGTCGTTGGTTCTTGAAATGTATTTCTCCATGTGAATTAAGTTGGTGCTATATGGAAATTACAGGCATGAAATAATCGTGCGTTAAATATATGGAGCATCTTTGGTGTCCAGTGACTTTTTTAACGATATTTTGCTTATGAAAGATTAAAAAAATTCACATTCCCATGCTTCAAGGGCTTTGCAGCTCCCTCATTAATTCTCACCATCTATGGGAAATCAGACAATGACAAGGGACGCAGTCAATTTCCATCAAGCCATAGCATTTTTCTTTTTCTTATATAGTTTAAAACAATTAATCGGTCACTTTTTAGCCTCAAAATCCAAAATTAACCTTACTCCGAGTTTGAAAGTTTGGATTTTAAATGAAAGTCGTGTAGACTTGTACAAAATACAATATAAATTGTGTTAATTTTATACAAATTTTCAAAAATTCAAATTCAAGACCTGAAATTTGTGTCCCTAAACATGATCATAGTGTCTTCATTTTTAAAGAAGACTTAAGAGGGATCCTTCCTTCACATGAGATCTTTAATTCAAGTCACGCCCCACTATAAGAGAATTTAAAAATTATATATGAAACTATGAACTTCGACAATAACTAAATCACAAATCCAAATTTATGCTCCGGTCATCCCTTCTACATATTTCTCAAAATAAAAGTGTAAAATAGAAGCTGGTTTAGCACTAACTTCATATTCTATAACTTGGCCTAACCTTTGGTTTTGATACCATTTGATACAGTGCTAAATTCAAATTGAACATCCGGATTGGAGAAGGCAGAGAATGTTATCTTTAACTTTAAACCATCTTTAGAGAATGAAAAATATAAAATGAAAGCAAGATCTAATTAATGAAGTAATTAAATAGCATATGCACATGAGAAGTTGTCTTGGCATGGAGTGGGGATATATATTATTTTTGGGGGAGGTGATGGGTTGTATGGCGGGAAATGGCAATCTTGGGAGCATTTCCTGTTTTGGTTGATCAAGCAGTTCGCTTCCCAAATTCATTATGTAGTTTTGACGTCTTTTGTGCGTAGCATGTACGCTGTGGTTTGAAGTGGCAATGGGGCCAACCAGTGGGCATAAAATTAATAATTGAATCCTGGGACCCTTTGGATCAATGGGGTACCCCAGAGGATGGGAAAAGAAGAGTCCTGTGTACTGGGCTCTTACCCCGTTTGGAAAATATTTTTTAAAAAATGGACTATGATGATCAAGTTCTTTCTTTTTTATGTTTAATTATCAGAGAAAAAACAAAAAAGAATATGAATAAACTTGAACTTTATAAATCATTAACATTTGATTTTGTAAAAGTTTTAACCCTATGTGAACAAATTTGTACATGTATATTAGGATTCGTAAAGAGAAAATTCAATATTAAAAATGAATTTCTTTTTTTATTTTCTTTTTTGAGAAAAATTCTTTATCTAAAGATAATCTTAATTTTCAAGTGTTAGAAATTTTAATTTATCGAACAAAGAGAACGAAAGATAAATAGTTAAAAGGGGTAATTTCATTGCAATTTAGTGATAGCAAACAGTGATCAAAGATCTTAATTTAGTTTGTAAATGAAGTTTTCAAATAAAAGAATCATCAAATTCAATCGTAACACTTGTATGTCCGATTTGTTGAATGGCTTAATTTAGTTTGTAAATGAAGTTTTCAAATAAAAGAATCATCAAATTCAATCGTAACACTCGTATGTCCGATATGTTGTTGAATGGGTTAGCTCACCATGTTAAAAGAGACTGCTCAACACTAAGTATGTGTGCATTCGCAATTGGGTGTTGAACTTGTAAACGAAAGGTTTGGGTGCATAACGACCGTAGGAACTGTCATATCAATTTTTATACTGCAAAGAGCATAATTTAGTCGCATTTTGGTAGGTATCAATATGTATATTACTAATGTTGTAATTATTTCAGCAGCAAACCAATCACTAGCCTCGCACCACACTCATAGCAAACAACATCAAATGCATCAAATGATAAAGCATCCGCTATGCAAACTAGTGTCTTCTTGTTACCCACATGGGCCATGTGAATCAATTTTAAATATTGAGTTACCAAACCCTTGACCTCAAATTCTAGGTATAAGTCATTCTCCTACAAGTGGCCACTGTGAATCTTCCATCCAATGATTTAATCATCTGACTTCCCATAATCAATGAGGTCTCCACCTTTCAGCGGCTGCCTCAGTGTCATGTCTTTGGAGAATGTATGTTTTTTTCAATTATGAGGTTTATTATTTGCAAGTCATAGCAAGGAGGCAAACATGATGCATGTTTCAAATAATGTTAGGTCTCGTGCATATAGCAATGAAAAGGCACTCAAAGTTAATAATCACACAAGATTTAGTTACTACAAAGAAAGAATCAAATTTTGCAAGACAAAGTTGTCTATGCAAAATTTGCATCCGCCATAAGAAAACAGCAAGGTAGGCAGAGCCCTTGAAGCAGAACTGCATAAACAACTTAAAGAGGAATCGAGATTCATTGGTGGCCAAAGCCAAGTGTACAAATGGTAACAACAAATTTTTCCATCTATAAAATAATGGTCGGAAGAAGAATTCAATCTGACTCTTCAAAAAATGGTAACTAGATCATGAATACCGTTTACAGAAGAAGTTCTGGAAATTTTTGAAAAGCTCTTTCAATCCAAGGGTCCAAACTCTCATAACCAATTATCAATGACCGTCTTGAGTGATCCCAAGCCAAGAAGAGACTAAAAAGAACTTGTTCCAGATGTGCTAAAAGCCTCAGGAATGGATGGTATGCCTATGATCCATTTTGCAACCTATTAGCACAAGTTGGATGGTTGGGAGGCTTCTCACTCTACCTAATTGCAATTTTGAGATCATGACAAATAAATTGAGACCTCTCTGATAACTTGATTAGCCACTAGCAATCTATTTTTCATCCAAGAGGGAGAGACATTACAACCCTAACCCGAGAAATCGTTCAAAGAAATCAAATATAGGAGGCAACCCTTTGCCTAGCTAATTCTAAGGGTATGATGGGTAATCCTAAGAAAGAAGGAATCAAACAAGATGAAGAGCTCATCCAAAAAGATTGAAAATTCAAGGATCAAAACTACTTTGAATAGCAGTGTCAAGACAATGAAACTCAACTATCAATCATCACGACATTTTCAAAGCATCCAAAGCATTGACAGCATATAGTCCAAACATATTTCAGCAAAAGACCCATCTAAACGCCAGCAGTATCATGTCATCACAGAATGCTCAACTGGTGCTGTTAAATGGAAACCAAAACTTGAACAAAAACCTGTGCTACTAAATTGAAAAAGTAATATCAATATTTTATCAGTTTTCTTCCCCTTACGTCACATTTTATTGTTCAACGTGTTTATCAGACGCTATGCATCACAAAGTAATTACCAACCGGGTATAGTTTGCAGCAGTTAATTACAGTTGCAAATAGTACCCGGGAGAGTAGATAGAAAGACCATGTTTTGATTGGAACTTTGAATATTATACCTGAATACCCAATGGCTTTACATATTATTCACAGCAGAGGGGCATCAAATATCCCCTGCATAAGCCAAATCCCGACAACTACAAAGCAAACTCAGAATAGAAACACGTAAAATTATGCTTTTCTTTTCTTTTTGATATTTTCCATTTGGACAGCATTTTCATTCAAAAATAAACTACTTGGTATCAAAAACTCCAACCAGCAGTTTATCAGGCTTAATCTTCTGTACCATTTTGTTTCCTGATCCACTGTCTAGCTGGTTTTCTTGAATATCGCGCTCTATGCTTTCTAGCGCCTGAGTTCCTATGCTCACTGGTGCCAGCCATATGTGAGGAACCATGCAAATTTGTTTCTGAGCTAACTGTTGGGCCTCTGTGTTGCTGCTCATGATTCTCTCCAGTCAACGTGGTAACAGGTACTGTATTTGACTCTGGAAGAAACATACCTGGCCTTAGGACTTCATTTCTCTTTGGTTCAATCAAGCCACTGTTTTCTTGCTGTAATCTTAATATGGTCTCAAATTTGTGTCTTCTGAAAACCTCAGAATCAGACTGAAGGAGCTTCTCATCATCACTGACTTCATTTCCTGAGGAACTCTAAATAAAAACAACAACAACAAAGCAATTGTTAGTTTCACTTCACAAAACAAGAACAAATTCTGAATTATGAGATATCTAGAACTTAACAAAAGGTATACAACTAAGCAAACTTGGTTTGCATGACAAGCATAAATCACAAAGCTAACCAAAATTATATTTTTCAATTTAGATGCTTTGAGGATGAAGTTTGTGCAGTAGAGGTCAAACAAGCAAACATAAACAAATATGCTAGATCAATAATTAGAGTCATGAGTTTGAAGACCATACCATTTTGGAGGCACAAGTACCAACCAACTCAAGCACATGTTCAATATCCTTGGTTACAAAAACCTTACGACAGACAGGACAGTTCCCCACATTCTCTTCCATAATTCCAGGGACGTCTAAGAAACCAATCAGCCAACAAATTCTTTGTAAGTGTCACTAGAAACCATTAGAGCAAGCAAGAACAGTAAGCACTCTCCATGTCTCTCTCAAACAAACACACAGACCTATATAAATATATATCAATACAATTATGCAAGATCATATGCATGAAGTGTTGCAGGTGCAACACATGTTATTCTATATATGCCTGGAAACATGAGGTAAGCAGTCATTTTTCACTCATTGGAGGGGACAAAAATAAATAAATGAATAAAAAGGGGGTGTGAGTGGGAGTATGTGGCCCACAGTGCAAGGAAATTTCTATGAGATCATTAAAATATTATTTATTCTGTTCACTGTCAACATGGCAGACCAAAGAACATTTTAATTCCAAAACTTTACGTGTTTTCAGTTGAATGAAATACAGTGATTATCAAATCAGAATAAAATCCCTTAGTTTGATGGAATCTATATTCTTATCATGAAGATGTTAGGATTTGGTGTTAGGATACTCCTGCATTTTTTTCTTGCAAAAACCTCTTATTCTCATCTAAACTGATTTTATCATTCTTTTCTTCTTGCCATTTGTTTGCAGTTTATCAGAGGTAAAGGACTTTGGGTGGGGCCTTCTTAATAGAGTTGGCCCAACAATCTGCCGTAAATTATATGACTCTCTCCTGATGTGCATCATGTCAGTAGTGAGGATCATGCTCATCACTTTCTTCATTGCTCTGTGGCATGGTGTTCATGGAACAAACTTCTTGGTTTGTTTGGACTCAGTCGGGTTTGTCCTCATTCTTTAGAGGCGTTTTTGCTGATTGGTTATAGAGCTTTGGGAGGCAAAAGAATCCAAGAATTTGACAAGGGTGTGTGCACAATATTTGCTGCTTTGAGTACTTTAGCCGGAGAGGAATGCCCATATTTTCCTATGGATTTAATTTTTTTTATTTCTTCCTTACTATATTCACTTCTTTCTGACCATTACCACACCTTATCTTGATTTTTTTAATTACTTGTTAATTTACAGATAAAATATTTTCACATAAGAGAGGATGCCATGTAAGTATTTATGGTTTTCTAATTATTTTACGTCATTGATCGAATGATGACGAACCCAAGTTCCAGCGTCTCGAATGATGAAAAACCCTAGTCCCGGCAACCCTTCCTCCCAGCATCAAGTTGCCGAACACTTCTGTCTCATCAACACTAGAACCGAAGCCTTCAGAACAGCCTTTGTCCCACCATTGCGATTCTCACAACTTGTTCTCTTTTGTGACAATGACCCATACACCATCATGACTCTTCTTCTTCGCAGCAGATCAGCTGTAGTCAATGTACCCCTCTGTTCGCGACTTGTTCCCTCTCACAACGACAACTACTGCCCCACTGCAACTCCTTTCCCTCACCGCATATCAGAATAGAAGCTCTCCCTTTCGAAGCAGCCCTATTTTGCTGAAAGCAGGACTTAAGTTCCAGCTTCTGGTAATCTGTTCTAGCGCTTTCTTCTGCTTATTTGAACTCCTTAAGCGTCCAAGGGTTGAGAAAGAAGGAATTGGTATTACCGTACTAATGTTGTATGTTTCAAATTAAAAAAAAAAATATCTGTTTAATAAATATTATATAACAGTCATTGGTTTTAGTTAACTAATATACGTTAAATTTAAAATTTTAGTTTTAACTTTTTGGAATATTAACTACTACTTTAACGGTTTCATATTTATGATGCTAGAAGTTATACTTACCTATATAAATGGTGATCCAGCTTCTTTCCAGGATACGGGTTTTCTTCTTTGAAATAACTTTATCTTCTACTCTTTATTGAGATTTATATTCTATTGAGTAACTAAATGATACCACATCTCCTATAGCTCTAGTATTTGTGAGTGCACACAACCGAGCCAGCTGAGTAATCCTAAAGGTTATGCATGCAGTGACTATATGCATCAAGAAATGTTTCCGTAGATGCAAATTTGGCTTTAAGGACAGTGGTCCTTCCACACCTCAATTTCGGATGAGTATTTATATTTTTATTTAATATTAATTTTATTAGTAAATATTTTCCCTTCTATTATATTTCCAATAGAAGGTACAAGCAAGCATGGGAGACCCATGATGCCAAAATCCATCTCAATAGATAGAAAAGCTATTCTTTTTTTAACAGATTCCGGCTTTGGGAGCCCTTCAAATCTTGAAGAAGGCAGGAAAGAAGACATCTTGCTGTGTTTTGCTTAATAAAGAGGTATGCTGGTTCCAGGAACAGATGTCAGAGTTCTGGGGGCAGAATGCTAAATTCACTTGGATTAAGAAGATGAAATTCCCAGGAGGTTTGCTGATCATCCGTTTTATGTCAAACAAATTCAGAAGAATGATAAGAATTGAGAAATTATTGTACTCAGGGGGGAAGATTTTCCCTGATAATTCCAGACGGCAGGGAAGCCTCAGTTTGGTGGAGTTTTTGCAGATCGTTGAAATGGGATGAAGAATGCTAGAAAAGGAACCACAGAAAATTCCTGGGCATGGCTTGTAGACAGTGCAGTTCAACCGGATATAGAGCAGCGAAAAGGAATGGCCAGGACACTGAAGGGATTACCCAATGAGCTAAGTTATGCTCAGGTCATAAAGAATAAAGCTAAGAATGAGCTGATAAGGAATTATTCCAGCGAATCCTGCCAGACAACTGCAAAAGGTAAGATTCTGATTTTGGAAAGAGAAAATTAGGGGAGAAAGGTGATAGCACTCCACCTAAAATAATTGGTTCGATAGAAGGCTGAAAATTGTGAAAGTGAACAAACAGCTTTACGTCACTCGCTGTGGGCCAGGACGTCTTGTTTTGAAGCCTGTTTTCCCAGCAAGCCCAAAAAATTCTAAGTGGGCTGGATCTGTGGGCCTAGGGTAGGTGGAGAAGGAAAAATCTAGTTCAAGGAAGAATCCAGGAGGTAAACATGATTCTAACTTGCTGAAGGCACCAGCGATTGGCAAGTTGGAACCATGGTCTTAAATTTCCACGAAATTGTCAAAATTTCCAATTTCCGTTACCCTCAAAATCAAAATGGCAGTCGATTTCCGTCTTGCATAATTTCCGTCGAAATCTCAACGAATCATCTGAAATTTATCAAAACTTAGAAATTTTAGTGAAATTTGTCTAAATTTTAACTTTGAAATGAAATTTCGTCGAAATTCAAACGAGAGATTCAAAAGAGAAGTGAAATTTCTCTTTTAATTTATTTTATTTATTTTATTGAAACAAAAGGTTATCACAAGTGCTTTTGAAATTATATCAAAAAATAAACTTGTAGTAATATTTTATTTGACCATTCATGTCTAAATTATTAATATTTGTATAATATATAATATTTAAATGATTTATGAATTTCATTTACATTAACCAAATATGTTTAATGTACATTATCTTATAAACATCTTTGATACACATACTATTTTACAACTTTTTCACCTCATACAAAACATAGATGTATTTAATTTGTAATATATTAGCCTTAAAACTTATATTATTATGTTTGTTAACCATTTCTAAAGTATATTTTATTTAACCATTCACGTCTAAATTATCAATATTTGTATAATAAATAATATTTAAATGATTTATGAATTTCATTTACATTAACCGAATATGTTTAATGTACATTATCTTATAAACATCTTTGATACACATACTATTTTACAACTTTTCCACCTCATACAAAACATAGATGTATTTAATTTGTAATATATTAGTCTTAAAACTTATATTATGTTTGGTAACCATTTCTAAAGTTTCACAAAGAATTTCATGCTTTACTACTAGTTTTCGTTATTTTTTCAAATCAAAATCAAATTTTCCGTCGAAATTTTCGTACTTTTGGAGCTTCGAAATTTGAGTCGAAATCGAAATTTAAGACCTTGGTTGGAACATTGCAGCCATTCGCCTATCATGGGGTATTCTCATATAGCATCGAAAGAAAAAGTAAAACCTGCTGTTGACCTCTCACTTCAAGGAGAAAGAATAGCAGAAAATAATGTAAAATCTTCAGATATAGAGGAAGCAGTTAAAAAACAGAATCCTTCAAAAAGTTGTGGAGAATACAATACAACTTTGTGAGGCCAAACAGAGGTGTATTTTGCAGGGCTTCAATATTGAATTGGAAGACTGGTTAAGAGAATAATTTGCTTATGGAACAGATTGGGGAATTTGAGATGTGTCCATGGGCTCTTCTCAGTTGAAAACTTTGGATAAATCAGAGATTCCTGGTCGCTAGGAAAGGAGCGGTTGCAAAATCATGCAGCAAGAGGGTACCCATCAGGAAACAGAGAATAATATTTATCTATTCAGATCAATCGGAAAGTTATAGTAAAGAAAACAAGGGAAAGAGTTGGCTATGTGTGTCAAGTCGGTAATGATATCACAGCAGTTGAACAAAAATTGCCTTCAACCACCTTCTGAAAACATTCAAGCAGGTATAAATCTCATTAATTACAACTTTGATTATTTGAAAGTTTTAAACGTTGAGGGGCCTGCGCTTTCTAATACTGGCCTTGAGATCATTTTTTCTCCTATAGATAATTCTACTAATCCTTCTTCTGTTGCTGGGGGGGTTCTTTTGGGAATGGTGATCTTCCTTTGGAGTACCCTGGCTTGTCTAGAATTAGCAAAGGTGTTCTACCTATTCCTACCCAACCCATTCTTTCTTTGGGAAATTTATGCTTTAACAAGGACTCTAATAGGAGGAAGGGTTCTGGGTTTAGTTGTGAGGGTGGTGGGAGAGACAATATAGACCCACTTAAACTCCTCGAGGATCTAGGATTGGAGCTTTTAGATCATGCTGGGAAAACGGTGAAGGTGGGCCTCAGTCCTAGGATTTATGAAAGAAGGAAAAAGAAGGTTTAGAAAGAGCTTAAAAATCTGATTTCTTCTATTAATTACAAGTGCATTATTTGAAAGTTTTAAACGTTGAGGGGCCTGTGCTTTCTAATACTAGCCCTGAGATCATTTTTTCTCCTATAGATAATTCTACTAATCCTTCTTCTGTTGCTGGGGGGATTCTTTTGGGAATGGTGATCTTCCTTTGGAGTACCCTGGCTTGTCTAGAATTAGCAAAGGTGTTCTACCTATTCCTACCCAGCCCATTCTTTCTTTGGGAAATTTATGCCTTAACGAGGACTCTAATAGGAGGAAGGGTTCTGGGTTTAGTTGTGAGGGTGGTGAGAGAGACAATATAGACCCGCTTAAACTCCTCAAGGATCTAGGATTGGAGCTTTTAGATCATGCTGGGAAAATGGTGAAGGTGGGCCTCAGTCCTAGGATTTATGAAAGAAGGAAAAAGAGGGTTTAGAAAGAGCTTAAAAATCTGGTTTCTTCTATTAATTATGAGTTCAGTGAAGGGGTTGGCAAGGGGGGTAAGCAAGTTAAACTATGTAGCTTGTTAGTTGGAATGTAAAAGGTCTAGGGATATTTAGGAAGAGGAGTTTGATAAAGAAAGTCCTGAACAAATACTCTGCAGATATTGTCCTTCTCCAAGAGACTATAAATTGGAAGAGGTTGATGGTAGGGTTGTTTGGAGTTTATGGGGGCACCGTGGTATGGAGTGGGAGTTCTTACCCTTGCATCGTGCTTCTGGTGGCTTCCTAGTCATGTGGAATTCTCAAAATATTTCCAAGTTGGACACTGTCCGGTTTTTTCTCCCTATCCGTGTTATTAAAAGCACGAGGGAGGGGTCAATGGTGGGTTTCGTCTGTGTATGGGCCTACTAGACCAACTATTAGGAGTTCTTTTTGGGAGGAGTTGTATTATGTTTTTGGATTCTGCTCACCTAGGTGGATCGTGGGAGGTGATTTTAATATAATGAGATTCCCCAGTGAGAAGAAAGCGGGTGGTAGAATAACAGCTAGTATGCAGAATTTTGATTTGCTTATCAGGGATTGTGGTTTAACTATTTAAGAGATATTACCTTGGGGAACGCTCCGTTTACTTGGTCTGTAGGAAGGGGCTAGAGCAGTGGCTAGTAAACTTGATAGGTTTTTGTTTTGAAATGAATGGGAGGATGAATTTCCAAACCTTTCTCATTGTGTTCTTCCTAGGACTACATCTGACCATTTTCCAATCCTGTTGGAATCTAGTAAGGTGTCCTGAGGTCCTGTGCCTTTTAGATTTGAGATATGTGGCTGGATTATGCTACCTTCAAGCCTTTGGTTAGGGACTCTTGGGGAGAGGATTTGGAAAGGGGTTGGGGTGGTTTCCGTTTCATGAGAAAATTGAAACGCCTGAAGTAAAAGTAAAAATTTGACATTAGATTTTCTATCTTAAGCGAGTTAACTTCAATGGACAGGAAGGAACAGGATTGTAACCTTATAGATAATGAGGAGATTAGGGGAGTTCCCCTGAAAAACGAACTAAAAGAGGTGATATTTCAAGAAATGAGGAGTTGAAGACAAAAGACCAAATTCAAATGGGTTAAGGAAGGTGACTGCAATCTTCTTTCTTTCATAGGACTAGCTAATGGGAAAAGAAGTAAGAATTTGATTAGGGAGTTAGATGTGGGGGGCGAGATAGTTTCTAATAATCAAGGTCTTATTGCTTCTGTTATCACCAATTTGTTTCAGAACTTGTATTCGGAGGAGGACCATTGTAGGCAGATGATAGAGGGATTAGATTGGAATCCTATTTCTGCTGATCAAATGTGTTGGTCAGAGAGACCTTTATATTAGAAGGAAGTCAGAAGGGAGGTTTTTTGGAATGGACAAGGATAAGGCTCCAGGCCGGATGGTTTTAATATTTGCTTTCTTTCAAGATTGTTGGGATACAGTAAAGGAGGACTTGTTGAAAGTTTTTACCGAGTTCTTTGACAACAGAGTCCTTAGCAACAGTATTAATTCCCACTTCATTGCCTTGGTTCCAAAGAAACCTAATTCTATTAAAGTGGAGGATTTTAGACCTATTAGTCTTGTTTCTAGTGTGTATAAGATTAGGGTAAAATCCAACAACACCCCCTAAGTTTTCTAAAAATGACACTCCACCCCCTATGTTTTTAAAAACTACCAAAAAAACCCTAGGTTTAAATTTAGTGATAAGATAAACCTTCCGCTACTTGACCATTAGTCAACCGTTAAGTATATATGAAAGAAATGAATAAAATGATAATTTTGTCATTTTTTAATTCACTTGTGATTATATAGCTTAAAAAATTGACCTTAATTTAACAAATAAGGTTAAAAAAATTATTCAGTTAAGTATAATATGTTTTGAAAATTGAACTCGTAAATAAATTGGACCCCAAGTTTTCAAGTTAACCAGCCCGATTGGTTCGAGTCAACCAGTTGACATTAGTATAAGAATAATCAAATTATTATTTTAAAAAATTAAACATATATGTAAAATAAATTATTTAATAATTTATAAAAAATACTTAAATAATTTTATTGTTCCAAAAATTGTTATATACAATTTACATGCAAATTAAATAACTAAATGTACCTTTAAAATTAAAATATAGTTTAAAATTCAACTCGTTTCCTGAGTCTAGTTGAATCCATATTTAATAACATAGCAAACTGGTTAAAATTTAAAAATATTGGTGAAATGGTTAGATCAACGGTTAACCAATTAATATAAATTTAAATGTTCTTTATCTAGTTAGCACTCATATTTTATACAAAGAACAACTAACATTCAACTTTTTAATTTTAATTTATAAAGTTCAAATTTTGAAATTTTAGTTTATGTTTTTTTAGCATTGTGGTTGATACGTTACTTGAATTTAAAAATCTTTGTTTTAAGATGTGTTTAGTCATTATTTTTTTATGAAATTACATCTAAGAAGCATTTTGTAATATTATAATTACTAGGCATTTTTATGATTTATTAGTATTTTTTTTTTTAAAAAAAATTAAAATAATAATAAAATTATTTTATCAAACTTATGTCAATTGATTGATCCAAAATGATCGGACCGCCAAACTATTCAATTTGAGAATCAGGTAGGTTTCCAATTTGTTTATTCAGTTTTCAAGACATTATACTAACCAATTTTTTTAATTTAATTTATTTAATTCGATATCATTTTATTTTATTTTTTATATATTTTTAAACAATTACCTAGATCAAGGGAATAAACCGGGTCAGTATAAAAGGGAGAGGGTTAATAAGTTAGTACAAGAAACTAAAATAAGATTAGCAACTTGGGATATAGAAACTTTTACGGGAATAAGTATGGGAATAGTGGAAATAATGTTTCGAGGGAAAATTAATGTAGTTTACCTTTAAGAGAAGAAATGGATAGGAGAGAAAGGTAGAGAAATTGAAAAATCAGGATTCAAATTTTGATACACTGGCAAAGAGAAACATAAAAACAAAGTGGATATTATTGAAGATAGAGACCTAAAAGATAATGTAGTAGATGTTAAAAGAATAAGGGATAGGATCATTACAATCAAATTAGTTTTGGGCTTCAGAGATAATGAACGTCATTAGTGCATATGCTCCCCAAATAGGCTTAGAAGAAAATTTGAAAAGACAATTTTGGGAAGATTAGTACAGTATTTTACAAGGGATTCCAACGTATGAAAAGACATTCATAGGAACTCATTTGAAGGTTCACATTGGAAAGGATAATATGGTATGAGAGAATAAATGGAGGCCGTGGATATGGAGATAAAAATGAGTCCGATGACACAATATTAGATTTTGTCATGTCATATGATTTGGTTATATCGAATACTTGCTTTATGAAAATAGAACACTCAATAACTTTCAAAAGTGGGTACAATAAGAGCCAAATAAATTTCTTTTTAACTAGGAACAGGAACCGTCTATCTTGTAAGAATTGTAAAGTTATACTAGGTGAAAGTTTGGCTACACAACATAGTGTTATAGCATTAGATATACATATTAAAGAATGGAAGAGGAGGAGTAGCATAAATCAATACAATAGGACTAGATGGTGGAACTTGAAGGGTAATACTACAGTAAAATTTAAAGATAAAATGAGCAAAGAGTGTGATTGGACAATAGGGGATAAGGTTGATGCAAATACTTTTTGGAATAAAATGGCAAATTCTATCGTAAGGTTAGCAAAATAGATTTTAGGCGAGTCCAAAGGAAGATATTTGGATGGTAAAGAAAGTTGGTGGTGGGATCAAGAAGTCTAAAAAGTTGTTAAGACAAAAAGAAATTAACATAAGACATGGCAAAATTGTAGAAATTTAGAAAATTTTGAAAAATATAAAGAGAAAAAAAATGCAAAAAAGACTATCAATGAAGCTAAACATAGAGCTTATGATACTTTCTATACTAAGCTAGATACAAAAGAAGGAGAAAAAGAAATTTATAGACTTGCTAAAGCTAGAGATGGAAAATGCAAAGATTTAGGTTTTGTAAAATGTATAAAGGACGAGAATGATAATGTCCTAATTAGAGAAGAAGACATAAAAGAAAGATGGCAGAGATACTTGGATAAGTTGTTCAATGAAAACCAAAATGAAAGATTGAGCTTGGAAGTGACAAATGAAGAGAAGATTAAAAATAGGAAATTTATTCGTAAAATTAGAGTCCTTGAAGTTAAGATGGCATTAAACAAGATGAAAAGTGAGAAATCTATAAGACCAGATAAAATACCAATAGATGTTTGGAAATTGTTTAACGAATAAAGGAATTATTTGGCTAACTAATCTATTTAATAATAATATAAAAGCCAAGAAAATGTCAGAAGAATGGAGGAAGAGTATGTTAGTACCTCTGTATAAAAACAAATGCGACATTCAAAATTGTAATAACTACCGTGGAATTAAGATTATGAGTCATACGATGAAATTATGGGAAAGGTTTATTGAACATAGAATAAGATTAGAAACAAAGATTTCAGAAAATCAATTTGATTTTATGCCTAGGAGATCAACAATAGAAGTTATTTATCTTTTAAGAAGTTTAATGGAAAAGTTTATGGAAAAAAAGGACTTGCATACGGTTTTTATTGATATAGAGAAAGCTTATAATAGAGTACCTAGGCAAGTGCTTTGGTGGGTATTAGAAAAGAATGGAGTTTGCAGCAGATATACAAAGGTCATTAAGGATATGAATGATAGAGTATTGACTAGCGTTAGGACTGTAGGAGGGGAGTCTAGAGAGTTCCCAATCTCAATAGGTGTTCATCAAGGTTCTACTTTGAGTCTTTATCTTTTTACTTTAGTAATTGATGAAATTACTAGGAATATCCAAGATGAGATCCCTTGGTGTATGTTGTTTGCAGATGATATCATGTTGATTGATTGATGATAGTAGGAGCAGAGTGGAATCTAAGCTAAAACTTTGGAAAGCAGCAATAGAGTCTAAAGGGTTTAGGATAAGTAGTAATAAGACTGAATATATGAAATATAATTTCAGTAATGTAAGAAATAGCAACAAAAAGAAGTTAAAACTGGATAATTAAGAGATTAATAGCACTGATAGATTTAGATATCTTGAATCTATTATGCAAGGTGAAGGGGAAATTGAAAAAGATGTAGTACATAGAATTAAGACAAGTTGGGTAAAGTGGAGGAGTGTGTCGAGTGTTTTGTGTGAATTGTGATCGTAGAATACTCTTAAAATTAAAAGGAAATTTTTATAAGATGACTATAAGGCAGGCTACACTATATGGTTCAGAATGTTGGGAAACTAAGGAACAACATATACAAAGAATGAAAGTTGCTGAGATGTGTATGCCAAGGTGGATGGGCGGTTTAACATTAAAAAATAAAGTAAGAAATAAACATATACGCAAAAATTTAGCCATAGCACTTATTGAAAACAAGATAAGGGAAGGGCAACTTAGATGGCTTAGGCATTTAAAACGCAGGCCTTGTAGAGCACCAGTGAGAAGGAGTGAGTTAGTTATGGTTTCTAACATGAAAATGGATAGAGGTAGGCCTAAAATTCCTTGGAATGAGGTAGGAGTAAGGATTTAATAACCCTTAATCTAATAGAGGGAAAATGCTCTAGATCAGATGAATTGGCGAAAAATGATTCAGGTAGCCGACCTCACCTAGTGGGACTTAAGGCTTTCTGTTGTTGTTGTTTGTTGTTGTATATATTTTTTAAAAATTATAAAATAATAATAAAATTATTTTGTCATTTTATGTCAATTGATTGATCAAAAGCAATTGGACCGGTAGGTCATTCAATTTAAGAATAGATTAAGTTTTCAATTTATTTATTTAGTTTTCAAGGCATTAAATTGACCAATTTTTTCAATTTAATTAATTTAAGTCAATATCACTTTAAAATATTATTTTATTAAGAGTAAAAATTCATTTTTTTTTTTACATATACTTAACGATTGACTAACGGCCAACTAGCAGAAGGTTTGTATTGTCAATACATTTAAATCTCAAGGGCTTTTTAGTAGTTTTCAAAAACACAAGGAGTGGAGTGTCATATTTGAAAAACTCAGAGGGTGTTGTTGGATTTTACCCATAATAAAATTTTAGCTAATAAGTTGAGTGCGGTGCTTAATGATACCAACTCTAGTGCTCAAAGCGCGCTTGTTGGGGGAAGGCAGATTATGGATGCTATTTTATATGCCAATGAGGTGGTGGAGGATATTCGTAGGAATAAGACGAGAGGGTTTGTCTTTAAACTATATTTTGAGAAAGCTTACAATAGAGTAAGTTGGAGTTTTTTGGATAAGGTTTTTACGAGAAAGGGTTTCTGTGTGCATTGGCATCATTGGATCAGGGATTGTTTGTCTAATGTGTGGTTTTCAGTAATTGTGAATGGTAAGCCTAAATCTAGGTTTGATGCTTCGAGGGGCTTAAGACAAGGAAACCCTTTATCCCCTTTTCTGTTTGTCCTTGTAGCATATGTTTTGAGTAGGATGGTGGATAGGGCGGAGGAAAGGGATTGGGTTAGAGGCCTAGAAGTGGGAAGAGAAGCGGTGGTGGTCTCGCATCTCCAGTTCACTGATGATACCATTTTCTTTGTAGATGGTCATAGTTTCTCTTTTAGGTGTATTTTGGGTATTCTTGACATTTTCGAGAGGGTGTCTGGGCTCAAAATCAATATGGGGAAGAGTGGTTTGGCGGCTATGAATGTGCCAGTCAAGCATGTCAGGGAGCAGGCTAACGAAGTGGGGTGTGGTATTTTGATTGTACTTTGACATACTTAGGTGTCCCTTTGGGGGGTAACTTAGAGCTACAGATTTTTGGAACTCGGTAGTGGAAAGGGTGACGAAGAGATTAGATGGTTGGAAGGGAGTCCTCTTTTCTCTTAGGGGTAGAATTACTCTGATTCAAACTTGTCTTGCTAGCATCCTATTATATTTTTTGTCTGTCTTCAAGATTCTGGTGGGGATTGCTAGCAAGCTCGATATGAGAGAGTTTTTGTGGTCCGGCAGGGGGATTCATTGGGACCATTTAGTGAGTTGGAAACTTGGAATAATATAAATCTAAAAAAGGGGGATTTGGTTCTTGGCAAGTTGGTGTCTAAAAACACTGCTCTTCTAGCTAAATGGCTATGGCATTTCCCTCTAGAAGAATTGTCCCTCTGGCATAAAGTAATAAGTTTGGGTTGGATGAGAATGGATGGGATACCAATGCTAATTTAAGATGCACTCTAGGGAGTCCGCGGAGATCCATTTCTCATATATATCCTTCTTTCATCCCTCACACTAAACTTGAGGTGGGGAGGGGTTCTCA
Source organism: Malania oleifera (assembly GCF_029873635.1). NCBI lineage: Eukaryota > Viridiplantae > Streptophyta > Magnoliopsida > Santalales > Ximeniaceae > Malania > Malania oleifera. Next base: position 33,403,267 of record NC_080426.1, on the reverse strand, counting down.
TATTCATTTTCGAAAAGACCTTTGGCTAGGAAATGCACCATTTTCTACTTCTTTCCCTCATCTAATTCATCTTAGTTATGAACAAAATAAAGCCATTTCTTTCTTTGTTGGCGAATTGAGTAGTGCTTTGGTTCTTGGAATCTTTATTTTAGGAGAGCTCTGAACGATAAGGAGATGGTGGAATTGTCATCTTTGTTATTTTCATTGAGCGACAATAATCTATCTTCGGGGAGGGATGTTCTTTCTTGGTCTTTTGACCAATCAGGTGTGTTTTCTTGCAAATCCTTTTTTGAATTTTTGACTTGTTCCAACTCTTCTTTCTTGCTATACTCCACTACTTGGAAGGCTAAGGCACCCCCTAAAATAAAGGTTTACACCTGTTTGGTTGTGCTTAATAAGATAAATACCAATAACTTGTTGCAAATTAGGAGACTTATGAAGGCTCTCTCTTTCGATGTATGTGTGCTTTGTTACAAGAACTCTGAGACAACTCCTCACCTTCTTTTGCAATGTGAATTTGCTTGGATATTTGGAATATGCTTTTTGGCGTTATGGGAGAAAGCTAGTTTTGTCCTCCTTGTTAGAAGACCTTTTAGATATATCCTTTGCAAGTTTTAGCAAAAGAAAGGACGAGGCAACTTTATGGAAGTGTGGCTTTTTCTCAATATTATGGGGTTTATGTGTGGAACATAATTCTCGAATATTTTCTGCACAAAAATTAAATAGATGTTGGTTTGGGAAAAAATAAAACAATTGGCCTCTTTGTGGTGTGTCGGGTATAGATTTTTTAAAGAGGCAAGTTTTCAGGAACTGCAAAGAGATTGGAGGAACACATTGACAGGATGATTTTTTCTTGGGCATTTCTTATGTTTGATGTTGTTTGTTTAGTATCAGAGAGTTTCATTTTGTCCCAAGAGAATTCTCATTCTCCCTCTTGTAAATTCTCTTTCCACTAATGATATCTTCTTTTGTTATCAAATATATATATATATATATATACATATTCACTTCTTTCTTTTTTTATTTCTCCCTTTGATTGTCTTTAGGATTTCAAAGAAGAGCCTAGGTGCAACAATAAAGTTGTTACCATGTGACTTGGAGGTCACAGGTTTGAGGCATGGAAACAGCCTCTTGTAAAAATGCAAGGCAAGGTTGCTTACAAAAGATCCATCATGGTCCACCCCTTCCCCGAACCACGCATATGTGGGAGCTTTGTGCACTAGGCTGCCCTTTTTCTATTGTCATGAGGATTTCGATTCCTCTGCGTATTCTTTAATAATTTTATTTTTCTTTAAAAAAAAAAACAAAAACAAAAACACATGCTTAAAAATTAGAAAATATTCTGAGCAAATGATGCATTATCCCTTTCAGAAAGAGAAATAAATATAACTACTAAAAGACATTACTTCAGAAAACAAAGAAATTGTTTCACGAACCAATAGGCAAAAACATTTCTCTATTACTGACAGTGTGGTGTCCAAAACTTACTGAATAACTAAAATCAAACCAAAATGAAAAACTGGTGCTTTTTCTTTTAGTTCAGTTCTAATTTCAAGTAAAACTAAACTGAAAAACCAAAACCAAGTTCAGCCCTACGCCCCTACCTACACATAAAAGTAGATGGCAAGGAAACAATGGTGCAGGTACTAGTTCTGATGAAATCAGGATTGACATCAGAGATGAACAGACTTTGTCATACTGATAATTAGTGCGCTGGTCACTGCTGTGCAGGTGGCTGTATCAACAACAGCAACAAAGGTGGAGATTGCATGCCTACAGTGACATGGAACTGTCAAGAAGGGGTAATAGCAAGAGGCGCTAAGTGGAAAAAATGGAAGTAGCAGCATTGCCAAGGGAAGGCAAAGCCACCAGTGAGCATATGGGTGGAAAAGCCATCGATGTGGAGGCTGTGATGAATGAAGCGATGGTGGTTGCATCACCATTGACAAGTTGAACTTTTGGATAGTGAGCAAAAGATAGGTTTTCCTCTTCATTACAAGTAATGTCCATTCCACATAACTGACAATTTTTTCCAGATCATGCTAAAAAGAGAATTAGTGGTGGGCCAAGATTTCCAAAAAATCTGTGAAGGGAAAAAAAAATAAGTTGATTTAAAGCATCACAAAAATGTATATACGTTTGAAAAAATATAGAGGCAACAAAAGATGCAAAAAAAGGCCATTAGAGAACCTAAACATGGAGGCATATATTAATTTACATACTAGACTAGAGACAGAAGAAGGGGAAAGAGACATCTAAACTTGCTATAGAGCTAGAGAAAGAAAGAGCAAAGACATAGGCAATATAAAACAAATTCATAAAAAATGAGCATGACACAATGCCTTGGTTAAAGAAGAAAATATAAAAGAAAGATGGCGAAGTTACTTTAATAAACTATTTATTGGAAACCAAGTAGGTTTAAACTTGAAATTGACAAGCAAAAACTTGAGATTTATTCGCAAAATTAGGGTTGATGAAGTTAAATTTGCATTTTAAAAAAATGAAAAATCGGAAAGCTGTAGGACCGGATCACAATCCAATTGATTGGAAATGCATGGGCAATAACAAAATTATTTGGTTAACTAATTTTAATACAATAATAAGAACAAAGAAAATACTAGATGAAAAATGGAGGAAAAGCATTTTAATACATATATATGAAAATTAAGAAGATATTCAAAATTGTAATAACTAGCATAGAATTAAACTTATGAGTCATACAATGAAACTATGAGAAGGGTTTTTCAACAAAGGCTTAAGTTTGGAACAAGGTTTCCAGAAAATCAGTTTGGTTTGATTGTCGAGAAATCGACTAGAGAAGCTATGTATCTTTTAAGAAGATTAGTGGAAAAGTTCAGGAAAAAGAAAGGGATTTGCACATGGTTTTAATTGACTTAGAGATAAGACTATGATAAGGCACCTAGGGAAGTTCTATCATAGGTTCTAAAGCCCGGGGGGGTGTGGGTGGGAAGAGAGAGAGAGATGAGTATGTAATAGGTATATCAATGTCATTAAGGATATGTAGCATAGCGTAATGACTAGCATAGGTGGAGAGTCTAGCGAATTTTCAATCACAAGTGTACAACTGTACATCAAGAATCTGATTAAGCCCTTATCTTTTTGCATTAGTGGTGGATGAACTTACTAGGATTATCCAAAATGAGGTTATATTGTAAGTTGCTCGCAGATTGTCTAGATTCATGAAACCAGGGGTAAAGTAGATTCTAGTTATAATTACAAAGAAAAGCTTTAAAATCTATAAGTTTCAAAATAAGTAGAAATAAGACAAAATATATAAATGTAATTTCAATCATGTATGAGGATTATTGGAGAAAAAATCAAATGGACAAGAAAATATAAGCATCTAATACATTTAGATATAATGGATCTATTATGAATCAAGAAGATATAATACAAACTTACAAAGAATTAAAGCAGGTTGGGTAAGATGGAGAAGTGTTTTGGGCGTGTTGTATGATCATAGAATATCCCTAAAATTAAACTGAAAGCTTTATAAGACAGTTAGAAGGCCAGCTATGCTATGAGAGTGCTATATGAGCGGTATAATGTTAAAGGCGTGTGATAAGGTAGGCACAGCACATAGAGAATATAAAGGAATGAGGGCCGAGATGGTTTGCAGCACTTGCAACATGGGCCAAATATTTCGTCACAAAGGAATGAGCTAGTTATTGTTAATGGCATTAAAAGCGGTAGAGGTGTAAATGACTTGGAATGAGAAAGTGAGAAAAGATTTAATAGTCCCCAAATTGTCAAAGGATATTGTCCAAGATAGTGCAAATTGGTAGAAAATGATTCATGTAAATGGTTTTACTAGCGATAGCAGGTCGCATAAAGTAACGGTAACAGATATAGTGGGAAGCGTAACAGGCATGGTGGGAAGCACTAGTAACAAATGTTACATAATGGGAAACAAGTGTGATGGTTGTGACTTTTTTTCAAGTGCACATAATCTTATTTGTATTGGTATATTTGTGTGTTTTAAACTCTTTTAACTCTTCTTAAAAAGAGTGTTTGAATATTTTAGTTCAACTTACTAACATTGTTTAGTAAGGGCACAAATTTCAAATTTATTTTAAACTTCTATTGAAAGAAAAACTATCTACCTATACACACACACACACATATATATAAATATGCATATATACATATATATTTACTTTTTCATCATTCAAATGTTTGACAAATTAATTAATAGAACAAAATTCATTATACACTCCACTAATCTATAACACACATAAGATATACAAATAAATGAAATAAGACAATAAATTAACAAATTCTATAATTTTATTTGTTAAAGCAATGAAAATATAACAAATTTATACCGACAAGTTATGTTTTATAACCTAAGCTTTAAAACTCGTTTAAGGGTTAGGTGTTTGATAAGTCCTCAGTTTACACTGCATGCTGCCTCCATCCATCACAACTGTAATCTGCTAGTGAGATCTTCTCCTCTTGGTCTGTTTTCCCTTCTTGATTCCTCCTGTTGCACTCAAATATCTCATGATCTAAACTCTCTCTTGTATTTCCTCTCACTATATGTGGATCTAGAAGATGATTTGTGGACAGGGTTTCTAGGCTAGTATATTAGGTTTTTGATTTTTATTTATAGGCTTAACTTCTGCATTAAACTTTTCATTTGAATCTACATTATCTTTCAAAAATAATTTTGGCACAAGTCATGATTTTACCCTTGCTTTGTAACACACATCAAACTTACATGCTTTATTTTTTCAATTTCATTGGCATGCATCCATTTTAATATTCAACTGGGGAGGTCTGTATAAGAAAGGTGCTAAGTTTAGGTCTCTGATGTTTGATGTGTGTGTGTGTGTGTGGAATCTAGATCTAGCACCAAGGTGTTTGTTCGATATTTGTGAAGTAGGCGCAGTTTAAGGAACAAGTAAATTACTTAAGCTATGTTTGAGGGATTCCCACTTTTCATACATTAAATTTGAAAATTGACGGCATCAACCACTTACTGACTTTCAAAAGGATAACATGCATTGATTATATTGAAATTCAAAACAACTTGCCAAACAAACATCCTATTCTCAAGAATATTATAATTTCTAGATAAAAAAATAAAAAAAGACGTACCCAGTGCACAAGGGTCCCACTTTGAGTGGGATCTAGGAGAGGTGGATGTCGGCAAGCCTTACCCCCATTTTTGGAGAGGCCGCTCCCAAGTCTCGAACCCGAGACCACCCATACCGAGGCAGAGGCACTTGCCATCGCACCAAGGCACGACCTCTAATTTCTAGATAAACATATGCACTTTAACAACATCCTATTTTCAAGAACTTATACTCATTCTGATTTCAAGTCAACACTTTTGGTATTTCCAATTCATGCACTAATCTTTTCTCCACCCCAAATTTTTGAAAACAGAAGTATATGCCTACATGCTTTTATAATTTTCAATACAAAGCTAGCAAATATTTACAAAATTTTCTCAATCAAAAACCATTAGATACATGCACTTTGCCTGTGTAGCATTAAATCTCTAACCACAGCGAGTCCCAAGACTGAAAAAAGGGAATAGGGTTGTGTTAGGTAGTTGATAGCCAAGGTGAAACTTGAAAGATCTATATAGCATGAATCTTTACCAAATATTCACTAAGGCGTCCCCTACAAGACACATGTTGCACTTATACCAGCACAAGAGTAGCAAAAATGGACAAGGGTCGACTAGGCTGAGCATTCAAAACAAGAGGGTAAAGTACAGAAAACTAGGATTAGAACCGCAACTTGAAATATAGGGGCACTTACAAGAAAAAGCATGGAGATAGTGGACACAATGATCAAAAGAAAAATTAACGCTATATGCCTTCAAGAGACTAAGTAGTGGAGAAATCTAGAGAAATTAAAAATTCAGGATTTAAATACGCTGGAAAGGGAAAACATAAAAACGGGGTAGGATTCATTTAAATAAATGCCTAAAAAATAATGCAGTATAATTTTAAAATAATAAGGATAGGATTATAAAAATATAGTTCTAGGCTTAGAAATAATAAATGTCATTAGTGTGTATGCACCCCAAGTAGGAATAGCAAAAAATGTTAAAAGACAATTCTGGGAGAATATGGATAGAGTTATACAAGGGAGACCAAGGTATGAAAAAAGTAAAAAACATTCATAGGAGCTGATTTGAATGGACACATTGGAAGGGACAATAAAGGCAATGAAGGAATAAATGGAGGCCTTGGATATGGAGAGAAAAATGAGTTTGGTGATATGATTATAGATTTGTCATGTCTTATGATTTGGTTACATTGAATATCTACTTAAGAAAAGAGAAGAACACTTAATAACCTTCAAGAAAAGAGAAGAACACTTAATAACCTTCAAGAGTGGACAAAATAAAATTCGATTAGATTTTTTCTTAACTAGGAGGGGGGATCTTTTATCATGTAAAGAGTGTGAAGTTATCCCAGGTGAAAGTTCAATCACACAACATATAGTTCTCGTAATAGATACAAATACATTAGAAAATGGAAGAGAAAGAACAAAATAACAAGAGACTAGGTGGTGGAGCTTGAATGGAGAAAATATAGTAAAATTTAAGGATAAAAATAATCAAAGAGGGTGATTGGACAATAAGGGGCAAGGGAGATGCTAACACTTTATGGAATAGGATGGCCAGCTCTACTAAAAAGACAGCAAAAGAGATCTTAGGTGAATTCAAAGGACAATTCTCTTTCTCAGGCAGTAGAGAAAGTTGGCGGTGGAATCACGATGTCCAAAAAGTTGTAAAGACAAAAAGAATTTGGTATAGAACATAGCAAATTTGCAGAAACATAAAGACCTTTGAAGTATAAAGAGGCAAGAAAATATGCAAAAAAGTTCATTAGTAAAGCTAAACATGGAATTTATGATAACTTATACACTAGGCTAAACACAAAGAAAGGGGAAAGAGAAGTACATAAACTGGCTAGAACTAGAGAAAGAATGAGCAGCAATTTAGGCAATGTTAAATTTATAAAGGATGAGAACGATAATGCCTTGGTTAAAGAAGAGGACATAAAAGAAGGTAGCAAAGATACTTTAATAAGTTGTTTAATGAAAACCAAATTGAAAGCTTGAACTTAGAAGTGACAAATGAGGAAAAAACTAAAAATGAGATTATTCGCAAAATTAGAGTAAATGAAGCAAAGATGGATTTAAAAAAATGAAAAGTGGGAAATCTATAGGACCAAATAGCGTCCCAGTTGAAGTTTGGAAATGTTTAAGGGATATTGGAAGTATATGGTTAACAAATCTATTCAACACTATTATAAAAACCAAGGAAATGTCAGAGGATTGGAGGAAAAACATGTTAATACCTATATATAAAAATAAAGGTGATATTCAAAATTGTAATAACCATCGTAGAATCAAACTTATGAGTCATATGATGAAATTATGGGAAAGGGTAATGAACAAAGAATAAGATTAGAAGCGAGGGTATCAAAGAATCACTTCGGTTTTATGCTTGGGAGATCGACAATAAAAGCTACTCATATTTTAAGATGGTTAATGGAAAAATTTAAGGAAAAACAAAGGGGGCTTGCATATGGTTCTTGTTAACCTAGAGAAAACATATGATTGAGTACCAAAAAAAGTTATTTGGTGGGTTTTAGAAAGAAAAGGAGTAAACACTAGATATATTGACGTCATTAAGGGTATATATGATAGATTAACGACCAGCGTTAGGACTACATGAGGAGAGTCTAGAGAATTTCCAATCATAATAAATATACACCAAGGTTCTACTTTGAGCTCGTATCTTTTCGCTTTAATGATCGATGAACTCGCTAAGAATATCCAAAATGAGATCCCATGGTGCACGTTGTTTGTAGATGATATTATTTTGATTGAGGAAAGTAAGCATAGAGTAGAATATAAGTTAGAACTATGGAAAACAACTTTAGAGTATAGAGGCTTTAGGATAAGTAGAAATGAAACAAAATATACGAAAAGTAACTTCAGCCATGTAAGGTGGAATATTGGAGATAAGATTAAACTTGATAAAATTAATAGCACTAGTAGATTTCCAAACTTTGAATCTATCATGCAAGCGAAAGGAGATATTGAAAGAGGATCTAATTCTAGAAGTGGAGAAAAATTGAAATAGTATTTCCTATAATTTTAAAATAAGGTACAATCTGAATGTATTATAGACTACAAGGATAATCTAAAAGGAAAGAATAACAAAAGGAAAGAATGACAATTGCTAACAAATCTCCTAGAATATCTCCTAAGAATATATCCTAGAATATCTCCTAAGAATATTTAGATAATTACAGAAATTTCTCCTATAATCAAGGACAGTTAACTGGATAAATTTGGAAACTTTCCAACACTCCCCCTCAAGCTGGTTTGAAGATGTCTTCCATAGCCAGCTTGCTGATCAAATTTTCAAATTGCTTCTTTGGTAGTCCTTTTGTAAGTATATCTGCTACTTGTTCAATAGTAGAGATATAGGGTAAACAAATCAGTCCACTTTCCAGCTTCTCCATTATAAAATGCTTGTCGACCTCAACATGTTTTGTTCTATCTAGAAGCACTGGATTGTGAGCAATGGCTATGGTAGATTTGTTATCGCAATACAGTCTCAAAGATAGTGGATTTGTGACTTTCAATTCTTCCAATAATTTTTTAATCCACAACACTTCACAAATTCCATGAGCAACTGCTCTAAATTCTGCCCCTGCACAACTCCTAGCTACCACATTTTGTTTTTCGCTTCGCCACGTAGCCAAATTTCCACCAACAAAGGCACAATAACTAGAAGTTGATCTTCTATCACTTATACTCCCAGCCCAATCTGTATCAGTGTATACCTCAACTTGTAGATTTCTATGGTCTTCAAACAATAGATCTTTTCCTGAAGTTCCCTTTAAATATCTCAGGATTCTATAAACTGCATCAAAGTGGTCAAGCACTAGTGAGTGCATGAATTGGCTTACCATACTGACAGCAAAGGCTATGTCAGGACATGTATGTGAGAGATAAAGTAGCCTTCCAACCAATATTTGGTACTGGTCTCTATTGGTTACTTCTTCAGGCTTGGCAGGTTGTTGTTTAGGATTCGGCTCTATAGGTGTCTCAGCTACTTTACACCCTAGTAAACTTGCTTCTCCAAGAAAGTCAAGCACAAATTTTCTTTGTGAAACAAAAATACCTTTTCTTGACCTTGCAAATTCCATACAGAGAAAATACTTCAAGTCACCCAAGTCTTTAATCTCAAATTCATTAGCAAGCATCTGTTTTAATTTCTCAAGTTCCTTGCTGTCATTACCTGTCAAAATAATATCGTCAACATAGACAATTAGAATAGCAACCTTCCCTTCACTTGAGTGCATATAGGACATGGTGTGATAAGCTTGACCTTGGCTGTAACCATGACCCTTTACAGCCTTCCCAAAGCATTCAAACCAAGCTCTCGGAGATTGCTTGAGCCCATACAATGATTTTTTCAATTTACACACCTTATCTCTGCCAAGGTTACCTTCAAAACCTGGTGGCAATTCCATAAACACTTCATCCTCTAGATCTCCATTTAAAAAAGCATTCTTCACATCCAACTGGTGTAAGGGCTAGTTAGAATGTACAGCTAAGGAGAGTAATACTCGGATTGAGTTTATCTTGGCCACTGGAGCAAATGTTTCTTGATAGTCAATTCCGTATGCTTGTGTAAACCCTTTTGCAACCAGTCTCACCTTATATCACTCTATATTGCCATCAGCCTTGCATTCAACTGTAAACACCTACTTGCAACCTATAGTTTTATTTTCCTTGGGTAAATCAAAAATTTCCTAAGTACTGTTTTTCCATAGTGCATTCATCTCTTCAAGTACTGCTAACTTCCAATCCGGATGATCCATAGCTTCCTGAATGATCCTTGGAACAAATAGGTGAGAAATATTGGATGTAAAGGCCTTAGGATTATGAGAGAGTCCATGGTATGATAAATATTTGGCAATGGGGTGTGTGGTACAGGTTCTAACTCCTTTCCTAATGGCTATAGGTATATCAAGGTCAGTGGATTGATCAACTAGAAGTGTAGTAGAAGGATTACCTGGGATTTCCAAATGACTAGTTTTTGGAGGTGATGATTGATTCTACTTTGAAATTGTGGGATGATCCTTAGTATTAGAACGATACCTGCTAGTATAAACACGAAGCTGAGAAGAGGGATTTTCTGTAGCAATTCTCCCCGTGTTTGTGATTCCCTTATGCTTTGTACAGGCAGATTGGGATTTCCATTGATTTTCACTATTAAAAATTTCAGTTCCTTGAATGTTTTGTAGAGGGCTGTCAATGTCAAGGAAAACATTAGGCATTGGTATAGAAATTTGCCAAAACTGATCTTCACTACTCTCTTTCTCCCCCTAAAGATAAGTTTGGTTAAAGTAAGATTGATTTTCAACAAAAATGTCATCCATACTGATGTGAAAACATTTGTACCCACTCTTATTGGGAGCATATCCAAGAAACACACATTTTTCAGCCCTAGGATCAAGTTTAGATCTAAGATGTGCTGGAATATGAACAAAAACAGCGCATCCAAATACTTTTAGAGGCAGATTAGAAATTATCCTATTATCAAGAAAGAATTTTTTTAGGCATGCCAAAGGAGTGATATACTACAGCACATGGGTGGGCATTCCATTAATAAGGTAACAAGCAGTTAGAATAGCATCCCCCCACAAATATTTTGGAATATGCATAGAAAACATTATAGTCCGTGCAACCTCAAGTAAATGAAGATTTTTTCTTTCGGCGACGCCATTTTGTTGTGGGGTGTCACGACACGTGAATTGATATTGAATCCCTCTTTCTTTCAAAAAATTTCCCAAAACTTGGTTGAAATATTCTGTACCATTATCCGTACGAAGTATGCTTATTTTTGTGTGAAATTGATTTTCGATCATACTATAAAAATTATTGAATAATATTTCAACTTCAAATTTCCCATTCATCAAATATACCCAACAAATCCGAGTATGATCATCTAAAAAAGCCACAAACCATTTTTTGGAATAAGGTAATAACCTTAGAGGGACCACAAATATCACTATGAAGCAAATAAAAAGGTCTTGATGCATAGTAGCCTTTTGAATTATAAGGAACTCGATGACTTTTTAATAAGTGACAAACTTCGCAATGAAGAGAAGTACAATCCAAATTTTTAAACAAACTAGGCAACAAATACTTTAAATAAGAAAAACTAGGATGCCCTAATCTAAGATGCCAAAACATTAATTTGATCACGCATAGGGATTGAACAAGTACTACCACTCAAGCCCTGAGCTTGTTTATTGCTGATAAGTGCATAAAAGTGCACTCTGAACATTACTTTTTCTTGTTTATTTGCTAATTTATAAGGAAAATTTGAATATGTTAGTGGTAAGTTTCTGACTTGATCTTTATTTTATAAAGTTTTTAATTCTAATTAATTTTCTATGATTTTTATCATAGAAATGAAGTTAAGAAGATTTGGAAGTCAACCCTTAGCATAAACGAAGAAGATCAGTCACCTAAATTGGAGGAAAGAATATTGGATATAATATAATCCCATTTTAGAAGAGTCTCCGCACTGTTCAATATTTCCATCATAACTATCTCATTCATGGTTGGTTTTAGGCGATTCAAGTTGGGTTGAAAATTTTACATAATGAACTACAATTTATCTTGAAATAGCCTTTTGCTAACTCGGACTTTTACTAGGTCAAAAGTGGGCCGCAATCCAAGTCCGAAATTCACTATGAGACAGCCTGGACGTTTTTCGGCATTTTAATCATAACTCTCTCATCTGATATCGGATTGGTGTGATTCAAGTGGCGTTGGAAAGCTTACAAAAAGATCTACAATTCATTGTGAGATTGTATTTTGCTAATCCGGACATTTACTAGGTCAAAAGTGGGCCGCAATCCAAGCCCGAAAACCAGAGGATATTTTTTTAGTGTTTTTCTTTTTATATTATTCCATTTTTAGCGTTTTGAGGAGACAACTATATAAACAAAAACTCTTATTTTGAGGTGGTGGCTGGGTTTTGTGAAGATTCTCTTTAGAGTTTATTTTTCTTTCATCTTATCATAAGGAACAAATTCCCTAACCTTGGCTAGGGATGAACTTGATCTAATAAAGGTATTTCAATTTGTTTTTAATTCATATTGTTGTTCTTCAATGTTTTTATATTTTCTATTTATTGTTCATTAATAATTATTTGTTTTATTTCGCGCCTAAATATTCATATATCTGAATCTCTTCATGGATTCAGTCATACTTTTTCCATAGAATTGTAAGGATCCATGAATATGTTCAAGACAAACTAGCAATTTTGTTACATTACTCCTCTGCTGTGATATTGTCTCCGAATAAATTGTCGTCATTAGATTTTGTAAACAAAGTTAATAGCTTTTGAGTTTTTGACGAGATGAATAATATTTAGAAAATTTACTTTTGAATTTATCAAAGATTTATAATTCTATATTTTCCAATTGGGGATTTGGGATGTGAAATCTCCAGTTGAAAAAACCAATGGATTAAAAATAGATTGATTATTTGATATGTGAGAGGGATTCTTGATGCCTTGGTTCTTGCAAACTTGATTTTTCATCCATAAAAATAATCTTAGTTTTAAATCTTTCTAAAAAGAAGTCGGTTGTCTTTTTCTTTAAAAATCATTACTATTCTTTTTATTTTTATTTGCCCATTTGTGTTCCTTTTTCCATCTCCCTATGGAATTGACACTCCAAAGTTGTGCTACAACTACCGCATTATTCTATGGGCGTAATCAATTGCTGAATAGGGTATCATCAAAATAATAAAGGCCATCAATCATCCTAGCACTGCCAATCATCGCCCCCGAAATCTGGTCCTGAAATTCACAGTGAGAATCAAAGAATATGATACGACAGTTAGAATCACAGGATAATTTACTAACAAACAGAAGATTGCAAGTATTTTAGGAACATGAAGGGCAGAGTTTAATTCTATTTTCCCGAAAAATCTAATTGAACCTACTCCTGCAATGGATGAAAGACTCCCATCTGCAATCCTCACCTTTTTATTACCCGGACAAGGATAATAAGATTGAAACAATTGAGATATACTGGTCATATGGTCGGATGCACCTGAATCAATAACCCATGGTGCAAAGGCTAAAGAACTAGAATAGGCACTCAGCATATTACCTGTTTGGGCCAAGGAACCAATGGAAGTACCAGATATCGGATTGGATTTTAGTAGTTGAAGAAGTTGATCCATCTGCTCTGAACTTAGAACATTGGTCTGGGCTTCATTTGCTCTAGGAATCACTTGGTTGTTTCAAGGTCCAAGTTTGCTGCTCTTCCAATTTGCTAGCTTTCCATGTAGTTTCCAGCAGGTTTCTCGGGTATGTCGTGGCTTATTACAATAGTCACACCATACTCAATATTTTTGATTGGGATATGACCGTTGTGCAAAGGCATTAGAAGCAGTCAAAACAATAGGATTAGCAGCAACCAAAGACGATTTCTCCACTGCTCCATCAGCCCACTTTTTCTGTAGCATAACATTTCGACAACAATCTTCACGTCTCACTTCAGAAAATACCTCTCCAATTGGAAGCAGAGGTTGTCTACCAAGAATCCTCCCCATGACCTCATCAAACTCAACATTGAGTCCAGCCAAGAATTTTAAAATTTTTGCATTTTCCACCATATTCTTGTTGTAGTTGCAATCATCAGGGCTCATCCATTCATAATCATTGAATAAATCCAAGCCCTACCACAGTCCCTTAAGGACATTAAAATACTTAGTCACACTGTCTTCCCCTTGTTAGGTCTTGCCAATTTTTTGCTGCAATTCATAAATCTATGAATAATTTCCAAGGTCAGAATACATCTTACTAACATTATCCTAGAGTTCTTTTACAATAGGATAGCACATGTATTTAACACTAATATCCTCATCCATTGCATTCACAAGCCAAGCCATAATCATGGAATTTTTAGCATCCCATATAGCATATGATGGGTCTGCTCTGTCAGGGGCCTTGGTTTCACCAGTAAGGTACCCAATCTTACCTCTCCCGCGGATATACATTCGAACTGATTGAGACCATCTCAAGAAGTTGGCTTCATTGAGACGGATATTTGTGATTTGGACTGAATGGGGTTCGGTATGGGCTACTTTGGTTTCAGTTTTGGTGTTGACCACAGGTTCAGGTGTGGCCAGGGTGGAAGTTTCGAAAATTTCAGACATAATGGAGGCTAAACAGGGTTAAGGCAATAAGGCCTAGGTTTTAAAGGCTATGATCGTTGAAAGGAAAAGAAAACCAAACTCTGATACCATCTATAAGTGGAGAATAATTGAAATAGTATTTCTTCTTATTTTAAAATAAGGTACAATCTGAATGTCTTATAGACTACAAGGATAATCTAAAAGGAAAGAATAATAAAATAAAGAATAACAAAAGGAAAGAATGACAATTGCTAATAAATCTCTTAGAATATATCCTAAGAATATATCCTAGAATATCTCCTAATAATATTTACATAATTACAGAAATTTCTCCTATAATCAAGGAGAGTTGACTGGATAAATTTGGAAACTTTCCAACAGTAATACATAGAGTTAATGTTATCAAAAACAAAATACATAGAAAAAGTAGGCTGGGTAAATGGAGGAGTGCTCCAGACATGCTATGTGATCATATGTGATTGTAGAATTCCCTTAAAATTAAAAGGAAGGTTCTATAGTACAGTTATAAGACCAGCTATGCTATTTGGATTAGAATATTGGACAACTAAGAAACAACATTTCAAAAAAGTTTTAAGTTGTCGAAGTATGAATGCTAAGGTGCATGCACTAGTGAGGAAGAGTGTGTTATTGTTATTGGTAGAAGATGGGGTAAAGGATTCTTCTTCTTCTTTTTTAAATAAAAAGGAAAGAAAAAAAAAAACTAGAAAAGAAAGAAAGTTGAAGTTAAAAGAGATAAGAGAAGAAAAATTAAATAACTAATATTATCAAAACAAATATTTGCTTTAACAAAATAGTATTCATATCAACTTGTAAATATTAAAAAAAAAACTAAATAATTTTGTATCATTGTCATCCTCATTATAATCTCCCAAACCCCCACCCCCCCCAGTCACATAACTTATCAAGAATGATTTATGAAAGGGGGAAAAAAATAAAAAATGAGAAGAAAAGGTTAAAAGATAAAAATATGTATTTTTGTTGTAACAGTCGTGTGGGGTTACATAACTATAGCAGCTGTTATGCAACAATAGCACAGCTCATAATGGCATGGCCAATACGACTACAATTTTTCTTCCAACCAATCTAGTGGTGTGTAACAGTACCGAGAACCTGAAAAACCATTACAGCATTACATAACAATTGCAACCGCTATTTAAAACCATGTTCATGTAGCCAGCCCCACATAGTGGGACTTAAGGCTTGGATTTTCAGTGTTGTTGATGCTAGAAGGCTTTATCTACTTTCTATGAAATAACTGGAAACACAATACAAGTAATTTAACCATATATCATTAGGCCAGACCTGTGGAAATGCTCAATGAAATACTAGATCCGAAACTATCCTAGAGCTCATTTTTCCATGGGGTCATTCTTCTCAAATCATGCTAGAGGAAAGCCAACACATTTTTTTCAGCATATACTCAAATTTAGAACATAATTGAACTTTTGAAATGACCAACATCACCCTAATCCTCTAACTTCATGTTTGGTTCACATAATGGAATGGGTAGGAAAGAAATAAAATGAAAATTAGAAGATGAAATCAAGTGATAAATTTGATTGTATTGCCCCAGATTTCACCCTATTCCTACATACAAATGTGTCGATAGCAGTGGAAAAATTGGTAAATCAAGTGTGTTACAAATGACATTTGAGAATTATCAGCGCCAAATGAATTAGTTTCTCGATATCTTAAACCACATTAATCTCAGACAAGAATTATGAAGTACATTTTCAGAAATATTTTCAAAAAAATTGTTGGCATTACAAGGCTTAAAATCTTCTTATCTTGTTTTGATGCTAACAAACAAGTAGAATTTAACATATTCGTGTGAGTAATGTTATTTCAGGGCTCATATATGAGAAAGTAAGGTGAAGGTGCTCACAAGGATCAAATGAAGCTTAAATGAGTCAAAGCATGGATTTAAAGATGATATATTAAACCTTGAAGATTATGAGGACATGAATGATATGTTGAAAGCCAAGGAATATTAAAGTCAAAAGAGTCAAAGAAAGGCAAAGTGAGAAAGCTCAAAGAATATGGAAGTTTGAAGAAAAGATGGACTCAATCCAAGGACAAAGCATGAAAACTCAAGAACCTAGAATGTTAATGTTGTAGAAGTCTCATGTAAGTGCTTTAATGTCTAAAATATCATTTGAAATATTTTGAAGCTCTTAGGTTAACTTCTTCGACCTAGATACCTTTTAACATACTTGGACATACTTGGAAAATATTTTTATAAGGTCAAAAATTATTTTAAAAAGGTGAGAATCATTTTTGGAAGGAAAAGCACCAAAAAGAGTTTTTCCAAATACTGTCAGTTTTTATACAGCCGCATTTAGGCGAATTTTTCTCTATCAAAATCGCCTTATTTTAAAATGTGTTCAACATGAAAGTTATAGGATTTTCTCTTAGCTTTCTTTTGACACCAAGAACACTTAATTTTGAGTTATACAGAAAAAGTTATGACCAAAACACTGAAGCGGGGTCACAGCTGTTAGACATCTGAACATTGTTCACGGGAGGGACTTCAGCTGTCTGAACAGCACATAGAACCACTTTAGACGTCTAAACTCGATACTTCAGACGTCTGAAGATTTTTCGGGACAAAAATAAAGAAGGCAGTAGCTGTTCAGACATCTGAACCCGGCACTTCAGACATCTGAACTTGGCACCTCAGACGTCCGAACCCTCACTTCAGACATCTGACCCTGTGTCCAATTTATTTTTTAAAGGGTTTCAAGAACTTCAGATGACTGAATTCGAATCTTCAGACATCTGAACACTGTTCAACGGGCAAATTTTTAAATTCTAATATTTTAAAATATAGCCGTTTTGAACTCCAATTTTTCTAACAACTTGGGAAACTCTCTAAGGAAACTTTTGCAACATGGAAATAAGTTTGAAAGCCTATAAATACATGGTTTTGCAAATCAAAATACATCCAAGAATTGAAAAATCTGTTTTGAGAAGCTGAAAGCACTCTTGTTCTTCTAAAGTTCTCTTACTCACTCATTGCAAATCTCTTTTGCTGAGATATTCTGAAGTGCTAATCCTTCCTTCTCTGAATTCCTACTGCTAAACCTCATCTAAGAAGGATATTGGTGAATTCTACACTTAAGCTTCATTGTATTTCATATTGATATTTTATATTCAAGTATATAGTGCTGAAATTGTACTAACTTGCTCTTTGAGAGAGTATACTTGTACACAGATTATATCTTGTTTTCTTGTAGTTCTTTGACGTTCCAAGTATTGTTTGGATCGTTGGCTAAGCAAGGGGACATTGCTTAGAGAGGTGGGCTCTAGCCTAAAGGAGTGACTGAACGATCGTTTGGAGAGGCGGGCTCTAGCCTAGTGAAGGAGTGTTTGAGCGTGGGGTATCGCTTGTAAAGGTTTTGTTCCACCCGTCAACGGAACAGGTTTAGTAAATCCTTTGGTGATTTGCCAAGGGTGAGGACGTAGGCTGGGTATAAGCCGAACCTCGTAAAAATCTCCGTCTCACTCTTTCTTTCCCTATTCTTTATTTTCAGTGCATATTTAAATTGCGTGGATGGTTTAAATTTGAAAATCATATAAACTACGTATATTTGGAAATCAAGTAAACTTTAAGTTTGATTTTGATTTGGATTGCAGAAACCGAAAGGGAGTACGTTGGTTGAACCATTCTTTGCGGAAACCATACGGGAGTACGTTACTTGGTTAAACACCCAAAGATAGATTAACAGAAAGTTTATTTGAATTCTAAGTATTTGGGAAGAGTATGAATGTGTTGTTGAAAAACATGTTAAAGAAGCAAATCTATATCAGCGAAGTATAAATTATAATTCAACTACAGGGCTTACAATTTCATATCCAGGGCTGACAACAAAAGATATATTGTGATTGAATGGTATAAAGCTTGAGATTAATTGGATAGTGTTTGTATTCCAAGAGTGCTAAATCTTGAATGATTTCATCAATCTAATAATGCTGCAGTGAACTTATATTTGATAAATAAATTGTGGTTGTGTTGGTTTGGAGATTGTGATTAATTGTTTGAATGTTTTATTAAGCTGTGTGGTTGATTAAAGAAATTAAGTTGTTGTGTGATTGGTGAAATTAAACAAACAAGTTAAAGAATTGGTTAAGTGTTTAAAAAAGTTAAGGATTCTTAAAAGAAGTTAAAAGAAAGTTTTAAAAGTCCATTCACCCCCCCTCTTGGGAAGCTATTCCTAATTTCAAAAATGATTCATAATCCCACAAAAAAAAAAATGTAACAATCAATAATGCAACCAGCATCCAATCTGCAGTGACTTAAACATACCTTGTGAATTTTTTCTCTCTCTCGAAGGATGTATAGTTGCAGGACTTGAATTTCTAAAGTCAGTAACTTTTTCCATTTGCAGCCATTGCCACCACCTAATAATGCACTCACTGCCATAATTTTGAAAATAGAACACAACAAGGAAAAAATTGAATCAATAAGTTGTACACCTCTTATCAGATGGCATAGGAATTTTAAAATATACACATGGGAGTGGACTATACCTATGAAAGCAATGAAAACAAGACATCAACTTCATAAATGGCAAGATGTTATCCTCATCATCATCCAAAACTAAATGATGCAAGCACAATGGACAATTTCCATCAGGATGATTCATAAGAGAGAGCCTCTCCACTGCTTCCTGACAATAAATTTAAACCGATCAAGAATTTCAAATTACATAGAAATCAATATTTACAATTGAGTTTGATATTCAGGATTATACAACAATGAAGTAATATCCAGTATACATTGAACCCTCCAAGAAGGGATCCTCAACCCTACCAATTAGAGAACTGCCAAAGATAGCATCAAAAAAAACCTCAAAATGAAACAAAGGATAAAAATCATGCACTCACAAAAATCTCCTAGTCATTTCCAGCTTCAAATGGACTAACAGCACTGAGGTTTATCCTCAGAAGTCCAAAAACAGGTTCTATAAAATATGATTGTGCAAAAGTTACCTCACAAAGTGCTATAAGCATTGAACAGGAGGAGAGTTCAATCGCTTTATCTTGTATGCAAGTTAAAAGTTGCCTTTGTCTTTCTTCGTCAAGACCCTTAGATTCTATAATACAAATACAGGGTGTTTCCTTGGGATACTGCCACAGGCAAAAGATACTCTTCAGCGCACAAACTGATTAACAAATGTCAATTACACTGCAACTGTAAATTGACAATGAGATTCAACATACCACATTTCAAAACTACGCTACATTTTATGCAAGTAGAAGTAAAGGGATACAACACATAAAAAAGAAAAAATAACTGTGCACGAAACAACGCCCCCTGCCCCACCACAACCCCTGCTTAAAAAAAAAAAAGCCTGGCATTGAATAATTTGTCTTGGTACATAAAGTATAAATTTTTGCATTTTGAAATTTTCAATGCATTGAAATATTGCATGAAATTCTTAAGACAAAAAGGTCGGCCAGTGCACAGACCTCACTTATGTCAAGGTCCAGAAAAGTGCGTAGCAGGTTTCCTCGATTGCTGCTAGAATAACATTGTTTAAATGAATATGAGGTGAATTCATTTTGTTACCCACTAATCAATTCAATGAACTTGGAAACATGCAAAGATTCAACCACAAAAATATATAACATGGCTGAACCATCAAACAAAAGCATCAAGGGGGAGAACAAAGTTAGCTATTACCTTGCACAATACATTACAAATCTCTATTGCCAATACTTTATAATCCATAATATATAATCCAACACCATTTACAAAATTTGTGCAGCATAAATTTTCAAATAAAAGTCTAGCACAATTCAGTTATGAAGTTTTTCATGTTCTATTTTTGACTAAATGTGATCATTTCTACGCATTATCAGCCACTGAACAGAAACATAGTATGCATGTGACTTTATGTTAATTCACCTTCACATGACGAACAAGCTTTGTTGATTATAAAACACATTAGTGTTCCAGCAAGCATCACAACACTTGTTACACAACAGCTCCTTAGGAGTGTTTGGTTCCTAAATCAAAAATATTACCATGGAATGACATCTCACAAATTTTATTCCTGGGAATGGGATGCCGGCCTAAAGGAAATATTTTTGTTAGGTTTGAGTTCTAAGATTCCTAGTGTGCTTAAATATTGAAGTCTTGACGTGCAATCAAAAAGATTACCATTATACCTTTAACCTATGCAGGATCAATATACAGAAAATAATCACATTTTTAGCACAAAAACTATTCAGAATATCTACCAAATTAAATCCACATCTTAAAATTTTCAACCATCATAAATAAAAAATTTCAGCACACTTAATAATCCAGTAAGCCAAAATAACGGAGAACAATATGATTTCAAATTTTCAAATATTATGCTCTATAATTATAGCATAATTGAGAAAGCTATAGATTGAAAAATCAAGATTTAAACTTTGGTACTCTGGTAAAGAGAAACATAAAAATGGAGTGGGAATTATTGTACACAAAGACCTAAAATATTTGAGGATAGGACCATTAAAATCAGGATAGCTTTAGGCCTGGAGATAGTGAACGTAATTAGTGCGTATGCTCCCCAAAGAGGCTTAGCAGAAAATCTTAAAAGACAATTTTGGGAAGATATGGATAGCATTTTACAAGGGATGCCAACATCTGAAAACATCCATAAGAGCTGATTTGAATGAAGACATTAGAAAGAATAATATAGGCTATGCGAGGATACATGAAAGCCAAGGATATGGATATAAAAATGAGGCTGGTGATTCAATCTTAGAATTTGCCATGTCTTACGATTTAGTTATATTGAGTACTTGCTTTATAAAAAGAGAAGAACAACTTTCAAGAGTAGTATAATAAAAGCCAAATAGTTCTCGACTAGGAACAAGGATCGTCTATCTTGTAAGGATTGTAAAATTATCCTAGGTGAAAGTTTGGCTACACAACATAGAGTCCTAGTATTAGATATACATATTAAAAAATGGAAAAGAAAGAGAAACATAAATCAACACAAGAGGAGTAGACGATGGAGCTTGAAGGGAGATAATATAGTAAAATTCAAAAATAAAATGATCAAAGAGTGTGATTGGACAGTAGGGGGTAAGGTAGATGTGAATACTATTTGCAATAAAATAGCTAATTCTATCATAAGGATAGTAAAATAGTTTTTAGTTGATTTCAAAGGAAGATATTCAAGTAATAAAGAAAGTTGGTGGTGGGATCAAGAAGTCCAAAAAAATGTTAAAACAAAAAGAAATTGGGATAAAATATGGCAAAATTGAAAATCTTGAAAAATAGAAAAAATGCAAAAAAGATTATTAGCGAAGCTAACATAGAGCTTATGATACTTTATATACTAGACTATACAAAAGAAGGTAAAAAAGACATTTATAAACTTGGTGGAGCTAGAGAAAGAAAATGAAAAGATTTAGGTGATATAAAATGTATAAAGGACGAGAATGATAACATCTTAATTAAAGAAGAAGACATAAAAAAGAAGTAACGAAGATGCTTTGATAAGTTGTTTAATGAAAACCAAAATAAAAGATTGAACTTGGAAGTGACCAATGAGGAGAAGACTAGCCCCAATTTGGGAGCACTTAAAAAAAAAAAGGCGCCTTGTCACTTAAAATAAACACTTTAAAAGAAAAAAAAAAGTGGTGTTTAGCTTGTACTACAACACCTAAAGACAAAAAGTGCTTTTCTAGAACCATCTTTTTGAGAACTATTTAAGTGAATTTTGAGAAGCAATCTAAGATAGCTTTTGGTCACTTATAAGTGGCACTATTCATAGGCGGGGTCAAATTTGTAAATATTAGAAAATTTAGTGGCTATTTCATAACTTAAAAATACATTAGAAAAAAATCATATACTATTATATTATGCAATATAATAAATTAATAATCAATGAAACATAATTAAATTTTGGAATGAAGAAGAAGAACCATCTATTAATTTGAAATAATATCAAAAATTAAAAATACTAATTTAATCAATAATATTATTTTAACATAAATTAATATGATATTCACATGTTATAAATATAAATTAAGAACAATATTATTTTTAATCAAAAAATAATATTATATTACTTTCACGTAATAAAAGTATTCAAATATTAATTAAAATAACAGTTAACGTAATTATTAATTAAATTTTTAATTATAAATTAATCATACATTATTTTACTATGCATTATAACCTATTAATTATTAATAAAATATAATTAAATTATTGGAATGAATAAAAAACCATTTTTAAATTTAAATTAACAATAAGTAAACAAAAAATTATAATTTAATTATTATTACTATCTTTAACATAAATTAATGTTATAATCATATATTATATATATACATTACTATCTTTAACATAAATTAATGTGATAATCATATATTATATATATACATTAATAAAAATATAATTTTTAATTAATAAATAATAGTATCTTATTTTAGTTAATAGAAAAAATTTAAATTTTAATTATA
Organism: Malania oleifera; assembly: GCF_029873635.1. Lineage (NCBI taxonomy): Eukaryota > Viridiplantae > Streptophyta > Magnoliopsida > Santalales > Ximeniaceae > Malania > Malania oleifera. The sequence continues at coordinate 33,380,539 of NC_080426.1, read as the reverse complement.
AAATTAATTATAAAATTAATTATAAAATTAATATAATTATCATTTAAATTTTTAATTATAAAAATATTAATACATTTATTTAAAATATATTTAAAATAACTATATATTATTAGTTATTATAATTCAATGCTGGATTGAATAAGAACTATTTATTAATTTAAATTGATATTAAATAAATTAAAATTTTGAATTTAACTAGTAATATAATTTCTATCATAATTTTATATGATAACAATATGTAATAAATATACATTAATAACAAGATTATTGTTAATTAAAAACCATAATTTAAATTTTAATTATAAATAATTAAAATAATTATTAATGAAATTGTTAATTAAAAATATTAATATTTGTAATCTAAAATATGTTTAAAAATAATTTATAATAAAAGTAAGGATCCAAATACCACTTATTTTAACCACAACCAAACACCACTTATAACTTTCAACACTTTTCCAATCCAGCACTTGTTATCAAAATTTATTAATTCCGCATTTTTTTATGAAGAACACTTCTACATAAGTAGTTCCAAACGATCCCTAAAAATCGGAGATTTATTTGCAAAATTAGAGTCATTGAAGTTAGGATGGCACTATAAAAGATGAAAAGTGAAAAATCTATAAGACCAAATAAAATACCAATTGAAGTTTGGAAATGTTTAAGGGATAAAAGTTATATTTGCTTAACTAATTTATTCAACACTATTATAAAAACCAAGAAAATGTCAGAAGAATGGAGGAAACATACGTTAGTACCTTTATACGAAAACAAAGACGATATTCAAAACTGTAATAACTATCGTGGAATGAAGATTATAAGTCATACAATGAAATTATATGAAAAGGTAACTAAACATAGAATAAGGCTAAAAATGATGATTTTAGAAAATCAATTTGGTTTTATGTTTTGAAGATCAACAACAGAAGTTATCTATCTTTTATGAAGTTTAATGAAAAAGTTTAGGGAAAAGAAGAAGGACTTGCATATGGTTTTTATTGACCTAGAGAAAGCATATGATAGAATAACTAGGGAAGTTCTTTGGTGAGTTTTAGAAAAGAATGAGGTATGCAGCAGATATATTGAGGTCATTAAGGACATGTATGATAGAGTAGTGACTAATGTTAGAACAGTGAATCTAAGATTTTTCAATCACAATAGTTGTACATCAAGGTTTTACTCTTAGTTCTATTCTCTTTACTTTATTAATTGATGAACTTACTAGGAGTATCTAAAATGAGATCCCTTGGTGTATGTTGGTTAAAGATGAAATCATGTTAATTGATGATGGCAAGAGTGGAGTGGAATCTAAGCTAAAACTTTGAAGAGTCATTAGAGTCTAAAGGGTTTAGGATAAGTAAGAATAAGAAAGAATATATGACATGTAATTTCAATAACGTAAGAAGAAGCAGGGGAGAGAAAATTAAACTTAATAATCAAGAGATTAATCGAACTAACAGATTTAGATATCTTAGATCTATTATGCAAGCGGAAGGAGAAATTGAAGATGTAACACATAGAATTAAAACAGGTTGGGTAAAATGGAGAAGTGCGTCAGGTATGTTGTGTGGCCATAGAAATACCCTTAAAATTAAAAAGAAAGTTTTAAGGTCGACTATGCTTTATGGTTCAGAATGTTAGGCAACTAAGAAACAACATATACAAAAAGTAAAAGTTGCTGAAATGCAAATGTTAAGGTGGATGTGTGGTATAGTTTTAAGGCCAGCCATGCTTTACGGTTCAAAATGTTGGGCAACTAAGAAACAACATATACAAGAAGTTAAAGTTGCTAAAATGCGAATGTTAAGGTGGATGTGTGGTATAACATTTAAAGATTAAGTAAGAAACGAGCATATACGCAATAATTTAGGCATAACACCAGTTGAAGACAAAATAAGGGAGGGGTGGCTTAAATGGTTTAGACATTTGAAACGTAGGCCTAGTAGAACAACTATGAGAAAGAGTGAGTTAATTATTGTTTCTAACATGAAAAGAGGTAGGATAGACCTAAAATAACTTGGAATGAGGTAGCCCGGAAGGATTTAATAACCCTTAATCTAATAGAGGAAAATGCTCTCAGTTGCGTGAATTGACGGAAAAAGATTCATGAAGCCAACCCCACCTAGTGGGACTTAAGACTTGTTGTTGTTGTTGTTGTTGTTGTTTTTCTATTTTTACTCTAATAATTAATTATTATGAATATAACTATAACATATAATAATATTATCATATCATGGAAGCATTATTGTCCATTAGCTAGGGCAATTTAGTCCAAAAAATAAAACTCCCATGGAAATGAGATTCCCTATATGGAAGGAAGGGAATGGGGTTCCCATGTTTTATGGGAATCCTTCATCCCCAAAAAATTTTAGATTTCTGCCACATCACATTTCAGCCTCGAGACAAGCATGGGAACGATGCCATGAACATCACTTCCCCAGAATGCTAAAATATTTCACAAACCAAGCATCCCCGAGAAAGATTTGAGCAAGAGAAGCAATAGATAGGAGAAATGGATATTTGGCCTCTAGAAGGATTTGGTGTTGATCATATTTTAGATGCATAATTTAAAAACTAATGACTTAGGGCTTGTTGAGAAGTACTTAGTATGAACTAAATCGCTCTAGACTGTCTAGAGTAGTTCAGAAGTTCAGCTCAATAAAAGCTCGCTCAAGCTTGTTCATTATATAAATGAGTTATTCCCAAGCCTAATTTTGAGAAGGTGAACAAGATCAGCTAAGTTATAAGATTGGTTGGGCTCATTTAATATGCTTGGATTAGGCTCGTTTAATAGTGTCAAATTAAGCTCAATCGAATGTACTGGGCTCATCGTTACCTAGATAGCAATGTGTTTTGAATTGTGGCATGGGTATGAGTATGGGAACGGGGCATGCTACTTAAGAGGTATGCAGTTCTTAGGGGTTTGGTCTCAGTCAATATGCCATTTCGGATCATGGTATGCACGAACCACATATTTGGGCCCCGCTATGTTGATTTGTGGTGTGGTTTGAGTTATTTACTTACCATGGAATATAGAATATAGAAAAACATAATTGCATCACAGTTCATAGTTCACAAATGTGCTGCGCCTTGACTTTGCATTTTTTATTCTAAAAAAAAAAATCAACATAATTGTTTCAACAGATTGAAAGGATAATTTACATACAAAATTAATATCTTTGAATATCATTTTAAAATCAACATATAAAAAAATATTATCATTAATTTTCATATCTATGCAAATATATATTGTATTAAACTAACAAAAAAAAATTATAAATTTCATTCTTTCAAAAAAAAAATCAATGAGATAAATATGACTACATTACTATTATTCATACTCAATTAAAATATATGATAGATTACCACTTTACCTAAAAGCTTAAGCTATTAGGTTACAGGTCAACAATGTATATCAAGCTTTAACACTCCCTCGCGCGTGCAGCCCGATGACACGTCGAGAGATAAACACATAATAGATAACACCTATAGGGAATATAATAATTTTTTAAACACCACACAGCAAATGTGAGCAGCAAGACTAGAACCCAGGACCTCCTAGCAACCAGCTTTGACACCACGTTAGATTACTACTGTACCTAAAAGCTAAGTTGTTAGGTTGTGGGCCAACAATGTATATCACAATGTATATCAAGCTTTAACAACATATAAATTATAAATGAAAAAAAAAAACAATTAATTAGTTTATTTCTTTTATATGTTACTGTGTTAATGTTGATCTGCAAAATTGTTACAATCTTTAAATAAACAAGCTAATATACAAAAAATTAAAATTCATACCAACCGAACACAAATAACATTTCTCTGCTACTCAAAACAAGTCTCTCTCTCGGTCAAACATCCCTCATTCCGTCTGTTCAAATCCATCCACCATTACAGCAATAGGAAGCCCTCTTCTCTCTCTCCATCACAGGCATTGCAATAGCAAGAAGTCTCCTCTCTCTCATCACAGGCTTCACAACAGCAGGAAGCTCTCTTTTCTATATAATCACAGGCTTCACAGGAGGAAGCCCTCGTCTCTCTCTCATCACAGGCTTCACAGCCACAGGAAGCCCTCTTCTATCCCTCCCCGTGCTATGCTTCGCAATGATGAATGTTTTCGTATGATTCCAAAATTTATGGATTTTCGCATGATTTTTTGTTTGAAAATGATTAACAAATCTGGGCTGCCTCTTTCAGGGATTTGGATCCCAACCAGCATCAATTTAGGATGCTATTGACCCACAAATTGGTACACTTGAAGAACGGTTCAAGGGGGCAGTGACCCAAATAACTATGAGTGGGCTTATTTAACCTACAAGTAGGGGTTTTGTTGGCATGGGCTTGTTCAGCCCCAAATAACACCCTGAATTCAGTAATAAGGCCAAGGCTCAAAGCTAATACGCACAGTAAGGGACAAAGAAACCCCAAGGCAGTATTAGTGAGAGCACATTTTCCCATTTTCAACAAAAACCTAAGAGCTTCTCACCTCTCAAAGATAGAGGTTCCAAAAGAACCAAGCCATTCATAGGCAGCTCAGCAACTCAACTCAGTAAGGGCTGGTTCAGCTCGTGCATTTGCACAAATAGCAAGCTTGAGCAAGTATAATCAAGCTCAGTTTAAACTCAACTCCAGCTCAAGCTTGGTTAAAATTTTAATAAACAGCTTGAGCATGATAAGTAAAGCTCGGTTCAGCACTGCTCATTTGTAGCCCTACTTAGTACTATGAACATTAGAGGAATTACATCTAACCATAAAGATGCTTCAGAATCCAGATTATTTCAGTTGCTTCTTAAATAACAACGATATTTGGCTTTGGAACTGTTCATTTCCTTGTTCTAATAGGAACCTCCATAGCAATAGGAAGGAAGTTTAATAAGAATGAATATCTATAGTCTTTTTTCCATGATCAATTGGTATGGTAAAAATATCAAGTTATCGACAACTCTGATCTAGATCAGTTTCTCCCCAACAAATATGTGTTTGGGCCAATAAAATCCCTAATTAGTAGAAGCATAGTTTAAGAGGTGACAAAACCTCATACCATTCACTACAAAAGGAAACTATAAAAACATATATTATTTTGGGAAAGAATTTTTGGAACAAGACTCATTACATGGAGAGTGAACAGTACTTCTCTAACAAATGTTTAGAATAGTGAGGTCAAATAGAGATTCTGCCAACACTAATGTTACAAAGTGTAAAACATGCAACAAAGTAAGTGGAGTCCAAGCAATTCCCGATCAAAAGAGAAGAAAGTTGAATCATTGAAGAAAAAAGAGAGTCAGATGCACAAAGGTTGAGATCATGGCTTGAAATTGGTTATAAAATAGAAATCAACACTTCATTATTTCAGTTTGTCCCCTCTTGGAAAACTAGAAATTAAATCATACAGGGGGAAATAAAACTGCTTGAACATATCAATCCCCATTATTAAGAAAATAGACACTAGGCAGCTTTAAGGGGACGGTGGTCAACCTCAACCCCCACCCCCAAGAGGCAGAGTAAGTACAAGTGTACAAAATTTATTTTATCTCCTTTTTTTTTCTTAGATCCTGCAAACTTTACTTTTGATAGAGATATAAAGTACAGCATTTCCACCCCCCACCCTAAAAAAAAAAAATCCAAGAAGTTCATGCAGACAGAAATCAACAAGCACTCAAACCACACTACTTCAATAAATACCACACTCAAATCACCGCAATAAAACAGGAGAGAAAATGGAAGGAGAAGATGAAGAAGGGAGAGCCAGAGAGGGACATCCCAGTAAGCAATCCCACCACCTCTTCTGTTTTCATTTTGAAGTAATCTTTTGACTAGCAAATCAAAAAAAAAAAGTAACTTTAAAACAATATTTTTTAGCATTGTAACAGTTGTGCTTTTGCAGATGCCAAACTCATTAACAATGTGACAGCATCATAGCTACTTCTATTCAGAACAACTGAATTATGACCAACCCATCCCCAAAAAAACAAAAACAAAAAAAAATATAAAAACAAAAAGCAAAAAGAGAAAGGAAAAAAATAGGTATGTGCAATAAAAAGAAATGCTCATCCAAAAACTTAAAATGTGTTGGAGGCTCTCTGATATATGAAACTAATAAGTACCTGAGGACCTGCTTGTATCCCAAGAGTTGCTTCCACAAACTGCATTGGATGATAAAAAGTTATAAGCATAAAATTTGCCACCTCCAAATAAAATTCTAAAAAATAAAAAACTGAAAATCAAATTCTGAACATTGAACACCAAACTGATTAAGCTTTTGGTAACAACTAAAAAATAATAAAAGAATGACCACCTTTTCCAAAAATCCAAAGAGGATTTTTTTTTTTCGGATATTTGCAGAATATATATTTACAGGTACAATCAACTGTAAAACTGAAAATACAACCCCAAATTTCTTGTTGGCAGAGTGGACTCATGGAACTTGCATGACTAAGGCAAAGAGATTGGAAATGGTACAAAAAATGAAATGGAACACTTTGTTTTCTTGCCATGACAAGCATTCGGTGGCCCTGCAAAATGTGTGATTTTTTGTAGGTGAGATTTTGGGGTTTTGGGAAGACCAGAAGAGGAAGGAATTTGTGGACTTGTGCAGTGTATGCCATTTTGTCGATTCTATGGCTTGAGAGTAACACAAGAATTTTCAAATATCATATGACTTACCAAATTTTGCTTTGGGATAAAGTTAGTTACTTGCTTCTTTTTTAGGAACACTCTTTTTGAATTTGGGTGGGATTGTCGCTGTCTAATCTTCAAGGGATTGGAAGGAGCGCTGTTGTAATTATTTTTGGTCTTTAAAGAGGATGCCTTGTCCTCCATATCTTGTACTTCTTTAATCTTTAATTGAATTGATGGTGCACTTCAGAGGTTTGAGGAGGAGAAAGAAAGGAGTGACCTTATGGAGATGTGCTGTCTTTGCCCCTTTTGGACTCTATGGACTGAAAGGAACACTAGAAGTTTTAACAGCAGAAAACCAAGCTTAGCTTGCTTTGGGATAGAGTTGTTATCCTGGCTTGTTTTTAAACTCACTTGTGGCTTTTGAGGGGAATGTTATTGTTAGATATTCAGAGGAATTGGAGGAAGGCTATATGGTAGTCTTTTTTAAGTTCTATTAGTAGGATTTCTTATCCTCTTCCCATTGTAAATTCTTCTCCCTTTTCATAAGAAATTTCTTTTTTCTAACACAAAAAAACTTTAATTGAACTGTTTTGTTATCAAAACAAAGACGAAAGAAAATGATATAGCTTAAAGACCACCTTCACCCTCACTCTTCACAATGCTATTCCAGTCCACGTACCACGAATAACTAAAGCAACCCATCCTACACAATGATGAAGGTGAACCTCCCAAACATATATTACAAATAGAACAGGATTTTCAGCATCCAGTTTTTATTTCCCAAAATATCCATATATAAATATTGATAGGCTATAAAACATACCAACAATTTGAAAAACATATATTAGGCATACCATTACTAATCCATGACTACCTGTAACAAATGCATAAAAACCCACAACTCTAGCAAACCAATAACTTTCAGTAACTCTGTATACGGCATTTACTTTTAAACATCATAAAATATCTCGCTACAAATTCCAATATCAATAAAAAACACACTATTACTTGAACATATTTGCTCAAAAACTTGCAACAATTTATAGTGGGCTAAAGATTATTATAAAAAGGACAAAAAAAATACAAAGAATTAATTGATTAGAATTATTAAATAAAACAAATTGCATGTCCGATGGCTGGACAGAAAAAAATAGGGTGAATCTGCTCCCACCCACACACCCACCCCCACCCCCACACCCACCCCCTCCTTCTCCTTTTTAAAGTAAAAGTTGTGCATAACACATTTGGCAAATGGTTCACCTCTTAAAAAGGCAAACTTTAGATTTTTCGGGGAATTTTCAGAAGTTATGGATTTGAAACTTAAAATCCGACCTTCATTTGGACCTTAATTCTTAAAAAGATCAACACAAATGATATGCTACAAATAAGGAGGCCATGCAAAGCCCGATATTTGTACGTTGTGCAATGAATAATGAGACTATTAGTCATTTGTTCATTCATTGTAAGGTAGCAAGATGCATGTGGAACAATTTGTATTCATGCTCTGACGAGGTCTTGGGGGCTCCAACTACAATTCAAGTTTTTTTGAGAAGGTGAAGTTTTGGAGTTCCATGAAGGAGAGAGAAAGGATGTTTTGGGACTACGTTGTTTTTACAATCTTGCGGACATTGTTTTTACAATCTTGTGGCCGCTTTTGCTGAAAGGAATGCAATAGTTTAAAGATCAAAAGACTTCTCCAAGATTGCTTTGGGAGAAAGTTAATTTTTCTTGCTTCTTTTTGGGCTCATTCTTATGGGGTTTTGGGGGGTCTTTTGTTGTCTGATATTCAAAAGGATTGGAAGGCAGCTTTGATGTGATTGGTTAGATTTTCCTTTTTTCGTTTTTTTGCATTTTTTATTGGGGAATTTCTTATTCACATTTTATTGTAATTATGTTTCTCTTGAATAGACTTGTTTTATTATCTAAAAAAAATTTATAAAACTAAAAGCTAATTTTTTGCAACAAATTACTTTTTTTTCATTATTGTCCTTAGTTTTTTTCAAGTATGACAAAATTATCAATATATTTTTTTGATAGCAAAAGATATTCATTAGATAGACTAAGAATGTACTATCAGGAGAAGAGACTTCTCCTTAACGAAGTCTAGAAACCACAGGGAAAACAAAAGAAAAAAACCAAAATATTTCAAATAACAACCTAAGGTAACCAGCACAGCGTAAGAAGTCAACAGAGAATGTCAATTCCACTGAATATCAAAAAATCATATCCCCTTGAAAGCAGGAAATGAATCTTCTCCCATACCAACAGAAATGCTAATTTCTTCCTTGAAAATATAGCAAGTTTCATTCCTTCCACAAACCCCAAAATACTGCAAATAAAGCACTCATCCATAGCTCTTTTCCTTTCTTCTACCTATCAAACCCAATAAAAGATACTGCCAAAAACTCCTCCACTGTCCCTAGACGAACCCAACTTTCTCCAAAATAATTGAATAACTTGTTCCAAACCTTCCATGCAAATAAGATGCAAGAAAAGATGCTGAGCAGATTCTGAGCAGTTAAAACAAAGCACGCACATATCTAGAGAGAGAGCCTTTAAAGGCCTCCTAATTTGCAGCAAGTTGTTAGTATTTATCATATTAAGCACAATCAACTAAATAAATGCTTTGATTTTAGGGCGGAATTTTAGCCTTCCAAATAGTTTTGCAGAGTGGAAAGGAAAATTCGGTGCAAACCAAAAATTCACAAAATGATTTGCAAGAATACCCCTAAGGGATCCAACAAACAAGATCAACTATTAGCTCAACAAGTTTCCCTATCGTTCAAGGATCTCCTAAAATGAAAATTCCAAGAAGGTAAAGGACCATCCGGATCAACAAGGAAAAGAGGAAATGGGATAATTTGGTCCTAAGTTCAGCTAAAATAGGCAAGGAAAAGAGGTGGACAAGACAATATTCCCCAACCATAGGTCTTTCCAAAAAAAAATATTACACCCCTAAACAAATTAAGTATGGGAAATAAAAGAAAGGGTAAATCTAAGAAATAGCTTTCCACAAACTTTCCAAAGAACATCTAGAACCCAAATTGGTATCCGACCCATTCCCGTCAAGTCCAAACTTGTTTTTAATAACTTTATAGCACAAAGAAGAATCCTCTAGAAGGAACCGCCATAGCCATTTGGCCAAGAGACCTGTGTTTTTAAACACCAAATTTCTAAGACCCAAACCACCCTCTTATTTAAACTTACAAACTACCTCCCAACTCACCAAATGATCCCTAAAATCCTCTACCCTTGACCATGGAAAATCTCTCATAATTCTCTTGATCTTACTAGAAACACCCATTGGAATTTTAAAAATAGAAAGAAAATAAAATGGGATACTAGAAAGACAAGCCTGAACTGCAGTAATCCAGCCTCCCAAGGAAAAAAGAGCTCCCTTCCACCCATATGGATGCTTGGGGACTCTCTCAACCACAGGGTCCGAAAAGCTAACTGACCTCGGATTACCCCCAAAGGAACCCCTATATAGGACAATGGTCACTCCAACTCTGCGCATCCTACCTCCAAAGATAACTCTCTAAGACGCTCTACAGGCACAGTAATTGTCGTGATACCACTCTTCCCCATATTAATCTTAATCCCTGAAATCCTTTCAAAAATATGGCAATGTATTCAAAAAGAAGGCCCATGATCCTCCAAGAGGGCGGCCGAAGGGGTGTCACGGTTGCAACCAGATGTTCGTGTTTGATCCATCGCCAATCAAATGAATGATACATAGTATCGTCAACAAACTGAAGGTGTGATTATGAGACTGTAATCTCCTTCCTCCCCACTCCCAAACGTTTCCCTAAACCTCTATCGACCACCCTATCAACCAGCCTACTCAAAACATCCGCCACTAAAACAACAAACATGGGGATAAAAGATCCCCTTGGGCCTTGTATAATCCCCCTCATAACCCTAAGTCAAGATATAGGCTTGCCATTCACTATCACCGAGTAAAACACATTAGACATACAGCCATTAATTGCATTTCTTAAAAATACATATCCATTTTATTCATTTTAAATATTTAGAGGCACCTCACAGCTTTTTTTACCAATCACTCAGAATTAGCTTTTCTATTTAAATCATTTTTTTTCGCAGAGAGATACCAAATGCTTTTTAAAACAATCTCAAAGAGTTTCCTTTAAAAACTTCCTTTTCAAATGCATAAAGGTGCCATAATAAGCCACGTGAGATACTCTCTATAGGTCACCCCATTGGCATATACAAAGACATCAAACTGAACTACTACGCGTGTTAGGTATTACAATGGATAAACCGAAAATTGCAGATAAAATTCACATTAACAACAAAAAAATAGAAGTCCTATTGGCAAGCAAATAAAACCCAGAAAAATAAAAACACTTCTTAAATTAAATTAAATTAAAATTTAATTAAATAAAACTAAAACCGAAATAATTTTTTCTATTTAATTATATTTCCTCTCGTTTCCTAATCTTTCTGAATATAGATACATACATGTACAAGGAGAGAGAGAGAGAGAGAGATAGAGGACCTGCTGAGAGGAGACGTCGGCAGTTCGAGGCTTAATGTGGACATGAAGATGGGGAGGGAATTGATGGAGAACGAGACAATCGTCGCCGTAGACTGCTTGGACCGCTTCCACTTCAATCAGAACTTCGTTTTCGGCCATTGATCGCTTGCTTCCGCACAGGTGGCCGGAGACGAGGGAGAAGCAAGAAGAGGTGCACGTATCCAATCCTTTGTTATTGGTTCCGGGGAAAGTCGGTGATCGGTTTGGCTGCGTAGGAGCACTACAGAATCTGGATAGCGTATCAATAACTACACGTCACGGCAGCACAATGTGAGGGTAAATTTGGACACCAAAACTAATTAATTTATATACTATTTTTTAAGGGATAAAACAGGAAATTTTTATCTAACTTTGGTCACCAAATTTAATTTCATAATAAAAACTTATAAATTTTCTTTATATTTTATAATAAAAAATAATCCATTAAAATATTTATATATCTATAATTTATAAATACGTAAAGCGAAAATAACTTATAAATTAAGTGTATTCTTAGGCTTGGTTTGGGCTCCCATGATTTTTTAAATGGATATTTTAAAAAATAAGTTGATTAAAAGAAGCTTTTTAATATTATTTTAAAAATTATGTCCTTCTCCAATAAAAAAAAAATGAGCTGTTAAAATAAAAAATAACTTTGAGTATTTGATAAAAAAGTTGTTAGGTATCTATAAATATTTAAAATAACTAAAATATGTATTTATGTATATATGCTTAGGAAATATAATTAATGCATTGATAGTTTTGTAATATACTCACCAAAAAAAGTTAAATACTAACTTTTAAAAGTTGAAAAGATGTTTACCAAACATGTTCGACCAACTTTTACTTTCCATATAGAAAAGTTGAGGCAAAAAAAGAAGGGTCAAAGAAAGATGAGAAAAAAAAAATTAAAAATCAACTAGCATTTTTTAATAATTAATAATAGATATATGCTATTCTAGTCGATATTATTCAATGTATAACTAATAAAATACAATCTTAATATCTCAGTTGGTAAATTTATAATTTTTTATATCTCGCTCGATGTCTTTTTCCTTTTTACCAACTACCAGAGTAAGATATATTGGTTATTTTATTTGAAATCTAGTACCGTGATACTTTTGAAGAATTTTTTAACTCTTTACAATCATAAGAACTAATGAATAAAACTAACTAGAATGCAAGAATAGCTTCTCGTAAATTTTAAAAGAAGGTTGATGCATAGTAAATATAACAATGAAAAAATATAAATGCATAATATAATCCATATTAGTAACCAATTTGAAATTAGAACTAAAGTTAGGTGATCATTTATTAAATTACCTATGACTATGGACCAGGGTAAAAAAATATGTTGTACTATTATATAACAATATTTGTTTATTTTTCTTGCAAATATTTTAAGTATGTTTAGCTACTGAAGTATTCCTAAACAATTATAAAAATATTATCTTATTTTTAAAATTTTCAACAATCATATAATATTTTAAATATATCTTTATTGTTTTGTAAATATTAAAAACTATAAATAACGTGACAGTTTGGCAAATATTCAATAACATATATAAATAGGAACTTTTTCACTTGTAGAAAAGTACTCTAATTTTTATTTTTATTTTTCAATATATTTAAAAATAATAATACTTTGCTTTCTAATTTTCCAATGATTGTATTTAGAAAATATGGAAAACAACAGAGGATGTTTGATTGTGAAGATAATTTAGTTTTTTACTCTCAATTAAACTACTACTAAGAAATAAAATCATTTTTTTATGGTACTTGTTTTGTAACAAGTTTCGTAATAACAATAACATTCATACAAAAACATTCCTTTAAAATTTAATCCCTATTGTAAACAATCACTTTAGTTTGTAGCTCTTCTTCCCTTATGATGCATCAAGATTTAATCTGCCTAACTCATTTTTTCACCCTTTTAACTTTGCAATCACTTTCTTCAATTCATAACCTTTCATTCTCATTAAATACTTTCCATTTCAAAAACTCCAAAATGTCGAAATATCCAACGCAATGTGTAGCCAAATTATTTTCATGTGTTTTTTGGAAATCTAGAGCTTTGGGTACATGATAGCAAGATGTGTTATCATTTTGATATTTTAATATTATTAATATTATTTTATAGATATCAAAGAGATATGCATAAAGGTTGTAGCATGGACTATGAAGAAGCTTAAAGTTTCCATGAATTTGTTTCTCTATTTTTTTTTAGTCATTTGTTTTGTTTTTTGTGTGTTGTCTTTAAAATAAAATAAAATGAATCCACGAACTTACAAGATCCAATCTAACCAAACGACAAATAGTCTACTTGCCATTTGTTTTTGTTGTGTAAAACGGATTGCATAGTGGAATAACGTGATCTTACAACGCAACACTCAACAGTGAATAATACAAAACAACACAATCACGCAGATTATATAAAAGCAATAACAAATACACAACGGATTACATGGTTCGGCAATGCCTACATCCACGGGAGCAATCGGCAGTTTCTTTTACTATCTTGTGTCAAAGACACAAACTCTGTTACAAATACATCATATACAATGTATATATAAAGTTCCCAGAGACTTTCCCTCCAAAACCCCAACCAACTTAACGTCCCTATTCAAAATTTGAAAATTTGCACTAGGTTCTCGAGCCAAATTGTCGAAGTAACAAAACCAAAACAGTCGATGGTTTCATAGCATCTTGGCCAAACTGTTAACGGTTTGCTCCCGTAAACCCCTACAAACTTCAGCTTCTATTTTGTACCATGTTTTCTCTTTGTGCATGTCTTCCACTCAATATATGAGTCACATATCATAACAATCTCCACTTTGGTGAATATATATCCCTTTGGAGAAAATTGAAAACATAAACCCACTACTCCACCTTGACCTTGGGACATTAGGTTGGGACCGTCTCCCTTCTAGCATTTGGAGGCAAAAACCAAGTCCAAGTAATGCTTGAACTTGCTCGTGGCTGCTTCGGCTTCTGTCATGAACCCTGACTCAGTTGTAGATGTTACAACCAAATACTACACCCTAGACTTCCAACAAGGTCTTTCCACAACAGTAAACACATACCTCGTTGTAGACCTCCTGTCATAAAAGCCCTCTGCATAGTATGCATACATAAATCTCACAAGTGACAGATTGCTTTGTTGCCTGTTGAAACACCTCATTGCACCAGCATAGGGGACCTTTGACATATCCTGAACATCATCGTACGTCCTTGGGTACCGAACAATAGACAATTTATATTGATTCTCCACACAAGAGACGACAAACAAAATCTCTCTATAGTTTTGTCCACAAAGCCATCATGAGATAACCTCAATCTCCCTGCAGCTCTGTCTTTATGAATCTCCAAACCAAAACTTTTCTTGACCATACCCAAAACATTAATATCAAAACTTTTTCTCAATAGAATTCCTAACTGATCAACCTCAGTAAAAGTCTTTTCAGCAAATAACATGTTATCCACCAACAACAAAAACATCACCCCCTTGCATCCTATCACCCTCTTCCCTACTGGAAGCTCCACCAACTCCCACATCCAATACTTATGCAATAACTTCATGTCTTTCACCATAATACCCATCCATTTGTTTTCCCCTTTTATGTGCACTACAACTTGAAAAGTAGTAGAAATCATGTTGATAGTAGTGAATGCATAAAATACCAGAACATAAAATTTATACCTAAGTGGTGGTCTGATAGTGCATCTAGACCCGTTGTTTTCTTACTGGTCTCCCTAATTAAAACTCCCTGCAATATGAACCATGTCACCTCTGCCCTGAGTTTGTAACTCCACTTGAATCACATGTTCATTGCTACTGTTGTTTTCTTGCATCTGCTTCTCTTCCTTTACCTGTACACAATGCACCATGGCTTTCTCACAAAAAATCATGTCTCCGCTAATCATAACCTTGTTTGTCATTTGATCACCCAACTTGAACCTACGTTTCTTATACCCAAGAAATATGTACTGCCCAAACTTTATACCAATTCTATATCTCACCTCACTAGAAACGTGCACCTTGGACATCCAAGCACTCTCACACCATAGTGGTCTACGCAATACCTGTTCACACTTCTCCTATAACTTTCCCATCTAGTGATACTGTTAGCCCTGTCAGCTACACTATCTTGGTTTATATGTTTTGATTATATTAACCTATTTGTTGTTTCTAGTATTTTCCATCCTTGCAGATCTTATCTAGTATAGGTACAAAGTGTTAGATATACAGAGGTACCAAATCAGAAGCAAAGATCAGACCTAGTAGACATCAAATAGAAAAGATTGGAAGGACATTGACTCAGAAGCACCAAAGCACATCCCGGAGTTTTTATTGTGTATAAATTAATTGTAATAAGGGTTGTGTGAGTAAGTGCGTATTATAACTCTTGCGGTGTGTGTATTGCATGATTTATGAGTAAGAGTTGAGCCATTACATAAGCATACTAGGACACATGAGCATATAAGATCTGCACAAACGTAACAGACTCACAATTCATAGTTTTCAAAGTAAAAACAAAGAGGTTGTCAAAATAATCCTATACTCAATTAAGTTTTCAAAATGGGACAGGTGTTAAGTAATATATAAGTTATAAACATTTTCAAAACTTGGTCCCGATTTTACAAAACTAACTCTATATCCTAAATTCCTAAAAGTCAAGCATATTTTCAATAAATGACATACTAAGCATATAAGATATCGAAACGAGTTTTCAAATATGTTTTCATAAAACAAGATATCTTATATTTATGGGGAAACTCACTTGAACAAGTTTTAATCTTCATTAGACTCAATATATTTCATATACTTTTTTCAAATAATGTTTTAAGTCATTAAAACGCTTTTTAACAAGGAAAAACAAAGCAAATCGTTACTACCGTAGTGCAGCCTTGAGCCCTGAACACTCTTCGGTATTTTGGGCATATCTTTTGCTAGAAAATTTCAAATGGGACAATCTTGGTATCCCTGGAAAGCTAAGACAAAATTCCACAACTTTCATGTTGATTACTTTTTCTGATTTAGTGACCTATTTGATGAACACAGGGGATTTGTCGACAAGGCGCAGTGTATGGTTAGTCGATGAGTGCAGGGCCTAGTCGACGAATTCAACGGGCAATACCGCTCCAACGGGCGAAAAATAGCTAGTTTAGCAAATAAAATAGTTTTTCTTCCCCCCCAACGGCTAGTTAACGGCTCCTTTGGCTCTTGGGCTATTAATACAAGCTACTAGACTTGTATTAATATGGTTTTGAAGGTCTTTGATCATTGTTAGTAAAAAACATCATTTTATACAAAACTGAGCACATTGCATATTAGTTCTTCATTACATGTGCTCGTTTTCTCTTGCTCACTTATTGTGTTTGATTCAATTCTTAAGAGAATAGTGTGAGGTTTGGGTTGTAAATCATATTTGCTCATTGTAAGGAGCATTCTTTGTAATATTCCATCTTCTTGTGAAAGGTTCTTTGTGAACCAAGTTGTAAGGTTCTTTGTGAACCGAATCGGTAAAGACTCTTTGTGAGTGGTAGGGATTTGTTCCCGAGTTTGTAAGGCTTGCTCTGCTGCTGAAAGAGCGATTATAGTGGATTGTAGAATCCTTGGCTTGGTGTTAAGGCGTGAACGTAGGCTTGGTGCCGAACCACGTAAAAATACCGGTGTTGTTCTTTCTCTCCCTTACACTCTTTATTTTATATCTTGTACATGATTTATATTTATATTGCGATATAATTTATTGTATCTTGCCAAGAGTTTTTATTTTGTAGAAAAATACGTATTCCACGAAAAGAGTCTATTCACCCCACTCTAGACTATATACTCCGGGCTGGGACTCCCAACAGATACCTTTGGCGATTAGTTAAATGAGAAACCCGCCATACTCACAGACTTTACCAAAAAGTTCCTTGCAAACTTTGCATATAACCTGCAATGCTAACAAAACTCCTTGAACAGAACCAGCGTACTCAAAACCAATGTCTAACCTGAGGATCTCCCTCCCGTTCTCATTTTCCACCTCAGCCACAAGTTAAACCTGGCAAACACCCATGACTTGTGTTGCATGAGATACATCAAGACCTTTCATGTAAACCCACAAAATACATATGTCCACCCAGTGATGTTATCCTCAATGGTTCCCAAACATCTAAATAAATGTAGTCACTCATATACCCTAACCGCATATGCCACATAACATCTGACTCAGATTTTGCAGCTGCAGCTCCACCTACAGCTCAGATACCAATGCATCACTCAACAATGAATAATATAGAACAACACAATTATGCATATTATATGAAAGCAATATTAAAGACACAAAGGATTGCGTTTGGCAATGCCTACATCCACATGAGCAATCGACAGTGTTTTCTTACTATCTTGTGTCAAAAACACGTACTCTGTTACAAATACATCATATACAATGTATATATAAAGTTCCTAGAGGCTTTCCCTCCAAAACCCCAACCAACTCAATGTCCCTATTCAAATTTTTAAAATTTGCGCTGGGTTATCGAGCCAAACCGTTGACGGTTTAATACCAAGACCCAACCGACAATTTCATAGCATCCTTCTGCAAACTTCAGCTGTTGTTTTCTACCATGTTTTCTCTTTGTACATGTCTTACACTCAATATATAAGCCACGTATCACAACAATTTTTTATTTTGGAATGCATGAGAAGTTTTAAACCCTTTATTTGAGAAGTCAACAAAGTTGTTTTTATTAGAGGGGCACTCCCTCCTAAAAGAGATGTGCACTAATGAAGAAAAGGTTTTTAAAGCAATTGAAGATGTTGCCAACATTAAACCATTTCTATGGTACTTATGACAATAATGTTGATAACAAGAAGTTATAATTCATGCACTTGGTTATGTTATTGCGTTACATGCGCATTGGCAAGTGGTATTGGGTGGATAAATACTTCTTGGCAATGTCGCAATATTGTTCGTTTTGAATTGTGCATTTATATTTATCATGAAATCGAGATATCAAATTATTGTTCTAACTCGTTTTCTTTCATTTGTTACATCCTTGTTGGCATGGATAGATTGGTCTTCGTTTATTTATATATTTGTAATTTTTAAATTTGTAAGTCATGTATGTGTAGGGAAATTATCATGAAATTCCCAAAAAATTTGTGAGAAACAAAATAGAGAAAAACACACGCAAAAAGAAAAATAATCACATGCACAAGACAGTATTTACGTGATTCGGTAATTTTTGCCTACATCCACAGAGTTGTAGAGATTTCACTACTATCAGGAAAAAAAATACAGAGTGCGGCCATACAGTTTTACCTCTCCCTAAAAAACTGGGTCAGAAAAAACCCTCATCACCAAGAACAACAATTTCTATATATATCCTACGCACAGGATTAACAATGGGTTATAAAACGGGCCAAAAAAATTTTTCAGCCCAAGCCATAGCGCTCATGGACTAAGCCTCAATAAAAAATCTCCTATTAAAAAACCATG
Source organism: Malania oleifera (assembly GCF_029873635.1). Lineage (NCBI taxonomy): Eukaryota > Viridiplantae > Streptophyta > Magnoliopsida > Santalales > Ximeniaceae > Malania > Malania oleifera. The sequence goes on along the minus strand of NC_080426.1, from coordinate 33,361,891 downwards.
TAACATTATTTCAGGTCAGGTCATCATCCGAATCAAACACAACTAGGCTCCACAAAGCCCAACAATATGGCATGAGGGTATATATGGTCTTAAAATCTAGTCCTTAAATTGTTGACATTTATTTTTTTTTCTCTTCATGCCATTCTAAATGGCTATTTATGAATTTGCTTAGATGAAGCTCAAAGCGATCATTTCTAATTAAATTTGAATTTTAATTATTTATCACAAGTATTCCAAAAGGCTTGGATGGCTACATGGCATGCAACTAGAGGCAATCATACATTAGTGGTTATAGTAGGAAACAATTTTTTGAAGCATGTTAGTTTTTGTGACTGCTATAATGCTCCCTCCATAAGAACCTAATTTTAAATTTCTATTTTGTTTTGGTGAGTTGGAGCACCTTTAAGGGTGATAAATATAACACACACAAAAATAATATTGAATTGTTTAGGCCCGAAAATTGCATTAATCCTTATTAAGTAGGACAATCAAGATGTTCATTTTTCTTAAATAAAGATATCTTTGGAAAAAAAAAAGTTGAAAATTAGACCTTTCATGGTGATTGCGTCCATCAATTAATAAAAAAGGGTGAGAACTAGAAGTTAGAACCCGATTCAAAAAAGCATAACAGTAAATGCAATTCTAGCCAAACTAAGATGAGCAGGGCTTTCTTATAAGCCTTAGGGAGACAAAAGGCAAAGTTGCTCGTGATATGATATAAATGAATGAGAAGAAGGTAATCTTTAAGTGTGAGGGCACTAGGTTTAGCAAAAGGACCTCTAACTCCATTGAGAAAAGTTATTCAATGTTAAGCAGGGTGTCGGCTTCATCAACAATCTCCAAAAAAAAACCTTGAAGATGGGAGTGTTCTCCAAACTTCATTTTAAGGAACCCTCAAAGTGGAGTGTACCGCCTTTTTTTCCACACAATTGGAATAGATCCCCTAGGTGAGAAACATCAAATGTAGAGGGGATGAAAAAAAATGATAAAAGGAATACGAGGAGAATACTGAGGAATCCTTGACCATGGGACTTGTAATGTGATATATAAATGAATGAACAAATAAGGCACACAATAAGCATAATCCACGACTTAAATGAGGGAATAAACACCCCCCCCCCCCCCAAAAATTGGTTTGTGGAAGCAAACTTTAAATATAATCAAATTTCAAGATTAGACTCACATTCCTACATTTGTTTGTGGAATCAATGACAAATTTTTTTATTTATTTGGAATATTAATTCCAACATTAGGGGGGATTGTGATTATTTCACAAACAAACTATAATTGTTTATCATTCTATGGAATCAAATAGATTTCTCATAATATCCTTCCATCTCTAGTTATTCTTTTGTCCTTTCCTCTCTTTATCTTTCCCCGTCACCATTACCGCCACAATGAGTCCTCATTGTCGCTATGAACCTTCTCATCATAAGCCCCTTTCTAATGATGTCTTGTTGTTTCTTTTTTTTTTTTTTTCTTTCTATAAGAGAATAAACCAAAGCCTCTTTCCCATTTTCCCCTGTTTAACTAACAACAAAACACTATAAAACAAAGAATAGGAAATCTTATTTTGTTTTGCTCGGTGTCATCATACTGCTATGTCTATTCTATTTGGCCAACAAGAAAAACCTTTAGTGTAAAATTATGACCCACATGAAATGGAAGGCCAATGGACATTTTGGATTAATGGATTAACGTGGCTTTTGGCTTTCAAAATGCTATGAGAGTTAACGCGGAAGTGGAAGGGTTTTTTCCTATATATATGTTGTTTTGGGAGTAGCTAATATATAGTAATCTAATGGAATGAAAAGAAAGGGATATATAGAAATTGTCCTCTCTCTACCTTTGCTCTATTATCATCAGCTGTAAAGACCTGAAAAATTAAAATGATTGAAAATATATAAATATATATATATATATAATAGATAAAATAACAAATAAATAATAAAAGGAATGGTGTGGGAAAAAGAAGAAAAAAAATTAAAATTAAAGAAATTAAATTAAATTAAGATAAATTAAATAATTAGTTATTAAATTAAGCATTTTTACATTGGATTTAAAAAAAACTAATTGAAATAAGAGAAATATATATATACATATATAGGTAAGTTATTATAATATATAAATAAATATATATATATATATATATATATATATATATATATATAAATAAATATATATATATATATATATATACTGAAGAAAGAAGAAAGAAGAAGAAGAACAGAAGACACCGCACCACCCTGAAATTTCTTCTGGCTCGCTCCGTCTCCGTCTCTCTCTCTCTCTCTCTCTCTCTCTCTCTCAATTTCTCGGCAGATTTGCAGCTTGGATTTATTGGACTGTTATATTATGATTCTAAATCTTCATCACCTCTGTAGTGATATATTGTGCTAATTAAGTATCTAAGGAAAAATTTCATCTAGGAGAGTGGGACTTAAGTGGTCCATTGTGACCCCCCACTTACCTGGAAAATTACCTGGTATAATTTAGCACAATCATCACTGGGCCCACTGTTATATCATCAACGCCACCTCAGCAAACAACATTATAGCAATCGGGGAATATTTCGTTATGCATGCTTTATTGTTTGAGTTTAGTATGGACTCACTTACGTCGGGTTAATAAATGTATTTATGCATGCAAGGGCTGAAATGTTATGGGCCAAATTTTATATATTTTTTATGATGAAAATCTTATTCTAGGATTTTATTTATTTGCTGTGAGCTTGGACAATTTTTGCTGAGTAAGGTATCAATCAATGTTTATTTTATGGTTAACATGTTATCACCAAAGTGATATTGCTAAGAAAAGTTATAAACATTGAATTGAAACATGATTTTGCAAAAAATTATTACATAATGGTTATTTGATTATTATGGTTGACCCAAAGGTGCACCAACTTTCAAGTAATCAATAAATTAGTTAGGATAATTGAAAGAATGGTAGTGAGATTGAGATGGATGCCCAAAGGTGATAGACCAATCGAACTTTAAAGGGTTATCAATTATTTTTGGGTGGGTGGAAATCACCAGTAAATGTAAATGTTAGTATATTTCACAAGTTAATCCAAAGATTGAACGTGATCTACTAATGAAAGTGTTTTTCTCAAAGCATTAATGTTATGATCATTTTATAGTAGTGTTTGTTCTCGTTTCACTACATTCACTAGCTTCTTCTGTCCCGATCTTTAATGGGACAAATTTCTCTAACTAGAATGAATAGATTTAGTTTCACCTTGGTGTTTTGGATCTAGACTTAGCTTTGCGAATAGATAAATTGGCTACTGTTACCAAAATAAGTAGTTTGGAGCAGCGAGCTTTGTATAGGTCATGGGAAAGGTCGAACAAATTAAGTATTGTGTTCATGCGGATGTGTATAAGCAAGTAATATTAAATCAACACTTCTTCAACTTGAAAATGCAAATGAATGTCTTAAGGTTGTGGAAGATCGGTTTCGTTCAGCAAACAAGTCCCTTGTAGGGAGATTAATGGCTGAACTTACCAGCATGAAGTTTGATGGTAGCAGAGGAATGAACAAACATGGCCTTGATATGACTAATCTAGTTGTCAAACTGAACGAACTGGAATGAATGTTAATGACTAAACTCCTATTTCTTGTGGCATAAAAAACTGGGTCATATATCCAGAGAGAGAATGGAGAGATTAGTAAAATATGAGATTCTTACAAACCTTGATTTTATCGATTTCTATGTATGTGTTGATTGCACTAACAGAAAGCAAATCAAACATACAAAGAAAGGGGCCATGCGGAGTGGAAATCTTATGGAGATTGTTCATACTGATGTATGTGGACCTTTTGACTTACCGTCTATTGGCAGAGAAAAGTATGTTATCACCTTTATTGATGATTTTTCACGTTATGATTATATCTATTTGTTGCATGAAATGTCTCAAGCAATAGATGCTTTCGAAACATATATTGCTAAAGTTTAGCAACAATTGAATAGAAAGGTGAAAATCATTCGATCTGATAGAGGTGGTGAGTATTATGATAGGTATGATGGAATTAGACAATGTCCATGACCATTTTCTATAAGAGCATGGTATTTATGCACAATACACAATGCCTGGTATGCCTTGGTAGAATGGTGTGGCTGAAAGGTGTAATCGTACTCTTATGGAAATGGTTAGGAGTATGTTAAGTAACTCCTCAGTACCCATTTCATTGTGGATGAAGGCTCTTAAGGTGGTCGTTTATTTGCTTAACCGGGTTCCTAATAAGGTAGTTCAAAATACTCATTTTGAATTGTGGGCGGGAAGGAAACCGAGTTTAGGACACTTTCATATTTGGTGTTGTCCAGTAGAAGTTAGGATCTATAATCCACATGAAAAGAAATTGGACTCTATAATTGTAAGCGGGTACTTTATTGGTTACCCAGAGAAGTCCAAAGGGTATATGTTTTACTATCCTAATCATAGTACGAGAATTATTGAAATTGGACAATGTCAGATTCCTTGAGAATGATGAAATTAGTAGGAGTGATGTATCACGTAATGTGGTCATTGAATAAGTTCAGGTGCCTATCCTGATGCCCATAACTTCAACATAAATTGTTGTTTCTCCAGTTATCGAACAGTATGATAACATTGAACAATAATCTAGTGATCAGTCACTCCATAGTGAGAATGTCACCAATGAACTAGCTGCAGAACAATCACAAGGAATAGCATTAAGGAGATCTCAAAGAGAAAGGAGATCAGCTATTTTAGATGATTTTTTGGTATATCTGCAAGAATTTGATTATGATTTAGGGACAACTAAAGATCTGGTTTCATTTTTGCAAGCCATTGAAAGTAATGATTTTGAAAAATAGACCAATGTTATAAATGATGAGTTGAAATCAATAGAACAAAATAAAGTCTGGGACATCGTTGATTTGCCTGAAGGTTTTAAAACATTTGGGTGTAAGTGGGTCTTTAGGACCAAACACGACTGTAATGGCAATATTGAACGATATAAAGTTAGACTTGTAGCAAAGGGTTTCACTCAAAATGAAGGTGTTGATTACAAAGAGACGTTCTCTCCTGTATCTAAAAAGGACTCTCTTAGAATCATAATGGATTTGGTGGCTCATTTTGATTTAGAGTTACACTAAATTGATGTGAAAACTACTTTTCTAAATGGGAATTTAGACGAAGAGGTGTATATGGACCTTCCAAAAGGTTTAATGATTAAAGGAAAGGAGCATATGATTTACAAATTAAAGAAATCAATTTATGGACTTAAACAAGTTTTCAGACAATGGTATTTTAAATTTCATGATACCATCACGTCCTTTGGATTTAAGGAAAATATCGTTGATTGATGTATATATCTAAAGGTCAGTGGGAGTAAGATTATCTTCTTGATTTTATATGTTGACGATATATTACTTGCCAGTATTGATCTTGGTTTACTAAATGATGCCAGGAGATTTCTTTCTATGAACTTTGAAATGAAAGATATGGGTGAGGCAACTTACGTGATAGGAATTGAAATATTTCGTAATAGATCACTTGGAGTGTTAGGGTTGTCTCAGAAGGGATACATCAATAAAGTTATAGAAGGATTTCATATGGGAATGTGCAACCACTCCTACTCCTATTTGTAAAGGGGACAAGTTAAGTGAAAAAGATTGTCCACATAATGCATTAGAAAAGAAAATAATGGAAAATATTCCTTATGCATCTGTTATTGGAAGCTTGATGTATGCTCAAACCTGTACGATACCGGACATTAGTTTTGCAATTGGAATGCTCGGGAGATACCAAAGTAATCTCGGGATGGAGCATTGGAAAGCTGCAAAGAAGGTTTTAAGATACCTGAAAGGAACAAGACACTATATGCTCACATATCGAAAATCTGACCAGTTGGAGGTGATTGGTTACTCTGACTCAAATTCTGCTTGTTGTGTTGATAGTCTGAAGTCAACTTTTGGTTACTTGTTCCTATTAGCTGGAGGAGCAATATCATAGAAAAGTGCCAAACAGACTATTATAGCAGCTTTTACTATGAAAGTTGAATTTGTCGCATGCTTTGAGGCCACAGTTCATGGTTTATAGTTGCGGAATTTTATTTCGAGACTTGAAATTGTCGACAGTATTGTCAGGTCGCTGAGAATATATAGTGATAACTCTGCAACAGTTTTTTTTCTCCAATAATGACAAATATTTTAATGGCCCTAAGCATATGAAGCTCAAATATTTGGCCGTTAAGGAGGAAGTTCGGAAACATACAGTGCTTATAGAATATATTAGGACTGAGCTCATGATAGCATATCCTTTAATTAAGGGATTGGCACCAAAGACATTTAAGGAGCATGTTGATCACATGGGTATTTGTTGCAATCCCTGATGTATGATAGTAGATTTTTATGTTTTGTTCTATAGCATGTATAATGATGTCACTAATGGTGTTTCTGAACAGTATTCCTATTTACCATCAATTACGTAATTATGGAGATGGATTATTGTTAACAAGAATGGTCTTTGACAAACACATTACAGGGACATTATGGTTACTTCCTATTATGGGTTATAATTAAGTAATTTGCTAACATTGTAGTACATGGAAGGGAAGATGTCGCCTTATTGATATTTACCGCCATGACTCATGTTGGTAAGTTATTTAATTATGATATTATTGTAATCTCACTAAAGTATAAATAAGCTAATGTTGTGTGCATATTATGGTTATCTTGTTAATCCAAATAAATGTCGTTCATATGGGCCAAGTGGGAGAATGTAGAGTTATGATTCACATGAAATGGAAGGCCAATGGACATTTTGGATTAATGGATTAAGGTGGCTATTGGCTTTCAAAATGCTGTGAGAGTTAATGAGGGAGTGGAAGGGTTTTTTCCTAGTAATGCCTACTTTATGGGGAGTGAAATAATAGCTATATATATAGGGTTGGATATTGTCCTCTTGCCACCAATCTTTTTCTCAACAGTTTACCCATATGATCTAGTGAAGAATAGAGATAGAAAGAAGGCTAGGCGAGAGAAATGATTTCTACAAGTCTTCTTCAAAGACTAGTTTACATCATGACTGATCCAGGTATGTTTGTTTATGAATTCTTTAGTTCTCAACATAAAGGAAATATATGTGAAGATCATTATAATTAAACATCCTATAATTTTAGCAAAATAACAGAATAAATTCTTACATTTAGTGCCATTACGCTGCTTTATTTGGCCATCTAGAAAAATACCAGAAATTGGTTAATTTTGTAGTTATAGTGGTGCTTCATATGGTGCAATGATCATGACAGTCATATATGGCGTAGCAATGATGCTGCAGAAGCTATCGCAACATGGTAAGGGAAATTACAAGGAAGGAGGTTAACTTGGGGTCCCTTCGTATATGAAATGAGGGTTCAAGAATGAAGAGAGTGAGCCATTAAGTAGCATCATTGTGGTGGTAAGGCATTGGCTAAGTGGCGGTGTGATGAACATAGAGTAGATGCGCGACATGGGGTTTATATGTTATCTTTATTATTTGGAGAAAAAATTGACATTATTTTTTATTCCTCATTTATAATCGTTTTGTAGTAACTCAGGAAAAAATATTATTTAATTTGTGAAATAATTATTATTATTAATTAAATGATATAATATAATATTATATATATATATACTGTTAGAATTGGTGTATTCCCAAGAGATGGGTGAATTGGAATTTTAAAACTTCTTCCTAGGTTAAACTAGATATCAGTAATACACAACCTAGGGTATTTCTAAGCATATACCAATTGCGTAGATAAAAATAATATGCGTAAATTAAATCATGCGTAGCATTCACAATATATCAAATATAACATACATGTGCAGGAATATAAAATGCGGAAATTGAAAAGTGTGCACAAGATATGATATCGAGGTTCGATCAATACTCCCTGTGTCCCCGCCTTGAGCCACAGCTCAAGGATTCCACTAGTTGCTCACTTCACGGGTAGAGCAACACCGTTTACAACGCCTTACTAGGATAGTGCACCTAGTTCTCTTAACCGGGTCTGAACCAGTCCGGGACTATTCACAGGGCTAGTCTCCCTTTTTCGACCATACATCGGGAATACAACAAATAATCAAATAATATTTGTGTATAAGGAAATGCTTCTACTACAAGCAGATGTGTACAACAATAAGCACAAATACACTCATGTATACTATGCAAATAAGCTTAATGTGAGAATGTCATTTTCACAAAAATAATCTTTGAATAAATATGTGAATGATGAGTGCTCAAAGATTTTATGCCCAAATAAGAAATTTCTCCAAAAATATTTTTCTAAATTAGGTGTAGGAGAATCTAGGGTTTATGGCTCAAAAATATTTTCGCAAGTACAAGCAAATGCGCTTTTGAATCTTGCAGTGGATGTGCAAGATTCACAAGCAAATAATATTAACTCCCAAGAATTATTATCAAATGAAATATGTGGGAGAAACTAAGATAATACTCTCAAAATAAGATATGAAAAATATATACAAGACGAGAGTAAAAACGATTTTGATTTGTAAAACAAATGCCCAAATAATGTTTAAGCCAATGCTCTCTTGAAAGATTTAACAAAATAAATAATAAAGAGAGCATACATTGAGTATAAAATTTGAGAAACTTTTTAGGCTAATCAACTTGCTAATTTTGAGTAATGAGGGGGTATATATAGAGTTGGGTAAAAATAAACATGTTGGGGACACGTTGGGTGTAACGACTCGAAAAATTTTAACTATTTAAAATAATAAGGAAGATAATAAAAGGAAAAGGGGAAATTGAAGAAAGGGAAAAGAAATTTTAAAAGGTTAATAAGCAGGCGTTCGTTGACGAGCAATCTTCTGAGCCTCGTCGCCGAGTATGCATGTCTCGTCAACGAGGATTTACCAAAAGAGGTTCTCATATTTATGAATTTTGTCGACGAGCTTCCGATTTCGTCCACGAGCAGTGTTCTTGGATTCGTCGACGAGTCCACGTGTCTCATCGATAAGGCCTTGCCTATAAATAGAGTTTGCTTTCATTTTCAGCAACTTGGGGTTTTTTATTTTCTCTCTCTGGAAAACGGTCCCTCTGCCTTCTCTCTTCGATTCCGGGCTAGATTTGACCCGGTTTGACGATCCGAAACCACCACGAGGTTCATAGGATCGTTCTTTGCAAAGCTGCGGGAGCTGATTGTTGATTTGGGGTTTTGGGACACTATCTTAAAATCAGGGTAAGTGAGATATTTTGGAGTATTCTTGTTAAATATAATTATTTGAAGTCTAGGAAGTATTCTATATGAGGATTTCAGGTAGTAAAAGTCTTGTGGGGAAATCATGCTATGGAAGAAGTTTCATGGGAGCTTGAGGAAGAAATTAGACAGAAATACCTACACCCGTTTAGTGGGGTACAATAGTGATCTGTATAGTTCAAATAATGACCATTTTATTTTATTCAATACAAAGTGATGAATGTATAATTGTAATTTAGAATATAGGATAGGTGGTGTTTTGGTTTTGGGAGAATTTTTTTTATGAGTATATTTGTAATCTCCTAGAACTGCTTGTGTAACCACAGTATTCCTCCACCATGAGGGTTAGTAATAAAATAAATAGCCCGTTTTATGCTAAGAATGGTGTTCAATATAAATAGTAAATTTCGAGGATGAAATTTTTATAAGGAGGGAAAAATGTAGAGACCCAGAGAATTATAGTAATTAAAATAATAAAATAAATGAGAGAAAGAATTTTGAAAAGGGATTTCAACTCGGACTCATCAACAAGTGTAGAAGTGCTCGTCGACGAGCAAGGCTCTTGGACTCGTCGACAAGGACGTGTGTCTCGTTGATGAGAAGTTACTAAGAGGGCTGTTTTCAGGGTCTGAATCTTGTCGACAAGGAGCAGACGTTCGTCGACGAAACTATTGCTTGGACTCATCGACGAGGCCATGTGGACAACACTTTATATATAGCGCAAAATCAATTTCAGCGGAGGAATTTCATTTTTATCAATTTCTCTCTCTCTCTACATGGTTCCTCTCACTTCTCTCTAGGTTTTTGACTCCGTCTCTTCCCGGTTCGACGATCAGAAGCTACCACGGTGATCTTGGGGAGATTCTCTACAACATAGCCAGAGCAAAATGTAGATTTGAGAAAATTGGGAACCATCCCAAAATCAGGGTAAGTTGATTATTTGGGTATTGTTAGTATTACCAAGTTTATTTGAACCTAGATTTCGTATTATATAAGAACATACTGGTGTTTTGTGGAATAAAATTATGGTGTAATATTTTCAGGGTTAGGGTGTTTTTTGGGACCCTGCAAGCATGGGGTGAGGACCCCAGAGAATATTTCCAAGAGCCTAGGTAAATTATAATTCAGTAAATTACGAGTATGTAGGTTTAGGGAATTATAGTTGATTTATTGGAAATATGTATTATTTCAGGATTTTGGAAATAACACACTGTGAGCGTGAGGATAAGTGGGAGGCAAACCTCCCAGCTAGTTAGGTAGGGGAAATATGCTATACTAGCAAAATCAAGAGTTTTTATCAGTATGAGTTATAATATTTGAATATGAGTACAATGTGTGATTTTGAATATGTCATAAAATAGATTTATACAGATTTTATTATATGTGTTTTAATCAGCGTGTGACATGAGTTTGTGATTATTTAGTACAGAATTTATACAATTTTCATAGTATCATGAAACATACATGTTTTGTAGAATTACGAATTCCCAGTTTACATACAAATAAACATTTTTCAGAATATTCAGAAACATGATTTTTAGTATTCTATAACCATAACACTCAGATATTCAGATAATTAGTTAGATATTCAGATACAGATATTTAGATATTCAGTTAGTTATTCAGATATTTAGATTATTTAGATCAGTTTTACAGTATTATAGTTATTTCAAAATCATGGCAAATCAATAAGATAATTATAAATATCAGTATTATATAGTATCAAACCCTGATGAACTATTCAGTTAGTATCAGTCAGCAGAGCACGATACCATAGCTATTTTCAGTTCAGAGTGCAACCACATAACTCATATAGTATGTGGATTTTCAGCAGTCGATTGTGCCTATGTTGTGGACAGGCTCCCCGTCAGTTAGGATTGAGGAGGTCGATCTAACTTTCGAAGTTCAGTTGCCTTATCCTGGTCAGCCAGCCAGTGATAGGTCCCACCTGCGGGCCGCACAACCTTTGTCATAAAGAGTTAAATCATGACTTTTAGTTATTTATCCAGGAAATTTTTCTCAGTTAATATATATGTATCCCGACTTACAGAAACTGTAGACATACCTATGAATATTAGAAGTATTATGGATAGAATATTCAGAAAAATAGTTTATGTTAAGCAACTTAGATATGAGCTATATTGTGTATTATTTATACGTGTTTCCTCAGAATCAATTATTTATAGTACTTTTAAATCAGATTTTACAATTATGTAAACTCATTTGCCACACACTAGCAATAACATATTTCATCTTACTGAGCGTTGTCTCATCCCAGTGATTTAATATTTTTTAGGTGATCTATCTAGGCGAGTAGATCAGGCTCGCAGATAGAGGAGACTACGGTACTGCCCTGTCTGTAGGGTAAGTATTTTTGGGAAGTCACTTTTTGAGTAGTCCCTAGGTATAGGTGAGGGCATTTTGGGAATGACTATGTATGCATATTCTGGAAAATTCTGACACTACGGTATTGTATATATTGACGTGGTTGTATGTTTTATGCTTTCCACTGCATAGGTAGTTTATTGAGTTATAGATTCCATGGTCTCTATCTGGTCTGTGATGATGGTTTGGTTTGTATTAGAAGGTATCAGAGCAAAGAAATTTTACGGTTTATATATGTGAACAAAAAAATGGCATGTAAAATCACGCCGTTACATCTGGTATATTATTGAGGATGTTTATTTATTTTTTTGCTGCATGATTGAGGTTATAGTATCAGACACAGGTAATTGGATCACATCACACCCCGGGCCCCACTTGCCAGGTTTGGGGCGTGACACATTTTGTATGAGTATCCAAACATGGTAATCACATCCCAAGTACAATTTTCTTATTGCCTTTTTTTCCCATTCAAACGTTGTATTCGTTCCACGAACCAAATAAGGATGATAAGAAAACTTAACTAAAATAAATATTAGCAACTGAGATAATGACATATAGCTATTAAAAAAAAAAGTGGGGGTATGGAGATGGAAGTAACAAAAGAAGCTTGTAAAAAGAATAGTTAAGTTAGGAGAAGAATAGCACGAGAATAACTACAAAAAAAAGGTTTGTGGAAGGGGCACTAAAGGGTTGTGGGACTATAAATATCCATCTACCTCATGTGGAAAGGCGAAAAAAAAAAAAAAACACACACACACACATACACATACACACATCAATCCTTTTGATTGGATCATAACATGCCTTAAGGGGAATCATTTAAGATTTTAAAAATGGTTGCACGATGTTTTCCAAAAATAGTGTTTAATGCCACTAATTGTACACTTATATAATCATAATGAGAAAGTTTTGGAGTTCTCACCACGAACACATGGAAGTCCAACAAAAATTCATATAATAATGCAACAAATCCCCGAAGCTTAAGCATAGACTACAAACTTTGAAGACATGCAATGAGGATTCAAAACAAAATTTCTAGCTTGGATCATGTTTCAACCTAAGAGTTGAGGGGACAACGGATGTTAGGGGTAAAATGTCAATGACACATTGAATTCCAATTAGATAACACTATCAATTTGTACAATAGTGCAAAAGACAATTACAAAGCCATGATCTTAGACAATTCTTGTAAGGTATGTTTGGTTTGCTAGCTAAGTAAGGCTAAAGACCTTTAGCCTATATTTAGTGTAACACGTACAAAGAATGGGATTGGCTAAGAAAAGGAAGCTTGGTCCATTTATATGGGATATAGTTGGTCGATTCGTCCCGATTGGCCAAATCCACGCTAGGTGATAATCTGTCCAAATTTGACATCCCCCCTAGTCCTAACACACTGACACCTCAATAGCCAATTCCTCCCCACATATCTTGTTTGTCCACTACCCCAAAAAAGTTCCTCACACATGTCATTTGTGGCTCATGCTTGTCTTCTTTGATAAGGCAGACTCCCTTTGATCTCATCCTATCTTTACTACTAAATCTGGCAATGACTTGTGCTCATTTTTGGGCACGAATGACTAATTTGTGATGTTTAATGGAGATTTTTTTTCTTTCTTCTTCAGATTGAAGATCCATGTCATAAAACCAATTAACAACTATAACATCCATATCAACACCTTTTGTGTGTGACAACTTGAACATCAACAAAATCAAAATAATTGCCTTGGATCACAACCCCAACAAGATGACATCCAGATTGGAGCTTTTACTTGCATTAAGATTTCCCAATTGGAGATCAACACTAACAATGACTACATTGCCATTCTTCCTACCATACTAAACATCCTGGTTTTAAAGGTTGTTTGTGGGTCCGAACATGATATCGATGTGGGAAGCTTGGAGAAATACAACAACGAAAAATATATTAAAGTAAGGATGGAAAGATGCACTTCAGTTGGAACCGGTAAATACATTCACTATCTATTGCTTTTTTAGGGGCAAAAAAAAAAAGAAAAAAAGAAACAAAAATGGCATCTTTTGTTTTTGTTTAGGTTTTCTATCTTTTGGGTTTAGTGTCTATTGTTTTTTTGGTTTGTTGCCATGCAGACGAATCTTTGGAAGGTGCATATAAGGATATATACATAAGCGGTGGAAGAAAGAAAAAGATGGTACTTTGTTGAGTATTTTGTTTTTTTTTTTTTTTCCATTTGAGACATTAATAAAAATATTTATCAACCTAATGACAAATCAAACACAAGATAGGATACTTCTAGTTTAGTTTAGTCCAATATAGACAAATACTATTAACCATAGCTAACAAACCATTCTCATCCATACTTGTAAAAGAAAAGGACAAACCACTATCGAAGTATATGATTTCCATTGAAACAATCTCCACTTTTTATCAAACTATATACTCACACATTGGAAGGTTATTATTGCAATAAGCATCCCAACCGTTGGGAGACAATGAGATAGAGGAAGGAGAAACCTATTAATTATCATGGCAGCCCAATCACTTTTACCAACATAAATTGAAAGCTTTAACACTGTTGCATCAAGAAACTTGCATCTAGCACGACGTTGTTAGATTTTGCGCTACCCTTAAAAAAAAATCTAATTCATTGTAAAGGAATGAAATTCCCAATCAGAGTAAAGTTACTATTAGCTATCTCATTCCACCTATTTGTATACATATGTGCACAAATAAACTTAATCTATGCAACCATAAATCTATGGGCAGATTGTCTCTGTTCAACCTTAACCACCTGAAGGACCATCTCAACCATCCGTATCTTGGCCAAAAAATACCATTGACATGTATTCCATGCATATTGACCCAAATTAGGGGGGGGAGGGAGTTGTGTATGTCATGGCAAAAAAGGAAGAGATTAAAAGAAGGAATGAATAAAAACATTGAATAAGGGCGTATATGAGGTCAATAAAACAAGCATATGTATAAACATTGTCATTTTTATATTTACTAATAGAAAGACATGTGCATTGCTTATGCTACGCACCTTGCATTATTAAAAAAAAAAAATTGTATGATGAAAGGAAGAGGCAAGAAGAAAGTATTCTTTGACCTTACTTTAAAAAGTCCTCATAGTAGATGATCTAAACCTTTCCACCCTATTGGAGGAGACCTCCAGAGTGGGAAAACCTCCAATATGGAGGAGATCATAAACAAAAAAAAAGAAAAAAAGGAGAAGGACGAGGAGGAGAAAAATGAATCCATGGCTATATGACTTAGAATACAATACAAAATTAAGAATTAACATAATTTGTAATAAGCACAACCAATGTGACAACATTAAGTGCAACCCATGTTTTAGAAAGGAAACTAAACACTAAAAATAATCTACATGTAAGAGGTGACAACGTGTGAGATGACGACATAGGAATGCAAGCAAAAAGGGGTTTGTAGAGAAGGAGTCATAGAAGAAGCACCTTGAGAATAAGGTTTGCAAAAGGAGAAGAATTGTGTGAGAACAATTGCAAATAGAATGTGCATGAAAGGGGCATGAGAGAGTCAAAATGCCTACATGCATATATGTATTAAACCCATCCTATTGGATCATAACACACGTCACAATAAGTAATTTGAGATTACAAAATAGAGAGCATGGCCTTTATTACACCTCCATTACTATAATGGGAATCATTTAAATTTCCTATGAAAACAACCAAAAATTTTAGAAGACTCCATAGAAGAACACAACAAGCTTTGGTCCAATGTCATCTCCAAAGACAAAACAAAGCCTAAGTGTGGACCATGGATCCATAAACATCCACCAAAGTTTGAGACAATGTTTCAATACAGAGAACTAGATGCAGGGTGAATTGTCCCTCACACATGTAGGTTTAGTTAGGTAACATTAGAAATTTTGTCTACTACGAGTAAGAAGGATGATATAAAGCCACAAACTTGAGCATAAACTTATGAAAACTACCTCTCATCCAAAGCCTACAAGGAAAAAAGATAAGCCATTGCCAAGGCAAGTGAAATCCATGGAAAAAAAATCCCACTTCCAACACATTAAATTAAACATTGAATAGTTATCAGAAATCCAAACTCTAGTAATTTGACAAATTTTTTTCTTTTATTCAGTATTTTGAACCTTGAAATTTGAACTTTAATTTTGAATTTTGATAAATAAAATTGTGAAATTTATTCATTTTCAATAATACTCTTAGTCAAATTTTTTTGGATAATTATTATTGCACAATGCTATAGTGTAATAATTTTATCCCTATTTTTATAATATGTTGGGAAGTTATTTGTAGTAATCCAACAGTGGCCTGCCATTTCATCACAAAGAAGCAACTCTAGCATTCCCCTCCAGATGTCAAGCAAATCATAGTCAAATTAATTAGACACTAATTAAAACAAATTAAACTTCAGCAACTAATTGAAAAACTTGGTCGAAGTCAAAGCTGTTTGGGTGCCCGCACTAACCGGCATTATGCTCCGGAGGAGAATTGAACTAGAACTTGCGTTGCGTCCCTCCATTTTGAAATAGTAGTCCGAGGAGTCTTCGTACGGATAGACCCAAGGCTCCCAACAGGCTAAGGTTGGTTCTGTGCTCTTCGGAACTCAGCCATGGCAATGCTCGTTCTTCCCTTGGCCGTCCATGTCCTCAAATCCCACGCTTCTCACCTCTTCTTCCTCCCGCGAAACCCTAGTTCCCTCTGCAGATCGGTCAGCCGCCTCCATTCGCGCCTTTTCTTCTCCAGAACGACCATCTCCGCCATAGCTACTTCCTCTACTGCAGAAAATGTTTATGCAGACCATGCTTCCGTCCTTACGTTTCAGCAAGCCATTCAGCGTCTCCAGGTCCAACTGCTCCCATAATTTATTCTTATCTGCTCCCAGGAAGTGCACTGATTGGATACAGGATAGTTCTGCCATTTGTTTATACCTTTGCATTTTTGTTTTTTGTTTTTTTTTCCAGTGCTTTCATATTCACGCACTGTAATTTTGTTACTTGTATTAACAATCGTGGATTTAAGCTCCGTATCCTCTTCTGCTATCAATGTCTCCTCTTTTGCTTCAACTATGATCTCTATTTGTTGGCTCAAGGCTTTTCCTCTTATATATCCATTCTTTCATTGTTCAGAAGGTTTGGCCAGTGAAGTATAAAGCGAAATAGGATCTCATGTAATGTGAATAGTTTGTGGTGGAACTTGGCTCTGGGACACCAAGTTGAGGTTCGGAAACACTATTTTTTGTAGGAAAAATTTCATTAAAGAAAATGAGACAGAATCGGAGAACAACAGCGATCAGCTGAAAGCAATTGCAGGAGTGCAGCTTTCCAATCTCTCTGTAGATTAGACAGTAAAATCCCCCAAAAAAACCCAAAAAAATGTGCCCAAAAAGAAGTGAGAGAAACAGCTCTATCCCATAACAACTGGGAATATGTTTTGGCATTGAATATCCTTGTATATCTTTCATGCCAAAAGCTATGAAAGATAGAATGCACCACACAAGTCTATAAATCTATCCTTTGGACATTAGACAACTAAATCCTCCAAAAGATACCCTAAGAATGTGCCCAAAATGAAGTGAGAAAAACAATTCTATCCCGTAAAGCCATGACAAGTGGGAAGATGTTGTTTGGCATTGAAAATCCTCTTATTCCTCTCATGCATGAAACAAAATCCAAATAACAACATGCATCACACAAGTCCATCCCTTTTTTGCTTCTCCCAAACCTAGAACTATACTAGCATGAAGTCATCTGCATTTAGTGATACTGCCCATGCTTCACCAAAAATAGAGAAAAAGGTAATCCAAACATGTTAGCACTATAGTGTAGAAAGATATGCACATTAGTCTCACCAGACTCTAGGCATCTCATGCCAATATCTAGGCAGTGTAAAAAGTCATTTGTATTAATCCGTTTAATTGTCAAAGTCCAAATTAATACCTTGATTTTAAAAGGAGCCTCAGCCTTCCAAATGACATTATTTGAAGGAAAAGAACGAAAATTTGAAAGTTCCAATAAAGGAAGGAAGAAAAACTTGAAAGAAAAATTACTTAAAGTGTCTCCTAGCCAAGCCTTTGAGTCGCACATCATCTGGGGAACAAAAGAATCCAGAACTCTCAGCAAAGTAGCATGCTGACTATGCTCATCAACCTCTATTTCATTAAGATTGTTAAAGAAATGGAGTCTTAAGAAAGAGATCCCCCTTTCGAAGAAAAAAAGATGTGATTGGATCATTATGAATGGATGATAAGAAGTTGAGAAACACTACTACACTATCCAATACATTCTACAACCTATTTATACGAGAGGCTATGGCTTAGGAAAGATGATGACTTTAGAGTTCATAGTTTTAAAAAATGGCGGCGTCTATAACGTTTGCAACCATTGTGGACGTTACTTGATACGCCATGGACGCTGCATCTGTGAATTCATTTTTTGCATTAGCAACCTTGTTAAAAGAATATGTAGATTCACATGTTTTTATCCCAAATCAAACATTCTAATGCTTTTAATGATTTATAGTAAGGTTTAATCAATCTAACACATGCTACAAGTATTGGATGTTACCATGCTTTCTTTAGTTGCTATTGGTGAGAAGAAGCATCCATTTGCTACGTTTCATTTTCTTTATTGATTATAACTTATAAGTGAAGTTTAAACTAAGAAATCTTAACAACACAACGAAAACAGCAACAACAAAACCGAGCCTTAAATTCCACCTAGTGGGGTTGGCTGCAAGAATCCTTTTCTGCCAATTCACATGATTTGGGTAATTTCCTATGACGATTTGAGGGAAACAAAGAAATCATAAATATAACAAAATATAAAATATTGAATGTTCATATTTCAAGCAAGAACATCAATTCTTAGCAATAGAACATGTTTTGGATCATTCAGGGGTTTATTCTTGTAAATCATTTAATGAGTTATCGACCAATTCCAATTGCTATTTTCCTCTCTATTATATTATTTGGAAGGCCAAAGTACCCCCCAAAATGGAGGCTTTTTATTTGGTTGGTCATGCTCAATAGAATCAAAACCAATAACTTGTTGCAGATTAGGAGACCTTTGAAGGTACTTCCTCTAGATGTTTGTGTGCTTCACTATAATAATTTAGAGATGGCATCTCATTTTTTTAGCTTTGTGATTTTTCTTGGAGGGTATGGAATAAATTTTTTAGTGTTTTGGGAGAAAGTTGGGTTTGTCCAAAATCGGTAGAGAAACTTTGGGCTATTTCATTAGTGTGTTTTGGGAGGAGGAAGGATAGGGCAGTGTTATAGAAATGTGGTTTCTTTGCAGTGTTGTGGGGTTTATGGTTGGAGCATAATGCATGGATCTTTTCGAGGAAGAAGGTGAATTCATTGCTGGTTTGGGAAAAATTCATTATATGGCCTTGCTGTGGTGTGTTGGGCTTGGATATTTCATGGGAGTGAGCTTTTTGGAAGTTCAGCGAGATTGGAGTAATCCGATGGCTTGACTTTTCCTTTTCTTTAATGTGCTGTTTTCAAGTTTTTTTTTTTAATTTTTCCTTCTGGTTTGTTTCAGATTCTATTGGGAGATGTCTTATTCTCCTTTATGCAAATTCTTCACCTATTAATGAAATGTTTTCTTTTGCTGTAAAAAATGTTATTTGAATGAGAAAAAAAGTAAGGTTTTTTTTTTTTTTTTAAATGCTAATTGTTAAAGAAAAATGGGTACTAAATATCAAAGTAAATAAAAATACAATTGAAAAAAGAAAAGAAAAATAGACTAACTTAAAATTGAGTTTTTAATGATTCACAGCCAGGCTACAGCCAGTACAATTGTAAATTGAGGGACCTCTAAGATATCATCCCATAACAGTCTTGGAAGTTGGAAGCCACCGATCATTATGTAATGGATGATATGACCGTTAGTTGAGCAGGATTGAAAAGGTTTAATTTTGATGGTTATGTGGTAAAAATAAAAAATAACATTGCTGAAATCTTGTTTATGGAGTTGTTAGGACGTAGGATTGACTGGTTGAGGCTTGATGCTGGGGAAAGGTTACGCTTGTTAAAAATGGGGTTTTAGGTTCAGAAATTTTTTTAACAAAAGGTTGGTTGTGGTTTTAAAAGCAATACAGCCGTAATGCAAATTCAGTTGAAAAAGAAGGAGAAGATTTGTTGGCCCTACACCTAGAGTCATTGGCATCATGCCATGGTTAGAATTGCATCGTATATTTCTTGAAGGGCTTAATTGCTGAATAATTTCTTTATGACCTTTTTTTGATGTTCATTGATGTGTAACGAGTTCAATGAGAGTGAATTATACTTTTATACCTTCTGCTGTGGCCAGAGGATTCACAGTGGTCTCTTTTGCTTGTTTCATGTGGATTGGGTTATGCCCCATGACAGTGTGGACTTGTTGCAATGCCAGAAGGGGGAGGTCAAGAAGCTTTTGCACTTTGCTTCTTTATATGTGTGGTGATTTTGTAGGGAACATAAGATGAGGGTGTTTGATAGGATAGAGTCTTTTGTGCACAGGATCCAGAGCTTTGTGATTTTTCTTTTGTATTTCTAGAGTACAAATCTTGTCTACTATCGATGTTTGGGTAGACCTTTTAATTTCTCTTTATTTGTAGATATTACCTAGCTTTTGCGTACTTAGCATGTACTTGTGTTGCACCCCTTTTGCCTTGGGAAAACTTAGAGAGCACTAATGTAAGACGTCTAATTCCAAATAGGTCAGGACTTTATAAAAATAAGACCCCTGACTTGTTAACATGACCACTTACTGGTGAAGATCATACATGAAGGTCCAAAAACTACATATATGTGTGTGCACGCGCATGCGCTGATGAGCAGAGATCCCTAATCAGCTGTAGTTCACTGTTACAAATTCTGGATTCCTCAGCCTTTAAGTTTTTCCATTTTTTGGTTGAGCTGTTTATGGTCTCCATTGATTCTATCAATTGTTTGTTTAAGATGCTGTTGCAATCTAAAATAGACTTCTTTGAGAGTTCCTGATTATTCCATTTTTACTATTTGTTTTGAAACACTAGGAATATTGGGCTTCTGTTGGATGTTCTGTGATGCAATGCAGCAACACAGAGGTATTATTTTATTACCATCAATTTTCTATTCTTGAGCTCCTCATGTTTTGCCTTTATTTACTTCTTGCCGTTGCCATACTTATTTTCTATTAGTCAGTTTGGCTTAGTGAGGATTTTATCTTTATTCTCCAGGTTGGAGCTGGGACCATGAACCCTCTGACATTCTTAAGGGTTCTTGGTCCAGAACCGTGGAACGTTGCGTAAGTATTGCTTTTGCCCGTAAAATTTCATGCAAAGTGATATCCTCATCAATCTTTCTTGAAAGGAAGTTAGTTATCACTTCTAATCCATGGCTTTCTACCAGTTGAGATTGCAATCATGTTTTTCCTTTTTCCTGTTTTTCTTTTTCATTTTTCACCAAGTAAAAGACATATTGGCAATGATTATTTTGTGTGGCAGCTACATGTTTGGCCTCTCTGGGTTAATTTGGGGACAAAAGTACCATTTTGAGAAGTGGATTTTTTTTGGTTTTGCATCTCTGTTTGATGTTAGTGATGCCCTTGTTCTATAGATTGCATGTTGAGGCCCTTGTTATTGGCAGCCTTTTCTTTCATTCAAGTCTCGTTAGCTCATATTGTCTTTTCATATGTCATTTGCTGAGGTTGACATTCATGGTTTCTTTGTGGCATAATAGAAAATGTGGATGTGCATGATTATGGAGAATGGTGATCTTGGTGTCATTATTGTTGGACTAGAAATAAGATTTGAAAAGTAGATTGAAATATTGGTGGAAATGTGGTCGTCCTAATGAAAATTAAGTGGAATTTCTATAAAAGCTAAAAATGCAGCACGTGACTCGATATTACTAGAAGTTTATTCCAAAAAAAGACTCCACATTATTTATGCACAAGGTTGCAGATAACTACTTTTATTGTGTAAGAATGCTTCTTGAGAGATTGCTTACTATGCAGGTTGTTGCTTAAAGTGTTTCAAATTTAAATGTTGCACCACTTGACATTTAAATACATGATGCAAACCTGTCTTCTACAAGGGGGCATTTGTTTGCACTTAATACCAATAGCCTCTACATGGAGGTTAGATTCTTAATTGTCTAATATTAAGCGAACCAATATTGTTTAACCTCTAAAAAATGGGTGCTGAGAACCCTCTGAAGGAACTAGCATATGGTCCCTTGCTAATTAGGTCAGCACCAACCTTTACCCCATATTTGACACATTTGCCCCCTAAAAAGCCCAATTTACATAAAAAAATCCCCAGCATTTCAGAATCCAAAGCTCTCTGCATGCTATTCTGCTGCTCCAGAGCACAGATTTTGAGCTTCAGGTCTGATATTTCCAAGAGGAGCACTGCGCCCTGAGTTCCACCGCTGTTCTTTGCATAGCCATTGTTACTCCTCCTCAAGCTAATGCTGCTCCTTGTGGAGCTGCCGCTGCTCTTTCTTATTGAAATTGGCACAAAAGAGGCCATGGCAGTCCCCATTCCAACAAGCGCAAGCATTGACCAGAGCTGGGCAGTCCAAACGGTGTCATTGATGCATCGTTCATTTGTGATAGCTTGAACAATTTTTGGACTGCTGCTTCATTGTTTTATTCATTGCCGGAGCCTCAGCCCTGGAAGAGCAGAGCCCATAAAGGCCAGCATTGTCTGCACATCATCAATCATGTGTGGGCAGACTAGTTCCTCAATCTTTCTCTTTCTTTCTCTCTCTTCATGGACCAAGTAGTCTCTGCATTTTTAAAAATTCACGTTTTCTCTTTATAAAAAAGGGCGTCCCCGGGTCATAAGGCTCCCTGCTTTGTGAGGGTAAGGGGAGGGTTGTCACAGTGTACGCAGCCTTACCCCTACTTTAATGTAGAGAGGCTGTTTCCTTGGACTTGAACCCATGACCAACCGGTCACAAAGGAGCAGCTTTCATGTTTTCTTTTTATGTGCAAGTTAAATTGCCTGCCATCATATCTCTTGGTTGTTAGTTTCCCCAATCTCCATGTGGGATGAGTATGTGAATTGGAAGTTGAGATGGGGAAGTGGACAAGAACTCTGAATGAGATGGAGCGATCGGGAGGGAGATGAGAGAGTGAAAAGTAATTTGTCACTATGCTATTTTCTATGATTTATTTATTATTAAATAATGTATTTATTTTTAACTTTTTGTACTAGAAACATATTTTTAACTAATACTTTACATTTTGTAGTTAAAATACGTTAATTTTGCGATAATTAAAAGAAATCATTTTCCTGAAAATGCTTCTTTTTTTTAAGAAAAGTTTTGCTCGACAATTAATAAGGTTGAAACAAGAAAAACACTTATATTCAGAGGTTAGTTTCAAGTGGCTGCAGTTATTCGGCATTCAGATTCAAAGACTTTTTCTAGTTGCATTTAGAGCCCGATTCACAAATTCAGCACTGCATTCTGTATTGAGCACTTAATAGTTAATTTTGTCAGACGCCCCCATGTGCATGAACATGCTTTGTAAGCTTATGTATTTTATCCCTTAAATCATTGATTTAAATTCTTTTAACCTCTTTTTCTTTTGTGTTAGAATTTTGTTCTTCAACTATGCTCTTCAATTAGAAGTGTGATAATGGGTGTGGGAGTGGTTTTGAGAACCACAGGTCGCCGCTTCTAATTATTTGAACATGTGTATGCCCCCACCATTTGGTGCACTGTTTACTCTGTCACTTTTGATCATTGCATGGCTTGAACTGTCCTTAATTTGTTAGGAAAAAAAATCTTTAGCTTTTGAAAGCTGCTAATATGTTGAAATATTAAATATATTTTTCAGTTAAGGCGATGTGAAGTGAAGATATTGAATGTATTTGTCGCTTGTAGATATTTGTTTAGGAATTGTCTTGGAACAGAAATGGTTAACAACACCATAGAACAAACCTCATGTCTTTATATTAGTGTACGAATATGTTTTTCAATAGATAACCTCATTATTCAAATTGCAAAAATGCCAAAGCAGAACTTTATATGCCTCACATATGAATTGACATTTATTCATCAATTAAAAAAATTACAAATTGCAAAATTCTAATATAATTAGCAAACATTTGTAGCTCCAAAAAATTTATGATTAAAATTGACGTATTCAGTTTGATATTTGATCCCTTTGTATATTTTCTTTCTTTGTTTAAGATCACGGTAGGAATGGCTAGTGAACTTGTCAGGATTATGCGGAAATTCTTTGTTCAAAGGTGGTGCGGAAAGGTATCATCTTGTGAGCTCAAAGTTGTTTTGTAGGTTTGGGGAGGAGGGAGGTTTGGGTATCGACGATTTGATGTCTAAAACACTGCTATGGTGGGTAAATGGCTGTGGTAGTTTCCTTTGGAAACTAATTCTCTTCTACATTGGGTTATTGAAAGTAAATTTGGTTCACATGAGAATGGGTGGGTTGCCAATAATGTAGCTAGAGATTCGCATGTAAGCCCATGGAGATTCATCTTGCTGGTAACATCTTTGTTCTTCCCTTGTACAAAGTATAATTTGAGGGATGGGTGTAGGATTTGGTTTTGGTAGCACATTTGGATGGGGGATTTTTGCTTTTATGAGTCCTGATGCACTTATTTCGTCCTTGTTATGGATGGCTATGAGGTTTCTAGGGATTATATGTTTCATGTATGTGTTATATGTTATGGTAGTAATGAGGACCTTACACACATAGTCTTGCATTGGCCTGTAGTTTGGTGTTTATGGAACACACTTTGGTTTGTTTAGAGAGTATTGGCCTGTTGAGTGTGCCTTTTCTTTGAAAGCTTTCTTGATGGTTGATTTAGAGGTTTCAGAAGGCGTCAAAATATCAGGACCTTGTGACAGTGTTCTATTTTTGTTGTTATTGGGCTATTTGGTTGGAGAGAAATGCCCGGACTTTTTGAGATTGTGGGTTTTCTGTGGATTTTTGATTTGGGTTCGGATCATGCTTTTAGTGTCCATGTGGGTGTTCAGTACAAGGTGTTTTGGCAGTACAATTTTTGCTGATATTCATCGCAATTGGCTGGCTCTTTTGACCTAGTCTGAATTTCTTCATGTATTAGTGTTAGAAAAGAATATGTTACTTTAGTAATAATGTGGTGTGATTCTGGGTATTTTTGTCTTTCGTATCTTTTTGTTATTAACATGTGGAAGGGTAGACCTGGAGCTGTACTTTTGCTGCAGGAAACTGCCGCCTGTTTTTTCTCCTCTTCTTCTCTTCTTTCCTTTTCCATCTCTACCACAAACTGTTGTATTTTCTTCATTGAATCTTCAATTTATCTCATATTTACTACATGGTATCAGAGCATTGATCTCCTCCAAATCTGATTTATCTGAGTTGATTATGGACACCCCTTTGCTTTTTCTTCTTATCTTTCCCTAGTTGGTTCTCAAATCTGATTGTTTGTTTGATTTGAGAGTCGTTCTGGGACACTCTTTCTCTCAGTTAGGCTGTGCAGCATCCTTGATTTGATGCTATGGTTGTTTGTGGTGGTTTGCTGATGTGAAGTCACTTCCATATTGTGTCTGGTATACTGCTGTTATTGTTTTGATGTTCCACTGGTTGTTATGGCATGATGATGCTGTTTTCATGCTGTTTGTGTTCGTGATTGATTGCTTGTAGTCTTGTATGAGATGCTGGTTGGGTTTGATTGGTGTTCATGAATCTATTTCCTGTGCTTGCCTGCACACACTTCTAGTTACTGTCAGCCGTAATGCTTATAGTTGCTGTGCTGCTGTGTTGTTTATTAAGTGCCTGTGGTGCTTTGTTATGGGTTGCTTTGTTTTGTGTGGTCAAGTGATTCCTCCTTGGATACTGTAACTTTAGTTCTGTGATCGCAGCTGCATCTTGAAGCTCTAGACCTTTGAAAGTCTAATTGTTGTTTTGTGCTAGTTTGTGCTGCCTGATTTTGCATTGTTGTTGTGGTTTTCATTTCTGATGTTGGTGTGTTCTGATTGTAGTGTATTGTGAGTGGTTGTGACAACTTCAGCTCATACTGTTAAGGTACATGTGATAACCATCAAATTGGTGGATCCTCCAACTACTTGTATCAGAGGCATGTGTATTAGTGCAAAAATAAAAAATAAAAAATTCCAAGTATCTGCTGCATTCTCTTCAGTCTGGACTCCAAATATTATAAAGATTGGATGAAAAAAAGAATGTTATGTACCTTATGTGGTTGTGTAATAGCATGGAGCCATGGAGTTGTTGCAAAATGTGATGATTCATAGAAAATCCAAGGCCATATAGGATGATCTTTGTATAAGCTTTCTGAAAAGATAAAAACCAAACTTGTGTTTTTCACATGCATGTGAAGTTTTTCAAATTTGACCAAGAAGGTAGGTCCATCGATGTGTATTATAGCACTTTAATGGGTATGTGGGAAAGACTTAATATCTATCAACTAGTTAGTTCCAACAGCTAGAATATTATGAAACAATAGGTGCAGGTCTTGGTTGCCAAGCTTTTGTCTTGATTAAGTCTTTCAGATTCTTGCCAATGAATTCATACCATCCATGAATGAAGCATATTGTCGACAAATGGATCACCAAAGATTGCTCTCAATCTTCTTCTCAAGCTTCTTCCCACGTGATCGTCGGCCATGGTTAGCATGGACTTTAACCATTATAGGGAAAGTTATGGAGGATGAGGAGTTCATTGTGGCAATTCCAGCATTTACAGTTTACACACATTGTGGCAAGGATAGTTATATTGTTGATCGTGTTTGTTTCTTTATGGAAATTGACTTGGGCTAATAAATTTCTTGTTGATGTTGACACTCAGATTGCTCCTAGCTATTCCACTAGAGAGTTGAGTACATCATCTATCATGTCGTAGGTGGAGTATAACATACTTGTTTGAATGGTTTAACAATTCAAAAATCAGTCTTCCACATCTTGTGCTATTGCGCCCATGTACGACGGGGCTTTTTTCTTCTTTGTCCTCCTCCCTGATTAATTGGTTTTGGTGCCATTTTCCCATGCAACATAGTCATAATTTATTTTAGTCCTTGAAACCCACTACTTTCCCCTAAGGCTACTCATGTTGATGTTCTAATTGCACAAGTTTCTCGTTGTAGCAATACTCTTTCCTTTTACTTCTATTTCTGTTTTGTTTGTGCTATTGGAGACAAAGTTAAACTTGATGATGAAAAAATCAATAACACTAGTTGGTTTTGATACCTTGAATATATATGCAAGCTGAAGGAGAAATTGAAGTAAATTTAATGCATAGAGTTAAAGCAAGTTGGGTAAAGTGGAGAAGTGCTTCAAGTGTGCTGTGTGATTATAGAATACCCTTAAAATTAAAAGGGAAGTTTTGTAGGACAACTGTAAGACCAGCTATGCTATATGGATCAGAATGTTGGACGACTAAGAAACAACATATCCAAAAAGTAGAAGTTGCCGAGATGAGAATGCTAAGATGGATGAGTGGTATAATGTTAAAAAATAAATTAAGAAATGAATATATTTGGGTAAGTTATGTGTAGCTCCTGTAGAAGATAAGATAAGGGAGGGATGACTTAGATGGTTTGGGCACTTGCAATGTAGGCCACATAGTGTGCTAATGAAGAAGATTGAGTTTGTTATTGTGAGGGGAAGTAGAAAGTGAAGGGGGTAGACCTAAAATAATTTGGAATGAGATAGTGAATAAGGATTTAATACTCCTGAATTTCTCGAAGGAAATTGTTCATGATCACTTAAATTGGCGGAAAAGGATTCATGTAGCTGACCTCACCTAGTGGGACTTAAGGCTTAGTTTTTGTTGTTGTTGTTGTTTGTTGTCATTATTGCTTTGTGACCTTCTTTCCTTCTCATTGTGTTGTTCAAGATCTCTGGACAAAGAAGAGGATAGGAGGAGGGCTTGAGAAGGATAGCCTGTATTTCTTGTTTGGGTGTTTTGCATGTCAAGATAACATATTTTGACATCTTTTCCATCTAGAGTTGAGTCTCATGGTACATTATTGCTTTCTCTTCTTCATTCAAATATTTGGGGTCTATGTAGAGCCAAGAATTTGGTTGGTCATCAATATTTTGTTTCCTTTGTGGATGATTTTTTGCGTATGAGCTGGATTTAGCTTTTAAAAGATAGATATGAATTTCTCAACGCATTACTCAATGCTACCAATAAATAGAAACTTAGTTTGGCATTGGTATTCAAATATTTTTTAATCTAATAATGCCCTTGAATTTGTTCAAAATGAGCGTCAATTTTTTTGCTTGGCCAAAGGGATTATTCATTAAGCATTATGTGCATAGTTTCCAAAATGGAGTAGCTAAATGGAAAATTTGACATTTACTTGACTTAGTATGATCTCTACTCTTTAATATGCATGTCCCTAAAACCCTTTGGATTGATGCTCTTCTTATAGCCTATTTTATGCTTAACAAGATCCCTCTAGTGTTCTAGAGGGGGACAAAGTCCTCTCTCCATTATGTACCCCAAAACATCCATGTCCTTTGTTTTGCCTTGCAGTCTTTGGATGCACATGGTTTTTTTTTTTTCATGTTTTCCCCCCTCATGTTAGTACAATTCCTCTTCTCATGCTGTTTAGTGTGTCTTTTACCTTGTGTATTTCCTCTGTTCTATCCCTTCCTCTCCATGTATCCTCTCGCAACCTATATTGTCCTTTACAAAGTGTCCATTCAAATAAGCTCCTTGAATGTTTTTTTAGACCTTGGTATCTCTTGTATAACACCATCCATATCTTCCCAAAATTGTCTTATGAGGTTTTCTATTAAGTCTTGTTGTCGAGCATATGCAATAATGACATTTATTATCTCTAAGCCTAGAGCTATCTTGATTTTTATGATCCTATCCCTTGTTCTGTTAACATCTACTACATTATTTTTTAGGTCTTTGTCTACAATGATTCCCAACTTGTTTTTTGTGTTTCTCTTTTCTAGTGTATCAAAGTTTAAATATATTTTTTCAATTTCTCTAGCTTTCTCCCCTACCCATTCTGCTGCTTGGAGGCAGATTAAGTCAATTTCTCTTCTGATGATTATATCCACTATCTCCATGATTCTTCCCATAAGAGTCCCTATATTCCCAAGTT
This sequence comes from Malania oleifera, assembly GCF_029873635.1. NCBI lineage: Eukaryota > Viridiplantae > Streptophyta > Magnoliopsida > Santalales > Ximeniaceae > Malania > Malania oleifera. The sequence goes on along the minus strand of NC_080426.1, from coordinate 33,333,223 downwards.
GCTAATCTGATCTTCGTAACCAGTGCGGCTGTGCTAACTTCTTAACCCTCTCCCATCTACTGCATTATCTTTAGTTCTTTGTCTACAATGATTCCCACCCCCTCTTTATGTTTTTTCTTTCCAATGTAGCAAAGTTTAAGTCCCAATTTTTCAATTTCTCTAGCTTTTTCCCCTACCTACTTCGTCTCTTGAAGACATATAGCATTAATTTTCCTTCTAATCATTGTGTCCACTATCTTTATGCTTTTGCTCGTAAGTGTCCCTATATTCCAAGTTGCAGTTCTAATCCTAGTTTTCCTACTGTACCCTTTCTTGTTTGGAATCCTCAGCCTAGCCCACCATTGTCCATTTTTGGTACTTCCAAGTGGTATAAGTGCAACTTCACTCGTAGGGGATGCCCCAGTGAATATTGGTAAGGATTCTTGTTATAAAGATTTGACAAGTTTTACATTTGTTGTCAGCTACCTAATGCAACCCTACTCCTTTCCCGGCTTGGGGCGGGCTGTGTGTAAAAGATCTAGGGCAATTAGTGCAACACAGGTGGAGTGCAAGTGCAAGTATCAATTGTTTTTTTTAATGACAAAAAAAAAGGGGGTTAAATGGACGATGCGAACTGTTTAAAAAAAGTTAGTGAAATGAGATTTTGATACCAAAACTTGTCCATGCTATCACCTTTTACACAAAAAGGATATGCTTTCTTGAAGAATGAAAGTTGTTTGAATACAAAGATTTACCTGAAAATAAAAAAAAATTCTTGAAATAAAATATGTTCAATTTACAAGTTCTCTCCCCCCCCCCCCCCCAAGTTTCAAGTTTCAACAAAAAAGATTTGTGATTTATTTTGAAAGTCAAAAAGTGGATGATGCAAACTGTTTTCAAGTTCAATGCATGGAAGCCTAGAATCTCAAAAATCCTAACCTAAGCAAAACAACTCCTCTCTAACCTGCATCCACTTCACAATCATCTAGCAAACATCCTATGACCAGATCAAGATTCCACACACACATTGCCAAACACCAGAGACCTGAACTAAGCACCTATTATATCCTATACCCCCACCAGACCAAAAGCCTTCAAACTCAGACATGCAAATCAAGAACTTGGGAAGCTGTTTACCAGTTCAAAAACATAAAAACAATATTACCTAACAGAAACCAGCACCTTACCACAAAGTCTAAACACGCGTGTATGTAAAATCTTAGATTTAAGAAAAAAACAGAGGAAAATCTAAGCTGAGGTGGATGTAAGAAAGAACAGAAATAGAGAACTAGACCTAAACAAATCAAGGTAAAGGAGAAAGCTAGTAGCGATCTGAGTCCAATCTAGTAAATCTACACAATGGGCAGAGAGTTGAAGGAGCCTTTAACAAGCATACCAGAAATCATGAAGAAATTTTGGGAGAGAGAGTGAAACAAAGAGAGCTCTATTTATGAAATCTCTTCTTTTGCTATAAAATAAAACATTATAATCTGATGAGCAAATGTTTGAAAAAGAAGAGTTAATTGAAAATATTGACAAATTCTGTGGAGTCTTGAGTGAAAAAATAACCAAAAAAAAAAGAAAAAGAAAATAAAAGAAAGGTGGCCATAATCATCTTTTTCTCAATTGTTAGTCACATGGGCAATTTTATAAAGGAATATCTCTTGCTGGAAGTTGTTGGCTCTCTCCTTCAGTAAGTTCCTGTTGTCACTGAAATTGTTGTCCTCACTTTTCATTTTATTCACCACTATTGCGTTGAATAGTCACTGATTCACTATTTCTCAGTAATTTGCAGACTATTGGAGGCGTGACCAATACATGTAAGGATGTGTGTGTATATATATATGAGAATAAAAAAATATGAGATGAATGGACACATGCATCAAAATTTGGGGTGAGAGACACATTTGAACTTTGGAATATGAAGAGATATCCATAAACTGAGAAATACATATTGGAACATGGAGAGACGCATTGAAATATGGAAGGGATAAAACCAAAGGACCTGCGCATTATGCGCTGAACAAGAAACTACAATTGTAGAGAAGCACTGAAGGTTATTAATAATAGCTTTTTTTTTTTGAAATAAAATATGAATAAGAATAAGAAAAGAAGTATGATATGAAATGTAGCCCATGATAGGACAAATCACCTTAACCTTCCAAAATTATATTAATATTATATTAGTTGCTATGTTGCAATGACCATAATTTTTTCTTTGATGGGGCCAACTGGAACCACTACATAGATATACAAGAATATTGTAGGCCTAAGTACAATTTTGCTAAGTGTGGTCAAGGTACAATATTTTACTTTTGTGTATTTTTTTTTTTTTTTTGAGGTTTGATTTTTGTTTTTTTTAGAGAAGGGATTAGGGTTTTGTGTTATAAATATAAAAAAAATTGTGAAGCCTGTGTGAATTTTCAAAGGCAGGGGGACCATTGACATGTGCTGCCTCTCTCTTTCAGTTCAGTTTCTAATTTTGCTCTTTCTGTTTTTGATACTTCTTAGTTGTTACTGCAAGTGCATTGAGGCTTTTTAAAATTTTTACTAATGTAACTTCTAATGCGGAGTTTCTGATTGAAGGTATGTGGAGCCAAGTATCAGGCCAGATGACAGTCGGTATGGGGAAAACCCAAATAGGCTTCAACGCCACACTCAATTCCAGGTTAGTTTGATGTGAACTCTTTGATGGAATGATGCAATTTTAAATGTTTATGGAATTTTCCTCAAATTTTATTTGCCATTGGACGACATCTTGCTGTTCAATTCTTGTATTTTCTTCTTCTTTCTCTATAATTATCTCTTTTGGTCTAAAAAATAAATGCTATGGACTTCTTTTTGAAGTCCAGTGACTTTTTACACCTTTCAGTTTGGATTTTTACATTTAATTTGGATTTGATCCCAGGTAATACTGAAGCCGGATCCTGGAAATGCACAAGACCTCTTTATTAGAAGCCTATCAGCTCTAGGTAGTGCCTGGAACTTTCCTTTCTCTTTAAATAATTTGACACACAAAATTTTGTTCACATGAAAAGTTGCCTGTGTTATAGCTTCCAGAACTGCAGAAAAAACCCTTGGTGTTAGTCATGTTGATCTATCATCCAAGCAAATATTTATACTGATCGATGCATTCTAATACATATATTTGATTTGGGAAACTCTGGCAATTGGGCTTTAGACCTTTTTAGAATTTAGGAAAGCAGGCCAACCCTCTTATTGTGCTCAGGGCAGAATGATTCTGTTTCCTCTCTTATTGTTGATTAGGGTGGTCCTTAACCTTCTTGGAATTTTCATTTTCGGATGTCCCTAAATGATAGAGAGACGGAAGAGTTATCCTCTTTGCTAGGCTTGTTAAATAATTGCCAGGTCTCTTCAGAAGCAGATAGTCTGTCTCAGTCTTTGGATTCCTTGGAGATTTATTCTTGCAAGTCTTTTTCTGATTTTTTGACTAGTGCTGATTCTTCCTTTCCTTTTTATAAAGCTATTTGGTGGGCCAAAGTTCGCCCCAAGATCAAGGCTTTTGTCTGGTTGGTCGCTCTTAGTAGAATTAACACCAATAATTTGTCGCATATTAGGGAGACCTTTGAAGGCTATCTTCCCAGATGTGTGTTATGTTTTAACATTTCTGAAACTGATTTGCATTTTTTTATGCATTGCGATTTTTACTGGAAGGTTTGGAACAAGCTATTTGATTATTTCGGGGAACGCTGGTTTGTTCAGAGACAGTGCTGGATTTTTTGACAGGTTTTTGTGTGTGTGTGTGTGTGTGTGTTTTAGTAGGAGAAAGGAAGAGCTGCATTATGGGAGTGTGCCCTTTTTGCAGTTTTTGGTGTCTCTGGCTGGTACATAATACATGTATTTTCTATGGGAAGAAAGTGTTGTATTTGCTGGTTTGGGAGAAGATTTATTATTTGGGTTCTCTTTGGTGTGTAGGTCAAGGGCACAATAAGGGGGGAGGGGGGGGGGGGTGAGCTTTTCAGATATTCTGTGTGATTGGCATTTTTTGCAGAATTGTGCTGGTTTTCTGACTTGTCTTCTTTGTGTTTTGTCTTTCTTTGTTTTTGCTTGGATCATCCCAGATTTTGTTAAGGGGTTGTCTTAACTCCTGTTTGTATATTCTTGATCTATCAGTTAATTTTTCTTTTGCTATAAAAAAATAGAGAAAGTGGCCAACCCAAAGATATGTAGATACAAGGCAATGTTATGGAAGATGAAGATTGTACATTTTTGTTGTCCTTTCGGGTGAAGAGTAAGTGGGTTGCTAGGGTGTTGAACGGAGAAGTTTCTTGGCCTAAGGAGTGCCTGTCACTCTACTACATGTTAAAGGATATTTTATTCTTTTGATTGATGTTTTTGAGTGTCATGTTAGGGCTTTAATTGTTATTCTTCTTCTTGGTTTTCTAGTTCTTTGGTGGAGGATGGAATGGAAAGCTCTTTCTTGTAAATGATTTTTAATTTGAATAAAGAAGTTTTTTATGGGGTTTTTAGGGGTGGGGGGGGAGAAGAAAAGCAGGAGAAAATTGATTTTCATGAATAGATACTGATGAGAGTGGGGGTTTTTGTGAAATGTTTGATTAGGTAATGAGTAAAACAAAAAAAGGGCAGCCTGGTGCACAGAGCTTTCGCATATGTGGGGTCTGTGGGGGAGGCTGACCAGGACTTTGTCTTAAATATATTGACAATCAATGACTTTGTCTCTGTTGAGATTTTTGATTAAATGAATGAGCTAACACAATGATAGGTCTCTCCCTCTATTTATAGTACATATCAAATCTAGTCTAATGACCATAATACCCTCAGTAACTCTCACTTTTTAACATAACACACTAATAATAGTAGAAGACTAAAATAACCATTAACACTCACCCTCAAGCTGGAGTGTGGATATTATATGCTCCTAGCTTGTTACAAATAAATTTTAACATGAGCATGCCCCAAAGCTTTCATAAACAAATCAATGAGCTGCATATTATACTTCATGTAAGTGGTGGAAATGAGTTTCTGCACAAGTTTCTCCAAAAGAAAGTGGCAATTAACTTCAATGTGTATTGTTGGCTCATGGAAGACCAAGTTGGAGCAATATAAAGAGCAACTTGATTATCACACATCGACTCCATAGGCTGAGAATGTAGAAAGCCCAGTTTTTCCAACATGCTTTTCAGCCAAACAAGCTCACATTTAGTGTGAGCCATGGCCCCATACAACTTAGCACTTGACCTAGCCACTATAGTTTATTTCTTACTCTTGCAGGAAACCAAATTACCACCAACAAAGAAATGGTACCCGGTTATGGATCTTTTGTCTGAAAGTGATCTGACCCAATCTGCATCAGTATATCCCTTATAAGCGTGACAATCTCAACATAAGAGACCTCTCTTGGGTGCTCCTTTGAGATATCTCAAGATGTGAGTTACTGCATCCAATGATTTGTCCTTGGAGAATCCAGAAATTGACTCAACACTTTCTACAAAAGATATGTTCGACTGAGTGACAATCAGATAATCCAACCTTCCAACAAGTGGTGTCGTCTAGGATTAGGTAAAAAATCACCCATATTTGACACTAACTTGTTGTCAGGATCCATGGGTGTATCAACCAGTTTGAATGCCAACAACCTAGTCTCATCCAAAAGATCAAGAGCATACTTCCTTTATGACTGAACATTTTTTATACGAGAACTGGGTATTTCTATACCCAAGAAGTATTTCAATGGTTCCAAATCTTTGGTTTGAAACTTAGTTTGTAGAAAGTGTTTTAGGCTTCGAATACCTTGATCATCATCACCTGTAATTACAATATCATCCACAAACAATAAGAAGGATCCTACTTGATGAATTATGACGATAAAGCACAGAGTGATACTATTGGAACTTGGAATACTCTTCCTCTGACATAGGTACAGTACGTTGCTCTCCACTTGGCCCAAAATGTCTGGAGTCAGTGGTGGCTGCGTTGTCAATGCGTGAAGTTTTACTATGGAGATCCCAACACTATTCAATAGTATGAGTCGTATGACCACCTCATCTAGAATGAGTGCACTTGTGAGGAATGCCTCTACCACGTCCATCTCTTCCACCACCGACCGCTTGAACCACCTCGATAACTTGTGCAGCTGCTTGGTTGAAAACTAGAATCACTGTGCATGGCAAAAGCTGTCCTCTTAGAGCCAGATGTAAGAGCAAGAGAATGTGTGTTGAAGGAAGCACGAATGATGCGAGAATAAACATTGGAAAATGATGGCAACTCTACACTACTAAGTATTTGGGACTAGACTTCCTCAAACTCGGTTTCAAACTTGTTAGAACCTGAAGAACTATCATATGCTCCCTCTACTTCTACATCTCACGAACATCAACAATTATAGATTGCACGATGTTAAGCTCCCTATGAATATGTTTCGTCTTTCCAAAATACTCTATAACACCCCTATGTCGCTATTGTAGCTTACAGTACTCTTGGAATACTCTATAAGCTCCCTATGAATGTGTAGCATTAGTATTTCAAACATATTTCTTTGTATCTTTGTCGCCTTTGTTGAAAAGGAACTTTTTTCATTGTTTTTTTTTTTGATGTATTTTGCTTTTCGGAAATTGAAGGATGCATGTAATGCTTGGGTGAGTTGGTGTTTGCATTATGTATATTCCAGTTGTACATGGAGCATGGAGCAATACGACACGTGAAATGTGAATGGAAAGCATTGTGTTGTGCATAATGTATATCCCTGTAGGAGTGGGTTTTTTTTTTTTTTTTTTTTGCGGATGGATTGAATTTTATAAGCTAGTTATTAGTGAGTTCCATTACATGCTACTTGACACCATTGTCACCGACATAATTTTAGCTAATGTATAAAATGTTTTTCACATTCTTTTTACCTGTTTGATATTTTTAAAATTTTTCTGACTACTTGGTTAATGCTAATATTTCCTTTCCATTTCATAGAATTATTGGGGGAAGGCCAAAGTTCCCTCAAAGATCAAGGCTTTTATTTGGTTAGTTGTTTTTATTAGAGCTAATACCAACAATCTTTTCTAATGTGTCCATTAGAATCAGCTCCTATGAATGTCTTTTGGCCTTGGTATCCCTTATATAATGCTAGGAAGGGGGATCATCTTTCTTGTAAGGATTGTAAAGTTATCCTAGGTGAAAGTTTGACTACACAACAGTGCCCTAGTATTAGATATATATGCTAAAAAATGGAGGATAAACAGACATAAATCAATGCAAGAGGATTAGGTAATGGAGCTTGAAGAGAGAAAATATAGTAAAATTCAAAGATGAAATGATAATAGAATGTGATTGGATGATAGGAGATAAGGTAGATGCGAACATTGCATGGAATATAATGGTTTACTCTATCATAAAGATAGCAAAAGAAATTGTAGGTGAATCCATAGGAAGATACTTGGATAGTAAAGAAAGTTGGTGGGATGAAGATGTCTAAGACTAGAAGAGACTAGTATAAAGCATGGGAACATTGTAGGAACCTTGGGAAGTATAAGGGGGGCAAGGGAAAATGCAAGAAAGGTCATTAGTGAAGCTAAACATGGAGCTTATGATACTTTATGTGCTACACCAGATACAGAAGAAGGAGAAAGAGACATTTATAAACTTGCTAGAGTTAGAGGGAAAAATGCAAGGATTTAGGTAATGTAAAATGTAGAAAGGATGAGAATGATAATGTCTTAAGTAAAGAAGAAGACATAAAAGAGAGGTGGCGGAGATACTTTAATAAAAACAAAATTGAAAGCTTGAACTTAGAAGTGACAAATGAGGAAAGAGCTAATAGAAGATCCATTCGTAAAAATAGAGTCACTGAAGTTAAGATTGTAGTGAAAAATCTATAGAACTGAAGAACATACCAATTGAAGTTTGGAAATGTTCAGGGGATAAAGGAAGTATATAGTTAACTAATCTATTCAACACTACTATAAAAGCTAAGAAAATGGTAGAGGAATGGAGGAAAAGCATGTTGATACCTTTATACAAAAACAAAGACAATATTCGAAATTGCAATAGCTATCGCGAAATTAAGATTATGAGTCATACGATGACACTGTGGGTAAGGGTAATTGAGCAAATAATAAGATTGGAAACGAGGGTTTCAGATAGTCAATTTGGCTTTTTGCCTAGGAGGGTGGCCATAGAAGCTATATATCTTTTAGGAAGATTAATGGAAAATTTTAAGGAAAGGAAGAGACTTGCATATCATTTTTATTGACCTAGAGAAAACATATGATAAGAGTACTTAGGAAAGTCCTTTGGTGGGTTTTAGAAAAGAAGGGAGTAAGTAGTAATTATACAGAAGTCATTAAGGATATGTATGATAGAGTAATGACTAGCGTTAGGTCTGTAGAGGGGAATCTAAGTAATTTCCTATCACAATAGTTGTACATCAAAGTTCTAATCTAAGCCCTTATCTTTTTGTTTTAATGACGGATGTGCTCACTAGGAATATCCAAAACAAGATCCCTTGCTGTATGTTATTTGTAGATCATGTTGTCCTAATTGATGAAAGTAGGAGTCTAGTGGAATCTAAGTTAGATCTTTGGAGAATGGGTTTAGAGTCTAAAGTTTTTAGGATAAGTTGAAAAAGACAGAATATATGAAATGTAATTTCAGTAATGTAAGGAGGTGTATTGGGGATAAGGTTAAACTTGGTAGTCAAGAAATTATGATCTACTATGCAAGGGGAAAGATAAATTGAGTAGGATATAATACATAGAGTTAAAGTAGGATGGGTAAAATGGAAGAGTGCGTTAGGCATGTGGTGTGATTGTAGAATACTCGTAAAATCAAAAGGAAAGTTTTACAAGACAGCTATAAAAGCAGCCATGCTTTATGGATGAGAATGTTGGACAACTAAGAAACAACATATACAAAAAGTAAAAGTTGCCGAAATATGTATGTTAAGGTGGATGAGTGGAGTAACATTAAAAGATAAATGAAGGAACTAACATATACGCAAAAAACTAGGCATAACACCGGTCGAAGACAAGACAATGGAGGGCCGGCTTATATGGTTTGGACATTTGAAATGTATGCCAAGCAGTGCGTATGTGAGGAAGAGAGAGTTAGTTATTGTTTTTGGCATTAAAAGACTTAGTACTCTTAAGCTGGCAGACGATATTGGCCTCGATCAGATGAATTGGCAGAAAAGGATTCATATAGCCAACCCGACCTAGTGGGACTCCAGGCTTGTTATTGTTGTTGTTGCTGTTGTTGTATGTTGTGTGTTTGAGCTGCAACAACTATTAGGTCTAGAATATAATCCAAAAGGACAAAAATTAGACACGCAGTTGTTAGACTGGCAACTAACATGTGAAAGTCTCATTGTTGGACATCTACTGTTCATTTAGTAGTTTAATACTTTAATCTAGTTCAGACTGCGGTGTTTGATATCTCAATAGCCTCAATTTTCATAATTTTTTCCCTTTATTTCAACCAGATGCATTTGAAGCTTATCTCTTGAACAGGTATTGATGTAAAAGAACATGACATACGCTTTGTGGAGGACAACTGGGAAAGCCCTGTAAGTTATTTCCTTTCCAATTCTGGATTATGGATGTTTCGTACTTATTTAGTTAATTGCAATGTGAATTTTCGTCAATCTGCTGATATGTGATCCATATCGATCTATTGATATACAGTCCACTATTTTGGTTAAAGTACGTTGGTAGTGATTATTATAAACCTCTGCTTTTCCCCCTCAAATGACAAGCCTATTGTGTTTGCATTGTATCATTTATCAAAGTTTGACTTGAAAATTCACTCAGGTACTTGGTGCTTGGGGATTAGGCTGGGAAATCTGGATGGATGGGATGGAGATCACACAATTCACCTATTTCCAGCAGGTTTTTGTTTTACACATATAATCATTAAATTTCTCAGTATTTTGGATGTAACTGCTTTTGATATTTGTGCTTGGTCATATTTGTTGGTTGAGTTATAAATGCTTTTGCATCATCTCTTCAAAACGGTTATAAGGTGTTTTGTTTGCTCTGCATGTGCATTGCGCGTGTGTAGGCTGGAAGTCTTCAATTGCTACCAGTATCTGTTGAAATCACTTACGGTCTTGAGCGTATCCTCATGTTGCTTCAGGTTAGCTTAATTTCATTGTTTTCTTTATACTATGTCTTATTTTCTTTGCTTTGACTTGTGTATCTGTTGCCTGAAGTTGCCTCAAAACTAATTAACAGGGCGTTGATCATTTCAAGAAAATTCAATATGCCAAAGGAATTACATATGGAGAACTGTTCTTGGAGAATGAGTACGCAAACTACTTAAATTATTGAGTGCTTCTTTTGCTTTCTAGAAGGATGATTTATCCTTGTCTGTCTCCCTAGTCCCTTCTCTTAATTAAATTATCTTTTATCTAGATGATGATGATGATGATGGTTGTTATTATTATTTATGGACCAAATAATTTTTTTCTTTACCAGGAGAATAGATTGACAATAATATAAAGACTATAAAGTTATTTGAGAACTAGGTAGAGGAACCTAAAGGGGGAAAACATTGCATCCACTAATAATCAACAAAAACCCAGGAAAACTCATGCTCCATTAAAAAAATATTCGCTTTCACATTTGCTCTCACTGTCACCGACTCCTCTAGGTTCTATGGTCGTTTTTGATGGATTTGTTCAAATCTAGGTATGGATGAGAACTTTCACAAATTGGTGCAGATTGAAAGAAAAACTTTCAGTCTGCAATTGGAAAAGGTTATGTTAGGGGGCTTTGTTCGACCGGAGGAGAAATCTCAGAATTGCAACTGGTTGATAGAGAGTCACCTCATCAGTTGCTGGGTGGGTATGCAAGTGTTTTCCCTCATTTTTTTCCGAGATTGGAGCAGGTCACTGGTCACTCTTTACAGGTATTTGGCAACATACAATTTTAGGTGGCGATAAAATCAAATCAGGATGGCTTTTCCTGGAGCTGGGTCTACAATCTAATGGCAAGGGTTATTCAATCTTCATTCCTGGAGGGATGGGAGGGGAATGTTGGCAAAGATTTTTGCCAGAGCTGCAGGCAATTGTAGGATTGGAGGAGACAAGCAAAGTCATGACTCAACTGCTGGAGCTAGGAGGTTTTTTCCAGTAGTTCAGAGGCAGTGAAGGGTGGATGGCGATGCAGGAACTGTGTAATTCCCCAATTCTGGGTATTGTAGCCGCAGCATCTGGTAATGAATTCTTTGACCCTCCACACCCACAGATTATACTAGAATCCTAAAACGTCAGATCTTACATATATTTCTTGAACTCCAGAAAAACAAGAATGGTATCCCAACTTAAAATCTTTAAGAGAAAATGTACAATTGGATGGTCTCATGACTTGGTTACTGTTAGATTTAACATGCTATTTGAGTAATGTTCTTAGCTATGGTTGTTAATGGCTTAATGAAGTACTTGACGGAGGATATCAATTATTGGTGTTGGTTGCTTGAACAGTAGTTCTGGGAGGATACTCAGGGCACTGCATTTCTACCGAAACTCTTAGCTTTTTTTGGGCTATTTGTGTGTTACAACTGCTATGTTAAAAATTCTCATGATTAGTTCCTTCTGAGATTAAGGCTTTTGTTTGCCTGGTGGTTCTTAATAGAGTTAACACCAACAATTTCCTTCATGGTAGGAGACATTTTAAAGCTTTGTCGCTGGACATGTTGTTATGTGTGGCAATCTCAGAGGTTGTGTCTCATTTGTTTATTCATTGTTCTTATGCTTCTAAATTGTTAACTCTCTTTTTGGGGTGTTCAGTGGTTCTTTTGTCCCTTTTTTCTGGTTTTGGGAAAAGTAAGGATGCTTAAAGGCTGTGGAGATGCACTCTTGGTGCTGTTTGGTTGGAAAGAAATGCTAGAGTTTTTACTGGGAAGAGATTATTAGTGGGGTTTATTTGGTTCAAAATACGATACTTGGCTTCTTTTTGGGCTTATAGTGCTGGCTGTTTTAAGAGGTGTAAAAAGGAATGACATGATTTTATTTTTCTTTCATCATTATATTTGTACTCTTAATGGTAATCCTTTGTCAACCCTATTCTTCTATTTGGAAGGGTGTAGTCCCTTCAAAGATAAAGGCTTTTACTTTACTGTGATCTTTAAGAAAATGAATAGTAATGATTTACATGAAGTGAAGGCCTAATGAGGCCCTGTCCCGAGATGTTTGTGTCCTTTGCTTTATGAATGCAGAGGTTTGTTCCATTTGTTTTTACACTGCCCTTTCGCTTGGATGCTTGGAATAGTTTCTGTGGTATTCTTGGTGAGAGTTGGGTCTGCTCCTCATCTTTGGAAGATTCCTGTGCTATCACTTTAGGGGTTTTGGAATGGGGAAGGAGTGGAAAGCTTTGTGACGATGGACCTCCTCACAATCATTTGGTGTATTTGGTTGGAGAGGAATGCCTGAATTTTTAAGAGTGCTGCCACATCTTATGGTTTGGTTTAGAGTAGTATTTCTTGCATCCCTTTTGTGCTTGGCGAATGGATTGTTTTGGAATGTTTCTCTAGTAGACTTGCAGTGTTATTGGGTTTCTTTGCTTCATTATAGTTGTTTCATATTTTCCTTTACTTTATTGTTTTCCTTTTGTCACTGGAGGCAACTCAGGCAAGGATTAAAATTTTTTATTTTGATGAAAGTTTCGGTTTTGATTTAAAGAAATATTGGAAACTTATAATATATTGTGGAAATTATGAGTGAAACTTTGGAAAACATTAGATAGATTGTGAATAATTTAGAAATAAAATAAAATGACCCAAATATTGTTGCTTTTTCTTCGGATTTTATTTTAAATTCTAGAAATTTTCGGCTGACATAACTGAAATTTTGCACCCCCCAAAAAAAAACCTCAATTTTGTTTCAACTCCTTCCACAATCTGAAATTTCAATTGAAATTTAAGACCAATGACCAGAGGACAACTTGTTCTCCTCATGATATACTCCGCTTTCTATTTTAAATACAGTTCTTTGTTTATCATTTAAAAGTAAAAATCTTCAAAGCTTATCTGCCTCTTATCACTGTGTTGACAACTTCTTTCTCTCTTTTCCATTGTATTCATATTTAATTAGTGATGAATTTGTAGTAATTGAGCAATTACTTACTTTTCTCTATGAAGGTTTCAGTTGGCACACCCTTCACTTGAATCTGGTGAAATACTATGATCCACAACATTGATTTTGATGTTTGTGTGACTCAAGGAGCTGGATATGTGTCTATATGTTCAATTCTTAGTTGTTGATTTATTTTCGAATGACACATATCTTATGATTATCCATTCTCTTTATTGATTATCTTCAGTTTTGAATGTGTCAAAATTTTCAGCATTGAGCATATTTTCTTACTATTTGAAACAGAGGAAGTCAAGTGATGAACTTTATTGTTCAACTGCAGGAAGGAAATGAGTGCATATTATCTAGAACATGCTAGTGTTCTTCATATTCAAAAGCACTTTGATTTTTTTGAGGAAGAGGCTCGCTCATTACTTGCTTCAGGCCTTGCTATCCCTGCGTATATTTTATAACTTTCATCTCTTTTCCCTTCTTTAGTGTATTTGTAATTTTATTTTTCTCTCTGCTTTTCTTCAACATTTGCTTTGCATCTTGCTAGGTATGACCAGCTTTTAAAGACATCTCATGCTTTTAATATCTTAGATTCTAGAGGCTTTGTTGGGGTAACTGAACGTGCTCGCTATTTTGGTCGGATGCGTAGGTATGATTACTTTGTCAACAATTGTTCAATCCTAGTGTGAAAATATGAAAATGCAAGAAGCAATTGATACCTCATATAATATTTTTGTAAACTTGAGGATGGAGGCACATATTCCTTTGAAGTATTGAGGCATGAACTTAGCAAAACGTGAGCAATTGATATGTTATGGTGGGATTATTTTTAAGTTTTGATGTAGCTTCTATGTGTTATGTGATTATCTGTGAAAGCAATTGTTGACCAGACTTGTTCATATGTCTTATTAATTTAACATTAAATTCAATTCCAGTATTTTTTAAACAGTTAAATGTTTGCTTTTATTTAACTTTTTGTACTGTCAGTATGGATTTAACAGTTTGCTTAGTAGGAAGGAAAGGCCTATGAATCTTGTTCTTTTATAATTTCAGCAAAGGTTTCACTGGATTACATGTCAAGGAGATTGAAGATTATTGCATATTTTGTTGGGGTGTGTAGTAAAAACATGACGCCTATTTTGACAGAGAAGAAATAGAATGATTTCAGAACATAATGACTGAAGAAGCCCATCGGAAATCAGTCCAGATAAGAAGCGAGTCCTTCGATCTGAGATTTTGGAGAATGTTGGTTGTGGCAACATTTAATTCTTGTTGAAGTGAAATCCTCGTGTTCATCAATGGATTAGGGTTTTTTTACTGGCTGCTCGTTGGTTTACTGAGTGCATTTTGTCGCTTTTTGTGTGTTTGAAGAGATTTTATTGTTGGAAGAGGTTTGGGAATCATTTGTATTTGGTGGAGCTTCAATCGAATACAGGCATTAAGTTCTTGGATATAGGGCAGAGTTCTAGGGAAAAGGATCATTCCATCTTCATAACTGGGGTTTGGAGGGTTTCCTATGGAGAAGTTTTGTGATGGTGTTAAAGTAAATAGTCGATCCAGTAAAGGGCAGGATTTGTGCGCGGATTTTGGCATTATGACATAGGATAAATCGAAGTCTCATCGGAACAAGGTGTTTAAAGGTGTTAATAAGCCATCAGTTATGAAACATTGGGATTTTTATGTTTATTCTGGTAATATGATGTTGGCACAGGGAAAGAATCAGGTGGCTTTGGTAGTCTAGGGTTTCGAGGAGCATCATCACTGTGTGAAGATGACTTGGTTGGTCCTGGGCTTGAAGCTAAGATATCTTGGAGTAAGCCATGTGTTGTATTTTAAATTAAATTTGAGCCAGCTGTTAAAACCTTTTACTGAAGCCCATATTTTAAATGTGGAAAAAGATTTTGCAGTGTCTTCTTTAATGCCCGGTACACATCGCGCTCTGTGCAAGAAGTGAGGTGGCCCATTTAAGGAACGGGGAATTATTAATGAGCAGACCTACAAATTAGATCTGGAAGCAGAAGGGTCATTGTGTCTTGCCAATAGGGCTGTTCTGCAGGTGGGGAAGAGGAGCTTTCATGGTTGAGCTGCTTCTACTTCTAAGGCTGAAGCTCTCTCTCCAAAAGGAATTCTACAAACTCATTCGATGGGTTCAAGCAGAGTTAGAGCCCAGCAATCTTTGCAGATGAGCCACCTTCCAAGGCTGTCAGATTTGGTTACTTTTCTGCTTTGGCTAACAATTCTGATCTACAATGTGCTGTGGAGGTCCAATAATTATCTTTCATTGGTTTTTCGTCATGTGAACTTAAGCAAGGAACAAGCAAGTCAGAATCTTAATGACAAGTGTATGTATGAGATGTTAAAGGAACAATTGTTGATGTGGAGCAGAAAGTAGGGAATTATATTGTGGGAAATAATGGTGGTGATAGGTCTTTGGATTGTAGAAAGAAAGCTGATAGCGCTGAGTCTGCTAAAGTTTATACTGGTCAGGTGGCAATGCAGGTGGGGCTTGAAACAAGGAATTCTCTTGATGATATTCAAATGCTTCTGATGGCTAGTAGAATTTTTAGAAAAGGAATACTGATGGTAGCTTTAGCATTGAGAAAGCTACAAATATTGTGGAGGTGGAATCAAGTGAGATGATTAATGAGGAAGGTAGTTTAAAATGAAAAAAGAAATGGGCAATGAGTCTGATAATGAGATTGGTTTTGATAGTGAGCTTTCTTGTTATGAGGTTTATTATTGGGTGAGTTTTGTGAGTAATATGGGTATGTTTTAGATTCCCTTGATTTAGTTGGTGATATTTCTCATGTGCCAGCGACTCCACTTGAAGCTTTAGAGGGTGTTCCTGTTTTTGAGGATGATAGTGTGTGTAAAGAGCAGAGAGTGAATGATCATATTAGGGTTGGCATTCTGCCTAGTCCTTTCTCTCCTTTGATGCAGATTAATGGGAAGGATCTTGAAGCTCAACAACTTGCGGACAAGATGGACTTGTGGTTGTCTCATCCTTTGGGACAAGAAGTTCGATCTGATTGGGGTAAGACTTAAGAGTAAGGTGGAGAAAGGTCAGCATGAGCTAGCAAAAAACTTGAAGTATTCAATTAAGTATGATGGGAGGGGTTTCAAGAGGGTTTTCTCATTTAGTTATTTGTTAGATTCTCTTTGTTTTTTTGTTTGTTTGTTTGTTGGTTTTTTATTTTTTTGAGGACCTCTTGTTCTCTATTAGTTTGTAATTTATTTTTTTTCCATCTTAATGCATTTCTTTTAATATCATTAGTTTTTTGAAGTTTCATCTCTTGTTTTCAAATTCACCTCTGTTCTTGTTACTCTTTAGATTTTACATGCACTTAATTGTTTCTGTTTTCATGAGAATTTTGAGTTTAAAAGATGTTCTTCTGAATATTTGTCTTCTCCCATTGATTCTCTTGTGTTTGCCAATTGTTGTTTTATCAGTTTAGCTCGTCAATGTGCACAACTTTGGTTAACAACTAGGGAATCACTTGGATATCCACTGGGCATTGTATCTGAACCTGATCATGTTAGTTCCCCCAAAGAGGTCTTGGAAGTGGCAGTCAAAAAGGTTAGTTTCCATGCAAGTTATTTAAATTTCATTCCTGATCTAGTGTTAACTAGCAGTTTTCTTCACCCATAAATGCTAGTTGGTGGTTTTTATTCTATATATACATATATGTATATTTATGTATTCCTCTCCATTTAATAATTACTTTTTGATGTTGCTAGTTTCCTTGGACTATTACTTTGTGTTCGCAAGAATAAGGGAAAAAAAGAGAGTAAAGTAATAATTAGTTTTTGTTGCCAGTTTTTTTGATGTATTTGGTGATGAAGGGAGAGATTTTATTGAAGGTAGGTGCTTTAGTTAGGTTATAGGAAGAGGATCCTCTCTTAGAAAATTAGGTTGCTAGAATATTTCATTTGTTAAATGAGTTTAAAGAGGTTTTGATGAGAGAGGAGGCTGCTTGGAGGAAGAAACATGCTTTAAAATAACAGGAATAGTCGGCAAAATTGTAATGGTTGCACCCATTGAGGATGTTGTAATGGGTAACCATTACCGCATTCATGAATTTGTTTTTTGCATTAGCAAACTTGTATAGAGCACACATATTTACATGTTTTGACCCCTAATAAAATTTGAAGTCTGTTTGGTTTCATTTGTTATTTCTATTTCTGGTTATTATGACAATGTGTATGTTTACATTGCCAGTTTTCTATTTCTTTTTCCAGATTTCATTTGTTCTAGAAAAAATTGAAAGCTTGATTTTATGATTTTTAGTTGTTTTTCGCAACCTCTTGCAAGAATACTTTAATATGAAGAATTAAATATTGTGAATTAAATTATTCATTTTATAAATATCGATGAAATTTTTAAAAAATTTAAAAATAATAAGTCATTTAAATTTTTTTTTTGCTATTTTTCAGTTTTCATGCACAATAAGATAATTCTTGTAGCATAGAACCGTGAGTTTTGAAATCTAATTGTTGAAGCATTGAATAAAATGATGTCCTTATCACAATGATGGGTAGGGGTGTGCATTCGGCTGGTTTGGCCAATTCGATCAATTAACCGAATTAACCAAAAAAAAATCGGCTAACAATATGCCATAACCGACCCGACCAAATTAACCTTATTACCCGAACCTTACCCAATCGAACCGAATTTTTGGTTAATTAGGTTAATCAAACCAAATTACAATTAATTATGGGAAAAAGAAAACATGCTTTGTATGCTTTCAAAATTCAACTTATTGATTTTCAAAAAACAATTCTATTGCATCCATGTTATCTTTTTATAGAATTTATATTTGCTTTTATTATATCAATCAATTATGAATACATGGTAACCACTGTAAGATACTAAGATGCAACTCATGTAAGTCTTTAACATTTCACAAAATCAACCAAAATTCAGTCAAATTCAAAATCTCCTTGGCAAAAAAATCATCAAACACTCAAATTCACTTTGAACAAAATTCGTTGAGTTGCTTGTTTGCCACTTGCTTGAGTTTGACCATATAAATATCAATTATATAATAAATCCATATTCCTAGTTCTAGCATTGTCAGCATAAATCCATAAAATTCCCTTGACTCTCGAGGGTTCGGAGTCCATATTGTGCTCGACTCTCGAGAGTCTAAAGTCCCTACTGTTATATTATAGACCAAACATCAAATTTAAATTGTTTGTGCAAAATTAAAACAAAAGGCAACATGAAATTTAAACTATTTGTGCAAAATTAAAACAAAAATTGGAAGAAAAATTGAAATGGCTTCATATATCAGCTACCACTTCATGGCTTCTTATCTCACAAACTCCCACTCCTCAACTCTTGTGCTGTAAATATTTGAAAATGAAAAGCCATTAGAATTCCAAGTTTTCAACAATAAGCCAAAATAATAAATTATATATTGTCGATAATGATTGATAGGATGTGATCTCTATGACAAAACTCGTACTTAAGCATAATCTTAATGTGAAACTAACACTTTGTCTTTCTTTGTCAATGCTTATTCACCCATTTTGGACTCCAATGCAACCTTTGACAACTCTAAAAAATTGTATATAAGCACTTGCAAGTTAAAATAACTAATCATTCAATGAACAAATGAATTTTTTTTTCAATATATATATATATATATGTATATAA
The DNA here is from genome assembly GCF_029873635.1 of Malania oleifera. NCBI lineage: Eukaryota > Viridiplantae > Streptophyta > Magnoliopsida > Santalales > Ximeniaceae > Malania > Malania oleifera. The sequence goes on along the minus strand of NC_080426.1, from coordinate 33,314,537 downwards.
ATATAATATTACCTTTTTCTAGATTTTCAAGGTCATCTAAGTCTTCTTCAACCTTAATTGGAGTAGATTAACCCTGAATCCAATCTTGCGTACATATAAGAGCTTTTAGGACTTAAAGAACTCCTAAAGGCATCAAGAACACATCTCTCGGTGCTAAAAGCAGACTTTGAAGGAACTGTGGAGATGGGTACTGCTAAAAAATGTCACGAGCCATATGTGAAAGGATGGGAAACCTTGTACTATTTAACTTCCATCACTCCAAAATATCAGAGCCCTCTACGTCCTTTTCACAATCCTCACCCAAGTACCTATCCAAGTCTGATCTGTTATCTCAACCTCCAATTCGAATCTTGAATTTTTGATACGAAACTTTGAACTTTTGTTGTGCTTCCCCTTGACCAGTGGAGCTTGAAGTTTCCTTAACCTTTTCCCCATCAATAAACCTTTGTCACCTTCATACATTGTAGAAAGAGCATATTGCACAAATTCCAACTTATGTCGAGGGTCAAGAACGGATGCAACAAAAATAAACATATTCATTTTCTCAATGTTTCCCCAATACTTCTTGTATTTTTTCCTTCATTTTCATACTCATTAAACTTAATTCCAAGTCATCACTACTTTCCCACTCTTTTAGAAGACAATTAATCCCACTAATTTCATCAAAAAAGGTATTACTTGTAACATACAAAGAACTTGAAACTCATAAAGTGAGGCCATAGAAGTGTTCCAAAATCATCACAAACTTTCAAACTTTTTCTCAATCAAGCCTACTTGGTGTGTCATCCCTAGCCTCAAGCTCAGTTCTAAAAAAAGGAGGATCTTCATCTCTAAACCTATCAAAAGCTATTTCATATCTTTGAGCTGTGTCTAGCATCATATAAGTTGAATTCCATCGAGTGTTAACATCTAGGCACATCATCTTTTTGCATTGGGAAAAAGTTAGAAAGTTTGTGATGGTTCTACTTCATCTAGGCGTAGTGGTATTAATAGGGAGGGAGCTCTCTCTGTTTCTAAATGAATCTGAAGATACTTTCATGGAATGTTAGAGGATTGAATGAGATTGAGAAGAGGCTTCAGATTCTTAATTTGTTGCGTACATGGAAACCTGATATTGTATGTTTGCAAGAGACTAAACTTGAATGGATTACTAGAGGAATTGTCCGAAGCATATGGAGTCGTCCATATGTAGACTGGTTGTACTTGTTGGAACAGAAGAATAGAAAAACAGAAAAAAACAGAGAGGAAAAATACTGAAAAATGCCTCCTTAATTTACTGACTTGATGAAAAAATTACATATATAAAAAGCTACAGTGCTGCAGCACTTTTTGCTGGATTCTTGAGATTCTTTTCTATTTTTTCACTACTTCAAATGACTGGAATAAGGCCACTATTTATAGGGCAGAGTACATGGGGAATAGATGGGAAATTTTAATATTCTAGGAACTTAACAACTCATTAAATAAACCTAGAAACAAGGCAAAGAATATGACAAGTTCCGAGACTAAATAACTCACTCCTGTGCTATTAATGGATGACAGCTGTATTCCACTTTGAAAAACTGAACAGAATTTTGAATTAGAATCACACTGGCTGCAACTTGCTGACTGAATAATTTTATTGCTGAATGTTCTGCTGACTTAATAATCGAGTTGTCTGCTGACTTTTCAACTAAATAACTGAATTAACTAACTTCAGTAGGTTTACGGCTTTCTCACAAATTCCCCTCTAAAGCCTCGAGTCCAAACATGTCTCTGAACTTCAAAAAACTTCTCAGTAGTAATAGGTTTTGTGAGCATGTCTGCTGGTTATTCATTAGTGCTGATGAATTCTAGCTGAATTTCGTCTTTCTACACAAGGTCACGAATAAAGTGATGTCTGACCTCAATATGCTTTGTCCTGGCATGAAAATCTGGGTTCTTAGTTAGAGCTATTGCTGACATATTATCACAATAAATGGTTGTAGGACCCTCTTGCTTCAGTCCTAAATCACTAAGTAATTTCCTCAGCCATACTCCTTCACAAGCAGCCTCTGTTGCTGAAATATATTCTGCTTCTGCAGATAACAAGCCAACAGTGTTTTGCTTTCTTGAACACCATGAAATGGTGCCATTTCCAAGGCATAAAACATATGCCGATGTGCTTTTTCAATCATCAACTGATCTAGCCCAATCACTGTCAGTGAAACCAGTCAAAACAAACTCAGAATCTTTGTTGTACTTCAGTCCAAGTTTTAGTGTGCCTTTAAGGTATCTTAATACCCTTTTTGCTGCTGCATAATGAAGTACACTTGGGCTGTGCATGAACCTAGATAACATACTAACAACTTGTGTAATATCAGGCCTAGTATGAGTCAAGTAAATAAGGGATCCAACTAAACTCCTATACTGATTTTCATCGAATTTCTTAGCTCCATCATCAGAATTTAATTTTTTATTTAGAGCCATAGGAGTACTTATAGCCTTACAGTCCTTCATATGAAATTTCTTCAAGATATCAGCTGCATACTTTTCTTGGGAAATGAAAATTTCTCTTCTTCCTTGCTTAACTTGCATCTGAGGAAGTACTTCATGATCCCTAAGTCTGTCATCCCAAAATCTTTTTGTTGATGATTTTATTAGAATGATATGATTGTATTTTATTTAGCAAAAATAAGATGCCTTCTCAATATTTCTGGAGTTCAAAGCCCTTGTTGAAAGGCAAAGTGGGCTGAAAATGAAGACCTTAAGAACTGATGGCGAAGGTGAATTCATATATCACCCGTTCATGAATTATTGCAAGAAGGAAGGCATTCAAAGGCAACTAACAGTGAGTAGAAGCCCTCAGCAGAACGGAGTTGCTGAAAGAAAGAACCAGACCATTGTTGAAATGGTTCGGAGCATGTTAAAAGGTAAAGGACTTCCTAATTCTCTTTGGGCTGAAGTTGTACATACCACTGCTTATATCTTAAACAGGTCTCCAACAAAATCAGTGAAGAATAGAACTCCCTATGAGGCTTGGAGTGGGAGAAAACTAGATGTTAGCCATATGAAAGTGGTTGGTGGTTTAGTCTACTCACTCAACAAAGCTCCTAATAAGGACAAGTTTGATAAGAAGGGAGAAAAGCTTTTGTTTATTAGGTACAACGATGAATCAATGGGCTACCGGCTACTGAATCCTGTTAATCATAAGTTGACAGTGGCAAGAGATGTCATCTTTGACGAAAGGGGAGCATGGCATTTGTCTTCCAGTGGCCAGAACTCAATAAATATTCCAGATTTTGTACCAGCTGAAGCAACAAGACCTAAATCAGCTACTCTCCGCACCAATATTGAAAAGCTCACTCTTTTAGAAGAGATTAATTGGAGGCAGAAGTCTAGGGTGCTACATTTGAAGGAGGGGATGCAAATACCAAATTTTTCCATAGAATGGCTAATTCTAATAGAAGAAATAATGGTACTGAGAGCCTTGTGGTTGATGGTGCCTTGTCTTCCGATCAAGGTATGATTGCTGATTACATCACTCAATTTTTCATGAATTTATACTCTGAGCAACAAGTTAGTCGATCATTCCCTGAAGTCTTAATATTTCCAAGAATATCCGGTGATAATGCAGATTGGCTAGACAGGCCATATGAGGAGGCGGAAATTTTTGATGTCATACAAAATTTTAATGGTGATAAATGGCCTAGACCAGATGGATTTACAATGGCTTTCTTCCAAGCTTGCTGGGGGGTTCTCAAACCTGATCTTATGGGTGTGTTCCATCATTTTTTTGCTAAAGGCCAGTTTGAGAAAAGCCTGAATGCTACTTTCATCACTCTCATTCCTTAAAAAAAAATGAAGCAATTGAAGTAGAGGATTTTCGCCCTATTAGTCTTGTTTGGGTGGGGGGGGGGGGGGGGTTAGAAGATCATTGCTAGGGTCTTAGCCACCAGACTTCACATGGTTATGGAAGATATAATTTCAACTTCACAGAATGCTTTTGTGAGGAACAGGTAGATTCTTGACCCTGTACTTATTGCTAATGAATGCCTTGATAGTAGATTGAAACTGGGGTGCCAGGGCTACTTTGCAAATTAGATGTTCAGAAGGCTTTTGATCATGTAAATTGGGGTTTTCTTATGCAGTTGCTAGAACGGGGTGGGTTCTCTGCCAAATGGAGGCGGTGGATTTTCTTTTGTATATCTACAGGTTCGTTTCTCCATTATGATAAATGGCACTCTTTGTGGGTTTTTTTAGAGTTCTAGGGGGTTGAGACAAGGTGACCCATTGTCTCCTTTGTTGTTTGTCTTGGTTATGGAAGCCTTGGGGAGAATGTTGGATAAAGTTGTCCATGATGGTCACATGTTAGGCTTTGGTGTGGGGTGTATAGAGGGAAGAGCTTTGGTGGTGTCTCATCTTCTCTTATTGGACGATACTCTAATTTTTTGTGACGCTGATCTGGATCAGATTTTGTTTCTCCGTGTGATACTTATGTGGTTTGAGGCGGTCTCTGGTTTAAAGATAAATTTGGGCAAGTCAGAGTTGGATCCTGTTGGTACGATGTTTAATTTTGACCTATTCTTGCACGTCCTTGGCTGTAAACAAGGTAGTCTTCCTACAAAATTTTTGGGTCTTCCTTTGGGAGCCAAATTCAAGGATAAGACAATATGGAACCCAATTTTGGAGAAGATAGAATAGAGGTTAGCAGGGTGGAAACGTTTGTACTTATCTAAGGGAGGTAGAGTCATGTTAATTAAAAGCACTCTATCTAATTTACCCACTTACTTTCTATCTTTATTTCCTTTTCCTACAGCTGTGGCTAACCGTATTGAGAAACTTCAAAGGAATTTTTTATGGGGTGGCATTGGTGATGAACCAAAATTCCATTTGGTTAAATGGGATACTGTTTGCTCTCTCATTTCTTCGGGTGGTTTGGGGGTAAGGAAGGTAAGATAGTTTAATGAAGCTTTTCTTGGGAAGTGGTTATGGAGATTTGGGATGGAGAAGGCTGCTCTCAAAGGCAAGTGATAGAGGTGAAATACGGCTGTGAATGGGTTGGTTGGTGTACTAGGCCTGTTAATGGTCCATGTCGCGACGTCCCAGACCCTGCCTAGAGAACCACTCTCTGGCGTAAATGGGGTACGACTGTGAATTGGGAAAAATGGATGTGTATTTTGAAAATGTGATTTTTTGTGGAAAAACAATGTGTGATGGAGTCGCCACTAACCTTTTGAAGTGCGGTTAGAACACTTGATTACTACCTCATTAGGGGTAGAATCGGTTTGCGTCACTAGAGTCGGGCTCGGGAGTACGGTTACGCGAGTGGAAGGTATTAGCACCCCCTACGCGTTCGTTCTTACGAATGGTACCAGATTAGTAAAAATTATCCCTAAAATAAATCTAATAAGCCTGTCAAAATTACTTCCTTTCAAAAATCAAAAGAATGAAAATACCATTCAGAACCAAGGTAATCTAATACTCCGAAGAGTCCATGCCCTTGGTTGCAATCATTGGAATGGAAAATCAAGAAAATAGAGTACGAAATACGCTCCCGGGGATTTTGAAATCTGTTGGTTTTTCTAAGTAGGAAAATATTATTTCGGGAGATTTTTGAAGTTCGTTTGAGATGAAAATGATTTTCTGGGCTTAAAACATTTTTTGTGATTTTTGTAAGTGTGAAAACATTTTTTGTGATTTTTGGTGATTTTTCAATATTTTTCCCGAATTTCGAAATAGCAGAAATAAAAAAAATGGAAATCAAAGTATGAAAATATTTTTTAGATTTTCTGATTTTTTGTAAATTTTCTGGATATCTAAATAATAATATACAATTAAAATAGAGAAAACCGGCGTGAACCGGTTTCGGGAATGATGAACCGGTCAAACGTTGACCGGTCTGGGGGAGAAACCAGTTTAAGGTCTTGGTCGAGACCATCAAGCCAACATGTGGTCATTTTTGTGAGAGTGCGTGAGAGCGAGTGTATCGGAATGACAAGGTATCGGGGACGGTCTTCATGTTCTGAAACATTTTTTTCTTTTTTCAATTTTTATCTTTTGTAATTTTTGTAGTTTTCTGCATCTCCTTAATTTGAAGTAATGAAAAGACAGTTAAAAAAAAAAAAGGAAAGTCAAGATAGATTTATATATATATATATATATATATATAGAATTTTCTCCTAATTTTCCCCCTTTTATAATTTTTTTTATATATATTTATGAATGTGAAATAATCATATATATATATATATATACATATATATATATATAATAATATTATGATAAAAGATGGAATGAGGTAAAATAGGATATAGTGCATGTGTGTGACGTGCATGCATGGAGTGTCGTGAGTGTGGGTGTAGATTAGTGGTGCGTGAAATGTGTGTGCAAATGTGTAGTGAGTGTGTGTAACAGCAGGTGTGAGCTTCTGGGTGTGTAACAGTAGGGAAGCTCATTGTGGCCGTGAAGGGGTAGGGCTCGGGTGTTCCTGCGCGGCTTCCAGCAGTCTGTGAACAAGGATAGAAGCTGCTGTCTGCGAATAGCAAAAGCTTGGGCAACTACTCTCTCCTGGGGGCAATCTGCAAACTAGGGAAGCTTCTGTCTGTGAACTAGGGAAGCTGCGAACAAGAAGAGTTGTGTGCTGCGATCAGAAAAGGGCAGCTGCTATCTTTAAACAGAAGAGGGACTCGGGTGCTGCTGAAACTTGAATCCAATCCTCCCGTACGGCGGCACCATCCATGCGAGCCACAGATTGTCGGCGAGATCCTACAACAAGGACTACTTGTAAAACGAACACTGAACCCACACCGGGACGGAAACGATCTGATCGCACTTTGCTGCTGACGAGGACAACAGCTCAAAACTCTGGTTAACGAGGTGGCGAAAACCATGAAGGATGTGGCTACGGCGATGGGCAGAGGTCTGGTAAAGGGGGGCAGAGCCGACGTCGGAGGTCAAGGTGCTAGCGAGGTGGGGACGGTGATGTACAGAAGGTTGGTGAAGATGATGATAAGGAGAGAGACGGGTGCAGTACCTATTTTAAGTGGTGATGGAGCAGAAGATGGTGACAATGAGGAGGAGCGGAGGGTGTCGTGGAGATGGTGGAGAGGGAAGAGCTGTCGGAGAACGGACGTGGTTGCAACAGCGGCTTCAGCAACTCACAGAGGATCGTGGATCCGTGACTTGGGAGGCGACCATGGTTTTAAATAAAGGCCGCGACCGTTACGTAACGCCGTTACATAAAGGTTTTTTGGGTTACCGATACCGTTACACACTGCGAAATCGGTGGGAAGAAAAATCACGGCCGTAGTGGCCGTTACAGACCGCGACCGTTACGTAAAGGCCGCTACGGCCATTACGTAACCGCTACAGGATTGTTACACCAAAAAAATATTTTATTTTTTTACTTTTTCTTCTCACTTTTTCTCTCTCTTTCATATATCATTCTCAATACACCAAGTTGCAAGAGGGGGAAAAGATTATAATGAGGATGACAATGATGCAAAATTTACTATTTCTTTAAATACTCACAATAGATGCATTAATTAACAATTTCAAAATACTAACTTGTTAGGAAATTTTTTTTTTAATAATATTAGTAATGTGATATTTATGTTCTTTATTTTTCAACTTCAACCTTCTTTCTTTTCTAGCTATTTTATAATTATATTATTCGTATGTCTTATGTGTCTAATAGATTAATGGAGTGTATAATATATTTTATTTTATTAATTCATTTAGCACACATAAGAATTTATCATAGATAAGAACAATGAGAAGTATAAATACGCGCATACACGTAATTTTCTATCAATGATGGTTTAAAACAAATGTAAACTTGTTGCCCTTACCAAATAACTTAGTTACTCGAACTAAAGGGTCCAAAATACACTAAAACCCTTTCTAAGAATGGCTAAAAGTTTAAAACATGCAAGTACGCTAATATGCACAAGGTTGTGTGTGCTTCAAAAAAATTCATGGCCGTTACACCCGCTTCCTGTTATGTAACATCCGCTACTCCTGCTTCCCATTACACCCGTTACCGTTACGTTACGCTACCCACTACCGCGATTTAAAACCATGGAGGCGACTGCCGAAGTATGTGTGGTTGTAGGAAGGCCAGCGAGTGTGTGTCAGTTCGGTGGGGGAGCAGGTGGCCGTGAGGATGGCTGTGTGCAAAAACAGTGAGAGTGAGTGGGTGTTAATGGGGGAATTAGTGTGTGAGCAGTTTGTGAGTCAGTGTAAAGGTGTACATGTTGTGTGCACTGTTGTGGGTACGTGTGTGTATGTGAAATAGTGGGTGCTTGAGTGAGTGTAACAGTGTGTAAATGAACCCTCGCGGTTTGCGCTGGTTCCTATAGGGTGATAACAGGAGGACTGATGTTCTAATAGGCTCTTTACGAACCTCCCAATCCCGGCCACGATCAAACACCCAAATCAAATCCATAACAGTTTACACAGCCTACTCATTAACAAAGACGGGCATTCAAACATCTCAATTCAACTGAAACACAGATTCAAAAACTCTGTCAAGCGAGTTCCTGCAAAGTGGCTTTCGCAATTTTCTTCTTTCCTTTTTCTAAAAACGCCCAACAATATCATTTAAAAATCCAATTATATATCAGGAATCCAAATATATTCATTCCAGCAATTCCCTATGCACATGACATTGATTATAAGCATTGCAGAAAGAATCAATGAATCTGTTTAGTGAATAAAAGCTAGCCTGGAAATCAAATGTCAGATGAGTAGCCAGGTTTGGGAGGGTATGATGCCGGTTTTCCCCTTTTTTTATTTTTTTAGAGATGGTCGTGTATTCTCTGCAGCTGGGTGCTTGCTCCTTCTCAGGCCTTGATCTATTCTTAAGAATGGGAGAACAGAAAGTAGACAAAAAACAGGAAACAGGAAGAACTGTAATGGGGAAAGGGCAAACCAACCTGCAGAGTAATATGGAGAGGATGAGATCTGGTGGCTGTCGGCTGTGAGGTTCTCCCTGTACCGCATCTTCTCTCTTTTTTTTTTCATTTGCTAAGTCGTCTTGCCTTCCCCAGTCGTGCGTGTGGTTGGCCGGAAATGGGCGAGGGCTGCTGGCCGTGGGAGGCTAATGTGTGGCCAGAGTTCGTGAGCAAAGACAGAGAACTGGAGACAGTGACGGGTGCTCCAACGACTGTGTGTGTGGCTGTGCCTCTGGCTGTGTTCGGCCGCCTTGGTCAGTGGTGAATGCTGGAATGGTGGGGCAAGGCCGTGAGGTTTATATGGTAATGCTGGTCATGGGAGTTGGTTCGGGGCTATGGCTGTGCTGGCATGGGGTAGAGAGAGAGAGAGAGAGCTGCTGTTGGTGAGTGGATGATGCGGAGTCACAGAAGGAAGAGAGGGAGAGAGCTGCGAGAGGGAGTGAGGGTGACGGTGAACAGTGAATCAATGAAAGCCCTCCTGAATTCCCCACCCCACTTTTGTACCTGTGCGAGAGGCTCTTTATAAGAGTCTGCAGGTGGAGAAATTTGGCGCCAGGTGGAGAAATTTGGTGGAAATTTTATTCCCTCCTTCCAGCTTGCTCCTTTATTCCCGCGAGGGAATATACGACCACTTGCGCACATGCCAATTTTGTTGAAGGCTCTGCGGTATGAGGCATGTGACTCCAGTTTTTGATTTTTATTTATTTGCCTTTTTATTTGTTTTCTGCTTGGTATTTTTTATTTTTTTATTTTTTATTTTTTATTTTTGTCTTTTATGTATTTCTCTTTTTCAAGTGTTTAAGAAAACTTGATTTTTGAACACCGGGGGACCTGAACCCAATGCAAAAATACCGGGACTCTGTTAAAATGCCGATACTCGATTAAAATTTGTTGGGATACAATTAAAATGCCGGAATTCAATTGAAACACCATGATTCAATTAAAAACACCGGTACTCGATTAAAACACTAGGATTCGGTCAAAATTCCTTGGGACTTCAAGATTCACCGGGTCTCAGTTATAATTCCAGGGCTCGATTAAAATTCAACAGGACTCAAAAATTCACCGGGATTCTAGAGTTCATCAGGATTCAATCAGATCCTCCCATTCAGGATTCAAGTCAATTTTTAATACGTCAGGTCTCCTCAAGGTAGCCTGGTTAAAATTGGGGTGTCGACAGTCCACATGATGTTGGCTTGTGGAAAAATATTAGTCGGGGATGGCCTTCTTTTTCTTGCCACAATCTATGTGATAATGGAAATGGGTCTAAGGTGAAATTTTGGCAAGACCATTGGTGTGGTGAGACGTCTCTTGCAGTCAGCTATCCTGATTTGTATAGATTTTTCCGAGATAAAGACGCTAGCGTGGCTGAGCTTATGAAGTTTGATAATGGAGTCTTCTTTTGGGATGTAAGTTTCTTTAGGGGTATGCATCTTCGGGAGTTAGAGGCCTTGACTGGTTTTATGGATACCATATATGGTGCATTGGTGAAGGGGTTCGGTGAGGATAAGATGTGCTGGAAACATGATAGAGAGAAGGGCTTCTTGGTTAAAGGTTATTATGGTATTTTAATAGGCTCCAAAGATTGTGGCTTGCCTTGGAAAAGTATTTGGAAACAGAAACTTCCATCTAGAGTAGCTTTTTCCGTTTGGATTGCTGCTTTAGGGAAATGCTTAATGATTGACAATTTACGAAAAAGAAAGGTTTGGATATTGGATTGGTGCTACATGTGCAAGTGTAATAATGAGACGGTTGATCATCTTTTTATTCATTGTCCGGTTGCAATGGACTTGTGGGTTATGGTGTTGAGTTTGTTTGGAGTGAGCTGGGTTATGCCACAATCTGTAGTGGGACTTCTAGCATGTTGGCAAGGCAGATTTGGTCGTTATTGAAATGGGTTTATTTGGTTGATAGTTCCTCATTGTTTATTGTGGTGTCTTTGGAGGGATAGAAATAGTAGGTGTTTTGAAGATAAGGAAAGATCGATTTCGGACCTGAAGCTATTTTTCTTTACAACTTTGATGGATTGGTTGGCTGCTTTGCGAAACCAATAATTTTCTTCTCTTTTTGATTTACTAGATTCTTGTAATTTCTTTTTTTGATTTGTTTAGCCCATGTACACTCCTTGTGTACTTGGTGTTCATTTTTGATATCAATAAACTTATTACTTATAAAAAACAAAAAAAAAAAAACTTTTTGCATTTGACTTTTTCTATTTCTGCACAATGCTTGAAATTTTTCAACCTAGTTGGTGAATATCTAACATATTTGACTGCATCCCTAACATGAGCAAATGAATCCCCCATTTCTTTCAAACCATCTTGCACAACTACGTTAATTATATGTGCAGTGCATCTCATGTGAATGAATTTACCCCCTAGAATGTCCTTTCTCCAATTTGAAAATTTTCAATTTATGTAGGCAACTGCACCGTCATTATCTATTGTTAAAGTAAACACAATGTCAACTCCCCACTCAAGTAAACACCTCTCAATAGCCATACCTATCTCCTCACCTCTATGACTAGAAATCAGACAAAAGTTAAGGATCCTTTTGTTTAATTTCTAGTCATCATCTATGAAGAGTGCGGTCAAACACATGTAATTCAACTTTTGCAAGGAAGTCCACGTGTCAGTTGTGAAACTAACCCTTTGAGAGGAGGTTTTCAAAATTTCTTTCAACTTTAATCTCTCTTCCATGTAAAGGTCATAACAATCGCTAAAAATTGTCCATCTTGATGGAATTCGAAAACAAGGGCATGCAACTTTCATAAGATGTTTGAACCCCATTTTCTCTACAAATTTAAATGGCAATTCATCAACACTAACCATATAAGGTAATGCCTTTCATATTGCTTCTTGGTCAAACTTCCAATTTGTAAGAGCTGCCTCTGAGTCTTCTACATTTATTGAGGCTGGTTGATAATTTAAGTGTGTCTGTTTTGTTTCTTCAAAATATGGATTTTGAGGACATCTAACGACATGATATCTAAGTGTGCTATTCTTTTTAGGGTCAGCATAGTAATCAATATGACAATAATGACACTTACCCTTAGTTTCACCGGACTCGGTCACAAATTTAGTGAAGTGATCCCACACTTCAGATCTTGATCTCATTCTCTTCTTCGTTTTTTGATTAGATTCAATGTGATGATTGGTACCACTCTCACTTGTCATGCTTGGATTTGAAGGTTGAGGTTGGGAAGCCCCTTGCGTAGTGTTTGCATCACACCTCCACCTACATAGGCAAGTCATTACTCATTTTTTTTTTTAATATCTGGAAAAAAAAAAACAAAATAAAGTGCAATCATAAATAAGAACTCTCAAATGGGTTAAAAAACAAATTCAAACTCAAATTGACTCAGCTGCACCAAGTCTAATGACAAAGAAAAGTGCAAAGTACATTCACTATGGATGCTATATAATATTATCTTTAACAAACAGCCATGCTGCAAACAAAATTCGTTTGCCTTTACATCAAATTTGTGACTTGAATAGTTGAATTTTTTTTGCCTTGAATTACTAAAGTTGCATTTCATAAGATTTCTTATTAAGTTATTTCCACTTATTTCAAATCCTCTAGGTTCCAATTTCCAAAGTTTCAATCCAAGATTCCATCTTGAATTCCAACCCATATCAAGTTTCATCTATCATCACAGTATCATCCCCAAACAACACACACCAAACTGCATTTTTGATATGCTTATTGAACTCATCCATGACTACACAAAAAATAGAAGAATTTAAAACAAACCCTTGATGTACAACCTTTTTCGGAAATTCTCTAGATTATCCCTGAAACCAACATCTAGTGTTCACACAAAACACTACTAAAAGGACAGTGTGTAGTTAAAATGTACTTGAAAATTTTCACCCAACCAGCATAACAAATATTAAAGCATCTAGAAACAAAAATCATCACTATATTCACAACTAGTGAGGTTGTCTTTAATAAATTACGTGAACAAAAGAAATCTCAACATAATGGGCCTTAAATAAAAAACTCAAAAGTGGCATAAATCTCAAATCTCAAATCTCAAATGACTTAGTAACAACCTGAGAGGCGATGACTAGGGTGACGACCACGTTGAGGGCTAGGGCAACGACACAGTAAGGGCTAGGGTGACGACATGGCACAGGTGAATCGCCTCAAGCAACAAGGCGAGGGCTTGGGAGAGGGCAAGTGCCAAGGGCAGGCGACTTAAACTCTCGAAGTCTTAACTCTTGATCTCGAAGCCAATTAGTTGAATGGTGGGATGGAAGTTTGGATTTGGAGTAGAGGTGAGCACAACGGAGTGCACACTGTGAAGTGCAAAACCTGGTCCTAGAGGCCGGAGGTTGGCTGGTCGGCATGGTCACTGACTCGCTGGAGGGCGGAGGCTAGCTAGTTGGAGTTGTCGCCGACTTATTGGATGGTTGGAGGGTGGAGGCTCGAAGTCTCGAACTGGAATGTGGAAAATGTAAAGGAATGGTCGGGGACCTAAAATGGGAACCCTAAAATCCCAAAGAGATATCAGTTAACAACTTAACATTATATATTATTTATATTTCATTATTAATTATTATATAATTCGGTTAAATCAGTTAACCGAAATTAAATTTACCCATAACTGAATTGAAAACAGAAAATCGATTTTACCCAAAATTAGAACCGAGCCGAACCGAATTAAAAGTTAAACCAAACCGAACCGATTGAATTGGGTTGGTTAATTCGGGTAATTCGGTTTTCACCGAATTGTGCTCACCCCTAATGATGAGTCTCTTCCTCTATTTATAATATATGCTAAGTACATAACAATGACCATACTACTACTAATGCTTACTAACACAACAATAGCACACACTAATAATGCCAAATGATCAAAATAACCATTAACACTCCCTTGCAAGTTGGAGCATACAAATAAATTTAACATGAGCACCCCAAGGCTTTAGTGAATAAATTAACAAGTTGCAAATCATACTTTACATTACGGTTGTGATGAGCTTCTGCCCAAGTTTCTTTGGACAAAGTGGCAACGAACTTCACTGTGTTTTGTCCGCTCATGGAAGACCGGGTCAAAGGCAATATGAATGGTAGCTTGATTATCACATATCAACTTTGTAGTTTGAGAATGTGGAACATCCATTTCTTCCAACATGTTCTTCAACCAAACAAGTTCACACGTAGTGCGAGCCATGACCCTATACTCTGACTGAGCCCTTTACTTGGCCACCACAATTTGTTTTTTACTCTTATAGGGAGCCAAATTACCACCAACAATGATATAGTACCCAGTGGCAACTGAATCTATAACCTAGGGACTAGGGCTCGAAATAATGCATGACAGGCAAGCTGTAGGGTTACTTATCTAGGCAAGAAATGCTACGGGAAGGGAAGTTTGCTAGGGTGCTTGATACTGTTGGAATTTGGTATATTGTTCCCCTAATTTACCAATCTCCTTCTTGGATCCAAATTCAATGATAAAGGAGTTTAGGATCCCATGAGAAGTATGACTAGAATTTGGCAGGTTGAAAAAGGAATTTTCTATCTAAAGGTGGGAGACTTACGCTCATCAAGAACACCTTGACTAATCTGCAGGTCTATTATATGTCTCCCTTTCCTCGTTTTTTTTTTTTCTACATTGTCGAAAAGCTTGAAGGAATTCAGAGGAGATTTCTTTGGGGCAGCTTGGGAGGGGGGGGGGGGAGGGAGAGTAGTTAAACAACCCATTAGTTTGGGAGGTGTGTGGCTGAAATTCCTTGCTACTTTCAACAAGGCCCTCCTAGAGAAAAAATGGCTTCGGAGACTCGTAATGAAAAAAGTTCAACTCTGGAGCGGAGTATGGGTTCTAGAACGTGATTGGATGACTGATATCGAGAGAGGATCTTACAAAGTTGGAGTTTGGAAATTCATTAGGAAAGGTTGGGCTGACTTTTTTTCCTTCATTACCCATCAAGTGGGGAATGGGGACAATGTGCTTTTGGCATGATGTTTGGTGTGGCCAAACACCTGCCAGCAAAAAAATTGTCCCATTTTCAGTGGGACGTGCAATAAGGAAGCCTTTATCAGCTAACATCTTCAGAATACATAATAGATGACCTTTTGGAACATCCCCTTGGTTAGAAACATCCTGATTTGAAAATGGATCGCCTTACTGAATTTTATAGTAGTTTGTACAAGTTTCAGTGCCAAAACATTATCAATGAACCAAAATCATCATCAGATCTTTTTACAGGAAACTCTCCTTGCTGGGGACAAAATGCAGTGATTCCCTTGGAAACTCATCTAGAAAACCGCAGCCCCTACGAAGGCTGCATTTTCTTGTGGGAGGCAATGCATGGGAAGATTTTAACACTTGATGACCTTTACAAAAGGGGGGCTGCCCCTTGTCAGCAGGTCCTTTTTACGTTTGGATAATGTGGAATCCATTAACCACATTTGCCTGCACCCTGGACCAGAAACTTTTGGAATGTGGCCTTTTCTTTGACCAGGCAACAGTGACTGCCAGTTCTATGAAGAAAATTTATTGGCCTGGAAAGGCATTCAAGCCACTAAAGAGAAGAGGAAAGTTTTATACTTTATTACCATGGCCATATTTTGGAGTGTTTGGTAGGAAAGAAATAAGGGAGCCTTCAAAGGATCGGCTATGCCCTTACAGATAATCGGTGGATTACTAACATTATAAGTTGATGCAGGGAACTAATATTGAAGGATCCTCCTATAATTCTTGACTTTCATGATACCCCGTAGTTTGGGTGATTTTTTTATGTATGTTGTTCTTGGGCGGCATCCCCTCGAGGCCCTTTAATTAGATTTTTCTTTGCTCATCAAAAATAGATCTTTGGAATTCGCCTCTTTAACTTGGTGGGATAGTTTAGAATGGCATTTGATTTACTTGGGGGCTGCTTTGGGGGTAATCCTAGTTCTGTTGGTTTTTGGGCTCTTGTGGCGGAGAAGGTGTCAGAGCAGCTAGATAGGTGGAAGGTGCTCTTTTTTCTCTACCTCATTCAGGCTGGCGTCTTTATCCCTTCCCCCCCTCTCCTTTTTCTGTGCAATCTTAGAGTCCTTGTAGGGGTAATTGAGACTCCTCTTAGAAGTGAAAGATTTCCTTTGGTCTATGGTTGGGGAGAAGAAGGATGTAGTTACCTGGAGTGCGGTGCGTTTTTGGTTGTGGTACGGGTATGCAATGGGGTATGCTGCTTATTAGGTACGCAGTTCTTGGGGGGGTAGGCTTAGTCGGTTCGACATTTCGTATTGTGGTGTGCATGAAACACTTATCTGAGTTTATTAATCAATATATCATGTTGGATTGCAATGTCTTGAATTATTTACTTAGGATGGAATAATTGCCATCGTCAAATAAAATTCTTAGTTAGTACGCCATCTCGGATCATGGTACGCATTAACCACTTATTTGGGTCGATTAGTCGATATGCTATGTTGGATCGCAGTATGTTTTGAATTATTTACTTGTGGAATAATTACCAGACTCAAATAAAATTCTTAGTTGGTACGGCACTTCAGATTGCGGTACTGAACCACTTAGGTGGGTTGATTAGTCAATATGTTATATTGGACCACAGTATATTTTGAATTACTTAGGATGGAATATTACCAGCTCTACTCAAATAAAATTCTCGGTCACTCAATTCTCTCTATCTGTCTTTCTCTCTCCATCCTTTTGAATCCATCCACCATTGCAGCAGGAAAAAGCCCTCTTTTCTGTCTCTGTCGCAGGCTCTGCAGCAGCATGAAGATCTCTTCTTTCTCTCATTGCAAGCTTCACAGGAAGGCCTCTTTCTCTCTTTCGTCACTGGCATCGTAGCTCCAAGATGCTACCTTCTCTCTTTCCTTGGTGGGCTTAGCAGCAGCAGTGAATATTTTTGCATGATTTTTGAAAAAAAAATGTGCTTATTTTTGTATGATTTTTTATTTGAAAATGGTTAACAAATCTGGATTGCCACTTTTTGGGAATGGATCCGACTCCCATTGATTTGTGTTGCTGTTGACCCATGTATTAGTACATGTGATCTGGATCGTCGTTTGGCGGGGTGGGTGGGTGGAAGCGACACAGGTAACTGTGGAAGGAGCATTTGGTTAGCCTAAATGGCTATGGTGATTTCCCTTGGACGAGACGCTCCTTTGGCACAAATTTATTAAAAGTAAATTTTGCATGCGGGAGAATGGGTGCGTTGCAAATATGGGGATAAGGTGTTCTTTTGAGAGTCTTTGGATGTGTCTTTCACATCTTTATTCTCCTTTGCATCTCTTACTAGATTTGTTGTTGGGAATGGGTCTCCTATTCATTTTGTGGAAGAGATTTAGGTGGGTAATTTTGTGCTTTCCATTTCTTTTCCTTTTCTCCATCGCCTATCTTTGTTGCACATTGGGATTATCTCTTCTTTTTTGAACAGTAATGGCAATAACATTTCTCAAAATTTCATTTTCATATGTGTATTAATGATATGGAGGTGGAGAAACTCTCAGCCTTGTTGCGTTTGTTTGTTTTTCTTGTAAATATTTCTTTATAAGATTTAGGTAAACGTGCCCTTTGAGATTCAAGGTAGTATATGGAAGGCCAAAATCACCTCGAAATTAAGGGGCCATTTCGTATCACAGTCAAAAATTATGAAAATGAAAACCAGCAATGGAAACTAATAACTAAAAGCTGAAGCTAAACTAAAAGCGAACAACCTGTTTGGTCAGTATTTTTAAAACTAAATTAAAACAACCTGTTTGGCTATTTCTTTTGAGGGTTTTGGAAGGAGGAAGGATAAGGCTGCTCTTTGGAAATGCGGTATATTTGCAGTGTTTTGGGAATTATGGTTGGAGCATAATGCACAGATTTTTTCAGGGAAAGAATTGAATTGGCTGCTGGTTTGGGAGAAGATTCAAAACTTGGCCCTTTTATGGTGATTTGGCTTTGGATGCTTTAAGAGAGTTGGCTTTTTGGATGTTCAGCAAGAATGGAGGAATTTTTTTCTTTGATATTTCATAGTATTTGTTAGTTTTTTTAGTTTTTTTCTGTTTTTTATTTTTATTTTTTTTATTTTTCAGAATTTTGGCAGGAGATGTCCTATTCTACTTTTTGTAATGTCTTATTCTACTTTTTGTAAATTCTTCCCTTATTAATGAAAAATCTCTTCTTTTGCTATTAAAAAAATAGTTCAAAACTGGAACAAATTAGTAATCCCATTTCCCCAAGTACTCATTTTTGTGGGGTATTTGGTTGGAGAGGATGTACGTATTTTTACAGGGAAGAAGTTATCTTCGCTTTTATGATTGAGTATTTGCCCTTGGTATGGGCTTTTGCCGCAGGGTGCTTAAAGGGGTGTATATTTCGGATTTAAAGCATGAGCGGAAGGCTGTGTAATTTTGATCATAGTTTTTTATTCTTTGTTCAATTTATTTCTTAGGAGGATTTCTTATACTCCTTTTTGTACGTTCTTTATCTTTAGTGATACTTCTGTCTTTTTTCTATCAAAAATACACACACACACACACACGTATGTGTGTGTGTGTGTGTGTTTGTTTGTGTGTATGTATATAGATTAGGCTTCTTTTAATAAACTTTTTTTTTTTTGTAATTCTTTTGTCCTGTCTGGCTACTGGTTCAACTGAAGTTTTGTATTTGTTGCATTTGGTCACCCTGTTGAATAGAAATGTACAGTTTTACACCAATTTCTTCATGGTGTTCAATTTATTGTTGATACCTTGGCTCTGCGATTTAGGTAAAGTGGAATGTGAGTAGCTTTTATCCTGTGACAATGTTTGGCACTCAAAAGTCAACAGAGTAATAGTAAATAAAGTGTAGCGACTGAACAATTATTGTCTACACATCATTCGACTTGTGTTATTTTTTTAGTTTATTTTTATTTTGTATTTTTTAAACTCGTGGTACAGGTGGGTGAGGTTCCGAGATTGTTTGTTCTTGAAATTGGGACAGAGGAGGTGCCGCCTCAAGATGTAGTTAATGCAAGCCAACAAGTATATTTTCTAAATTTTCTTTCTGAAATTTTTAAGCTTGTCATCTTTGCATTAAAATTACTAGTGATGCTAATGTCTTTGGATATCATTTCCATCCAAAGCTTTTTTTATATATGTCCCAAGTTAAATGCAGCTTTTATATTATTTATTCCTGTCCACTGACTATGCTCTGTTGGTCATTGCAGCTTAAAAATTTAATAATGCTGTCGCTAAAAAAACAAAGATTGAAACATGGTGAAGTTTTCGCATTCGGCACACCTCGCAGATTAGTGGTAAAACTATGTATCTTACATTCCTTTGTTGACAATTTCTCGATTTATGTATGGCTCTATACAATGTTTGCACGTGAAAAAGAAAAATGTTTGCCTGTCACTGTAATTGGCTTGACATTGGATGCAATCACTCGTTGATTAGATTGGCCAGACATATGTGATTATGAAAAGAAACGTGAATAATTTATTTATTTTATCTTATTAAGTTAAAAAAATCTTTCTATCTTCTTGACTTTTTAAATTTTCAATCCCTTATTGTTGAGTGTTCTGGCCTGGAAGCTATTTAATAATGATTGAAATAAACAAGCATAGAAGAGTGTGTCTGAATTGGGTCCTTGGAATGTTGCTTTGTTCTATTTGGACTGAGTTTACAATTACAATGAAAAAGGAAGAGAAGGAAATCTTGGATTGAGCTTTATTTGAATTTGTTCTGTACTTCCTTAAAAAAAGATAAAAAATACAAAGTTTCAGTGAAGCTTGTGCTTTATATGTTCAGCTGCCCCAATGAAAGGCTTTTTCCAGTAGGTTGGTCAGGCACACACTAGTTCACTTGCTTGTACTTTCTCATTAGCCTAAGCCAAAAAGCCCCATGTGAACTGTAGAGAAATGTCTGAGTATAAATGTCTTTTCAGAAATTTCTTTATCTGGAGTGGTGAAATTCCATTTTTAACCTTCAGCTTCATTATAACCATCATCCTCAAAAATGTTAAGTCCATCTAAACCTTCTAGAGGAGGAGGTGGCCCATAAGATAAATCTCTTGAGGCAATAAGAAGAATAGTCGGAAGAAAATTTTTTTGATTCTGAATTTGATCCAAAAGCAAACCCTTGTCATATTCAAAATCACTATTGCCTATACTATCGTCCTCTAGAACATCCCCCTTCTCTTACTATCCTTACTCATATTAGCCCTCTCCACTGAATGGCTCCTCCACTAGACTTAAAACACCTCTAGAATCTTTCTTAAGAATTTTTTTTGTTTTCTTTGTTTTTGTTTTTGTTTTTGTTTTTCTTACTAGATGAATCTTGAATCTCGCTTACCTTCAAAATATTTCCTCCTTTTAGAACCCTTTTGCACTTCCTTATGGCAAAGGTAAACCTTTCAACTCCTCAAAATATCCGAATTGGCTTACCAGCTGATTTCTCATCCGAACCAATAATGAAATCCTGATTTTCAGCCTCACAAGAATTAAAATTCTTAGAACTTGGCCTACTCTCATTCTTCTTCTAAATAGGAGAAACATCACCCTCTTGAAAATTAGTAGAATTTTTTAGAGACCCACCTTTTTGGTTTTGCCTCCTCTTTTATGTTTTTGGAACAACTGCTTCTATTCTAAAGAGAGATTAATTCCCATAGCCTCACAAGTTTTAAAAGAAAGGCCTTCATTTTGATTAGGAACCTGACTAGGCTTCTGCGCTTGCCCATTCGATTGGCCCAACTGGGATTTACCTTAGTGAATATTTTACTCACTAATCAAGCTCAGTATAGACTCAAAAGTCTTCTCTTGGGCCTCCTTAGCCAATAGTCCCATAAGAAGCTTTAAAATGTCTTTATTGTTTTTAAACAACTGGTTCAGGTTTAGAGTAATTCTTAAAGACCCAAGCCTAGGCCGCCCTACCTTCGTCATCCCATTGTCCATGCAGAGAACCCTAGTCGCCTCTGTTGTCAACTCCTTATCCAAAGCCTTTGCCCTTAGCTACGTTGATTATTTGTGCAAGGCAAACCAAAGGATCACATCTTGCTTCTTCCCTCCACAGCGAACACACACTGCCTTGTCACTCACATCCTTTGGAGTCAAGTGAGCTCCACCAGCATAAGTTTTTACTGACACTACCTCACTCCAAGAGTGATTCTCATCAATCTTTTTGCTACCAACTCCATCAGTGATTGACTGAAGAGTGCTCAATAGAGCAACAAACTCTTCCCCAAATTGAGACTAACCGTTGCTTTTAGAGCCTTTTGGGACAAAAGTAGAGTATCGTTTGCCTTTCTATTTGTGCCCATAATGCTAGGAACTTTGCTGCCCTCATCATCTAAATCCCCATCCAATAATCAACATAATCCACAGGAAAGCTATGAAAATCCTTGCTTAAACTTCCAACAAGAGATGACAACCTTGGTGGGAACCATGTTGCTACAACTGAAGAGAATCAAACCCACCACTTGCGCTATTGGTTCTTCTCAAGAACGAGTAGAGCTCCAAACTTACATGCTTTGTCAATTCTCAGGTCAAAGGATTTGAACGAATCCCAATCCTCAATAACTAACAACACCATGGTAATGAGCAATTGAGAATTCTACGTGAGATGACCGATGAAAGTTCTTTGCGCTAGAGTGAATACCATAGGTACTGTGTGTTTAGAGGGTGGCTAAAAACGTTTACAATAGCTAGTGAGTTTTACAATGATTGATGAACACTCACCTCCCCAAAAGAGATTTCTATGCTATTTTGGCTCTGGCGGTAGGAAATGTCAAACTGACCAATGAATAAAACTCCCTTTTTATTAACTACTCAAAGAATAAAACCTACACTACTATTTATATGATGGTTATCCATATCCATGCACATAAGACAAGTGGTTATAGGCAAGCATAGTGCCCTGAGCAAGCTTGGTTTATGACATCGAGGGAGTGAAAGCTTCAGGATGAGTGCCTTTCCTTCTTGCTTTGAAGTAAATAGCTATTGTCAGCGGCGGGATAAATTTAGGTGGTTGGTGAGGGAGGGTGAGTGCCTCTTGAGAGGCTTTCTTCGGCTGTATTGTGTGTGGTACGTCAATGTGCTGAGGAATTTTCCGGCGAAAAAGATGAATTCTGTCTAGAAGATTTTCGTCTAGAAATGTGAGATTCAATGGATTTTCTTCCAAATTAAGTTTCTTCTTCCACACAATTTGAAAGGAAAAGATATCCCATTTTAAAATTTAAGAATAACGGTGTTACTAAAGGTCCTTTTAATAATTCACCTTTGGTTAATGGGCCTATTCAGAAACGGGCTGTGTTTAGATGGCTCTAGAAGAAAGGTCCAAGTAAACCCATTGAGACAAAATATGGTCTGATTTTGGATATGCTTATTGAGAGGGGTCTGAACAGGCCCAATGGTGATGGTATTAAAATAGGCGAGGCTGATTTGGAAGAATTGGGGGCTAGTGATAACATTGAAGAGCAATGCAGGTTGCGTTTTGTTATGAACATATGAAAGATGGGTGTTCATTATCCACCTAGGGAAGTGAACGATAATAACCAAGTGAAGCAACTCAATTATGATGTGCTTTTATCTATTCAATAAGATCTATCCTCTCTGCTGTCTGCTTAAGGGGTGTGTTGCAATCTTCTGATGATTCTGGGTGAGATTGAAGCTTGTACCTCAATTCAGAAGACGAAATGGGTGGTATGTGCGAATCTGAGGAAGGTTTGTTGTTAGATCATGGTAGAAAATGGCTTCGAAGGGGAGGATATTTTGTTACAAACCCATGTTTTGGTAGTCCTACACTTTTTTTTTATTTATCAAAATTTTGTTTCCTAGCAGAAAAAGGCTCAATGCAAACCAAAATCTCCAATTAGAAACCTAAAATCTAACTTTAATGAATTGCTAGGAAATGTTTGCTTAATATCTATTGTTCTTCATTGGCATGATGAGAAATGTAATAATTCAATGTATTTCAGTTCAGCAAATCTTTTGAATTTGCATTTCCATTGAGCACCTACTTTTTGTTTAACAAAAAAAATAAAATAGAGAGCATATTTTCACTGTGAATGGTGCTGGTTTGTAGGTTTGTGTTGAAAATCTTTGCACTAAGCAAGCTGGGAATGAAGTTGATGTTCGAGGACCTCCAGTTTCTAAGGCATTTGATTCTGAAGGGAATCCTACTAAGGTCTTGCCTTCCATCAATTTTTTTATTCTTGATATTTTTAATTAAGAAGAGTTATTTTTTGTTTAATGATTTAGGTTTGAGATTTATATAGCACTAGTACTAGATGGGTGTAGTAAAATTTCAAACCCTGTGATTCAATTGCATTATTGTAGTTATAAGTTCGTGTATTTTTCCTTTTGATGGATTTGATATCTGACAGATGTAAGTTGTGTAACCTTGGACTGTGCTTATATTGCTGTGATTTTTAATTTTCTTGTTTCGTATCAGGCTGCTGAGGGTTTTTGCCGCAGATACTGTGTACCTCTGGAATCCTTATATAAAAAGGCTGATGGTAAGTACAGATTTACTACGTTATATGTTCAAAGTTTGGTTGATTTTTTCTTCCCATGAAATTTCTTTGGCGATGGTTTATTTTCCTCCACAAATTTTGCTTTGTGAATCCTTTAATGATTTTTTTCTAGTGAGATATTAAATTAGTAAAGGAATATGTTTTTTTTTTTCTTTTTATTTTCCCCTAATGACTGTTAACAGATATTCATTTGTTATAAAAATAGAGGAATATGGTTGTTCTTGCAATTAATGAGTTTAGAAAAAAAAATCAGGCTCAATGCATTTATAACTAGGCTGAAAACTTGTGGATGGAAAATTAATTGGGTATCCTTCGTGCACATTATTGTGATGGCTTGGAATTTTTAGGATTGTGGCAGGTTAAACAGATGCGATAACTGATTACTACCTTTATGCCCTTTGAGAACCCAAAAAAAGGGGCAGCCTGGTGCATGAAAGCTCCTGCATTATGCAGGTTCTGGTGATGTGGGGGACCCTGATGGGTCTATAGTATGCAGCCTTACCTTGCATTTTTGCATCATTTGAGTACGCTGTTGTTAAAACGGTTATTTTTAGTATTGCTGCACTTGAAGTTGCTTATGCTCACCAGCCTAATTGTGCTTAATGTTGAACCGTTTTTGTATGGTTCTCATTTTTTATTCCTGATACCATGGCACTTTTCATGCCTTTTACATCCCCAAATTTTTATCTAAATACACTGTAGGGCATCCAGCTGAACTTAAAAACCTTAGGCCACCAGTAGAGGAACCCAAGGTTTATACTTCCAGTTAACAGTCCCCAAAAATCTGGTAGATTTTGGTTCTCTGTTCATTCATAGCACTGCTAAGATACTGGATTCCTTGTTCTAGATAAGATCTATCCAAAATTTCCTTGTTGAGACTTGCAGTTAATATTACTACACAGTTTTACCACATAGTTTAGTTAATCTGTTGGCAGAAACATAATATCTGCCCATGCTGCTACATTCTTTTGTTGCTTGGATGGTAACTGACTTGAAATGGGCAATGTTTTTGTTGCATAGAAAAGGTCCATTATGCATCTCAATAGTCTTTTTACTTTATAATGACATACTGCCCTAACTTTCTGCTCCTAGCCGCTTGTCATCACTTAACTTGTGGCGGTGTTACCCATGAAGCAACTCTTGAGAGTGTCGTATTAATACCCAGACCAGTGACCAACCTGGTGTAGCCATTGGGTTGGTTGGACCCATGGCTTGAAATGGTGGTTGGACCGGTGATGTCAACATGACATGATAATATGTTACTTACATGTATGTATATATCTATATTGCAAGACTGGTATTAGACGTATTCCTATTTGTCCATGTTTATTTAGTCATTTAGCATTATTATTATGTGTTAAGAGTTTTTTTAGTAATAAGTGTGAGTTAGTAAGGGTATTATGGTCATTGGTATTGTACTTGACATATATTATAAATAGAGGGAGACCTATCATTGAAGCTAGGTCTTCAGTTTGACCCAATTTTTCAACATGGTATCAGAGCATGATTCTGAAACCTAGACCATAATTGTTACCACCACCATCAAAACCGAAGCCTAAACCTCTAAATCTGCTGCATGTCTACCATCATAGAAGAATTTCCAGCAACATTATAGCCCTAGAAAACAGCCAACGGCTGCCAGAAGTCAGACTAATCTCTGGAAATTTCCTGGGCGACATCAGGAAGTGTTCCACACACCCTCACGCGCCAGTCGAATGCTGCCATGGCCGACCCTACGTGCTGGTGCGTGAAGCTACTTTCAGGCATGTTTTTGACCTGAAATCATCCAGCAGTGACCACATCCCTCTATTAACATGTTGATGGAGTTTTTCGTGATGTTTTTGGTCCAAAGATCTCACCTTTTTTAATTGCTCATGTGTGGCACCCAAGGACTGGTTGTATGATGCTTCGTGAAGCTGTTTATCAATGGTAATTGAGTTTATTGGGTCTGAAACAGGGGGATTTGCTGTGTTTTTAATTCAATGTTCTAATTCCTTCCATCTACCAAAATATCAAGCTGCTGGGCTTGTGTTTTGCTCAAAGAACCAGTATTTGTTTTGACCATGCTCTTGCGGTAATTCGTTAGTTGTCGTTCAGTGTTACTAAAAGTCATGGTGTGTCTCTTGGAGCAGTGGTAGTGTTCATAAGCTGTTTTTTGTGAGGCTGTGGCAGTGTTAGATAAGTTTGTTAGTGATTTGTCCATGGTAGTTTCAGTGGTTCACCTCTCCAATTGTTTCAGTGCTGGGTGTTGGTTTCTTGGGGCTGCGTCCGAGTTTCTTGGTGCTGTGGCAGCTTTGTGCTAATTTATTTGTGACTTTTCATGGTGGCTCACCTTGTTCGTGGTTGTTTTGATTGTTCTAGCAATTAATCTTGTTATCACTGGTCTGAATTTTTGAGTGTTGGGATGGAGTTTTCAAATCCCAAATGTATGGTTCCCTCACTAGTGAGTTGTTTGAGTGAACTGCGTACTGTGACTATATCAGAGGAGGAGTATTCAAGGTTTCTACAGTATCAATCATCTCAACAAGCATCTTATCAAAAGTATGGTTCCCTCGCTAGTGAGTTGTTTGAGTGAACCACGTACTGTGACTATATCAGAGGAGGAGTATTCAAGGTTTCTACAGTATTAATTGTCTCAACAAGCATCTTATCACATTGCATCTTTTGCCCAAAAAGGTAGTCCTACAATCTGTATGTCATCTAGTGTCTTTCCCACTAGTCTTTGGGTTATCAGTTTTGCTACCACTGACCATATAATATGTGCAACCAACTTCTTTTCTGACCTACAGTATCCCAAAAATCTACCTCAAGTTACCCTTGCTAATGGGTCCACTATTGCTGTTAAAGAGATAAGAACAGTAAATCCTACTCCTTCCATCTCTCTCTATTTTGCTTTATACATTCTTGAATCCCCTTTCAATCTTATACCGGTTAGTAAGCTTACAAAGTCGCTAAATTGTTTTGTTACTTTCTTCTAGATTCTGTGGTTATTCAGGATCTGAAGACAAGGAAGACAATTGGCACAGGACGTGAGGCTTGTGGACTTCACTACTTTGAGTCGCATTTTCCTCCCATTGCCTGCATAGTCGCAGCTACACCACTTCAAATCCATTGTCATCTTGGTCATCTATCCTTGGACAAGTTGAAACAACAAGTTCCAACATCGAGTTTTGTGTCTAATCTTGTGTGTGAGTCTTGTTAATTAAAAAAAAACGTCATGGTGTTCACTTTGCTTCCCAAGTCGACAAACGGCTGGTTAGTCCTTTCATGCTAGTCCATTTCAATATTTGGGGTCCTAATTGTGTCACGTCGAAGTTGGGGTTTCGGTATTTTGTTACATTTTGTTGATGACTACTCCAGGATGACTTGATTATATTTAATGAAAGATCGTTCTGAGTTTAATATCTTTTGTGCTTTGTGTTCTCAAATAAAGACTTAATTTGATATGCCAGTCAGGATACTTTGTAGTGATAATGCTAAGGAGTACTTTAGTACCCAATTCACTACCTATATGAGTAATTTTGGTATGATCCAACAGTTCTCTTGTGCCCACACTCCACAACAAAATGGGGTTGCAAAGTGGAAAAATAGACATATTCTTGATGTCACTCATATCCTATTGTATCAAATGAATGTCCCCAAAGTTTTTTGGAGTGATGTTGTGCTCAGAACTTGCTCCCTCATCAATAAAATGCCATTTTTTGTCCTTGGTGGTAAAATAGCATATTTAGTTATCTTTTCTAAGGCTCCTTTGTTTTCCCTTCCTCCTTGTATATTCAGCTGTCTGTTGTCCATCAGTTAACTCTAGGAATTGATAAGTTGGATCCATATGCTATCAGATGTTATTTTCTGGTTTATTCCTATACTTAAAACGGATATTGATATTATAGTCCTACATTGCATTGATTCTCTGTCTCTGCTGATGTTACCTTTTTGAGTCTACACTATACTACTCTAATTCCTTGAGTTTTGTTGACATTAATGAGTTCCTTTCTCTGCCTTGCCTTTTAGGTTCAAACCTATTATCTGTGCCTAATCTTCCTACATCTTCACCCAGTTTGAGTCCTTCTCGTCACTTGGTTCAAGGGACTCAAGGGAGGAGAGCCTCCTCCAGCTTCTACTATTGTGCCTCTAGTTCCCTTATTAGATGATCTTATTTCCCATGATGTTGATATTCCTATAGTTGTTTGGATAGGTAAATGCACTTGTACCCAACATCCAATCTCTGATTTGTTAGTTATGATTTTTTGTCACCCCTATATTACTGTTTTGTTAGCATTTTGTCTTTTGTTGCTCTTCCAAAATCTATTTTGAAAGCCCTATCCCATTTTGGGTGGAGGACTACAATGGTTGAAGAGATGTGTGCACTGCATGATAATGATACTTGGGCTTTGGTACCTCTTCCTCTTGATAAGTCTGTGGTTGGTTGTCATTGGGAGTACAATGTGAAAGTCAATTTTGATGGTTCTGTGGCTCGTTTGAAGACCTACCTTGTTGCTAAGGGATATACTTAGATGTATGGTTTGGATTATTCTAACACATTCTCTCCGGTCACTAAACTTGCCTTAGTACATTTGTTCATCTCTTTGGCCACCACTTGTCATTGGCCTCTACATTAGTTAGATGTGAAAAATACTTTCTTACATGGTGTTCTTCATGAGGAGGTATATATGGAGCAACGACCTAGGTTATTGCTCAGGGGGAGTCAAGCTTAGTATGTTGACTTAGGAAATCATTATATGGATTAAAACAATCTCCAAGAGCATGGTTTGGCCGTTTTAGTGGTTTAGTACTTGCGTTTGGCCTTCAATGGTGTGCATTGAATCACTCTATATTTTATCTTCATACTCCATCTAGTAGTATTTTTCGTATTGTATATGTGGATGACATTGTGATCGCTAGTGCTGATGATTGAGGGCTAGGACCTCAAGCTTTTCCTATAGAGTAAGTTTTAGACCAAAGACTTAGGATCCTTGAAATACTCCTTGGGTATCTCGTACGGGAATTGGCTTGTCATAGAGGAAGTACTAAGACACCCATGGATCCCAATAGTAAGTATTTGATTTGGGTGATTTGTCACGTAACCTAAGTCGGTATCGGAGACTTGTTGGAAAGTTGAATTATCTCACAGTCACAGAGTCACTTGACCAAATATATCCTTTGCAGCAAGTGTTATGAGTTAGCTTATCGATTCCATATTTCCATGAGAACAAGTCACTGAGATGCAGTAATTCGCATTTTGAGATATCTTAAAGGTGCACTAGGGAGGGGTCTCTTATATCAGGATCGGGGTCATACTCATATTTAGGGATATACAGATGCAGATTGGGCTGGGTCATTGTCCGACTGAAGATCCACAGTCGGGTATTGTATCTTTATCGGTGGAAATTTGGTGTCTTGGAAAAGTAAGAAACAAATTGTGGTGGTGAGGTAAAGTGCTGAGTCAAAGTATAGGGCTACGACACACACTACATGTGAACTTGTTTGGTTGAAGGGCATATAGGAAGAACCACGGTTTCCACATTCTTAACCTTTGAAGCTGATGTTTGCTTTTCATATTGCCTTCAACCCAGTCTTCCATGAGCGGACAAAGCACATTGAAGTTGATTGCCACTTTATTAAGGAGAAACTTGTGCTGAAGCTCATTACGACCACTCATGTGAAGTCTGAGTTTTAGCTTGCTGATTTGTTCACTGAGGCCTTGGGAGGTGCTTGCGTGAATTTCATTTGTAACAAGCTAGGAGCATATTATATATATGGTCCAGCTTGAGGGGGAGTGTTAATGGTTATTTAGTCATTTAGCATTATTATTAAGTATTAAGAGTTTTGCTAGTAATAAGTGTGAGCTAGTAAGGGTATTATGATCATTGGTATTATACTTGAAATATATTATAAATAGCGGGAGAGACCTATTATTGAAGTCAGATATTCCATTTTACCCAACTATTCAACACTATCTAAATTTGACAAATGATATTGATTTAAATCACATATATTAGCATTAAAGTCAAAAAGCATCATTAACAATCATCTAAATAAAATTTGGACTATTTTTCTTATTTTTCCTAAATATTTTTTATTTTTTAAATATTATGTTTAGTCGAAACAAAATTGAAACCTTACTGCCTTTTTCCTTTATGAGTAATTAAAACTAATCCCTTATAAAATATTTTTAAAGAATAAGAGATGAAAAGAGGATTTAGGAAATACTGAAATAGTAGTGCTCAGATGTCATGTCTCCATTTTGGAATGTGATCATCTGTGGCTGCATCTAACATTCGACGGAAGCACTCGGGCTCTGCAAGAATTTGTTTTGCAAAACCATCATTTGAAAGCAAGTTAGAAGCCAATTAAGAGTGAATATTTGTTAAAACACAAGATATGTACATATATTTCGTAAAGCAACCGAAAATAAAGTTTTATTTTCATTGACAAGCTCTTTACATTGGCTGTACATTGTATAC
Source organism: Malania oleifera (assembly GCF_029873635.1). Classification (NCBI taxonomy): domain Eukaryota; kingdom Viridiplantae; phylum Streptophyta; class Magnoliopsida; order Santalales; family Ximeniaceae; genus Malania; species Malania oleifera. Next base: position 33,284,700 of record NC_080426.1, on the reverse strand, counting down.
AAAATTTTTCACACTCCCTAGACTAAATATGAATCACCAACAGAATACATGTTTAGTATCTCCAATATCTTCCTGCCATCTTGTAGTACATGTCAAAATGACAATCTCTTGGAAAACTTAATAAGTGGGGCTCTCTTTCCTCTTAACTTGAAATTGTCAAGGAGTAGGGCGAGCAACCATGTGCCTAGTAGACATTCGTAATTCACCCCTATTCAACTAAGGATTTCAATACTTTAAGATATGATTTTCCTATATGCACGCATAATCATAAGATGCACGAACACACTATTCTAAGCAAAATGCATTAATGCACTCTTTATTATGAATAATATCTTTATCTAAAATTACTGTTGCAAACATTTAAATAGCATGCATTTCAGCATTTATTTCAACATAGCAGTGCTGTCGCACTCAAGTGCAATTTTTATCTCAAACCTATGCCAATATCCAGCTTGGCCCACCACCACTTAATGTGGAACTAGCTCTATAGGTTTAGGGCCTTTCACCCGAGGGAAACACAATCCTTGCTTGCTCGAATCCCACAATATCACACCCACAAACAGCTCAAGGTGCCAGCTATTTCACATGATAACAATTCAATATGTGCACACAAGCTATGCCATTACAAGTAAAACCATCATCCGTACAAGATATATATATATATATATCACATAAAAATTTCCCAACCAAACAAAATATGCAGCTAGGGTAACGAAGGAGAACATACATGCAGGCTATGCAACCATATTAAGTAATTAGAGACAACATGCATATAGTAACCAAGGATGAAGGTGGGGAAGTTCTTGGAGCTAGGGTTAGGTTGGAATCATAGGAGATTTTCTATGTTCATTTCTGGCAGTGCAAAAGGTGAGGGATGGAGAAGCTTCTCGAGTGTTTTCTGCTACTTGGCAAAGGAGTTACAAAAAGATTCGGGGGGTTACGGTTGCAGATGGTCATCCACGTTTAAGATCATAGAGGCAGGTCATGCTGGAAGGTAATATAGATGGAGGTGAGGGTTTCAATCATCAAGCTCTCTCTGGAGATTGAGTTATGGTGGCCGTTAAAGAGGATAGGTACTATAGCTGTGGCGGTGTAGTTCAGATGAACAAGGTTTAGCTTCTGAACTCGGCAGCAGTCTCCGTTAATCTGCCCGAACCAACCATAGCCAACCAGTTGTCCCACAGGCAGCAACCTTCAAAGGCTGCAATCTTCGTCAACCAGTTGGATTTGCCTGAGAAGGTAGCTAGGGTTTCGACGGAGGAGTCTAGGTAGCTAGGGTTTCGATGGAGGAGTCTTTGTTTCAGAGGTTTCCAGGGCTCTATTTTGGTGTAGGAAGCAAATAGATATGGGCCAGGAGGTATGATTCTTGTTTTGGTCCTTGCCTAACTAATTGATAAGATGTGTATTTCTTTTTTATATAAACAGGGCCATTTACTTGAGCAAGCCCAAGACCTAGGTTTATCTAAGTTGGGCTCGAATGAAGAGTCTAGGGGAGTTCTTCCTCATTCCTTGGGTTCTATTCAGAAGGTAAATGGCGAAGGTCAGGATGCTGGACAGGGATATGGGAATTAGTCAAGTCAGAGCTGGATTTCAAGAATGGGAAGGACCAGATTTCAGTCCTTAGAGCTCAGGAAACGAGCAGCGGGAAGGAGAAGGTTAAACTTCATGTTCAGAGTCCAGCAATGCAAAGTTCAAGTCAGGCTGATCAAACTCTGGTACATAGCTAGATTATTAATAGTTCGGAGCTAGAATCAGACTGTGGTATTAAAAATGTAACAAGGCTGGAAGAGTTCAAAAAATGGGGAGGTAATATGTAAAAATCCAGGAGCAATTATTGGGGACGTTGATGATATCTTGTGTTTGAATTTTGATAGATTTGAGGGTAGTAAGGTGTATGCTAGCCAAAAGCTAGCTCGTATGGGCGTTAAGATGAGGAAGGTGTTCGATGTGAAGAGAGAAAATTCTGGTGCGACAAGGACAAAGCTTTTAAGGAGAGACTCTATAGGAGAGCTTAGCATGGTGGAAGACTCTCTTACAAAGAAGGAGGTTGGGCACAGCAGTAGGGGAAGGAAAGAAAAGAAGTTTAAGAAATGGGGGGATATTTCGGATTTAGAAAAGTGATGGTTGCTTCTGATTCGCGTGATGAAGTAGGGGATTTATCTTATGTTCATCCTCCCTTGTTGGAAGGTTTGGAGAGAGTCTATTTTTGAAAATGATGGTTTAGTCAACAATTCACAGTGTGGGGATGGAATATTGCCTACCCTTGTGGAAGAAATTCCCGAGGAGGATTTTGAAACTCAAGATCTTTTGGATAAGTTGGATTTAAAGTTAAGTGATATTGGTGGAAATGAGGTTTGCTTGGATGGTGGCGGAAGTCATAAATTTAAGTCATTGAGAATTAGCAAATTTGGAGAGTTTGGTAAATTATGATGGAGAGGGTCTGAAAAAGGGGTTTTCCTGGTTAATTTGATCTAGTTTTAAGGTGTTCGTTTTTTTGTTTTTTATTTTTTTTTCTTTCTTTTCCCTCTTTTAGTGAACTTCTTGTCCCTGCACATTGTACCTGCTTTTTTCCCTATGTAATATCCTTTATCATATTATCAAAGGAAAAAAAGCTTACATCTTCCTTATTAGGATTTGACTCCATGTGAGTTTCTACCCTTATTCCCTTCGAATGCCCAAAATCCTTAGATGAATAAATTAAACTTAAGAATACCTACATTGATTTTCAACTTCTCCAAATTATTTGAAGTTTCCTCTGAATTTTCTGTATTTCATTTTCCTCCGGATATCCCTGAATTTCCCCAACTTCCTGCAGAGTTTTCTTTCTTTTCCTGCCTCTCTCTCTCTCTCTCTCTATATATATATATATATATACACATTTATATAGGGTTTACAGCTGGAATTCATGGTATGCTTATTGCTTACTATATAAAAAAAATGGTATGCTTATTGCTGGAAACAGATTAGAACAGGAGCCACTGCAGTGTCACTAGCTGTGTGCCAGGCGTCTGCTGCTGGTGTGCAGTGCTGCCAGGTTTCTGCTGCTGGTCTACAGTGCCTGCCAGGTGTTTGCTACTGGTCTGAGGTGCTGCCAGGTGGCTTTTGCTGGTCTGCAGTGCTGCCAGGTGTCAACCTGTTTTCAGCATTCCCCTATTTTTGTTTTTTTTTTCCCCTTTTCTGCCCCCTACACTTGTGTTATTTATGTTTCAGCATGGACCTCATAATTTGCTTTCATCTAAGCCTCTTCTGCCACTAATAGATTGAATCATTGAACGGGATTTTTATTACTTAATTAGTGAGCAACATGGCTAGTATGAACTTGTTCAATACGAAAAAAGCAAATTATGAAAATTTATCAAAGTAATTTAAATTTACTGTGGCCTAAGGGTATGTTTATCACATCGGAGGCATGGAGGTTTCCACAATATGAGTGCGCAGTTGCTGGTATAGAAGCTTGACAAGCTGTTTTTTCTAAAGGCCAGACTCCCATCTCTTAAACTGCCCCTCTTCTAAATCCTTACCCTTCCCTTCCCCCAACTTCCATCTCTCTCTCTCTCTCTCTCTCCACAAAAGACAAACTAAGCTCTGATCTGCCATTTTCTCAAGCCATTGAAACCATCCATGGTGGAAGAAACCCAAAAAACGTACTGCCCCTGAAGCACCACCAGTTACAGAAGAAGGTGGTGGTGATGGAGAAACACACTGGAGAGAAAGTCACCACTGCCACCTGTCCTGGAGCCAAAGAATCGTTAGGAATGTGCCTCCAAAGTAGATTTTTCTAAAGCAAGGGGGCCAGGTTGACCTATTTCTGAAGCCGGTTCCAATTGGTTCACTCCGGTTCAGACTGGTCCGGCCGAGTCAATGTCTGTTTGTGTCAAACCTGGTTCTGAGATGTTGACCGGATCAGCCCAGTGATTGGTTCCGGTTGAACCAATCCAGTTAGTGTTTAAAACCATGCTTGGGAGGATGGCTCTGCCTCTGAGTATCTTAAGCTTTAATTGTTCCGTATGTTGTAAGCTCAACAATATTATCTATGGTTATGTTAATTTTGTGCAAAATTCTTAAATGTTGACATGTTATCTGAGTAAATTACAGCAGCATGTCAAAATGAAAATGGCCTGTGCCATTGTGCATCACTGCTTAAATGGTAGACATGGAAGAATGGTATGTCTTCTTATTGTGCTTTTCAAGCCTTCACATCAGCCACCCCTAGAAAAAAAAATCTGACCTTCAAAGCTGTGTATCTTTCAGACTGTAAGGCAATAGAAATGGCCACAGCAATGTGGTACAGTTCATCTTTCCAGGTTAGCAGGGTAAAAAATATTGCCACTTCTTTAACGAATACCATTAGAACAGAATGATCTCTTGGTCTTGCCCTCTTTCTCTCCTGCGCGTGCCTTTGGTGCAGATCGAAGGCAGGACTTTCTATCTACATTTGAAAAATATTGGGGAAGGGGGCTTTGTTCATTTAGAGGAGAGATTCCGAGTTAGGAATTGGTGGATCAGGATCACCCGTTCAGGCGCAAGGTGGGTCTGTGATTTGTCTCCCTTTTACTGCTTGGAGTGTTTCTCTCATCACCAAACATTTGTTTGATTGCTTTTCTGGGTGTTGAGTAGATTGAATTGTGAAGGTAAATTCTTGGAATTTGGAGTGCAGAGGAACAACAAAAAAAATGCTCTTTTCATTCCAGGGTGTTGAAAGGGGAAATCAGCATCGCTGCGCTGAAGCCTTGGATTCAGTGGGAGGTAAGCAGAAAATCCCTACTCCCAAGGGAGAGGATGGGAAGGAGTCTTCGCAACCAGTCACCGGAGTTGTAAGGGTGCCTTAATGGTAGAATCATTGCCAAAGTTGCAGGAGGGTGGGTGGCGTTGCCGCTGCTGTGGAGGTACAGTGCAATCGCCAGTGAGAATGGTGGTGGCAGATGGTCCGGCGGACATAACTTCAGCTAGGGTCTGTTGATGTGGAGAGGAGAATAAAGGAGTGCCTTTGAGTTGGGTGGGCCAGGGATTATATACGTTACTTCGAATTTGGATCAGCTGTTGAGTGCTATTGGGCTTAACCCAAATGTATTAAAGGGCAGCCACTCCAGCTAACTTATTTTCTCAGGAGCAGGCATAAGACATATCTTTGCAAGGTCCTTTTGCATTGGAGAATTTTATTAAGCAGCCCCCAGTTTCAGGTAAATCCCCTTGTAACCAGGCCCAGAGTTTGGAAAAGGCAACTGCAGAGATGTCTGGCAACACAGATGGGCACGATGGACTTGGTTTTGGGCAGAGCGAGGAGGTGGGGGAGAAACAATGTCATGATACCTCTTCTATGATAGGGGGAGACACTGTGAATTAGCAACACAAGATGTTAATCGGCTGGCAGGCGGACGGGGGAAGGGGTTTATTGAAGATAGATAAGTTAAGCAGTGGTGTTCCTAGAAGGATGGGTGTAAGGAAGTTCTTATCGTGACTGTGGGAAATGAGAATCAAGTTGATGCAAGCTTCATTAACGACAAGGCGGGATGGATGGGGCAAATGAGCCTCAGGTTGCTGATAAGGCAGCAGCATTAAAGGTTTATGCTTGTGGGAGGCAATAGAGCAAGGAAATTAGGGATGACTCAATTGGGAAGAGTCTCATTGCAGGGGGGCCAGTAAGTTCCTCATAAAACATAGTGATGGTATTTTTTCAATGAAGACTCTAATGGATTGAAAAGAGTCTTAAATAGAGAAGTTAATGGGGAAACTTCATTGGAGAAGAAGTGAGGAGGCATATTAGATGAGGCGGGTGATATGGTTAGGGATTTTGATTGTGGTGAAGGGCTATTCATGGATGAGGCATGAACAATTTGGTTATTTATCAGATGATCCTGATTTTATGGGGCCTCTTTCATCTCCAATAGATGATCTAGAGGGAGTTTTTGGTTTGAAGAATTATGAATTAGAAGAGGTAGAAGATAAGATTGAACATAATGATATCAATACTGATTTGTTGCTAGTGGACTCAGAAGGAAAGGCAGTTTGCTTGGATGGAGGCATAATCAAGGCTAGGAAGGGGCAACGGAAATTGGCTAATTTGCAGTATTCCATCAATTACGATGGGGGTTCTGAGAATAGGTTCTCTTGGTTTAGGCTTAGGTAAGGTCTTGGGTGGAGGGTAATAATGGTTTGGATTGTGGGCAGTTTTGGTTGGGGTTATCATTAAGTTTTTTTTTTTTTTTAATTTTAATTTTAATTTTCTTTGAGGATTACTTATCCTCTCTACTGCTTTTATCTTCTTTCTCTCTTAATATATAGAAATAAATATTTGAGGATCATACATGATGCATGCCGTCGGCAATTGCTATACAAATATGAAGTATGACTTTCTGTTTCAGGGAAAACGGAGTATGTTTATGTTCGTGTAAAGGAGTCTGCTCAACTTTCTGTTGAGGTTCGTGCTATTAATGTATTGTATGCTATTATTTTGGTCTATTTTTAGATAAACTTAATGATTTATTTTCTCAGTACGAAAATGTTCTGTAATTCTGTAGAAATATTGCTCGCCTTGTTTCATGCAATTTTTGTGTATATGTACATATAAGTGGAGAGAGGGGCATTGGGAGGGGGAAAGGGTTGGGGCAGTAATTGCACTTGGAGTAGCTTTGCTAGCAGCAGCAAAATTGTATTCTATTATAGTTCTTTACCATCTGTCATTGCTGATATATTTGATTTGTTTGCTGGATTATGGAAATGTAAACAAAAAGCGAAGATATGAACACCATTGCTATAGCCTGAATGTGGTTTGTAGGATCTGTTTGTCTTTGGCTATTCATATCTGCTCAGATAGTGTTAATCTCTTCTATGGTCTATATCTACCACAGCTTATTCAAGAAGATTTATCAATATATGGAGCATTAGAATGACTTGTCTGTCATCTCATCAATTTATTTATTTGTATGCGTGCATGTATTTTATGGTTTTATCGCTTTCATTATATTAGCCATCCTTTATATAGGAGTAGAAAAAGTAGTTCTTGTAGTTGTCACCTTATTTGTGTGTATAGTGGGTGATAGCTTTATTGTCAGAGACTTTCACTGTCAGGACCTCTCGTAACTGAAAATTGACTATTAAGGGTCCCTTTGGTCATATTTTTTGGTAGGACACTCTTTTTTTCCATGTGATATATTGGGGTAATGTTTTGTTTTTCGGAATGCCTATTACTCTTTCAGAAGCAATTTAATACTGAGTTAATAGGAAGAGGTGTGAATCACTTGGGGGTGAAGTGTTTAGATGGCTGGAGGGGGCTCCTTTTTCTCTTGAGGGTAGAATCACTCTTAATTAGGACTGTCTGTCTTGTATCCCGTTGTATCATTTGTCTATTTTTAAGATCCCAGTGGGGATTGCTAGTAAGATTGGGAGAATTATTAGAGACTTCTTGTGGTCCTTCTTGTGGACTGGAGTCGGGGTCATAGGGATCATTTAGTAAGTTTGGAAGAGGTTTGCAGCTCTAAAATGGGGGAGGGTTGGGTCTTGGAAAGTTGGTGTCCAAAAACATTGCTCTCTTAGCTAAATGGTCATGGCATTTCCCCTTAGAAGATTCTTCCCTTTGGCATAGAGTTATTTGAAGTAAGTTTGGGTTTAGTGAGAATGGTTAGGATACTAGTGTTAGTTTAAGATGTTCGTCATAGAGTCCATGGAAATCTATCTCTTGGATTCATTCCTTATTCACCCTGCACGCTGAATTTGTGGTGAGGAGGGGTTGGTTGGGGAATGATGTCATATTCACATTTTTTCCTTGTCTATTCTGATTAGCTCAGGGCAAAATAGTGTGATTTCCATCTTTGCAATTGATTCGGTTAGCGCTTTGGTCCCTTGGAATTTCATTTTAGGAGATCTCCTAATGATAGAGAGCTGGTGGGGTTATCTTCCTTGCTGTCGTATTGAATAATTGTCATTTTCTTCAAATGGGGATGGTTGGTCCTAGCCTTTGGATCATTTGTGGATTTACTCTTGCCAAACATTTTATGAATTCTTGATTCCAATTCTTTTTCCCCTCTATATTCATTTATTTGGAAGGCCAAAGTACCCCCCAAAAAAAATTATGACTTTTATTTAGTTGGTTTTGCTTAATAAAATCAATGCTAATTGTTGAATAATTGGGTAAAATGGAAGGCCTAACCTCAATGATAGGTCTCTCCCTTTATTTATAATGTGTGTCAAGTACATAATACCCTTACTAACTTACACTTACTAGCATAACTCATGCATAATAATAATGCTAAATGACTAAATAACCATTAACACTTCCCTTCAAGCTGGAGCATATATATCATATGTTCCTAGCTTGTTACAAATGAATTTCACATGAGCATCTCTCTAGGCTTAGTGAACAAATAAGCAAGTTGAAACTCTGACTTCACATGAGTGGTTGTAATAAGCTTCTCTACAAGTTTCTCCCAAATAAAGTGGCAATCATTCAATATGCTTCGTTTGCTTATGGAAGTGTCGGAAAAAATATGAATAGCAGCTTGATTATCATACATCAACTCCATAGGCTGAGAATGTGGAAAACATAGTTCTTTCAACATGTTCTTCAACCAAACAAATTCACATCTAGTGTGCGCCATAGCGCTATACTCTGACTCAACACTTGACCTGACCACCATAGTTTGTTTCTGACTTTTCTAAGACACCAAATTACCATTGACAAGGATACAATGCTTGGTTGTAAATCTTTGGTCGAAAGGTGACTCGACCCAATTTGCATTTATATATCCCTGAATATGAGTGTGGCCCTTATCTTAATATAAAAGACCTCTTTTAGTGCACCTTTAAGATATATCAAAATGCGAATTACTGCATCCTAGTGATTTGTTCTCGGGGAATTGAGAAACTGACTCACAACACTTGGTGCAAAGGATATATCTGGTCAAATGGCTGTAAGATAAATCATCTTTCGAACAAGTCTTCAACTGTTCTGGGTTAGGCAACAATTCACTCATATCTGGCACCAACTTACTATTAGGATCCATGGGTGTATCAATAGGTTTGGATCCGAACAGCTCCATCCCTCGTTTAATAGATCAAGAACTTACTTTATCTGTGACAAGACAATTCTTGTATGAGATCTCAATACTTTATACCCAAGAAGTACTTCAAAGATCCCAAGCTCTTGGTTTGAAACTTACTTTGTAGGAAACACTTTAGGTCCTCAATGCCTCGATTATCATCATTAGTGATTACAATGTCATCCACATACACAATAAGCAAAATTCTGTAAGATGGAGTTTGACACTAAAATACAGATTGATCTACGACACACTATGGGAAGCCAAACTCAAGTACTACAACATTAAATCAGCCAAACCATTCATTGGGAGATTGTTTTAATCCATATAATGATTTCTTAAGCCGAGACACTGACCCCGACTCCACCTGAGCAACAAACTCAGGTGGTTGCTCCGTATATACCTCCTTATGAAGATCACCATGTAGGAAAGCATTCTTCACATCTAACTAATGTAGAGGTTAATGACAAGTAGTGGCCAAAGAGATGAACAAACGTACTAAGGCAAGTTTTGTGATCGAAGCAAATATGTCTAAATAATCTGAACCATACACTTGAGTATATCTCTTAGCAGCAGGGCGGGCCTTCAAACGAGTTAGAGAACCATTAGAATTGACTTTCACATTGTACTCCCAACGACGACCAACCACAGACTTATCAAGAGGAAGAGGTACCAAAAGCCCAAGTATCATTATCATGCAGTGCACACATCTCTTGAACCATTGTAGTCCTCCATCCAAAATGGGATAGGGCTTTAAAAATAGATTTGGGAAGAGCAAAAAAGGACAAAATGCTAACAAAATAGTAATATAGGGGTGACAAGAAATCATAACTAACAAATTAGAGATTGGATGTTGGGTATAAGTGTGTTTTCCTTTCCAAACAACTATAGGAATATCAACATCATGGGAAAATAGACAAAATGCTAATAAAACAGTAGTATAGGGGTGCCAAGAAATCATAACTAACAAATTAGAGATTGGGTGTTGGGTACAAGTGTGTTTGCCTTTCCAAACAACTATAGGAATATCAACATCATGGGAAATAAGATCATCTAATGAGGGAACTAAAGGCACAATAGTAGAGGCTGGAGGAGGCTCTCCTCTATTGAGTCGCCGTGTGTATACTTGCAAATTGGGATGATCCAAGCAACAAGGACTCAAATTGGATGATGTAGGAGGATTGGGCACTAATAATAGGTTTGGATCTGAAAGGCAAGGCAGTGGAAGGGACTCACTAAGGTCAACATAACTCATGGAATCATATTAGTATGGCGTGGACTCAAAAATGGGGACATCAGCAAAGACAAAGAATCAATGTAAAATAGAGCTAATACATCGATATCCCTTTTGAGTATTGCAATAGCCGAGAAAAATACATTTGATGGCACGTGGATTGAACATCATGGGAAATAAGATCATCTAAAGGCGTATTGGTAGAAGCTGGAGGAGGCTCTTCTCCTTTGAGCCGCCATGTGTATACCTACAAGTTGAGATGATCCAAGTGACAAGGACTCAAATTGGATGAAGCTGTAGGAGAATTTGGCATAAAGAGGTTGGGGTCTAGAAGACAAGGTAGAGTAACGGACTCATCAAGGTCTACAAAATTCAAGGAATCAGAGTAGTATGGTGTAAATTGAAAAAAAGTGACATCAGCTGAGACAAAGAATTGATGTAGTAGGCTATGACACTGACATCCCTTTTTAGTATAGGAATAGCCTAGAAAAATACATTTGATAGCCCTAGGATCCAACTTTTCCTTTTCTGGATTTAATTGATGGACAAAGGACACACAATTGAATATACAAGGAGGAAGGGAGAACAAAGGAGCCTTAGGGAAGATAAATGAATACGGGATTTTGTCAAAGTATTGTGTGAATGGCTGAATGGTTTGGCCTTGAGTTTTGTGTATTATATATAGACTTTACAAGAATGCTATACATGGAAAGTAAATAAGTTCTAGCATGATTCTAGCCCTATACATGTAAACTATAATCTATCAGGCCCTATACTTGTAAACTAAATATATGCTAACTGTACAAAATAATGAATTGAGAAATAAGGAAATAATTGTGGGCCAAAGGAAAGAAATCTTTTGCTTTGCTGTTTGCTGTTCCGTTGACATTGCCCCACTAAAATTGATGTGGGTTGATCAACAAGCATCAATTTGCTACATAGGATTCGAGAACTGGTTTAAAATGAGAACTGACTTGATGAGGATCCAAGAACTACTCCTCAAATGAGGGGAGAATCATAGTAGAAGAGGAGGGTATAGAGGAAAAAGGAAAAAAAATTTGTTTTTCAAAGAAAATAACATTCCTAGAAATGTGTGTACGATGTAATGTATGATCCTAGCAAACAAATCCCTTTTGACACACATTATATCCCAAGAATGCACATCGAACAGATTGAGCAGATAATTTATGTTGCTCATGAGGAGGTAAATGAACAAAACATACTCAACCAAAGGTACAGAGGTTATCGTAACTAGGTTGCTTAGCAAATAAGCGGAAATAGGGAGACTCCATGAGTAGGACTTGAGAAGGTAAATGATTAATCAAGTAGCAGTTTTCAGAGCCTCAACCCATAACAAGGATGGAACAGAGGATTCCAACAAGAGAGTATGTACCACATCTAGGAGATGACGATTTTTCTATTAGGCTACTCCATTTGGTTGGGGAGTAGCTGGACATGAACGTTGATGAATAATACCTTTAGAAGCCAAAAATACTTGATAGTCAGTAGACACATATACATCACCAGAATTTGTGCGTAATGTCTTAATAGAAGCAGAAAATTGATTGTCAACATACGCTAAAAACTTAGTGAAAGAACGAAAAACCTTAGATTTAGAGCGAAGAAAGTAGACCCAAGAAAACCTGCTATGATCATCAATGAAAGTCAGATAGTATTTAAATTTTTCATGTGAACTAACCGGGAAGGTCCCTAAACATCACTATGGATAAGATCAAAGCACTGAGAAGCTCTACTAGCATGCAAAGGGAAGGTAAGAGTTTTGCTTTTACCAAGTTTGCAAGATGCACACTCAAGAGATAAAAAGGAATGTTCTTTATTACCAAGTAAACCAGAGTTCAATACATGAGATAAGATTTGAGTATTGGGATGACCTAAACAACGATGCCACACCACTAAGATCTGAAACATTATTACAAGAAAAAAGACTTAATAGAAGAAATTTGAAAACGTGCTGGAACAAGCAAAAGTAGTGGAAACAAATGCACCACTTTAGGTCGCTTTGCGATCAGCTCCCCCATTATCTGGTCCTGCACAACACAACCATTACCAGAAAAATTAACAACACAATTGTTATCAACTAATTGACCAACATAAATAAGATTCGTGGAAAGCCGAGGAGCAAGAAACACATCAGTGAACTTAGAAGAGGCATCTCCGACTACAGGATTACTCGTCATGTGATTAGAGGCACTTGAGTCCATATACCAGAGTTTAGTAGAATGGTTACCTTGGAGCCACAATGCTGATTATGCCGAAATTAGCATCTGTTGCACCATTTCGAGTGTGCAGTAATTCACTGTAGGAGGTGTAGGAACAGAGGAGTCACCTGAAGAAGAGCCAGGGGCCGCAAAAGTCACTGTGTGGGGTACAATAATAGAAGTCTGTAATGCCTGGGCCTGAGAATTCTTCGGGCGGATACGATAGTCATTGATAATGTGATCCTTCTACTTGCAATAAGACTAGAATTTCTTGGAACAATTAGTAGCTATATGCCCAAATTCTTTACAGCAAAAACACTGCAAGGTGCTAGAATGCGCAGGCGGTTGTCGTCATTGTGTAGCATAAGCCCCAGGGACAGATCTTGAACTACCATGAGATTGTGCCAGAGTAACTTGAGTACTAAGTCGTTGTTCTTCACGAAGTAGCTCACCAAACAAACATCAAGAGAAGGAACAAGAGAGCGATGCAGCAGAGACGAGCGAACAGATTCATACTAGGGGTGGAGTTTCATAAGAAACTGATCACGACGACTAGTCTCGTGAAGACGTTGAATAATAGGAAGAGAGGCAAGAGGAACATCCGCAATAATTAGATTAGAATATTCGTTCCAAAGAGTCAGAAACCCCAAATAATAGTCTTGGATGGAACGAATGTTATGTTGAAACATGGCAATTGCATGCTCTAACTGAAAACGATGGGCACCGTTATCTTGATGATGTACTGTTTTTAAATAAATCCACATGGATTGAGTGGTGTGATAAGGTCGCAAGTTGGGGACAATATGTGGCTCAACCAAGCCAAGAAGCCAAGACATAATCTGAGCATCAAGCACATCCCATGAAGGACAAGCCGCTGAATCCTTGGTAACAAGCACAGCCCATGAAGGACAAGCCGCTGACTCCTTAAATTTATCAGGATTGGGTGCACAATCTGTGCCATCAATATGATCCCAAAGATCTTTTCCCTTTAGGAAAAGTTCAATTTGAAAAGCCCATGTAGAATAATTGTTGCCCATAAACTTCGCACACACAGGTGCGGAATCCATGCCAAATAAAGGAGAAAATCGAGAAGCCCAAAAAAAAACAGACTGTTCCGAAAGAAAAAGACACCAGAAAATCTAGAAGCCCAAAAAATAAATCAACGCAGGTACAAAGAAAACCAAAAACAACCTTCCTGCACTAAAAAATAAATCTTGAAGCAAAAAACCTGCTGTGCCGAGAATCACGAGGACAGAGAAGCACCAGAAACAGCAACAGAGAGAATCAAGACCAACCTTCCTGCACTAAAAATTAAATTTTGAACCAAGAAACCTGCTGTGCCGAGAATCACAAGGACAGAAACCTGCTGTTCCAAGACAGAGAAGCACCAGAAACGGCAACAGAAAGCTGTTGCCTGCACTAAAATAAATTGCAAACCAGAAAACCTCCGAAACCGAGAAGACAAAAAAAAATTCGAAGGGGAAACCTGCTGTGCGAAGAATCACAAGGACAGAAACCTGCTGTGCCAAGACAGAGAAGCACCAGAAAGAGCAACAGAAAGCTGTTGCCTGCACTAAAATAAATGGCAAACCAGAAAACCTGCTGTGCCGACAGCCACTCAGCCACAGAAATACCGAAAGAACAGAGAACAAATAAAATTCCAGAAGAGAAAAAAAGCCACAACAGCCACAGAAATGAGAAACACCTACGAAACCGAGAAGAAAAAAAAATTCGAAGGGAAAAAACTTAGCAGTTGGCTGGCTCTGATACCATGTCAAAGTATTGTGTGAATGGCCGAATGGTTTTGCCTTGAGTTCTGTATATTATATACAGACTTTACAAGAATGCTATACATGGAAAGTAAATAAGTTCTAGCATGATTCTAGCCCTATACATGTAAACTATAATCTGTCAAGCCCTATACATGTAAACTAAATATAATGCTAACTGTACAAAATAATGAATTGAGAAATAAGGAAATATTTGTGGGCTGAAGTAAGGAAAGAAATATATTGCTTTGCTGTTGGCTGTTCCGTTGACAGATTTTACCACCAAGGACAGTGGATGACGTTTTATTGATGAGAGAGCAAGCTGTGAGCACAGCATCACTCCAAAGAACTTTGGGGACATTTGCTTGATACAATAGGGTACGAATGACTTCAAGAATATGTTTGTTTTTACGCTCTGCAACCCCATTTTGTTGTGGAGTGTGGGCACAAGAGAACTGATGGATCATACCAGAATTTGTCATATACATAGTGAATTGGGTACTGGCGTACTCCTTAGCATTATCACTATGAAGTATCCTGATTGGCATCTCAAGTTGAGTCTTTCTTTGAGAACAGAAGGCACAAAAGATACAAAAGATATTACACAACTAAGAAAGAGTTTTCATTAAATATAACCAATACATCCTAGAGTAGTCATCAACAAATGTAACAAAGTATCAAAACCTCAACTTCAATTTGACATGATTAGGACCCAAAATATACGAATGGACTACTATGAAAGGACTGACCACCTGTTTGTTGACTAGGGAAGCAATGGGAACACAGCGATATTTTCCCAATTGGCTAGACTCACACTCAGGATTAGATACAAGGCTCAGTGCAGGAACTAACTGTTTCAATTTGTCCAAGGACGGATGACCATGACGACATGACGACAATGGATTTGAAGTGGTGTAGCTGTGGCTGTGCAGGAAATGGGAGGAGAAAGCAAGTCAAAGTAGTAAAGCCCACAAGCTGCACATCCTGTGCAATTGTTTTCCTTGTGTTTAGATCTTGAATAACCATAAAATCAGGAAAGAAAATGACAAAACAATTTATTGACTTTGTAAGCTTACTTACTGACATGAGATTGAAAGGGGATTTAGGAATGTATAAAGCAAAAGAGAGAGATGGAAGGAGGCTGCCACAGCACCAAGAAACTCAGATACAGCCCCAAGACACCAGCACACAGCGCTGGAACAATTGGAGAGGTGAAGCACCGAAACTACCACGGGCAAATCACCAACAAACTTACATAACACTGCCACCGCGTAAGAAAAACCGCTTATGAATTCTTCCACTGCTCCAAGAGACTCACGAATGGCTTTTACTAACACTGAACAAGAACTAACGAATTACCACGAGTCCATCATCAAAACAAAGATTGGATCTTTGAGCAAAACACATACCTAATAGCTTGATATTTGGGTCTATGGAAGGAATTAGAAAATTGAATAAAAAAAAAACGCAGCAAATCCCGTTGTTTCATACCCAATAAACTCAATAACAATTGACAAACAGCTTCAAAAAGCATCAAACAACCATTTCTCGGGTGCCACACATGAGCAATTAAAATAGGTGAGATCTTTGGACAAAAAAACATCATGACAAACTCCATATACTGTTTCTTGAAGATCAAGCACTGCATGGCTCAATAGGACCAAAAATGCTGTGGTGGTGAAAGTGGCTTAATGCGCCGGCACGTGGGTTCAGCCCTGGCAGCCTTCAATTGGTGAGCGAGGGTGCGTGGGGCACTGCCTGGAGATGAGATTTAAGTGGGGGGGGGGGGGGGCAGACCGGCAGTGTCTGTGGGTGATTATGGTGTTGTTTTTGTAAAATCTATAGCCGATTTTGTGTTCTGAGCTGGCAGTCTCGCCCAGGAAATTTCCAGCGATTGGTCTGACTTCCGGCAGCTGTTGGCTTTTTTCTAGGGCTATAATGTTGCAGGAAATTCTTCTATGATGGTAGACATGCAGCGGATTTAGGGTTTTAGGCTTCGGTTTTTGTGGTGGTTGTAACAGTTAGGGTTTAGGTTTTAGGTTTTAGGTTTTAGAATCATGCTCTAATACCAAGTTGAATAATTGGGTAAAATGGAAGATCTAACCTTGATGATAGGTCTCTCCCTCTATTTATAATATATGTCAAGTACAATGCAAATGACCATAATACCCTCACTAACATAACTCTTAACACATAATAAGCATTAACAGCAATAACTTCTTGTATAGAAGACCTTTGAAGGCTCTATCTCCAGATGTTTGTGTGCTCTGCTGTTAGAATTCTGAGATAGCATCTTGTCTTCTTTTACACTGTGATTTTGCTTGGAGGGTCTGGAATAAGTTAGAGTGGTATCTCACTTATGGATTGGGCCCCTCCAGAAGGAGGCCTTCTTGGCCCTTTGCTGGTTTTGGGAGAAAATTGAGTTTGTCCTGTTTCGGTGAAAGGATTGTTGGCTACTTCATTTGAGGATTTTGGACAGATAAAGGATAGGGCTGTGTTATGGAAATGTGGCATTTTTGCTGTGTTGTGGGGGCTATGGTTGGAGTAGAGCTGAGCATTATTTGGTAGAAATTGAATTAACCAACCATAACTGAGCAATTGGTTGGTTCGGTTTGGTTAAAATTTTGGAAATAGTCGGTTTGGTAAAATTTGGAGCTCTTTGGTAATTTGGTTTCTGTTTGGTATGGGCTAAAATTTTTTTGGTTACAAGACTAACCCAATTATATCTATTATATTTATTTATATTTTAAACTGATTTTTATGGGTTATACTTTTAATTGTTTTTCCATTCTCATTCCCTTTCTACCTTCGAAGTTCAAACAGTCCCTTGTGGCTCCCATTCCCCATTCGCCAGTTCGTCCCTCCCTTTCCCTGTTCCCTCATTCTTCAGCTCGTCACTTCGCCCCTTCTGGCTTCCCTCCTCATCTCCTCCTTTGCCAATCATCCTTCTTGGTTCCAAGCGAATCCCTATTTTGAAACCTACCTACTCCTTACTTGTCAGCGCCATCGTCCATCTGTCTGTAAACCCATCAAGGAGCTCTTCCAAATATGTCCAATCTTCCAAGTCACAGCTTGAAGACAGGAGATGAACAGTAGCGAAGAGTTGAAGAGAGGAGCTCTTCAAGATCTGTCCCATCTGCTAATCTGATTTTTATTGAATTTTCATTGAATATTGAAGCAGGTAAATCCACAGTATTTAATTTGGTTAAAATTGGTTAACCAATTTAGCAAATAAGTATTCGGCTTGGTAGGGAGTCAGGCATGAGTGGTAATTTGGTTCCGTTAGGTTTTTGTATGCAAAAATTTATTCATTGAAAATTTTCGGTTATTTCTGTAAATGAACCTTACTAGCTGAATGCATGGTCCTAGGTTGAAGCTGATGGACCGATCTTTTTTGGAGAAAAAAATTGAATTGGCAGCTGTGTGGGAAAAGATTCACTACTTGGCCTCTTTGTGGTGCATTGTGTTTGGGTTTTTTAAGGGAGTTAGCTTTCCGGAAGTTGACCAAGATTGGAAGGATCTTTTGACTTGATTTTTCCTGTTCTTTCATTGTTGTTTTCAGTTTTTCCTTCAAATTTGTTCCAGAATTTTTTCAATAGACGTCTTATTCTCCATTTTGTGTATTCTTCTCCTATTAATGAAATCTCTTCTTTTTCTGTCCAAAAAAAAAAAAAAAAATTGAGGGAAGAATGATTTTAGGCATTTTAGTTGTTACTAAAATTGTTGCCCCAAAGATGAGGCTCTATTCCCTTGAGTTGCCATCGTGTGTATACTGGTTGCCCCAATGATCCAAGCAATTGTATCTCTGACTTGACATGAAAAATATGGTAATAGTGAGAGGGTTTTTTATTTCCTCTTTGGGTTCGTGACGTGTCTTGTTCGGTTTCTGCTCTGTGTTTTATTGGGGCTTTTAATAATTTTCTTCATTGGAATTTTTTGACTCAATTTAAAAAATGTGGAAATTTTTTTTGAAGCCTATCCCAAGTAACTAGGCCGGGATTTTGTGTTTTGAGTGTGTTCAAATGTTTATGGTTAAGATGCTATGCCATCTAGCATAATCAATTGCCTATATGTCAATCTCGGCAATTGAATCTTTTTGCTGGTTACCCAAATGTTTTGTAGAGTTGCCTTAGTATGTTGGTATGTCTATGTCCTATGCTGACTTATGCTTTTATTCATGACATTGCAAATAACACTCAAACTAGCGGTTTAGAATGCCAAATACTTGCTTTTGATGAAGCTTGCATTGTCATTTTTAGCGTTTCCATTTTTGCATCCTAAATCAATGTTTATTTTTTTGAATCTCTCTTTACAATGAATTTTGTTTGTTACCATGGTTAGGTTCTTTCCAATGATTTGCCTGGTACAATAGCTAAATTATCATTTCCAAAGTCAATGCGTTGGAACTCTCAGGTATTTGGACCTTTAACCCCATTTTTTGATTTTGTTGAAATTTTGGGCACTTGATTTCCATTCATGTTTAATTTACTTGTTTGATTATTTTTAATTTTTCTTAGCTTTTACATTGAAATATTGAATGAGTCAAAGTAACTTTTTAAGTGAAGATCTTGCTTTAAAATCTTGTAAATGCTTTGTTGCTTTTGCTTCCAAGGAACTTCTGTCCTCCCCCATGCTGTGGCTCAAAAAATGGTTCTCATATTTTGTCTGTTCCAATTTCCTAGTACTATTGCTGTATGGTGATGCACTTGGAGTTTTGATGCCCTAACCTTTAATTAGTCAAAATAACTAAGATTTAGTATTTCCTTTGTGCCATCATGCATCTGGGCATTGGAATTTGGGAAGCTTGTGCAGTTGTTCTTAAGTTGTAATACATATTTGATGCTATGTTTGCTATGTATCCCGTATTGCTCATTGTGAGCTTTATTAACTGGTGTTGCATATAATGTTCCACTCCATATTTGGTGCAATGCTTGCAATCACCCTTGAATTGAGGTGTTGAATATAACTATTAATTGCATTTGTATTTTTCCACTTTTAATCTTTCATCTATGCGTGCACCTAGAGGTGGAGAACATGTTTTGTTTCTGTGTTTCTTTTCAATTATTTTTGAAAATTCTTTTTGCATATTATATCTATGCTTGGTACACCTATCTAGGACCATTGAGAAGTGTGCTTGGTTTCACATTGTCCTTTGTCCTTGTCGACGTTTTGAATTTTTTTCATTTAGTATCTTTGGAATGTTTCTTATAACTTTCCCCTAAATCTCCTCCAAAAGGCCC
Organism: Malania oleifera; assembly: GCF_029873635.1. NCBI lineage: Eukaryota > Viridiplantae > Streptophyta > Magnoliopsida > Santalales > Ximeniaceae > Malania > Malania oleifera. Next base: position 33,265,203 of record NC_080426.1, on the reverse strand, counting down.
TTCTCTAAACTACCAAAACCCTCCCTTTTTTAAAGAAAAGAATAGAGAAAAAGGAGAACAAAAAAAAAAAAAAAAAACAACTGAAAGCCAAAAGAAAAGAGGCCTTTTAGTATGCTGTGGTTAAACCTTTGAACAAGTGGCAAGCAAGGTTGCAGATTCATATGTAACACATGCCCGTGCTTGCATAGATTTCCAAGATATGTGCCGTGATTGCATGCATGTCCGTAAAATATTTTATAAATCTATTTACATTTAGTATTGGTCATGTAACTGTCCAGCAATGCTCATATCAGTATGTTTGTAATGAGTGTGAGGTCCTTAGAAAGTTCCTCTCATTCCAAACAACCTTCCTCAAACTTCTGCTCTTGATAGGAGTTAAGGCATGATAAATTTGCAATTTCAGGTTTGTTTGCTTGGTGATATTAGCTTAGTCCTTATCATTTTGCATTATTAATGGACGAACTTAGTGGGAGTGTCCAAAATTAGGTTCTGTAGTGTATGTTAATTGTAGATGACATTATCTTGATTGATGAAACTAGATGTGAAGTAGTAGAATCATGAAGAGAAGTTTTAAATTCTAGTGGTTTTAAGATAAGTAGAAATAAGACAGAGTATATGAAATGTAATTTTAGTCATGGCAGGAGGAATTATGGAGAAAAGATTAAGCTTGATGGTTAAAAAATTAATAGCACTAGTTGATTTTGATACCTTGGTTCTATTTGGCAAGTTGAGGAGAAACTAAAGAAGATTCAATACATAAAGTTAAAAAAAGTAACAACAAGAAGAAAAATTCTCTTCCTATTAATGAAATATTCTTTTTCTATAAAAGATTATAATTAATATTAATATTATTGTTGTTGTTATTGTTGCTATTTTGCATTTTAGTATTAAGCTTGGAATGGCTTGTCTACACATGCATGTATGGATGTATGTCGAAATGTAATTCCTATATGTTTCCTTGTGATTATTATGCAGGTCATGTTTAGCAGACCGATTCGTTGGATTTTGGCCCTTCACGGGGATGCAGTTGTGCCATTTTCGTTTGCTGGAGTTTTGAGGTAATTATGATGGCCAGCGTGCTTGTCTGTGTGTATTTGTGTTTTTATTTATAACCTATTATTTTGTTGATTGTACTGGCTTCATATTGTTTGAATTGTACCAATCATAACACCATTTTAAAGGTAGTAAATAATATCGGAGATGTTTATCAATGAAGTTAGTTTATAAAAACCATCCAATCATTAGCGTAGCCTGGTAACAATGTTCTGTCTGCTGTTATCATGACGTGTGCATATTGATCTCTATTCGGAAATTTTTGTTCTTTTGTGTTTGTGTGCTTGTAGTAACAGTTAACTATTTTATGGGTTATTGATAAGTACAATCATTAGTTTTCTTTCTTGAGCAATGTTAAAAATGTGACTTTTTTTTGGGGTTCATTTATTTGGTCTTCATCAGTAATGAAGTCTAAGAATGTTTGCTTTTGGTCTTCGCTTCAATTGAAACTACATTCTCATTCTTATTTGAGAAGAACATCTGACTATCATTTCTGGCTGGCTTTTGAGTTGATGTATATATTCTTGAGTTTATGAGATCTGCCGTTGTTTTTTCTTTTCATTTAGTAGTTGAAACCTCTACCACCTTTGGTAGAACTTGGAATTTATGCAACTGATTTTAATGATTAAAGTCACAGTTGACGTTCTAGAATGGGCGATATATTGACATTGCTAAGCAATTCTAAAGGGGTGCAATGTTGCAAATACTTAAAAAATTGACATTTCCATAAAATGTGAAGCTTAATGTCCTTCTCATTTTTAGTTCAAACCTTGGTTCTGACACTTGGAGTCTTAGACAGTGTGCTGAGATGTGTACTGCAAATATCAGTCATGTTCTAGTTTTTGTGTTTGTTTTTGTTTTTTGAAATCGAAATTTATTGAGAAGACAAAAGAATTATAGATAGGAGGGCAACTTATCCTCTAGGGATTTTACATGGAAAGAAAAAAAATATAAATCAGAGGAAGCAAAATAGGAAACACTAAGCCATCAATGCAACAGCACCACCCAAGTTTGGAAGTCCAAGAAGGCAGTCCCTCTTGAACAACATGCTAAGAAAGCCTCAAGAAAAGCTAAAGAAAGAAAAAAAAAATGGAAAGAAGTAATCCTCTCCTGAAGGATTGACAAAGTCCTTCTCAGGAGAGTTACATGTATTCACTTTAAACCCACCATCTGAAAGCCTATAGTCATATGGAGTTGGAGCTGGAGGGGACTATCTTTTCATGAAGACGATTCACGAAATCCTTTTCATTATAGTCCTCCTTAGATTCTATGCCATCATTAGAGGCGGCAGGATCTTGCACTATTTTCTGGGTCAAAGGATCAATCTTCTTTCTAAATCTTCAATCATATTTACTATCGATGGTAGATCTGGTGTAACATTGTAATTAGGTCGAATGGCTGGTGTGTGAAGTGGATTTATTCTTTTGGGTGCATCTTATAAGCCCTAGAAAGAAATCTTTAAATTCCCCACTTAAATCCGCTGGGCCAATTCTGCTGTGGTACCAACTGATGCAAATCATGTATGAGAGCAAAGTGAAACAGGAAAATAAGAAGATAAGAATGACAACAAGAAAACCGCTATCTCAATCCGTAGGAGAAAAAGAGAGGAAAAAGCTGCTGTAGCAGCTGTGAATTAATGATAATCCATCCAGAGAACTGCGGAATGTGAGTTGGAGAGCCCTTTCTAAAGGTTCTAGTTGGCTAGCGAAGAAACCATTTAGTCTCTTATTTAGAATCAATTTACGGCTGTAACACATAAAATTACTAAATCACTGTTAAAGAATCACGACTTACTGTAAAGTCACTGACTTTTAAAATAAATGCCTAGGGACAAAAATACTGCTAAAAGTATGGCCTAAATGACTTGAATGAAGTAGAGTAAGTAAACAGAAAGATTAAGCAAAGCGCATGACAAAAAGGTGACAAAACTCATCAAATTGAAGATTGCATAATTGGATCAGATCTGGATCCCAAATCCTCCAAAAGCGGTTAACAAAAAAACACTCAAAGAGTCTGTGCAAACCATGGTTTTACCAAAATAAGAAACCAGCTTGTTTCATAAAGTCTGAGCCACATAATAATTATACAAGAGATGAGAATGCATCTCATTTAGACCCAAATACATTGCGGACCATAAAACCGAAGATAAGCTTATATATGACCTACTTGCTACAAACTTGTTGGTGTTTGATTAAGTCGGCAAACCAAAACAAACAACGGTCTTGACTTGGAAAAGGCCGAGCCTCTAAATAACAAACTGCCAGAATGGGAGTAGAAGACTGGATGCTTGCATCTTCATGATTGCAGTTATGTCTTATTATTTTTAATTTTTATTCATAAATAGTGTTCTCTTACAATTTTCCATTTTGTTTTGTTATGTAGTGGTAATCTGTCTCATGGGCTTCGCAATACTCCTTCAGCTAATGTACTGGTATGTGCACAAAATTATGCCTCTTGTTTATAGAATTCCTCTTTGTGATCCCTGTTACTATAATTGTTAAAAAGGGTGACTCAGTCAAGCACCAAGGCCTGTACCAATGGGTTTCCTTCTGCTGAGTTTGACTTTGGCATTACTGCATTCGCAGCATTTGCCATGTATGCAAATATCACTGCGTGTAGTTTATCTTTTCCCTTCTTTTTCAAAACTGAAGCAACTAGCGTATACTCCTGTTTCCTCCAACAATGAGCAGCTTATTGCTTATGGAAGAAATGTGCCTGGTGCATATTTTTTCTCCAACAGAATCAGTAGTTTATATCCTATTTCCCACATAATGAGCAGCCTTTTCACGTGTAAAATTATTCAACAAACTTCAGTTATGTAAAGTATTTTTTAATATAAATAAGGATATACCCCCAATTTGAATTCATTAAAAACTCTTGAAACGTAAAATTTTATTAAATAAAAAGGCAACACTGCTTTTAAGTTTTAACAACAAATTTTAAAATTCAGTGCTGTTTAGATCCCTCAACTTGAAGATTGAAGACATCTGATGAAAAAACGGCATTAGAAAAATTAAATTTCCCTTAAAAACCAATTAGAAATAAAAAAGCTGCTAAAAATTATTCTAAAAATGCTTCATGTGTTCTTGGTCAAGATGTGGTCAAAACTTGAGCAAAGCTACCTTGTCTTGCTGTATATGCTGAAAGAAGTCATTTGCTGAATCCCACAGCAATGCAAGAAACACCATCTAATCAGAAGCAAGGTTGGAGGGTATCCAAAGTCTTAAAAATTCTGGCATTTCTCTCCAACCACATACACCCAAACATAGCTATAATCCAACTCTATCACAAGACTTTTCTCTCCTTCTTCTTTCTGAAACCCTTAAACATCAAAGAGCAAAGCTTCTCGAACGAAGAAGGGAAAACACAATTCTCTCCCAAGGGACCAAGAGAGTGGCAATGTAAGAACAAGAGGGAACAAATCTATTCACTCTTAAAGAAAAGGACAGAAACATCAGGTGATAGAGACTTGTAAGGTCTACGTTTCCGAATCAAGTCATTGAAGCTAATCATTAATATTTATTTTTCCAAGATTTCTGTCGACAAAAGGCCTTAACCTTGGAGGAAGCTTTAGATTGTAGATGAAGAAGTAAGGGCAAAAGGAGACAAGCAATTACGGTGCAACACCGTCATAAAATGATAAAAGGCAAGGATTACAAGACATTTCAGAGTTTGTTAAATCTTAATAACTATTAGGCAATTTGATTTTGTATGATTCAAATTGATCCCACACCAAATTGATTCAAATCTTGTTAGTGAAACCAAAAACAACTAAATTGTTGCCGAATCTATCAGTTCACCTTTTGAATCTAACAAATTGATTTGAATCTATTGATTCACACAATATGGGACCTATCATATCCTGACAAACTTGAATAGGTTAAAACCCCAAAACAACATTTTTTATTTATTTATTGCCTTTATTTTTACACAATTACCTTCCATTCCTTGTCTACATTAGTTTTATGCTAAAAACAAGGGAAAACAGAACCCTAGTTCTTATGTTATCTTCACTAAACGTTTCTTTACTCTTGGAGGTGTATAGTATTCTACCATTGAGAAGAAGGGGTAGAACACTCGTTGGGTAAGGTTGTATTCATATTTCGTCAAAGGTTGGTTTGGTAGTAGTTTTGCTAAATTATTATCATTATTTTAGGTTTTTTTTTTTTATAAATTCGAGAAAGAATATACATGATATATATATATATATATATATTTTAAATTTTTGACAAACTAAAGAACATCAAGTTCATTTTTTATTCTTATTTCTTCACTTGTTCCCCTACTTTTCATTTGTTTAGGGAAAGCATACACATGAAATATGATTTTTTATCATCTAAATTTGGATGTATTTTACTATTTGGCATCTTGTTTCTGTCCCAATATTTGCAAGTCATTTAGAATTGATTTTTGAAATTAGTATTGAATCTTACGATTCGATTTGATTCTTGATTTTTAATTTGAAAATTGGAATTTTAATTCAAGATTCAAAACTCGATTTGACAACTATGCAAGAGATAAACCCAAAAGTATCTACCTCAAACCCTTTTGTCACTCCTCAATTGGAATTGAAAAAGAATGGAGCACATTGATTTAAAAGGTAAGCTCATTGGTCTCTCTTATAAAGGTTCCTCGCAGAGATAGGGGTTTAATTGAGAGAAGATAAGAAGGAGATGCATGGTTTGAAATTGCGGTCGCGAGTAACGTCACGTAATGGTCGCGGGTGTCGCGGAACGCAGTTGTTACGTAACAGGAAGCGGGCGTAATGGTTGTGAATTTGTTTCACGCATGCACAACCATGCCAAAATTGAACAATAAGCATGAAATCCATTAATACATGATTCTTAATGAATTTTGACTACTTTTATTCATCCTACAAATGCTCTTTAATAGGCATTATGATTTTTATATTAATTTTAGTGTGCTGTTTAAAACAAAAGTCATTTTTTTAATAGTTTGCACTACTTTAATGGGTAAAAAATGTAGAAATGTAATTAAAATGAAGAATCAATTAATTAGAGACATAAAATTACTAAAAATGAGTCAAATACTCAAGATACACTAATACACATACATGAATTTTAAAAAAATGATTGGTACCAATAGTCGAATACATAAGTACAATATTACAATATAGCACGTCTCACCACCAAAAATAATGACGTGGAGGGTCTTCATAATCTTCATTTCTATCTTGAGATTGGGATTGTGAATTATCTCCCCACCTTTGTGGAAATATAGCAAAATAAACCCATGTTCACGTTATCTCATTGTTGCTCTTGAAAATCTACTGGTGGTGAAAATCCAACTAATAGGAGGTGCATAATCTCCTCCTTGACCATATTCTGAATAATATCCATAAGTTGGGGTTGGGGCTGGTGTAACGCCCGGGCCCTCTAGGTGGCCCCGGAGTGCTACTAACATACATAACATGTGTATCTCTGATAAGAAACATAAACTACCCGCCCTAATAAGGGACATATGGGTGTATCATACTGATCTGTATTCTTATGCACAACGGAAAACATAAAAGTTCATACATCTTCTGATAAACTACTAGAGTATCTAACTGTTTCTTATATACATTCATACATACTAAAACATAATTTGCTATTACAATCCCCTAAAGACATCCTGGCCAAAAATGCAGTACATATACAAAACTTACATAAACTAAAACAATCTACGCTCCAAAGTCCCTCTAGAAATCTAGGACCTGTTTCCTGTAGGATTTGAAACAAAGGTTGTATATTGGTGTGAGACACATCTCAGTAAGGTAGATCATATTACTTTAGTGTGTGACAACATGAGTTTATTTCAGTAGAAGTAGTTAAACATTTAAAACATTCTCAATCCTATAATATAGGATATATATATAATTCCTGCAATAGATAATTCAACATCGTTACAAGCGAGAGTTTCCGAGGTTAGGGTAGGGTACAAGCCCATACACTATACAATCCCTCCGCTCGGTACTCAACCCTGTGACTTTGTCCATTTTAGTTTTTAAATCATGTATTTGTTTATAGAACTCATCCTAGCTTTGAAACATCATTACTAAGCCATCTACTGCTCCCATGACGAGGGTTGTGCGATAATAAAGCTCTGATCTAGCCCTATTCGTGCAGGCATTGTTAGGCATCATCTTCTCTCCAGTCCGATTTGACCATCACCACCTTGGCCCTTAAGTCGACCAGTGACCCTTCGTACTAATTGACTATCTTGATACCCACACTAAAGCGCCGTCATGTGGTTGTACTGTACCTTATATTCTAGCGACGGTACTGTACTTACTGATAATAACGAGCTTTTTAAGGCTCTCTGATAATAGGCTTATCTAAAACTTTATTAGTAACAAGCTTTCTAAGGCGGTTCCAACATCATATATACAATTTATAATACAAGCATATTAACTTGTTTCATTCCATAAATCATCTAAGCAATTCCAGTATTTTTCACAAACTCATTCATACATTCTTTCATACTTCGTACATTCATTCTATGGTATAAACTGAAACACGCACTGTCGGTTTAACCTCTACATACATAGCGCTCGGTATCTAATCAGCATCTCTTTTCTGTATTTTTTGATAATCATTTGGAACTCTAGTTCCCATATTTCGTAAACATGCTTTTCATTTCAATACATTCCTATTTCATATCATATGCCACACTCATTTGGTTAAGTATACAATACATAGTAAAATGGTTCGTAAATAATCATTTAAACTACAAACAAGGGTTTCAAGCATCTCCTACTTTAAGTTTAATGCAAATAAAGGAGTTTTGAGAAGTTTGGAGATTATACGCCAAAACCCTAGTTTTTACCAAAACCATAAAATCGTAAAAACAACCATTTTACCTGGTAGATTTTTCCAAATGAACAGTCATAACGTACATATAAACATAAGCTACTGTTATGACGGTTTAGTTTTCTAAAAGAACTGATGTAAATAAATCCCCTTACCTATTTCTTGAAAAACGACCTGAAATGGACTAAAATTTGAAACCCTAGCTTTTTGAACCGGTTGAACAACGAGATCCTACGAGCTAGGAGAAGGGAGAGAGAACTGAGGAGCACTAGCGGAGAGTTCCTGCGGTTAGAGAGTGAGAGAAAATCGAATCTCAAATTTTAGAGAGAGAGGAAGAGAGAGAGAGAGTTGAGAGTTATATATAAAAAAATACATAACTTAGCTCTTAAGTAACTCAAAATATCTCCTTCAAGATATTTATTATATAAATATCTAAAAATATCTCCTCCAAGATATTTATTATATTTATTTATTATTATTATTTTTTTTCCGGGTTCAGGTTCCTACAGCTAGGGCTGGGGTTGACTCTGGGTAGTGTGTAGAAGAAGACTCACTGGATCCTGACTGAGTAGGATATGGATGAGATGCATAATATGGATTATAGTGTTGAGGTGGTGGATATGCTTGATGAGATCCATATGATTGTAATGATGAATCATTTAAATCAAAGTCTCCAAAACTATGAACAACATAATATGAATCTTCAGCAGAATCACGCTCTCGATGTTGGTGACTTCTTCTACTTTGTGTCATAATTTTTGGGAATATCATGTACTCCATAACAACTAGGAGGATATGTATCCCCTAAAAGTGATGTCTCTGTGTCATACCCATAATCATAATCTGCACCGCCACCACCACCATTAGCCCCAACCCCAGTCCCAGCACCACTAGGTCCACTACCACCACCATCACTTAGTGGGCTCAAACCAAGATTATCATCACTTTGTGTACGCGCAGGACTTGAACTTGAATCTTGCACATTTATTGGTGGTTGATTACCTCTTTTTACAGTACCACCAACCTCGTCATCTAACCAATTTGAGTTGTCCTGATCGCCGAGTAGTGGTGTCTCTCTCCTATAACCATGTACTCAAAGGATCATCTTTTTCGAAAATATGGTCTAAATTGATAGGGTTAAAACTATCTTCAATGTCATTTTGGCTTCTTCTCATTGTATGTCTTAAGTTCAACTTCATGTTGTAATGCACGAAAACAAGTTTTTGTAGTCTCATGTACTTTAGTTTATTTCTTGTTTTCGTATGGGTGAGGCTAAAGGTGTTCCAATTACGCTCACAATTCGAAGCTGACGTGGTTTGGTTAAGAACTCTGATTGCTATTTTTTGTAGCTTAGGAGCACACATACCATAATGAATCCACCGTTTGGTTGCATAAATAGTTGAAGAAAAACATATGTCAATATAGTGTATTTTTGAAAAGTCAAATTTGAACATAAAAATTACAAAATAGATCCATTAACCCATTATTTAGCTACATTTACGACGATTTGTTCGTTTCATTGCCCTTTGAGCCAACAGAGTTCCAATTGTCTCATGCCTATCCCGATATAGCAACAACTAAAAAACGAGGATTGTGAAGTATAATTAATTAATTAGATATATATTATAGAATGTATGAAAGAATACTAAAATAATTCATTATTCAACAGATACAATACTTGATTAATGGCCTGACTTTGAGTGTCTATATCGGGTACCAGTTTGGTTATCACTTTTTTAACCTCATCCATAACTTCTCTAGCAACTTCAGAAGAGGGTAGGGCACCATGAAGAAATTGGGGGTTCAAAAAAATATCCTAAAGTTAAATTTACATATATATTAGTCAATAAAAGTGTTTTAATTTTTAATGCAACTACACATGATTTGAAAGTTGAAATAATAAAAAATTGTATTTTATTTACACTTACCAGCTGCATGTAAGTCTTGGTGCAATTGAAAACTCCACCAATTATCAATAATTTTCCAATAAATTTGTAGAATCGGCGCTCATTCTGAATTTGCCAATTTTGCCCAATCAACTGCCTCATATATGAAACCTATAGTTGATTTTTCATCACCATCAACCAAATTCAGAACTTTCACTAAGGGTTCCGGTAATTTAATTATATTGGAGGCCTTTGGCCAAAACTTTTTCCCTAAGATAATCTTCTTCGCATCACATATGTTGGGCCAGATTTTGCCATCACAAACCATGAGTTTTTCCAAGCATCAGATGTGAACATTTCTCTTAATGCCTGTTTATGCCTAACAATGGTCTCCAAGGCAATAAAGTTGGTGGAAAATTGAGTAATGGCAGGATGAAGCAATTATCTATTATTTGTGAAAATTTTCACAAAATTCACTGTCCACGTGTGGTTGTAGATAAAAGAGGTTTTTTTTTTTTTTTTTGCATTTTCTAAGACCTTATTCACATTACTTTTCTTACCAATGTTTTCAAGAATAAAGTCTATGCAATAAGCTGCACATGCTATCCTGTAGAGATTGGGCCTATTTTGGATTAATAATTTCCCTCACGCCTTCATTGCAGCTTCATTATTAGTTACTACTTTGACAACATTTTCCTCTCCAACTTCTTCAACCACCTCGTCCATTAATCTGAAATGAAATTACAGTTTTAACAATTACTACCACTGAATTAAAAATATACAAGTCATCAAGTGGCCCAAGTCAATCAAAATTAGAAAATTACCTGAAGTAATATTCAGCTGTTTGGCTCGGCACATTAGAGGCATCAACTGACTTGTGGAAAATAGTGTCTCTATTGCAATAAACTAAAAAGTTTATTATGTGTTTTCTTGTGGGCCTTGACCAACCATCACACAATGGTTATACCTCTCCCCTTCCAAATGCCAGCAAAAGAAGATATATAATTTTTCATTTCCTTATACTTTTGCTCTAAATATGTTTCAGAGACCTCATAGGGTGATGGGCTCTTCACCCCCTTTCCAACCTCTGTAGCAATATCAAGCATCGATTGTATAAATGGAGAGTCAGTTACATTCGCTGGAATTCGATTATAAAGGGGTTGCATCAAGGTTTTGCAGCCATGGAGAGTTTAGAAGAAATTGAAGAGAAAGGAAGGGAAGGGGAGGAGAGAGGAGATACAAAGGGGATTCACATTCACTTCTCAAATTCAAATTCAACAATAACTGCTCACAACATGTATTTTACACATAATTTATAAGAAAGCCTCTACATATGAAATTACACATATATGCCTAAAACAACATGAATTACAAACAAACCCCTATTTACACAAATATTACAAACAAGCCCTTAAAATAAACATAATACTCTACTAATTAAACTAAAAATATAAACTACTAACTAAACGCAACGATTCCTCGACCCTACTCTTCTAAATTATTCTTTAGCAAGGATTTTCCTAAAGTCTTGCTTCTTGTCCTACATCAACTTTCTCCCTATTAGGAAACATTCAGCCTCAAATTTTGAAATGCTGGAGGATCAAAAGTAAGAAGCAAACTTGGACTCTTCAAAAGCCAGCATTTAAGCCACGTTCCATTGACAGAACCACAAACTTGAATGGAGAATTGGCATCAATGAATACATCGGGAATGACAAACTCAACAATAGGAATGTTTGAGACTTTGGATGTCTTCAAACGCATTCATTTCCTTGCTCGTAGTGTCTACGATTTGAGTAAGTTTAGTAATTGTGACTGATTCTTGGTCTTGGTTGACTGGTAGAGTTGAATTTAAAATTATTCTCTCCCCATTATAGTGGAAGACATATGTGTTCCCACGTCCTTGAGTCACACTCAAGTCATTTGACCAAGGAAAACGAAGGAGTACATGGCCAGTATTTGAGGTATAATATCACATCAAACACGATCAAAGTATTCACCATTTGGATGGGAACCAAGCCATCTTTCATAAAAATGTAGGGTTGTGGTATCAATCCAAGACATCTCATAAGGCTCTAGGTGAGGTTTTGGATAAAGTTGTATATGAGTGACTCCATTTGTAGAAACCATATTTATAGTGCATCGTCCATCAATGATGATTTTGCAAACATTTCCTTCATACTTGAGAAAAGGTGTGGAAAAGCTTGAAATTGTGCCCATATTGCTGGATTTGTGCATATATCGGCTGCAACTATATATTCGAAGTCCTTAACACAATTTGACCACAATTCTCAATCTTTTCATTATAAAATTACAAGTTTGGCTCTCAAGTTTCAAGAACTATCTTCAAGTCGCCTTTAATATCGTGTCTCATGCTGAAATGAAACAAATTTCACTTAGAAAATGCACAAGATGCAGCGACTGAACCAGACTTTTGATGCTGGTAGCAAAAATTTCATGCTTTTCATTGCAAGTTATCAAGCTTGCTTGCAATATATTGTGCCTACAGTCAAATATCTTGTTGTGGGTCAAAATATTTCTGAGGAAACCCAAGATATTGTGGCTGGGAAATTTCACTGGAAACAGGAGGAGGAGAGTCCGGCAGGCTCACTTGGAGCATGTGAGCCGCTGGCAAATGTCCTATGGTGAGGAAAGTTGGGGTGAGGGGAGATCAAGGGATGGGGATTGTAGTGGTGGTGTTGGTGTGGTAAGGAAAGCACGAGAGGTTAGGGTTGTTGAAGGGCCGATGGTTGGGTAACCTAGTGGTGGCGCGTGGGCCCACACATATGGTCAGATGGTGATGAAAAATTGAGGGTAAAGGTTTCAAGGGGTTCTGATTCCCATGGGATGGGTGGTGTTTCACAATGGTATTTGAAAAAATGGGGAAATGGCTGGAATTTCAGAATAATTCAGAACTGTTTTCTTGTTTTTATATATTTTTTTTCTGAAATTTTAAGGCAGAGAAGAATCAGAGAGAGAATGAAGGAAGAGAAACAAAGAGAGAAGATAATAAGAAGGAAGAATATGGGAGAAGAAGAGGAGGAGGAGGAGGAGGAGGAGGAGGAAGAGGAGCAGGAAGAGGAGGAGAAGGAAGAAAAAGAAGCAACAGAGAGGGATATTATGGAACAGTTGGGAGAAGGAAGAAGAGAAGAAGAGTGGAAAGGATAAGAGTGAAAGGGAAGGATGAGGGAATTGAAATAGAAGAAAGAGGTCGTGGTTGGGCTCAGATACCAAATGATGCAGGCGCGGCATCAAGGTTCTGCAGCCATGGTGAGATTAGAAAAAATTGAAGAGAAAGGGGAAGGGAGGAGAGAGGAGTTACAAGTGGGAATCCACGTTCACTTCTCAAATTTGAATTCAACAATAACTGCTTACGACATGGTTTTCACACACTATTTATAAGAAACCCTCTGCGCATGAAATTACATATATTTCCATAAAGCAACATGAATTACAAACAACCCCTACTTTACACAAATATAACAAACAAGCCCCCTAATACACTAATACTTTACTAATTAAACTACATAATGAACTACTAACTAAACCCAACAATTCCTTTACCCAACTCTTCTTAATCATTCTCCAGCAAGAATCTTCCCAAAGGTTTGCTTCTTGCCCTACATTGAGTACACATTTTAGGATTTATGCATTTTAAAATATGCCCCGGTGCTTTTTGGCCCAAAAATGCTTGAGGCATGCCTTCAGAAACAGAGTCAGAACTGGTTTTTTCTCTAATTGGATCCTATGCTGTAACCTGCTGATGTTCGAGTTGACTTAAACTGCTGTTTACTCTCACCAAATTGACATCTCATGGCGAGTTTGGGGAACTCACCAGTGTGATGTCTTTACTTCATTCCCATCCTGAGAAGGGAACCCTCAGATTATACTTCCCACTATTAGCAGGCATTAGGTTTTGAATCTTCACCTCTTTCATTTTCCAGCTCATTACTGGTCTCTTTAAGTGATTCTTATTCTGGGGCTTCATGTCTTTCCACCGTACTGGCATAACCATGATTGAGGAACATGAGTGAAATGAGTCCCCTGCTGATTCTTAAGGCCAGCTTAAGCTCTTAGGTGAAGTGATAATATAACAATTTTTCTAAGGGTTGCAGTTGTGAAAGCCTTAATTTAGAGGGAATTAGTTTTCCAAAATCATTAAGGAACACGAGTCAAATGGGCCCACTAGGACTATAACCAATGATTTGAACTCTTTTAACTTTCCTATCAATGTTTCACATGTTCTCCCTGACTGGTATGTCTTGTTTCTTTTTCTCTTCTAGTTATTTATTTGTTTATGCATTTCTCATAACCTCTTCAAGTGATGTGTTGCTTTCTCTTGTCAATTTTTATTTTATTTTATGCTATTCAAATCACATATTAAATTTGTGTGCATGGCTCCTGTGTGCATTACAAAACTTTTGGCTTTGTCAGAGCAATATGTGGATATGCTAATATTTGTTTCTGCCTTTATTTTTTTTATATGTACAAAATACTTACATTCCGTCCACTGAAAAAAAAAACTTCCGCAGATTCGAAATGCAGAATCTTATGTAGACTTTATGAGGACTGCTGGAGTATTAGTTGAAATTGAGGTTTGCACAAAAAACTTTTGGATAATTTCATTGCATTTATAGTTCCGTAATTTTATTTTTATCTTTTTTTAAAGTTTGGCTGATTGAATGATTCTCTCTTTCAATATATTTCTTAGTTATCTAAATAGAAAAAAATACTGGGCACAGGAGTGGAGAAATTTATTCTCTGTTGAAAAATTTTCATTTTCAGGAACGTAAGAAAACAATTATACAGCATATCAATGCATTAGCAAAAGGTGTTAATGGACATGTTATTCTCCAGGGCAGCCTACTGGATGAGGTAAGATATATAAATGAGTGTTATTATTGTCTTCAGGTGAATTTTATTGTCATTGAGTGCAACTTATATTGCTGTCTGCATAAAATTAGGTGGTAAATCTTGTTGAGGCACCTGTTCCGGTACTTGGGAAGTTTAAAGACTCCTTCTTAGAGCTTCCAAAGGATTTATTAATTATGGTGAGCTTTTCAATTTTGATGAACTTAATTATATTTTTGTGTATCCATATATAGCAGTCTTCTGTTATTTTGTTCAAGCTGTGTTTGGTAGCATGGATTTGGGATCTTGGATTTGGATTTGAACCAAACTAAATTCAATTTTGTCTTACATTTTGTCCAACTCCACACACAAACAAATCTAAAGCCTCTCCCAAACATAGGGTAGGAGTGTTTTTGTTGTGCATCTTTTTAGGCAGCATGCCTTGATAACAGACTGAAGGGTGTTGGAGGAGACATTGAATTTCATGTATTTATGGAGTTTTGCCTCCTCACAGGCATTATTTTGTGAGGAGTTATTTGATACTGAGCCCTTTTTTTTCGAACCATGTTCTTACACAGTTGCACTCACTAGATTAGCTTTTATTACAGTTTAAATAGGCTGAAAGAGATCATCAATATCACTTTGACTGCCTTTAGGTATATCTATTTTGGAAAGATAAAATGGTCTGTAACTTGCTGATGTAATATTTAGGAGCTAAAGAACATCTATGAAAATGCTAGCATTCTGACCAAGATGGCTTACGCTTGTCATCACTCTGAAACCTCTCCCTGTTCCTCCCTACGCTTTTTGGTTTTCGTTTTTTTGTTCCTGGTGGGGCTAAAGAAGATGGATGACCACACGGTTTGTGCTAGAATTTCATGCGTTGGCTAAGGAATTTCATGCCATGGCCAAGGATTCTTGTAAAGGCTGTCAGCAAGGGAGTGCAGAGCAATGCTTGATTGTGGAGCAAGGTTGTGATTGGTCTGGGGGTGTGATGCTGTTTGTGACGCCTGCTCATGCCTCGTTTGATCCTCAGCATTGTGGGGATGACAATTGTTCCAGAGGCAGTAATGGTTTCTATGGAGAATGGCTGTGGGAAGATGGAGTGAAATGGGCCAGGCTTTGAGAAAAATGGGGTGTGTGAGTCTAGGCGAATGGTGTGGGCTTAGAATGAGTACAGCCGGGTCTTATTAATATCACATTGTATTTGGGCCAGATTTTAGGTATTCAAAATGATTCTGTTATCAATAATGGGCAGGCCTTCAGTTAGCGCAGCGCATACAGGCCTGAAGTACACATGGCCCATTCTATCCAAATGCATTCAGGCCCAAAATATGAGTATGATGGTGAACCAAAATATGCTTGTGAATGAAAGATCTAGTCCCTCTAGTAGGGTGGCTCCTTCAGCTTTGCAGATGAATGGCAGATCAATCTTCCTAAAAGGGTTGCTCTGCAATTGGAGAACATCACGGCTACATCTTCACAAATGAGGGTTAATGGATATGTGGGTCTTGGTAAGGAGGTTTTGGTAAAAGTGGAATGGCTCAGGTAATCTGGGAATTCCACTGATGTTTTTGCTTCCTTAGTGGGTGTAAAATGTGGGCATGATGAGACAGCAGCCAATATGCATCCGATGGCATTTTTTGAAGGGGGTAGACTTTGGAAGTTTGTGGGGGACGGATTGTGTTCAGCTTATGCTTGGAGCTGTGGAGGAACAGAGCGGAGATGAGGGAATTGGCTGTGATAAGGTTAGGGGCAGTAAAGTTTATTCTTGTTTGGCAGCGGTGCTGGTGGATGTTAGTGGTCAAAAGAGGGTTTTGAATGAAATGGATAGTAAGGGTAAGGAGAAAAAGCAATGGAGAGATATGTTGGAGGATGAGTGTGATGCCCGTGAGTTTGCATGCGATGATGGTTTTTAATTGGATGAGTTTTGGAGTACAGATATACATCTGAGTCATCTGATTTACTCTGGAACTTATCGCATGTGTCACCATCTCTGATGGAGGGTTTGGAGGGAATTCTTATCTGAGGAAGAGACTGGGTAAGAGCAGCAATATATGGATTGGATTTTGCCTATTGCTATGGAGCAATTAATGGGATGGATATAGAAGCTCAACAACTAATGGATAAGATGGGGCTATGGTTGTCCGGTCCTCAAGGAAAAGTTCAGCTGGATGGTGGCACTAAAGAAGTGAATAAAGGCCAGCTAGAGTTAGCAAACTTGTAGCATTACTGTTCATAAGATGTGGGGGGGGGGGTAAAAAGGGTTTTCTTTATTATGTTTTGCTAGTTCTTTTTCTTCTGCTTTGCATTATTTTTCTTTCTTTTGGCTGTCTTCTATTTTTGAGGATTTCTTGCTCTCTCTAAGGTTGTAATCTCCCTTTTCTTCTTGACATGTATTCTTTTTTTTTTTTTTAATGTAGAAAGAGGGGTGAATCATTAAAAGATAAAGTTTGAGTTGATCTCATAGATTTCCTCCTTATTGTTGTTGTTATTCATGTTTTATATCTATATCTTCCTTCTTCTTATTTACTATGTGCTTGGATTGAGATAGTACAGCCCTCAAATTGCCAGTGGAAATTGGCCAATATCATGTAAATTGGCAGTAAAGGATTCATGTAGCCAACCCCACCTAGTGGGTCTTAAGGGTTAGCTTGTTCTTGTTGTTTATGCATTGGCTGTCATGGAAGACATGTCCCATCCCAACACATGCACATACTAATATGGTAAAGCAGGAACATAATCATTAAACTCCTTACTGTAGTCCATTGCAAGATCAAGCATGTATCAGGATTCTTGGATAAAGCGTATAAACTTGATCACTGGTTTTGGCTCTGCCCTTTATAGCGGTGATGCTCTTCCACTTTTGACTATGGTGCTGTGCTTGTTGTATCCTTGTTATTGACAAGGGAGTTTCACACTTTTTGATTGTTAAAAATGCTCCACGAATTTAATTTTTTGAAAAACATTGTGAATTTTGCTGTGAATTTATGTAATTTCAGAATTTTTTTATTGCTTTTTTTATTATATAAAAATAAAAAAATTTATTCAAGAAGGAAAAATACAACAAGGATCATAAGAAAACCTACTCAAAAGAGGAGAGAAAGAGTCAAAAACAAAAACTAGTGAAAACATCAAAACAGCACTGCCATGATGCCATTCAATCATGCTGAAGATTAGAAAACGACTACCTTTATTTTTTTGATAACAAAAGAAAGTATATTCGATAGAAAGAAGAGGAGGTACAACCATGGTATTAAATAACGGTCGTTACGTAGCGTAACGGCCGTTACGTAACGGGAAAATAGGTCTCCACGTAACGGCTGTTACGTAACAGAAAAACAGGTCTCCGATATCGTTTCGGGCCGCATTAGCGGCGAGCCAAAAATTCACATGGGTAACGGCTGTTAAGGAAACGTAACGGCCCGTAACGGCCATTACACTAACGTTATGGAACGTAACGTCCGTTATGCAGCTTCGAGCCTTCGAACTGTCGTCCGCAAGCTGAGTTCAGTTCCCTCTTCACCTGAATCACTCTTCAATTCTTCGTCTCCTTCATACGTACAGCTTCGATCTACTGATCTAAAGCTTCGAAATCCCTAAAACCCC
Organism: Malania oleifera; assembly: GCF_029873635.1. Classification (NCBI taxonomy): domain Eukaryota; kingdom Viridiplantae; phylum Streptophyta; class Magnoliopsida; order Santalales; family Ximeniaceae; genus Malania; species Malania oleifera. The sequence goes on along the minus strand of NC_080426.1, from coordinate 33,246,993 downwards.
CAAAATTTGCTTCGTACAGCTTCGTCTCCCTCAGTCTGTCATTCGTCTCCTTCGTCCAAGAACCCAAAAATCAGCAAGCCTTCGATTCCTCCATTCGAAGCCTTCGATTCCTCCAAAATTTGGAGGCTTGCAGGTTGCAGCTGCAGCAGGCCAGCAGCTCTCTCGCAGTCGCAGGCTCGCAGCTTCTGTGGGAGTCGGAGCCGGGAGTGGGTATCGGGTAAGTGGTAACTGGGTAGTGGGTGGTGGCTAGTGGGTATGTAATATGTATGTTGTTTTATTATTTCAATTTTTGCTTTATTGCTTAATAATTTATTCTGTTTTATTATTTCAATTTATGCTTTATTGCTTTATATAAATTGTAAATTTCAGTTTGTTTTAAATTTCAGTTTATATAATTAGTATATAAACTGTAAATTTCAGTTCATTTAATTAGTATATAAATTGTAAATTTCAGTTTTAAATTTAGTTTGTTTTATAATTTCAATTTATAGTTTATATAAATTATAAATTTCAGTTTATTTAATTACTAATTAGTATATAAGTTGTAAATTTTGTTATATAATTTCAGTTTATAAATATAATTAGTATATAAATTTAGTTTATTTATTATTTAATTAGAATACAAATTAACAATTATAATTTATTAATGATTGTATAAGTAGAATTTATTAATTAAAATAAAAAAATTAGTATAAAGTTTTTAAAATATTAAATTTATAGAGTTACTTTGACTCTTAGAGAGTTAGAACCTAGAACTTAGAACTTAGAAACTTAAGATTTAGTAAAAAATTATTAACTAACATTCTACATATTTATTTTTTAAAATACCTTGAGGTCCTTGACAATTAATAATTTAATATTAGATCTACAATTTATAATAAATTCTAATTTGTACACAATTAGTCAAGTCTCAACTCTTAAGTGACTCAAGTTCAAGTCTACTACCATTTAAATAATTAAATTGTAAGATTTACAATTTCATATTTATTTTGTTAAATTGTAAATTTTAAAGTAATGTAAATTATTAAAAATAATGTTTTTTTTTTTTTTGTAAACAGCGCACTAAAATTAATATAAAAATCATAATGCCTATTAAAAAACATTTGTAGGTTGAATGAAGACCTTTAAAATTCATTAAAAATCATGTATTAATGGATTTCATGCTTATTTTTCGATTTTGGTATGGTTGTGCATGCGTGAAAAAAATTCATGACTGTTACGCCCGCTTCCCGTTACGTAACACCCGCGTCTCCCGCGACACCTGCCACCGTTACGCGATGTTACCCGCGACCGCGATTTCGAACCATGGGTACAACATGTTGGGACAAGGAATCCACCATATAAAAAGAAAACAAAAGAAGAAAAAAAGAAACAACAAAAACACAAGATCAAAAAATAGAACTAAATGAAATTCACCAAGAAACCCCTTTTTTAAACCCTTTCCACCATAATTTATTGAACTCTTCAAATTCGCTAATTCCCTTTGCCTTCACCTTTCAAATTTTGCCACCATCCATGTGCACTTCATTTCCTCCAATTTCACTCAGCTTTAAATCCATTTTATCCATAAGAAATGAGCTTCTAACTCCTCCTTTGGAATCTCCTCTACTGGTGTGGGCAAAATGTTGGAAAATATAATAGAAGGAAAGATGTTCACCAATAAAATTAATGTTTAAAAAACACAAATACTTATCAGAAGTTAAGGCGTGAAAGAACCACTATCCTTAAAGCCAATTGTGTGCCTACGGAGAACATTTCTCAGTGCATACAATCATTGTGTGCACGACCTCTAGGATTACTTAGTTGGCTCAGTTTTGTGTGCACTCACAAACACTAGAGCTATAGGAGATAGGGTCTTTTAGTTACCCAACAAATATAAATCTTAGGAAAGAGTAAAAAATAAAGTTATTTGAAATCGTTAAAGTAGTATAACTTCCAGCATCATAAATATGAAACCGTTAAAAGTATGACTTTCAGCATCATAAATATAAAACTGCTAAATTAGTAGTTAATATCCTAAAAACGTTAAAAACTAATATATTAAATTTAACGTATATTTAATTAAAATAAAAACTGATGACTGTTACATAATATTTATTAAATAGATATTTTTTAAAATTTGAAACATCCAGCATTAATATGGTAATACGAATGCAAAATTCTATCTCTATGTTGGAGATTATTACCCAACCCATCATTATTAAAAATAGGAACTCCCTTTAGACCTTGCAACGTGGGTGGATGAACATAAGATAAATCCCCTATGTCATCACAGGAGTCAGAAACGTACCCATATTGTTCTCAAATCTCATCCAACAACAAACCCCCACCACAATCAAATCACTATTATCATCACCTTCTAAATTTGAAAAATCCCCCAATTTCTTTACCTCTCCTTCCCTTTTCTACTCTTGTTCGAACCTCTTGACATTCTTCTCAATTTGAGGAACTTCCACAAAAATGAACTCTACTTTAGAATCTCACCTTAGTAACTTTGTCGTAGACTAACCAAAATTTTCTCTCTAATCTTCGAGTATCTTCTTCGTTCCAGCTATAACGCCCCGGTCCCAACTTACGGCCCGGGTGTTACTGTAGTGACGTCTGTGTACCTAATATACTTCTCAACAGATATATATGTAGCGGAAAACATAAACATCCATCAAACTATTACCAGAGTTCTAACTGCTTGATAGATAGATACAGCTATTCCAACATCCATATACAATACTATATGATACTCGACGCATCCTCGAGTCTTACAACATTTTACAAGTTTTGAAAACCTATAACATAACCTACAAAACAAGCTCGTGGAGATGCTCACTCAAAAACGGATCGCTATCCTGCCCCAGTCCTGGCTTATCTCAACCTCGATAAGGACCTGAAAAGACAGTTTGTATGATAGGGTGAGACACCTCCCAGTAAGGGACGATTAAGCTAATAATAGTGTGTGGCCAGCATGCTTTATGTGTTTAACAAAAATATAAACATATATAATCATCGTTTCCATAATTGTAAAATACGTAGCCCATATTCATCATATGAACAGTTTCATAGTATATAACAACAATTACATAAATGTATAGATATGCAGGATAGGACACGCCCTCAAACTCTATACCATGTATAAATCCCCACAATCGGGGTTGACCGCCCCTACTGTCTCAATACAACTTGGGTACATGATCAAGAGGCAAACTCACACTAAGACCGCCCCTATTGACTATATACAATCTGGGTTCATATAGATCAAAAGTATGCTGCCCTCACTGGCAACGGATCCGTGCCTACACTATTAGTCCCCAGGGTTCCTATAGCATATCGTGCAATTTAAGCAATTTAAACACTCTTTTGAAATCATTTCACAAAACACATTATTACGTGAAATCCGGCCCGTAGCCGTCAAATAAACTTCCTGCATTTTCACAACAATTCCAGCATTTCACAACATCAACACCTGCCACACAGTTTTCCACATTTGAAAACAACCCGAAAGTAAATATAAACAGTTAATATCACCAATGGGTTTTAAACAACGAAAACAACATTTCCAACCGATGAAAAGGTTTGGAATGACAAGCACAATATTCTAAAAATATAACATTTGAATTTGACCGGTTGGTTTTGAAAATAAAGCCAGTTTACTGAATCGAGGCCCGGAAACCCTAAAACCGCCGTAACTCGATATCTAAAAGTTATTTCAACATTTCAATCGATTCATATTGTATAAATCATTGTATTAACATAATCCCCTTACATGCGTGTGAATCGGAGTCCAAAACGACTCGGAACTCAAGCCCTAGCTTTCCGAACCCCGAACCTAAGCGGTTCAAAACAACGGCATGAAAACCCCGAAACCTAATACTCGAAGAACAACACTGCTTCTGTTTTACTGTTTTTCACACCACCTTATAAATTTATAATACAACTTTGGGGCTAGACGCAATTTTATCACCACAATCTGGAAACGAATCTGGTTTTCTAGCATCCTGAGCTTCCTGTGACTCTTGATCAGCTCGATTCATATTCTTAGTAACAAAAGGCTGAATGATATTTCTATTAACTGGAGGCTGAATAAAAATTCCATTGCCAGCAGGTATATCTTTCTCATTTCCAGTACTCGCCTTCTGAGAAGTAGCCAAGTAGGAGCAATATTTTGGGCCTGTCCATTATCTGGAACAGACCTAGCTGTACTAGGGTCCTTAAATTCTGAATCATAGGTCTGTTTATCACCGAAACCCTTTTGAGGAGGGCCTCCCATCTCAACATTTCCCTAACATTGGACCTTTTCAAATAAATGGCCCAATTTAGTTAAAAGGGAAATACTCCCGTTTTCAATTAGTTGAGCCAGCTCCAAAATCAGAAGTATGCATCCCGACCCAATTCTCTTCACTGCCTCATTCTCAAAAACAACCCTAGCCACCTCTTTGATCCTCTCTGCTCCATCTGAAGCCCGAGCTTCCTTCTTGCTCTTGTTGATTAAGCCCGATTGATTTGCAATCACCCTAGGTTCATTTAGCAGCTCGTGTCCACACTGACGACACAGCTCTTTTTTCCCAACCTTCAGACCCTGCTTTACAGAATGGACTTGACTATCACAGTCATCACCTTCACGATTTTTGCCTTCCAGCACCACCTGACTCCATGATCTGTGTCATGTAGAGTAATCTGCGCTTACACTGCCAGTTTCTTAATGCAAATCCTTTGCTTTCTCACATAAAACACTTGTGAAGCTTCGCCACCCATCACCTTTTTGTCCCTGAGGAATTAAAATTGAAAATTCCCAAACCTAACTCTAAATACTTTCTCACCTTTGTCTATTTAATCAGCGTCCAGAGCTTCGTGATACCCAATCGAACAGATCGAAACCCCCTTTGCATATGATTGAAAGTAGATATGTGGCATATGCCATCAGCGAACCAAGACACAACCTTGCTGGAAAACCTAATCCACCTGTTACGAGAGACATTGTTCTTGACCCCAAGCAAGGACATGATCCCTCCAACCTTATCTAATTGCAGATCAAAAGATTTACCTTCAATCTGGATTGATAATTTCAGCATCGACCACCAGTAGAACTTCCATGGAAAAAACACATGAAGGGGAGAGAGGAATAGTTTGCTAGAGGGAGGGTGGGAGGGTGTTTTAAATATGACTCTTTAAAACACCAGCTGCGAATTGTTGAGGGAGGGATGGAGGGTGTTTTAAAGACAACCTTTTAAAACGCCAACTGCGAATGCCCACAATGAATCCATATTCTGAATTTTATCACACAGCATAAGCAAGACATATTCTTTCCGAGGAAAATATGAGCATTCCTCTCCAACCAAATACCCCACAAGACAGAAAAAATCTGCAACTCCATGGTGTGGAACCATGGCTCTTCCTTCCAAAACCTTGGAAAGAAATAGCTAACAAATCCTGCACGGACTCCAGACAGACCCAACTGTCTCCAAATACTCCAAGTAATATTTCCAAACCCTTCAAGAAAAGGAACAATGAAGTGGAAAAACAGATTTTCTTGGATCAAAATCTCAAAAAAAGAAAAAAGAAAAAAGAAAAAAAGAGAGCCTGCAAGAGTACTCCTCCTCAAAGAATGAAGAATGTATGACCGATAGTCCGTTCTCATGGAAGGACGGCTACCTTCCAATAAAAACAACAAAGAAGAAGGCTCTGACACCTCCCTATCATTAATGGATCTGTGAAAATGAAAGTACCCAGAAAATTCATCCCCTGTGGAATACAAAAGGAAGAAAAAATTCCATTATGCAACGAGGACAGCCTATACAAACAAGGAAAGGAATTGCAAAGCGCAGCATCATCCACTCAATTTTTTTATATTAAAAGAAGAGACATTTCAATAAAGAGAAAAGTAACCAGAAAAAAAAAATAAAAAAAGAAAACTGGAAAATAATCAAAATGAAACTTCCTTCCAATCTTGCTGAAGATCTGAAAATGGTATCCCTTTAAAATAGCCTGCTGCAGAAGCCCATAAAAATTTCCCTATACAAAGAACTAGAATTCTTCTTCCCTAAAAAATTCGAGCATTCCTTTCTAGCTAAATTCCCTATAATATTGCAAAGATCCCACAAGTCTACAAAACCTAACCATCTCCATTTTTCCCAAATCTTATAAAGAGATGTAATTATTCCCCCATGAGAAAGAGCGGTGCAAAAATTGGCGCAAAGCAGATTCTAGGCTTTCTAAACACAAGAAACAAACCTTTGGAGATAAAAGTCTTCAATGGCTTCCCACCCTGCAATAGAATGTTGATGTTAACTCTATTACAAATAACCAACCAAATAATGGCATTTACCTTAGATGGGACTTTAGCTTTCCAAATAAATTTTCTGCCAAATAAAAGCCTTCAGCCTTCTATCCTTGTACAGGAAACTCTGTCCTTTTGAGTCTAACAGTTAGTTTTACTTGTACTCAAATTTGGAAGGCTGCCCCCACAAAAGTTGCTGTCCTTGCTTGGGAGGCAACTCAGGGGGCTATCCATCGTCAATAGATACCCTTTGTATGGCAGATGCTGAATCAGTTGAGCATAGCCTCCTCCATTGCCCTTGAACTAGGAATCTGTCGAATTTGGCTCTGAATTTGATCAGACAACAGCGGGTCATCACTCTGTTTGTCTCTCATTCCCCTTGCAATTTTCAAGTTCGTTTGGAAAGAGTGAAACAAGAGAATGTTTAATAATTCAACCTCAGCGCTTCGGACAAGCAAAAAGTAGAGGTTAGGCAGTTACTAGCTGGCATAGTGGAAACATTGTGTTTCATTTTAATGTAATCTTTGATCTTTGTGATGCCCTTGAGGGTGGTTGATTTTTTGTTACTCATGCCGGCGTCCCCGTGATGCCTTTTCAATAAATTCTCTTCATTTATATTTTAAAAAAAAATCATCTTATAAGGTATTTTGCATCCCGCCCATTGCCCTATATGCCAAGTTTGCTTGTAAATAACTTTATGCAAAAGGGAATTCCTCTAAAAGAAATCACCAAAGCCATTTACCTACTAGAGCAATGTGTGTAGACACCAACTTCCCAAGGCCCAAACCCCATTCCCTTTTCAACCTATAAGCAATCCCTTTTCTTCCCCTTCCCAGACACAAAGGCTTTTATGAGTCTCGTAATATTTCTTGCGACCCCACAAGAATTTTAAAAACAGACAAGAAACATAAAGGGATGCTAGAAAGACAAACCTAAATAGGGGTGCTCCTCCCACCTCGATAGAGCAGATTTCCAATTATCTAACCTCTTAAGACATCTTCTTCGCTGTAGGATCCCAACTAGGTTTACTACCCAAAGGAACTCCTAGATAAGTTAGAAGTCAATCTAAAATGCCACAACCAGCTAATAAAGATATCCCAGGTCTTGAATCACTCAAATTAATACAGGCTAACCTACTCTTACCCAAATTAACTTTTAAACAAAAAGCCCTCTCAAGAAATAGTAAAATAGCTATAGCACATGTACAAGAGACTCCTTTTGATCTTCTAGGAAAAAGATACTGTTGTCTGCAAGAGACGAGACACCACAACCCCGGTTTCTCCCCATCCCAATCCCTCTCACTAGCCGGCCCTCTATCTACCCTCTATCTACAATCCTATGAACTAACCTACTCAAGAAATCCACCACAAGACCAAACAAAAAGGAGAAAGTGGATCCCGTTGCCTACCCATCTTGAAGCCCTAAACCACGACTTAAGGAATTAGAGAAACACGCTCATCCAACACTACGACCTCTATCCAAACCCCTTCCTTATGGATGTTCTTGTAGGAAATTCCAACTAACTTGACCATAATCCTTTTCAAAAGCCATTTCAAACACAGCCTCATCTCTCTTTCCTCCAACATCCTTAACTACATGAGCTACCAAAATAGCTTCCCCAATTTGTTAACCTCCCCCAAAAGCACTTTGAGCCACAGAAGTAGTGTCACTATCATTGAACTCAACCTATGTGCTAGAACCTTAGCTATAATAGGCCAAAAAAAAACAATGCAACTTTGATACATCCGTCCTTCTTAAGTACCAAAGTGATGAAAGCAAAGTTTATACTTCTACACCAAAATCCCATTAAAATAGAACTCATTAAAAATCTTCATTGAGTCTGCTCAAATCACTTCCCAAGAATCTTGAAAGAATGTCACAGCAAACCCATTCAGACCCCACGCTGAATCCTCCTTATCCATGCCAAGGGCAAATGTGTTCACCTCACTCTCCTCAAAAGGCCTCTCCAACCATGTTTCTTAATTTCTAGAAAGGGGACTCCACTCTAAATGTAGGCCTACTACATCCTCATTTGCAAACAAATTAGCAATAAAAGAATTTGTCATCCCATTCACTAACACAAGATTTAGAAGTAATCTCAACCCCCTCCACCCCATAACTTCTCTCTTGCCATTGGCCAACCTATGGAAGAATTAAGAATAATTTAGAATTACAATCACCCTCCCTAACCCATTTAAATGTATGTTTTTGTCTGCAACTCCTTATTTCCTTAAAGATCACCTCCTTAAGCTCACTTTTCAACGACATCCTCTTAGACTTACCATGCTTGACAAGACCCTCTTCTTCTTCCTTCCTATCCAACATATCAAGCTCATGAAGAATGCTATTCTTTACCCAAACATCCACAAAAACTTCAATATTCTACTTTCTAACACTTCTTTAAGATGCTTGAGTTTCTTCATAAGCCTAAAACCTTCCCAACTCTTCACAACATCCTCAGTCCAAGTGCTTTTAACCAGAGTTTGAAAAGACTTATAACCAAATCACATATTTTTGGACTTAAACAGAGAGGGGCCTCACTTAACTTTGCCAGGCTCCAACAAAATAGGGAAATGGTCCCGCACTTTTCTACTCAGAGCCATCTAAGATTGATTAGAGAACTCATCCCACTCACTGCAAAACAAGAACTTGTCATAACCTATTGCGAGACTAGCAACAAATGTCCTCCCCATACTAACCAAGAAAATAAAGCATTAGCTAAAGGAAGATCCCTCAACCCACATAACATATCAAAGTTTTGCATGCTCACTATAATGTTAACCTAACAAGTCTAACTCCAGTTCAGTCTTATCTTTTGAATTCTCTCTTGTAAAATAAATCCAGAGCTTAAAGGTTGCATTAGAGGGTCTTACACTCTGTTATTACTTTTTGATCTCTCTTCCTCCCTCTCTCTCTCTCTCTCTGCCTTTCTTTTCCCTTCTTTTTCTTTTCTTCCCTTCTTCTCACTTCTTCAAAGGATTTCTTGTAAAATTTGAAAATTTGTGGGAGGAGTTTGTTAAACACTCCTAAGTTATGGATACAGCCTTGTCTCATTGAAGAGTTGTCAGCAAGGTTAAAGAATTTGTAGTTTCTAACATTTTCTACCTTTTAGATTACCATTTCACCTAAAAGCTTAAATTGTTAGGTTGTGGACCAGCAATGTATATGTTAAAGCCCCCAAACATGCAGCCCAGTCACACGTGGAGGGATAAACAAATGGTAAATTACATCCATTACAAGGAATACCATAATTTTTAAACACCACATGGTAAATGCAGGCAATAAGACTAGAACCCAGGACCTCTTGGCAATCATAGCTCTAATACCATGTTAGGTTACCACTTCACCCAAAAGCTTAAGTTGTTATGTCATGGGCCAACAATGTATATCAAGCTCTAACCCTAGCTTCAAACTTTCAAATTTGCAAATGTATGTCTGGGTGTCCTGTTTAGTGCATCTGCCATGATGTTTGTCTCACATGGATGATAATGGAGTTCAAAGTCATAATCTTTCAAATACTCTACTTACTGCCTTTGCCTTAAATTCAATTCCTCTTGAGTAAAGAGATATTTAACCTTTATGATATGAGTACACTTTAAATTAGTTTCCATACAAGAACAAATACTATAGGTTTAGAACAAACCCAGCAGCAGCAAACAACACAGCGGCTAATTCCAATTTATGGGTTAAATAATTGTGTTCAAGAGCCTTTAATTATCGTGACCCACACGCAATCACCTTTTCCATTTGCATCAGCACAAATCCTAACCCATTTAAAGAAGCATATATGTATACACCACATAAAGATCCTCATGATTAGGAAGATCTAGTATTGGAGCTATTGTTGAACCAATCACATTCTTCACCGCACACGATTTTTTTGCCTTGTTAACTCAGTTAATGACATGGCTAGTTTTGGAAAGTTTTGCTCCGACCTGGAATTATATCATGTTAAACCTGAGAAACTGTGAATTTTGTCCACTTTTCTAGGGATTTCCCATCCTAATATTGTCTCAATTTCAGTAGTATCAACAGATATATCAGAATATCATCAATGAATCCTATAATAAACTGATCATGTAATCAAATTTTTCCTCATTTTATAAATTCTGTTCATAAATCATGCAGGTTATGCAGAAGCACCAGAAGTATTTTGCCTTGACTGATGATAATGGAAGGCTATTGCCATATTTCATTGCTGTGAGACATGCTTGCTAATAATTTGTTATGGTTCTTAATGTGGTTTGGCCAAACAATTCCCAAGTCATCTGTCAACACTCTGGTTTTTGTTTAGGTTGCAAATGGAACGATCAATGAAATGGTGGTAAGGAAAGGAAATGAAGCAGTCCTAAGGTTTGGCATAGACCTTAATCTTCAAATTTTGTTTTTAGTTGCATTTAATGGACAATCTTGCAGTCCTTATTAAGTAGTATCCTAATCTGAAACCAGCTTTAAAATTTGTTTGGAGGTGTTTTTAATGGATAATTTAGAAGTGAGGTTATACATGTATTCTGCAGCTGTTTAATTCCACTTCTTTTTTTCTCCTTCAGTTTGATCCAACTGGCTATTGCTCATACTTTCTCTGTGATGTCATCTTTGATATTGATATTCTTTCATTGAACTTCTACTGTGCTCAAATAAATCATTTCTCACTGCAGAGCTCGCTATGAAGACGCAAAGTTTTTCTATGAGATGGACACAAGTAAAAAGTTTTCGGAATTTCGAAATCAACTGAAAGGAATTCTTTTTCACGTAAGCATTTCATCATGCTACATGCATCATGTATATGATCCAATATTAACTTTTAGGGTAAGTTTTGGGAGTCTTAGTTTTGGATGTGTTTATTGTCTTTTCCACTTCTCTTGTATTCTCGGGGAAAACACAGAGGGTATAGTTGGTAGAAATTAATGAATTAAAATCATTTGAAAATATCCAATTGTTTGAAGCATGAATAATCAATTGTAAATATAATATATATTTTGTATTATTTGTTTGTGTAGGGAAATAGATATTTGCATGATTATAGTTCCTTGCACGAAATTCTAAAATTTAAGTTATTATCTTTTGAAAGTTTCAGTACAGTTCAAAGTTTTTGAGGTAAATGATGTAATTGTAATCATTAGATATCACTTGATGTCTGATGGCTATTGTATTCTTAATCTAAATAAAACAGGAGAAACTGGGAACAATGCTGGACAAGATGCTGCGCATCCGGAATATGGTTACACAACTAAGCTTGGACATAGGAACTAATGAAGATAAGCTCCAAATTGTCCAGGATGCTGCATCACTGGCTATGTCAGATCTTGCTACAGCTGTGGTCACTGAATTTACTTCCCTATCAGGAATAATGGCACGCCATTACGCTCTCAAGGATGGCTACTCAGAGGAGGTCTAAATTCTTTTATTTATGCATTTGTTGTTGGATTTAGTCAGGCTTTAAAATATTTTAAAGTAGGCACTTTTTGTTTAGCATTTTGGTGGTCTGCACTGTTCATTTTGCTTCCTTTTTTTTTTTCTTTAATTTAAAAAAAAGTAATATCATTAAGGGAGAAGAGATGTACCTTGGGAAGGCTTGAAATACAACAACGAGACGAAATAATAAAGAAAACAGAAAAACTTCATATCAGTGAAGCCATTGAATCTCCTTGAAAATCAAAAAATTTATTCCCTGTTCAGTGGCCAGATGAAAAAGCCCAAAGAGAGACACGAAAACCCAATTTTATCCAAAGCATAGGTAAAAGCATCTGGTCCTCCATTGAAGACGCGGGCATTTGTTTCCAACCAAATACCCAAAGATTTTAAAAAAGAGAGCAAAAATGACAGTATGCCCTTACTTTCTTCAAAGCCTTGTACAAGAAGTGATAAAGAAGCCATCTAGTGAATCCAGGAAAACCCAGCTCCCATAAGGGAAACCAAATAGTCTATTCCACAAACTCCAGGCTACTGAGCAATAAAAAAAATGTCTCAGCACTATCAAAACAGACACCACCACCATTGGGGATAAAGCCTTGGCATTGGAAGGAAGCTTCCCTTGCCAAATATGATTTGCAAGAGGAAAGTATAAGGAGGAATGAATCAAATGGTAAGAATTTACTGGCAGATATACCAGAACATCCAGAATCCTCACTGATGCTGTGGAAGCATCAAGGATCTGCAACCATGGGAGAAAATGAAGAAATTGAAGAGAAGAAAGAAGGGGAAGAAAGGAGATAGGAAATAAAGGGGGAAACTTACTTTCACTTCAATTCAATTTCAACAACTGCCTACAACATGGCTTTCACACACAATTTATAAGAAAGCCTCTTCGTATGAAATTACACATAAACCCCTAAAGCTACATTACATTATAAACATGCCCCTAGAATACAAAAATACTACAAACAAGGCCCCAAATACACATAATACTATAATAATGAAACCAAACACAAAATAAACTAATAACTAAACCCAACAATCCCGTAACCCAGATTTTCTTAATTATTTTCCAACATGGATCTTCCCAAGGTCTTGCTTCTTGTCCTACATTAAATCTCCCCCAGTTAGAAAAAATTCAGCCTCAAATTTTGAGATACTTGTGGATCAAAAGTAAGAAACAAACTTGGACTCTTCAAAAGCCAGCACTTGAGTGATACAAGAAACCACACTCTATTGGCATCAATTAACATACTGGGGATGACAAACTGAACCAATGTTTTAAAAGGCATAGGTGTAAGGCGATGCGTTCTAACCCTTAAGGTGTAAGCCTTAAGGCATTGTGGCGTAAGCCTTTTGAGAATTTAATTTTTAAGATAACAATTTGTTAAATAAATTAAATATATTTAAAATAAAGTAAAAATAAATAAAATGACAAATATAATGTAAAAAAAAAAAATAGATGTACTACGCAAAATACTTGTTGGCCATTCAAAAATTGGTGACTTGAATACATGACATAAATCATGACAAGAGATAGCTATACCATTACAAAGTTCAAACTAATTTCAAAACTTAATATACAAGTCTAGTTATTTTGGAAAGGTTGAGGTTCAAGAGTTTTAGAAATAAACTCATATTATGACATTCCTTTTGTACAAACATGTAGTTAAAATTTTCTAGCCAATTCTAACTTGAGAATCACACACCCAAAATGCATAAGCGTCAACTAAAAAGGCACAAAAGGAATGTTTTTTTTGCAAAAATGTGTAAGCCTCAGCATGTAATACGTTAGCCTTTTTGGAATTTGGTATTTTAGATTGAGCCTCAAGGCTTTTTAAGCATGCCTTGCCTTGAGGCGGGCCTCAATTGAGCCTTTTAAAACAGTGAACTGAACAATAGAAATGTTTGAGGGACTTTGAATGTCTTCAAACACATGCATTTCCATGCTCATAGTGTCTTCAAGTTGAGTAATTGCAACTGATTATTTTTCTTGTTGGTTGGTAGTGTGGGCTTCAAGATGGTCTTCTTAACATTATAGTGGAAGACATATGTTCTCTTATATCCTTGAGTCACACCCAAATCATCCAACCAAGGAGTACATGGTCAAACATTATCAAAATAAGCACCCATTTGGTTAGGAGCCAAACATCATTCATAAACATGTAAGGTAGTGTTATCAATCTATGGCATCTCATTAGGCTCTGGATGAGGTTTTGGATGAAGTTGTATACGAGTGACTCCATTTGTAAAAACCATATTCATAGGGCATCGTCCTTCAATGATGATTTTGCAAACATTTCCTCCACACTTGAGAAAGTGTTGGAAAAGCTTGAAATTGTGCTCAATATATGATAAATGGCATCCTTTTGTACAATAATTGTCTCATATTGCTGGATTTATACATATATATATACTGCAAGTCTGCAATTGTATATATCACCAAAACCTCTTTACACAATTTGCAAGCAAGCTTGACTCCAAATTTCTCGAGAACCATCTTCAATTCACAAATAGTCTTGAGTGCATGCAGAAATTAAACAAATCCACATAGAAAACACACAAATGCAACAATGCGACTTGACTTTTATTGCTGGCAGTAACAAATCAATGCTGATGGCAACCTGATAGTCCAATTTAGAGCCTTTCCTCTCAAAGGATAACACTTGACCACAAAATATTTTGTCTGGAACCAAATCTCACACAGAAAATCAAAATATCAGGAGAAAACACCAAATTATCATGTGTGAAGCCAATTTCTCACAATTCTGGCAATTACACGGTATATTGGAATTTTTCTCGTGCGCATTGCCGGTGCTTAAGGAACATGAGTCGCGGGCGGTGACTTCTGGCAATGAAGTTTGGAGCGAAGGGAGATAAGCAGATAGGAATTGCATTGGTGGTGGTGGTGTGATGAGAAAAGAGCCAGAAGTTAATATTTTAAAAGGTGGCCAGCACATGGAGGCATTTCAGGTGGTCGGACGGAGACAAAATTATAGGGAAGGGGTTTTGAGGGTTCTAGTTTTGATGGTGTTAGATTACCACTTTACCTAAAGCGTAAGCTCTTAGGTTGTGGGCCAACAATGTATATCAAGCTTTAACACCCCCCCCCCCCCCCCGGGGCACATGCAGCCCGACAGCATGTGGAGAGATGAAGACACGATAATGTTATTTTTTAAATACCACACAATAAACACGGGCAACAAGATTAGAACCCAGGACCTCCTGGTAACCAGCTCTAAGACCATGCTAGATTATCACTTTACCTAAAAGTTTAAGCTGTTAGATTTTGGGCCAACTATGTATATCAAGCTTTAACAGATGGTGTGGGAGGTCTTGTTAGAATATTCTAGGAATGGGGTCTTTGAAGTATTGGGGACATAACTGGAATTTTTTCAAATGGTTCAGACCTGTTTTTTTTTTTTGACTAAAATTTCAGAACAGAGATGATGGTTGATGGTGCTTTTTGTATATGGTGTTGCAAAACATCAGAGAGGAGAAAATTGAGCACCTGAAATGGAAGAATGGATATCGATATTGGGCTCTGATACCAAATGATGCAGAGGCAACATCAAAGATCTGCAGCAATGGGAGAAAGATGAAGAAATTGAAGAGAAGAAGGGGAAGAGAGGGGAGAGGAGATAAAGGGGAAAACTCACATTTACTTCGATTCAAATTCAACTACTGCCTACAACATGGTTGCATATAATTTATAAGAAAGCCTTGTCAGATGAAACTACACATAAACCCCTAAAACTTCATTATATTACAAACATAGCCCTAGAATACATAAATACGACAAAAAAAACCCCAAATACACATAATGCTATACTAATTACACTAAACACATAATAAACTATTGACTAAACCCAACAATCCATTAACCTAGATCTTCTTAATTATTCTCCAACATGGATCTTCCCAAGGTCTTGTTTCTTGTCCAAAAACAACCCTTCCCCTCCCCACCCCCCCACACCCCAAAAAAAAAAAAAAACGGTGCACTGAAACAAGGATAGTTTTATTTAGAAAATTGAGCACTTCCAATCATTGAGATTTCTACAAAAATTAAATTTCCAAGAGGTAAGAGTCCCTCTCAATCCATAAAAAAGAAGAGATGGGTGAGTTTGGCAGCAAAGAAAGGCAACTGATATGAAGAAAAGGAAGCTTCCCCCACCATAAATCCTCCCAAAACTAAACATTGAGAGCCATCACCAACTTTATTTTTTATTAACGGGAAGAACAGGGAAGAGTCCTGTGAAATGAATCTCCAAGGACTCTGGTGGGTGAGTCTAATGCCAATGTTAGCATCTCAACCATCTCCTTTTTTCTTGGAGGAGAGTGCTGTAAGTGTCCTGGCATTTGTTCATTGAAATATGGAGAGTAGGAGTCCTTTGAAAGCACTTTCTCCTGATGCATGCTTATTATGTTTTGACAGTTCAGAAACAGCTTCTCACCTGTTTTTGCACTGTGCCTTTGCTTGGAAGTTGTGGAATAAGCTCTTTGGTCTATTGGGAGAAAATTGGGTTTTTCCAGAATTGATTGAGGGTTTGTTGGTCATTTCTTTTTCTGCTTTGGTAGAAGCAAGGATGCAGATGCTTTGTGGAGATGTGCGGTTTTCACAGGGCTGTGGGGATTATGGCTGGAACAAAAAGCATGTATATTTACTGGGAAAAAGTTGAATACCTTATTGGTATGGGATAAGATCCAATATTTAGCATCATTTTGGTGTGCTGGTTGCTTCAAAGGAGTGAGGTTTTCTAACACCCTAAGGAATTAGCTAGCTTTGTTAGTTTGATTTTTGTTTTCTCTTTTCTGTTTCTTTCCTTATTGTATTTTTCTTTTTGTTTAGTAGGATTTCTTATTCTGCTTTTTGTACATTCTTCCTATTCTAGTGAATTCATCTTCTTTTGTTATAAAAGAAAAAATATGAATAATGACTTCTATATTAGGTGTACCTTAGTTATTTTATTTATGCTCTACATTGACCAGATTGCTGAGGCCTTGTTCGAGATCACACTTCCAAGATATTCTGGTGATGTACTTCCTGAAACTGATGCAGGGATTGTCTTGGCAATTGCTGACAGGTTAAGTAAACACCACAAACTTATTCATTTGCTTGTTTTAGAATGATAATAAAGACCTTTATTTATGAAGAATTATCTGATTGTTGTGGTTTTAGATCTGCAAAACAATTGGTTTGTTGAATGTGCCCAGGTCTCAACTCAGCTCAGTTTGTTAACTGATCCAAACTGATTTAACTCAGTTCCCCATTTACTGAACGAAACCCAGCCAGAAACTGTACAAAAATGTAGCAAGCAAATTTTATATGGTTTGGATTGGTTTCAGATCGGTTTTCCAGTTTTTGTCATAGATGGCTATTCTATATATATATCCAATAAGCAGAGTTAATTGTCATATAATGCTCAAAGAAGACAAGAAGAGGGGCAAATTCTATTTGTGAATCAGTTTGGTTTTATACTTGGGAGACCAAACTAATGAGATCAACCACAAAATCTATACGTTTGTTAAGAAGATTAATCGAAAAGTTTAGGGGAAAAAAAGAGGGCACATGGTTTTCATTGACCTAGCAAAAGCCTATGATGCGGTATTTAGGGAAGTTCTGTGGTCAGTTGAGGGTTCTAGAATTTAAATGAAAAAAAAAAAAGGGAAGCATGTAGTAGGTATATAGATGTCATTAAGATATATATATGATAATGGCTAGTCTTAGGACTATAGGTGGAGACTCTAGGGAATTCCTAATCACAATAGGTGTATACCTAGGAAAGGGTCTGCTTTGAGTCCTTATTCAATATAACCAAATCGTAAGATATGGCAAAATCGAAGATTGTATCACTGACCTTTTTCATCTCCATATCCATGTCCTCTCATATCCTATATTATCTTTTCCAATGTGACCATTCAAATTAGCTCCTATGAATGTCTTTATTTACATTGGTATCCTTTGTAAAATATTGTCCATATCTTTCCAAAATTGTCGTTTAAAATATTTTGCTAAGCCTATTTAGGGAGCATACATACTAATAACGTTCACTCTCTCCATGCCTAAAGCTATCCTAATTTTAGTGATCATATACCCACCCCATTTTTATGTTTCTCTTTACTAGTGCACCAAAGTTTCATTCCTGGTTTTTCAATTTTTGTAGCTTTCTCTCCTACCCATTTCGTCTCTTGAAGGCAAACTTAGTTAATTTTCCGTCTAAACATTATTTCCACTATTTTTCCATACTTTTTCCTGTAAGGGTCTTTATATTTCACATTGCTAATCTAATCTTAGTTTCTTGTGCTAACTTATTAACTGCCTTCCTTTTATACTGACCTAGTCTATTCTTTTACCCTAGGTGAACTTGGTAAGAATTCATGATAATAAGATCTGGCAAAGTTTTACGCTGGCTATCAGGTACCTAACACAACCCTACTCCCTTATCTGAGCTTGGTACTGAGTGTGTGTATAAAGAGTTTGTGCTACACAGGCAAAGTACACGCTTACATTTTTTTCTTTCACATAGACAATTTTTGAATTCACAACCTACAACTAGTAGAAACCACAAACACAATACGAATGCATTAAAAAAAAAATTGAGCATACAATTTTAGGTATGAATCCAAGCTAGACTGCAATTAAAAAAAAAACATGCAATAGTACTTTTTGAAAAATGCTCTATATTCCAAAACTTGCAAAGGAAAAACACAAAATGCATATACTAATCCTACAAATCATAAACACAAAACCTCCACTCCTAACCCACTATTGGAAAAATTATTAATAATAGTAGTAAGAAAAAAAAATAACAAGAGAGGAGAAGATCTCACCAGTGATTGAAGCTAAAAAGAAAATAGCAACCACTTGAAAAAATATTACAGTAAGTACCCTTTGCTGCAAGAAATTTGATGCTGCTATTGAAAATCAGTTGAAGAATATAAAAGCAACGAGGGGTTGCCAGAATTCTTCAATCCATAAAATCTTTATTGCTTCCTCATGATTTTAGGATTGAAGAAACAAGAAGCCTTGGATTTGTTTGGGTCTTTGGGAGGAAAAGAAAAAGGAAAAGAAAAGAAAGAAAGGAAGTTCAGAGAGGGGATCTGTTTGGTTGGTGAGAAAACAAAACCAAAATGAGAGAACAGAATAAAGGAAAATGAAAGAAAAGAAACCATTTGAAGTAGAAGTAAAAGAAAGAAAAAGAAGAGGAATTTGAATCAAAGTAAAGGTGGACTAAAATCTAAGTTAGAATTATGGACAAAATTTAGAATCTAGCGGTTTTAAGATTAGTAAAAATGAGACTGAATATATGAAGTGTAATTAGTCATGTTAGGAGGAATATTGGAGAAAATATTAAGCTTGATTTTCAATAAATTAATTGCACATATGGATTTCAATACCTTAGATCTATTTTGTGAGTTGAAGGAAAAATTTAAGATGTAAAGCGTAGAGTTGAAGCACACTAGGTAAAATGGAGAAGTGTTTCAAGCATGTTTTATGGGATGGAAATCAGCAAGCTATGCTATATGGATCAATATGCTTGGGTACTAAGAAACAATAAATTCAAAAATAAAAGTTGCAGAAATGGGAATGTGAAGGTGGATGAGTAGTATAACTCTAAGAGATAAATTTTGAAATGAACACATTCATTCGTAAGTAAAGATAAGACAAGGAAAGGATGGTTGTGGTGGTTTGAGCACATGCAACATATGCCAAGTGACGAGTCATGTGCCAAGCTTGTTCAAGGCATTATGCTTTCCCGTGACCTCTTGTCTTGTGTGCTTGGGATGGGTTACCATCATATATATACTAGTGTAAGTTTAATTTTTAAAAACAGTTTTGTCCTAAGCTAAAAATAGGAGTATGATTCCTCAAACAAATTGATGTTTCCTAGTGGCAAAGTGAGATTTGCATAGAGTGCTCTTTAGGGGAGGGTGGTTGTTCATCAATTTGTAAAACTCACTAGTCATTGTAAACGTGTTTAGCCTACTTGCCTCCCTCGCTAGACACACATTGTTAACAAAGGTGTTTCTTTAATGAATTACGTTGCTTTGATGTTCACCGCTTGCTTGCCATTGCTTTCATGCATTGTTTAATGTTTCCACTTACATTTCTTTCAATGAAAATGATAGTGTTCTGCTAGTACCGAAACCCAGAACACATGGGGATGCTTGTGATGCCAAGGAGTTGGAGAACTTGTTTGGTGTGGAGTAGTTCTTTCGCGCTATGAGGATGGACTCAAAACAGTGAATATTGCAACTCTGTCCTTGGTTGGTGACACTAAACTATGGCAGTGTACTAAGTACAATGAAATTGAGAATGGATGTTGCGTCATTGATTGTTGGGTAGACTTGTAGAGAGAACTTAAGACCCAATTCTTCCTTGAGAACGTTCAGTATAATGCTAGAAGAAAGCTAAGAGACCTCAAGCTCAGTGGGTCAATAAGGGAATATGTGAAACAATTTTCTACTTTGATGTTGGATATCCATGACATGTTAGAGAAAGACAAGTTCTATTTTCTTTAGGCGTTGAAACTATGGGCAATAATAGAACTTCATAGACAAAGATTTCAAGACTTGTGTACTGCACAAGCTGTCATAGAACGGTTGATTGACTATGGTGGAGATAATTCCAGTTTGTCCGAAGAGAGTGGCGTGGGTGGAAACAATGGAAAATATTTCAATAAAGGCAAACACAAAATTGGTGGAGCCGATTGTAAGGTGTTAACTTCAAAGGAAGCTTTGTCATCTCAAGCATACAACACGCTCAATGGTAAGGATAAGATTACATGCTTCTTATCTCAAGGCCCTCACAGAGTTGCTAAATGCCCTCACAAGTCATCATTTAATGCCTTACAAGCTTCCATCATGAGTGGGCACTAGAGAATGATGAGGATGAGGAAGATACCTTGAG
This sequence comes from Malania oleifera, assembly GCF_029873635.1. Lineage (NCBI taxonomy): Eukaryota > Viridiplantae > Streptophyta > Magnoliopsida > Santalales > Ximeniaceae > Malania > Malania oleifera. The sequence continues at coordinate 33,226,399 of NC_080426.1, read as the reverse complement.
GATGGGTGCAATGCGGCTAGTGAAAGTGTTGGAAAAGAAGGCCAAAGAACCGAAAGTTACACTAGCGAAAGGGTTGATGTTGTGAACTTAAGGATCAACGGGAAAAGCACCTATGCTATGGTTGATACAGGGGTTACCCATAACTTCATTTAATGGGTGGAAGCAAAAAGACTTGAACTTATCCTTGGAAAAGGATTCACGACGCATGAAAGTGGCTAACTTTGAAGCCCAGCCTACTCTTGGAGCAGCCAAGAAAATCACTCTAAAGCTTCGGCAATGGGTAGGACATGCAAATTTCACAATTGTGTTGTTAGATGGTTTCGAAGTCATTCTTGGAATGGAATTCATTTAGGAGACTAAGGCAGTGTCGATGCCTTTTGTTGGTTCCCTTTGTCTGATTGGAGACCGCCCTTGCATGGTGCAAGTTGTATGAGAAGTTCCTTTCTGCCATGCAACTCAAGAAAAGATTGAGGAAGGGTGAACAAACGTATCTAGCCATGTTGGTAGTTAGATGAAGAAGTATGCAAGAGTTGATGCCTACGACCATCCAAGTTGTGTTGGATGAGTAAAACAAGGTGATGTCGGATAAGCTACCTCACAGCTTTTCTCCACGACAAGGTGTGGAGCATGAGATCAAGTTGTTCCTAGGAGTGAAGCAACTTGCTATGGGGCCACATAGGATGGCACCTCCAGAGCTAGTAGAGCTAAGTAAACAACTTGATGAACTATTGGCAATGGGATTTATTTGTCCTTCCAAAATGTTGTTCGAAGCACTGGTGTTGTTTCAGTGGAAACATGATGGGAGCATGAGGATGTGTGTCGATTACTGCGTGCTCAACAAGGTGAAGTGCAACAAGTATCATGTTCCATTGATTGCCGATTTGTTTGATCAGTTGAGTCATGCAAAGTACTTCACCAAACTTGACTTGAGATTAGGTTACTATCAAGTGAGGTTAGCAGATGGGGATGTATCGAAGACAAATTGTGTGACACGATCGTTAGAATTGGTGCAATCCAAAGAGGGGGGGTGAACTAGGTGTTTTAAAATTTTACTCAAATATTTAAACAATTATCAATTCAATTTATGCTCGTGTTCTAATTATGTAATGGCAATCTCAAAATGTACAATAGTAAAAGTGCGGAAATAAAAGAGTATGGGGAAAGAGAGAGCAAAACCAGGATTTTACAAGGTTCGGCTATACCCGCCTACGTCCTTGCCTCAAGAAAACCACTTGAGGATTTCACTATCCACTCCTTTAACAAGCGGAGCCACCTCTCTCCTTCACTCAGTGGAGACGCCTTTATAATCCCTCATTTACCTAAGCAGAGATGCCTTTACAATCCCTCCTTACCAGGCGGAGATGCCTTTGCGATCCCTCCTTAACTAGGCGGAGATGCCTTTACAATCCCTCCTTAACTAGGTGGAGATGCCTCTTCAAGCAATATACTCTTGTGTGACACGATTCACACCCAAACCATCGTTGTAGAATGAAGAATCAAATGATATACAAAGAGTGCTCCTCAATAGAGCTGATGAGTACAATTGAAATACAAATCTAGTACACTCCCAAATGAATATGAATGAAGCTCAAAGGAGAATCTAGAAGGTGAGCACTTGAAAGATAACCAAAGAATTTGCAAAGTGCTTAAAAATTTTTTTCAAATAAAGCTAAAAAACTTTGGATGTGTGTAACAGATGTATATCCCTTTCCTTTTCTTGCTAAAACATGTTGCAAACCTTGTATCTATAGGCAAGGTGGTCTACTAGCCGTTTTATGACCATTGGGCTTTGAAAATAAATGATTATTTTGAAAAATAGCCGTTTTATGGCCCTTACGATGCTCATCCTGCGATTTCCGGTCGCCTGAATTTCTCGGCAATTAATTTGGTTGCTCGGATATCTGGACAATTTCACCTGCGAACACCCTTCAGTATTTGGGGCATGACTTTTGTTAGAGAACTCCAAATAGGATGATTCTTGTATCAAAATAAAGCTAAGAAAATTTCCCACAACTTTCGTGGTGAACATTTTTGAAGATGGGAAGTTTTTGATAGAGAAAATTGCACAACAATGTGGCGGCAGAAAAATGAAGGGGATTTGGAAAATCTTGTTTTGGGGTTTTTCATTCCAAAAATGATTTTAACACTTTGAAATAATTTTTGCACATTTATAAAATGATTTTCAATGAAATATAGAGTGCCTAGGGTCCAACTAAGGTCACCTAGGAGCTTCTTCACATAATCAATGATAGTGTACTTGCATAGGTCCTATTTGCAAAATACATGAAATAAATTCTTTAAATTCTTCAAGCTTGGACTTCATGAATTCCATAAATATCTTCATAGTCTTCAAGCTTGGTCTTAATATGCTCCATGTTTATAGCCAAATATCATCGTCTTGTATGCTCTTGGCTTTCCAAAATTGCATCTGTTATTGTGCTTAATACCTTAATGCCTGTAAACATACTCAGTAGCACAATTAGATGCCCTGGTTTGTCATTATCAAAACGGGAAGAAACCTAGAAAAGCCAACAACGATATAGGGCATATAAGTTCTTGGTGATGCCATTCAAGCTAACGAATGCATCTGCGACATTTTTGTACCTCGATGAACCGGGTATTTTGTGAGTACCTCGACAAGTTTGTCGTGCTATACCTAGATGATATAGTTGTCTATAGTTCCTCTCTAGAGGAACATAAATAACATCTACGGAAGGTGTTCAATAGGTTGAAGGAGAACAATCTGTATGTGAAGAAAGAGAAGTGCTCTTTCCTTCGCAGAGCATAAAATTCCTTGGTCATTTGATTGAACAAGGTCATATCAGAGTGGATATGGAGAAAAGGTAAGAGTCATTCAAGAATGGAAGATCCCGACGAAAATGAAGGAGCTATGTTCCTTTTTTGGTCTTGCCAATTATTACAAAAAAATTTGTACAAGGTACTCAAGGAGAACTGCTCCTTTAACTAAGGAGAGTCATAAGCTTAGTGAAGTTGAACAGAAGTACACAGCTCGGGAGAAAGAGATGCTAACGGTGATCCCATTATCTCTGCATGTGGTGACATTACCTACTTGGGTCAAGGTTCGTGATGAAAACGAATAACTCAGGTGTTAACCACTTCTTTACACAACTATTATTATATCCCAATCAGGGCCGATGATAGGAATTCTTGGCAGAATTTAATTTCTCATTTGAGCATAAGGCAGGGCGGATAAACCGAGTTGAAGATGCACTGAGCAAGAAGGCCAAGCTGGGGGCCTTACAAATGGTAACACACTTGACGTCTGTGAATTACCATGACGATGGAAGAGCGCATCAAAGAGAACTTGGCCAAAGATCCAATTGCCCACACTATTGTGAGAATGTCATAATACCATGTGGGTCGGATGTCCAAGATGGCAGCACACTTTGGCGTTCCTAAAGCAAAGGTATTATTGGTCGCACGTGCGCGATGATGTGGTTGATTATACCCAAACTTGTCTCACTTGCCAACAAGACAAGGTGGAGCAGAAGAAGATTGCAAGCTATTGGAGCCCCTATAAGTACCAACCTGACTGTGGGGGTGTCTCACTGGACTTCATCACCAACTTGCGCAGAATGAGAGATGCAAGGTCTATACTCTTGCTCATAGATTGGTTTTCGAAGTATGGTACCTTCATAGCCGCACCAAAATACTATTAGGCAAAGGAGACAACACAACCATTCTTTAAGCATATTTTGAAGTATTAGGTATTCCCCAAGACATTATTAGTGATCTAGTCTCTTCATTGGTAACTTAAAACTTTGCAGAATCCTTGGTTCACAACTTGACATCTCTTCGAGTTATCATCCACAAACAGACAGACGGACGAAGAGATTCAATGGGCTACTAGAAGAGTACTTACACCATTTCATCAATGCCAATCAAAAGAATTGGGTGCAACTACTTGATGTGGTTTAGTTATGTTTCAACGCCCAAAAGAGCTGAACCAGAGTCATTTTGAACTTGTTTCAAGCCAACAGTCATTGTTACCTCACAAAGTGGATGAGCCATATAAAGGAAAGAGTCCCAAAGCATTCATATTCACCAAAGAATGGAGACAGAATGCAGAGATTGCCTTAGCTTACCTGGAGAAAGCTTCAAAGCAAATGAAGAAGTGGGCAAATAAGGGGAGAAGACTGTTGCACTTCAACATGGGTGACTTGGTACTTGTTAAGCTCAATCTTGAACAAAGTAGGTCACTAAGAGGGCGAAATAGGAGACTACTTCGTAAATATAAAGGACCAATCCCCATCTTGGCAAGAGTCGGAAAGGCCTCTTACAAGATTGACTCTCTGGCTTGGATGTAAGTGCATCGCATGTTTCACACTAGCTACCTCAAGCTATTCAATGCCGACATCGAAGATCCAAGCAGAAGTTAGTCAACCAAAGCATTAGCGAGGATAGTGCAACCTGAGAGACGAGTAGCTGAAATGATCCTTGTAGACGGGGAGTTCACATCCTCAAGGAAGAAGTGGCATGAGTTCTCAGTAAAGTGGAAAGGCCTTAGCGACGAAGAAATCAGCCATATTTCTGCAGAAGATATGCGACCGTTTGTAGACAAAGTTGAAGAGTACCTAGCGTCAAAATCTAAGAGGATGTTGACCGCACAAGTGGGGGAGCCTCACGATCCAAGCTTGTTCGAGGCATTATGCTTGCCTGTGACTGCTTGTCTCATGTGCTTGGAGTGGGTTACCATCATATATATACTAGTGTAGGTTTAATTTTTGAAGATAGTTTTTTCCTAGGCTAAAAATGGGAGTATTACTCATTGGACAAATTGATGTTTCATAGTGCCAGAGTGAGATTTTCATAGAAAGCTCTTTAGGGGAGGGTGAGTGTTTGTCAGTCTGTAAAACTCATTAGTCATTGTAAACATGTTTAGCCTACTTGCCTCCCTCGCTAGACATACATTGCTAACAGAGGTCTTCTTTTAATGAATTACGTTGCTTCCATGTTCACCGCTTGTTTGCCATTGCTTTCATGAAGTACTTAATGCTTCCACTTACATTTCTTTCAATAATTGGTATGCTAATTGAATGATTTTTTAGAAGAAGAATAACCATTCTTATTGAATTTCAAGAGACACGATTACAAGATAAATAGTAGAGGAAGGCCACCAAATTAGGAAGACCACAAAATCAGAAAATCAAATCAGCTGATCTCTAGGCTAGAAAACAGGAAACTGAAACTGCTAGAAACTGAAATAGTAATTTCAGATTTTAAAAAACTACTAGAAACTTCAAGAATATGCCTATTTTTTCTCTCTACAACTCCATTTTGTTGTAGAGTGTGGGCACAAGATGACTGATGGATCATGCCAAAGTTTGTCATATAGGTAATGAATTGAATATTGAAGTACTCTTTAGCATTATCGCCTCGAAGTATTAGGACTGGCATATCAAATTGAGTTCTTATTTGAGAACAAAAGGCACAAAAGATATTAAACAACTCTGAGTGATCTTTCATCAAATACAACCAAGTCATTTTGGAATAGTCATCGACAAAAGTGACAAAGTATCGAACCCCCAACTTTGACATGACATGACTAGGACCCCAAACATCAGAATGGACTAACATAAAAGGGCTAACGACTCTTTTATTGGCTCAAGAGGCAAAGGGAACACGATGATGCTTTCCTAATTGACAAGACTCACAATTGAGGGTAGACACAGAACTCAAAGTAGGAACTAGTTGTTTTAATTTGTTCAATGATGGATGACCAAGGCGACAATGGATTTGATGTTGTGTGACAGCAGCACTACAGGCACTAGAGAGCGACTCAAAGTAGTAAAGTCCATCAGCCTCACCTCCCATGCCAGTTGTCTTCCTCTTCTTCAAATCCTAAATAAGAACAGAATTAGGAAAGAAGGTTACAGAGCAATTTAGTAACTTTGTAATTTTACTAACAGACATAAGATCAAAGGGAGATTTAGGAATGTACAGATCAGAAGAAAGAGAGATGGAGAGAGTAGGATTTACTGTTCCTATTCCTTCAGCTGCAGTAGTGGACCCCTCAGCAAGGGTAACTTGAGGTAGATTTGTAGAATACTGGAGAGTAGAAAATAAGTTGGTGACACCTATCATATGGTCAGTAGCAGCAGAGTCGATAATTTAGGGACTGGTGGGAGACGGTATGGTTACTTTTCTGAGTAAAAGATGCAATGTGATGAGATGCTTGTTGGGATGCCTGATACTGCAGTAACTTTAAATACTCTTCCTCTGAAACACCTATAGTACGCTGTTCACTCAAACAAGTAACTGACGAGGGAGAAACACTTTTGGGATTTGGGAAGTCCATCTCAACACAAATACAACCTTGATAGAGCAGAAAATAAAAAACGAACAGTAGGCACCATGTTTTTCAAATTCACCAACTCAATCCCAACATAAACAACCTTCGACAACTGATGCAAACCACAAGCCCACAACATACCAATCAAAAAACACAGCAAATACCTCTTTCAGGCTCAGTAAACTCAATAAACATTGACGAACAACTTTGAGAAGCACCAAACAATCATTTCTCGGATGTCGTAAATGAGCAACTAAAAATGGTAGTATCTTTGAACAAAAAACATCACGAAAAACTTCAACAATATGTTTATAGAGGGGTTCGAGCCCTGCTGGAAGAATTCAGATCAGAAACATGCTTGAAATTGGCTTCACAGGCCGGTGCATGAAGTTGGCCCTGACGGCCTTCAAACAGCGCATGAGGGTGCTTGGGGAAGCTGCTGGAGATGAGATTTCAGTAGGCGGCACATTGGCAGTGTCTGTGGCTGACTATGGTGTTTTTATTTTTTTGCAAAATCTATTGTAGATCTTGTGTTCATGAACTGGCAGTGTCACCCAGGAATTTTCCTGCGACTTCTCTGGCTTCCGGCAGCTTCTGGCCTTTTTTATTTTAGGGCTATAGTGTTGCTCAAACTTCTTCTACAATGGTAGACATGCAGCATATTTAGGGTTTGGGTTTCCATTTGATGATGCCTGTGACAAATAGGGTTTAGGTCTCAAAATCTTGCTCTGATACCATGTTGAATAATTGGGTGAAAAGGAAGACCTAAACTCAATGATAGGTCTCTCCCTCTATTTATAATATATGTCGAGTACAATGACTATAATAGTAACAAAACTCCAACACATGACAATAGTATTAAATGATTAAATAACCATTAACAAATTCAAAAGGTTCTAAGAAAATGCATATGAAATAGCAAAGACCACTCTATTAACTGTCTATTGTTTCATTCAATTACTCCGTTCTGCCGAGGGCTATCTACAAATGATGTTTGATGGATTATTCTTTTGGCCAAGCAAAAAACTAAAACTCATTTTGAACAAGTTCAAGTGCGTTATCCGATTGAAAATGTTGAGTGCTAATGCCAAAGTGAGTTCTTATTTCATGGGAGCATTGAGTAAATACATTAAAAAATTCAAACATATCTGTTAACAAATAGATCCAGGTCATTAGTGAAAAATCATTCTTCCACAAAATATTGATGACAAATCAAATTGTTGACTCTATACAGACCCCAAATATATAAATAAGAGAAAACAATGGTTTACTATGATATTCAACTGTATAAGGAAAAGGTGTCTTAGTATGCTTTCTTAACTGACAGCTGAACACTCAAGATGAGAAATAGATGCATGCCACTCATCAAGAGAAATACAATGAGTAGAAATCAACAGAGCCATATGACAGGAAATGGATTGACCGCCACCACAATTGAAGTAGTAGAGGTCATCCTTCTTAAATCCTCACAAATCCTCTTCTTTGGGGAGATCGTGAATAACGCAATGAGAAGGGAAAGAAGGTTACGAAACAATTATGAGATTTAGTCAATGACTAACAGGTTTATGGGAGGAGGAACTAGAATCAAAAACTCAAGGTGAGGAGGATGAAGTAGCCGCCCAGCTATACCTAGATGGATCATAGTAGTACTAGATATAAAATACTGAGTTTGAAGTTGTTGAACCAACAAGATCGTTATACTCCTCTTGAGGCTCAGTAAATGTACTCAACTCCCTAGGAGTGCTGAGGTGCACTTAAGTGTCAAATAGAATCACTCTCAGCAAGAGACTTATTGGCTCGAATCAATTTCCCATGAAGATCCCAACAGCAATCAGCAGTATGATTGTCCCTGTCATAATTTGTGCAAATTCATGAATTGCTGCAATAAACTCCTTGTCCTGATGCACTACCTCTGCCACGACCATTATCCAATCCCATCCTCATTTTCCATCAGTTCCCTTATGACAGAGGCAGTGACCATAGCTGAAGTAGCACAAGAAGAAGATTGATAAGAAGACTAGGAGTCATCTTTGGTGATATATTGTATTCTAGAACATGCTTCTTTCGTAGATGGTATGTATTCACTGGCAAGAATTTGATAATAGATTGATTGGAGCTCAGGACTCAACCCAGAAAAGAAATTGACCCTTCTTGTTGCCTCTTAATCATCTTAACTTTGGGGCTAACTGGTTGTAGATATTTTCCTCCCATACCCTCTAGAGTGCAAAAACACGGGTTTGATTTTATCTTGTGTGAAGCTTCCACAGAGATCATCCCCATACAGAACATCATGTTTGTGGCAATTCGTGGCTCCATGCTATTCCACAGCCACATAAGCATTATGTCATTCCCTTTCATCCAATCTTCATAATCCTTGGAGTTTGGACATGAAGGGGAATGCAATAGATACTTAAGACTTCCTTGTTGCATTAGTTTACACATGCACTGCCTAAGACCAAAACAAGTATTTGGAGGATCCAACCAATTTGATGGCTATGATCTGTAGTTACAGTATCAGCTAGATATCTCTACAAAGTTCATCAAAACCACCTAGCACACAGGAATGAACAACACACAGCTACAAAGCAGATTCAGGCAGCACACACCAGCACAAAACAGCACTCCAGAACTTCAAAGGTCTAGAGCTTCAAGAGGCAGCTACGACCATAGAATGGAAGTTACAGAGACATATATAGTCCCTCACTTATCCTGTCAAAGTTGGCTTGGACCAAATAGAACAGAGCAGGCTGCACTTTGACCACACCTAACAGGGCAGACCACAATGAAGCACAACAAGCACTTAACAGCAGGGCGGACACTCAATACCCAACCTGGCAGCATCTAGAAGCATAGGCAGGCATAAAAACAGCAAGAACAACATCCTAACAGTATAATCACTCAGCAGTTAGAAGAAACATGAAAACAGCAACAGCAGTCCACTGGAAACAGTTGGGTGCTGTCTTTACTTGAGCAGACTACCATGAGCCGCACAACACTCGCAAGAGCAGCTCATGCTGAGAGTAGAAGGACAAGAAGCCCTAAACAACTCTCAGACCAGAGAAACAATCTCTACTTCAAGAGCCGATTACAAAGAGGAAAGGAGAGGAGAGAAGGTAACTGTGTCAGATTAATCAGGTTAAGAGAATTTTATTGCTCTGATACCATGTAAATCTGAAATAAATTGAAGATTCAAATGAAGAAAGTACAGCGCTTAGGGTTAGGGATGGGGAAGAGAAGAAAGATAGAAAGCCCAGTTAGCAGTTTTTCTAGAGCATATGTACAGCTCTAGGTCTGCCCACTTATATTAATAATGAAAGATACATGAAAGACAAAAATACACCCACTCCCCCCATCTCATTTACTAAACATTCTCAGCATGGTGTTGGAGGATGATCCTGAGACCTAAACCCTGCCAGCCAAGCCCTAATCATCATAACCCTATGCATGTCTGCCTTTGTAGGTGGTTGTGCATGCAACCGTTGGCTTGAAACAGCCCCAGTAGTAGCTGGCAAACACAGCAATCATTAGAAAAATCCTAGACAACTCTGCCAGTTCAGAACCACAAGAACCGCATGAGATTTTGCCTGCCTGGCAATAATCCACAGGCATCACTGATCTGTAGCGCCTGAAATCTTAATGCTGGAGGTCCACCCAGGCATCCTCCGAAAGCTGACTGCTCCAACTCACTACCGCTGGCATCACCACTGCTGGTGAAACATTTTAGAATAGCATGAATGCCAAAGGTCTTTAAATAGACAAGGTGGTTAGACCTTGTTTATAAGCTTATTTTGAAAGGAAATGAATTGTGTGAAGAAAAGAAAAAAAACTTAAATAATGTTTTCTGGTACATTGAATTATATTAGCAATTCAGAAACTGTAAAAAAAATCAACAAATTTTACGATAATATAATAAAAAACTTAAGTATAGCTAGTTCATTTATTAGACAAAACTAATCTGGTTCAAAATTGTCTATTCAAAATTGCAAACACTAGTTTACCTTCATTGTTACATGCATGCGTGCATGCATACATTCAAAATTGGGAACTCTAATTTTACCTTAATTACTAATGACATATTTGAACATTATTATGATCATTTCAGGCTGTCCGGACTTCCAAATAGGCATTCACTAGGAATTCTTTTTATCTTTCCGTTGATCTTGAATCATGAAGACTATGAAAAAGTGTCAGGTTTAACTGGGTTGAGAGGATTCTGGGAGTTTAATCTTGCAATCCATATTTGATTTTGGTGATCATCTTAAAATATCTTATGATGATTTAGAGAAGAATGAAAGAAGATACGAGGAAGATGTGACATGTCCTCCTGTTCGACATGAAAAAGAGAAGAGCTAAAAAGACTGCACTACATCAAATGTATCTCCATGTTCTTTATGCTTTCTTTTAATCTTGAATATGACTTCAATAAGAGAAGGATTCCTCTGAACAGCATGCCTCTATTCCACATGTACACATGCATTTGCCCCCACAAGTATACAATTTTCTTTGCTTTTTTCTATTATTGGCACTTTGCAACCAGACTCTTACTCAACGAAGTTTTTGTGTTTTTCTTTTATTTATGAGTTTTTTATTTTCATTTTTGTAATGAAGATGGCACCAGAGTATGTTCTCACATGATCCCATATGCTCTACAGATTAGATAGCCTTGTTGGCTTATTCAGTGCTGGTTGTCAGTCAAGTTCTACAAATGACCCATTTGGTCTACGAAGAATCTCTTATGGTCTTGTGAGTTCTATAATCATTGGAACATTTTGAGGATCATCTGATTATGTCAAAATAATTATCCTCTTGTTTGAATTAAAATTTTTTGTAGGTCCAGTTATTGGTGGAGAAAGCTACAAATTTGAATTTAAGACGTGCATTGGATCTTGCTGCTGATGTCCAACCTGTTGAAGTAGATGACGGTATAATTGAAGATGTAAGAGTAATTTCTTTCCTAGTGATTTGTAAAGTCTTGCATTGTTCCTGTGCCCCTTCCAAGTCCAACTTTTTTAAGCACAAGGGTTTCAAATACATAGTACTGAGGCTCTCCAGCTCTAAACTGTCTAGAGCTGCTTAATTAGAAACTTTACGTGGTAGACTTTACTAAATGTCATACAAAGCCTTTTCTGAACCTTTTTTATCTTTTTCTCTTTTTGGATTCTCCATGCATTTTCTACGAAATGAAATAAATAAAAAATTGTAAGAAAAAAAGAGAAAAGTAACAAATGAGGACAGTATGTCCTAGCTGGAAACAAGAGAAAACAACTAAACAAATGAGAACAGACAAGCTTTATTAATTCCAATCCTGCTTCACATTTTCTAAGGAGAAGCTTCGGGAGACTCCAAAAGCAAAGCGCCATGATGAAGCTAAAAAAATACCCCTGTGACCCAAAGCTGTTGCCTATTGGTCAGGCATGTTTTGATCCTTAAAACTTCTGGCATCCACATAAACCAAGTCACCAAAAACATCGCATATCTGCATAAAACCTTATCCTCCTTTTTCCTCCCAAATACCTAAGAACTAGTCGATGAAAATTCTCCAAGGTTTGTGGGCAAATCCATTGATTGTCAAAGCTTCCAAAAGGACAGTTGTAAATGCCTTTTTGAAGCTGATAATACAGAAACAATTTCCTGCAAGTCTTGTAATTATTATAACACAAACCTCTGCAACCAAGGTGCTTCTCAAATACTTTATAGGCATAATGAATTCTTCTATGTGCTCTTCCTTGCAATCACGTGGGACTTGTTAGCTTACACTTTAATGTTTTTTTCTAAGCCATTATTGGCATCAAATAATTTGTGTCTTTTCTTTCAGGTACACCAGTTTGTAACAAGGAGATTGGAGCAATTTCTTGTAAGTATAGACTCCATCTGAAGGAATTGTTGGTTCATTATACTAAATTTACTTCTTTGAATGTGTTTGCATGTTATAAATTATAATGTTAAAATAATACATTTCATAAAGAACAAACAATGATGCAGGGTAACATTGTTATGTAGCCACCGTGTGACTAATTTTAAATTTCATGTATTAGGATCTTGAGATCTTCTGAACTCAATTAAGTAAATTTATGTTTTTAGGATTCGAAACAAAGAGATGTCTCATGAACAGCTCCTGTTAACAGGAATTGGCAATTGGAGATGTTTTTCTGTTTTAAAAATTTTCCAATTTCCCAAAAATTTTATGATATCCTTGGGACATTTAAAAATTCATTTTAATGGTAGGGTGGAGGTTATTAGCATGAAGATTTTTGAATTTGAGTTTGTTGGGAATGTCAGTGCTTTCCTTTGGTTCTCACAAGGGTTGGTTCAATTTTCTTCAGCTGCAGCAGAATGTTTCTCACAGGGGTTCTCATCTCTTTCTGGAAGTTTAAGCAAGGGATTTCGTAGTTCTCAGGTGGGTTTTGTTGATTATTGGATAGTGATTCATGCAACGAGGGCAGGGAAATTCCTAGGGTTAGAGCACAGAGGGAGAGGGAAAAGATATTCTATATTTGTCCCTGAACAATCCAAAGGCAATGATGGGTGGCCTTAGTTTGGGAAAGAGTTTGATGCTTTGATGAGCTCTTGTTTGTTAGACATTGATGGACTTGATAGTCAAAAGAGTAATGAAGTTGATCTTGGAGTCAAACGGTATCAGCAAAAACTGATGCTGATGGAGTTTGTTTGATTCCTAAGGTTGGTGCTTGCTCGATTTTCCTAATGATGGAGTCTGCTCGATTCTTAAGGATGGATTTCGCTCGATCCCCAAGGATGTGCTAGAGGTGGTGTGTGTTTAATATGGGGGGAACATGCAAGAGGAGATCCTGCCGACAGCTCTGCATGATCAATTGACATCAATAAGGGAGAAGGTTCCCACAGAGGAGGCTAGATCAGAGGCAGCTAGGGTGTTCTGCTTGGGCGGTGGGATGAAGAAAGTCAGGTGGGTTGGGCCTGGGGTCTTTGATGATTAATATAGACATGGACCTGCTGTTTGAGAGCAGTAAAGGCCTTTTAAAATTTCTTATGGGCCTGTTGGGCCCAAGAGCAGAATTTAATTCTATATTGGACCAGTGTAAAGAGGAGAAAATTCAGCAGGGTAAATTGTAGTTGGGCCATCTAATGGGCAGGCCCAAATGCTTAGTCAGGTTTCCAGTCGAAAAGAATACCTTTGTATGAAAACTTGCGAGGCTATGGGAATTAATCTCTCCTCAGAGCAGAAGAAGACGTGTGATTCAGCACTTCAATTGTGTTCTAACAAAATATATGGTGGTCATAAGGGGAGAAGCAGTTTCTCTGAAAACAAAAAAGAAAATGAAGCGGAATAAGATAGGTGGGTTGCTAAAAATTCTACTATTTTTCTAGGGAGTTGTGCATCTCCTATTCTAAAGAAGAATGATAGTAGGCCTGGTTCTAGGATTGAATTTGTGGGAGCATCATAAGACTCATAACTGAGAGGTCTTTTGATTCTTCAATTGCTGCAACTGCATGATCAAATTTTGGTAGTAAACTTCTGAGAATTTTTTCAACAATCTTTTTTTCTTCTATCCGATCACCATAAGCTCTGATTTGGTTGACTATTTCAGCAACCTTGGAGAAAAAATCTTTGATGCTTTCAGAATCTTTCATTGCCAAGCAATCAAAGTCCTTCCAAAGAGATTGTAGTTGGATTGAGAAAATTTTATTGTTTCCTTGAAATTTCTTCCACAGTGTTTCCCATGCATCTTTAGCCTTTTGAATGCCAAAGATGCGGGGATAGATGGTCTATCTGATCCCTTGATGAAGATAACTCAAAGCAAGAGCATTATTTTTTATTTTTTCTTTGTTCTGGGCAGATCTCTGAGATGAGGTTGCTCTGCTTGTGTTTGTAGAGGATGAATCATCATTTGCTGAAGTTGAATCATCATACCCTTCTTCAATAATCTCCCATAAGTCTCGTGCAATGAAGAAAATTTTCATTTGATCAGCCCAGTACCCATAATTTTCTCCTTCGAAGATGGGTACTTGGTTTTGAGAATAATTGAACATAGTTCCAGCAGAGGAAGAGTTGCTGGACGACATGGCTCTAATACCAAATTTTGTTGGAACAGATGAATAGAAAAACAGAAAAAACAGAGAAGAAAAATACTGAAAAATGCCTCTTTAATTTATAGACTTAATGAAGAAATTACATATTTAAAAAGTTACAGTGCTGCAGCACTTTTTGCTGGATTTTTGAGATTCTTTTCTATTTTTTCACTACTTAAAATGACTGGGATAAGGCCACTATTTATAGGGCAGAGTACATGGGGAATAGATGGGAAATTTTAATATTCTAGGAACTTAACAACTCATTAAATAAACCTAGAATCAAGGCAAAGAATATGACAAGTTCCAAGACTAAATAACTCACTCCTGTGCTATTAATGGATGACAGTTGTATTCCACTTTGAAAAACTGAACAGAACTTTGAATAAGAATCACACTGGCTGCAACTTGCTGTCTGAATTATTTTATTGCTGAATGTTCTGCTGACTGAATATTTGAGTTGTCTGCTGACTTTTCAACTAAATAACTGAATTAACTAACTTCAGTAGGTTCACAGCTTTCTCACAGATTCTAAAGGTGTTTGAAGTATAGTGGAGGAGCCAATTGTTGAGAGGATTAATACAAGTAATGATAGTAATAAATGGGGGTTTGGAGGATGATAGTGTAGATAATAGTGATTTTGAATGTGACTAAGGTTAACTTTTGGATCAAATTCGGGAGCAGCAAGGATTGTTTTCCAAGTCTTGTTCTGATTGTCTTGAGGATTTATCCTATGTGTTGCCTCCTCTAGAAGGTTTAGATGGCATTAATATTTTTGAGGATGATGTTTCTAAAGAAGAACTTAAGGTAAAAGGATGGAATTTTGTCCAATTGAGTTCTAGAATCTACTAAGAAAGACATTCAAACTCAGAATTTGTTGGATAGCTTTGGCTTCATGTTGTTTGATCATGGAGGAAATGAAGTTGGGTTGGATGATGGTAAATCTAAGGCAAAGAAGGGTCAAAGGGACTTCGAGAATTTGATGTGTTCAGTGAACTATGATGGAAAGGGATTAAAGAGGAGCTTTCTTGGATAATTTCAGATTTTTATTTTTATTTTTATTTTTATTTATTTTTTTCTTTGATTTTGTTTTCCCTTTTCTTGGATGATGGCTTGTATTACAGATGGAGAAATTTGGGCTCAAAAGGGATATTAATCGATTCAATGTTGAAGAAAGAATGAATATCTATTGATCCAATTAGTATTTCGGTTTCCCACTAGTTGCTTTAACTATAACTTCAATTCTATTTATTGGTCTGAGCAAGATACAACTTATTTGAAATGAGCAATAAATTCCTTGGATTAAGACTTTTTATCTTCAATTCATATATTGCAGCTGCATTTTTAGGTCAATATGCAAGGTCTTTGGTCTTTCAAAAAATCTCACAATGGGCCATTCAACAAAAAATTATAATTCCAAGCAGGAGAGTGGTAGATGTTGGAGACTTATTTAAGGCTCTCTTGAATTTGTTCTTCGGGGAGGAATTTTTCTGGATTACAGCAACTTATTTGATAGTCCAAGTTCTAATCAAGTGCAGGGGATTGTGGGTCACATAACTTTCGATAGAGTTAGGGACCTGAATAATACAGCTCAAGATAAGGTAGAGTGCTTTTGGTAGGTGGGAAAGGCTAGAGAGACCCCCTTTTGGTGATCTCTCAAGGATAATGGTAAGTTGGTGTGACAATAGAGGCTTTCTAACCAATTGATTGGAATTGTTTGTGTTATCCTAAAAGCAACCCAATAAGGGGGGTGAATCGGGTTACTTAAAAAATTATCTTTAATTGCAAAAGATGAATGTACACAAACAATTAATGCATAAACACAAATTAAATGATATTGGGAGAAGAAAATGCAAACTCTTTACAGTGGTTTGGCTTCCTCAAGCCTACGACACTAGAAGATCTAAACGCATACGATGCATTGTGCCAAAGTCAAGGCCATTTGGAATAGCACTAGAATAGGCAACCTCACATACCCCACGAAACAAAAAATTCGAGTACGAAGCATGCCATAAGACAAGCAGTGAACTATACCAGAAGAGGGCTTGAGACACTCAATCATATATTTGAGTATGATATGGCCCAAATTTAAATGAATGTCGTGGACAATAGTTGAAAGAATTTCTGCTTGGAAACTAGTCAAGGCATGAAAGTAACTCCTCCAGGGAATTACATTATCGACTATGATTTTGGCGATCACTCAGTCTTTTGCTTCCAACGGGGAGTTCTTAGGATGGAATACACATAAACCTCGTTGCGAGTAGGGATATGGCTGGCGAAATCGCCATGGGATGAATGGTAATATAGCTGGCCAAAATTATCAATGTTAGGAAGTTCGCAAATGACCTACTTCCAAGGCCGGTCAACTGCATACCCTAGGTCGGTCGATTACGCCCTCTGCAATTTGAAATTTCACCAAAAACAAAGCCAAGAAAGAAGAGGGATTCCATATTAGGCGCATGCAGTAAATAAAATCCTAGCAGGCTTACATCAAATAGCCAAGAATAACTTGCATCAAAAGAATTTCAATCAATCAAGGGTACACAATCCAAGCTCTCTCCTAATTGTGCAAAATCTATATTTACTAAGGGTTTTTGTAAAAATATCCGCTAGTTGATTTTCAGTGGTGTCCAATATCCTCTTTTTTGCACATGGTCTCTTATGAAATGAAATTATGTCTGCATTCAATGCGTTCGGTTCTAGAGTATTGAATTTGATTTTTAGTCAAGTTAATTACTCTAGTGTTATCACACATGATAGGAACACACTCAAATTTCAAACCAAAATGAAGTAGTTTTTGTTTCATCCTAAGTGTTTGTGCTACACTACTACTGGCTACTATGTACTCAGCTTCCGTCATGGAAAGTGCAACTGAGTTTGGTTTCTTACTAAACCAAGCTACAAGTGAGTGTTCTAGGAAGTGACGAATCTCACTAGTACTCTTACTGTCCATTTAGCAACCAGCAAAATCAGCTTCCGAATAACTCAAAAGTTCAAAAGATGTACATTTTGGATAACAAAGTCCTAAGTTTTGAGTGTCGACAAGACATCGAGAAATACACTTTACAGCAACTAAGTGTGATTCCTTAGGATTAGCTTGCAATCTAGCACATATGCAAGTGCTAAACATGATATTCGGCCTACTTGCGGTTAAATAAAGAAGACTACCAATCATACGTATATTGCTTGACATCTACGCTAATAACTTGCTTACCATGTCAAGTTTGGTCAAGGTACTCATGGGAGTGCCTAGCTCTTTTGCTTCATCTATGCCAAACCTCTTGAGTAATTCTTTGATGTATTTGTTTTGATTGATGAAGATTCCATCTTTCCTTTGCTTTATTTGGAGTCCAAGGAAGAAGGTGAGCTCTCCCATCATGCTCATCTCAAATTCATGTTGGATTTCTTTTGCAAATTCCTTGCACAAAAGCTCATTGCTAGTAGCAAAGATAATATCATCCACATAAAATTGCACAAGAAGCATGTCATTATCGTTAGTCCTAATGAAAAAAATTCATCCTGGATTTCTTTTGAAAATTTCTTGCACAAAAGCTCATTAGTAGCACCAAGGATAATATCATCCACATAAATTTGCTCAAGAAGTGTGTCATTATCATTAGTTTTAGTAAGCAATGTTGTATCAACCTTCCCCATTTTAAAACCTTTTTCAATGAGAAATTTACAAAACCTTTCATACCATGTTCTAGGAGCTTGCTTTAAACCATATAAAGCTTTTGAGAGTTTGAAAAAATGATTTGGAAAATTTTTCATTTTCAAAACTAGGAGGTTCCTCAACATATACCTCTTCCTCAAAAAAATCCAAAAGCACTCTCAACATCCATTTGACATAAATTGAAATTCTTATAACTAGCAAATACAAGCAAGATACGAGTAGCTTCTAGTCTAGCAATTGGAGCAAAAGTCTCATCATAGTCAATTCCTTCTTCTTGATTGAAACCTTGAACAATAACTCTTGACTTTCTTTCTTATTACAATTCTGGATTCATCAAGCTTGTTTCCGTAAACCCATTTTGTTCCAATCACCAGATAATCATTAGGTCTTTCAACAAAATTCCAAACTTTGTTTCTTTCAAATAATTTAATTCCTCTTGTATAGCCATTACACAACTTTCATCAATTATTGCATCATTTATGTTTTTGGGTTCAATTTGAGATAGAAAAAGCATGTTATTCACAAAGTTATGCAAACTTGATCTAGTTTTAATCCCCAATAACAGATCTCTAATTATTTGACCTTTAAGTTGATTTTAAGGCATATTTCCTAACTTTAGAAAATCACTTTTAAGTTAAAGCTTCATTAGATGGTTCATTGATATTCTTTGAAGGTTCATTAGAAGTTGCTTGTTCTCTTTCAATTTCCTCTTCATCATCAAATCTAGTCAAAATAGTGGGCAAATTTTCATCAATGTCAACATGTGTCAATTCCTCAACCATTAAGGTTCTTTTGTTGAACACTCTATATGCTTTATTAGTTTATGAATACCCTAAGAAGATTCTTTCGTCCGATTTTGCATCAGATTTATCAAGATTATCTTTTGTATTTAAAATAAAACATTAGCATTCAAAGACATTATGAAGTATTTTATGGTTGGTTTTGTATCATGCCAAATTTCATAAGATGTTTTCTTGATGATTGGTCTAATTAGCACAAGATGTGTTAATGGCTTCGACCCAAAAATATTGAGATAAATTATATTCATTAACCATTCTTCTAACCATTTCTTGAAGTATTCCATTTTTCCTTTCCACTACTCCATTTTATTGAAGTGTTTTAGGTGCCAAAAAATTATGCGTATACCCATTTTCATTGCAAAAATCTTCAAACTCAACATTATCAAATTCACCTTCATGATTACCTCTTATATTACTAATTTGAAAACCTTTTTCATTTTGAACAAATTTACAAAATTTCTTGAAGATAAACAAAGCATCATTCTTATTTGCAAGGAAAAGCACCCAAGTAAAGCAAGAATAATCATCAACAATCACAAAGGCATATGATTTACCACCTAAACTAGCAATTCTAGAGGGTCCAAGCAAATTCATATGCAAAAGTTGTAAATGCCTACAAGTATGCACAACATTATTTTGCTCAAAACTTGTTTTAACTTGTTTTCCCTTTTGACATAGTTCACACAAGTTATTTTTTTCAAATTTAAGATTAGGTATTCCATTGACTAAATATTTTCTTAAAAGCTTAAATAGAGTATATGCATGCTACAATAACCTAGTCTAGGATGCCATAACCAAGAATTGTTATTTACGACGGAAAGACATCTAACATTTTGATCAAGAAATTCTTTTAAATTTTAAATCAAACACATACATTTTCTTCCTTTTTTGCCATAAATATGGTTTGATTATTCAATATTCAAAATTTTACAAAAAAAAAAATCCGAATCAAAGACAACAAGATAGCCTTTATCACACAATTGACTAATACTCAGCAAGTTATGCTTTAATCCTTTAATAAGAACATAATCAATAACAAATGAGTCATTCTTACCAATTGTACCAATGCCAACAATGGTTCCTTAGCTCCATAAGTAACACTTCATCCTTCTTTATGAGGAGGAGAAATTTAGTGTGGTCTTTGGTTATGTGTCTTGAACATCCACTATCCAAGAACTATTTGCTTAAGCTTGATTTTGACTTCAAGCGAACCTACACATCACCATCAACCATGACTCTTGGTACCCAACTTTTCTTGGGTTCATGAATATTAATGTGGCTTTGTTTAGGAGTCCAAACCCTTGAAGTATGGTTTTTAATGGGTTTGGTTCCCTTAGGCACCCAAATTTTCTTCACACCATGAGTTTGATTTTTCTTAATTGAGCAAGAATAATAATAGTGACCCTTTTTCCCATAAAAATTACATTTAATAAAAGGGCTTGTTTATCAGTTTGATTGAACAAAATAGTTTTTTTGTAGTTTTTCTATTCATTTTTGTGCTCAATCCTAGCTTTGTCAAAAACACATTTCGGCTACCCAAAATCTTATCTAGGTTCTCCTTTCCTTGAGTGAATTTTGCAAGAATTAGGTTTTGATCTTCAACCTTCTTTTTCAAGCTTTCATTTTCCTCTTTCAAATCACTTGTAGGAGTGCTAGATGAAATTTTAACCTTCAAATCCTCATTTTCTTTTTAAGGTTTTCTTTTCATCAAACAAAAAAGGTCTATTTTCTCTTAAGCTCCTTATATTTGGTGCCTAGGGCCTTTAAATCATCATGCATTTCATTTAGAGCTCCTAATAGTTTATCATATGAAGGTTGATCAATTGAAAGAGAATTACCTCCTCTTTGTTCTCAATGGCGATGAGACAAAAGTTTCTAACTTTCGAGTCGGAACCCAAATTGGATTCATTGTCCTCCTATATTGGGTTGAAGGCCTTTTTCTTGAACTTTCTTTTTTGTCTCTTTTGAGAGCTGAGCAACCATGTCGAATATGACCTGGTTTCTTGCACTTGTAGCAAGTGATTTGATCCTTCTTGCTTGCTTTCCCCATCCTTTCATCCTTCTTCTTGATGAATCTCTTGAACTTCCTAGTGATGATTGTAGTCTCTTCATCACTATCATCATCTTCCTCTTTGCTTTGTGTAGAGGCAAGTGCAAGTGTCTTCCTCGTGTCCTTGACATCCATTGTCCTCTTAGTCTCCATCTCATGTGTGAAGACTGTTGAGAGACCCAAGCAGCTCTTCGATGGAAGTGCTTCTAAGTTTCTTGATTCTTGGATGACCGTCTTCATGGCCTCCCATTCCTTTGGTAAACAGTTAAGAACCCTTTGCACAAGCTCAAAGCCAGTGTAACTCTTACCAAGAGATATCATGGCATTTATGATAGTTGTAAACCTAGTAAACATATCATTGATCTTCTCCTCATGTTTCATTTCAAATTTTTCATATTCATTTTACAAGCATATTAATTCTAGATAACTTTACTCTTGTTCATTCATATGTTGCAAGGAAAAAACAACAACAACAACAAAACCAAGCCTTAAGTCCCACTAGGTGGGGTCGGCTATATGAATCATTTTCCGCCAATTTATGCGATCATGGTCCATTTCTTTTGACAAATTCAGGGATATTAAATCCTTACTCACTATCTCCTCCCAAGTTATTTTAGGTCTATCCCTACCCTTTCTACTGCCTCCCACGGTAACTAACTCACTCTTCCTCACTGGTGCACTATGTGACCTACGTTGCAAGTGTCCATACCATCTAAGCCGTCCCTCCCTTATCTTATTTTCTATAGGAGCTAAACCTAACTTACTGCGAATATGTTCATTCCTTAACTTATCTTTCAATGTTATACCACTCATCCATCTAAGCTTTCTCGTCTCGGCAACTTTTACTTTTTGGATATTATGTTTCTTCGTTGCCCAACATTCCGATCCATAAAGCATAGCTGGTCTTATAGCTATCCAATAAAACTTTCCTTTCAATTTTAAGGGTATTCTACGATCACAAAGCACGCTTGAAGCACTTCTCTATTTTACCCAACCTACTTTAACTCAATACATTACATCATCTTCAATTGCTCCTTCAGCTTGCATAATAGATCCAAGGTATCGGAATCTACGAGTGTTATTTATTTCTTCATCATCAAGTTTAATTTTGTTTCTAATATTCCTCCTATCATTACTAAAATTACATTTCCTTTATTATGTCTTATTTCTACTTATCCTAAAGTCTTTAGATTCCAAAGTTTCTCTCCATAATTCTAACTCAGTCTCTACTCCATCCCTAGTTTCATCAATTAATACAATATCATTTGCAAACAACATACACCATGAAACCTCCTTTTGAATACTCTTAATCAATTGGTCCATCACTAAAGCAAAAAAGATAAAAACTCAAAGCAAATCCTTGATGTACACCTATGGTGATTGGAAATTCTCTAGTTTCTTCATCTATAGTCCTTACACTAGTCATTACTCCATCGTACATATCCTTAATGATATCAGTATACCTACTACATATACCCATTTTTTTTAAAACCCACCATAGAACTTCCCTAGGTATCCTATCATATGCTTTCTCAAGGTTAATAAATATCATATGCAAGTCCCCCTTCTTCTTCCTAAACTTTTCCATTAATTTTCTTAATAGATATATAGCTTCTATGGTAGATCTCCGAGGCATAAAACCAAATTGATTTTCTGAGACCTTCGTTTCTAACCTTAATCTTTGTTCGACTACCCTTTCGCATAGTTTCATCGTATGACTCATAAGCATGGTTTTAAATAAAGGCCGCGACCGTTACGTAACGCCGTTACGTAGAGGTTTTTTGGGTTACCGATACCGTTACACACCGCGAAATCGGTGAGAAGAAAAATCACGGCCGTAGCGGCCGTTACGGACCGCGACCGTTACGTAAAGGCCACTACGGCCATTACGTAACCGCTACAGGACTGTTACACCAAAAAAAATTTTATTTTTTACTTTTTCTTCTCACTTTTTCTCTCTCTTTCATATATCATTCTCAATATACCAAGTGGCAAGAGGGGGAAAAGATTATAATAAGGATGACAATAATAGAAAGTTTACTTTTTCTTTAAATACTCACAATAGATGCATTAATTAACAATTTCAAAATACTAACTTGTTAGGAATTTTTTTTTTTTTAATAATATTAGTAATGTGATATTTATGTATTTATTTTTCAACTTCAACCTTCTTTCTTTTCTAGCTATTTTATATTTATATTATTGTCTTATGTGTCTAATAGATTAATGGAGTGTATAATGTATTTTATTTTATTAATTCATTTAGCACACATAAGAATTTATCACAGATAAGAACAATGAGAAGTATAAATACGCGCACCCACGTAATTTTCTATCAATGATGGTTTAAAACAAATGTAAACTCGTTGCCCTAACCAAATAACTTAGTTACTCGAACTAAAGGGTCCAAAATACACTAAAACCCTTTCTATGAATGACCAAAAGCTTAAAACATGCAAGTACACTAATATGCACAAGGTTGTGCGTGCTTCAAAAAAATTCACGGCCGTTACACCCGCTTCCCGTTATGTAACATCCGCTACTCCTGCTTCCCGTTACACCTGTTACCGTTACGTTACGCTACCCGCTACCGCAATTTAAAACCATGCTCATAAGTTTAATTCCACTATAGTTATTACAATTTTGAATCTCCTTTATTTTGTATATAGGTATCAAAGTGTTTTTCCTCCATTCATATGGCATTTTCTTACTTTTTATAATTGTATTAAATAAATTAGTTAAACATATAATTCTATTATCACGTACGCATTTCCAAACTTCAATTGGGATGTTATCTGGTCCCATAGTTTTCACATTTTTCATCCTTTTTAGTGCAAACTTAACTTCGTTAACTCTAATTTTGCAAATAAATCTCATATTTTTAGTCTTTTCCTCATTTGACAATTCTAAGTTTAAGCCTTCTATTTGGTTTTCATTAAGCAACTTATTAAAGTAACTTCGTCATCCATATGTTACAATGAATGAGTGCCAAATTTGTTTTGAGGAAGTCCATCCTATAATGCGATTGAATTCACCATGATCAAGTGCACAATACTGCATGTTCATGGCTTTGGAATTTATTTGATGTATGCGTTTCTCATCTTCATCCAACCTACTTTCTAGGTTCTGGTTTGACTTGTCCATTCTCTACAATGATTGAGGAAATGTATCCCTCTTGGTTAACATCCTACTTCGAATTCAAGGGAGTTTAGAGAATCCCTCATTCTATTTTTCCAACAAGCAAAATCGGTTCCATTGAAACATGGTGGTTGTACTAGAGAACCCCTCAATACCAACATTAACGGTTTTCATGGATTAACTCTAAGACAGTTAAGTCCACAATAATAGAACCCTTGCTCTGATACCAATTGTCGTCCCAAAGGCAAGCCAAAAGGGGGGGTGAATTGGGTTACTTAAAAAATTATCTTTAATTACAAAAGATGAATGTACACAAACAATTAGTGCAAAAACACAAAAGTAAATGACATAAGGAGAAGAAAATGCAAATTCTTTATAGTGGTTCGACTTCCTCAAGCCTACGTCTACACTCTCAAGGACCAACCTGCCTTGAGGTTCCACTAAATTCAAATCCTTTACAAACCTCTTGCTTCACCTAGTGGAAAGGACACCAAATACAATGTAATAGCATGGAAGAGAAGAGAATTCCTCACTAGAAAACATACAAATGTTAGCACAAATAGAAAACTCTCAAGAAATAAGTGAGCTTATGGCGCAAAAGATAAAATTAGGGCATGATTGAATTCTTGGTAAACGTTCATTTGGATTTTGAAGGATATATATTTGAGTGATGTTATGGCACAAAAGAGAAAATTAGGGCACAATTGGATTCTTGGTAAACATTCATTTGGGTTTTGAAGGATATATATATATATGAAAACATGAAAAACTAGCCGTTTTATGCCCGTTAAGATCTATTACAGGTTAGGTCAATCGACTACTTATAGAGGCCGGTAGACCTGGTACTATCCGTTAAAGTAAAAATTAATCATTGAAACCAAAACTTTTTTTTTTTTTTGGGGGGGGGGGGGGGGGTGGTTGTCAATCGCCTACTAGGGCCAGCCGACCTTCCACTGCTGCTGCCTAGAACAGTCTCCTTTACCTTTCTTTTTCCTGTTTTAGTTACTTTATGGCATGATCATTCAATTTCTTTAGATATTAAATACAATTACAAGAAAGAAAAAATATTGAATGTTGTTCGAAGTCCTTACTAATGCCTTTAAGCTCGAATTCTCTTATAACTTGTTTATCACAATCTTAAAGTAGTTAGATCTTAAGTAGTTCAATTATCATCAAAATTAGGCCATGAAACCTAGGGGCTAACAATTTGTGGGGAAAGCTAGGTGGTTCCTAATTTGGGAAGGACATTAGGTGCTACTTTTGGCTCAAACATAGTATCAACTCTAATTTTCATCATTTTTTGAATTTGAATAATGATGGGCCAAATAAGAGGTGGGTCAGTGCAGGTCAGAACTAATATCCGGCCAAATGCCTTAATAATTAGGCACATTACTCATGATTGAAGTGATCATAAGGAGGTTGAGCTCGGGACAAGTCGGTTATATTCTATATAAGTTTGGGTCCAGATCTAGATAGAGTCGGATCCTTCTGATAAGATCAGAGTTGCTGAGAAATCTGCTCAAAGCAGGCAGTCAGTGAAGTGATAAGATGGAGGAATCAAACCACTTTCCTACTTCAGAATACTTAGACTGCAAAAAATGTGCTTGTATGATTGTATCTTACGGATTCCATAATTGTGCATCCATTTGTGTGATGTAATGTGTATGCACATGAAACGCTATAAAAATATGATGCGTGTGAGTGATATGAATTGTTTCATGTAAATGTACTATAATGCATGTATAACAAGATACTACCAACTATGCTTATTACAATTGAGTATTTTGGTCCCGATCTAGAGTCAGATCCTTCTGATAAGCTCAGAGTTTCTGGGAAATCTGCCCAAAGCAGGCATTCACTGAAGTGGTAAAGATGGAGAAATCAATAACTTTCCTATTGCATAACTCTTAGTAAACTGCAAAACTACTAATGTGCTTGTATCTTATGGACTTCATAATTGTGCATCTATTTGTGTGATGCAATGTTTATGCTCATGAAACGCTATAAAGTTATGATGTGTGTGTTATATGCATTGTCCCATGTAAATGTACCATAAAGCATGTATAACGAGATACCGACAACTACACTTATTACAATTAAATAATAATTTTTTTGAATATGCATAATTGTGCTTGTCGATGTGTAATATTTTCTGATAGGAGGATGGGGTGTTTTTCTTCTTGGTCTCAGGTTGATAGGGGAATAAGTCCAGAAGTGGTCCGTTCCATCCTTATGGAGCGTGCAGACTGGCCTTCTTTGGCAACAAAATCAGCGTATAAAGTAAGTTTTACAAATTCCTACTCGTTTTAGGTATTCATCTGCCAATGCTTATTTCCATAAGCCGCAGCTAACTCTTCCAAAAGAAAACCCCTCAATGGAGGACAATTAGGCCCATAAACCAAAGTTAAACCACCAGACCTCTACCCTTGACATCCAAAAAGAAAGTGATACAGAAAAGAAAACTATGAAATTATCCAATTTACAAGTGAATTTAGTTTCCTAAATACCCACAATGCCCCCTGAAATAGCCAGTGGAAGGTAATTAAGGGTCCCAAAGTCTTTCCTGCTCTTCATAGTGCTTCCTTTTTACTCTTAAGAATGTTCCTGTACTCATAGAAACAAGTCCTGCCAAAAGCAAGAACCTTGAGCTGCAACAAAGTTGCAGAAGAAAACAAGGAAACTGCACTTAACAAAACAAAAATAATTGACTGCTCTAAGAGGGCCTCCTGGCTGCCAGACTGCAATGCACAGAATCCATGGATCCAGTCAGCTAGTTATGCTGTTCTTGCTAGTTTTCAAAAAAATCCTCCAAATTATTTAGAAATACAAGACCTATTTTCCTGCTGGAAAAGAAGAAAGAGAGATATCGGAGATACTGTTTTCTTTCTTAGTTGATACATATGCTTTTGTATCAAATTTTGATGGTGTTACTAATGAGTTGTAGATGGAAGCCTTGTCAAGAGGTGATCTTCTACCAAAGGTTATTGAAGCATATTCTCGTCCAACAAGAATTGTTCGGGGAAAGGATATGGATACTGAATTGGAGGTAATTGTGAACCATTATTTCTTTAAATGAAAATGAAATGCACTTGTTTGTTGTATCCTGAAAATTATCTGATTTATATGTTTTTCTTTGACCTGAACTTTGAGCTCTAACTTGCCTTATGTTCATCCTTGTTTTGTGGATAATTGGCTATGCAAACCAAATTACAGTATAGAAGGATAGGTACCAAAATTAGAAGTCAGCACTTCTTTAACTGTAATTTTTTGGAGCTGGAGTCTCATTCATCATCAGAAATCGAGGCACACTTTTTTCCCTGGCTTTTTTCCAAACTGCACAAGAATGCAAATACTTTAATGAACTGTCCTATTTGATCTTTTTTTTGCAATAAACTGTCCTATTTGATGTTCTTCTTCCTTAAAGCTGCTTGGTTAGAGAGAAGTGGAGAAAAGAGAAGAGAAAAGAAATGAAGGAGCATTTGGTTTGCAGAATCAAAAATATTCTCATGGATTGACATTCTTGGGACTGGGATTGGGATGCCTACCTCATGGGAATATTTTTGTGTCATTCTTGTTGTAAGATTTCCAGGAATGTAGGCAGGATGCCAATGTGAGTGTTTGGTTGGGGATCGTATTTCTAAAAGATGGTCGTTACACTCTTGGCATGTGTATAAACAACATATAATTATGAAGAATAATCATATTTTCTGCTCATAAACCTACTAAGAATATGTACCAAATCAAATCCATATCCTAAAAATTTGAACCATCATAATTTATTTTTTTTTTAAAATCAGTATAAACAACATATAATTATGAAGAATAATCATATTTTCGGCTCACAAACCTACTAAGAATATGTACCAAATCAAATCCATGCCCTAAAAATTTCAGCCATCGTAATTTTTTTTTTTTTAAATCATCACTTAATCTAATTAACCAAAATAATTGGGGGTAATATGGTTGCAAAATTTCAACTATTGTATTATATTATTATTATTTTAACATAATAATAATACTATTATTTTCATTTTTTATTGATTTATATTTTTATTATAGTAATTTATTAATTTAAATATAATATAATGTGTAATAATACTATATTATGGGGGGAATTAGTTTCCAACCAGCCAAAATAGTGAGAACAATTTGGTCCCAAAAATGAGATTCCCTTGAAACTTACCCATGGTGCAGGATGAGAGTGGGATTCCCTTGTTTTGTGGGAATCTTTCATTCCTAGGGAATGTGAGATTATCATGGGAAATGAGCCAATATTGTCTGAACAGGAACCAAAAAAATATTATTATACAGAATGCAGGTGTTTTGCTTTGGAAAACCATTAAAATGATCGGGCATTACATTGGTGACATGGTCATTCAAGATACATGAAGACTTTGCCAAGTTACAATATAAAGATTATCAGAAGTGTGGTGGAGAATCTCCATGATCTTCAAGGCTTGGTGAACCTGCTAAAAAGCATGGGAATTATGTTCGATGACATGGTGTTGGCATTGCTGCCACTTACCTCTCTCCCAAACAGTTGGGAGATTCTTTTTGAATCATTAACAGCTCCACTCCAAGGCACACAATGGAAATTGCGATTTGTGATTTATAGCATATTGAATGAAGACAGAAGGAGAGATCTTAAGTATTCCTCACATTCGGAGCCAAATGTTGTTTAGAATCATGGGAAAATAAAAAATAGAAATGATGACGACTCCAAAATTTTGATTTTAGCTCCAAGAATCATGGGAGAGATCTTAGCTCTTCATTTTATCTTACTTCACAAGGCGATTTTTCTCATCCTACATGAGTGGTTATTTTGGCCATGTCAGGAGAGGAAATGATGCCTCCTCCAAAATTGTCAACATTGGAGATGTTTGATTGGATAATAACACTGGAAGAAGACTTGTGCTCAAAGATGTCAAATATGTTATAGAAGTCTGGCTTAATTTGATATATGTTGCAAAGCTTGATTGTGAAGATTGTGCAAACCAATTCTATAACATATTTGACCTCTTTGAGCAAGTCTGGTTTAATTTGTCATATGTTGCAAATCTTGATTGTGAAGGTTATGCAAAAACCATTGAACTTACGTAATGCAACCAAGCTAATTTGAAGAGAAGTAATGCTATTAAGAATGACTCCTCCACGAGCTGTGGCATTACTGATTTACTGCGTAGCGCCTTAGATACGTAAGTGGAAAGGCTTTGCAGATATTTGCCAGAAAAACAGCTCCTCCCAGGTGTTAAGGGCAATCCCTTAAAACCTTGTATTGATTGTTTGAACGGTGAGCTCTTTTCATGGAGGAAATCTTATCGTCCTTTTCTGGTAGTAATTTTTTTATTAATTGACCTTTTTTATTATCTTAAAAAAAATGTTTCATATGGCAAGCGCCATCATGTGGCATTTCATTATTCCCTCCATCTAGAAGAAAGCATGATTTAAGCTTGTTCATGCCAACGCCTGCTCCTTGACTGATAAATTATTGCGCAATATTTTGTTACAATTTTTTGATGATTTGTCTTAAAAAGTGTGGAATTTTGAGGCATAGGAAGATACATATGAAGATAATGAAAATGGTGATGTTCTTGGTAGTGGTTTAGGAAGATCAGACGTTTCCTGCATTTGAAACCCAGAATCTGCTAGTAATCGGTGTAGGCAGAAAAGGGGCATAACAGGTATGTTGTCTTCCAAGGAGATTCCGGGTACAAACCATACCTTGCAATGTTCAGTTGCAAAGCATATTCTTGATGGCCATTAGGGTTTGCCATATTCATCAGAAAGAATGTACAGTTCTGAAAGGGTTAAAGAGGGAGAGGCGACTAAGGAAAGTCTTTCAAACAATTCTGGAGTTTTGGTCGATGATTGTGTTCTGGAGCAAGAAGATGCTGCAGCAAAGGTTTACAGAGGTGATGGTATTTTGGGTAGGATATCTGATGCCTCAGACCTTAAGGCAAAGGAATCTAAGGGTCCCAAGGTTTATACTCGTTAAAAGATTGTGCAGATAGTTGCGGATGTGAAAAAATTGCTTGAAGAAAAAAAGAGAGCACTCTGCTGAGGTACTGCCAAAGATTTTAAAGAGGAATTTATAAGGAGAGTTAGCTGTTATGGAAGACATAAATGGTAAGAAAAAGACGGGCAATTCTTGTGATGGTGTTAGCAAAGGAAAGGAAGGAATGAAATGGGGGATTTATCAAATTATGAAAGCAATGGTCTTAGTGAGTTTGATAATGGTAGAGGTTTACTATTGTATGAAATTAGGGAACAATATGGATATGTTTCTGAACTCCAGTGATGGACCTGATGGTTTAGGGGACTTAGCATTTATACTCTCATCCCCTTTGGAAGGATTGGAGGAGGTCTCTATATTTGAAAATGATTATTTGGTTAATGAGCAGCACGAGGACCGTAATTTACCAACACTTGTGGAGGAGATTTAAAGGAAGGATTTTGAAGTTCAAGATCTCATGGATAAACTGGATTTAAAGTTTTGCGATCCCGAGGGAAATTAAGGGTGTCTTGATAGGTGTAGAAATAGAGGTAGAAAGGATTAAAGGGAGTTAGCTAACTTGAAGAATTCGGTGAACTATGAAGGAAAAAGATTTTGTAATTTCTCTCTCTATCTAATATACCTTTTTTATTATTAAAAAAAATGTTCTTGGTGATGGTGATATAGAGCCTCCTGAACAACAAATTGAAAACCCCTCCACTCTGAGTTAATGATTCTTCTAGGTTTACCATACCATTGGTGCCTTTTGCATTGATATGTTCTTGATTTATCTCTTGCATGGTTTTAAATTGCAGTAGTAGGTAGTATAACAAAATGGTAACGAGTGTAAAGGGTAGCAGGAGTAGCGGATGTTACATGACGGGAAGCGGGTGTAACAGCCGTGAATTTTTTTCAAGCACGCACAACCTTGTGCATATTAGTGTATTTGAATGTTTTAAGCTTTTAACCCTTCTTAGAAAGAGTTTGTGTATTTTAGATCCTTTAGTTCAACTAAGTTGTTTAGTAAGGGCAAGAAATTTACATTTATTTTAAACCACCATTGACAAAAAAATTATGTGTGTGTATTTATACTTTCTCATTATTCTTATACGTGATAAATTCTTATGTGTAAATAAATTAATTAAAAAAAATACGTTATATACTCCATTAATCTATTAGACACATAAGACATACGACCTGTAAATATACAATAACTAGAAAGAAAAGAAGATTGAAGTTGAAAAATATAGAGCATAATATCAAATTGCTAATATCAAAATAAAATACTTTCCTAACAAGTTAGTATTTTAAAATTGTTAATTAATGCATCCCTTATGAGTATTTTAAAAAATAGTAAATTTTGTATCATTATCATCCTTATTATAATTTTTCCCCCGCTCGCCATATATTGAGAATGATTTATGAAAGGGGGGAAACAAATGTGAGGAGAAAAAGTAAAAAAAAAATTGTTAGGTGTAATAGTCCTGTAGCAGTTACATAACGGCCATAGCAGCCTTTACGTAACAGTTGTGGTCTATAACAGCCACTACAACCGTGATTTTTCTTCTCACCGATTTCACAGTGTGTAATGGTATTGGGAACCCAAAAAACCCTTATGTAACAATGTTATGTGATGGTTGTGGTTATTTAAAACCATGATCTCTTGTCCCACATTTCTTGTTTTGCCTCCGTTTGATTGCCTTATATATAGGAACGGTGATTAGGCCTGGTGAATGTTTAAGCACCAAAGTTCCCCATCCGTGCACAAGCATAGCACAACCCATTAATTTCAAGGAAGCCTCATTCTGAAACATGTTAACCAAACATAATGAATGGTATCAACAAGCGCAAAGGGGTCCAGGTCCCTTATTTGGGACTCCACCCATTTTACTATTTTGACTATAGCACCTTTTAAAATATTTTTTTCTCCTTCACTTATTGCTCAAGTATTTTCCATCTTGATTTGCTCCCATTGTTCAGAGATTACTCAAACATTATATCCTTCTTTCATGCTATTTGTCACGACGTCCCGGACCCAACCATGTGGGTTTGGCTTGCGAACAGGGGAAAAATGGAATGTGTGATTTTGAAAATGTATTTTTCGTGAAAAACAATGTATATGAAGTCGCCACTAACCTTTTAAAGTGCGGTTAGAACACTTGATTGCTACCCCATTAGGGGTAGAATCGGTCTGCGTTACCAAAGTCGGGTTCGGGAGTACGGTTACGCTAGGAGAAGGTATTAGCACCCCCTACACGCCCGTTCTTACAAACGGTACCAGATTAATCAAAAATTATCCCTGAAATAAATCTAATAAGCCTTTACAAATTACTCCATTTCAAAAATCAAAAAATGAAAATACTATATAGGTATTCCCTCATAACCGGGGCAATCCGATACTCCGAAGAGTTTGTGCCCTTTGTTGCAATCATCGGGAAGGAAAATCGAAAATAGAGTACAAAATACTCTCCCGGGGGTTTTCGAAATCTGTAAGTATGAAAATAATATTCCGAGAGGTTTTCGAAATTTGTTCAAGATGGAAATGATTTTTATGCCTAAAAAGATATTTTTGTGATTTTTCTAAAGTGTGAAAACATTTTTGTGATTTTTCAATATTTTTCCCGAACTTTTGAAATAACACAAATAAAAACCATGAAAATCAAAGTATGAAAATGTTTTTTGGATTTTTGAGAATTTTGTGATTTTTGTGAATTTTCTGGAGATAATAATAGTATACAGGTGAAATGGAGAAAGCTAGGGCGAACCGGTTCGGGGGATGACGAACCGGTCAAACGTCGACCAGTCCGAGGGGAAAAACTAGTTTAAGGTCTTGGTCGAGACCAATGATTTTTGGGATTTTTCCAACATTTTTCCGAAGTAGAGTTAAAAATAAATAAAAACAAAAATCCGCAAAAATTAAAAAGAAGGATGAGAAATAAAGTGGAAGACTAAACTGGTTTCATACCGGTTTACAAGACCCAACTAGTTCGGTGAGAAACCGGTCCAAGGAGGGTCGACCCGTTTTAGGCCCGGTCAAGGCCAAGTCAACCTATGGTGCCTATGTGGCACATGTGTGTGTGTAAAAAAAAAGGGTGTATGCGTGAGTGGGTGTTTTAGTGTATGAGTGTCCTACTGTGTGTAGGAAGGTGTAAGAGTGTATTTTTATTTGTGTAATGTGTGTGTAAGTGGGTGGTGTGCATGCATGTGTGTGTGTGCTTTATGGTGTGTAATAATGTGTGTTCCGGTGGGTGTAGCAGTGTGTGGGAGAGAGTTAGTGGAGGGATATTATATAGGCATGAAAAAGTGAGTGGAGGAATATTATATTTATAGATACATGAAAGTGTGGGTTTTCTGCTGCAGCAAGGAGAGAACCACTAGACTCCAGCTTAGCACTAGGTTTGCCCAAATTAATAGCTGTAGTAGCAACTTGACCATTTTGGGTGGTCTGAACTTCCACAGGGACTGGCAAGGTTAGTCCAGACGCAGAACTTTTATCCAAAGCTAGCGAGTCCTCTGAAATAATTCCATTAGTATCGTCCACAGTTGATAAAACAATTCCGATTGTATCATCTACAGTTGATAAAATTTCATCTTCCCCACATTCTTGAATCATAGCATCACCAGCAATCCAACCATTTCCATTTGTAGGTACCACCTCCAACAAATCACCTCCTTCGCCACTCCCACTATCATTGTCAGCCACCGGCACGATCACTGTATCGTCTCCAGATTACAGCATTTTCCACTCCCACCAGAACAGGATCTGCTGGCAGTACGGTTGCAGGGTCCAATAACTAGCTCAACGTGTCCGTAATCAGCTTCAGGCGTGTGGTTTCCACTTGGGTTGGAATTCCAGAGCTTTCACAGACAGAATTACCTAAACTAAGTGTCACTGCAACCGCCGAAGACATCCCTTCCATCAAACCCTCTCTCTGAACTCTTAACCTTTACCTCTCGAACTCCCCACACCTGTATAATCCACCACTTTTGTGCACTTTCATCTCCTTTGTGCCTGCAGGCTTCAGCAACACCCCTCCTCCTATAGCCCCGAACACTAAATGATTCACCAATATTTCACAGCAATGGAAACTGCAAACAAACAGAAAAGTACAGCACCACCTCTCCCAAGAACAAAAGTACCCTACTGGAAAGAACTAAAGGGCGTCTGAAGAGCAAATAACCTAAGTCAAGATATGCCAATTAGATCTGGTAGGGTCCGTAGGGAACAACGGATCTAGAATTCAAAGCTTGCAAAGAAAATTCAAGTTCCTCCGAAATCTAGAATGTAGCAAATTCTTCACGGCTGGGCAGTAACCAACCATAGACTTATCTAAATCATATCCTCCACCACCAACCTTTAAATAAAATCACAGATTGACTCATAAACAGTCAAAGATGAAGCGATGAAGCTCAACATAATTTGCATACCTCTTGAAGCTTGGAGCTGAAGTTCTTCCGTCTATGGATCTGCGACGCGTCGGAGAAGACAGGGGTGCCAGAGAAGACAATCGCTGTTGCTATTGAAGACACACCGCTGCTGCGTGATGGTGAGGATGGTGGAAGATGGGAGAAAAATTGTGGGAGAAAGTGTTGAACAGTGAGGGTGACGGGTGAATAGTGCCCGTGTGCGAGTGGTAAGGGTGATGCGTGAATAGTAGAAAAATGAGACTCCCCACCTTGCATGTGCCAGTGCACTGTTCCCTCTGCCCTTTTGCTCTGCGCACAGCCCTTTATAGAGACCCTGTAGCAACGGAAAGAATCCCTTCTCTGCGTTCCGTTCCTTTATTCCCACAGGGGAATATGCTAACAGATTGGGACACGTGACTCTCGTTTTTTTTTCTTTGCCTTTTATTTATTTTTTGCTTGGCATTTTTTATTTTCCAAAAGAAGACCCGGATTTGAAAATTAAAACCCGGTTCCCGTAGACTGAAAGGACCCAGACTCGGAAAGATGGCTCAGTAAAATTCATTTTGAAAATTAAACGACTCGACTCCTAAAAATTTGAAGATTTTGGAAATACTTACTTTAAAAATTGAAAATGCTCAAATCAAAAGATTCAATTTTAAAACAAAAAGAGACTTATGTTTTTTGAAAATACCGGGACTCGATGTTAAAACAGAACTCCAATTAAAAATACTGGGACTCAAAAAAAAAAAAACGGGACTCTATCAACAGAACTCGATTAAAGACACCAGGACTTGATTTAAAACATCGGGACTCAATTAAGAATACCAATACTCGATTAAAACACCGGGACTCAAATGAAAATATCGGGACTCAAATGAAAATACCGGGCTTTTCAAAAGGGATCCTCCAATTTCTGGGATTCGAAGTCAACTTTTACCACACCGTGCCTGCTCGAAAATGGCTTGGTTAAAATTGGGGTGTCAACACTATTAATTAACCTTATCAATTCCTTTGTTCTTGTGAGCAGTGTATCTACATAGAGCCTCCAAACTTTCTGCACTAGATGAGGGGTGAAATTTGCCCCAAGGGCAGTGCACTGATTACCTTGCGATAAGTGCCGTTGTTTCTTTATTTGCTTTGTTATTTGCATTCATATTCCCTGTATTTACGTCAGTCTCCACATGTTGAACTAACTCCTTACAAACCTCATTTTTTGTTTTCAAGATTATTAGTTCTTGGCTTCTTGCAATTTGGGACAAAAACATTAAAAGATTAAATTATCATTGGGGATTATTATGATCTTTTTCACCAAAAAATATGTTTAATGATTGATAAATGGTTCACTCTGGTTCAAACACCAACAAATGAATTAGACTTGGGTATGGCTGTCAGAAAGATTTTTTAGGGTAAATTCAACTTCAGTTATACAGCTAGCCGCTTCAATCTGTTTGTGGAGAAGAATGGTATGTAGTGTGAAGGCTTGTTGAATTGTTTCATTTGTTCCTTTAGGAATTTTCATTGTATGCTCTTTTGCTTGGGAGTGATGCTTCCTTCAATAGATTGATAACAGTGGAGCAGTGAACAAAATTAGTATTCAAATATTTTGTGGTTCTGTTGTAATTTTCACATGGATCTATGAGTAGATTGTTTCAGAGGCGTTCTTATCAATTA
The DNA here is from genome assembly GCF_029873635.1 of Malania oleifera. Lineage (NCBI taxonomy): Eukaryota > Viridiplantae > Streptophyta > Magnoliopsida > Santalales > Ximeniaceae > Malania > Malania oleifera. Next base: position 33,190,309 of record NC_080426.1, on the reverse strand, counting down.
AAGAGAACTAGAAGATGGCAACTAAAGCTCCAAATCTTTGGTTATTTATAAATTTGCGAAGGCTTGTGATGCTAGGCATGTCAGAAGATTGTGGTAAAATCTAATTTAAAGTTGGTATTGGTATTTTTTTTATAAAGAATTCTATTGAGTGAAGTAGCCTAACAAGACATCAGGTCGCACCCTGTTTATAATATGTCATATCTTATGTACATCAAAATGATTATAATACCCTCACTGACATATTTTAACAAGTAACGCAACACATGGCAGCCTGTAATAGTCCCCCTCAAGCTGGAGCATATATATCACATGCTTCTTGCTTGTTACAAATGACTTTAACCCAAGCACCCCCAAAAGTCATAATGACAAATCAGCAAGTCTATACTAGGACTTCACATGAGTGGTAACAAATGAGCCATTGAGTTGTTGCAATTAGCTTATGCACTAGTTTTTCCCTGATATAATGACAATCAACTTCAATGTGTTTCATTCTCTGATGAAAACTTGATTGGAAGCAATGTGAATAGTAGCTTGATTATCACCCATTGACTCCATAGGCTGTGAATGCAGAAAACTGAGGTCTTCCAAGGCATTCTTTATCCAAACAAGCTCACTGGTAGTACTGTCCATGTTTCTATACCCGGATTCTGCACTCGATCATGCAACCACAATCTGCTTCTTACTCTTCCAAGACACCAAGTTGCACCAACCAACACAGTAACCTGTCATGGATCTGTGTTGAAGAATGACCCAGCCTAATCTGCATCTATGTGTCCTTGAACATGAGTAAAACCATGATTTTTATACAAGATACCTTTCCCGCATGCACCTTTAAGGTATCACAGGGTACAAATAAGAGCATCTTAGTGACTAGTTTGGAGAGAATCAACTCCCAACTCATTGTAAAAGATATGTCTGCCTTAAGTTATGCTGGCGGTAAAGGTGATAGTGACTCAAATGGTAAATTCCTTCATCTTCATGTTTGTTGCTGGTTATTTTGATTATTACTGGTTATTTGGTCTTTTAGCACATGTTATTGCTATATTAGCTGGCATGAGTTACTGACCATATTGTGGTCATGTTATGTACTTGATAAAGGCCTATTATTGTTTTTAGGTTTTAAATTCGCCACATACTTCAACATGGTATCTCAGACCTAGATTTGACCTAAACCCTAAGCGCATAGCCACCACCAAAAATGTATCCTAAACCTCAAATCCACTACCAAAACCAAACCCTAAACCTCAAACCTGCTGCTGTAGAAGGATCATCCACACCACCAAAGACCGAAAGAAGGTACAGGAGTTTCTAGGAAACACCAAAATTTCCAAAAAATATCTTGGACTCGAACACTTCATATTTTGCAAAAATAACCACATGACCAATTTTACTTTCTACGATTCTAAGTTCTCACGCGCTTCTGACCTCGATGAGTCCCTCACTCCCTTCCCCTACCTAACTTTCCTAATTTTAGCGTACTTTCTCTACCTCATCATCTGCCTACATCTTCATCTAGTTTGAGTCCTTCTCGTTGTCTCGACCATCCTAATTGTCAAGTCTATACATGCCAACGGCTCAAGAGAGGAAAGCTTCTTCCAGCTTCGACTACTACGCCTTTCGTTTCCTCATCTAACGATTCTATTTCCCAAGATCTTCCTATTTCTTTGTGGCAAAGTAAACGCACCTATGCACAACATCACATTTCTAATTTCATTTGCTATGATTTTTTTATCACCCTTATATTATTGTTTTGGTAGTATACTTTCTTTTGTTACTATCCCTAAGTCTGTTTGTAAAGCCTTAGCTCATTCTGGATGGAGGACTGCAATGATGGAAGAGTTGTGCGCATACAGGAGAGCTATACTTGGGCATTGGTACCTCTTCCTCCTAATAGTCTATGGTACCTCTCCCATATGCACCTTTGAGGTATCTCAAGAATGCGAATTATAGCATTCTGGTGACTTGTTCTTGAAGAATCAAGAAATTGGCTCACAGTGCTAGTCACGAAATATATATTTGGTTGAATAATTGTGAGGTAGTTCAACTTTCTAACAAGTCTCTAATACCATCTAGGGTCATTCTTGATTCTTCAAGAACAAGTCACCAGAATGCTATAATTCACATCTTGAGATACCTCAGAGGTGCATATGGGAGAGGTCTCTTATATCAGGATCATGGTCACACTTATATTCAAGGATATACAAAAATGCAACTGGGCGACCTTCCAACAAACATCTACAACCAGGTGTTGTATTTTTGTTAGCGGTGACTTGGTATCCTGAAACAGTAAGATACAGACTGTGGTAGCCAGTTCAAGTGCTGAATCAGAGTATCATGCTGGCTCACACTACATATGAAGTTTGGTTAAAGATCATGTTGGAAGAACATGGTTTTTCACATTCTCGATCTATGGACCTGACATGCTATAATCAAGCGGCTATTCATATTGCTTCCAACCCAGTTTTCCATGAGCACACAAAACATATTAAAGTTGATTGTCACTTTGTTTGAGAAAAACTTGCACAAAAGCTCCTCACAACCACTCATGCTAATTCTGAATTGCAGCTTGCAAATTTATTTACAAAAGATTTGGGGAGTTCTTGTGTAATTTCATTTGTAAAATATGATATCTTTGCTCTAGCTTAAGGGGGGAGTGTTAATGGTTATTATAGTCTTTTTAGCATATGTTATTGCTATGTTAGTAGGCATGAGTTAGTGAGGCTATTGTAGTCATTGTTATGTACTTGATAAATATTATAAATAGATGGAGAGATCTATTACTGTTTTTTGATCTTTCAATTCACCAAATGCTTCGACAATGTCCTCTGTCAACTGTCTTCTTTGTCTTCAAATCTTAAATAACAACAGATTTGGTTAAGAATTTGATAAAATAGCTCAATGATTTTGTAATCTTGCTAACAAATATAAAACTAAAAGAAAATGTAGGAATGCATAGAACAGAAGATAAGGAGACAAAGAAGGTAGGATTTACTGCCTCTGCCCCTAATTGTGGTAGCAGATCCATTGGTAAGGAAACATAAGGTAAGTCATCACTATTATTGTTGAAAATAAATACCCAAGGTCTTAATTCCAATTTCGCCTAAAATTTTGAGTATACAAAAATATAGAAGTTTAGATGGAAATTTCAGTATCGTTTTGATTTTTAAAAAAGATGGAAATTGCTAGAAAAGCATGGAATTCTTTTATAGAACTATAGAAATTGTTAATAAACATAATTATGCAAGACTCAGAACTAAAATATCATAAATAAAGCACAGCAGTGTCACATATGTTGTGTATAAGGTGCAATAATTGTAATATAAAAATCAGATTGAACACATTCAATTAATATAAATGAAATCATAGATTAGTTAAATATTATTTGTTATACGCTTATACCTAGATATGAATATTTGACTTCAATTTTTCATACAATTTGAAATTTCTGAAGGCTATCATTGATATCATTATGAGAAATTTCTATTCACATCTCAAATTTTAATTTCAAGAAAATTTTATTTATAGTTAAATTTTTTACATATTCAGTGGATTTTCTGAGATTTTGGTAAATTTCGGATGATTCATAGAAATTTAGACAGAAATTTGTAGGATGTAAATTGATGCCTTCTCAATTTTGAGGTTGGAAGAAAGTGGAAATTTTGATGAAAATTTTGACAATTTCTGGAAATTTAAGACATGGTGGTACACTCAAGGTCTAGAGGAGAAGGTTCTGGACAAGCTATGGGGTTTGCCCTTTTTCAGCCAAGAGATGCAATAGGGAGAGATGTTTGTTATGATGCTCAAACTTCAAATACTCTTCCACTACAGACAAAGGGCAGTATAGGCAGAATCTGTGATTACAGCATTAGCAACACAAGGGGCCCTGCCATGGAGATCCCAATATTGGTCCATTGTATGACCTTTTGCTAAATACATTGTTGGCCCACAATCTAACAGCTGAAGCTTTTAGGTAAACTGTTTATCTAATATGGTATCAGAGCTGGTTACAAGAGGTCCTAGGTTCTAGTCTTGTTGCCCATGTTTATTGTGTGGTGTTTAAAAATTATTTTATTCCTTGTTATGGGTTTATTTATCATTTTTTTATCTCTCCACATGCTATCGGGCCGCATGTGCAGGGGAGACTACGCTTCATCTTAGGAAAGTACTAGTGACACTCCTATCCCTCTGTTGTAAGTTGTAACTTAAAATACCCCAGGGAGAGACCAGATATGCGAATCTTAAAGTACTGGAAAATAAGAGTTTACATTGGTCCTAGATCTCCTGACAAATATTAAAGTGCATATACACCCACACAGTTTGTGGTTCTATCGAATTCTGCACCAGCGAGACAATTAAACTGAACTCATACCTCTTTATGCTTGTCATCCCTCATCACTAGGTCTAAACTGAAAGAGATTTTCAGAATTGCCTAAGCCTGTCAAATAAATCTCAGCAGCCCAGATCACTGCAAGTAATTACTTCTGTTCAATTTCTTTGTGGTAATTTGTAGCAAGAAGGGAATCAAACTTCTGGGATTCATAGACTCCATAACAGCAGCAGAAGATGAGACAAACAAACACTAATGGCACTGTCCATGACAGTTGGATGTAACAAGATGAACAACACACCAACAGCCCTACTAGGAGGCATACACACCAGACAATCATTGGCAATGGTGCTGCTCATATCAGATCGGACTCTGGACAAGCGACTAAAACTGGATCAGAATCACAAGCAAACAACTACAGTATTTTAATATAACATGGTAACTAAACCAGTGTCATCTCTTACAGGAGGATTTGAGTAATGACGAGCCAAATTGGAGCAAAAGAAGATTGGCCTGCAATCAGTGTGTGTGACAGCTTCTGGGGACAAACTTTCAGGGGTGGATAGGTCGATGGTGTCTGAGAATGGTCTTGATATTGGTTTATCGAAAGACTGATGAGATGTTGTCAAACTAGACTGACAGTGCCGTCAGGAATTTTTCCAGCAATTCTGATGGTGATTCTGGCTTTGCAAGATGGAAACAGTACTCCTAGGATGATGAGAAGGCAATGAGGCATAGAGCTAGGGAACTTGGGCTTTGTTTTCACAGTGGTGACATTTCTATAAGGTTTTAGGTCTTTAGGACCATGGCTTGATACCATGTTAAAGAATTGTATTAACTGAAGAACCTAAAAAAAATGTTAGGTCTCTCAATCTATCTAAAGTATATCGCCCACTCCATTAAAATATATATCTCATATACCCCAAAATGACTATTATACCCTTACTAACAGATGGTAAAAAGTAAAATAACATGAAGATGATATATCTTAAAGAAGGATTTTTAATTTTGAGCCAATCAGCAACATTCTACTAGTGTGTTGGGTGCTACTGGTGGTAATATTTGGCATCGGGTAATGCATGCATACAGGAAGGCTGAATCCTGCATGGACTTGTTTGCCACCTGTTGCCTTCGTTCACTCCCTCTTTTCATTTTCTTCATGGACTTGGGACCAATTTTATCGAGAGATTTCACTGAAGTTGCTATTAATCACCATTGCTGGTTACTGGACTTGAGCCCCCATATCATGAGAAATCAGTTAATTGGTGCCGTTAATCTTTCTTAGGATTTTCCTATTTGTCACTCTTCTATGATTATTGTATAAGGCTTATTTTTAAGTTTAATTTGGAACTTCTGTATAATAGAAATGTTGCTTTCTGTTTTCTGTAATTTATGTTGATCCATTTATTTCTATTTTATTACGTCCTGCTGCTTGAAATAATCTTGTCAGGTGGAAGAGGCTGTATTTGAGACAAATGAAGAGAGAGTTTTATGGAGGACTTTCTTATCGGTGAAAAATACTATTCATCCTGGTAATTTTTTCTTCATTAACCATCCTCCAATGCCCTGGAGTTCTATGGTTGCAGGGCATGCTGCTCTAAATTCTTAAACAATAAATTAACTGAATTTTGAAGCGTATTTTGCTTATATTTTTGTTAATTTAACTGGGTTATTAACTATTCTTCCCCTTCTCCAGGAATTGAGGTTGATGACTTTGTTGAAACATCTTCACAACTACTCCAACCACTTGACGATTTCTTTAATCGTGTTTTCGTAATGGTGGTATGTGACTTCACATCCATTTATATGATTATTTATGGCAAAAAAATATTGCACTATACTATATCATGTTAGGGTAGGGCTGCAAACAAACCGAGCTGAGCTAACCTTCAACATGTTCAGGCTTGCCTCACTAGACTGGTAAGCTCGGCTTGGGTCCATCCTGGTGGTTGGATTGCAGGTGTAGGCTTCGCTCATTTGCTTGCTTGGGCTCAGGCTCATCTCATGATCTCCCAAGCTGATCTTTCAATTTCTTTTCTTCTTGTTCTTGTTATCTTTCTAGTTCTTCATTTTGCCATAGATTTCTGTGTTTACACCATTTAAAACAATTTTTTATGTTGGGCATTTTGTGATTACTGTGTTTATTTGACATACAAGAAAAAAACTCAAGTTAAGTTGTCTTCTGAAAAGTCTGAGAACAGCCTAAGAAGAAGAAGAAGAAGACTCTGAGAACGCATCCATCCAATGCACTTTCCACACACACACACACGCATGAAGGTACAGAGAGAAGGTGGTCCACACACACATACGCACAAAGAGACAGAGAAGGGGGGGAGGGGGATAAGGCAGAATTGGTGGATTTTCAAGATGTTAGTGGTGCTGGTTACTTTAGTTATTTAGCATTATTGCTGTGTTAGTAAGCATGAGTTAGTGCATGATTTTGTAAGGGTATTTTAGTCATTTTCTTTGTACTTGGTGTATCCATAAGTAGAGGGAGAAACCTATCATTGTGTATGCATGATTAGGTCTTCCAATTTACGCAATACTTTTAACATGGTATCAGGGCATGATCCCAAGACCTAAACCTTAAGGTTCCAGTCACTGTCAAAATTCTCTGCATGACTACCATTGTAAGAGAAATACTAGCACCACCGTAAGCCTGAAAACAAGCCAGCAGTAACTGCTGGAAGACAGCAGTCACCTAAAATTCCTTCGATGATTCTGGAACACCAAAACCACTTTAAATCTTTCAAAACCAACACCATAGCCACGGACACTGCTGATCTGCCAACCCCTGAAATACCATTGCCTGAGCTGCCCTCACCTGCCTATCAAAGGTGGTAGTGTTGACTCAACATGCCGACGCATGAAGCTGCGTACAGCTATGTTTCTAGTCCTAAATTGATTCTATGTTGTTTGACTTTTTTTTGATGAATTTTGTCCAAAGATGTCACCTTTTAGTTGTTCATGCTCCAGGATTGATTGTCTGGTACTGCCAAAGGCTGTTTATCGATGTTTACTGAGTTTATTGGGGCCTGAAACAGTGTTATGGTGGTGTTTTGTGATTTGTTCCATTGTTTATCTTTTTTTCTGTGTGTTTGAAATTTGCTCCGGTGGTCAAGTTTGTCTGTGTCAGGATGGAATCTATGAATCCAAAAAGTATGTCTCTCATCAGTCACTAGTTTCGCCATTGATGAACAGCATACTATAACTGTCTCAGAGGAAGAGGATTTGGGGTTCTTACAGTCTTCGACATCCCAACAAGCATCTCATCACATTGCATCTTTTGCTCAAAAAGATAATCCTACAGCCTGCATATCATATAGTATCTCTCCCACTAGTCCCTAGGTCATCAATTCTGCCGCCACTGACCATATTACAGGGTTGTAGCCGACTTTTTTTTTTCTGTCCTTCAGTATTTTGAAAACCTGCCTCAAGTTACCCTTGTGATGGGTCCCACTTAGTTAAGGGGATGAGTAGTAGCTGACTTTTTTTCTATCCTTCAGTATTTTGAAAACCTACCTCAAGTTGCCCTTGCAACAATGGGTCCACTTAGTTAAGGGGATGGGAATAGTAAATCCTACTCCTTTGATCTCTCTTTCTTCCACTTTGTGTACTTCTTAATCGCCCTTCAATCTCGGGTCAGTAAGATGATGAGGTCAGTAATTCACATGTAACTTTCCTAATTATGTTGTGAATCAGGATTTGAAGACAAGAAAGAGGATTGGCAGAGAATCCGAGGCTGGTAGGCTTTGACTCACTCTATCCTCCTATTGCTTGTACCATTGTTGCTACACTACTTAAAATCCACTATCACCTTGATCATTCTTCATTAGGCAAGTTAAAATGGATAGTTCCTACTTTGAGTTATGTGTCAGATCATGAGTAGTTCCTACTTTGAGTTATTTGTCTAATCTTGAGTGTGAGTCTTGCCAAGAAAGCATGATCATGTTCCCTTTGCTTCCCGAGGCAATAGTCGCATGGTCAACCCTTTCATGTTATTTCATTCTAACGTTTAGAGTCCTAGTTGTGTCACATCAAAGTTGGTGTCTAATATTTTTTTATGTTTGTCGATGACTGCTTAGGATGACTTGGCTTTAAATGAAATATTGTTGTATGTTGTTTAATATCTTGTATGCCTTCTATTCTCAAATATGGACTCAATTTGATGTACTTTGTCGTGATAACAATAATTAGTACTTCAGTACCCAATTCACTACCCATATGATTTACTCTGGTATAATCAATCAAGTCATCTTGTGCTCACACTCTACAACAAAATGGAACCGCAGAGAGGAAGAACAGACATATTATTGAAGTCACTATACCCTATTGCGTCGAATGAATGTTCCTAAAGGTTTTTGAAGTGATGTCATGCTCAACACTTGCTCACTCATTAATGAAATGCCGCCACTGTCCTTGGTGATAAAATACACTATTCAGTTCTCTCCCAAAGGCACCCACTGTGCTAGTGGATCTGTAAGGACTATGTGAACGGGAAAAGGTTCTGCAGTGTGCTCTTAAGGGCAGAGTGGCAGATGGAAAAATTGGGACTCAGTATTATTCGGCTTGATTGTACCCATAAGTTCTTTGCACTCCTCTGGAGAAGGCCCCTTCAATTGCTGTTGAAGGAATCTCCCCCTTTGGAAACTCGAGTACGAATTTAACTTTAAAGGCACTGGGGCTAGTTGCTATGGACCTCAATGAAATGGGCCTCAAGATAAAAGTTTTATAAAAAACAAAAATAGGCCAAAATTTTGCCAAAACATATTTGACCCAAAAAAATTCACCTCTGCCAGTAGGTCGTTAAAAAAACAACCACAACTAGGCTTGACTTGAAGGAAAAGGACAAGGGTCCTTCTCTTACTAATATGGAAAACGTAGCCCAGCCAAATAGGCCTGGAGAAGCTATCCCTAATCCCAACTCTACCCTGGCCAGAAAAGATGTAGGGGAACAGGGAGAGATGAAAAGGGGGATGTAGAGTCGAAGCCAACCTGCAGAAAACTAGAGGAGCTCCTGAAGTGAGAGGTGGGAGTAATCAGGGGTCTAGCAGTGAAGAGAGTAAACTTGTAGGGATTCTAAGGCTTCTCCAAATCAGCATGGGGCTCAAGCTCTGAGGAGCTGACAGAGGATGGGAGTTGGATGTGGATGAGAATGCGTCTGATCCTCAACAAGAGGATGACCTTTCCAAACCTAGTCTGATTCTGAACAGCTTTGTAAGGAAGAATGCCACTAGCTGGTGGAAGAGATTCAAGAACATGAGGACATATATTTGCAAATGCCTCTTCTGGAGGACTTGTATGATTCAGATATATCAAGAAACCTGTGAAACCGCATTTGGGGTTGGGAAGTCTAAGCAAAAGACTGCATATCCGAGGACCAAGACTTTTCAATCTTTCCTCTGTATTATTGGGCAACATGGTAGGAATCCACAGAGGAGCCTACTTTGGCTTTCAGTATCCTCTCAGAAAGCTCTGATTTCATCAATATTCCAAATTATCAAAGCGAACTATCAAAGTTGTCTTCATCAAGGCACAGAAAAAGCAGCTTAAAAAAAAATGCATCTCATTTGTTAATTTGAAAGGTAGCTCATAACAGCTCAAATCTCTTCAGCAATGGGAAATTAAAAAGAAAACAAAAATAAATAGAAAAATAAGCAAAACAAAAGCAGCTGCTCAATTATGTGAGACAGTGAGAGACTGACAATTCATGGTGAACCATTACAATAGGGTTAAAACTCCCCAGGAATGGGGAATTTAAAATATAAAAGTAAATAATGCTAGGATGCGTTGTTGACCAGAGGAAGAAACCAAATTCAAGTCTGTTGGGGAGAGAGAGAGATCCCTGTTGTCTCAGAGGACAATCAAGCATGATTGTTAGCAAAGTTTTCATTTGTTAGAAGGTCAAGAGAGGAGCAAATGAATGAAAATACTTAATCTATCCTTTAATATTTTATATTTTTTACTAAAAACATAGTTGAAAGTGGCCTCTTATGTTCACACCCGGTTTGGCACACAGAAATCATGCATGCACAACTCCCAGAAAGCACCTTTTTCCACTTGGCGATGCACAGAAGGCACAAATTGTCTCTTGGGCATACCCCTGATAAAAAGAAAAATAAAAAATAAAAAAGGCATGTGCCTTTGGGGAGGGAGTTGTGCTTTTAAAAGGGCACATCATTAGATTTTATGCCAAAAAAGCAGTGAAGTGCACCTCAAAAACGCCTTTAGAAATGTTGTTGTAAACAATAGAACACACATTGACATGCAAGTTCTATTGAATTCAGTCAAAATATGTGCTCATGGAAACCAGTGGTAAAGTTTAGGAACCCTTTGGGACCAAAAAACCATTGGAACTCAGGCACCATAACTCAAGTCTCATTTACTAGGATGGATGAAACAAAGCTCATTGGCTTAGAAATACAAGGGTAAGGAAGAAGAATGCAAAGTCAGTGGAGATATCGAGGTTCAATTTTCAAAACTCCTTCTGTTTCAAATTGTTATCTTATGTTGATTAAAAAGACTCTTGTTTCGGAACACAACAGATCTTTGAACAAGGTATTAGTTTTATTTTGGGGTAGTGAAGAGAGCCTAAAGAGATAGGGTTCATGGCTTTGGTGTATTTGTTTGCATGCTTTTGTCTTCATGTGAATCAACTGTTGATAATGTATTCAGGCATCCAATGTTTGACTGGGCTGTTAACGCATTTTGCTTTGCTTGATAGAAGATTGCATACTCTGGTTTTGCCTGGTGCAGGAAGACGAAAGAATTAGAAAGAACAGACTAGCACTCCTCAAGAAAATTTCAGATCTTCCAAGAGGGATTGCAGATCTCTCAGTTTTGCCAGGATTTTGAGTTTTAACATCTGCTTATTATTCCAGGGAATTGTATTTATTCTAGGAAAGAAATGGAAAAAGGGTGTGGGCAACCTATTCTGAGGGATCATCACATAGGCTAGTGAAATAGCAATATTATTTGTCTAGATGAGGCCTGTAAAAATTTTGTAGCGGTTGTTGTCAAGCATATAATTTATTTGTAACATTTTTTTAGCCACTGATACATTTGATCCAATAATTTGCTTAGTAAAAATTGTTATTGTACCAAAAGGATATAGGAATGCTTTGATATTTCTTTAAATAGAAATGCAATGAAGTGCACACCCAAAGAATGTTTAAGATCATGGTTTTGAAGTTTGATGAATTTATGAAGAATTTATGAAATTCTGGTTTCCAACTCATCTCAAGACAAAACATAGTCAAAAAATTGCTTCGGTTGTAACTCTGGAGTCTTTTTTTTCGGTTTGGTCGGTTGGTTTGCAGGAAACAGCTGCTCTTTTTTACTTTTTTTTTTTTTCATATTAATTTGGTTCAGAAAAGGTAAATTAAACTACTCATCGCGTAATTTCATTTTTATCGAGGATTTTGCGATGCTTTGGGTGGTTGTAAACTTGATACTTGTTTTGTTCTAATTAACTTCTAAACGATTGGAGATACAGCCATTTACAATGTTATATACATTACTATTAATCCTGATTACCAAACTGTACAGTGGCGAGAGCATAGGGGTGCTCCAACCAATTCAAGCCGAACCCATCCAAAAAATTGATTTCAAATGGTTTATGGGGGAGATGATTTGGGTGGAGGCAAATCTCATTAGGGTTGAGAAAAATTAGAAATCAAACCAAACTGAATCAAAAAATAGTTAACCATTTGGTTTGGTTACAGTTTGAAATTTTTAATTTTTTTGGATGTCGCTTTGGTTCCGATTCAATATGTTCATAACCACTATTAACCGAACCCATTTATTTTATATATATATATATATATATATATATATATAATATTTTAATAATTTAAATTAAAAATAGAATTGTATTGCGATTAATACTTAAATTTCAAAGATAAATAATTTAAATTTACATGCTAATTATTATGAAAGAAAATATTATTTTTGATGACTTTAAAAGTTAAAATTATACATACCAATTCAGTTTCGATTCACATTTTCGAACAATCGAAATTTTGATTCGATTGATGGCTCCCGCTCCTAAATCAATCACAGGGGGAGAGAGAGGGTGGGGTGAGGCAAAAATTAAAGCAAAAATGTGGGATTTACTTGCATGGAATATGGTGCATTAATTCCAATGCTTGATGACAAATAGAAAGAAGTTTGAAAACAGAAAAGGAAGGGGCCACAAGGCCCAATTGCAGGGAGAAGGGTGCGTTCCATGAGAGAGAGAGAGAGAGAGAGAGAGAGAGGGGGGGGGCAAGGAGAAAAGAAAAGAGAACATAAAACCCAATGGCCACAAGTGTTTTGCTGAGGTTTAAAATTAATATATGATATGTGCTATGAAAAATATGTAAGTCATCATATCTTCCATCACTTTGATTTTTACCTCAATAAATGTTTAAATATTCATATTACTCTAGGCAACATCCCCTTCTCTTTTGATAGTTCCATATAAGTAAATATATAATGAGGGTAAGAGAAAATGAGAGATAAAGTAAAAAAAGACATTTTGTACAAGGGATAAAGAGAGAAGTGATATTTTGTACAAGAGTCAGTTCCTAATCATATTGTAATTCCTTTCGAAATAGTAAAGTTTTGATTTCATCTGCCCGTGGAGTAAATATATCCAAATCACGTAAAATCTCTGCCTTGTCTCTATTTATTTATTTTTATTTAGTTTTCTGCATCTTTTATGATACGTTATCAGTACGAGGCTCTAACCAAGTGACTTAGTTTTTTAATTTTTATTTAATTTATTTATTTCTCATAATTTTTACCCTACAAGAATATAATATTCTCTAGAAGAGAATATGTTTTATTTTTTTAATTTAAAGAGTATTAATATCCAGAAGAGATGGTAAGATAGTCTTCTTGAAGAGGCTATATATTCAAATTTCCTGAGGAGATAGTCCTCCTTAAGAGGATATACATTTAAATCTTTCATATATATATTTAATCTTTGAAAGAGATAGACCTCCTGAAGAGACAATATATTTAATCTCTCGTCTACATATTTAACCTCCCAAAGAGATGTTCAAACCGATCTCTTAAAGAGGTGAAACGTTTATCTTCCAGATGAGATAGTATATTTAATCTTTAGAAGATGTAGTAAATTATTACCTAATTTAATATTATAAGTTGGAATCATACTCCTGAAGAGTATAAATTGAGAAAAATAATATAACATTCCTGAAGAAACATATTTAAATATCCTAGAATGGTGGAAATTGTAACGACCCAAAATTCATACCATTTTTTTTTACTGTGTAAAGAAAATCATAATACTCTGATATCCCTAATTTAAGCTACTATATCATACCTATGCAGCAGAAAACATAAAATCACATAACCTTAATTACAATACCAGAATTCAGTATTTTCCCAAAACATTTATACATACATATCTCCCCAAAAATCCTCAACCGGATCTCCTAAAAACTACTGATAAATACATTTTCCCAAAAACACTTACCTTTCTGACAGAGCAGTAAAAATATCTCCTCTACCTTTGGGCTTGATCAGCTCATCTAATTGGATCACCTGAAATATGTTAAATTACTGGGATGAGACAACTTTCGGTAAGAAGAAATATGCTATTACCAGTGTGTGGCAACTGAGTTTATATAAATAATATACTGATAAATAACTTAAACTGAGATAGCAGGTAAAATAATATACAATATAACTCACACCTATGCGGCTTAAAATACATCTATTTCTGAACTTTCTATTTGATCATACTTTTAGTTTCTATAGATATATATGTTGTTTTTTGTAAATCTATAAATAAATATATATCTGCGAAAACTTCCCTAAATGGTTGTATGTTATAATTTAACCCCTCATGACAGGGTTGTGCAACCCGTAGGCGAGACTTAACATTAGTTGGCTTACCAAGATAAGTCAACTGAAACCTCTGTCGTCAGACCAGCCGCCTCAACCCAGACTACTAGGGAATCTGCAATCTCTCCCAAGGCACAGTCGACTACTCAAAATCCACACACTATCTGAAATATGTGATTGCACTCTAATCTAAAATAGCTATGGTACCGTGCTCTATAATCTGAACTATCCCATCAGGGTCTGGTAATATACAATACTGTTTAATATATATTTTACTGTTTTACCATGATTCTGTTTCAACTATAATAACCATAACACTATAAAGGCTGATCTGAATAAACTGTAATATCTTATCTGAGTAAATTGTAATATCTGAACGTTATGGTTCTGTAATCTGTATATCATGGTATTCTGAAAAATGCTATAAAATATCTTTCTGTGTATATACTGTGAATCATAATTCTGTAAATTATTTGTAACGTCCTACTAAACTAATTGAGATTTCTTTTTTTCTTATAATAATTACTTTGAAATTCCACTGCTCTGATCCCTTCATGTATAAAACTAATCATCCACCTAAGCAGCAGGAAGCTAAAATCACATAACCACTGCCATATATAAATTATGTACAATACCAGAGTGCCAGAATACACCCAAAATATACATATAAAGTTGTATCTCCACAATCTCTCGTGACCAACTAGAACTACACTAAGAAAACCTTTCCCAAAAAAACAAATACTCGCCCTATCAACAGGCAGCAATGAAACCCCTCTAACGGCGAGCCTGATCTGCTCGCCTCGCTGGATCACCTGAAAAATTTAAGTTAAATGGGATAAGGCGACACTCAATAAGAAGAAATATGTTATTGCTAGTGTGTAGCAAATGAGCTACATGCATGCAAAGTCTGATTTAGAAAAATACCATAAATAACATAACTGAATGAAACATATATACCTACTGCAAAATACATCATACCTATGTTGCTTAACATAAACTGAGTTTTCTGAATATTTATTCATACTACTGCTAATAACTATAAGTATGTCTATTTTCTATAAATCTGCTCATAAATATATAAAATAATTGAGAAAATTCCTTGGATGGATAACTGAAGTCATGAATTAACCCCTTATGATAGGGTTGTGCGGCCCGAATACGGGACCTAACCTGACTGGCCGACCAGGGTAAGTCAACTAAACTCCGACAATCAGATCATGCCCCCTCAACCCATATCCGATGGAGAGCCTGTCCACAACATAGGCACAACCGACTTCTGAATACCACCTATTATTTGAATAGGGGTTGCACTCTGAACTAAATATAGCTACGGTACCGTGCTCTGCTACTGAATATGGTCCATCAAGGTCTGATACTATATACATAACTGATATTTCTAAAATACTGTTTTTACCATGATTTTGCAATAGCCGAAACAACCATAACACAATAAATATTGAGTTGAATCAACTGTAATAACTGGATAGCTGATATGTCTGCATAACTGAATACCTGAATTTTATGTTTAACTGTATAAACTAAATGTTTTGGCTTTTGAAATGGCTATATCATAATATTCTAAGAAATACTGTAAAATACGAGTTCCTGTGCATGTGCTGAAAAATCATGGTATTCTGAAAATTATGGAAACCTTGTACTGGGCTAATAATAAACTCATGCCACACAATTAAACATTAATATTTTTCAAGTTCTGAAATCACACAAATAATCTGAATAATAATTTGCTAAAAAACATATAATTTATACCAAGTCAAAACAAGTTTACCTAGCATAGCATATTTCCCTTACCTGATTCTGGCTAAAACCCCCTACTGTATCGGGTCCTACACCCGTAGGGGTCCCTACTCAACACCCTAAAAATCATATATCTCAAAACAAAATATTACTATTTTTATGTCTACTGCATTTCCTACAACTGTTAGAAAGCCAAATTTCAACAAAAAAGGCTTACCCTAAATCTAGGATGAAATCCAACTTCGTCCCACCGACGATCTGCTCCAGCAGACTTAGGGAGAACTTCCCCAAAAGCGTCGTGGTGGCCTCAAATTGTCGATCTGGTGGTAGACAAGGCCGAAATCAAGGAGAGAGGAGGGAGAGACTGTAGAGAGAGGTAAGAAAGAGTGTCTGTGAATTTTCTTGTATAAAAACTGAGTTTAGCCCTATTTATACTGCGGGATTCGTTGACGAAGTCTGCGACCTTCTTCTGTTTCTGTTTCCATTTCCCTCCCTCTTTATTATTTAAATATCATTATTCTTCAAGTTGTTACATTATGTATAACATATTTCTGTACATATAAACTGTAAATCATGATACTATGCAAACTGTGCAAATTCTGTATTGAATTGTTATTTACTCATGCCACACAATTAAATAAGTAAAACCCATGTACTATAATTTGTAAAACTATATAATATTTATTCTAGAAAATCCCTATTCTACTACTATATTTCACTGGTAAAAATCTCTAATTTAGCTGGCATAACATATTTCCCTTGCCTGACTGATTGGGAGGCCTGACCTCAACTTTATCCTCACGCCTGCGGCGTACCAAACTCAAAACCCTAAAATGATGTACATTTCCTAATTCAATCAATCCAAACTTTGAATAATAACTATACTCTCCTTTTTCCCCAGGCTCACATGTATCTTTATCCATAAAATTCTAAACTGTTAGTTATTTATCAGCATTACTTGAGTTCATGAGAAAACACCCACTAGGATCCTCAACCCATACCTGTGGTGTTTGGAAACCCACACCCTGAAATCACAACACCCTAATTTAATCAACTCAAAGTTCAATATATTGTCATCTAACACAAGATCTAGGTTCAAAAAAGCCTTCTAACCATATAAACCCAAAAATAACCTACTTACTCTGATTTTGGGATGGTGCCTAAACTTCTCAAACCAAAATTCTGCTCTGGCTAAGTTGTAGAGAATCTCCCTGAGATCATCGTGGTAACTTCTGATCGTTGAATTGGGGAAAAACGAGGCCAAAAACTTAGAGAAAAGGTGGAGAAATCAAATTCTAGAGAGAGAGAGAATATGAACTGATTTCTTCGCCAAAGATCTGATTTTTGCACTTATATAGATGGCTGGCCACGTGGCTTCGTCAACGAGACATGTGGACTCGTCGACGAACCAAAGAAGAGAGTTCTTCGATGAAGGTGAAGAGCTCGTCGATGAACCAATGGATCTGAATTATCCCCTCTCGGTATCTCTTTGTCAACAAGACACTGAAAACCAGGGCGTTCGTCGACGAACCTTACTTTGTCCCTTTTTAATTTTCCTTTCTCTCTATTATTTAATTATTATAATTTTCGGATCTCTATAGAAATAATATTATATTATTATCTCAGTTTTATTTGAGTTTTTAAATTTTGTTTTCTAAATTGCCTTATTATTGTTAATTTATTCAGATGTCGAATCTAAGCAAAGTTGAATTTGTTCCCCTTGATATCAAAGACAACAATTATTTATCATAGATTATTGATGTTGATATCCATCTAAATACAACGAACTTGGGAAACACTATTTTAGATGGAAATACTGCATCCCTGTAAGATCGCACAAAAGTTATGATCTTCCTCCATTATCATTTAGATGAAGAATTAAAAATTGAATACCTCGCTGTTAAAGAACCACTTATCCTATGGAAAAATTTAAAGGATAGATTTGACCACCAAAAAATTGTGATTTTACCAAAAGCTCGATATGAATAGTTGTACCTAAGGTTGCAAGATTTTAAAACAGTCAACGAATATAATTCAGCTCTACATAAGATTAGATCGAAACTAAAATTATGTGGTGAAAATATTACTAATGAAGACATGCTAGAAAACTTTTACTACTTTTCATCTTACTAATGTGCTCCTGCAGTAACAATATAAGGAGAGGAAATTTATTAAATTTTTTGAACTTATATCATGTCTTCTTGTTGCTGAGTAAAATAACGATTTTTTGATGAAAAATCACCAAACTCGTCCAACTGGTTCGATCTCATTCCCTGAAGTGAATATGAATACATCTCGTGGTCGAGGACAAGGTTGCAGGCATGGTCCTGGGCATAGTCGTGGTCGTGGTCGAAATAATCACTGGCATCAATGAGAGGCTGCAATCCCCCATAAAAGGGATAGCCCCCAAAAGGGGGATGGTCCCCAGAAGCGAGTTAATGATCAAAATCATTGACCCAGACAGCATGACACTAAATGTTATGGATGCAGAGGAAAAGGTTATTGGTCGCGTACCTGTCGTACACCCAGGCACTTGGTAGATCTATACCAAGCCTCTATAAAAGAAAGGGAAAAGATTAAAGAAGTTGAAACAAATTTTGCTAATAATATTGTTCCAATAGATCTTAATGTTGTACCATCCAACTCTGTTTATCTTGATATTGCTGATTTCCTTGTAAATCAAGATGAAAATAATGATGTAATATTTTAAGATATATTGTAAGCAATATTGTATTTTGATTTTAATAAATAAATTATCGTATTTATTGTTGCTATGATCAATTATAATGATGAGCTTTTAAAATATGTGTTGTAGTGTCAATTATCTTAAAGTTTTGATCGATTCTAAGATGTCTTTGGAAGAAGTTTGTTTAATTGACAGTGTTACAACACACAAAATTCTTCAAGATAGGAAATATTTCCATTACTTGAATATATCTTCAACAAATGTTAATACAATATCTGATTCTACAAATTTGATTGAAGGCTTCGGAAGAGCTAATATAAAGCTACCTAATGGTACTTTATTACAAATTGATAAAACTTTATATTCTAACAGATCCATAAGAAATCTATTAAGCTTTCAAGATTTAAGACTCAATGGATATCACATTGAAACTACAAATGAAGGTAGTAAAGAATTTCTTTATATTACTTCTATTATTTTTTAGAAGAAACAAATTTTATAAAAAGTATTATACAAATATTAAAACAATTGAATCATATAATGTCTTACACCAGAAGTGCAATAATCCAAAGTTATTTATACTTTGACATGATTGTAACGATCCCAAAAATAGTTATACTTGATTAAAGTTATGATCCTAAAAATAAATAAATAAATAAATAAAATTAAGTAAATTAAATTAAATTAAATTAAAATTAAAATTAAATAATTAAATAATTATTATTAATTATATAATATAATATAATATAATAATATATTAATATAATATAATATAATATTATTATAATATATATATTATAACATAACCTTTCCTGAAGAATCAAGAAAGGTTAAGGAGATCCTGAGAAGACCCCCCCCAGGCGTGAATTTCATCTCTCTCCTCAACTCACTTCCTCTCTCCTCAATTTTTTCGGCAATACATGCTCTAATTGGAGAACGAAAAATATCCCTAGGATCCAAATTCGTCCACCAACATTTTAACCGGAGTGGATTTGTCGTAAGAACGTCATAGGCACTCCTGGGGTGAGATAAGGGGAATAAATTATGTTAGGAATTTTATAATTAAACCGATTAAATTGTAATCTGAGATTGCAAGAATTATACATACGTTTTTCTGAATATTTTGGGCAAATGGAGATGCGATTTTTGATTATTATATTTATTATGAATTAATTAAATTGGTGTTTGTGAACCTATGGATTTTATAATAATTATTATTTTAAAGTTGAATCAATATAATTAAAGTATTTGATTTCTGGATGATTATATCGGATTTTCTGAATAAATTAAACGAATGAAATTAATGGTCTTGGATTATTAACGTATGATTTATTATTTATAGGCAGTTTAGTAAAGTATAGTTAAATACATAAATCGTGTGGCATGAGATTAATATTTTATTATAATAAACCGGTTGTGATTGTTGTGGTGTGAGTACTTATATGTTTGTATGATTTAATGTCCTTCATGCATATCGCAATATAACATTGGCAGGAAAATGAGGAGTTCGTTATATTGTCCATGATATAAGTTGCGATATAACATTAGCAAGATTATGAGGAGTTCGTTATATTGTCATTTATATAAATTAGGCAAAAACTTTGGCAGAATGGATGAGGAGTTTGTTCTTGTCGATGTGCTATGAATGGTGTTGTGTATATTGTAATTGTAAAAGTCCATGTCTGAACCACGTATTGAGATCTACTCGGTACGCAGTGAGAATGATAAATACTGAAGTACTTGTACATTAACCTTGGTGGGTGTGAGTATGAAAAGGTGAATTGAATATATTATGATTTTGGATATACTGTGTTATTATGAAAAGTATGCGGATTATGTGGTATGATTGATGCTGAATGTGTGTGAGTACATATATGTGAATTAAAATGCATAAACAAATTACGTTGAGGTAAAACTCTCCGCCCAAGGGCTTACTGAGTAAAGTGAGTGCTTTGATAAGTATCAATTGTAACCTCACCCAACTAAAAGGGTAAAGTTACAAACGGTATCAGAGCAAAGGGGCGTTACATGTATGGGCGTGTAAACTCCCCTATTCTCGAGAACTCTCGCTTATAAATGTTTATGTATGTGTGTGTGTGTGTGAGTACAGTCTGCATGTGTTTTCTTAGTTGATACCGATTAACAAATAGCTATATTTTGTATATACTAAAACTCATTTGTCATACACTGATAATAATTTATTCCATCCTTACTGAGAAGTGTCTCACCCCATCATTATCAAATACTTTTCAGATGTCCTGTGGAGAGAGACGGGAATCATAGTAACGCAGCAGAAGCGTGGGTGGGATTACAAATAGTAGTTTAGATTAATAATTAAATTTGTCATTTATGGTTTATCTTAGAATTTCTAAAAATGTATTTCAATTTGTTATTGGAGATATTCTCGTAATAAAAGGTTTTTAGTACTCTGGTATATAAATATTGAGGTCTTCCGTTGTATAATTATTTGGTATTAGAGATTTATTTTTTTTTTAAATAACACTCTGAACCCCAGTTTTGGGTTCGGGGTGTTACAATGATCGTCTTGGACATCCTAGAGATATTATGTAATGATCCCAAAAAAAATAAAAATAAATAATCAATTAATTATTAGTTAAATAATATAATATATACATTATAATATAATAATATATTAATATAATATAATATTATATTATATATATATATATAACTAATAGCATCCGGAGAAGCTGAGAGCCTCCAGCGCTCGCCATCTCTCTCTCTCTCTCTCCTCGATTTCCTCAGTCAAACGTGTGCCAATCGAAGAACGGAAAATACCACTAGGTTCCTAACTTCGCCACCGACATTTTAACCAGAGTGGATTTGTCATGAGAGCGTTGTAGGTACCACTCCTGGAATAAGGTAAACTCTCTCTTTCTCTCTCCTTAATTTCTCTCAAATCTTTAGTCAAATCGATGATTGGACACCACTACGGGGTCCTAACTTTGATTCTTGTCATTTTAAAGATTTTTAATTTGGATTTCCTAGGCACCACTCTAAGGCTAGGGTGAGGATAACAAAATTATATCCATTAATTATTTTTAAAGTTTAATTAGCTATTGGAGTGTGTGGGCCTAGGAAATATTAAAATAATTATTATTCTGGGGTTGAGTTGATTGAACTGGGGAAAAATGATTTCAGGGGTTTGAATTCCGAACGCCACGGGTGTAGAATTAGGGATTTTAGCAAGTCTCTCAGTAAGCAGGTAAGGGGAATTCAATTATGCCAGAAGTTTTTAAAAATTAAAAGATTAAATTAAAGTATGATATGAAAATAATATATATGAATTTTCTAACTTATCGAGTATATATATGTGAAATAGTAGTTTTGGAAATATCCAATGTTTTACTGGATAATTATGATATGGTTAAATATTATTGGAAATTTGTGTGGCATGAGAAATAATTTTGATTGCTGAAAATAAATCAGTAAATATTTTATATGAAGGAATGGGGTTTATGTGGGAATATAAACAGATATGATGATATGAGTAATATATTGATATGTTTGAGACAGATTTGCTGAAATGTGATTTATACAAACATGTTTTTATCAGACATGATATGATAATATGTGATATACACAGTTAAGATAGTTTTATACTGATAGATATGATGAACAGTCATGAGTTACAGACGAGATGTGTTGCATGCACACGGATACTCATGAGCTTAAGCGCTGTGAGTTATAGATAAGATGTGTTACACATGGATACTCATGTGCTTAGGCATGTTTATGAGAAATGAAAGCTTTTGGGAAAATAGATTTTTATGTAAAATGAGTGATGAAAATGAGAACCTGATTGATTAATGATATGATAGTACGGTACCGTTGCTAGAGATTGAATTAGTGCAACCACACAGCTCGGGGAGCGTGTAGGTATTGGAAGTCGATTGGGCCTTTTGAGAGATGTTGACTGCCCCTGGGTCGATACCGGGCTGTGGTGGGCCAATCGTACTACAGACGAAGTATTTGACTTAACCTGATAGGCCAAATAGGGTTAAGTCCTGCCTTTGGCCCGCACAACCCAGTCATGTGGGGTTATTACATGACAATGATATGAATGGGTCTCCTCATTACAAATGCGATACACTTATATGATTGTACTTTGACAAATATGATACTTTGTATATAAAAATATTTATTGAGCATGATTATATTTCTGAGAAAAGTATATGGTTACAAATATACATATATGTTTGTGGACATGAGTACAGATTCCTATGATACCTCAGTTAAATTAATATTTTTATAAACATGATATGATACACTGAAACTTATTGACACACACTGATAATAATTTATTCCCACTTACTGAGAGGTGTCTCACCCCATAGATCTTAAACATTTCAAGAAATTCGGGGCGTCAGGCGGACCGAGCTCCGTGATAAAGGAGGAGTAGATCTCCATTAGTCAGGGTATGTTTTTATTTTGGGACTGGATATATGTTTGTATAGACTTTGGGGGTCTGATGACTTTCGGGAGTTGGTCTATATATTTTTGGGAGAATGTAGTACACTGTTATTGTACATAGAACTTAGATGTGTTATGTAGAGACCCAGGAAATTTTAAATAATAAGAAAAATAAGAAAAGGAGGAAATTCGGTTTGGGAAGCCAAACCGTCGACAGTTTCGTGAGAGCCACAGAAAACCGTCGACGGTTTTCTTTTTACCGCAAGCTGGTAATAGGTAAAACAGTGAAAAAGGGTGGGTTAAAGCCCAAACCGTTGATGGTTTTGTGAACAGTGAAGAAAATCGTCGACGGCTTTCTCTGCAATAGGCATGATGAAAAGATCCCACGAGCCTCATTTACCATTAAACAAAAATTACACACACACACACTCTCTCTCTCTCTCTTTCTCTCTCTCTCTCTCTCCCCCAAACCCACGACTCTCTCTCCCTTCTCTCTACGATTCCGCTCTGATTATAGTCTGAATCAATGATTTAGAACCACCACAAGGTTTTTGAGAAGATTCTCTACAACTTAGGTGGAGTAAATTTTTAGTTTTGGGTTCCAAGGCATCACTCCAAATCGGAGGTAAAGGTATTAAATGTTAGTTTTAATTGTTAAATTGAAGTGTTTGGGGCCTAGGAAATATTGAACCTTTGACAGATGATTTGTTTAAAGCATGGTTTCAAGATTGTCATTTTGATGAAGCAAGTATTCCCTACATTAGGGGGAGCAAAATCAGTGCTTAAAGCACAACATGAAATCACATGAAATGCCATGAGTTTATCTTATTTAGATTCTCGCACAAATCAAAGTGAACTTGAAGTTTAGAAGATTATACATTTGCATGGAGTTGCAAATCAATTACTAGATTCTTTTGCAGATACCAAGGCCTTATTAAAATCTCATATACCTGGTGCAAAAAATTCAAAAAACTCCCAAAAGGAGAAAATTGAAATCTATAAACACTCCAAAAAAGGTTACAAAGGTGGATAATTCATTCGACATTCACAAACCCATTTCTTTTGAAAATGAATCCCCTATTGTGGAACCTCCTGAAGAGGAACCTCCTAAAAAGAAAACTCCTGAAGAGACATCTCTTGAAAAGGGACAGGTACCTTGAAATAATAATGAAATCTCAATTCATTACATAGGTGAAATGTGGGATGGAAATAAAGTCGTTGTCAACAACACATTTACATATGCAATAGCTGCTAACATTACCAGAGGTAATGAGGATCCTAAACCTAAATTTATTAATAAATGTCGATATAGAAGTGATTAGCCAAAATGAAAAGAGGCTATCACATCAGAATTAAACTCTCTGTCAAAAAGAGAATTTTTAGACCTGTAGTTCAGACACTAGAAGATATCCAACCCATTGGATACAAATGGGTATTTGTGCACAAGCAATGAAATTACCAGATATAAAGCAAGGCTTGTGGTATAAGGTTTCTCGCAAAAACCCAGAATTGATTATGAGGAGACATATTCTCTCGTTATGAATGGAATCATTTTTAGACTCTTAATCAGGCTCGCAATCACTAAATGACTGAGCATGTGTCTTATGAATGTAGCAACAACATACCTATATGGATCGTTGGATAATGAAATATATATGAAAATCCCTGAAGGATTTAAATTGCCTGAAGCAAAACCCAAAAATTTATATTCAATCGATTATGTGAGTACCTTGTGAAAGAAGGTTTCATAAATGATCCAATTTGTCCATGCATTTTTATTAAAAGATCATAACCTAGATTTGCTATAATTGTTGTTAATGTTGATGATTTAAATTTAGTTAGGACTCTTGAAGAGCTCACTAAAGTTGCTAATTATTTAATAGCGGAATTTGAGATGAAAGATTTAGGAAATATAAAATATTGTCTTGGCCTACAGATTGAACATGTAAATGACGGAATTCTTGTTCATCAATCTAAATATACCGAAAAGGTATTAATGCAATTTTATATGGATAAAGTTCATCCTTTGGGATCTCCAATGATGGTGCGATTACTTGATGTTAAGAAGGATTCATTTCAACCTCATGATGAGGGGGAGGAATTGTTTGGTCCTAAAGTACCATATTTAAGTGATATCGGCTCTTTAATGTATCTGGCCAATTGCACAAGATCCGACATTACACTTGCTATAAATCTACTAGCAAGATATAGCTTATTTCTACTCGATGAAACTAGAATGAAATTAAGCACAATCTGCGCTATTTGAGAGGTACATCTAATTTGGGTCTATTCTCTTCATTTGATTCCAAATTTCAACTAGTAGTGTAGAAACCCGAACCCGAAAAAAATAAATAAATAAGAATAGAAGAAAGGAAAATTTAAAAGAGCAAAGCAGCAAGACTCGTTGACGAATCCCCTATTTTCGTCGACGAGTTCCCTTTTGTGACTCGTCGACAATGTTCAAGCATCATCGACAAAGAAATCTCGAGTGACAGGAAATTTCAGGCTTAAGGTTCGTCGACGAACTCCTCTTTCATCAAAGAATGTTCTTCTATAATTCGTCAACGGATGCTCCATTACGTCGACGAATCCGTCCAAGTCAACGGTCTATAAATAGATTTTAAATTACTTCTTGATTAAGAAATCAAATATCTCTGTAACGCCCCCAAACCCGCCACATAGGGCCCGGAGTGTTATGAGACCAACACGCGTGTCTGATACCATTCACGCAGCGAAAATAACAAAATAACCTCATCAAAATATACCAGAGTTTTATATCTACACATGCAGATCCATAATAATTACAACCACATTCTTCATATTGCAAAACCTAAATAAAATATATATAACATAAAAACTAAAAACATATTTGTTCTAGTACAACTCACAAAACTACCCGCCTTGGAGCTATCTGAGTTTGATCACCTAGATAACCTGAAAAGATGAAATCATTGACGAGGTGAGACACCTCTTAGTAAGGAATAAATAATTTATAACAGTGTGTGGCTAAAGTGTTTAATATATAATTAAAATATCCATACAATCGCATTCATGATCCACTAGTAGTCAAAATATCACACTCATAATCATACCATGGTCAACGTCTTGTCAGCCAATCACTTGCTCACATACATACATATTTTACTGATAATTCCTGAGAATATGGAAGTCTACCACCCATATAAGTATATTCCCTCTGCTCTAGTGCTAACACCAGGGCATTCACCTTTCTCAGTAAACTCTCGGGTTATGTATCCAGGTAAAGTCACCAAGAATAGGGAAGATCACCCGCTCATACAAGTGGCTTCCCTCTACTCTGGTATCCACAAATAATTACCAGAGTACTCGCCTTCCTCAGCAAGCCCTCGGTGGAGTAATCTTGTTGACCTTATAGGTCACGCCCGGTTTTGATTATGACAAATACTCATTGTATCTAATGGGTGTTTGAGGTTTCGTGCAGGAACTAAAATTGTCAAGATCGAGATGGGCACAAAGCAAGTAAAGATTGAAGACCATTGTGTTGTAATATATATAGTTCATACATGTAATTGGTCTGTAATAGTAAATAGGGATTAGTTTGTAATAAACTCACACGCATCACATGCATGATCTAATAGGTAAGCTCAAACAAACCATAAACTAAAAGTGACCTTAGAAAGACCTAAGGGTTTGGTCGACCGACACCGGATTTTTTCGGTGTCTTCAAAAGGACCCAGAAATGCCCATAGAACACTCACCATTACACCTATGAATGTTAGGCATTTGACTAGGGTTTGAGTGGATCATAACAGGACCGAAATGCACACATTGTGCACTTTCGGTCGACCGACCTTGGTAATTCATTCTGCCTTGGTCAACCAAAACCGGCCTGGGTCAACAGTTGACCAAGGTCCCAGTCGACCAAACCAGTGTAGTTCAAATCCTCCAGTCGACCGAAACCTCCTAAGGTCAACAAATTGACCATCTGGTCAACCGAGCCAAAATTGAATCCCAACTACCTAGTCGACTGATGCTCCTCGGGAGAAGTCCCAATTGTCTGGTTGACCGAACCATTCAGTTCAAAATGGTCTGGTCGACCGAACCTTTGAAAAATGGAAAATCACCCTTTGGACAGGCACTTTCGGTCGACTGAGTCTCCAGTTCAAAAGTGTCCTAGTCAACCGAACCATATGAACTTTGGTTGACCGGACCTCTCGAGTTGTCCTGATTTTTTATCGTGGTTAAAATATTTTAAACAGTGTTAATTATTTTTAAATGATTTAAAACTTTCCTAATTATTCCCAATAGGTCCCTAATGGTTATATTTCAAAGTGTGTCTATAAATACACCCTTATTTGGGATAATTAGCAGGGGATTAGCCACTTTGATTAGGAGAAATTCTCTAAAATTTTCAAAACCTATAATACTTATATCTAAGCCCCAACCACTCAACTTACCTTCTATTATTGCCTACATCATTTGTAAGTTGATTGAGTGTTTGTGTTGAAAGGTTTGCTCTCCTTGTTTGGTGATTATTTGATTTGATTTTTCTTGAGAGCTAAACCTAAGTGTTCTTAGGGGACTTTGTTAATAAGTCTCTCCTAAGAAGACTTGTATTAAACTTCTGAGTATTACATATCCATTGCAATATCTTATGAAGTTTGTATTTGTTTGTGGATTGCAAAATCTCTTCAAAACATTTCCAAATAACTTGTGGGACTTATTTTGATATAACTTTAAAAAGATATTTGTTTATGTGATAGTGATTTTTGTTGCAATATTCATTCACTCATATATTATTTGTTGATTACAAAGATTACATGTCTTTTGCAAACCAAGCACATACATTATCTGATCTACGTGACTGAGATATCACACTGATTAATATGTTTGAGACATCGTGCTGATTAAAATATTTGAGACTTGATATCTTTGTGTGAACTTATTGATTGAATATCTCGAGATACAAAGATTACCTGTTGATACTCTCACACACTCATCACACTGATAGAAAATATATTTGAGAGTTGAAATATTATACCACACTAAGCTTACTTATTAAATCATATTATGGTGTATGTGATTGCGCGTAACTAGGTACATATCTGCTTTACCTGAAAGTATAATCATTGTACCATTTCATTTATTGAGCGAAATTGTTGTATTCCAGGCATGAGCCTGAAGAGGGAGACTAGCCCTGGAATAGCCCCGGATTGGCTTAGACCCGGTTAGGAAAGTTAGGTGCGTCATCCTGTTAAGGCGTGTAGGTTGAGGTCAACCCCGCTAATTGACCTGGTTAAGGTTGAGGTCAGCCCTGTGCTAATTGACCTAGTTGTAATCGGTGCCGCTTCACCCTTAAGTGAGCTATTAGTAGAATCCTCGGGCCTACGAGCTAGAGGCGGGGACGTAGGCACAGTTGGCCGAACCCCGATAACATATCGTGTGTCTGTTTACATTTCCGCACTTTATATTTACCACACGTATATGTTATGGTATGAATGATGTGCATGATTTAAATTCCGTATATTTTATTTATCGACACATCTGGAATTGTGTAGAAAGACCCTAGGTTACCAAATCATATTGACTTCTGACTTAACCTAGGAGAAAAGTTTAAATTTCCAATTCACCCCCCTCTTGGGTATAAACCAATTCTAACAATTGGTATCAGAGTCTCGTTGCACTAGACTTAAACATTTTTACAAAAAGATTGCAATGACTCACTTTGGTGTATCCCCTTTCGGTGAGGGACAGTCACTTTCCAGTCCTCCATTATTTTGTGGTGTCGATTACACCACGTGGAAAGTTAAAATGACCATATTTTTGAAATCTATGGACTGGAGGGTCTGGCTTGTGAATGCTAAAGGAAGATGTGCACAAATAAATGAAATGACTTTAATATGATTAATTCTAATGCCATGGACATGTTATATCTTGCATTAGATTCTGATATTTTTGTTGAGTTTGTGGCATGTCAGACTGCAAAAGAAATCTGGGATGACCTAGAAAAGAAATATGAAAAATCCCATGAGAGAGAGATCACTCCTCCGAATGCTCCAGTTCAAAAGATCAGGAGGAGGTAAACCATAAGCACATAGCATTTACAGTCAATGAGGTATATGATTCCCATTCTATCTCTTCTGACGATCTCTATGCTGAATGTTGTGTTGTATCACATGCTGAATCATTTATTGAACATAATGATAATTCTGTTAATATTGCATGTGATGATTCATCTGTTGATTCCTACGATATATTTTGTGATGAATCTTCAAAAGTTTCTTGTGATGATGATGTTATGAATGAATGCAATGATTAATGTGTCTTTCAATTTGAGAAATCATGTGATGAATCATTTGATGAGAAGCCTTCATATGGAGAACTAGAAAAGAACTCATTTAAAATGCATAGAAAGTTGAGATATCAAAGAAGAAAACATTTTTGAAAGATGAAAATGAAAATGTGGCAAAGCACTAAAATGATTTGAAGGAATATCAAGCCACACTAGAAAGGAGAAAAATGGAAAAGGTTTTGAAAATCATTTGCTTAGAAAGAAAAAGTAAAAATTATTCTGAAATGTTTTTCAAATCCCCAAGTGATAAAGACAACCAAAACAACCCCTTTGGACCTAAAAAGAAAACTCATTTCAAAAAGGGTTCGGGTTGCTTACATAGAACCAACAGTCTAGCCTCACTGAAGAAAAATGGAATAAATGAGCACAATCCTTTACTTATATTCAATTCCTACTTGTTTTGCAAAACTGTGTGGCACATATGGGTTAACTGCTTACTTAGAAGTGCTAGAGGCTTAGAAAAGGAAATGAAATGGATAATCAGCGAAGCAAACCCTGTAGGACTTAAGGAAAAACGGATTCAAATTGAAATTGTATTCTAGTTATCCTTCCTTTGTTCCTAGGTTTAGGGGTTGTGTTTACTGTAAGATTGGGAAGTGATTGTTGCTTAAAACGAAACTCTTAGTATACACACCCATCTTGTTATACTAAGACTTTTATCCACTTCCAAATGGACATGGCATCTATGCCTAGTACTTAATTCCAAATGCTTAAACCATGCTAACATGAAAATCTCAAAAGTTAAGCAACTGTTGTCCATTGCAAAAGTCTGTGGTTTAGGGAATCCATCTCACACTATATACCATATTATCCTAAACCCATTCTTGAACCTGACGCCCTGAACAAGTAGAAGTCATCACTCTAGGTGTAAGCACTAGTGGTTACAAATTCCTAATCCGATAAGTGCTTGTTATAGGATATCATTCCTAATCAAAATTATGGGCATCCACTAGGGAAGTATTCCCTTTCAGTTTAAATTGTAAACCCTTTAATTTTGATTTATCCAGTCCATAGGAAGTCCTCACCAAACCATGATCATACTCCGTGAGGTTTCACCCATTCCTTGGTTTGTATCCTTACTCCTCTATGTCATCATTTCTGAAGGATACTCTCCAATCACCAAAGAGTTGAACATGAGGTAGAGAAGATGGCTTGAATTGATTAAGGATTATGACTGTATCATTAGTTACCACCCATGAAAAGCTAATGTGGTAGTTAATGCTTTGAGTCGAAAGCCAGTGAGTGCGTCGGTTTCAGCGATTGTTGTACAACATCAGATCATGATGGACCTAGAGAGGTTGGGTGTGGATTTAGTGGAAGGAAACCATCAGGTGTTAATTTCCAATTTGATGATTCAACCAACCTTACAGAAGAAAATTAAAGCCACTCATATGAGAGACGCGGAGTTGATGGAAATTGTGGAGAAAGTGCGGAGTGAGCAGCAACCAGACTTCAATGTTTCTGAAGATGGAGTTCTCAGATTTCCCACCAGATTGTGTGTGCCTAACGACACAGGGATTAAAAATATGATTCTAGAGGAGGCTCATCTATCTCTCCATACTATTCATCTAGGAAGTACGAAGATATATAGAGATTTGCGAGAATCCTTCTGGTGGAGTAACCTGAAGAGGGAGATTGCCAGATTTGTGGAACAGTGTCTGACATGCTAGCAGGTAAAAGCAGAGCACCATAGGCTAGCAGAGCCACTTCAACCACTTGATATCCCTAAGTAGAAGTGGGAACATATCTCGATGGACTTTGTATCAGGATTGCCTTCAGCGGTGCATGGACAGAATGTCATCTAGGTAATAGTGGATCGTCTGACGAAAACTGTGCACTTCGTTCCAATCAGACTCAATTATTCTATGAATAGGCTGGCAAAGCTTTATGTGTAGGAGATTGTACAACTTCATGGCGTCCTGATTTCCATTGTTTCAGATCGAAATCCACGGTTCACCTCTCGGTTCTGGAAGAGTTTGCAGGATGCATTGGGATTTCAACTCATTTTTAGTACCGTGTTTCACTCGTAGACGGATGGGCAGTCCGAGAAGACCATTTAGATTCTAGAGGATATGTTGCGAGTGTGTGTGCTGGATTTTGGGATAGCTTGATTCGCTATCTACCACTCGTTGAGTTTGCGTATAATAAGAGTTATCATGCCAGTATCGAGATGACACCATATGAGGTTTCATTTAGTCGTCGGTGTCGATCTCTGTTGTTTTTGGATGAGGTAGGCGAGCGGCATATTTTGGGGCTGGAACTAGTTCAGTAGACCTCTGCAAAGGTCGAGCTTATTAGGGAAAGGATTAAAGTAACACAAAGTCGATAGAAGAGTTATGCGGATACTCGCCGATGGGAGCTAGAGTTCGAGATTGGTAATACAATATTTTTTAGGATTGCTCCGATTAAAGTAGTGATGGGATGTAGGAAGAAAGGAAAGTTGAGTCCTAGGTGTAGAGACCCAAAGAAATATAGAAATTAAGTAAATAAAAGAAATGAGAGAAAAAGATTTTTCAAAACGGAGTTTCAGTAGGGTCTCGTCGACAAGTGCAGAGTGCTCGTCGACAAATAGGCCTCTTGGGCTCGTCGACGTGGATGCATGTTTCATTGACAAGACATTACTGAGAGGGCTGATTTCATGGCTTGAAACTCGTCGACGAGGAGTAAGTGTTCGTTGACGAACTCCCTTCATGGACTCGTCGACGAGGTGACGTGTCTCGTCAATGAATCTGTATTTTATAAATATGTCAAACTCGGGTTTCAGCGAATAAAAATTTCATGCAAGGGTTTTTTTCTCTCTAAAAACATCTCTCCCACCTTCTCTCTTCGATTCCAGCTTCGTCTTTTGCCGGTTTGACGATCGAGAGCCGCCACGCTACTCCTGGGAAGATTCTCTTCAAGTCTATCGGATTAGATTATTAGTTAGGCCAACTTGGGCACCATCCCAAAATATGGGTAAGTTGGTTATTTTAAGTGTTATAAAGTATTTGGTGTTTCTAGATTAAGGAAAATGCTTTAGATAAAATAATACTGAAGTTTTGTTGGCGAAAATGTAATTTGAGGGTGTTGAGCTGAGAATATCACAGGAGTAGGTTTAGTTAAGTTTGTAGGCTTCTCAATAAGTCAGGTAAGGGGATAAATTAAGTCAGTATTTTTCATGAAATTATTATGAATTAAACAACATTTATTTTCAGGAAAATATGTATAATGTAGAATTATGTTTGGGAATAGTGCTTTTGAATAGATAAATGATTTTAACACATTTTATATGGAAATATGATTTCAGAATAAATTATGAGTTTATAAGGCTATGTACATTTGTGTGGCATGAGTATAATATTTTCATGAAAATTATGTTATTTTGAAATATTATGAATTTTCCAAGATAAGCATGTTATAGCAGTTTTCAGGAAAACCTTAAAAATAGTATAGGAACTATGATTTTAAAATTATGTTAAACAGTGCAAAAATTTATGTTTATTATGTTATGAATTATGCCGGACTTGACAGCGTGATTATGTATGATATGTAAGAAATCATGGAATATGTTTATGACAAATATTACTCTGAAATACGAAACAGTTATGTTTTAATATCAAAATTCGGATAGCTTAGTTCAGTTTTATGAAGCACGGTACCGTAGCTATATGTTCACGATTATGAATATGTTAGTGCTACCACACATCTTATGTAGTGTGGGAGATGACAGTCGATGTGGCTTTATGGGAGTGTTGTAATTCCCTTGGTAGTCTGGCACAGGTGGAATAGGCTCATCATACTTACACACCTATGTTTGACTTAGCATGGTCGGCCAACCATTGCTAGGTCCCGCTTTCAGGTCGCACAACCCTGTCATGTGGGGGAGTAAGACATAATAATAGCTAACTAACTATCTATCATTGGTAATAATTCAAGTATGATATGATTATATAAGATGATTTTGCAGTACAGAAATTTAGTACATTAAACTATGTTATGTTAAATCATGTTTTACTCTGATATAATACAACTGTTTATACCAATTATGAATTATGTACTGTTTATATGTATATCACGAAAAATACTCATATTGCCACACACTGATATTAGTTTATCTCCCTTATTGAGAGGTGTCTTACCCCAGCATTACAAACATTTCAAGAAATCCAGGTAGGAGGGCGGATAGAACCCCACAGCAGTAGAAGATGACTGAGCTACCCT
This sequence comes from Malania oleifera, assembly GCF_029873635.1. Classification (NCBI taxonomy): domain Eukaryota; kingdom Viridiplantae; phylum Streptophyta; class Magnoliopsida; order Santalales; family Ximeniaceae; genus Malania; species Malania oleifera. The sequence goes on along the minus strand of NC_080426.1, from coordinate 33,156,724 downwards.
GTCTATAGGGTAAGTGGGTGAGCTAGGGTCAGATAGATTTTTAGGTAATGACCCTAGGATTCTTTTTGGTCTTTTGGGGATGTATGTATATGTATATGATAGATTTAGTAGAACTTTGGTATGGTTTCTAGTGTTTTATGGTTTGTATGTAATTTTATATTTTCCTCTACTTAGGTATCAGAGTTGTATAGCAGATATATACCCAGTACTCATGGGTCCAAGTTGATCACGACTATGAAAGCTGACTCGTTCTAAGTTATGCTTCCAAGTGCAGAAATGTCAAGTTGTATCAAGGATGAGTCTAAGATCGTATTCCACAGGGACCACTGAGTATCAAAGTATTTATGAAAGTTTAGTGAAATCTTGTTGCTGTAAAATGGGGTTTGAAAATATTTTTGGCCTTTTATGATTTTGAAAACAATAAACAAAATGGGAGTTATTTGAGAAAAATGCTAAAATGTGACTGAACTTTTATCGAATTTCCAAAAATATAAACCTACTAACGCAATCAAACTAAACAGATTAACTGAATCAATTTACCAAACACTCGGGTTACAGATTCAATGTCTGTTTGCTTCCACCGTTTACTAATTTTCTAGGTCTTACTCATCTTCTTGTTAATCCAATCAAGACATTAATAAGATGAAATTTTATTACTAAAGATCGAGTAAATTTGCCACATCCAAACGGAAGAAAATAAAAACTCTCATTAAGCATTAACCGAATTTCATGTAAAAAATTAGTTGATTAAAATCCTAAATTAAATCAAGGTTTTGATGTACCTAACGTCAACTACAAAACAAGAGATAAGAGCCAGCGATTTATCAACGATGTCTTTAATTTTCGGTCTTAATCAAATAAAAATTTAACCATAATTTCTTAGGAGAACTAATAAATCATGGAAAGCAAACGACATTAACCCACAATCCGAGTTACCAAACTTAACCCCTCATGCTTGCAATCTCAATTTTTTGGGTCAAATTTATTCTACAATAAACCATTGTAATAATAAAATAAAAGACAACTTAAAAAACAATAAACTAGATATATACTAATACTGAAAGAAAACTAATTAATCCGTCCTATTATCATGCCCAACATTAACTTAAATGTATATTAAATTAAATAATATTAAACTAGACTTGAGGCATTCAAAATAACAAACTAAAAAGAATAAAAATTTAATTTATCCATAGACTACTCAAATAATAAAGTGATGAAAAAAAAATATTCAATCTAATATTAAACTAAACAATGTATTGAAACAAACATATAAAAAAAAATATTAAACAAGAGAGAGAGAGGCCCAAGGTGTGCTCTCACACACAGCAGCAATAGCTGCTGTTTTCTGCCCATTGCAGCGGCGCACATTCCAAGAAATAGCCCCCTACTACACTACACGCTCCCCTTGAAGACCTCCAAAAAAAACCCTACAATACTTGTTTTTTTTTCATTTCTTTTTTCTAGCCCCTTTATTTAATTTTCAAAGCATAAAAAAAGAGCACAAGCTTACCCACACACCCAACGCCCGGCACTCAAAAGAATGACCCGCTGCATGGCCGGTCAAATCAACTCATTTTTTTTTTTCTAACTTTCAAAACCAATTTAAACCAGTAAACGTCTGTATCTCTCAAAACTCGAAACATGAAAATTGTAGAATTCTTTCTCAACTTTCGCTAAAATTTTAAATCGTCTCGATTGGAGTTTGGACGAGAAAGTTACGTCCAAAATACAAAGTAGTATTGATTTTTACTTCCAATAATAGTTTTGCGCTAAAAAAACACTAAAAATTCATAAACTACTCAATAAAATACAAATGTTATAAATAAGACACAATGTTAATTTATTGAGGATAATTAGGTATTTAAATTAAAAATATAATTTATAATACATGAATTAAAACACCTAATTATATAATTTAAGCGCGTAATCATATATATATATATATATATATATATGTTTTTATGTGAATTTAAAAAGTCAACCATATAAAATCATGTTTTCTAAGCCTGGGAATACTTATATAGTTATGTATATGTGAAATTAAATGGATGAAAGTGAAAAATAATTTTCTGAGGAATTTATGTAAGAAATAAAATGTAATTTCAGCATATAAATGTTAAATGTGGGTTGACCTATTTTACAGGAATATGTATGAAATTATTATTAAATTGTGTGGCATGAGATTTTGTGCAAATATATATATTAAATGTATGAGATGCACGCTAAGCAAGTAGAGTATTGAAAATAAAATATGATATAGACAATGTTGCCTGTGTATGTTAAATACAACCATGTAAATGTAAGAGAGTTGAAAGATAGTCATGTCAGCAGATTCTAACGCATTTCTATGTGAACTAACTATTAACAGATTCTAGCGCATTTCTACGTAAACTAACTGATGATGGCTAAAGATTAATTGTAGTACGAAGGAAAGAAAGGAAAATGCTATGAAATGACATGGTATGAAATGACAAATGTGAACGATGAAATGTTGAAGATTACATAAAGTGAAATGCAATGAAATGTTTAAGTTATGAACATAAACAAATGCGTATGATTGAATAATGATAGAAAAAAATAATGTATTATGATATTAGAAGTATCTATATATGTAGAACATGTTGTGATTTGGCGGGGCGTACTCTTCACCTGAGCGCTTACTGAGAAATGCGAGTGCACTAGTAGCTTTAGAAGTAGCAGTAGCTGCATAATGTACTAGGGCAGAAGGAACCTACTTGTATGGAGGAACCTACTTGTATGGGCGGATAGATTTCTCTATCCTTAGGGCCTTGCTAGTAAATCATTGTTGAACGGTGTGAGTACAAGATCAATTTAATACTTGAGGGCTCACTGAGTAAGGTGAGTGCCCTGATATGTTTCAGTAGTGACCTTCGGATTACCAAATGTATCAGAGCAGAGGGGTGCTACTTGTATGAATGGATTACCCCTATTTTCAGGTAATCTCGTGGGTTAAATCTTTGTATGTGATTAGTAGGTTTAGAGAAACAGGGTATATGTTGATGACGTTTTGGGTGTAAATATATATGTCTATGTTTAATGTCGTTTTATATCTAAGGATGTTGAGGGATGAATGATTGTGAAAATACTGAAATGTTTTGGAGATATGTGTATGTATGGAAATGCAGGTGATGGATGATTTATTATGGATTATAGTTAGAATTAGTAAACTCTGGTATTATGCTATATGGAGATTATGTTTATGTTTTTCGCTGCGTATATGTTGATATATGGATTATTAGGATTTTATCAGGTATAACGCATCGGACCCGAGATTATGGGTTTGGGGTGTTACAAATAGCTAGTTTCAATTTTTGTGAGTGTCTTTAAGAACTCTAATGTAATTAAGGTTGTATGGGCTGAGATGGTTTTTGTATTATATTATGGTCTGTAATATGGATATTGGGAGACTGCTTTGTATGTCTGTACCCGAGCCCACGTGGCAAGTTGGGGTGTTACAAGTAGGATATGCAGTGCTGGATATCTATTTGATTCTCACAATGCTAAATCTCAAACTGGATATGTATTTCTTTACGAAAAAACTGTTATATCTTGGAAATCAGTAAAGTAGACGATTATAGTAACATCCTCCAATTATTTTGAAATACTAGCTATCCATGAAACTAGTTGAGAATGCGTGTCGCTTAGGTCAATGATTTCTTATATCGCACATTGTGGTCTTCAATTAATCAAGAATATTACAATAGTTTTATATGAAGACAATGTTGCACGTATAACTTAACAAAGAAGAGGATACATAAAGGGTGACAAAACAAAATATATCTCTCCACAATTCTTCTATACATATGAACTCTAAAATAATGATGATATAGATGTTCAACAGATTGGATCAAGTGATAATCTAGCAGATTTGTTCACCAAAGCTTTGCCTACGACATTCAAGAAATTAGTTCATTTCATCGGAATGAGACATCTTAAAGATCTTAGCAGAATGAGTTAATATATGGGTGGCATCTAATGGGGAGTGTTATGAAAAATATGTATGTCACCCCATCTTCCATCACTTTGATTTTCACCTCAATAAATGCTTAACTATCCATATTGCCCTATAAAAGAGCACCCTCCCCTTCTCACTTTAGACACATTTTGATGCTTCTATATGAGTTAATATATAGTGAGGATAAGAGAAGATGAGAGATAAAGTGAAGAGACATTTTGTACAAGGGATAAAGAGAGAAGTGATATTTTGTATAAGGGTCGGTTCCAAATCATATTGTAATTCCTTCCGAGATAGTGAAGTTTAGATCCCATCCGCCCGTAGAGTAGGTATATCCGAACCATGTAAAATCTTTGTCTCGTCTCTATTTATTTATTTTCGTTTAGTTTTCTGCATCTTTTATAATAATATATATATAATATATAAGTGGCTGCTAGTTTTTTTAAAATTATTTTTATTTTTTATTTTTTTAAAAAATAAAAATAGAACATTTTTTTATTCTTTTTAATATTTATGAAAAAAAATTGAAACAACAAGTTTTGACACTTTTCACTTGCGAACAGTAGTTTTATTTTTTCAATTTTTTAAAATAATTGCAAAAATATCAACTTATTTTTTTAAAAAAATTTTTTAGATTTATATAAGAAAGTTGCAAAATATTTTTTTTGTTGTTGTTTAGATTTTGAATTTTAGATAATTTTTAGAATATCATAAAAGAAAGCATATTTTTGTAATAATTTTGTAATCTAAAATGAAAAATAAAAATTATTTTGCACAACTAAACAAATCATTTTATTTTTTAGTATTTGTGGAAAAAAAATAAAAATAACCAGAAGTTTCGACACTCTTCTTTTGTGAATAGTAGTTTTATTTTTTCAGTAATTTAAATAATTACAAAAATATAGACTTATTTTTAAAATTTTTTAGATTTATACAAGAAAGTTGCAAAATATTTTTTATCTGGTTTCTTAAATTCACAATTTTATATAATTTTTAGAATATTGGAAAAGAAGGCATTTTTTTGTAATAATTTTGTAATCTAAACTGAAAAATAAAAATTATTTTGCACAACTAAACAAATCATTTATTTTGTATCTCTTCAATACAAATCTTAGAAAAGAAACAAAAATCAAAAAATTTGTAATGTCTTAGAAAACTAAAAATAAAAAATACAATTAAAATATGTTAAATATGTCTTACTAGAAAACATTTTTACCACAAATTAAACATCCAATCGATAAATGCTAACCTAAATAACAAATCATATTATATATTTCAAAAATTGTAGGGGTGCATTGTTGTGGGATCTAGAGACTTTGTTTATCGCCCATATTATTAGTGACGCTTTTACGGAAGTTTGCATTATATATATTAGGTGTGGTATTTTAGACCATATTCCAAACAAACGCAAAAGTAACGTTATATTTGTTTTGTAAAACATTTATTTTTAAGAATAAAATAGAAGAGGGTGAGAAGTTTAAGAATAAAATTAATAAGTATTGCTTATTTATTTTATATTATTTCATCTAATATGAAAAATGAGAAGAATAAACATGTTCATTGTGAAATTATTTATTTCATCATATGTATTAAAAGTTTTAAATTATTGTCTAGTTTATAATAATATTATTATATTTTTAAACAAAATATTAAATTCTTCTACTTCAAATATTCTAATAGATATTCTACAAACTAAATTTAAACTTTGTTCTTTACTTTATCTTTTAATTTTATTTTATATGATATTTTAGTTGTTTCAAACCCAACATACCATAGCATGATTTATGAGGAAGTCACTAGTAATATGATTTATTTATTTATTCTGATTTTTTAAATAAAATTAGCCTTAGCACCAAAAAAAAAATCAGTGATAGTTGAATTTTCTAATTCTTCATGAACTATTAACCATTATATGTGAATGGAAATTATTTTTTGAGTTTAGAAATAATAGTGTTTAATAATGTAAGATCGAGATTGTGTATCAGGTTTGGTCATTGGATTTTTTTTTTTAGGGTTAGATTATCCTTTTTCCAATAAATGCATATCAAGCCAACATAGCGTTTGTAGTTATATTTTGAGTAAATGAAGATGTTTCTTAAAATGAATTCATCATCAATTTCGACATTTCATTTATCAAGAATCTAAAACATTAAATTCGAAATACACTTTAGGCCTAAACACATTTTCTTTTAAGTGCATTTGATAACAATTAAATTTTTATATTGAAGAGGGTCTTAACAGCTTATAAGTAAACCCAATACACTTCCACTTCATAACAATTACCACATCTAAAAATCTAAAAAACTATACCTAAGTTCAAAAAAGTTTTGACTCTTAGTGGAGCATTTGGAGTCTTTCACTTTACTAATTATTCAGAATTAGTGTGATCCATATCATTCAATTGGGTTCTTGTACCTTAGAAGAAGACAAATTAAGTGTTGACCTTACACTTGTTTGTGATTTTAAGTTTAAACCGTATATAGCTTGAATTTCTTTAAAAGAAATCAATTGTTTGTATCTCTACTTAATTGAATTTGTGATTTTACTCTAATATTCTTTTATCTTCTTTTATTTATTTGTATGTATTTCATAATAATGTTAAGAGGATTCAAGATGAAGCGTGTACTTGAAAATTGTTTGTACGATATCATAACAAGCCATTTTGCTCTAAGGAAGCTCACCCATTAGATGGAAAGTCAATATACTTTTTTGCCTTAGTCTCCTCAAACCTACATCCTTGCCAAGAACGAATTTTAAAAAATAAATTTATTTCTGCAAGTTGTGATTGTTTCTCTAATGATCATTTTCTTAAGAATATTCAATAAAATCTCAAAAAATAACATATAAAATTATGCTAGAGATCACCAAAATAAATAGGACACAACTCTAATTTTTTTTTTTTTAAATGGAGTCATGTATCCACCTTTAACTAATTTTGTTTGTGAACAAAGTAGATATCAAATTTGTAAATTTTGAGAACATAAACCTATTTCTTAAACAGGCAATTATTACCAACATTACTATGTTCTAATGTGTTAAAATGACAATAGACAAACTCTTGTATTATGTCAATTATATATAAAAAGAAAAGTTCAATAAACTATTTTTTAGAAGCTTAAAATTAGTATTCTTCTTTAAATTTTTATGTATCCATTTACATCACATAAATATTAAATTCGTAGGAATCAAGAGTAAATTAGGATTAATTGCAAATGCGAGAAATGATATTTAAAAAATGTGAATCGTATGGCGAGGCTAAAATCACAATAGTCTTGTATTAGTTTAAAAGGAAACCTAATTCTAAGATATAACTTATGCAAATTTGTGTGAATTTGAAAGAATTTTAGCTTGTGGATGAAATAAATATTTTCTCTAGTTTTGTCAATAGATTTTCTAAATATCAATATTTGTTTGTTGAAAAATAAAACTTATACTTTTGAGAAACCTAAAATTTTCCTCCTTGAAGTTAGAAATCAACTCCATTGGAAATTTAAAAGATTAGAAATGAGAGAAGTTTTTCAATGTAAATTTTTGGAATGTAACTTTTCCTTCAATTCTTGATAATAATCGACATGATTGCTCTGTCTTACTCATGATTCATAGTTGAGAGGAATAATAGTTAATTGATTCAAATGTCGTGTTAACAGAATTAGATGTACTCTGCGTTGATTGCTTGTTATATATCAAATATAGTGCCGTACAAAAACAACCAAGATTACCCATTTTGAACTTTGAAAGGAGCATAAGCTAAATTTAGGATATTTATAGAGTTTATGGTTCTCTAGCATTTGCTAGGCTTACTAGTCTTAGAAGTCTTAATTCGGTGTTAGAGTTTTTACTTGTTTTTGGATATTCAGTAAATATAACTATTCAAATATTTTTGGACATTGAAAATAACGTCATTTTCTAAATCAATTGATGCTATTTTTGTTTTAGATAAAGTTTATTTTTGTTAGAGCTAAAGTCAGAAGACAGCCAAGAGACAGCTGGAGACGTGTTGCAAGCTAAGAGCTGAATCAGAAATGCGGTGGAATTTATTTCTCCATTAATCTCTCCGTTATAACTTCCATTTGTAATTGATTTTATTTAATTATGATTTAAATTCCAAGCCCTATAAATAGAGGGCTATGGAAGATGTAATTGTGTGTGTAGAAGTGTGAAAAGCTCAGAGAGAGCAGTGAGGAAGAAGGGAGGAAGAGAGAGAGAATTGTAATATTTTCTGACGATAGTGAATACTTGGTGTGTGCTCCATGGACATAGGTCGTTATTGACCGAACCACGTTAAATCTTTGGAGTCACTTTGATCTGGATGCTCATAGGTTCCTAACAAGTGGTATCAGAGCCCGGTTGGAGCAGAAAGGCCAAATCGGAAGTGATCCCAAAATTAGAGCTCTGTCCAATAGATCGAAACCAAGTTTTGAGGTCACCATCACATTCAGCTCGCCAAGACGAAGAAAAGGGTACAAGCCAGAGCTCCAACGGAGTTCAGATGACGACTTACACGCCATCACGCACCGGCGACCAGTCCCTTATGCACTCAACACGTTGCACACATCTTCCTCACCTGATCCTCCTTGACTCGACCCGAAAGGAACCCAACCCAACTCAGAACCTAACTCATACCGGATCAACCCAAGATTCGGTTCCTGATCCAGGTCCGACCTCCGGCTCAGCGCCACATCAGTAGCCTATGCCACGTCACCTGCTGCCACATCATCAGTGGGCCCCACCTCTGCCACGCCATCAGTGGGCCCCACCCTGCCACGTCAGCAGGTGCCACGTCAACAAGTTTAACCAAGTTTGACCAAACTTTTACTGAACTTTTCGGAGTCGTTTTGGGTCTATTTTTCAAGCGACTTGAATCATTTCTAGGGTTTTCAATCATTACAGATCCAATCGCGCTATACATTTGAGCTAATTCCATCTCTAGATCAGAAAATCGAGATGTCAAATGAAAAGAGCTTAAAAATCAAAATGTTTAATGGAAACAATTTCAGTTTTTGGAAGATGCAAATAGAAGATCATTTGTTTGGGAAGGAATTACACTTATCGTTGAAAGGTAAGCTAATATCCATGAATGAGGACAAGTGAGAGTTGCTTGATCGAAAAGCCCTCGAAGCCATCAAAATGACGCTGTCGAAATCTGTGGCGTTCAATATCAAGCATATAACAACCACCAAGTCTCTGATGGATGCGCTCTCTAATATGTACGAGCAGCCTTTAGCCGCAGCAAACAAGGTACATCTCATGAAAAGACTATTTACGATGAGCATGTCTGCAGGTGAGAGTTTTAGCAGGCATTTGAATAACTTCAATGAGTTGTCTGATCAACTCGCCTCAGTTGGGATAATGTTTGATAATGAGATTCGGGCCCTACTGATTCTCAGTCAGTTGCCTGAAAGTTGGAATGGTGTCGTTACTGCCATCAGTAGCTCCGCAGGAAAATTGAAGCTTGTATACGATGAGGTCGTCAGCATGATTTTGATAGAGGAAATAAGAATGCAGTCGAACCATGGCTCCACTTTGAGTTCAGCCTTGAACATGGAGAGTCGAGGTAGAGGAAACAGGCATAGACGATCAAACAACCGCGGCATATCTAGGCCCAGATGATCTAAATCTAGAAATCCTAGAGATACGCAGGACACAGGTTCTCAGAGCACAAAGTTATTAAGTGTTGGAACTGTGGAAAGACTGATCATTACAAGAACCAGTGCAGAAGTCAGAAGAAAGAGTACGAGACGAGGGCAAAGAAAAAAGCAAATATTGCTTCCGAAAATGATGAGATGTTGATCTGCTCTTTGGAGAGCAAGCAGGAGTCTTGGGTGTTATATTCTGGAGCTTCATTCCATGCCATTTGCAGTAGAGATTTCTTGGAGGGATATACATAAGATAATTTCGGTAAAGTTTATCTAGGCAATGATCAACCGTGCAACATTGCCGGTAAGGGGACAGTAAAGATCAAAATGAATGGGTCAGTATGGAAACTGAGAGATGTCAGGTATATTCCAAACCTGAGGAAGAATTTGATCTCAGTCGGTCAATTGGTAGATGAAGGCTATAGCACATCTTTCATGGGTGATGAATGGAAGATTTTGAAGGGTGCATTGACAATTACTCGAGGTAAGAAAAGTGGTACTCTTTATGTAATTCCTAATACATGTATGTCTATTACAGTTGCTATAGGAAATGATGATAGTAACTTATGACATCAACGACTTGGACACCTAAGTCAGAAGGGACTCAAGGTAATGCACTCAAAGGGTAAGTTGAGTGATTTATAGTCGGTGCAGATTGACACATACGAGGATTGCATATTTGGGAAATAGAAGAGAGTCAGTTTCCAGACAAATATCAGTACCCCGAAGAAAGAGAGACTTGAGCTAGTCCATTTAGATGTATGGGGACCAACAACCATTTTGTCTACAACAAAAAAGCATTACTTCGTCACATTTATCGATCATCATTCACAGAAGGTATGGGTTTACTTCCTGAAGTATAAATCTGATATTTTTTATGCTTTTAGAATTTGGAAAGCAATGGTAGAAAATGAAAGTGGTTTGAAAATCAAAAAGCTGACAACAGATAATGGTGGAGAGTATGTTGACACCGAGTTCAAGAAATTATGCTATGAGCATGGTATTAGAATGGAAAGAACTGTGCCAAGTACGCCTCAACACAACGACGTAACAGAACGGATGAACAGAACGTTGACAGAGAAAGCCAGAAGCATGCGTATGCAGTCAGGCCTGCCAAAGATGTTTTGGGTAGAAGCAGTCAACATAGCAGTTTATTTGATCAATAGAAGTCCTTCAGTACCATTGGACTACAGTCTACCTAAAGAAGTTTGGAGTAACAAAGAGGTAAGACTTTCACATTTGAAAGTCTTTGGTTGTGCTGTATATGTACATGATCATGTCAAGAATAAGCTAGATCCGAAATCCCGGAAATGCACTTTCATCAGTTATGATGGAGATGAATTTGGATATCGCATTTGGGATGATGAAAACAAAAAAGTGATCAGAAGTAGAGATGAGATTTTTGATGAAAAGATTATGTACGAGGATTGACACACAACCGAGTTTACAGAGTCTTAAACAACCTTTGTAGATGTGGATGATGTTTTAGAAGGTGTAAGGACATGTCAGCAGAACACAGAGAATCCTTAGCAGACTACCGAGATTCCTCAGGTAGAGGAACATGTGGAGCAGATTGTTGCACCACCACCTCCTACTCCAGCACCAGAGCTTAGGAGATCTTCTCGGCAGCACGTACCAAACAAGAGGTATGTGAACCATTTACTTCTTACAGATGGAGGCGAACATGAATGTTATGTTGAAGCATGTCAGGTAGGTGATGCGAGCAAGTGGAAGCTTGTAATGAAAGACGAGATGAAGTCTTTTAACTTCAAAAAAACATAGGAACTAGCTAAGTTACCCAATGGTAAGAAGGCTCTTCACAACAAATGGGTTTATAGAATCAAAGAGGAGCATGACGACTCCAGGAGGTACAAGGCTCAGTTGGTAGTTAAAGGCTTTGAGCAGAAGGAAGGAATTGACTACACCAACATTTTTGCACCAATTATGAAGCTGACAACCATCAGATCTGTTTTGAGTATTGTTGCCTCAAAGGGTTTACATCTTGAGAAGTTAGACGTGAAGACGACATTTCTTCATGGTGATCTTGATGAGGAAATCTATATGTAACAACCAGAAGGTTTTTCAGAAAAAGGCAAAGTGAATCTTGTATGCAAATTGAAAAAGAGTTTGTATGGTCTCAAACAACCTCCTAAACAGTGGTACAAGAAATTCGACAGCTATATGCAGAAGAACAATTTTCAGAAATGCAATGTCGACCACTGCTGCTACTTCAAAAGGTATCGTACTAGTTATATTATTCTACTGTTATATGTCGATGATATCCTAGTCGCAGGATCAGATATAGAAGAGATTAGGAAGTTGAAGAAGCAACAGTCAGAGGAATTTGATATGAAAGACTTGGGTCCTACAAAACAGATTCTTGGGATGCGGATCTCTAGAGATAAGCAACAAAACACGTTGCAGTTATCTCAGTTAGAGTACATCAGCCGTGTTTTATAGAGGTTCAACATGAGCAGCGCCAAAGTTGTAAATATACCATTGGTAGGTCATTTTCGACTCTCAAAGAATCAATCTCTCCATACAGATGAAGAGAAAGAATTCATGACTAAGGTTCCATATGCCTCAGTCGTTGGAAGTCTAATGTATGCTTTGGTTGGTACCAGACCAGATATTGGCCAAGCAGTGGGAGCTGTCAACAGGTATATGTCAAATCCAGGGAAGACACACTGGGAAGCAGTAAAGTGGATTTTGAGATATCTTCGTGACACTATTGATAAGTGCCTATGTTTCAGCAAAAGTGATCTGAAAATCTGAGGATTTGTAAATGCTGATTTTGTAGGTGAGATTGATCATCGCAGAAGCACCACCGGGTACATATTCACTGTTGGTTCAACATCTGTTAGTTGGATGTCACAGATATAGAAGATTGTTATTTTATCCACTACAGAAGCTAAATATGTAGCAGTGACAGAAGCCAGTAAAGAGATGATTTGGCTTCAAGGCTTGTTAACGGAGCTTGGATTACAGCTAGAAAAGAATGTTTTGTATAGTGACGGTCAGAGTGCGATACATCTAGCGAAGAACTCAGCATTTCATTGTAGAACTAAGCATATTGGATTGTGTTACCACTTCGTCAAATCTCTAATAGAGGACGATGTGTTAATACTTGAAAAAATCCAAGGTAGCAGAAATCCGGCAGATATGTTAACTAAGGTGGTGACTACAGAGAAGCTAAAGTTATGTTCAACTTCAATTGGTCTTCATGTCTGAAGACATATTTTGAGCACATCATTTATTCATGATACTGGTTGAGGAGGCGTCTCTGTCTCTAAGTGGGAGGTTGTTAAAGTTGGAGCCAGAAGACAGCCAAGAGACAGTTGAAGACACATTGCAAGCTAGGAGCTGAGTCAGAAACGCGGTGGAATTTATTTCTCCATTAATCTCTCCGTTATAACTTTCATTTGTAATTGATTTTATTTAATTATGATTTAAATTCCAAACCCTATAAATAGAGGGTTGTGGAAGATGTAATTGTGTGTGCAGAAGTGTGAAAAGCTTAGAGAGAGCAGAGAGGAAGAAGGGAGGAAGAGAGAGAGAGAGAGAGAGAGAGAGAGAGAGAGAGAGAGAGAGAGTTGTAATATTTTCCGGCTATAGTGAATACTTGGTGTGTGCTTCGTGGATGTAGATCGTTATTGACTGAACCACGTTAAATCTTTGGTGTCACTTTGATCTAAATGCTCACAGGTTCCTAACAATTTTTGAGGCTATATAAAAAAAAAAACAAAAAACAAAAAACAAAAAACAAAAAAGCATAGACATAATGTTTTAGTTTAACCATATTCTTTGCTCCTATTTTACAAAAAAGGGAGAATCAAATTTGTTCACAAGAGGCATTTTTTATCACTTAGTGTTATGTTTTGAAACAAGCTATAAATGGTGAGATGGATCACTAATTTCCAATATAACATTAAAATTGATAGATATATTCTGATATTGTAAAGTTATATATAAATTGCAATTGAGACCATCGAAAGAAACTCAAATAAGATGTATTGATGGACTAATATAAGACTTACAAATTTAGTTAATTGATATAAAAGGTACATGCATCTTTTTAAGGGAACCTAGGTGAAGAAAATTATTTAGAGAAATTCAAAAGTTATATAAAGCCTAACCTAGAAAACAATGAGCGAAAGTTAAGTTAAACTCTCTTTTTATTTTTTTAAAGTTAACCCCAAAATAATGGTGTAGAAATTTTGATTCATGCATTAAGAAATGGTTAAAAGATGAGCATTAGTTACTATTTATGTAATATTTGTGCACTCTAAGGAAAGGCGAAAAAAGAGCTCATATAATAGATTGCTTGACAATAGGAGGCAATGGAAGTTTAGGACTTGTAGCGCTTCAATCCATATGGGGCGAGGGTAGCATGGTCCATAATAATTCGGGCACAAAATAGAGAAAGAGAGCCATCTTAGGTTGATGTCATCCAAAATAGAACCATGCATGCTACTAATTGCCTATATATAAAATCCACAACAAGGAATCCATAATGAGATCCAGAGAGGGGATTGATCAAGAAATCATAAAAGATCTCCAGTAGGAGAGTAATATTAATAAAGGGATTCGCAACATAAATGATCAATTAGAAAAATTGACGATGTTGGCTTTACAAAAAAAGGGATGCTCTTTGCTATGAAATTAGAATGTAAAATGTAATAAATGGTGGAATCCTAGTTTTCCAACCACTTAGGAAAACATCTTTTAGACTTGTGTCGATTAAGGTCATGGCAATTAATCAGTGGCATGGTACACTCTCCAAGATTAAGGTAGAAGTTGACCAATGGTGGGTATGGTAGTCATCTAATAAGATGAAGAAATGACCCACCTCTTCATATATATATATATGCACAATGTGATCACTAATTTGACACAGTCTTGCACCAATTTACCTATTTTATTGTACTTAATTTACCTCTTCTTCTTTATTCCTTGTAATCCCGCTTGCCCCTCTCCCCTCCTCTACCTCCTCCTCCTCCTCCTCCTCCTCCTCCTCAACTTTTCTAATTGATTTTCAATGACCTCCCTTCTTTCTCCCTCCTTCTATGAATTCTATATTTCTATGATTCTAGATTCCCTATTAGCTGTTTCTAGTAAGATACTCTCATACGTTGTAAGATACTTTACATCTCTGAAGGGGCAGGTATTGGATCCAATTTTGCCATCTTCCCCTAATTCTTTACTTATCACATAAAGGTGTTTGAGAAATTGATAAAACATATTTTTGGCATGCCCGATGGAACCCTTTGTGTTGCAAATTATTAAATATACAATAGACAATTTGGTAACAAATTGCAAAAAGAAATTTGTGTTCGATTTCTCACACCTCTCATGAAGTTGTGACCATGATAAAGACAATTGTTTACAAGTTGAAGATTGAAATGAGATCTTAGATGGAGAATGAGGAAAGATATGTTTGGTGATGTATGATTGAAAATAAAAATACAAAAGATTCCACTTCAGCGCAACCTTAGTCTTTTCATGGGTGTGGCGAATCATCACTCACAATTATAATGACCCATGGAGGTTTGACGAACCTGCTCTTTGTCAAGGTGATATTGAGAGGCAAGTGTCGTTTACTCCATGATTGCCTCCTATTTGAACCATTACTTATGATGGTTTTGGTCAAATCTCAACAGTGTAAAGAGCAATAGAATTGTTTTACAAACATCATCAGTTATGAAGATATTAAGAACCTTTCTCTAGTTTGAGCTCACCATTGATGGAAAATATATAGTCACCTTAAAGGCCAATTATACTAGAGAGGAAGGGGATTTTGACCCTACCGAGCATGAAAAATTCAAGATCTCCTTGCTCAATTAAGGATTTGAAACTTGATGATGACAAAGGTTTTGATATTCTTAAGAGAAAAAATTATCTCAAAGATCATAGATACCCTAAATATTCTGATGGTATAGACTTGAGTCCTTATAATAAGGATTAGATAGTTAGAGAAAGACTCGATGTGGATGTGGGTCCATTTATTGGCAAAAGTAATGAGGTGAGTGAGAATCATTCTTTGGCTTGGCCCAAGTTGGGTATACGATAGCTAAATTATGTCCTTTAAGACCCTCTATTCCTTATCTCTTATCCCCTACCATTTAAATTAGATAGCCAAATTATTAATTCTCTGCAGATTTTAGAATTCAAAACAGGAGAAGGATTCTTGGTATTGATTGAAATTCAATCCATGGGATTAAGTCTCTTAAAATTAGGTTAAGGAAAAAATTTTTAATTAAAAACAAAAGAGGAGTAAGGACTTGATCTGAACTTGTTTTACTTTGTACCTAGACTATCTTATCTAAGTTGACCAAGTTAGAAGAAGAAAAAATATATATATTGGCATGCATTGCAATTTAGAATGGTTGAAACCCCATCCATTGGCCAACCAAGTCACCATAATATCATGGTGGCTAATCATCAATGGCGTCTTTGTGTGTGTATTCCGTGAATATGTTTTCCCTTAGGTTGAAGTAAGAGGAAATCCTAAGACCATGTAGCTAAAGCTCAACACTTGGATAAATACACGGTTAAGGAATTACAATCAGGTGGACATTATTTGTGCAATTTTTATTCACCCTAATGAAATGCAAAAAAAAAAAGAAAAAAAAAACAAAAAATAAAAAACAAAAAACACTTGTGAATGAGTAATTGACAATTAGAGGGAATGAAGGTTTGGGACATATAGTGCATTGGTGGTTTATGAAGGTAAGGACAATATGATCTGCGATAAGTTGGCCACAAAGCAAGAAACAAAACCATCCCATAGTGTCATTTATACGAGCATTATACATATGACTACATTATAAGAATTTCTATAACGAGGTTTGGTCAAAAAAATCATTCAAGATTCCTTTTGCCCATAAATGTAATACAATATAAAAGGTCAAATGTGGAATTATGGATGCTAGGGTAACATTAACTCCTTGGTAAAAATTTATCAAAGATACGAAAATGACATACTTTACATTTTTAGTCGATTGGCCATTGCTAACGAAAACCCTAGAGAGCAGTGGAGGCGGAGGCGCGGAGCCTCCCCCGCGATGGCAATTCCGTTATTTCTGCCTCAAAAGGCCCCAAATGCCAAACCCCCCAACACTTATCGTCTACACTCTACACCAAAAACACGAAAAAAAATGATATTCTAATCGCAGGACACGACTTCCATTGGACAATAAATTCTCTCTTATTTCAGATTAGGTTTCTGTCTCCTACTCTCTTAGTCTCTCTCTCTCTCCACTGTGCGCTGCTCTTGAGGCTAGGGTTTGTATCGACCCTATCTCCTCCCCTTCATTCTCTGTAGTCGCCCTTTCCATTCTCTCTGTAATCTTGGAAAATCGTTTGGGAGCTTTGTGTTGCAGATCTACGGCATAGATAATGGCGCCGAAGTGGATGAACTAGGGTCTCGCGGTTGCCTCTTTGCGGTTGTGTGCGTGGAGTTTGGGGTTGTTCTTGAAGGGGCGGTATTGAAATGGCGACTGCGAACCCGTTTGATTTATTGGGGGATGATGATGCGGAAGACCCCTCGCAGCTGATCGCTGCGCAGCAGTTGATCGCTGCGCAGCAGCAGAAGCCGGCGTCGGCGCCGGCGCCGAAGAAGGCCTTGGCTACGTCTCAAGCTACGGCGCAGCAGAAGGTGGCACCGGCTGCAAAGATGCCGTCGAAGCCTCTCTCTCCAGCCCAGGCTGGTGAGGTTCTATTTTTTTGTTTGAGCGAATTTCTTTTCTGTTTTTATTAAGCTATGCTTTTCACCATAAGGCCTATGTGGAATTATTATCACTCACTATAGTCAGGGAGTTTGTTTGAACCATAAAACTAGTTGAGTCCTAGGCCTTTGTTAATGTAGGACCCACTTATTCTAAGGCCTGTCGCAGGATTGAGTTCCCTCGCGAATGTATAATGGATCATATCTATTTAGCCATCTGATGTATGAAGATTCACATATCTCGCTCAAAATTAGTGTTTTCAATTTAAAGCATTATTTGGATGGGACAGCTTTGGATTGCTGACCATCTTAATGTGTGGATGTAGATATAGCTATTTTTTACCATGTGTGATTGCCGTGCTATCTGTCTGAAGCCATGATAACTGATTTTATTATGAATCCAGAACAATACAATCTATTTCTAATTATAGAACAGTAGGCTTTCATATTTTATATGCATGTCTTTTTGTTTATTGTATTAGTGGTTTTAAGCTCACACTATTGATTAAAATGTTCTTATATTTGATTCTTAACTTTCAATTGCTTATTCATACAACGATTTATGTTTATGCTTTTTAACTTATCATTTTTCTGCTGGTACTATCCTCTTTTGAAGCTCTTATATTATATTCTGGTTAGCATAGTTGTCAAACACTTACAGCACTCTGTAGGATGTTCAAGAAGATACATTATCTTGGGAAAATCAATAAATTTCACACAAAACACAAATGCCACACTCAGCACCCAAAACTCCCACGCCTTATCGGAGTTTGGGATGAGATGTTGTTGCAGCTTTATCTCTACATTCAGAGAGGTGTTTTTCACGACTTATTATGACTTTCTGGTGTGACACCGTTACCATCAAGCCAATGGCTCAAGGCCCACCCTAAAAAATGCTACACCTAGGGCAAATGGTTCCGACACCACATCACGAAGCATATCTTGTTTGACAAGGAACTTGCAATTCATAATAGTGTATCTGTGAGTCATGATACAAACACAATATTTGATACTCTTCTAATTAAGAACCCTGTGGCTATTTACCCTTTGTACTTCCTTTTTCCGTTGATGATCTTTAAAAGGCTATTCCTAGTACCTTAAGGCTCCGTTTGGAACTCGGAAAATGTTAGGGAAAGGAAAAGAAAATATCAAGGAATTCTCATTTTAATGTTTGGTTATCAAGAAAAATGAGAAAGAAAATAAAAAATATACTAAATTTATAAATGAAAATTTGATTTTGCATATCATGGATATTTAGTTTTCCCTAATTTTTAGTCATATTAAAACAAACTTTCATTTTTGATAGTATTGAATAGAGAAGGAAAATGCAAGAGAAAATGACTTTTCTCTTTATTTTCCTTTCCTTTCCCATGTAAAATTGTCCAAAAGGACGCTAAAGATACATGTTATTTGATATTAAATCTAATATTGTGTTTTTGACAATTTGTTGTGTGACACAAACTAAGCTCCTTTTATAACTATTGCATTTAATTTCATTTTACATATTAATAAAAATAATAATTTCTACATGTACATGCTTCTCAAAATATAGGGGACTATTAGACGGCAACTTTGTGGAGTTTAAAATTTTTTTGGTTATTAACATTTTCAAAATTTAAAAAAATTTTATGTTTTTTTTTTACATTCTATTTATTTATTTATTTATTTTTTCCTGATTATATAACTATATAGGAAAAGAGAGCAATGATGGAGTGATCCCCATGGCATGTACAGGCGATGATGTGAGGAAATTGAGGTTTAAGTGAAATAATTGGTTTAGAATAGCTTGTCTCTCCAATATTTGGACTAAAGTTAGTCAAATTTTGTATGAGATTTCTTGAAATGTTTTGAAATGCTGAGTTAAAACACTTCCAGAGTCCCGCAGCATCTAATTCTTTAAGCTTTGTTGCATCCATGAAATGGTTTTTTTTGCTACATCCATACTTCATTGTAATGTCATATAAATTTCTGTTCTAAATGTATGTGCATTTATAAATAAATTTTTTGCTTTGTTAAAAAAAACTTGCAACAAACAATATTACATGTTTGTTTCAAAAAATTTATCATTGAGGATTGATGTAAAAAATTTCTCATCAAGGAGAACATTAAACAAGGGATTTTTTTTCAGCCACATGTAATTATTGAAATTTATTTGTTACATTGTCTCTGTGCATATTGCTCAAACAGGAAATTTCATTTTTCCTTTTACACTTTGGCACTATTCGCAATTTGGTTTTCTTTTTAGTGAGGGAGACAAAGAATGAAACTGGGCGAGGCGGAGGTCGAGGCAGTGGCCGTGGATATGGGCGAGGTCGTGGTGGTGGATTTAATAGGGACTTTGTCAACAATGAGAATGTGTTCAGCAATAGTGGAGTTCCTGGTGGTCAAGGTGCCATTGAAGATGTTGATGGTGGAAATGCCTCTGAAAGGCGTGGCTATGGTGGACCTCGTGGTGCTTATCGTGGTGGTCGTCGTGGTGGTTTTAACAATGGAGAAGTAGGGGATGGGGACCGCTCTCGTAGGGTATATGAACGCCGTAGTGGCACTGGGCGTGGGTAAATCTCTTTTGCTTGATGTTCATCTGAATATATTTAAATTTTTGGCATTTTCTGTACTCCGTGTTTGTTTTTTGGATAAATTATTTCTCCATATTTATGCTTTTACTATTGTGAACAGAAATGAATTCAAGCGTGAAGGGTCTGGTCGTGGAAATTGGGGAACTGAGACTGACGAGGTTACTCGGTGAGTATTATTTTTTATGGAAACTTCAACTTGTTGCAGATTTTAAATTTTTTATTTTGATATTTGAGATACCTTTTATTTCGTTAGTACTGTGTGTGAACTAGCATTGTTTTGCTCATCATGGTTTTAAAAGGGTAACTGAAGAAGTTAATGAAAGCGAGAAGGCTGTTGAGAAGCCCCCAAGAGAGGAAGATGCAGTGGATGACAACAAGGAGAGCCCTATAAATGAATCTGAGGAAAAAGAGCCTGAGGATAAGGTGAACATTTTCAATCTATATATAATATGTTTCTTTAAACTTCCTTCAAAGTAAATTACTGATGTTTTTACCTGCTGGAGATATGATGATTTGTTTTTAAAAGACATGGCATTTCATTTACATGTAGGCTGCTAAATATATTAGTTAATATTTAATATAAGAACTATTGATTAGTTGTTTTCTTCATCTGAAAGCCCTGGTTTCCCAGATAAATTTTTGCACGGTTTTCTTTTTGAGCAATAGCAAGACGGTTCTATTAGCAAGGCTACAGAAAATTTTCAATGACAATTTGTAGCAAAGTTTTGGTAGTTCTTTTTCACAATCTGGACCATTTTTAGGGTCCTTGATGTGATCGTGTTCTTTGAGTTGATAGTGGGAATTGATTGGATGTAAATATTATTATCTTTCCATGTTCTTCCATTTTTCCACATGAGATGTTAACTTTGTACATATTTTTTGGGGGATAAGAAAGAAGATATATTAGGAAAGGAGGAGAAAATACAAGCAAAAGAGGAGAAGGGGGTCTCAGCAAATAAAGCTAAAAATAAAGAAAGAAAAATCACCCTGAGCATAACTGCCCACTAACCCAAACACATAGCAAGCTCTACTGAAGAAAGCCTCTTCTCAGACCTTTTGCTTCATAGTTAATAGATTATTGCAAACTTGTCAATTCCCTTTGATCCTTCTTAGCCTTTCACCAACATTCAAGTGACCTTCATGTTCCTTTGAATTAGCTAATTGCAAACCATATTATCCAGCAATTGTCGAAACCGTGAGGTAGGAACAGGATCCAGTCTGCTTATCCTCAATGGGGCCCAACTGGACTTAAAATATTTTTTGACCATTAATAAAAACTGCTTAATATATTTTAGAAGGCACCATTACTTTTTACTATTGTTATTATTATTCACTTGGATAAGAGATGTGGTTTAATATTTGCTCCTCAACATAATGTTCAGAATTACATGTTAAATAAACTTGTATCAATTTGTTCAATCTTCCCTAGCTCAAAACTTCTTGTATGAGAAGAACAGTTTTTGCATGCCAAATCTTTGAAAGTATCAGGGATACTGAACTTTTTGTTACAACAGTTGGTTAGTTATATTATTATAAGGAGACAAGTCATAACTGTGTACTTCATTCATCTAATTAAATATCAAATGACCTTTTAAGTTACATTTATTTAAAATATTTGTATGACGGTTCTTTTTCTTTTTGTACAATAGGAGATGACACTTGAGGAGTATGAAAAGGTGCTGGAAGAGAAGAGGAAGGCTTTGCAGGCACTCAAGACCGAGGAAAGGAGGGTTGATGTTGAGAAAGAGTTTGGAACCATGCACCAACTTTCAAACAAGAAGCGCAATGATGATGTCTTCATCAAATTGGTGAATTTTGTTGGCACTTCTAATTTATTTAAATATTAATGTTATTAATATTTTGAAGCTAACATCCAGTATCTAAGTCATCTTTTTACTCAATTTCTTTCTTAGGGCTCTGATAAGGATAAGCGGAAAGAAATTGCTGAAAAGGAAGAGAGAGCCAAGAAGGTACTCTTCTATGTTTAATCCCCCCTCCCCCTTTTTTTCTGTCCATGTACTTATGTCATGTCTTATGTTAACTCTATGAATGTGAAACTTGTTTATGCAGCTAATTCAGCATGAAGATTCTTTAAAAAGTTGGTTTTATTTTATATTTTTTATTTTCTAATGATTCTGAACTGTTGTTCAAATTTCTTCCCTTTCCTCCCACCATGTGCTCTTCCTTTATCATTTAAATTTTTATTTGACATCAATACCTTTTTCCTGTCATATATTTTGGGCTCTTACACTTCCTATATGGATCTCATGAATTTATGTGCCAACGTGCCAGTGGTTTTGCCATTGATGAAGTGACTTGTTATGAACTTGGTGGAGTTCTAAGTCTCTAGTAGGTATTGTAGGGGAGGAATTTGTTTTACTAGGAAAGGTTATACACTCTTCCTATTCAGAAAAGAAGCTTAAGTGTTTGATTGCACATTGATTCTAACAAAGCTTTCTCAGAGTGGTTGTGGTAGTTCATGCAACAATATACTAGTCTGTGGAGGAAGATTATGGAGTCCAAGCATGGTGTGGCGAGGAAGGGTTAGATATTTTCTTTTCCTTGAATGACTTATTGGTTTGTTCGTTTGGATGTATGTATGTCTACTAAGGTTGGGAGGAGTTTTTCCAGCATGTTAGATTTTATGTTGCCACAGGTGATATTATTTTCTTCAATTGGAAACTTTCCACTTACCATTCAGTTACATAATTTATACCAACTAGCTCCCTATTGGGGGATTTTGGTGGTTGAGTATAGTGAGGACACGTGGCCTTGGTGCTCATTGTTTCTGAGAAGTGCACAGTAGGCTTCAGTTTCTCCAATCTTTTTTATCTCCACTAAGTTAATTAAGTAGGGTGGGGGATCATAGACCTATCTGGAAGCATACCAGCAGTGGGATTTTGAGGGTTCATAATATTACAATTTATTCCAGGTTTCTTGAAGGTTAGATTACCTCTAGTCTGGCAGAGTATTTGGAAATTGGAATTTGAAAGCTTCTCCTGCAGAGTCATCTTTGTTGTGAGGATTCTTGACATGTGATTTTGATCATTTGTAATTTATAAGGTAGAGCAACGATTTATTGTAAAGGTGGCAAGGTGCTACGAGCTTTGCAAGAGTGCAGAGTCACTTGATGCATACTCTTGCATTGCTCTTTAAGCACATTTGTGGGAATCGGCTTTTGCTTTGTTTGGTATAAACTATAAAGTGGTTGCAAGCGGGCTCCACCATATCTGAATGTGGTATGTGGATGGTGAAGAAAATGCCGAATGTAGACGACCAAGATAGTTCTGCATGACATTGTGTCACATGAAGAATTTTCTGTTGTTTATTATTATTTTATTTATTTTATTTTTTGTTTTGGGGGCTGAGGAAGGAGAGGGGGTTTGCTTTGTACATTCTTTCTTGAATTATTTTGGTCTATTTTGCTTACTCTCTGTGTAATGCTTGAGTACAGTAAATGAGGACATGTGGTCTTGGTGCTCATTGTTTCTGAGAAGTGCACAGTGGGCTTCAATTTCTCCAATCTTTTTTATCTCCTCCACGAAGTTAATTAAGTAGGGTGGTGGATGATAGACCTATCTGGAAGCATACCAGCAGTGGGATTTTGAGGGTTCACAATATTACAATTTATTCCAGGATTCTTGAAGGTTAGATTACCTCTAGTCTAGCAGAGTATTTGGAAATTGTAAGTTGAAAGCTTCTCCTGCAGAGTCGTCTTTGTTGCGAGGATTCTTGACATGTGATTTTGACCATTTGTAATTTTTAAGGTAGAGCAAAGATTTATTGTAAACGTGGCAAGGTGCTATGAGCTTTTATTTATATATTTATTTATTTTGGGGGAGGGAGGTGAAAATCACTTACTATAATGCCATGTGCCCCATGATAGTAGCTGCTAGTGATTGTCCTAAATCTTTCTTGCCCAGCATTATCCCACTGCCTGTCGAGCAAAAGTCTGGGTAACCCCACAGC
This sequence comes from Malania oleifera, assembly GCF_029873635.1. Taxonomy (NCBI): domain Eukaryota; kingdom Viridiplantae; phylum Streptophyta; class Magnoliopsida; order Santalales; family Ximeniaceae; genus Malania; species Malania oleifera. Next base: position 33,132,838 of record NC_080426.1, on the reverse strand, counting down.
CAGAAAAATGTAATTGAAGTACAATCAAGATGTGACAAGGCTTGGATTGATAAGCAACCCATCGATGTCATAGATTGGAAAATATGGCAACAGATTGTCAAAGAAATAAAAAATGACCATTCAGTTGCACAATTTATACCAACTAGCTCCCTATTGGGGGATTTTGGTGGTTGAGTTTAGTGAGTGAGGACACGTGGTCTTGGTGCTCATTGTTTCTGAGAAGTGCACAGTAGGCTTCAGTTTCTCCAATCTTTTTTATCTCCTCCACTAAGTCAATTAAGTAGGGTGGAGGATGATAGACCTATCTGGACGCATACCAGCAGTGGGATTTTGAGGGTTCACAATATTACAATTTATTCCAGGATTCTTGAAGGTTAGATTACCTCTAGTCTAGCCGAGTATTTGGAAATTGGAAGTTGAAAGCTTCTCCTGCAGAGTCGTCTTTGTTGTGAGGATTCTTGACATGTGATTTTGACCATTTGTAATTTTTAAGGTAGAGCAAAGATTTATTGTAAACGTGGCAAGGTGCTATGAGCTTTGCCAGAGTGCAGAGTCAATTGATGCATACTCTTGCATTGCTTGCTCTTAAAGCACATTTTTGGGAATCAGCTTTTGCTTTGTTTGGTATAAACTATAAAGTGGTTGCAAGTGGCTTTACCATATCTGAATGTGGTATGTAGATGGTGAGGAAAATGCAGAATGTAGACGACCAAGATAGTTCTGCATGACATTGTGTCACATGAAGAATTTTCTGTTGTTTATTATTATTTATTTTATTTTATTTTTTGTTTTGGGGGCTGGGGAAGGAGAGGGGGTTTACTTTGTACATACTTTCTTGAATTATTTTGGTCAATTTTGCTTACTCTCTATGTAATGTATGCTGTTGAGTTGGTAATTGGTCATTTGGCAGGGAAGTTATCGTCTCACTTTCATTGGATGAAGAGCTAGCATAAGATCAAGATAGTTGGATTAATACAATTTTTTGGTTGGGCTTTTAGCCAATGGGTTTGGTTATTTAAGTTCTCCAAAGTCCTTTCATGAACTTCTAGAGAAGCTTATATAGGCGTTTTAAGGGATTTGTTAACTTTGCTTACTTTCTGTGTACCATTGTGTCCACAGTTTCAGAAACAATTGCGTTACAGCCGTTACATAACAGTCTCAGTGGCTTCCAAGACCATTACATGGTGGCCATTGCGGTACCTTAACAGCTGGTACTTTGTTAGCAAGGTTGTTAGAATAGGGTTCTTATGTAGGATTGATAGGATGGTTTGCAAGATCATAGAATTGGATCTAGGATTGTGAGATTCTACTAAGCACACAAATAAATATGAAAAATGCATGTGTTGTTTTTCATAAATTTCTATGACACGAACGTACAAAATTGGCTAGCAAGTGTTGAAGAATATAAAAATTACAAGGTAGGTAGGGCCTTCATATTGCCATAAGAGAAGATGGAAGTGTTCAAATTGTTGCATTCTTAACTTAATCAAACTGGATTATAATGAAAATGAATTAACTACTAATAAAAAGGAATGAACTTACTTTTTTTATATATTTATCTGTTAACAAACAACTATACAACATAAATTTCTATTTTTATTTCTTTCTGTTTTTTATTTTAAAATGTCTTTTGCCAACAAAAGCTAGGGGCTGTCTGCATAATATGTTTGTTCACTGGGCAGAAACTTAAACGTAAAACAGAAAATAGAAGTGATACCAAACATACCCAAAACTATCAAGCTAGCTTCTGTCCTAAATGTCAGCAACGGCCACCATTTGTCTCATTACTCTCACTAAGACGGTCTTCATTGACTTAATCAGTCATCATTAGTAGTATCATTATCATTGTTATTGTTTAATCTATCTTCATTCTTAATGTTTAAATTTTGCACCGCTTAATAATCACCAATGAACCAAAAATTAAAAATTTGAATCATAATTTTAATAATACAAAATATACTACATCACTTGTCCATTTCATGCAGTATAGGACAAAAATCAAGCCTATATGAAAAATATTTTAGTAAAGATGAATGTAGGATCTTATGATCTGACCAGATCCCACCAATCCTACTACAAACCTGCAACCCTATCAATTTTTGAGTCTATGTTCGATCTTGATTGTTCTAGTAAAGTAGGATTTTAGGATTATATCATTCTAGGACCGAATTGCTATTTTCACAACCATGATTGTTAGACTGGGTGTGAATGACTGATATAGTTCTTTCAGTCTTTTTTCTTTTTTTGTATTTTTTTTTTCTTTCTTTTCCATTTATTGAAACTTAGAAACTCAATTTTACATTTGTTTATTTTTGTTAGTAATTTTATATAAATTTATTTTTGGGTTTATTTTCTTTGATATTTAGTATGTATTTCCTTAATAACTAGCATGCAAATGGTCCTAACTTTTTCTCATTAAAATTACATATTTGCACTTTTAAATTCTTTCAATTTTATTTTCTGTTGTGTTTTTCTTGCACCTACATTAGAGTTAAAAATATGTTCTATTGCTGGCATCTTTGTTCCTGTTTAATATATAAACATTCTATATTTTATGTTTCTTTATATTTATGATAGTCTTAAGTTATACTTGTAACCAGTAAAGTAGTTAAAAGCAGCAAATGCATCTTTCTCCATAATAGCAACTAGAGCAACCAAGATGACAACCAAACTATGTTACAATTTAAATTAATAAAATTTTTACTAAAAACCATTTAAAGCATTAGTATGAAGGAATTTTGTATCAATTCTTGTGAATTTATATACTTTTAACAAGTTTGCTAATGCCAAAAATGAAAATTCATGGATGTGGTGTCCTCTTAACAGCCTTGATGGCAGCATTTGTTACATCACTGTTGCAAGGGCTGTTACCATTTTTTAAAACCATGACTGTGTTGTTCATTTGGCTGGGTAATTGCTGTGATATTTTTTATGGGAAGAAAGAAGGAAGATTTTTCCCCTCCTGGTTTTGGAAAGAGGGGGGGGGTCAAGTTTTAAGCGATGATTGTGTACAAGTGTTGCACCCCCTGGGGTGTTTTTAGTGAATACTTGAGAACAGTTATAATAATTCAGTGGTGCATATTTTATTATAAATTTCAAACTTCAGTATGTCGGCAGGAACTTGGAAACTGAAAATGGAAAATGAGAATGAATTCTCACTACTGAACATGCCTTGAACTCCTAAATTTCCTTTTGTTCATTGCATGTCTTTTCTTAGGCCTATTTCATAAATATTGGTGAATGGTCCTAATTATCAAATTGAAGTTAGTGGACTTGCCTGCCTGCTTGGTTTTTGAAGGTATTGGAGTCCTGAAAACATTTATCCTTGAAAACTGTACTGACTTTGGTTTGATTGTTCAAGTCTGTCAGCATAAATGAGTTCTTGAAGCCAGCTGAAGGGGAGAGGTACTACAACCCAAGTGGTCGTGGCCGGGGGCGTGGTCGCGGTTCCAGAGGGGGATTTAGTGGAGGCAACACAATAAGCAGTGTGGCAGCCCCTTCCATTGAAGATCCTGGGCAGTTCCCAATCTTAGGTGCCAAGTGAGGTTTTATCCTACCCCAGTTTTAATCTCTTTGGTTTTTCCTATATTGGGTTCTTTCCTTTGATCTTTGACCAGGAAGTTTAACTAGAATAATGGGGTTTCCTGTATCAAAGGGATTTCTTAAATTTTATGCAGCATTTAAAGTGTAAATTTCAAGTGTTTTGTTATGTGTTTTTTTTTTTTCTGTAGTTTGGGTGGTATGTTTTATCAACTGTTCTGAGGATTTGAGGCATATTTAACAATTTATTTTTGATCCGAATTTTATTATTGCTCAGTTTTGTTTTAGAATAATGGGGTTTCCTTTGTTATTTTTTTCTCTTTTTGGATTGTATTTAGAATATGTGAATCACCATTTGAGTTGTGCGCCATTTCTCCTCACATTCCATAGTTTTAAAAATTGAAGGTAAGTCCGGCACTTTTGCAGTGCCCCTCCTAAAATAAAAGTTTGGGTCTCGCTCGAGTAAATTTGCAGACCATATCTTGAGAAGATACTTCGGTGATTCAGTTTGTTTTATAGTTGGTGCTTGAAGTATTGAGTAGGGGTGTAATCAGTTCATAACGGTTCGGTTATGGGCCAAATTGAAAATTAAACCGAATTTTGTGGTTTTTAATCCTGGCGAATTGAAACCGAAATCAAACCGAACTTATTATCCCTGGAGAACTGAACATTGGCCGGTTCAGTTTCAATTTTTTTTATTTTTAATCGATTTTTTAAATATTCAACAGCTAAGGAGTGTGCAGTGGGGGTCACAAGTACACTATGAAGATGCCTTTTTTTTTTTTTTTTTTCTTTTATATGATTTTTTTAGCATCCGGACATCAAAATCAATTTTGTATTTTACCATTCAAAGAGTGGAATATCAATTTTGTGCTTGGGCACTTTGAGCTAGTAAAAGTGAAAAATATCTAAGGAGATGGAGAAGGGGAAGTGACTCGCGTACGTTGAGCAAAGAAGGGCCTTGGAGCCTAAGAGGGAGAAGAGGCTAGGAGGTGGTGGTTGCGTGTGCTATGGTAAGATGTTTGGCAAACAGGGAGTGACTCAAGCAAAGACTCCAGCACAGAAGAGCCCTAGAGCCTTTGACCAAAGCCAAGATCACCTTCGATTAAGGCTGAGATGTTTGAGAAAAAAAAGCTAGGAGGCTAGGGCAAGGGCTGGGGGCTAGGCACGGGGTTGTGCAGGTTGGAGATTTGGAGGCTTTTGCTTCGATTTGCAGGGTGGTGGCAGGCCTGGCCGAGTGGGGAGGGGATTGGGGAGGGAGGCAGGCCAGCCGAGTGGGGATTGGGGAGGGAGGGAAGCAGATCTGTTGTAAGAGGCGGCAATGGCAGTGGTGCAGAGGCAGAGGCAGAGGCGGTTGAGAACTGAGAAGAAACCCTGCATTCACTTATATTGAGGGAGCGGATTGGCTCAACCTGCCACAATTATTTAAATCGGTTTTTGAGGTTTGGTTATATTTATGCGACTGAAACTGAAATTAAAAATTTTTTGGAGCTGAAATTAAAATTGAAATTGAAATCGAAATGGAATACTGAAAAATTGAATCGCCGACATATTTTATATTTTAACCCCTACTACTGAGAATACGTTACAAAGGTCTTTGGCAGTGCATGGATGAAATAAGGTAGACCGTGTTTGTTTTGCATTGCATGCCCTACACGTCAGTCTCTGATCATTACATGCCTGTGCCAGCTGTAACACTGCATTGCAGCATCAAATTTTCTCCTATTTGGATCCACCAAGAAAACATCAAAGAAAATAAAAATTTAAAGAAATTCCTTTTTTTAGTTTTTTGGTGTTTTGAAAGCGAGAATAAAATGCCTAATAAATTGATGAACAATTTTAAGTTACAAATTAGCACTCAATTTTGTAAAATTTGTAAACATTTTTTCCCTATTATTAACAGTATTTAATATTGAAAAATATATATACTAAAAATGATTTTTCCTTACATGTTGTTTTTTTTATTATTTTCCCCATCAATATTCTTAATCTAAATGGGTTTTCATGTTGTTTCTTGGTCAAGGGTGGTGAAGGGTTTGGGTTGGGTTAGAAAATTCGTTATTTAAGTCTTACCAATGAAAATCTTTTTTTAGCATAAACTTTCTGCTTTGGAATTTTTATTATTCTAGTATCTGAAGACATATTTAGTTTATTGGTCATTTTTCAAACATCTCTAGAATTTTGCTGTAGTTGGTGCCGTGCCACCAATCTGGTTAAGTTGCTACACTGAAAATGCTTGCCCAAAATTTTATGGCTAAGCCGAGTGTAAATGCATCTTCTATAAGGTTGCATGGTGTGATGTTTTATTAATGATTAGTCCATTATTCAATATATAAATTTTACTATTTAATTAATATTTGAACAAGGATATCTTACGTAGGAGTCAAAATAGATTTTTTTTTTATATCCCAACTTCTAACCATTGAGTGGGCATGATGTGTGTAATGATTTTAATTTCTCTTGTTTTAATAATTGAATTATAATCTTTTCCTTTCTACTACTAATTCCCTATATCCCACTACGACTTACTACAAGTTGGTAAATTTTAAACATTTATTCATTGCATTCCATTAATGGCATAACATTAATTCTCCACCCTACTTCCAAAAATTGTAATTCCACTGTTTTTCTTGCTAGATACATATATTTTTGTGAATAGTCATGGAATACTTATTCTTATGTACTATCATTAACTTTACCATTCAACTTATATTTACAAGCATATTTACGAAAATAAGAAATGAAAACCAAATTAATAATAGTTATCGACAACAGGCAATGTGTTCAACGTCTTCATTTAATATTTCTCTCCATTCCATTATAACTTATATTACCAAGCAATTATAAATAATTATGAGTCAACAAATAATTATGATTTTCTGAGATGGTTCAAAGATGCATGCTGATTAAAAGCGAGAAATTCAACAATAACGAGTACGATTTCAAGAAGAATTGTGAAAACAAAAACATTTTTTTCCCACTCCAAATCCTTGGCGACGAGGGATAACAGCTAAATTTGGGAGGGCTATTTATAAGCCTGGGCTTGAACTTCCACTGAGCACTGTAGCAAAGGGATCAGGCAAATGAAAGCAGCTACCAAGGGCAAGCAAGGCGAGCATGGAATGTCTTGCAAATCAAGGAATTAGACTACCGAACTGGCATTGATTAGTTGTTAATTATTTAGGTGTCCAAGGGCAACAAATAAGCTAAGAAATTCAATTCTACACAACCAGAACTATAATGTTGAAGCGAACATCCATTCATTATTAGCAAGTGCTAGGATCCATTGTTCAACGTGAAATTGGGAAGGAGGGAGGCAGCGTACAAATTTTATAGAATAGAAAGCAGAAATGAATCTGGCATTGATTAGTGTTCCTACTTTTTACAGATTTTTCCATGACATGTAGAAAAGAATGGCATCTGCTGCACAAAACACATTCAAACAAGTGAACCAAAAGAAAATGAGGCTGGTTCAAAATAGGCTATCTTCAATTTAAAGAAACTGATGAAAGAGGTCATACACAGTGGGGAATCCATCAGACTAGGCACAGGAAGGCGAACTAGTACCTCCTTGTGCTTAGGATGAGCAACAACCGCTCTTTTGTGCAACTGGCTGACCTCGGATCTGCACTGTTGGAGGCCTGGCATTGTTCATGGATGGTTGGCTTGCCATTCTGCAATTGAAGGGATTTGAAAAAAAAAACATAGAACAGTCATTACTGAACAATTACAAATTAATAATCAACTAAAGGGAAAAAAGGCATATTTCTAATCGCACATGGAGTAGACAAAATGTAAACCCTTATTGCCATTTGAGTTCGACAAAAAGGTCAGTTCAGCAGAATCAAAAAACAAAGACCAATAAAGAAGGGGGGTGGGGGTGGGGCTGGGAGTGGTAAAGGGGGTGCTAGTTGAGGTAAATTGAAAAAAATAAGGCATTTGGTTCCAGTTAGGTGCAAAAGACCCAGTAAAATAAGGTCCTACTTTTCTGTTCAACACTTTTTTTTATATTTCTTTAATATTCTGTTATCAATTCTCATGGTCAATAGTAACGAGTCACAACCAAAGCAAAAGCAAAACAACCCAATCCTTGAATTACAAATACCCCATCATAAAAACAACCAAACTAATCGCTAATTTACAAATACTATTTGAATGAAAGCACGCCCATTAGGGGTTAACCACCAAATACCCCAAGTCCAATCTGACCTGATCCACTGCAGGATCTAATTATTTAAATTCATTTATTATTTCTTTATTCTCCAAATTTAATGATGAATGACTTCAACTAGTTTGAGATGTCTAAAATGTTTCTTAATTGTCCCTCCAATATAGGAAACCAAATGAACAGATTCTGCCCACAAGTTCAGCACCCATTATCTTCTCTTGATTATTGCAGCAAATCATTCACCGGAGGAAAAGTAGATACTATTATAAGAAATAGTTTGAGGGTATGTACCTATCCTTGATTGCAGCAGCCATGGCCATGAAAGCATGCTCCACATTAGTGGCATCTTTTGCGCTGGTTTCCATAAAAGGAATGCCAATTTCATCCGCAAATGCCTGAAGGGGGAATTAAAATGAACACAAGGCCCAATCGTTAAATTTTCTACTGGCTATGCCAGTTCAACCAATATGCTTTGAAGTATATTATAAATCAAAATACATGTTGACTACAAGGAATACCTTCGCGGTTTCATATGACACAACTTTATTTGCAGTGAGATCACTCTTGTTGCCAACCAGAAGTTTGTTGACACTATCACTAGCATAGCGATCAATCTCATTCAGCCATTGCTTGACGTTGTTGAAGCTCTCTTGGTCAGTGACATCATAAACCACCTAACAGAGAAGCCACCCATTATAGAATTGCTATGAGAATATATATATATTTCATCTATATAGCTCTCTTTACTCTTTTATTTATAAATTAATTTATTTTGGGGGAGGGAGGTGAAAATCACTTACTATAATGCCATGCGCCCCACGATAGTAGCTGCTAGTGATTGTCCTAAATCTTTCTTGCCCAGCAGTATCCCACTGCATGTCGAACAAAAGTCTGGGTAACCCCACAGCCAGAAAAATGTAATTGAAGTACCAAAATCAAGATGTGACAAGCCTTGGATTGATAATCAACCAATCAATGTCATAGATTGGAAAGCCTTGGATTGATAAGGAACCCATCAATGTCATAGATTGGAAAATATGGCAACAGATTGTCAAAGAAATAAAAAATTACCATTCCCCAGCCAGAAGGAAACATGTTCCCATTGAATGGGAGAATCTGACTTACTAGAATTATATAAAAAACCATTACAAAGAGGACTTAACAAGAATCAATATATGGAACAAATAAACCATACAATTTGAAGTTTAATGGTCTTCCCATCTTGCTCCACAGTTCGTATTTTCTACAGGGGAAAAAACACGAGTGCAATCAGTTGCATGTCTCTTGAAAAAAAAAAAATCAATTTTATTGCTCTGTCGATGGATAATAACACTTACAAAATCAACTCCAATGGTGCTTATGTAGCTCTCCAAATATGAGTCATCCTGCACCACACATAAAGGAAACCCCGCACAATCACTCAAACAGAATTCAACTTTGATATTGACACAGCCAGAGGGTAGAAGCGTCAATCAGTAAATAATGCAGAGGATAAACCTAGGATTAAAATTTTTAAATCTAGAATTCATGCTTATAAAGATATTACCCAGTTTGGCTATTCAATGCATCATTTTGACTCAATCTAGGCCAATTCCAAAGAATAGGGCCAAAAGATTGTTGGGTACTAAACCCAAATGTACGTACTTTAATTAGTAATTACACTTCTATGTATGTGGGGTTTGATTGCAAATAAATGTGTATTTAGGGGTTTATTTGCAATTTTTCTTGTATTCTAGTCATTCCTATAATTTAGTGTGTGGAAATCCTGTAAAGACAGTTTTTAGTGATTTGAAATTCTGAAACTTAAGATATGTTTCACCTTATATCTTATTCCTCCTCTCTCCCCCTCCCTTCTTTGATGCTACATCATTTGGTATCAGGGCCCTATCATGATCTCCATTCTTCCATCTTGAATCCCCCAGCAGCAAGAGAACTTCTGCTGAACCCCTCACCTACTACTCTCCCCCACCTTTGATCCTTTTCACTCATCTATATCTCTTTACAACAGTTTCGCATCTACATTCCATCCATCAGTCATCTATTACAATTAGCCGATTTACAAAATAAAATAAAATAAAATAAAAATCACCTACAACTGTTTACTGCTGCTGCCTGTGTTTTGAACACCCTTTTTTCAAAGTCCAGCAACACCTACCCACCCATCAGAAAGAACACCAACCCCCCCCCCCCCTTTTTTCTGCGAGGCAATTTTCCCAGTCACAACTTCTTCAGTTTCTCACCATTGATGAACATTGACACACTGCCATCAGCAACAGGCTCACCATCCCCCAATCTGCCAGAAGCCAGAAGAACATCGCTGGAGGATCCTCACCAGCAGCTCACATGCCCCATTCTATGTTGACGCATGTGTGATTTATCTGCTGATACTTCTGGAACTGAGAGATGTTATCCAGCTACAAAATTTGTGGTTCCCCCAGAGCCAGATGTAGGAGCAGGAGAATGTGTGCTGAAGGATGCAAGAATAAACATCGGAAAATGATGGAAACTCTGCGTTACTAAGTATCTGGGACCAGACTGCCTCAAACTTGGGTTTCGAACCCACTAGAACCTGAAGAACTGTCATCTGCTCCCTCTGCTTCTGCATCTCACGAACATTGGCAGCTATAGGTTGGACGATGTTAAACTACTCATGAATACATTTCATCTCTCCAAAATACCCTGTAATGCTCATATCTCCCTCTTGCAACTGAAAGTACTCTTGGGATAAATCATACATATGTGTAATGTTACCAGAATACAGAAGCTTGGCATAGTCCCAAATCTCCTTGCATGCATTAATGCATGCACATCCGTGCAATCTGAGGTTCCATTGAGTTCCAAAAACAATCAAGGCATCTTCCTGAATCCACACTTCTTTTCTCTTCTCATTAGAAGGTCCAATTGATCAGATTTTCCTAATCCCACTAAATAAACCCTAACAGCCAGCCTTACACCACTAAACATAATTCTTTTACATCCAACTTTTCAATTGCTATCAACGGCAACGATGAAAGATTTTTGGGATCCACTTTCAAACAAGAGGAACAATCAAAACTAACCAGGACAACCACAAATGAGGTGAACCACCGAAACAACCACAGACGAGGTGAACCACCAACAAATTGATATAACATTGCACAGCCTCACAAACCAACTTACAAACACTGCCACTGCTCCAAGAGACTCATAAATGGCCTTTCACTATCACCGAACAGCAATTAACATGTTACCATGACTGCGTGGTTAAAAAAGATTGGATATTTGAGCAAAACACAAGCCCAATAGATTGATAATATCGTCTAGGGAAGGAATCAGGACATGCTGGAGGAAACAAAATCAGAAAAAAGTGGCCAGAAACATACTCATGTGCTGGCGAGTGGGATCAGGACTGCTGGCAGTCAGCCAGCGTGTGGGGGTGCATAGGAAGGTTTCCGCTGATGGGATTTTGTAGAGTTATAGTTCAGAGGGTTCTGTTTCTGGCTATATGGTTGGTTTTGTGATACATTGAAGGGTTTGTAGTGGCTCTGAGAAGGGCAACGACTGGAGGGTGTTTTCCACCAGCAGCAGCTGAGTTTGGTTCGGTGATAGGTTTTAGGTTGGATCTTGCTCTAGTACCATGTTGAGATTCTTGATTAAATGAATAACCTAGCACAATGATAGGTCTCTCCCCCTATTTATAATACATATCAAATACATTCTAATGACCATACCATCCTTATGAACTCTCACTAGTTGACATAATACTAATCACACTAATAATACTGAAAGACTAAAATAACAATTTACAAGTCTCATTAGTGAAAATTGCATAAATAGACTGAGGTTACTTGCAGGTTGCACTTAGGGTTTTAAAGGTTAATTTGAAGATAGTTTGTGAGAAAATGCGAGTCTCATTAGAGAAACTTGCATAAATAGATTGAGATTAGTTGCAAGTCGTGCTTATGGTCTTTAATGAGACGCAGCTGTAGTAAAAAGAAGAAAATTAGCAGCATTGTGACAATGTGGCATTGTCAGAAAAGGCCTATGCGGTGCATGTAAAATGCTATGAAAGACCATTACTGGTACTTTGAATAGGCTAACTGAAGTTGCAGCCCTGAGTGTGGGATGAGCTGTGTGAAGACTGAAATGATCATTTGAATAGGAAAATTGAAATTGGAGGTTTCAAGGTTTTGTGATGGTTTTAATGAATTAAATGATTGGGTTTATTATTTGCAGAACTATTTTTCAATGGTATGACATGAATGCAACTCTAAATCCGTACTTAGCCAAATCCAAATTGAAGAGGACTGCTTGAATTTCACAGGAGATCTTCACAGAAGGAGAAAATATGATGAGACTGTGGCATGAGATGAAGTGATCCATGCAAGAACAATCTATATCTCCCAACTACCAGCGGCTTGTTCATCTACAACTTTTTCATTTGAAACAAAATCCAAAAAAACAGGACAATGGATGATTACACTAGCTGGCTCCAACATTTGGCTACACATGCCGAGATAGAAACGAAAGAGGATGTGCTGATTGCTTTGAACAGGGAAGGGTTAAAGCCAGCTCTAGGCTCCAAGACTCCTGCATGTCATCTCATTACACTTGCACATGCAGCACAGGTTGACACTTGGCTGGAGGTGGATACACAGTATAATCCTCCTAGGGCTAACACCAGTCTTTTGGTTTGCGAAGATTACTAGTGTTGTTGTGTGTGAGCGGTTGAGTAAAGGAGTTCGGACTTCAGACTTCAGACTACTACCCTTTGGAAGACTCCATAGCACTCTGGAAGAACTTCTAAGGTCCAACTGGCAATGAAGTGTTTCAAATGTTAGGACTTTGGGCAAATCACATAATATCTTGACCAGGCAATGGAAATTGCAGAAAAAGAAGATGATGATACCACTCAAGCAATTGAAGCTGAGGCAAAAGTCTCACGCAACGTGGGTAAGGATGCAACATGGGAGATTGTTTAGTATTTCAACCTATCCTTTTTTTTCCCTCAAGGTTAAAAGGAAATGAAGATTGGAGATGAACCAACATTTTTCAGATGCATTGATTTGTCATAAGCAGTTTTGTGCTTTGGTTGTTGATCACAGTGGTCATACAAATTTAATTTGTAAACAAGCTGTGAGGAAATTGAATTTGAAGGTCAGGCCACATCCTAGTCCATACAAAATTGATTGGGTGAAGAATAGCAACTTGAAAGTCCATGAGAGTTGCTTGCTTACCTTCAGGATTGGTTCAATTATGGAGGCTCTGCACCCTGATATCCTTCCTCTCAAGATTTGCAACATTCTTTTGAGGTGTCCATGGTTGTTTGGTAAGAGGGTTAAGCATGATGCTCATGAAAATTCTTAATACCTTCCCCATTGACAAAAAGAGGTATAAGTTGGTACCATCTCAAGTAAAGCATACTGCTGGTTCCTTTTTTATGAGGTGCAATGATTTTTAAAAAAAATAAAAAACAAAAGGAAACTCGTATTGGAAGACACAAGTACAACAAAGAAGGAAAATAAAACAAGAAGAAGATGTCCTCCATTTACAAAGAAAAACAGCTACAGCATCACAGAAAAACAAAACCAAGACTACTCAACGAAGCAAAGCCAGCCAATCTCGCTGCAAGTCTTCCAGAAATACATGACAAAAGAAACAATTTGTGGGCATCCACAGATATGCAAGATAAACCACTCTACTCCGATGCAAGTTATTAATTCTGGCATTCCTCTCCAACCAAACACACCATGTAATCACCATAAGATGCACCACCACAAAGTTTTCCCATCATTTGCCTTGCCAAACCCCTTAAACATAATAGTGCAAAAAACCTTCAAGGTGGAGGGGCAAAACCATTTTTCACCAAAAATACCAAACAACTTATTCCGGTCGGCATAATGATGGGGCAGTGAAGAAACAAATGTCAGCAAGACTCCCCACTCCTCAGACAAATGACATAAACATCAGGTGCCAGGGCCTTATTAGGTATTCTCTTCTGAAGCAAGTCCTTGGTATTGATTTTCTCAAGGATCGAGTCCAGATAAAGCTTTATTTTTAGAGAATTTTAGCTTTCCAAATCAAAGAGTAGGCAAAACAAGCACCATTAGGATCACGAATCAGACAAGAAGGAAAGGACTTGCAAGAAAATTCCCCAGAATAAGCTCGCAACCCTAATCACCCCTCAAATGAACATGACAAAGAATCAAGCAAGTTGGTTAAGAGTGCCAACTCATTAATCTCTCTTACTAAGGTTTCTTCCAATATGGAAATCCCAATTGGAGGCTTAATTAATAGGGTCAAAGGATTGCTAAGTCCTAAAGACAAATGTATTTGTTAGTTGTTTTTCTTATGTATATGATGAGTTTTTGGTAATAAATGTGTCTTTTGAGTTATTCGAAATTCCCTACTATTTTAGTTTATCCTATAAATTAGTCTGAAAATCATGTAACAACAAACAGCAGAACACGTCAGTTACATTTTCAAAGCCCAGAAATAATTTATAAGCTTCCTCTTCTTCCATAAATTTCCTAAAAATAACAATAAACAGCACTTGAAGCCTGTGGATGTTTCTCTCGGAGAAACTAAAGTCAAGAAACCAGCCATTTTATCACATTAGAAGTAAACACATAACCTCCATTCCCAATACTCAGTTGAACAACAGTCTTGCAGCTTACCGCAAACCTTAAAAGAAGACACGATTTGCCAACCCCAGAATCTCCAATAAGCAAAAGCTTGAATAGATAATCACTGCAAAAAAAAAAAAGGAAAGAAAATTCAGTATTTGAAAAGATTTGGGTAGAAGTAAATATTACACAAAGTAGAATGTCAAACAGAAAACATGTCTAGCCTTCAATTTCAGTTGAAGCATAAGAAACAAGATCATTAGAATGAATGGAAGCACAACCCATTTTACTTCATGATGGTAATAGCAGGTTCTATACTTTTAGTACAACTTCTCCAAGGTGTAATAAACTTTTCCCTTGACATTGACTGTAACTTGTAGACACTTATAACACTTGAATTTGATCAAGGCCACAGCATTAGACATCCCATTTACAGTTTATTAGAGGTTAGGTTCAGGCCTTCAACTTCAAGGTTGTAATTGCTAAATAATGATAATTTAAGTTTCTGTCCATAGAATTGCACTTATGGAAGATCATTTTATAGTGAACCGAAAAATACTTCTCTATTTGTAGATAGTTTTTTTTTTTTAATTATAGTTTGGATGAACAAATAAATATATTAAGAGAACAGAAAAGAGATTTGGAAAGGAGGATAAAATTCCCACTAAAAAAATAGTGAAGAGCACCTCTCCAATCCCTCTGCAAATCAATCAAAGAGACTCCTTTTAAGGGAAAAAAGAAGTCCATCAGCAGAACACCAAGAAAACCACCGTATAGCATAAAAGATATATTAACTATAGGAGTAGTTGAACCCTTAAGACTCAAGCATTGTGAAATGCACCAAACCCCACAGCCAAAAGAGAATGACTTTTCCAAAGACCTTTCCTCTCCAAAGCCCAATAAAAGAAATAATACACATACTCTCCAAAGAGAGGAAGGTCACACCCATTGCTCCCCAAAAAAACCAAATAAGTTATTCCAGAATTCCCATGAAAAGAAACAATGTTAGGAAAAAAAAAGGGGGGGGGGGGGGGAGCAGTATTCCCATTCTGGCAGCAACACACACATGCATAATAGATCATTAATCTTAATTATTTTAAAAACTGCAATCGACATGAAAATTTTGATTTTGGAGGAAACCTTAATTTCAAAATAAAAGAATGCACATGGAAACCATCACAGAGCTTTGAATGGCCAATCCAAACTAGTTTGTGTCTAATGGGCCTCCGAGTCAGTCCCAAAACTCCGCCTGTGAATAGGCACACTAAGATAAAGGAGGGTCCAGCTCAGAGGTCGAGGCCACATTGGAACCAAATGCTTATGCATCACAGTTGGAGAAGAAGAAGCTGACCACTTCATCATCACAGAAAAGGGCGAAAATGATAAGGTGTTTCCAGGCTTCCAGCAAAGGACTGGAGTGGTTTGGAAAATTTTATGAGTTCAATTGATGCTTCTGCATCCTTATGTGACAGACAGCCGCCTTCATGACGCGAGACTGATAAGCAATTATCCATTGATAACCTTTGATTGGAGGAGAGAGATTACTAAGGTCCAAGAAGGATACGTGGATGATGTTAGGTTTCCACTTCACTGAAAAGCTTAAGCTATTAGGTTGTGGATCAACAATGTATATCAAGATTTAACACTCCTTGGCACATGCAGCTCTATAGTATGTGCAGAGATAAATGAATAATAAACATCCATTAAGGGAATACATTAATTTATAAACACCACACAGTAAACGCAAGAAACAAGACTAGAACCTAGGACTTCTCTGTAACCAGCTTTGACAACATGTTAGATTACCACTTTACCTAAAAGCTTAAGGCTATTAGGTTGTGGGTCAACAATGCATATAAAGCTTTAACATAATATATTCAAGATAAATTCACGAAGCACCCTCCGGTTAAGGGAAGGATCTATGATGAGAATAATGGTGCAAAGGTATATAACTGTTGGATAGCGGTACAGGTGGGTGATGAAATAAAAAAAAAAAATTCTTCGAATAAAAGTAAGGTGATTCTGATGCAATAATGACAAAAACATTATTAAGAACTGCTGAAGGAAATTTGTGTACTGTGGGAATCTCCAAATATTCGGAACGGGGACACAGATGAGAGTATTAGGAAGGGTAAGGAGAAGAAAAAAGGGGTGAGGTGTCAGATAATGACGGTGATGATGCTAGTGAGTTTGCTTGTGATGGCCATTTGCCTTTTGATGAGTTTCGGAAACAATGTGGCTATTTTTCCAAATCATCTCATTTACTTGGGGATATATCGTACATGCCACCATCTGCAATGAAAGGTTTGAAGGTGACTCTATCCATGAGTATGATGGAATGGATAAAGAGCTGCATTTAAGGATTGGATTTTCCCGCTCATGTGGAGGAGGTTAATGGGAAGGACTTAAAAGCTCAACAATTGATGGATATGATGGGCTTGTAGCAGTCTTATCTTGGAGGAAATGAAGTTTGTGTGGATAGGGGTAAAAGAAAAGGGAAGAAGGGTTTTTAAGATTTTCTATCTCACATGAGGGACAAAAGAATGGGGAACCTCCAAAATTTCCAGGGTGTTCCAATACTAGCATTACCACCAGCTCCAACATCACACCCATTCAGTTGAAAGCCCACATTTGCAACATATTACTGATCAAGAAGCACCAATGGAGAACTATAGATGTTTATAGTGTAGCTAGGATTTTTATCTTAGTTTGAGAAACTTTCTGGTTAATTTATAAATTTAGATAGTTTAGTGTTAATTTTGTTTATTCAAGTACTTTGGGTTTATTTCGAAATTTCTTTTTTTGTTGGGGTCTTTAAGTTAATGTGTTAATATGCTTCTAAGTGTTTTAGTTAATGGAGGTGTGATAGATTGAATCAGATTGCAGTTCCTCTCTCTATCTCTCTCATGCAGCCTCCCCTTCTCTGTTCTGCACTGTCTAATCTCTCTCTGGTTCTGTTGTTCTCTAACTCTCTGGCTGCTCTGCCTGCAGCATCTTCTTCTTCTCCCCATTCTTCTCATCTTCGCCTACTTCTCTCCCATAATTCTCTCAATTCCCACCCATGCAGAGAAAACCAGGATCACCATGCAGGCACTGTTCATCCGCAAATTTTCACAAAATTACAGTTGTACCTCTCAAATTCAAACGCTAATTTCCAGCCAGCATTTCACCGCACCACCCATCCCATTAAAAACAGAACCCCTCGAAACCCCATCCCCTGAAATTTCATCACGGTCCCATCATCAATGAAGTCCCATGCACCGGCCAAACATCTTCTGGCTGACCACCTTCAAAATCCCATACTTTCTGAAATTTTCTTGACACCACCACAATCAATGGAAACCACCAACCTCAACCTACTACCAGCTGGAAGTACTTCGCTGGAGGTGCCTCCACAGGGGCCTATGCACCAGAAACACCAGTGGGAGAAACTGCCAGAGTCTTCTCTTGCTTCCAGATTTGCGAGAAATTGTTTCCAATGACAACATTTTAGTTTTCTCACTGAGATTTTGAAGCTGAATTGAGGAAAATTCAGGTGCTAGTGCATGCTACATGTTTGGAGGATAAATTCAGCACCAGCACTATGTATTTTGTAGGCCTTTTTTGTGGAAACTTGAGAAATTGGGCTGCCAATGCAATTTCCAATGTTTTTGAGGATGAATTAAGTATATCAGGACTCTATTGAGACTCAGCTACGATAACTAGATATTTCCCGCAACAAATTACTTTTCCTTTGCAAGATTTTGATGTTTAAAGAAATCCATCTTTGATTGTTCAGTAAATATTTTTGGAGGATAACTTCTGTGTGCCAGCACCCCTTTCCAAGTTTACAAGTGGAGTTCTTTTGGAGCGTCAGCGAGAAATCAAAGTGAAATATTTGATAAATATCTCGAAACTAAAAATCAGCGCAAAGACCTTTTGGTAACATTGTATTAACTTACGGTACTCCAAGGAAATCGATTTAATGCTGCTTATCTATTTGGTACTTGTTTGAATTAGCTGGTCCATATTTTCTGTCTAATTAAAAAAAAATGATAAGCTAGTTCCACATATCTAGTTCCCACCTAGCTGGAAATTCTCAACAATTAGTGGACCAACTGTGCAGTCCTAGGCAACTTTCTTCTAGTGTCACTGATTCTTACCTTAAAATTTAGAGAAATTTATCCATGTGGTCTTAGTGAGGAACCTAGAGTGGTGATTATGTTCAAGAAAGAATTGAGGGTTAAAATTGTAAAGCATATGTTTTTGCAAATTCAAAAATGTCACACTACACCATTTGAGGCATACCACATGGCTATAGAAGCTGAGAGATTTCTCCAACTAGCAACCTATAACACCACTTACTATATTAAAGAGTTTCATCAGTCTAGATCAATTTCTCAATGGTCACGAGGTAGCAGTCTCAGGCCCACCCAAGATGTTAGAGAAAACTCAAGTTGTTGAAAATAAACAATCAAATATCACCTAGCAAAAAACACACACACAAATATCGAAAGTGTCCATGCAATTGTTGCATAATTGAGTATCATGACTACATTAATGATTTGCATATTATGAGTGCATGATATTCTGATTCTCCAATGGACATGAGTCATGAATCTTCGTATCGAAAATAACCTTAGACTTGTATTTAGCAATCCTAAACAATGTTGGTGCCTCTAGGCCAAAGATGGGCCTCAACTAGTCACCAAACTTGGTCGTTGAGACTTGCAATGAAATCCAAGATGAGTTTCCAACTACTAGGAAAGATGTGTTTATCAATGACCTTGCTCTTAAACGTCAATTTTCCATTTCTAACCAAAAGAGTGAGGAAAATTTGGTTGCTTCAAAGTTTACTGAAAATTCCTCAACCATGGATCCTATTGTTGAAAATCCCCTTGATATTATTTCTCCTCCATCCAATAAACTTGTCCTTCCATACCTCGCATCTTCTCAGTCCACATATTCCTTAACCAAATATCTAATGAAACATTGTCCATCATCTTAGATATGAAACAAACACATATTTGCTTGAGGTGCCTATATATTGGATATTAGATTGATTTCATGTTTGGAGAGCTTGTTATTTTATCAGAGGATATTGCACCCTTCTATGCTGCTCACAGTTGGAGGATCTTCTAGATATTCTCCAATGGTGATTGACAATGCAATGCAAATCACGCGGCCTCCTCTTGATTTGCCTACATGTTTGACTTTGTTCCCATTCATGAAGTTGAAGCTGTTACACCATTTCAAAACTCAAGGTCAAAGTTTTCTCTAACACAGGGATTTTGATGTAGAACCACCAATGAGGACTTAGATATTTATATGATTGCTTGGATCTTATTTTAGCTTGGGGAAAATTCTGGTTATTTTAGAAATTTAGATTAGTGATAGTTGTTTTTTGGGGGGATTTTATGTTAATGGTAGTGGGTATAAATATTTTGGGGATTAAGTGTGTGCACGTGTATGTATATATAACCTGCAACCTCACTCTTGGACAAATGAATCCTCAATCCTAGAACTTTCTCAAAATTTTGCAAAATGGTTAAACACAATTGCAAAATCACAAATATATTGTAGAACTGAAAAAAATTGATAGAAACCCATATACCATATACTTTGACAATAAAAAGATAGTATCATTGGAAAAATCAATTGAGACAAAAACATACACCAAACCCACCCTAATCCCCTTCACTAAACCCCTAGCCACCCTCTATCTATCATCCTATTCAATATATTCATTATTCACAACCGAAGTAAAGAGAAAAGGAGACTAGGGTTACCTTCCCTAACATTACTAAAAGCTTTAAACCAAAGCCCTGACAATGTAAATCAGAGAGAAAAAGAGAGAGAAGGGAGGAGGAGGAGGAAGACAAATGAGAAATATTGATAGACAAAACCTGTACATAGAGAGGGGAGAGAGATCACTAGAGGGAGGTGGTTTTTATGGAACTCAAATTGCAAAATTGATGTCATTAGACACAACTACCCAATACTTGAAAGACCCTACAGTTAAGCAAACATATATTTACATAACAGCCCAAAACAACTAGAAATTTCAAAATAAAACATAGTTTCCAGATTTAACACAAAACCCTAGCTTCCCCTAAGCTTATGTCTTAAATAGGTGGCCTGATTGGCGGTGATGGTAATGAACAACAGATGAAAGGCAACGCTAATCCACTTACATGACCTACTTCTGAATCACTTCCGCTGTAACACCTTATCGAGAAACTTCCAACAAAATCAATCATACGCCATCTAACTTGCGAACAACTGCTTTCATACTTCTCTTTCTAGCATCATCCAACCGCTCATTTGCCACCAACATGACATCCAGAAACTGACAACCTCCACTGCAAGCACTCAAGGACAAGAAAGGTACAATTAATGCTTGTGCCCCAAGACTACTCACATGAAATTAATTTTAAAAACTTTCATGATATCACACTTCTCTACATTCCAACAGTACTGGCAAAAATGCCATGGTAATCAAGTCCCAGAGCCTACACCCTCTCCTTCTTAGATATTGTTGTCTGTCCTACTCATGGTCTAAAATTTTCTTGGAATTGTCAAAATCTCCATCATAATTTCTTCTTTCTACACTTGCAAAATCAAATAAACACAAATGCAACATTAAGTGCACAAAACTTCCACGCCATATGGGGGTCTAGAGAGGGTATGACGTACACAACTTTACCTCCACAATTGGAGAGGCTGTTTCTGCAACCTGAATCTGTGACCATCTCGTTTGAGTGTAACATCCCTGCAATTGGGTCAATCCCCCCTCCTCTCCCCCACCCCCCCCCAAAAAAATATATATATATATATAAATGCAAATGCAATGCCAGTGCGCAAGGCTCCCATGCAATCAGGGGTCTCTGGAGGGCAAGATATATGCAGCCATACCTCCATGATTGAGGAACAATTTTTGAGAACCTCCGACATTCAGATTTGGATGTAATACCCTTACTATTGAGTCAAGGCTCACCATGAAAACCAAAATGACAACGAATTTCTGTTTACAAAAATTTCTGATTGAAATTTCAACAAATCACCCAAAAATTATCAGTATCTTAAAAATTTTCAGAAATTTAACCAAGTAATAAAATTTCCTAGGAAATTGAACTTTCACTTGATGAATCTTCTATCTTATTGAAAATAGATACCAACAAGAAAGATGTGAATAATAACTTTAAGACTTCTGAACTTATGCATAATTGAACTGAGATGTTACGTACAACATTTTATTTGGCTTGTTACGTCAAAAATAGTTATATTTGCATAATAATTAATAAATAATATTTTACTGACTTATGAATTTTTTATATCAATCGAATATGTTTAAGAACAATTGTTTTATTATAGATATTGCACCCTATAAATCACATTCTTGACATTAAAGTGTAATTGAGCAATAATAGTTTAGTTAGAAATCTATCATTATTATGTATACTACCAAAACCTAAAATTTCATAAAAAAGAATTCCATGCCTTAATACTAATTTCTATCATTTTAAAATTGAAAAATGATATTAACATTGACATTTGCGTACTTTTGAAGCCTCAAAATTTTAATTGAAGTCAAAATTTAAAAACCTAGTTCCTACCTTCCTCCTCATCTCAAGCCATTAAGCATTAACCTTAGAAATTAGAGAACAATCTAACTTTAAGCATAGGTTTACCAAGTTCCTCCCTCAATACAAAACTCAGTAATCTCCTTTGGGACAATACTGTGATCCTTAACTACCTCACCTTCATCATTCAACAACCTCCTATTCTTTCATAAAGCTCTTCGTTCCCCTACCATTTCTATGGAATAGTCTAGTAACACAATCTTGCTTCTCCACAGACTTCAATCTAGTTTATGCCTCCAACTAATCTCTTCTCTCAAAATAATCCTCTCAAACTTATTTGAAAGCCGAACACTCCTCTAGACCAGATCCATAAGTGAGGACCCTCCTCTAAAGCACCCAATCAACCATTTTCCTGCAAGATTTCACTCTTTTGACATAACCAACAATCTCCTTTCAATTTATCCATAAAAAACTTCAACTTCTTCATAAAGCAATAACCATCAAGCACACACTCCCCCCCCCCCCCCCACCAAGCCTCTACCAACTTCACAAAATAAGGAGACAAACACATATTGTAAAACCTAAAAGGTATGGCGCCCAATGTAAAATATTAGATCCAATGACAACAGGGAAATGATCAAACACCACCCTAAAAAAGCACCTCCTAACATACATTGTGGAAAGAATGCTCCAACACTAAGACAAAGAAGAACCAATCAATTTGGGTAGTTAGATGCCGACCACCTGCAGATTTAGGTTCTGTTTGATTCGTCAAATTTATGATGCTTTAGGTTTTGTTTCATTCCTCAAATCTGAGATGCCCCCTGGAAAGATATCCCAGGAATCCTATTTCCAAGAATGAGATGTCTATCTCATGATAATATTTTGTTCGGTTTGCGTTTCAAGACTCCCATGGGATGTGTTATTGGTTATTGGTTCTTTAGTATTATTAACGATGTTATTAACTAAAAGTTGGTGAGGATATTACGGTCATTGTAATGCACTTGGCAAATATTACAAATAGATTAGGTCTTTCAGTTGGCACAATACTGTCAACATGATATTTGAGCAGAGTCCTGAGACCTAAACCCTAAGATCCACAGCCACCAATGAACCAAGCCATAGACTTCATAACCCTATGCATACTTGCCAAAGTAGGAGGGTCATCCACACCACCATAGACCTGAAACAGATCCAGCCTGAACACAGCAGTTGCCAGAGAAATCCCTGACGACGCTTCAAGTTCATAACCATAAGAATCCCTTGACATTTTGAGAAACAAGCTTTGTAGTTGCTCACAGACATCACTGATGTGTAGCATCTTGAAATCCCATCCCTGAAAGCCCAGTCATGTAGGACAAGTGAGAGAATTTAGATATAGGGAGAGAGAGAATTGAGAGAAGAAGCAGCAGCAGGAGGAAGATAGAACCAGAATAGAGTTGGGGAAGGAAGAAGAAGAAGAAGCAAGCAGAAGAAGAGTGAAGAAGAAGGAAGAAGAAGAGGAAGCCTGCGGGAAAGAGAAAGGGAAACTGCAGTAATCTGATTCAAAGCAGTAATTGTAAAATAACTCCCATATCCAGCACTTATACCACTACTACTAACACATATTTACATAAAAACCCCAATAAAACAAGGAATTACAAAATCACCCCAAAAGTACTTAAATAACATAGTAAACCTAAATTAGCCAAATTTCTAAAATAACCAGAAACCAACCTAAAATAAAAGTCCTAGCTACCAAATGAACATCTGAAGTTCTCCATTGGTGGTTCTCCATGACACTCCCCTTGTCAGAGAAAACTCAACTTCAAGTTTTGTAATGGCATAATAACAACTCCATATGTGGGAACAAAGTCAAACATGTAAGCAAATCAACATGATATGCATTGCATTGTCAATCACCATTGGAAAGTATCTAGAACATGGTTATCAAACCCAAACTAGACCGGCTTGTTTGACCGGGTTTGATCAGAACTGGCCAGGAGACCAATCCGACTACCTCCCTAGACTTGGTTTTGAAGAGAACTAGGGTTTAACAGGATGACCCAATGGAAACCGGATTGACCTGGCCTAAACTGAGTTCGTGGGCAGGTCAACCCTCACCTTTGATAATGTCTTTAATAAAATTTTTTTTAAAAAATAGGAATGAGCTTTTGGAGAAGGGGAGACTTGAACTTGAGACCTTAATGTAGAAGAAGAGAGTGAGTTATCGACGTGCACGCGTTCCCCTGTAGTTTCAACGTGCCATAAATATAATATATATATATATATATATATATATATATATATAATTAAACATGCTATGAAAATGCATTCAAAGAAAGGTAACTTGTATTTGCGCACAACAATTTAAGTAAATTTGATTAATTTTTAATTGATTCAAAAGCTACTTTTTACTTTCAACTTTTTATTTGACAAATATTAATAATAGTCATAATTAGTAATAAGTTCCAATAATTTTTTAAAAATATATATATATACAAATTTTATTCAAATTGTTGCTAGTAATTAATTATATATTGCAATTGATTATTAGAAGATTATGACTAATATCTCTAAAGTATATTTCACATCGACCTAATATTATTTATAAATAATATATATAATTATGTTTATATATATATATATATATATATATATATATCATGCTGACCGATTCGACTGATCCAGTGGTTTTACCAACTGAGTCACGAACTCACCGGTCCGAATTTTAAAACCATGATCTAGAAGATCCTCTAGCTACAAGTAGCATAGAAGGCAACAATGTCCTCCAATAAAGTAACAAATCCTCCAAACAAGAAATCAGTTTAATATCCAAAACTATTGGCAGCTCACTTTCAAAGGATGACGGACAATGTTTCACAAGATTTGGTTAAGGAAAATGTAGAGGGAGAAGATGAGAGGGATGGAGACACAAATTTAGGATGGAGACACAAATTTACAGAATTGAGGAGACATAATGTCAAGGGGATTCTCAACAATAGGTTTCATGATTAAAAAATTTTCACCAAACTCTAGAGCAACCAATTGTTCCTCACTCTTGGGTGAGAAATGGAAAATTGAGGTTGAAGAGCAAGGTCATTGACAAACTTATCTGTCCTAGTAGTTGGCAACTCATCTTGTTGTTCATTGCAAGTCTTGGTGAAAGATCAATGTCCAACTCTGGCCTACAGGCTACAACAGTGCTTAGGGTCACTAAAGACAAGCCTACAACCTCATTTTGAGAAAATTCATAACTCATGTACACAGAAGAATCAAAAAATTGTACACTAGTTATATGCAGATCATTTGTGTAGCCATGATATTCTATTATGCAATCGCAACAATTTGGATGGGCACTTTAAGTCCTCAACAAGTTGTGTTTTCTCTTGAATATCTTGGGTGGGCCTAGAACTACCTTGTGACCATTGAGAAGATTCATGACTCACATCCACAGAAGAATAAAAAAATTGTGCACTAGAAATATGCAAATAATTTATGTAGTTATGATACTCAATTACACTACAATATGCATAGGCACTTTTGGTATTTGATTGTTTATCCACAACAATTTGAGTTTTCTCTTGAACATCTTCAAGGATCTAGGAATGCCTCATGACCATGGAGAAACTGATCTAGACTAATGCAATTCCTCAAAAATAAGAAGTGGGTTATGGGTTGATAGCTAGAGAGATCTCTCAGCTTCTGAAGTCGTATGGTAAGCCTCAGATAGAGTAGGGGAACGTTGTCGAACATTTATATAATTCATCCCTCACCCCTTTCTTGAACAAAATAAATATTCTAGGTTCCTCGTCAAGAGCACACTGATAAATGAGGTCTCTAAATTGAAGGAAATAATCGGGGACACTAGAAGAAAGTTGTCTAAAAGACTACACAGTTGGTCCAGTAACTGTTGAGAATTACCAACTGGATAGGAACCACATATGCAGAACTGACTCTTTTTTCTTTTTCTCTTTCAACCAGAGAGTAAATATGGACCAATGCAATATCAGACAAGTACAAAATATATAAACAACATTAAATCAATTTCCATGGAGCCCAAGTAGTGTAAGTTCATACTACTAAAAGATCTTGCTCTGACTTCGTAATTTCGAGGTATTCTTCAAATATTTCACTCCAATTTCTCGCAGATGCTCCATGAAAACTCCACTTGTAAACTTGGATAAGGGTGCTGAAATTATCCTCCAAAAATATGTATTAAGTAATGAAAGATGGATTTCTTCAAACCAACATCAAAATCTCATAAAGGCCAACCACATTGTTGCAGGAAATCTCAAAACATAGCGGTTGAGCACTTGAGCCTCAATCTGAATGCTGGCAAAGCCATCAAAACTCTAAAAAATTTGTGTTGGCAGTAGGGATGAGCATAATTCAGTTAAAACCAAATTAATTGAGTAAATTCAGTCAGTCCAGTTTTCATTTTCATTGAATTTCAGTTTTTGGTTCAATTTTTGGTTTTGGTTAATTAGGTTAACCGAATTAACCGAATAGTATAAATTAATAATAAATAATAATATATATTATATATTAAATTTTTTTATATATTATTTATATTTTATATATATTAAAAATATATATTTTATATATATTAAAATATCAAATCGGTTAAAATCAGTTAACTGATTTAACCGAAATTCGGTTCGGTTCGGTCCGTTCTGAGTTCCATTAAATATGGAATTTTAGTCAGTTTAGTTAATGAGATTTTTTAACAGAAAATTTCCAGTTAATTCGGTTAATTAACCAAATTAACCGAACCAACCGAATGCTCATCCCTAGTTGGCAGTCCAATGTCTCAAGCTAACTTCCAAATTTTTCAAGTTTCAGCAAAATAAAAGCTCAAAAAATACAGCAAATGAAGTATGAATCCAGTGTTGGGGCAAAAATTATCCTCCAAACATGTATCACAGGCTAACACTTCAATTTCTCCTAAATTGTGCTTCAAAATCTCAAGGAAAACCCAATTTATCACTGGAAACAATTTCTCACAAATCTGAAAGCAGGAGAAGACCCCGGCAGTTTCTCAGTCACAGGTCGCCAGCACGTGGGGTACATGCGCCGCCGGCAAGGCTCCTCCGGCGATGAAACTCTGGCTGGTGGCAGATCAAGGGCTGGGGAGTTGAACAGTGGTGGATGTGTGTCGAAAGAATACCAGATTTCAGAAGGGCCTTGGCTAGAACACCTTCAAGTGGCGCATGGGCCCACACCCCTTGTTGGGTGGAGGTGAAATTGTAGGGAGATGTTTTTCAATGGTATTTGTCTGTGATAATGTGGGAGGTAATGAAAAATTATTGCTGAACCAGTGGCAAAACAGGTTAAGAAGGAAGCAGAAGAAGAGAGAAGAAGAAGGAAAAAGAAGAGGAAGCCGGGGGTAGAGAGAGAGAGAGAGACAGACGGACAGAGAGATGGAAACTGCAGCAATCTGAATCAAAACAATAACTGTGCAACAACTTTCATGTCCAACACTTATACCATTACTAACACATATTTACATAAAACCCCCAACAAAACAAGGAATCAAAAAATAACCCCAAAGCAATTAAATACACAAAATAAACCTAAAGTAGCCAAACTTCAAAAATAACCAACCAGAGATATCCCAACCTAAAATAAAAGTCCTAGCTACCAAATAAACATCTAAAGTTCTCCATTGGTGGTTCTCCATCACCCAGCCATAAACCCTCGTGCACCAGCGCATGAGGCTTCATTAGGCCTTGTGTTTTATCCAATTTGTTCCCACATGTCTTGAATATCCAACATCTTAAATCTCACTATAAACCATGATATCAAGCCACGGATCATGGATTTCAGTTCAAAGATCCAACTTTTAAATTATTCAACTAGCAGCACTTTGTTAACACTGTTAAACGCTGTTTGCTACTAGTAATTGGGAGCCTGGGGTTGTGGCAGTACTGTGCCAGTGTGTTTGTGATTTGTTCTGGTTGTTTATCTTGTTCGTTGATTGGTTTTGTTCATCAGTGTTGTGATGGTGTCAATGAACCTCAAAAGTATGCTTCCTTTATCAGACACCCCAGACTCCACCACCTACTTGTTAAGCATGAATAATGTACTATATTTGTCTCAAAGGAGGAGTATTCGAGGCCAGCATCTCTTCAAATTGCATCTCTTCCCTCTTCCACAAGTCCTTGGGACCATAATCAACGTTTTTTCTACCCTCCAGTATTCTGAAAACATATCTCAAGTT
Organism: Malania oleifera; assembly: GCF_029873635.1. Lineage (NCBI taxonomy): Eukaryota > Viridiplantae > Streptophyta > Magnoliopsida > Santalales > Ximeniaceae > Malania > Malania oleifera. Next base: position 33,104,761 of record NC_080426.1, on the reverse strand, counting down.
ACCCTTATTTATGGGTCTGCTGCTGCAATTAAGGTAATAGGAAGAGTAAAACCTACTCCCTTAGTCTCTATTTCTTTAGTTTTGTGAATTCCTAAATTCCCTTTATTCTCATGTCTATTAATAAGATTACACAATCAACAAGTTGCTCTATATAACCATCTTTCCTGATTCTATTGTTCTTCAGGATTTGAAAACGAGGAAGACGATTGCAGAATAGGTGACGCTGGTGGCATTTACTACTTTGATAACACTATCTCCTTGTACAGTCCACACTACTGCTGCTACGCTAATTCAAATCCAGTGTCGCCTTAGCCATCTTGTTGGACAAGTTAAAAAAACCAATCCCTACTTTGAGTTATGTGTCTAGCCTTGAGCCAGGGTCTTGTCAGTTGGGAAAGTACCATCATGTTCCATTTGCTACTTGAGTCAATATGCAAGTGGCCAGCCCTTTCATGTCAGTTCATTCCAACATTGGGATCCTATTCATGATGCTTCAAAATTGGGGTTAAGATATTTATTACTTTTGTTGATGACTACTCAAGGATGACTTGGATTTATTTAATGAAATATTGAGGTTTTTTCTTTCTTTCAATTTTGATAAGAAAATAAGGTTTCATTAGAAGAGAAAAAAACAATAAGGGGAATAAGAAATCCTCCTACACAATAAAAGAAAAAAAGAAAGAAACATAAGATAAAAAACATCAAAATAGCAAAGCTAGCCAATCCCTGAATATATGAAAATCTCAATCCTTTAAAAGAAAAACACCAAAGCGAGGTGAAATAGTGAATCCTATCCTATAACAAAAAGAGAGTCAACTTTTTCCCTATAAATATGTGCACATTTCTTTCCAATCATATTCCCCATAAAACTGTGAAAACTTTTGATGCACAATGCATCTACATCTTTACTCCTACTAGAACTAGATAATGATGTGATCAACAAATCCTCCACCAACTTCCGGACAAACCATCTCTCCCAATAAACCAAAAAGTTTAATCAAAATTTTCCAAGAAAAGCACAATGCAAAAAACAAAAAAGAAGTTGTTTTTGAACAATCAAAACCTAAAAAACAACCATCAAGAGAAAGTGCCTTCAAATGTCTCCTACTCTATGATAGATTGTTGGTGTTAACTCTATTTTGAACAACAAATCAAATTAAAGCCTTTATTTTTTAGGGAGCTTTGGCCTTCCAAATACTTTATTGGAGAGGAAGGAAATATTAGCCCCCAGTCAAATGATAAAAAAAACAGATTTGCAAGAATAAACCTTTAAAGAATCTAAAGACCACAAACGATTATCCCACATTCCCACCTAATAGAAGGGCGAGAATTATCCAACAACAATAACAAAGAAAAGAGCTCCTCCACCTTCCTCTCATTAATATCTGTTGTGCCCGTTGTTCTAAAATAAAGACTTAGCTTTATTTGCCAGTCTCGATACTTATCAGTAAAAATGCTAAGGAGTACTTCAGTACCCATATCACTAAGTCTGGCATAATTCATTAGTCATCTTGTGCCCACATTCCATAAATAAAAAATAAAAAATTTAGCTTTATTTGCAAGTCTCGATACTTATCAGTAAAAATGCTAAAGAGTACTTCAGTACCCATATCACTAACTCTAGCATAATTCATTAGTCATCTTGTGCCCACACTCCACAAAAAAAAAATCAATGCTCATCAGTAAAAATGCTAAGGAGTACTTCAGTACCCAAATCACTAACTCTGGGGTAATTCCTTAGTATTCTTGTGACCACACTCCACAAAAAAAAAATGAAGCTGAAAGGAAGAAAAAACGGACATATCTTCAAAGTCACTCGTAACTTATCACATATAATGAATGTTCCCAAAGTACTTCAGAGTTTGGAGTGATGTCATACTCATTAATAAATTCTATCTTCCATTCTTGGTGGTAAATACCCTATTTGCTTCTCTTCCCAAGGAATTCTTTATTCCCACCACTTCCTCATATATCTGATGTGCAGATAAGTTCGATCCTTGTGTTGAAAAGGGATATTGATATTATAGCCTTACTTTACATCTTTTCTTCATTTGTACTAACATTACCCTCTTTGAATCTACACCATATTACTTCGATTCCCTTAATTCCTCCTAACTTTAATGAGTTGTTTCCTTCGCCTAATCTTTCAGACTCTAGTTTATTGTTCCATCCAAGTCCTCCTATGCTATTATCTTAGTCTAATCCTTCTCGTCACTTGGATCGTCCTCATCTATGGTACTCCAAATGCTACACCTTTGGCATCCTCATCCCATGATCCTACTTCCCTTCCCATAGTTGTCCACAAAGGCAAACGCAATTGTACCTAGCATCCAACCTCTAATTTGGTTAGTTATGATTTCTTGTTGCCCTCATGCTATTGTTTCCTAACCATTTTATGGATGTTTACCCTCCCAAGTCTCTACTAAATCCTTATCACACTCTAGGTTGAAGAAATTTGTGCACTTACAAGAAAATGATACTTAATAATTGGTACCACTTCCCATTGATAAGTCTGTGGTTGGATGTCGTTGGGAATACTTTGTGAAGGTCAATCCTAATGACTCGGTGTCTCACCTGAAGCTGGTCTTGTTGCCAAAGAATATACTATGAATTGAACTATTTTAATGCATTCTACCCAATTTCTAAACTTGCATCAATATGGCCTTTTATCTCTTCATCTATTGCTTGTCATTCAAATAGATGTGAAGAATGCCTTCCTACACAATGATCTTCAAGAAGAAGTCCATAAGGAGCAATCACCTAGGTTTGTTGTTCACGGGAACAGTGTGTCACCTTAATAAGTCCTTGTATGGTCTAAGGCAATCTCCCAAAGCATGGTTGGTCAGTTCAATGCCATAATACTTGAGTTTGGCATCCAAAGGTGTGTGGCAGATCACTTAGTATTATATCACCAATCACCACATTTCCACTAGTAGAATTATGTTGGTTGTGTATGAAAATGATATTTTTAATACTAGTGGCGATGATCAGATCCTAAAGCATTTTTTATAGACAAAATTTCTAAACAAAGATTTAGGACCATTGAAATACTTCTTGGCAATAGAAGTATCTAGATCTCAAGACCATTTTGCCACATAGGAAAGTAAGTCCAAGACCTTTTAGATGAGAATTGGCCGTCAAGATCCAAACTTGCTAATACATGCATGAATCCTAAATATCAAAGTATTGCAAAATGTGGGTGATTTTTTGGCTGACCGGAGACGATATTGAAGACATGTTGGGAAGTTAAACTATCTCACAATCAGCTACTAGAAATATCCAATAAGTGTTATGAGCTAGCTTCTTGATTCTTCCAAAAAAAGTCATAGTGACTTTGTATCCTAAGATATTGCAAAGTGCACTTGGAAAAGTCCTCTTGTATCACGATAGTGGTCACAATTTTATTCAAGGTTATATCGATGCAAATTGGGTAGGGTCTAATAGGAGATCCACAATTGGGTACTGTGTGTTTGTTAGTGGTAATCTAGTATCCTAAAAGAGTAAGAAAGAAACCATTATGGCCCAACCACATGTTGAGTCTTGAGTATAGTGTCATAAGACAAAGTACGTGTGAATTGGTATGTTCAAATAACATGTTGAAAGAACTTGGTTTATCAGAGTCTTAGATTATGGAGTTGATGCGTGATAATCGAGATGCTATTCACATTGCTTCAATCCAATATTTCAAGAGAAAACAAAGCATAGACTGTCATTTTGTGGTGTTTCAAACTACATGCTAGAAAACATTAATTTATGAGTGATGAATATGTGGAAGCGGAACTTTCATGACAGAGGACATGAGGCAACTTGTTCAACAAGTACTGCCAGGAAATTACCTTCCCAGCAATTAACTAGAAGTTCGAACCTTCATGAAAAAGGACTTGAGGTAAATTGTTCAACAAGTACTGCCAGAAAATTACCTTCCCCGAAATTAATTAGCAGTTCACTGCATACTATATAACTCTTCTCATTAAAAACCTAAACCTACACTAGAATTTCAAAAAAATTTCACCAACATTGTTTGAGATTTTTTTAACATGATCGAATAAGTTCTCTAATTGATTTCATCAGGTCAAATATTGCCATGCATTCTCTAGAACTGAAAATTGGCCAAACTGACTCTTAATATGGTATTTATAAAGACTTGAAGCTCAATTTGATGCAACACAAGGAAAAGCTCACGCTTGCTCTCATTGACACCCATACTTATACCCCATCAAGATTAAATATCATCTATCAGGGTAAAATGGTCTCCTTACTACATTACAGTCGCCAGCTTCCACACAAAGATATCAAGGGTGTTGTGAATACATGACTCTTGTGCATAGGCAGCGGGGGCACACAGAGAGAAGATGTAAAAACAAAAGTGTTTCACAAACCCATATGCACATAAATAGAGCACTCCAATCACTTCAATCAGCCGATGACCTATGAAATAATTGATTTTTCTGAGATTTACAATGAGATAATGTAAAAGATAACCTGAACCAATATAATGTAACACTGCAAATCCCGATTGATCTTTAACTAAAATTTATTGGGAACTCAGAAAACACATGACCAAAAGTTTGTACACAAAACCAAAGGCCCGCCAAGGGCTTCCCATACCACCAGGTCACGAATCAGTCTAAACCAAGCATTAAAAAACCATAAAAACAACACATACATACATAAACACGAGCATACATTATATTCGATTTTTTTTCTAAAAAATTGAAAAATAAGCTAAAGCAAAATCGATCGCACACGAGGGAGGGAGGGAGAGAGAGAGAGAGAGATGTGAAACTTACTATTCTGGATTCATAACTGTAACTTGAGAAAAGAAGGCGAATTGCGATGGATGAGGATGAAGACGCCGGAGACAGTGGATTTCCGGCGATATGCTGGGCTAAATCACTCGGATCTTCGCCGACGAAAGTCGGCAGAGAGGAGAGAGAGAGAGAGAAGAAAGAAATTTTAAATGTGGAACGAAAACAGGAAGGAAATGAAAAGTGGCGGCGGTTCATGTTGGATTAATAAGATCCCTTTTTTTATCGGTCTGACCCAAGCACGCGGTTCACCCGCGCTGCGCCCAGCTAGTCAAGTCAGCTACGTGAAAAATCAAGGAAGATGGGCTATGGGCGGATGGGCCTTTGGCCACGTGTCGCCCACTTGAAGTCTTGAACATATCATAATTTAGTCCGACGATTGGTTTCTTCTAAATATTTTTCCTTTTTTTTAAAGGTTTGTAATTTTTAAAAACTTTTATATTAATTATAACTTGTGCAATGCAAAAGTCTTGTGATTTTTGGCAGCCTAAGTGATTTTTGATAATTGAGAATCAATTCTAAGAATTAAAATTGAAATCGAAATCAAAATTCATGATTCCTATTACTAACTTTTGTTTGACTGTATTCTTATTCTGATTTCATTTGATATAAGAATGAATTCTTCCTTTTACCTATATTTTAATCTAAATTTTGATTCTTGAAAACATAGTATTTGTTATAATATAATTATTTATGTGAATAAATATAATATGGTATATATTATATAATTTTTTAAAATATTAATATTATAATATCATTATTAACATTTAAAATATTATAATATATTTTACTATATATATTAAATCATCATTATTAACATTTTATTATTATTATTATGTATAACCTTAAAATAAAATAAAATTTCATTGATAAAAAACATATAATAATAAATTTTAATAACAATATAATATATAAAAAAGAATAAAATGTTATTGTTAATAAAATATAATGTTATGATGATTTTTTATTATATTATTATTTTATATTAAATAATAAATTATGTTTATTATTATAATACATGATATTTTTATTAATATTTAATAAATTACATATTAAAGATAAAATTTATAAAATGTAAGATAAAATATAATTTCAGTAATATAATTAAAATAAAATAATAAAAAATATAATAAAGTATAATATGCAAAGTATAATCAAGTATATAATTATCAAAATGATTTCACTGTAAAAAATATTTATTATATAGGCTAATACAATAATAGTATGTAATAATTATATATTTATAATGTTATTATTCCATATTAAATTAATTGAATGAATTTTTTATACTATTATAAAATAATTGATAAATTAGATTCATTTTCAATTTCTATGTTTATACATACCACACACTATAATACAATTTTGGTTTCGATACTTTATCGAACCAAACATGAGAGAGAAGTTTGACATTCCGTTTCCAATTCCTGTGAATTTCGATTCTGATTCCAATTGTGAACCAAATGCTACCTTAATTCTTTAGAAATTTTTTTTTTTTTTGCAAGCATATAGATAATTATTGTTGATCTTATAGGTCACGTCTGGTTTTGATAATGACAAATACCTGTTATATTTGATGCATGCTTGAGGTTATGTGCAGTTCATGTTGACTATCAATGTGATGGCACAAGGAGTTGAAGTTGAAGCCTTGAAGACCTTATGATTGTATTTAATTTCCATATTCATCATGGGTCTGTAATAATAAATAGGATCTAGCTTGTAATATTTGTATGCATCACCTGCATGGTGTGTGAGGTAAGTTCAAAATAAAAATGACCTTAGAAAATCCTTAGGGATCAGGTTAACCAACATCGGATTTTTTCGGTGTTTTCAAAAAGACCTAAAAATGACCCTAGGACACTTACTCATATACGTATATGAATGATTATTTGAAATGGGTGATTGAGTGCTTAAAACAGGACCGAAAAACACTAAGTGTGCACTCTTGGTCGACCGACCTCCCACGTACAAAAAGCTCCCAATCGACCGTACTTGGACTGGGTCAATTGGTTGACCACAACACGGTCAATCAAACTCGCATAGTTCATTTGACCCTGGTCGACCGAACTCCCCAAGAGTCAACTTTATTGACCTCTTGGTCGACTGAGAATAATTTGTATATCACCAACCTAGTCGACCGAGTTCCCACGTGTGGGAACTCAACGGTTTGGTCAACCGACCGAGGAAGTTCAAATTGACCCTGGTCGACCGAACCTCACAAAAAGGGAAAATTGCCCTTAGACTTATAAGTCTAGTCGACTGAACTCCCAGTTCATTTAATGCTCGGTAGACCGAACCTCAAGAACTTCGGTCAACCGAACTTGGCTCAGTCAACTGGTGCTCTCGGGTTGTCCCCTGTTTTTACTATAGGTAATATTTTTTAAACGGGGTTAATTTATTTTAATAATATTAAAATTTTTATAATTATTCCATTTGTGTCCTTAACGATCATATTTTTGGGGAAGTCTATAAATACCCCTTCATTTGGAATAATTAGCAAGAGAATTAGCAATCTTAATTAGGAAAAATTCTTTGAAATTCCAAAATCTATAATACTCATTTTTTAGCATCCAACATTTATTCTTACCAGATCTTACTACTCAAATATCTTTTGTAAGTGTGATTTAAGTGTTGTTGTTCCTTAAGGATTGCTCTCTCAAGATTGTGTTTGTGTGAAATTATTTTATTTGAAAGCACATCTTCAAGTGTTCTTAGGTGGCTTTATTAATAAATTTTTCCTAAGAAGACTTCGTTGGAGCTTCTGAGTATTGCATCGTCATTACAATATCTTGTGAAGTTCTTATTTGATTTTGGTTGCAAAAATCCTTTCAAATCATTTTCAAATATCTAGTGCGTTTTATCTTGAAAAATCTTTGAAGAGATATTTGTTTATGTGGTGAAAATCTTTGTTGCAATATTCATTGAGTAATATCATTTGTTGAATACAAAGATTAAAACCTCTTGCAAACCAAATCCATATATATATATCTTGAGCTTTATACATTGAGAAATTCTGTTGTTTGAGATATAGGAAATTTGACTGATATCTTTGCTTGAGCATTTTGATTGAATATATATTTTGTGATACAAAGATCATATTGGTTGCACACTCACGCACCGATTACAACGATTGCAAATATATTTGAGAGTAGAGAACTAAGACTACATTGAGCTTACTTCATTATATCATTTGGTGGTGTATGTGATTGCGCGTAATTGGGTACATATCTGCTTTACATGAAAGCATAATCACTATACCAATTTCATTGATTGTGAACATACTACTGTATTTCTAGGCACAGGCCTGAAGAGGGAGACTAGCCCTTTGAAATAGTTCCGGATTGGCTTAAACCCGGTTAGGAAAGTTAGGTGCACCATCCTATTAAGGTGTAGGATGAGGTAAGCCCCGCTAATTGACCTGGTTGTAAAGGTTGAGGTCAGCCCTATGCTAATTGACCTAGTTGTAATCGGTGTCGCTCCATTCATTAAGTGAGCCTTTAGTGGAATCCTCGAACTTGCGAGCTAGAGGTGAGGACGTAGGCACAGTTGGCCGAACCCCGATAACATATCGTGTGTCTGTTTACATTTCTGCACTTTATATTTACCGCACATGTATGTTATTGTGTGAATGATGCGCATGATTTAAATTCCATGTATTTTACTTATCTACGCATTTGAGTAGACTGATCCTAGGTTGTGAATATACTGTTGCTGAACTAGTTGAACCTAGGGGAGAAATTTTTAAATACCCAATTCACCCCCTATTGGGAATACACCAATTCCAACAATTATGTAAAAAATAAAGAGAATATTATGCATTTGAGAATACATATTATATTTTTTATGAATTTTTCAAAATTATAATTTGCTCATTATTTGAATTCTAATTTAATTTAATTTTATGAATAAGTTAAATATGAATTTTTTTCATGTGAAGAATAATACTAAAAAAAAACAAAGCAATTAAGTGGAAGGTTGATTTTGAAGAGTGTTCTCATGTTTTTTTTTTTTTCAAAAAAAAAAAAAAGAAAAAGTCAGTACTGTAAGGATATTTTTACATTTCAAATATCACGACCCAAAAATTCTGCTACATTTTTTTTTGATACTGCTAAAAAATATAGAATTACTCAGATACCAATAATAACATCCACAATGTCATCCCGGACCTAAAGTGGGTAACAGAGATACCTGTCCATAAATACATACTATCTATGTAGCGGAAAACATAATATACCTAAACCTCATATACAATACGAGAGTTCTACTATCTCCATAAATATACGTGTACGTCCCCAAAAATCTGTAAAACATCTTAGGGATTATACAAAACATATCTTCCAACACAACCACTTACCTTAAACTAGGACTGTACCAACTCCTCCTCTACCTCGGAGCTCGCTCTACTCGTCTGTCTGGATTTTCTGAAATGTTTGAATTCTAGGGTGAGATACCTCTCAGTAAGTGAGATAAATTATCATCAGTGTGTGGCAACATAAGTTCTATGGTGTTATAAACATATATCGTACATAATTAACTGTAACATAATTAACTGTATTTGATAAATCAGGAAATCTATACTCATACTTATATAAGTCTAGTAAAATCATATTTAATTTCTCAACATAAGCATATCGTGTCATAATAAATTTCATTAAACATGTAAATCATCTACTATTTCTGTATAATACTGAAATTCTCCCATCGATGAATAGCTATCTGATATCATGGATTACCCCCACATGAATGGATGTGCAGCCTATAGGCGGGACCTAGTAATGGTTGACCTACCATGTTAAGCCAACTGACTCGTCTGTAAGTATGATTGGTCTGCCCAGCCTTGTCCGGACTGCCGGGTGGCACACTACTCTTCTCTAGACTCAATCGACCATCCAATCACCAACACTCTATCTGAGACGTGTGGTGACACTAATTTGACATAGTAGCTACGATACCGTACTCTGAAACTAAACTAACCCATCAGGGTTCTGCTATCATATAGTACATTTCATAATAAAATTGTAACATAACTTGTTAACTTTGGTGCAATCCCAAGAGGGGGGTGTTTTGGTATTTAAAAAATTTTATCCTCTGGGTCAATTCACTAACATCAATATTACACAAGCTTAGGGTCAATATATGCAATCAATAAATAAACATACACGTGCAGTAATAGTAAAGTGCAGAAAGGTAAACAGTACATGCGATATGTTAACGAGGTTCAATCAAATTGCCTACGTCCCCGCTTTGGTTACACCAGTACAAGGATTTCACTATAGCTCACTTAAACGGGTGAAGCAGCACCTAATACAACACACCTTACCAAGGTGACACACCTAGCTTTCCTAACCGGGCCTAAGCCAGTCCGAAACTATTCAACAGGGCTAGTCTCCTTCTTCAGGCCCACGCCTGGAATATAACAAATGATATGAAATTTTTGTACACAGGAGTACGCTTCTTCACAAGCAGATATGTACACCGGTATAGCTCAAGCAATAATACAAGCACGAATGATATGTAAATATGCTTAGTGCTCTAATGTGTGTTAAACACTCAAATAGGTATAGATAATCAATCTAAATCAAGAGTGTATATCTAACCAGGATTTGAAACACAATTTTGAATATCACAATATTATATCAAAATTTCAAATATGCTAGCAAGTTGATTTAAACAAACTCAGTAAAATGTTCTCAATATACTAAGCACAAGGAGTGTTTGAATGCAAACTTTGAAAATGATTTTTGCACACAAAAAATATAAGCTTAGGTAACTTGCAATAACAATGCAATAACCACAAGCCACTAAGTCTTCCCACACAAGATTTATCAAATAAAATTGATGGGAGAACTTAAGTTTTACTCTCAATGTTAAAATCAATCAACAATCAAGCAAATGAGAGTATTTAAGCAAATAGAGAATGAAGCACAAGCACTCTAAATACACTCACAACTCTTGGATAATCAAGGAAAATGAAGCTTTTGAGTGTATGGGAGTAGTATAGGCTAAAATAAGAATTTTGAATTTGAGAGAATTTTGGCCTTAATCAAATTGCTAATCCCTGCTAATTATTGCAAATGAACATGTATATATAGGCAAGGAGGAATTTTTGACTGTTGGGAACTCAATGGGAATAATTAGAAAAGTTTAAAATAGGTTGAGAAAAATTAACCCCATTTAATTTTCAGTAAAAATTAATTTTACCCGAGAGATTCGGGTGGTTGATATTCAGTTCAGTCACCCGAATAGACTCAGTTGAAAAATCAATTTTTAAAGGTTCGGGTGCCCGAAATCAGGGTCGGTTGGCTGAACCAAAGTTAGTAGCATTCTTTCTAAGGTTCGGGTCCTCGAAGCTAAGTTCGGTTAACCGAACTGACCAATTCGGTCGCCCAAGGCCATAATGAACGTGAAGGTTCGAGTGCCCAGGTAGTTGAAAAGTGTTCTGACACTGGTTCGGGTGAGAAAGATACGTTCAAAAAGGTTCGGGTTCCTGAACAAAAGTCAACAAGTTGACTTGTCCAGGGTTCGGTCACCTGAAGCGTATTAAACGCAATGGGTTCGGTCGCCCGAACACTCTCAAGATTTTCAAATAAGTCCAATTTTGCCTTATTTAATTCCCTTGATTTAATGAGTGATGCTGGGGATTATTTTACGTGTAAGTGCTGAGACCTAAGGTCTTTGAGGACACCGAAAAAATCCAGTGTCAATCGACCTCCTTAAGGTCTCTCTAAGGTTTTGAGCATACCTACCTATCATGCATGATACAAATTATTACAAGTCATAGGTGTACAATCCATAATTAAATTTACATCCTAGAATGAAGAAGATGAATAGAATATACAAATTACAACACAGATTTCTTCATTCTTCTGCTTGATCACCGCACGCCATCATGATATGCCTTTTAGTTTGAGTACACGTGTAGGGTGAACCTGCATGCAAGCCTTAGTACAACTATCAATACTAAGAGTATTTGTCATGATCAAAATTGAGTGTGACCTATCAGGTCAACATAACTCATTTCATGTTTTGGTGTAAAATCTGTCATATCAGAATTTCTGAATAAACTATTATATATAATGATCACGACACTGGATTGACAGAACTGTCATGGCACTGGGCTGGCTGAACTATCACGACACTAGGCTGACCGAAATATCACGATACTATGTCGGCTAAATTGTCACGACACTAGACCGACTGAATTGTAATATTATATTGTATAATATCATTTTTTTTTTGTAATGTCTATATTATTTATGAAAATCATTATCAAACTGCTCTTGTTTTTTATAATCATAAAATATTCTGGTCTGTGTATACATACTATAAAATAATCATACTCATGCCACACGAGTGAGTGTTACACTATAATATACTAACTGTCTAGGGAAAACATATATATAGTTAAAAATTAATATTAAAATCGCTTCTAAGGTTTACTAAGTTCAAATATCTTATTTCCCAAAACATGCATTAATTCATAAATTTCATTCCCATATACCTGAATATCTAGAAAAATCATAAATATAATTTATGTAATTAAATAATGCATTTGTAACGACCCGAAAAATAATGGTATTTAAATAATAAAAGAAAGGGAAATGGAAACTGGAAACAGAAGGAGGCAGTCGCGTTCGTTGACGAAATTGCACTTTTGAGCAGTCTGAATTTTGTTGATGAGGAGTGGGTTTCGTCGACGAAATTAGTAAAGGACTCGTTGACGAGATGACGTGACTCATCGACGAATCCAGTCTTATAAATATCAAAAACCCAAATTTTAACTTCAAAATTTAGAAACCTCTCACTCTCTCTCTCTCTCTCTCTCTCTCTCTCTCTCTCTCTCCCTACGCTTTCTCTCTCTTCTCTCTTCGAATTCAGGCCAAATTTATGCCGGTTCGAAGATCTAAAGCCACCATGACGCTCTTGGGAAAGTTCTTTGCAAATCTGCCGGAGCGGATCGTCAGTGGGGTTGAGTTGGGAACCATCCCAAATCCAGCGTAAGGCTTTTTACTCAATATTTGGTTATTTGACAGTTGTAGGAAATGTTATACGCATAGAAATACTGAACTTTAGTTCTATGAATGTTGTTTCCAGGGTGTTGAGTTGGGAACCTTACGGAGGCGGAACAGATTTTCTTAGGGGCTTTTCAATAATCATGTAAGGGGATAAATTAAGCTAGTATTTTATGAAAAATATGTATATTGTAATAGCATTTGATTTCAGGAAAATAAATATATTTATATTTGAGAAAATGCTATTGAAAGTGAGGATATGTTAAATATACGAAAAACCAATTCAGTGTGGCATGGGTAGAAATTGTTATGAAATACTATTTTCTAAAAATGTGATTATGATACGTATTTTTATAATGGAAAAATCGGCGTACGAGCCGAGATTTTTATATGTTTTGTCGGCGTATGGGCTGTGCTATATGTATGATTTGCCAGCGTACGGGCTGAGTTATGGATATATTTTGCCGACGTACGGGCCGTGCTGTGGATGTGATTTGCCAACGTACAGGCTATGCTATGATATGATTTTTCGACGTACGGGCCGAGCTATGGATGTGATTTGCCAGCGTACGAGCTGTGCTATGATATGATTTTTCGACGTGCGGGCCGAGCTATGGTAAAATGTGTAATACCGGTGTACGGGCCGATGATTTTCATGATATACGTATATATGCAAAATGATATAATTGATTTGATAATTAATGATATGAAATATCCATGTATCACAGTTTCAGTATATGTTATATGATATCAGAACCCCGTTGGCTTGGTCTAGGCTAGCACTTGCACGGTACCGTTGCTATGTGTCCATGGTCTTCACGATCATGATATCTGTATTAACGCTACTGTACGGAGTGGTGTGAGATTGGATGGTCGTTGTGGTTTTTAAGAAGTGTGTGAGCGCCCCTGGTGTGCGGACTAACTCAGGCAGACCCATCAGACTTACAGACTGTACTTTAGACTTGGCAGTGGTCAGCCAACCATTGTCAGGTCCCGCCTTCGGGCAACACAACCCAGTCATGTGGGGGTAATACATGACAACAGTCAGCTAACCTACCAGGAATGTTTTTGTATTATATTTTATGAGATGAAATATGATTATGAAAATGCAGTATGTTCTACCATGTTATGATGATATATATGTTTTCCCAGATAAGACATAACAGTCGTTAAATATGTTTCTATACGATATATGTATAACACGGAATACTCATGTTGCCACACACTAGTATTAGTTTATTTCCCTTACTGAGAGGTGTCTCACCCCAAAATTTTATAAACTTTTCAGGAGCCCCAGATAGGAGAGCGGGAAAAGCCCCACTGATTTAAAGCTGTTTGTCTGCCCTCTTTGAAGGGTAAGTTTTAGTAGGGATAGTTGGATTTTGTGGGAAGTGTCCCTAGATCTTACTTTTGGGATGAATATACTAAAATACAATGAATATAGTGACTCTGGTATTTATGGTAATGTGATGGATGTTTTCGTATTTATAATATTGTGATTGTGTGTTTCCTGCTGCTTAGGCTTCCGTTATGTGTTCTGATGTATCCCTAGTACCCACGGGTCCAGGACGATTATGATTTGTTGAGTTAAAGTTTGTGATTTTGTAATAAATAAAAATGTGGAAATTAAGCAGGTCGTTACAGTTTGGTATCAGAGCCTAGATTGCTAGGTTCTGTAGACTTTAGAATGCAGCGGAAACAATACCAAAATTTAGGAAATGATTTGAGGTTTTGTTCTACAGTTTAGATACAGGACTTCTGTGGTAATTTCTGTGTTTTTCTTGGGGTGACGATTTCAGGAAAACCATAGTAAGCTATTGTCGGGTTGTGTTCCTAGAGTGCAGAATTGTGGATTAAAAATGAGTTAAAAATGTTGAGATAAGTGGTGAGGATAGGTGGGTAAATTATGAGGATAGGATTACTGAGTTGCAACTTCTATTCTTCAATATGGATCAAGGAGGAAATAGTGCCCATGCGAGTGGCAGTGATGGAGCAGGACCATCAGGTGCAGCTGGGACCGACTCTGACGCGGTATTACGTAGCGTGGCTCAGCAGGTTATGGCTGAGATCGCTAGGAACTTGAGGGAGCAGAGTGGTCTATCTATAGGCCATGGGTGCACAATAGAAAAGTTTACGAAGATGAACCCTCTGGCGTTCTCAGGTGGAGTTGAACCTGCAGCCGCTGAGAACTGGATGCAGGAGACCGAGAAAGTCTTGGCTGTGTTGCAGTGTACCGAGGAATGGAAGGTCCTCTTTTCCACCTATAGAATGACAGGAGAGGCTGAGAGGTGGTGGACTACGGTGAGACTATTGGAGCAGCAGAGAGTGACTCCGATAGCCATGACATGTGACCGATTTAAAGAATTGTTCTTTGATAGGTATTTTTCAACTACTGTTTGGGAGGCTAAAGTATAAGAGCTCCTGAGTCTAAAGTAGGGACAGCTATTTTTCCAACAGTATGTGGCGCGTTTCATCGAGCTCTCTCGTTTCGCCCCGTATATTGTTCCTGATGAAGTAAAAAAGGCGAGACAGTTTGAGAGAGGCTTGAGGCGGAGTGTATTCAAGTAGTTGGTGGTGCTGCAGATCCAGGATTTTGCTGAGTTAGTCGACAGGGCAGCCTTGGCAGAGATTGGTGAGCGTCTCGATGCAAAGGAGCAGGGACAGAGGGAGAGATCTGCATCTACGGGCTACTAGCAGGATCATAGACCAGGTCAGTGGAGGAGAGGAAACTATGGCAGAGGGTGGAGACAGGAGACGGAAGGACGCGAGGTGCAGGTGGGGCAGGGTCCTCAAGGCTGTCAAACTTGTGGTAGGAGGCACTGGGGAGAGTGTCGAGCTGGTGGTGTGGTGTGCTATCACTGCGGTAGATCGGGGCATATTGTGCGAGACTGCCCTACCCCACCAGAAGCAATTCCAACTCCCAAACCATACTGGGGAGGTTATCAGGCGCCACGTAGGGGCCAGCAGAGGAATGCGGCTCCAGCCAGGGTGTTTACTCTAACGCCGGGTGAGGCTGAGACGGCAGGTGACGTGGTGACAGGTATGTTTATTATGCTTTCTTTTAAATTTATTGCATTGTTTGATTCAGGAGTTACGCACTTGTTCGTGTCTTCGGGGTGTGTTAAATTATGTGGGGTTGAGACACAATCATTAGATGTTGAATTGTTGGTATCTACACCGACTGGGTCAGCAGTGAGGTGTAGTAGGGGTGCACCGAGGTTTTCCAGTTAATATTCAAGGAAAGACTTTGTTTGCTGATCTGATAGTGCTGGACATGCACGAGTTTGATGTTATATTTGGCATGGATTGACTAGCAGCAAATTTTGCTAGCATAGATTGCCGAGCACGAGAAGTGATATTCAGATCTCCGGGGGAAGCAGAATTCAAGTTCGTAGGGTCACGAGTGCAATCCCCACCTCAGCTAGTTTCAGTTATCCAGGCCAGGAGACTACTGCTGAGTGGTTGTCAGGGGTTTGTGGCTGTTGTGATGGAGATGTTAGAGAATGAATTGAAACTTGTTAGCACGCTTGTAGTAAAGGAGTTTACAGATGTATTCAGTAACGACCTCAAAATCTTAATATAAAATGACACGTAATAAATAGAAAAGTCAACCCGACCCGTGGGTAATGGGGACACCTGTCAATTACAGTGGAAACCTAAGCAGCAATAAAAATAAATTACATCCATCAACTATAAATTACATAATACCAAAGTTTACTACATCATCAAAATATTGTACTTATATACAATCACCAAAATATCAAAATGACCCTAGGATCATACAACAAAAATCTACTGATCCTAGTACAAAATCTTACCCTCCTAGTGGGGTATCTCACTAAGCTCAACGGCGGCCACGACCGGCCGGTCTCTCAGGGTCTCCTGAAAATCATTTAATATTCGGGGGGTGAGACACTTCTCAGTAAGGGAAAATAAACTAAATACAGCTGTGTGGTAACATGAATATATAATGCAGTTATACATATACAATACATTTCATATATCTGTAAACATTTGTTATAACATACTGAATCATCATATACTTTCATATTTTTCTAGTAACTTATAACATTTATAAATCGTCTGTTATATTTGATAATACTAAAAACATACCCAAGATGAATAGATAGCTGATGTCATGTATTACCCCCCATGACAGGTTGTGCAGCCCGAAGGCAGGATCCGACAATGGCTGGCCGACCACTGCCGAGTCAAAAATGTCTGTAAGTACGATGGGCCCGCCGCACCCTGGCCGGACTACCAGGTGGATGTCTACGCTCTACTGAAAGCCACATCAACTATCCATCTCCTACCCCCTCGTGGGATGGTTAACACTAATCTAAACATAGATATCTGATCTATATATAGCTACGGTACCGTGCTCCTAAACTGAACTAAACTAATATCCGGGTTCTGATAACATATAGTACATGATAATATAGCATCTTTCATAATTTCATAAATGCGGCCTCGGCCGAAATCATACATAAATACAGCCTCGCGCTGAAATCATGGATAAATACGTCATTCTGAAAATAATCATTTTATCATGTATTTGACATAATCATAATGTACTGTATACTTTCATAATTTCTTAAACCATACTACATTCATATCATTATCATATCATAATATTTCTCCATGTAAAATAATATTCATGCCACACATTTGTTGTATAAAATCATACATTATATTCTAAAAATCATGATTTCTAGCATCTCATACATATATACACGTTTCAACATAATAGCAGTATTTTTTCCAAATGTGCATTAATTCCATAATATTCAAATATCGTGCATATTTTCAGGAAATCAATTTGCTCATAAATAATAGTAATTTGCATGAAAAATAACTATTTTAGTTTATTCCCTTACTTGGCTACTGAGAAAGCTCCCTAAAATATCCTGGTCTAACACCCGTAGGATTTCCTGATCAATACCTTGAAAATGAAAACTCACAGTATTAAACTTCAGTATTTTCGCGTGTATATCATTTCTTATAACTACCGCAAGACCAAATTTAGCTTAAAAAGTCTTACCTCAATTCAGGGATGATTTCCAACTTGCTTTCACCAATGATCCGCTCCGAAAGATTTGCAGAGAACTTCCCTAGGAGTGTCGTGGTGGCTTTAGATTGTTGATCCGGCGTAAATTTGGCCCGAAATCGAAGAAAAAAGGAGAGGAGCCAAAGGGAGAGAGAGAGAGGGTGAGAGATTGCTTAGTTTGGAAGTTAAAATTTGGATTTTTGATATTTATAGGACTGAATTCGTCGACGAGCCACGTCATCTCGTTGACGAGTCCTTCAATAATTTCTTCGACGAAACTCACTCCTCGTCGACGAAATTCAGTCTGCTCAAAAACCTCTCTCGGTATTTCCTCGTCGACGAATCTGGCCTTCGTTGACAAGGTCCTCTTATACCCTCGTTGAAGAATCCCGTGTGTTCGTCGACGAGGCCTCTGACAAGTTCCCTTTCTCTTTATTATTTTAAATACCATTTTTATTTGGGTTGTCACATTCTCCCTTCCTTATAAAATTTCATCCTCGAAATTTACTATTCACGTAATTTATCATCCCTTAGTAGGCAAAATGGTCTACTTATTTATTACTTACCATCACTTATGGCGGAGGAATACCACGGTTACATCTCAAGTCCTGGGAGATTACATATACCAAAAGAAAATTCCCCCAAAACTAAAATACCTCATACTACCTAAAACATTACATGTACCTACAAGGAAAACATCACATATTTACTCACATTTCTTAATTACGTATGGACTCCTTAGAATAATTGCGGGTATTTCTGTCTAATCTGTTCCTTGAGCTCCCAAGAAGCCTCTTCTACTGCGTGATTCCTCCATAAAACTTTTACTAGAGGAATTTTCTTATTACGTAGTTCCTGTTCCTTTTGGTTTAGAATCTGCACCGGTACCTCCTCCAAAACTAACGAATCACTGAGCTCTAACTCACCATGGTTGATAATATGAGAAGGATCTGGGACTTATTTCCTCATCATAGATACATGGAATACGTCGTGCATCCTGGATAGTGTAGGTGGCAAAGCTAGCCTGTAGGCCACCGGTCCCACTTTCTCTAAAATCTCAAATGGACCGATAAACCTAGGACTAAGTTTACCCTTCCTACCAAACCTAATAACTCCTTTTAATGGAGCTATCTTCAGAAACACATGATCACCAGCGTCAAATTCCAAATTCCTGTGGCGATTATCGGCGTAACTTTTTTGTCGGCTCTAAGCTGCACTGATTCTTTCCCTGATAAGCTAAACCTTGTCATATGCCTGCTGCACCATCTTTGGACCCAAAACTCGCCGTTCACCCATTTCGTTCCAATATAAAGGAGATCGACATCTCCTGCCATATAAAGCCTCAAACGGCGCCATGTCAATACTGGATTGATAACTGTTATTATACACGAACTCTACCAGAGGCATGAACTGAGTCCAACTACCCCCAAAGTCTTAAACACATGCTTGGAGCATATCTTCTAGTATCTGTATCGTCCTCTCAGTCTGTCCATCTTACTGAGGATGGAATGTCGTGCTAAATGATATATGAGACCCTAAAGCTTTCTGCAAGCTTCTCTAGAACCGTGACGTGAACTGTGGGTCTCGATCTGACACAATAGATACTGGCACCCCATGAGAACGAACTATCTCCTGAATGTAAATCTTCACTAATTGGTTGAGGGAATAACTGATCTTGATAGGGAGGAAATGGGCGGACTTAGTCAATCGGTCTACTATCACTCAAATCGCATTCTGGCCATGTGATGTCGACAGCAGCCCTGAAACGAAGTTCATGGATATATGATCCCACTTCCACTATGGGATAAATAGCGGCTGCAACTGACCCGCTGGCCTCTGTTGCTCAGCTTTTACCTGTTGGCACGTCAAGTATTGGGCTACATACTCGACAATCTCCCTCTTCATACCACTCCACTAGTAAAACTCTCGCAGATCCCTATACATTTTCATACTTCCGGGATGAACTGTATACAAGGATCTGTGAGCCTCCCCTAAAATAGTCCTCCTAATGTCAGCATCAGCAGGAACACACAGTCTAGAACGGAACCGCAAAGCTCTGTCATTCGAAATGCAAAATTCCTTTCCCTGTCCACTCTGCACTCTGTCCATCACCTCTACTAACTCTAGATCTTCTTTCTAAGCAACTCTAATTCTTTCTTGTAGAGTAGGCTGTACCACTAGGCTGGTGATATATACTGGAGTACTACTCTCTGCCAACTCTATACTGAGTCTCTTCAGATCCATAATAATCGGATGCTGGATCTCCATAGCTGCCAACACTAGGCTCGCGGTCTTCTTGCTCAACGCATCAGCTACCACATTTACTTTCCCTGGGTGGTAACTGATAGTACAATCAAAATCTTTAATTAACTCTAACCACCTTCTCTGTCTCATATTCAACTCCTTCTGGGTGAAGAAATACTTTAAGCTCTTGTGGTCAGAGAAAATCTCGCACTGCTCATCGTACAGATAATGCCTCCAAATTTTCAATGCGTGTACCATCGCAGCCAACTCAAGATCATGGGTAGGGTAGTTCTTTTCACAATCTTTCAACTGTCTAGACGCATACGCTACCACCCTGCCATGCTACATCAGTACACAGTCAAGTCCCTTCAAGGTTGCATCACTGTAGATAGTATAATCCTTACCCCCAAATAGGATGATCAATACAAGTGCTGTGACTAACCTTTGCTTCAGTTCTTGAAAACTCTGCTCACAGTTGTCGTCCCATTCAAATCTGGCATTCTTCCTAGTCAGTCGTGTCAAAGGCCCTGATAAAGCTGAGAATCCCTCGACAAAATGACGGTAATAACCAGTTAATCCCAAGAAACTCCTGATCTCCTAGACGTTCCTTGGCCTAGCCCAATTCACTACCGCCTCAATCTTATTAGGATCTACAAAAATTCCGTCTCCTGAGATAACATGCCCCAAAAACACAACTTTCTCGAGCCAAAATTCACATTTACTAAATTTTGCATACAACTTCTTCTCCCTAAGCATCTGCAAGACCTGCCTCAAATGCGCCTTATGCTCCTTATAGCTCCTTGAATAAACTAGTACATCATCAATAAAAAAAACTACAAACTGATTTAAATATGGATGAAAAATCCTATTCATCAAATCCATAAATATCGCAGGAGCATTAGTCAGACCAAACGGCATGACCAGAAACTCATAATGCCCAAATCTGTTCCTGAAAGCTGTCTTCGATACATCTTCTGCTCTCACCTTTACCTGATGGTAGCCTGATCTAAGGTCAATTTTAGAATATACCCGTGTACTCTGGAGCTGATTGAATAAGTCATCGATATGGGGTAGATGATACTTGTTATTGATTGTCACTTTATTAATCTCCCTGTAATCTATACACATCCTCATAGACCCGTCCTTCTTCTTCACAAACAACACTGGAGCTCCCCATAGAGATACACTAGGTCATATGAAACCCTTATCAAGCAAATCCTACAACTGATCCTTCAACTCTGCCAACTCTGCTAGCGTCATTCGGTACGGTGCTTTAGAGATCGGTGTTGTACCTGGAAGTAGATCAATAGGGAAATCTACCTCATGATCAGGCGGTAAACCTGGTAATTCGTCTGGGAACACATCTGTAAATTCTTTTACCACCAGCGTATTGATAAGCTTCAATTCATTTTCTGACATTTCCTTCACAAAAGCCACGAATCCCAAACAACCATTCTGAAGTAGTCTCCTCGTTTGAACAGCTGAGACCATCTGAGGTAAAGATTGCACTCGTGAATCTGTAAATCTGAATTCTGGTTTCCTTGGAGGTCTAAATATCACTTCCCTTGCATGACAATCTATAATAGCAGAATTAGCTGCTAGCCAATCCATGCCGAAGATGATGTCAAATCCGTGCATATCCAGCACCACCAAATCAGCAGATAAAATTCTCCCCTGAACATCAACTGGACAATCATGGAGTACCCTACTACACCTCACTGCTGACCCGGTCGGTGTAGCCACTAATAACCCGACATCTAATGATTGAGTTTTCGCCCCACATAATTTAACACATCCCAAGGACACAAACGAGTGTGTGGCACCAGAATCAAAAAGTGCAATAACTTTAAATGAAAACATATTAAAAGTACCTATCACTACGTCGCCGGCTGCCTCAGCATCGCCTAACGTCAAAGCGAAAACTCTGGCTGGGGTTATATTCCTCTGCTGGCCTCCACATGGGGCCTCGTAACCTCTTCGAGCAGGTCTAGGAGCAGGAGCAGCACCAATTTGTGTCGGACACTCCCTCATCATATGTCCTGGATCTCCACACCTGTAGCAGACACCTTGCCTGGCACGACACTCCCCCAGGTGTCTCTTCCCGCAAGATGGGCAAGCTGGAGATGGCTGCACACCCTGAAAACCGCGATTCCTAGTCTCCTGTCTCCGGTCTCTATAATAGCCACCTCTCTTCCACGAAGCACGACCGACTCCCTGCTGGGAATCGGAAGGTGTGGATCTCTTCTTCTGCCTCTGCTTCTCAGCTTCCAACCAATCACCAATTTTTGCTATAGTGGCTCGGTCAACCAACTCGGCGAAGTCCTGTAACTTCAGTATCAATACCTGCTTGTATATTTCTCTCCTCATGCCTCTTTCAAACTGTCGTACCTTCTTCACCTCATTTGGAATGATGTACGGGGTGAAGCGAGATAGCTCGATGAACCTCGCCGTGTATTGCTGCACTGACAGCTGTTCCTGCTTTAGATTCAGGAACTTCTCAATCTTAGTCTCCCCGGACGAGGCTGGAAAATACCTATCGAAGAATATTTCTTTAAACTGATCTCACGTCATCTCCATAGGTACAATCCTCTGCTGCTCTAATAATCTCGCCGCCGACCACCATCTCTAGGCCTCTCCAGTCAATTTATATGTGGCAAACAACACTCTCTGCTCCTCAGAACACTGTAGCACTGCAAATATTTTCTCCATCTCCTACACCCAGTTTTCCGCGACTGCAAGATCTGTTCCCCCCTGAGAAAGCTGGAGGATTCATCTTAATAAACTTCTCAATCAAGCTACCATGGCCTACAGATAGACCAACCTATTCTTTCGAACTTCTGTACATTTCTGCCATAACCTGTTGTGCCACGCTGCGTAAGATGACATCTGAATCACTACCCGCAGCGCCTGAGGGTCCAGCACCCTCACTCCCACTGGCGTGGGCACTATTGCCACCAAGGTCTATCTTGAAAACAAATAACTTAACTCAAAACCCCTTTCACTATACATATCACTCAACTCATATAGTATATTCTCATAGTTAATCCATCTCTCCTGATCTTAATTCAAGGTTCAATCCTGCAACCTAGATACCCAACCCGACGATAGTTTACGATGACTTTCTTGAAATCATTACCCCAGGAAAATCACACAAACCACCACGCAAATCCTACATCTAGACTACGAAACCAAACCTCAAATCCCCTTATCCTATACATTGGTATTATTACTGCTGCACTCTAGAGTCTACAGAACCTAGTATCCTAGGCTTTGAGACCAAACTGTAACGACCTCAAAATCTTAATATAAAATGACACGTAATAAATAGAAAAGTCAACCCGACTCGTGGGTAACGGGGACACCTGTCAATCATAGTGGAAACCTAAGCAGTAGTAAAAATAAATTACATCCATCAACCATTAATTACATAATACCAGAGTTTACTACATCATCAAAATATTGTACTTATATACAATCACCAAAATATCAAAATGACCCTAGGATTATACAACAAAAGTCTACTGATCCCAGTACAAAATCTTACCCTCCTAGTGGGGTATCTCACTAAGCTCAACGGCGGCCACGACCGGCCGGTCTCTCAGGGTCTCCTGAAAATCATTTAATATTCAGGGGGTGAGACACTTCTCAGTAAGGGAAAATAAACTAAATACAGCTGTGTGGCAACATGAATATATAATGCAGTTATACATATACAATACATTTCATATATCTGTAAACATTCATCATAACATACTGAATCATCATATACTTTCATATTTTTCTAGTAACTTATAACATTTATAAATCGTTTGTTATATCTGATAATACTGAAAACATATCCAGGATGAATAACTAACTGATGTTATGTATTACCCTCTATGACGGGTTGTGCAGCCCGAAGGCGGGACCCGACAATGGCCGCCCGACCACTGGCGAGTCAAAAATATCTGTAAGTACGATGGGCCCACGACACCCTGGTCCGGACTGCCAAGTGGATGTCTACACTCTACTGAAAGCCACATCGACTATCCATCTCCCACCCTCTCGTGGGATGGTTAGCACTAATCTGAACATAGATATCTGATCTATATATAGCTACGGTACCGTGCTCCTGAACTAAACTAAACTAACATCCGGGTTCTGATAACATATAGTATATGATAATATAACATCTTTCATAATTTCATAAATGCGGCCTCGCGCCGAATATTTCATAAATACAGCCTCGCGCCGAAATCATACATAAATACGGCCGTACATCGAAATCATACATAAATACGGTATCGCACTGAAATCAAACATAAATACAGCCTCGTGTCGAAATCATACATAAATACGTCATTCTGAAAATAATCATTTTATCATGTATTTGACATAATCATAATGTACTGTATACTTTCATAATTTCTCAAACCATACTACATTCATATCATTATCATATCATAATATTTTTCCACGTAAAATAATATTTATGCCACACATTTGCTGTATAAAATCATACATTATATTCTAAAAATCATGATTTCTAGCATCTCATACATATATACGCGTTTCAACATAATAGCAGTATTTTTTCCAAATGTGCATTAATTCCATAATATTCAAATATCGTGCACAATTTGCTCATAAATAATAATAATTTGCGTGAAAAATAACTGTGTTAGTCTATTTCCTTACCTGACTACTGAGAAAGCCTCCTAAAATATCCTAGTTTAACATCCGTAGGATTTTCTGATCAATACCCTGAAAATGAAAACTCTCAGTATTAAACTTCAGTATTTTCACGTGTATATCATTTCCTATAACTACCGCAAGACCAAATTTGGCTTAAAAAGCCTTACCTCAACTCAGGGATGATTTCCAACTTGCTTTCACCAACAATCCGCTCTGATAGATTTGGAGAGAACTTCCCCAAGAGCGTCGTGGTGGCTTTAGATTGTCGATCCAGCGTAAATTTGGCTCGAAATCGAAGAAAGAAGGAGAGGAAGCCGAAGGGAGAGAGAGAGGGTGAGAGATTGCTTAGTTCGGAAGTTAAAATTCGAATTTTTGATATTTATAGGACTGGATTCGTCAACGAGCCATGTCATCTCATCGACGAGTCCTTCAATAATTTCGTTGACGAAACCCACTCTTCGTCGACGAAACTTAGTTTGCTTAAATGTAACACCCCAACCCCGAGGGGCTTGGGATATTAACTTTTTACTATTGATTTACAGTGGAAGCAAATAAACTCAATTTTTATTAAACCAGAGCGCTAATTATCTATATTACAATCGTTTATTTCAAAAGAAGAAAAATTACACAAACATAAATATCTGAAACCATACTAATATTTCTAAACAAATCTTTATTTTTCTATCCCCACCCGCATGCTTGCTAAGTCTGATTTCCAACATGCTCTTCAGAGTTATCTGAAATAAAAATATGATTGAAGTGAGACGACGCTCAGTAAGTAAATAAGATTATTATTAGTGTGCGACCAAAATGAGCTTTTTTAAAAATTTTCGTAAAACAATATTTAATACTATAACTTCAAAATTTCTTTTAGAATAAATATAAATTTAAAAATTTCTGTATAAAACTTTTGTCCTCAATTATAACAGTAAAATTTTATAATCATATACTATAACTGTTAAATTAAACTTTTAACTTTAAAACTGTAAAAATATTTAATGATAAACATACATATACTTTTCCTTATACGTTTTTCGTAGATCGTCATTTAAACACCAAAATGATCCTTTTCACGTAAACTTACACTTTTCCTTCAAATCATCAGTAACTTTGTACACGTAATTAAATATGTATAAACATATATTATAAAAATCACCCTTAGGCCTGTTTGCCGTAAGTCATGTTTACCCTCATGACTGGGTTGTGCAGTCCGAAGACTGGACTTAGCTGGCTGGCCGACCAAACTAAATCAATGTACGTAAACTTTAAGTGAGATTTTCCTTATTAAGTCCTGGTCCGGAACCAGGTGTGCACTCAGGAGAAATCCACTAACATAAATAACCATTCTGTAAACAGTGTGGGTGCACTCTGATCCGTATAAACTTTAAGCTGCAGTACTGAGTATCTGTAACTTTGAACTTTCGTTGCCAGAAGGGGTTTTAAAATCATCTTATTATAATTTATGCAATTTAAAATAATATCGTAAAAATCTCATCTTTACTCATATTTTCAAAAAAATGCAACGTAGAAATAAACTCATGCCACACAATTTTTGTGTTAAAAATATATATAATTTTATTTTTGAATAGAAAGAAATGCTAAAAATTTACCCGAGGGGATTAGAACATTTCTTAACCAAAAAATAGATGCAAGTATATTAAAGATAGAACTTGTATAATTAAATATGCGTAAAAATAAACTCATGAAAATTTATGGAACTAATTAACATAATTGAAATTTACTTATAAAATAAATTCAGGTATAAATTTTTTTTAAAAAAACTAACATAATCAAAATTTACTTACTTTATTCCTTACGAACACTGTAACTATCTCTAAGAAATGAGATCGGAAAGAGTGAGTGATTGAGAACTTATTCAAAAATTCTCTCTCTACCACAAATTCTTTCACTCACTAATCCTTCTCTTCCTTGGAAAATTGTTGTGAAAAATGAAGGTTGAGAGCTCCCTATTTATAGGAAAATTTTGGGGAAGAAATGAAATTTATAAAAGTGTGGGGAGATTGATGAAATTATAATTTTTTTAAAAAATTAAAGAATGGGCAAGGGATGGGTAAGGTATGGGTTGAGTATGGGATGGGGATGGAGGCCATGTGGGAGTGCTTGCCACCATTCCCATTAAATAAATTTTTAATTAATCACTTACCTATTTAATTAGTCAATTAGTTAATTAATTATTTTATTATTTTTCTTAATCATTATTATCATTGTTTTTACTTTTAAACTATTTTTAGTATTTATTTATTTTATTATTTATTTTTGAATAAGAATTAAATTTGAATTTTGAAAACTCATGGGGGCCCCACATGGTCTTGTGGGCCCCACACAACTTCGAGACCCGAATGGATCCTACGTAACTCGAATAACTCTTATACGATTTTATGCATCCTACATAGTTTTGAGACTTGTGTAAACCTCCATACGGTTTAGGGAGTCGTGTGGGGCCCGCATAGGATACTTATATTATTATTATTTTATCATATATTACTACAAATTATATCAGTCAAAACATTATTTTATGTACTTATTTACGTATATAAACAGTGTCTTGTGGCTCCGGGACTCATGTGGACCCCACATTGTCTTGTGGGCCCCACATATGATACCTATATTATTATCATCTTATTATGTATTTTTACAAATTATATCTGTCAAAACACTATTTTATGTATATATACTTATTTACGTGTACAAACAATGTCTATCTTATTTATCCTATAAAATTCCATTTTGACCAGGCCGACCTCTAGGGAGCGACTGAGCCGCAATGGTCTCTGAGCACTCGCTAAGACAAGGTCTTTCTTAGGCATCAAACATGGAATCAAGGATCCTATAGAAAAATACTTCTGTATTGATATTAACTTAATGACCATTTTTATTATTTTATTATTATTGTTCTTTAATTATATATATATATATATATATATTTGGGTCATCACATTAAAAACCTCTCTCGGTATTTCCTCGTTGATGAATCTGGCCTTCGTTGACGAGGTCCTCTTATACCCTTGTCGACGAATCCCCTGTGTTCGTCGACAAGGCCTCTGATAATTTCCCTTTCTCTTTATTATTTTAAATATCATTTTTATTTGGGTTGTCACATATTCTCAGACAAGTTACCAGGCTTGCCACCCGATCGCGAGGTTGATTTCCCTATTGATCTACTTCTAGGTACAGCGCCGATTTCTAAAGTACCGTACCAGATGGCACCAGCAGAGTTGGCATAATTGAAGAATCAATTGAAAGATATGCTTGATAAGGGCTTCATACGACCCAGTGTATCTCCGTGGGGAGCTCCAGTATTATTTGTGAAGAAGAAAGACGGTACAATGAGGATGTGTATAGACTAAAGGGAGATTAATAAAGTGACAATTAAGAAAAAATATCCTCTACCCTGTATCGACCATTTATTTGACCAGCTCCAGGGTACACGGGTGTATTTGAAGATTGACCTCAGATCCGGCTACCATCAGGTAAAAGTGAAAGCAGAAGACGTCTTCAAAACGGCCTTCAGGACCAGGTACGGGAATTATGAGTTTCTTGTTATGCCGTTTGGTTTGATGAATGCCCCTGCGGTATTTATGGACTCGATGAACAGAGTCTTCTACCAATACCTAGACCAGTTTGTTGTTATTTTTATTGATGATGTACTGGTCTATTCGAGGAGTTATGAGGAGTATAAGACGCACTTGAGGCAGGTTTTGCAAACACTTCAGGAAAAGAAGTTGTACACCAAGTTCAGTAAATGTGAATTCTGGCTTGAG
This sequence comes from Malania oleifera, assembly GCF_029873635.1. Taxonomy (NCBI): domain Eukaryota; kingdom Viridiplantae; phylum Streptophyta; class Magnoliopsida; order Santalales; family Ximeniaceae; genus Malania; species Malania oleifera. Next base: position 33,076,194 of record NC_080426.1, on the reverse strand, counting down.
AAGGTCATGTTCTTGGGGCATGTTGTATCTGGAGATGGTATTTTTGTGGATCCTAGCGAGATTGAGGCCACAGTGAATTGGGCTAGACTGAGAAATGTCCACGAGATTAGGAGTTTCTTGGGGCTAGCTGGCTATTACCGCCGTTTCATTGAGGGATTCTCAACTTTGTCAGGACCTTTGACACGAATGACAAGGAAGAATGTCAGATTTGAGTAGGATGATAGCTGTGAGCAGAGTTTTCAAGAACTAAAGCAAAGATTAGTCACAACACTAGTATTGGCTATCCCATCAGGGGGTGAGGGGTATGTCATTTACAGTGATGCGTCCTTGAAGGGACTTGGCTGTGTATTGATGCAACATGGCAGGGTAGTGGCGTATGTGTCCAGGCAGTTGAAAGAATATGAAAAGAACTACCCTACACATGATCTTGAATTGGCTGCAATGGTACACACATTGAAAATTTGGAGGCATTACCTGTATGGCGAGCAGTGTGAGATTTTCTCTGATCACAAGAGCTTAAAGTGTTTCTTCACGCAAAAGGAACTGAATATGAGGCAGAGAAGATGGTTGGAACTTATTAAGGATTTTGATCGTACCATCAGTTATCACCTGGGGAAAGCAAACGTGGTAGCTAATGCGTTGAGTAGGAAATCCAGGGAACTAGTGTTGGTGGTTATGGAGATCTAGTATCCAATCATGACGGATCTGGGGAGACTCAGCATAGAGTTGGTAGAGAGTGATCCTCCAGCCTAGTAGTACAGCCTACTCTGCAAGAAAGAATTAAAGCCGCTCAAAAGGAAGACCTAGAATTAGCAGAGGTGATGAATAGAGTGTAGAATGGTCAGGGGGAGGAATTCAGTATTGCAGATGATGGAGTTTTGCGGTTCCGTTCCAGATTATGCGTTCCTACCGATACAGAGATCAGGAAGACTATTTTAGAGGAGGCTCACAGATCTTTGTATACAGTTCATCCTGGTAGTACAAAGATGTACAGATATCTACGAGAGTCATACTGGTGGAGTCGTATGAAGAGAGAGATCACCGAGTATGTAGCCTAGTGTTTGACATGCCAGCAGGTAAAGGCTGAGCACCAGAGGTTGGCAGGCCAATTGCAGCTGTTATTTATCCCAGAGTGGAAGTGGGATCATATATCTATGGACTTCGTGTCAGGACTACTGACGACATTACATGGCTAGAATGCCATCTGGGTGATTGTTGACCGTTTGACTAAGACCGCTCACTTTATACCTATCAAGATCAGCTACTCCCTTAACCGTTTAGCGGAGATCTACATTCAGGAGATAGTTCATTCTCATGGGGTGCTAGTATCGATTGTGTCAAATCGAGACCCGCGTTTTACGTCACGTTTTTGGAAGAGTCTGCAGGAAGCACTAGGGTCTCAATTGTCATTTAGCACGACATTCATCCTCATTCAGATGGGCAGACTGAGAGGATGATATAGACGTTAGAGGATATGCTCCGTGCGTGCGTATTGGATTTTAGGGGTAGTTGGATTCAGTTTATGCCCCTAGTAGAGTTTGCGTATAATAACAGTTATTAAACTAGTATTGGCATGACACCGTTTGAGGCTTTATACGGTAGGAGATGTCGTTCTTCTTTATTTTGGGATGAAGTGGGTGAGCGGTGAGTAGCAGGGCCAGAGCTTGTGTAGCAAGCGCGTGATAAGGTTCGGCTTATCAGAGATAGGATCAGTGCAGCTTAGAGCCGGCAGAAAAGTTATGCTGATAATTGCAGCAGGAATCTAGAATTTGATGTGGGTAATCATGTATTTTTGAAGACAGCTCCGATGAAAGGGGTTATGCGATTGGGAAGAAGGGTAAACTTAGTCCTAGGTTTATCGGTCCATTTGAGATTCTAGATAAAGTGGGGCTCGTAGCCTACAAGCTAGCTTTACCACTTGTGTTGTCCAGGCTCCACGACGTATTTCATGTTGCTATGTTGAGAAAATACGTCCCAGATCCTTCTCATATCATCAGTTATGATGAATTGGAGTTTAGTGATTCACTGGTGTATGAGGAGATACCCATACAGATTCTAGATAGGAAAGTACAGGAGCTACGTAACAAGAAGATTCCTCAAGTAAAAGTTTTGTGGAAGAATCATGCAATTGAAGAGGTTTCTTGGGAATCCGAGGAACAGATGAAACAAAAGTATCTGCATCTATTCATAGGAGTTTGAATAAGTAAAATGTAAGTAGTTAGGTAGTATTTCTTTTGCAGGTACATGTAATGCTTTAATTAGTATAACATTTTAGTTTTAGGAGAATTTTTCTTTTGTTTATGTGTAATCTCCCAGAACTCGAAATGTAACCACGGTATTCCTCCGCCATAAGTGAGGGTAAGTAATAAAATAAGTAGACCCTTTTCTTATTAAGGGATGACGAGTTACGTGAATAGTAAATTTCGAAGACGAAATTTTATAAGGAAGGGAGAATGTAACGACCTGAAGAATAATGGTATTTAAATAATAAAAGAAAGGGAAATGAAAACCAGAAACAGAAGGAGGCAGTCGCGTTAGTCGATGACATTGTACTTTGGAAGGAATAATTGAAGGAAATTGTCAGGGCCTCGTCGACGAACACAGGGGATTTGTCGACGAGGGTATAAGAGGACCTCATCGACGAAGGCAAGGTTCATCGACGAGGAAATATCGAGAGAGGGTTTGAGCAGTCTGAATTTCGTCGTTGAGGAGTGGGTTTCATTGACGAAATTATTAAAGGACTCATCGACGAGATGACGTGGCTCGTCGACGACATCTCGTCAACGAATCTAGTCCTATAAATATCAAAAACCCGGATTTTAACTTCAAAATTTAGAAACCTCTCACTCTCTCTCCCTACGCTTTCTCTCTCTTCTCTCTTCGATTTCAGGCTGGATTTCTGTCGGTTTGACGATCTGAAGCCACCACGACGCTCCTGGAAAAGTTTTCTGCAAGTCTGCCGGAGCGGATCATCGGTGGGGCTGAGTTGGGAACCATCCTAAATCCAGGGTAAGACTTTCTACTCAGTATTTGGTTATTTGACAGTTGTAGGAAATGCTATACACATAAAAATACTGAACTTTAGTTCTGAGGAATGCTGCTTCCAGGGTGTTGAGTTGGGAACTCTGCGGGTGCGGGACATATTTTTTTAGGAGCTTTTCAAGAATCAAGTAAGGGGATAAACTAAGTTAGTATTTTATGAAAAATATGTATATTGTTATAACATTTGATTTTAGGAAAATAAATATATTTATATATGATTTATATTTGAGAAAATGCTGTTGAAAGTGATATGTTAAATATACGAAAAACCTGTTTAGTGTGGCATGAGTAGAAATTGTTATGAAATACTGTTTTCTGGAAATGTGATTATGATACGGATTTTTATAATGGAAAAATCGGCGTATGGGCCAAGATTTTTATATGTTTTGCTGGCGTACGTGCCGTGCTATGTGTATGATTTTCCAGCATACGGGCTGAGCTATGGATATATTTTGCCGGCGTACGGGCCGTGCTATGAATGTGATTTGCCAGCGTACGGGCTGTGCTATGATATGATTTGTCGGCGTACGGGCCGAACTATGGTAAAATGTGTAATACCGACGTACGGGCCGATGATTTTCATGATATACGTATATATGCAAAATGATATGATTGATTTGATAATTAATTATATGAAATATTCTTGTATCATAGTTTCAGTATATGTTATATGATATCAGAACCTCGTTGGCTTGGTCTAGGCTAGCACTTGCACGGTACCATTGCTATGTATCCATGGTCTTCATGATCATGATATCTGTGTTAACGCCGCTGTACGGAGCGGTGTGAGATTGGATGGTCGATATGGTTTTTAAGAAGTGTGTGAGCACCCCTGGTGTACAGACCAGGTTAGGCAGACCCATCAGACTTACATACTGTACTTTTGACTTGGCAGTGGTCAGCCAACCATTGTCAGGTCCTGCCTTCGGGCAACACAACCCAGTCATGTGGGGGTAATACATGACAACAGTCAGCTAACCTACCAGGAATGTTTTTGTATTATATTTTATGAGATGAAATATGATTATGAAAATGCAGTATGTTCTATTATGTTATGATGATATATATGTTTTCCCAGATAAGACATAACAATTGTTAAATATATTTCTATACGATATATGTATAATACGGAATACTCATGTTGCCACACACTAGTATTAGTTTATTTCCTTTACTGAAAGGTGTCTCATCCCAAAATTTTATAAACTTTTCAGGAGCCCCGAATAGAAGAGCAGGAAAAGCCCTGCTGATTTAGAGTTGTGTGTCTGCCCTCTTTGAAAGGTAAGTTTTAGTAGGGATAGTTGGATTTTGTGGGAAGTGTCCCTAGATCTTGCTTTTGGGATGAATATATTGAAATACAGTGAATATAGTGACTCTGGTATTTATGATAATGTGATGGATGTTTTCGTATTTATAATATTGTGATTGTGTGTTTCCTTCTATTTAGGCTTCCGTTATGTATTCTGATGTATCCCTGGTACCCATGGGTCTAGGAGGATTATGATTTTCTAAGTTGAGGTTTGTGATTTTGTAATAAATAAAAAAAAATATGGAACTTAAGTAGGTCGTTACAGCATTTTAACAGGTAAATTTTCTAAAAATTCCTGACATAATCTATCCCCTTACCTGATTCCTGAAGAAATGCCTGCAGGAATCATAAAATCGTGCCTACGGCGTTCGCACAAAACCCTATATCCATAAACCCTAATTTAATCAACTTAATCCCAGGAAAATAATCATTTTAACATTCCCTCGGCCCACACATTCCAAATAACTGATTAAACTTGAAAAACAACTTCCTTACCTTAGTTTTGGAGTGGTGCCTGAAATGCCTGAACTACAAAACCGTTCTGGTTAAACTACGGAGAATCATCGCGGGGATCCCGTAATGACGTTTATCCTTCAATTCAGGCTAAAATCAGGCCAAAATCGAGGAGAGAGAAAGAGAGGAGGCTGCAGCCCAAGAGAGAGAGAGAGAGAGAGAGAGGATTTTAAATTTCAAAAGAAAAAATGAGCTTATGGCTATTTATAGATGGCTATACCCGGACGAAACTGTCAACGGTTTCCCTGAAATCGTCGACGGTTTGGTTTTTAACCAAACTCTCTTTTACTGTTTTACCCTTACTTGGCCGTGATAATTCAAAATCGTCGATGATTTTCTAAGCTCATCCAAAACCGTCGACGGTTTGGCCTGTGCTAGACCAAATTTCCTTTTTTCTTTATTATTTTTATTATTACTATTTTTCGAGCCTCTACATTCTCTCCTCCTTATAAAAATTTTGTCTTTGAAATTTTCTAATCGACACTTATTCCATCAATTGGAAAACAAACCACCGAATCTTTATTAATCACCCTCATTTATGGCGGAGGAATACCGTGATTATATATATGGTTTGGGAGATTACAATAACCAAATCAAAACTCTCCCAAAACCACTTAACATAAAAAAAAAAACCATTACATTCTGATTTACAAATAATTACATTCAACTAATTAACTTGCATAAAAATCTGCTTACAAATAGCAAATCCTTACTTGAACCATTATCTTTTTCCGGCTAATGTTGGGCTCCACTAAATAAATGTGGGTACTTCTGACGCATTTCCTCCTTTAGCTCCCATAACGCATGGTTCCTCTAAAGTACTTTTATCAGTGGAATCTTTTTGGTGCCCAATTCTTACTCTTTACGATCTAGGATTTGAACTGACACTTCATCATATGATAGAGTATCTCCAATCTCCAGTGCCTCATAACTTATTATATATGATGGATCTAGGACATATTTCTTGAACATAGACACATGAAATATGTCGTGGATTCTGGATAATGCTCGGGGTAATGCTAACCTGTAGGCAACTGGACCGATTCTTTCCAATACCTCAAATGGCCCAATATACCTAGGGCTTAACTTACCCTTCTTTCCAAATCTCATCACTCATTTTATCGGTGCAATTCTAAAAAACACATGATCTCCTACACCAAATTCCAGCTTCCTCCGACGAGTCTCTGCGTAGGTTTTTTGTCAATTTTGAACAATTTTAATTCTTTCTTAGATAAGCTTTATTTTTTCAGAAGTCCGCTGTAAAATTTGACCCCAAAATCTGTCTTTCACCCACTTCATCCCAATATAGTGGAGTTCGGCACCTTGGACCATATAATGCTTTATACGGTGCCATTTCAATACTCGTATGATAGCTATTATTATAAGCAAACTCCACTAGTGACAGATACTGAATTCAGCTGCCTCTAAAATCTAATACACAAACCCGTAACATATCTTCCAGTATCTGTATGGTCCTCTCTGTTTGTCTATCGGTATGTGGATGAAATGTCGTACTAAAAGTCAATTGGGAACCCAAAGCTTTTTGTAAGCTCTTCTAGAAATGAAATGTGAATCGTGGATCCTGGTCAGATACAATGGACACTGGTACTCCATGGAGTTTAACCATCTCTTGGATATATAATTATGCTAATCTGCTCATGGAGTAGTTAGTCCTGATTGAAAGGAAATGGACAGTTTTCGTCAAACGGTCAACGACTACCCATATGACATTTTGCTCATGCTATGCTAGTGACAATCCCGTGACAAGGTCCATGGAGATATGCTTTCACTTCTATTTTGGAATATGAAGTGGTTGCAATAGTTTTGTTGGCCTCTAGTGCTCAACTTTTTTTATTTTGAGAATTTTATCTTAACCCTAAATTGTGATATATTTCTTTGTCATTTCTATTAGAGATTGTAACTACAATATCTTACCCCAAACAAAAGCAAAAATAAAAAACTTTAAAGCGGGGAAGAGAAGAACCATATTTGAAGGAATTAAACAATGATTTTCACTTTTCACCCCAAAAAAAAAAGAAAAAGTAATAATAGTTATCATAATAAGCTAAATACAAATCTAAAAATGACCAAATTATTCAATAATAAATTATAATAACATAAACTCCCTCATTCAAACATTAAAAAATCACACAATCTCAACAAAGCAACACCAACATTAATACAACATCATAATCATCGTCATCTGCACTGCCTCTCCCCTAGCATACCATAATTAGGGCAAGCAAGGTTCCCAAACCAAGCACATTCATGTTAACAAAATTGCTGGCCGCTCCGCTAGGCGTGGCTGGTGGCGGCGGCGACTCCGTGGTGGTCGCGGGCGTGGACGGAGTTCTGCCTGAGGACGACGGAGGGGAGGACGGAGTGGCGGGAGGGGTGCCGCTGGGGGCGGCGGGGGTTGAGCCGCCGGAGCCGACGACTTTGATTTGCAGTTTCATGCCGCCGGAGCAGTGGCCGATGGTGGGGCATATGAAGTACATGTTTCCGGCCGTGGTGAGGTTGATGCTGGTCTTTCCGCCGGAGTATGTGCTGATGGCGTTGCCGGTGGCGCAGTTGGAGTAGTCCGCTTGATTGACTTCGTCCACGCCGTGGGAGCTATCGTAGTTGAACACTGATTTCGAGATAAAATGGAAACATCAACCCAAGTTGATCAAAATGTGAAATCCTACTCGCTGGATAGGCATTCTAATTATAAATTGATAGTTGTTTAGTTCTAACATTCGAATTAAAGTATAGTTTGAGATTTTATATGTCAAAATTTTTGAATTTAAATTTTTTAAAAATATTAAATTTTGAAAAAAATAAACATTAATTGAATCGATCGAGTTGGCCTAATAAACCAATTTGGGTCAAATAGCGATAAAAAAATTCTACTGTTCTAAAATTCTTTTTTTAAAATAAATAACTAAAGGATTAAAAAAATTTAAAATAAAAAATGAATTATTTTTCCTTCTGTAAGTAGACGAGTCTTTATTTTTTCATTAGTCAAAAAAATATTTATTCTCACGGTTCCATTAAAATTGTAAAACCAAATTCAAGAAATCGCCAAATCAACTTTATAAATCAAACAAACATTTTCATTTCCCGTTTCTTCCCAAAACTGGAGAATATATAGTCTTGTGGCAGAGTACAATAAGCATGACTGCATGTGTAGCCAAAGATGAAACATGAAATTAGCTTACGCAGAGTGTCGCCGACAGTGAATGTCTGGCCGGCGGCCCAAGTGGCATAGTCTCCGGACAAGCTCCAGCCGGCGGCACCGCCGACGACGTGCTGCGCTGCATAGGCCGCCGGAGCAGCGAGGAGGAGGAGGAGGAGGGGGAGGACAGCAGCTGCCATGGCCACAACCTAATTCAGCTAATAATTTCCTAAGCTGAAAAATAGAGGTCAGGGAGAGATAGTGAATTAAGCTGTCAATGACATGTTGGTTATATAGACACCTAATGGTTTGGTACAGGCAAATACTGTAAATATTTAATATCAAAAAGGAAGAAGTCATCTCTAATATAATATACCCACAATTGTTTCATATATAATATGAATTATACTGCAAACTAAAAGACTTTGGTGGTCCTTTCCCTTTATCAGTTCATCTGGCTACCTAACGTCCGAATTAATTATATATATGTACATTATATATACATAGAACGTTTGACTCTTTCTGCTACTTTTAGTTACAGGTTTTACGTATGAATAAAATGGAATCGAGGAAAATAAAGCTAAATTTGTTATTTGATTTTGTGTTAGTGTTCATTAATTTTTATTTTTTTATTTTTTTTTCATTCGTAAACAAAAAATATAATATTTTTTATTTTTTAATTCCTTTTCTTTCTAGAATTTTTTTACTAGTTCTCTTTTAGAGGTTTTATGATAAATACCTTCACTTTTTTTTTTTAATAATAAATTTCCCTTTATTTTCTGTCTTGTTTGAAACTCAAAAAATATTAGCGAAAGAAAAGGAAAATATTAAGGGATCCATATTTTCATGTTTGGTTATCAAACAAAGTGAGAAAGAAAATAAAAAGGTTCCAAATTTATAAACAAAATTGATTTTTCCTTTCCGTTTATTTCCTCAAGTGAAATCCTTGATCTAAACAGACCATTCAAGATTAATTTTTTTGTTCCCTCCCTCGATCTTTTACAATTTTATGATAAACTCCCTTTCTTTTAGCCTCCGTTTGGAACTTAGAAAAATACTAAGGAAAGGAAAGAAAAATATTAAGAAATCCATATTTTCATGTTTGGTTATTAAGAAAAGTGACAAAGAAAATAAAAAATATATCAAATTTATAAACAAAATTTTGATTTTACAGACCGCCAATATTTAGTTTTATTTAATTTTTAGTCATACTAAAATGATTTTATTTTCGATAAAATTTAATAAGTAAGGAAAATATAAGGGAAAATGAGTTTCTTCCTTATTTTCTTTTACTTTCATTTCCTTTCCCCAAACGAAATCCTTGATCCAAACAGATCCTTGTAGTCCGTTTGGATCAACGATTTTACTTGGAAAAAGAAAAAGAAAGGAAAATAAGAGGAAACTTAAATATTAAAAAATGAAAGTTTGTTTTAATATGATTAAAAATTAAGAAAAACTAAATATTAATGATGTATAAAATCGAAATTTTGTTTATAGATTTGTTATATATTTTTTTTCTCACTTTCCTCGATAACCAAGCATAAGAATGTGAATTCTTTGATATTTTCTGTTATTTTTGGCTCTTATACTTCTATTTTGATAAGTAAAGAAGGAAGGAGGAAAAACATGAAGAAGGGGGTAGCACAGCAGGACTCGTCGACGAGGAGCCTATGCTCGTCGAGGAGGGAACAACAGAGGTTCGTCGACGAAGGTTCTGAAGCTCGTTGATGAACAATTACTGAGAGCAGGAAATTTTTAGATTTCTAGCATCGTCGACGAGAGCCCTGTGTTTGTCGACAAGAGATGTCTAGGTTGTAGCAATTTTTCTGATTTTTGAATTTTTGAACGTTGGGTGGTTGGGCAATAGGGGGGAAATGTCTGAGAAACTTCTATATATGTCATTTGGGCATATTTTGAGAGGAGAGATGATCATTATTGAAGTGTGTTGTTTACATTTTGATTTTCTTAGTGAAATTTGTGTGCCATTGCTTCAGTGGATGTAGGCTATATCGAACTATGTAAATATTTGTGTTGACCTTGTTCTGGTTGTGTGTGTTATTTACATTCACTTGTTGTTGTTTATTCCACTGTGCATCTTCATTATATGATCCATTTCACAACAAAATTGGTATCAGAGCGGTTGTTGTTATGGTATCAGAATCATCTTCTGCAAGATTTGACATTGTCAAATTCGATGGAATCGAAAACTTCAGTTTATGGCAGAGGAGAGTGAAAGATATTCTAGTGCAACAAGTAATGGCTAAAGCATTGCTTGATACTCAACCGGAAGGAATGTATGAGAAAACATGGGTAGATTTGAAAGCAAAGGCAGCGTCGACAATACGTTTGTGTTTGGCCGATGAAGTTCTCTATCAGGTGATGGAGGAGGATTCTCCAGCGGCTATCTGGCGAAAGTTAGAAAGTCGGTACATGTCTAAATCTCTCAATAACAAACTTTTTCTTAAGTAGCGTTTATTTTGGCTTAAGATGGTAGAAGGATCTAGTCTAGATCAACACATCAATGCGTTTTATCAAATCATAAGTGATCTTATGAGAGTTGATGTGAAGTTTGATGAGGATGATAAGACTTTGATGCTGTTAAATTCTTTGTCCTCGACTCATACCTACGAAAATCTTGTGACCACTCTTATGTGGGGAAAAGAAACACTTGATTTGGAAGAAGTAACAAGTGCTTTGTTAAATATTCATCAAAGGTTGAAAATATGTGATGAAGGAGAAGGACTTGTGGTAAAGGGCAGTAATGAGTGAGGCAAAGGAAAGTTTAAATTGGGTCTAATCAGAAATCTCGGAATCAATCCAAGAAGAAGAAGGAAATTCCGTGTTATAAATGTGTAAAAAGGGGCATGTGAAACCGGAGTGTCCAGATTGGAAGAAGGGAAATGCTAATAAACATAAGGGGATTTTTAAATCTGTGAATGTTGTTCAAGAAGAGGGTTTAGCGGATGGTGATGTTTTATTAGTTTCAACAGAGTCGGATAATCTAATGGACTCTTGGATACTTAACTCAGCATGTTCTTATCAAATGACTCCAAACAAGGAGTGGTTCAGCACTTACAGGTTAGTAAATTCTGGATCAGTTCTTATAGGTAATGATGCTTCTTGCAAGATTGTTGGCATAGGAAATGTAACGATAAAGATCTTTGATGGTGCTGTAAGAACATTGTGTAATGTAAGGCATATACCTGAGTTCAGAAAGAGTCTGATATCTTTTGGTACTATGAATTGTAATGGCTTTAATTACAAGTCCAAAGGTGGAGTCTTGGTGGTATGGAAAGGTAATCTAACTGTGATGAAAGAGTAGAAACTGGACAGAAATATTTACACATTGCAGGGAACTACTGTTGTAGGTGGAGTTGTAGTTGTGGATGCTGAATCAGATGAGACCGTCTTGTGTCATATGCATCTTGGGCATATGGGAGAAAATGGCATGAAAGAACTACACAAGAGAAAATTGTTGAAATGTGTAAAATCATGTCAGTTGGAACTATGCAAATTTTGTGTTCTTGGAAAACAGAAGGGGACAAAATTCAGATCAACTACTCACAAGACGAAAGGAACTCTTGACTATGTACATTCAGATGTTTGGGGCCCAGTTAGAGTTGCATCAAAGGGCAGACATGTGTACTATGTGAGTTTCATTGATGATTACTCACGAAAGGTTTGGGTTTACTTCATGCGTCACAAATCTAGTATGTTAGCTAAGTTTAAGATTTGGAAGGTTGAAGTGGAAAACCTGATAGGGAGGAGAATCAAATATTTAAGGTCGGATAATGGGACGGAGTTTATGGAGTTTAGTGCGGAGCAAGGCATCGAGAGACATTTTACAGTTCGTCATACACCTCAGCAAAATGGTGTGGCAGAATAGATGAACCGGACTCTTGTTGATAGGGCTCTGTGTCTCAGATTGAATGCAGGGTTACTAAAGAATTTTTGGGCTGAGGCAGCTAGTATGACTTATTTTTTGGTTAACCGATCACCAAAGGCATCACTAGCGGGTAAAGTGGCGGAAAAGGTTTAGACGGGAAATGCAATAGACTACTCTGAATTGAAGGTATTCGAGTATCCAACCTATGTCCATGTGTCTAGTGAGGAGAGGTCTAAGCTTAACCCGAAGTCTCATTGTTGCATCTTCTTAGGATATCTAGAGGGAGTGAAGGGGCATAAGCTGTGGGACCTAGTGTCAAACAAGGTGGTGATCAGTAGAGATGTAGTCTTTGATAAGAAGGCTATGGTGAAGCGTACTCAAGAGTTTGATGAACTAAAACAGGAGCTAGAAAGCTAGGGTAGTGATGAACATGTTGTGTAGGTGGAGTTGGAAGCTCAGGGCAATGAAAGTGATCATGGTCCCGTGGTTGTAGGGATCTCTAGCTCGAGAAACCAGCAAGTTAACGATATTATTATATGAAGATCCGGACGCACTATCAGGCCTCCATCAAGGTATGGTTTTGATGAGTTAGCATCTTATGCTTTCCTTACTTGTTGCAACGATCCAACTTCTTTTCAAGAGGCAATGCACGACCAGGAGAAAAATAGGTGGATGGGAGCGATGATTGAGGAGATGAAATCATTACATAGGAACCTAACTTGGGATTTGGTGGAGCTTCCAGATGGGAAGAGACCGATAGGTTGCAAATGGGTGTATAGGAAGAAGGAGACAATTTCAGAAAAGGAAGGAGAGAAATTCAAGGCACGGTTGGTGGCAAAAGGATACTCACAAAAGAAGGGGATAGATTATGATGAGGTCTTTTTTCCAGTGGTTCGACATACTTCTATTAGAATTGTGTTGGGGTTGGTAGCTTATTACGATCTTCATTTGGAACAAATGGATGTGAAGACGATGTTTCTTCACGGTGACTTGGAGGAACAAATCTACATGGTACAGTCGGAGAGATTCATTGAACCAGGAAAAGAAAACTTTGTTTGCAAGTTGAAGAAATCTCTTTATGGACCAAAACAGACTCCAAAGCAATGGTATAAATGGTTTGATTCATACATGATGAAGATTGACTATAAACGGTGTGAGTATGATTGTTGCTTTTATGTGAATAAACTTGAGGATGGTTCTCTTATTTTCTTGTTATTGTACGTCGATGACATGTTGATAGCTGCGAAGGATTTAACTGAGGTGAATCAGTTAAAGGACCTATTGTATAAGGAATTTGACATGAAGGATCTTGGTTTAGTCAAGAAAATACTTGGGATGGAGATTTGCCGTGACAGGACTGCAGGGAGATTATGGTTATCTCAGTGCGGTTATGTTTAGAAGGTGTTGGAGAGGTTTAACATGGTTGATGCAAGACCGTTGTGTACATCTCTAGCGAGTCATTTCAAGTTGTCTATTTTAGATTGCCCAAATTCGGATGAGGAAATCCGGGACATGTCAAAGGTCCCCTATGCTAGTGCTGTGGGGAGTTTAATATATGTCATGGTATGTACGAGGCCAGATTTAGTTCATGCAGTGAGCATGGTGAGCAAGTTCCTCTCTAATCTAGGAAGACAACATTGGGAAGCCGTCAAATGGATACTTAGATACTTGGGGGGTACATTAAGATATGACATCATGTTCGGTAAGCAACAGGGTTGTCCTTCAGTTATGGGGTTTGTTGATGCATATTATGCTAGGGATATGGATGACAGAAGGTGTACAATGGGTTATGTGTTTACCTTTGTAGGAGGATCGGTATGTTGGAGAACTATGGTACAGTCTCTAATTGCATTGTCCACGACTGAGGCGGAGTATATGGCAGTTGCTGAAGCTACAAAGGAAGCCTTTTGGCTTACTGGCTTAGTCAGAGAGTTGGGGTTACAGTAAGATGGTGTGGTGCTGGATTGCGATAGTTAGAGTGCCAGTTACTTGTTGAAGAATCAGGTATACCATGCTAGGACCAAGCACATTGATGTGAGGTTCCACAAGGTTCAAGAATTGATTGCTTTGGGTGAACTTGTGTCGGAGAAAGTTCACACATCTGATAATGCAACAGATATTCTAACCAAATCAGTTACTTCAGAGAAGTTCAAGCATTGTTTGGACTTACTCCATGTCTCCAAGTAATATACGGGAGACATACCCAATCAAGCGTTTTTCAAGTTCAAAGTGAAGCAATTCATATTTTTGAGATTCTCCTAAGGGGTGTATAATCGCCAAGGTGGAGATTGTTATTTGTGACTCTTATACTTCTGTTTTGATAAGCAAAGAAGGAAGGAGGAAAAACATAAAGGGGGCAGCACAGCAAGACTCGTCGACGAGCATAAGGTGGAGATTGTTATTTGTGACTCTTATACTTCTGTTTTGATAAGCAAAGAAGGAAGGAGGAAAAACATAAAGGGGGCAGCACAGCAAGACTCGTCGACGAAGAGTGTACGCTCGTCGACGAGGGAACAATAAAGGTTCGTCGACGAAGGTTTTGAAGCTCGTCGACGGGCAATTACCGAGAGTAGGAAATTTTCAGATTTCTGGCATCGTCGACGAGAGCCCTGTATTCGTCGACGAATGTTCATCTTGGTCTCGTCGACGAGGCCTTACGTTCGTCGACGAAAGACACCTAGGCTACGACAGTTTTTCTGAATTTTGAATTTTTGAACGTTGGGTGGTTGGGCAAACAGGGGGAAACCTTTGAGAAACTTTTATATATGTCATCTGGGCATATTTTGAGAGGAGAGATGATCATTATTGAAGTGTATTGTATATATTTTGATTTCCTTAGTGAAATTTGTGTGTCATTGCTTCCGTGGATGTAGGTTTTGCCGAACCACGTAAATCTTTGTGTTGATCTTGTTCTGGTTGTGTGTGTTATTTACATTTACTTACTGTTGTTTATTCCACTGTGCATCTTCATTATACGATCCATTTCACAACATTTTCCTTTCCTTTGTCCAGTATTTTCTATTGCAAATGGAACCTTAGAGTTTTATCTTTTCTCCTTCGTCTCTTCCATAGAGAAGAATGAGGAACATAATTTTGACTCCTCTCAATTTTTTGAGGTTTTATTATAAACCTAATTTCTCTAGTTGTAGGATTTAATTTTTTGATTTCCCTTTACTTTTTTTTTTTGTTAAATTTCCCATCTTAATTTCTAGAAATCTCTCTTTGTTTGAATTATGTTCTTTTTAATTATATTTTTGGTTCATTGAAGGTTGGTATTGAACCTAAGGTACACGTCAAAATATGAAGTACACCAGATGTATACAATAGGATTGATCGATGTATGCAAAAAAAAAAATTAATATAACTGTCTAAATTGATTAAAATATAAACACTTGGTGAAATCATACGGTCAAGTAAATACATCAAAAACATCTAATATTTTATCAAACTACATAATGGTGGTTAATTCATCTCCCATTGATGTCCCTTATGAAATGTATCTACCCAACTTGATCTCTTAAAACTTTAACCCAATCTTCAACAGGGAAATCCAATACTTCAACCAAATGTGATTCATAGGAGACTTTTTGATCCCACTCTTTAGGGTTTTTGATTCCCTTTGTTTATGCTAATTAGGCTCCTTGAATTTTCATCCGAGGAAAAATATTATTGCTTCCATTATTATATATTACACACATGGAGAGAGAGAGAGAGAGAGAGAGAGGGAGAAATTTGAGTCTCTTAATTTGTAGGTTTTATTTGATCTCCACCTGCTCCTAAACATAGATCATGCCTTCACCACATGCTTCAATATAATAAAATGTTAACCGATGCCACCTAATATGTGGATAAGAAAATCATCTTGCTGGGATTAGGTTGGCACGACCCACTTTTTCTATTCCTTTATGTATTTAAAAAGAAAAGAAATTCATTTAATTTGATATCTGAGAGGAAAATGACAATCACGTATTGAACATGAACAATGGATCATCTTGGCTTAGCTAGGTCGTTTACGTCTGCTATAGCTTACTAAAACAAAATACTTATTTTTATTTATTCGATTCAAGTCCTGTAGGTTTGAACAGTTTGGGTAGCATATGCATGAATGTTAGAATAAATAAATATAAAAATATATAAGTATATACATCCAGCATGATGAAGGGTTTGGATTGGTGAAGTATACATATATAATGGTCAATGCTTCACCAACCTTCATGGAATCTGACTTACTCATGTACACGAATTCATAAGTAGTATTGTTTTAACATATGTAGAGCTATGCATATATGTCAATGGTTCCAACTAATCCTTTTGCCTAACCCTAAAGTGCCATTTATACATGCTTCGTGGTTGTATATATATAAATATATATTGGTCTGCCGGTTGGCTAGGCTGGCCAAACTCAATTTGTCTCTGTCAAGAAAAAAGGTGATCAGTGTATAAAATATTTAAAAGGAAAAGAGAAGGGGAAGTTATGAATCATGATCAGGTTAGTTGGCAGAAAGAAAATTGAGCTAATTAATTGAAGAAAACATTTCCCTGATCTTTCTATCGCTGTCGTATAATTTGTAAGGGGCTAGGCTAGACGCATACAAGGCCAGTGGGGTTAGCAAATATATAGAGCATCTAAGTCATAAGTTCATCACTACATGTGCAGAGAGAGCAGAGAGAGATGCATGCATGGGTTGATGTTGGACAAGGATAGGATAGGATAGGATATAAAGAGAGGGACAAGAAGTTTGAGGTTGGACAGATGGTACGACTTGTTGAGGGGAACAGCATTGAGAAATTTGAGGTGGGAATATTTTCAAAGGCATTAGAAGATTCGTAAGTAGGGAGCAAAATTAATGAAAATGATTTGTGAGTAGCTATTGCGTCCATTACAAACTATGATGAAGGGAAAAAAGAAGTTTGGGAAGCCTTGAGAGATGCTTAAGTCTTTGCATCTACATTTATACACTCTCGCACATATGTATTGACACTATATGACCAAGTTTTATTTTAAAAGTTGATCAAGAGGATATTAATACATATTTTTGGGGATTTATTATTTATTTTCACATATTTTTTTGAGATTTTATTGCACTAATATGTAGTTTGCCATTATCAAGTATGAAAGATTGTTGGAACTGAAAATTTTATGATGTAAGCATTGATTATTAGGTGTGTAAGTGAGTCAAGTTTAATCGCAAGCTATTAGAACTTGATTCATCCCCTAACTCGACTCGACTCGATTCTACTCGAGTTCCAGTCAAGTTCAAGGTATTTGAGTATTTTGACAAGTCGAATTCAAGTTTAGTAATAGTACTTGAGTCGAATTTTGAGCATAAATGAGTTTTTTTTTTAATTTTTATTTTTTATATTGTATACGTCATATAATATATATTTTATAAATATATTTAATATTATATATTATATATGTCTTTAATAATAATTTATAATTGAGTCGAGTTTGAGTTCAAGTATTTTACTGTATCGACTTGACTCAATTCAAATACACTTCTACTGATTGAAATGGTCTAATTAGAACGGTGCGAACAATATGCATGCGAGTGTGTGCACACATGCATGCTTTAAACCAAACTTCATGGGAGCTCAAATTAAAAGAAATTGTTGTGAGGACTCCATGGGACTTCAAGAAGTTATCATGACATGTAAATAGATTTTCACCTTCAATATCTATTTGTAAACTAGGCTTTAATATGGAGTGTGATTAACAACCTAACCATCTCATGCTTTAGTTGCATTTCATAATATATTATTGTTGTTTAAATCTTTTTTTTGAAACACTAATTTGAGCATGGCAATGTACTTGAAGTTGGGTAAATTTGAAAATTTGTTTCACAAAATACTATTAGATTATTTGAAAATTTTCAAATTTGCATTATTAAATTTGTATTCTTAAATTTAACATGATAATATTTATGTGTACATAAATGTTGATGTGAATGCACAGCGGAAACCTCACAAACTCGAATCAATCTGAAACAAGTAATGCAAACACTCAATGATGAATAATACGAAAACAAGCAATCACTCACAAAAAAGAATAAACAAAAATAATAATAAAAAACATAAGATTTACGTGGTTCAGTAATGTGCCCACGTCCACGGGAGCAGTGACTGAATTTTCACTATCACAATGTCAAGCTTACATGAAGGGATACAAAATAATGATTATAAACGAACCCTTATGCGTCGAGAAGTCTTCGAACCTATCTAAATCACTTCTGTCATAATCCCTAGAGGAAAATACCCAAATCTATTGATCTCCCGATTCAAATTCCATGACTTGCATGCACCGAAGGAAAATCGTCAATGGTTTGATACCGAAAGCAAACCATCTCTGATACCGTTGACCAATCCGTCAACTGTTTGATCCTGCAACAAGCCTCCTTGTTCTTTGCATCACTAAGCTTTCCTCGGTGCATGTGTTCCACTCAAATATGAGCCACATCTCCAACAATCTCCACTTTGGCGAATAGGTAACGAGCGACTGCACCATAAACCTCTAACAAATAGGTCCTCCCACAAGGGTGTATACGTACCCTATGGAAGACCTCCTGTCATCCAAGTCTCCTGCGTAGTTAGCATCCACATACCCGACCACTAATGGATCACTCTGTTGTCTACTTAACTTGATGCCATATTCGGTTGTACCCCTAAAGTACTTGAGAATCTACTTGACAACATCCCAATGTTGTCAACCCAGATTCAAAAAGAACATGCTCACCACGCTGATAGCCTATATCAAGTCCGGACTTGTACATACCATGGCATACATCAGACACCCCACTGCACTAACATAGGGGACCATCAGCATATCACAAACCTCATCATTCGTCTTAGGGCACTGGGCGGTAAACAACCTGAAATAACTTGTCAATGGTGTGCTCACCGGTTTAGCATTAGCCATGCTAAATCTCTCCAACACCTTCTCCATATAACTGCCCTGAGATAGTTATAATCTCTTTACAGCTCTGTCCTTGCAAATTTCCACGCTAAGAATCCTCTTGACTGCACCCAAGTCTTTTATGTCGAATTCTTTTCCCAACAGAGTCTTCAATTGATTTACTAGCAACAATCAGCACGTCGTCAACATAAAGCAATAGAAATATGAGAAAACCATCCTCAAGACTTCTCATATAAACGCAGAAATCGTACTCACACCTCATGTCGCCAATACAGATCATATAGGAGTCAAACCTTTTGTACCACTGCCTCGAAGACTACTTCAGCCCGTAAAGTGACTTCTTCAGTTTACAAACTAAGTGCCCCTATTCAGTTTGGTAAAACCCTTCTAGTTGTGTCATGTAAATCAACTTCTACAAATCACCATGGAGGGATGTCGTCTTTATGTCCATCTTGTGATGCCCCGATTTTCATATCATTTTTTTAAGACAATAATTAATAAGTCAATCATCTGCCACGTCACAAACTTTAATACCATATCAACATAACCCGACCCGAAATAGGGTACCGAGTAATCAGACTATCTCATACAAACATACCTAACAGTGGAAGATAAAATTTACATACCATCCATAATATAGATACCAGAGAACTATCCAACCACATATATACATATTTATACACATCTCCAAAATCAACAACATACCCTAGGGGATTACACAAACACATCCCCCAACACAAAACACTTACCCAGACTATCAGGGTACCACCTCCCCTCTATCTCGAAATTCTATCTCCTGGTCTGTTACGGTTCCCTGAAATATTTAAATAATTGGGTGAGACACCTCTCAATAAAACAAAATAAATTATTTACAGTGTGTGACACATGAGTTTAGTTATACCATAAGAAACTCATTTAAGTGATTATATCATCTGAGAATATATACAGGTTTGTACTCATAATCATATAGTTATAAAACATAATTTCATAAGTTTTGATACCATTTCTCATACTCACACATATGTAACCAATATTTATTAGCGAGAGTTCCCGAAGATAGGGGAGTTTATATGCCCATACATGTAACGCCCCTCTGCTCGAATTTCATTTGTAACCTTACCCGACTAATTCGGGTGCAGTTACAACTAATACTTAACAAGACACTCACATTTCTCAGTAAACCCTCAGGCGGAAAGTTTTACTTTGCCTTAATTAAATATACCATTAAATACAAACTCTTTCATTTCTCATTTTCATTTCACAATCTAGCTCATGAGTGTCCACGGTAACTCATGCATATTTTGTTTGTAACTCATGGTTGCCCTGAGGATAATCACATCATCATGCTTCCCCCTATGACCGGGTTGTGGGGGCCCGAAGGCTAGACCTAACCGCGGTTGGCCTATCCGGTTAGATCAAAACAATGAGACTGCCTGTCTGTAATACGATTGGTCTGCCTATGCCTGGTCCGGGCTCCAGGGGCATCTCTACCCTTCTCACTAGCCCAATCGACTGCCACGCCATACTCTCCACGAGACTGTGTGGTTGCACTAACATACCAACTGTAACGACTCGAAAATCTATATATATTTTTAAAATAACTAAATTGCAAAACATACATTATGATACTCCAGAATTATCTATTATAAGCTCTTAAGCCCCAAGTGAGCACTGAGGAAAACTTGTTTATATTACACACCTATGCAGTGGGAAAACATTAAACTGTTCGTTCATATAAACAATACCAGAATTTAGTAACTCTTCCCAAACCATACACACATATATACACATCATCCCAGAATCATCCACTCAAAAATACTATCTCCTATATACACATACCCAACAAATAGGGTAGTGTACTACCCTCTCTATCTGCGAGCTTAATCTGCTCGCCTAACTAGATCACCTGAAAAATGTTAAATCACTGGGATAAGACAAAACTCAGTAAGAGGAAATATGCTATTACTAGTGTGTGACAATTAAGCTTACAAACATATTTTACTGAAAAATAACTAAAACTAAATTTAGCTGGTAAAACATCTCATCATACTTCGTACACTCATACAGTTTAAAATACAACTAACATCTCTAAGTACCATTTATTCATAATTCTAGTACTATAGAATATCTGCTATTGTTTTGTAAATCTATATACATAAAAATAACTGTGATAATACCCTAAAAAATTGTACATCATGATTTAACCCCTCATGATAAGGTTATGCGGCCCGTAGGTGAGATTTAACACTAGTTGGCCCACCAGGATAAGTCAAACTGCACTCCACCAATCCTCAGCTCGGCCCTAACACAAACTTCATGGCATAGTAGCTGGTAAACTGATATGAAATAGTGACAGTACTAATGACATGCCCTGAACCTAGAAATGGGCCCTAGGGTATGATTTAGTAACCTAACCTGTCCATGTATCATACAATCATCCATGATACTACACAATATAAGGGTCCGACCCCATAGGATTCACGTATACCTTATCCATCATCATATACACAATATATACGCAGTGAAAAATGCAACCTAATACATTCATAAAACCATACCAGAGTCTATACAAAATAGGATCTAGTTCCCCAAAATACACACATACCCCGAGTGTCTACATAACCCAAAATGACAACCCGGCTAAGGATCAATACTTACACAAGTACTTCTATACAGCTAACCAACCACCACGCTCCTGAACTGCTAGGACGCTAGTGTCGGCTACTCAAAAGACTTGAAAAATAGTTGTATGATAAGGGTGAGACACCTTTCAGTAAGGGAGAAACATGTTATATCAGTGTGTGGATACATGAGTGTTATTACAATAGCGAACATATATTTCACAATACCATTATTTTCACAAATACAATTCCAGTATACATACGATATAAAGTAATACGATCTGGTGTCGTCACACCCTTCGGCGTAAGCCATACTGTCTAGTGGTATTTCACACCCTTCGGTAAAAGCCGAACTATCTGGTGGTATTTCACACCCTTCGGCAAAAGTTGGTGCCCTCGATAACCTAGCATAACATAAGCCCCCACAGCGTTGAACCGGTGCATATATGGTGTTTTCACACCCTTCGGTAAAAATTGGCCAATCTAGTGGTATTGCGCACTCTTCGGCAAAAGCCAGACATTAAAGCCTATGGTCTTATTCCGACTCGGTTCAATATCTCAGCCTACGACGTTTTAATCCGGCCCGCTTTGATATATCCCCTACGGTATTATCCCGACTCGACATTTTCACAAAACCTAGAACATTTTGGAACTCACATTCCTATATATCATTTCAAATACATATAGCCTACGGTAGTTAACCGACACACTATTCCACAAAATACATCACTCAATTTCATTATCTCATTCCACACTTATTTGGGCAAACACACAATCACATATCAGGTGTTTTAGAAATACAATTTAAAACAATCAAATGTACGGTCATCTCTATATCACAGTTTATACCAATATAAAGTTTTCCAATAGAAATTGAGATGATACCCGAAACCCCCAATTTTCCTAAAAACTGTAAACCGAAAATTTTGTAATTTCACCCGATAGATTTTTCCAAATAAGTAACCATAGAATCGTAAACTACAATTTCACCTATTCAGATTACAAAAATAACTGATATAAACAAAAACCCCTTACCTTTCCCTAAAAACCTGAAACACGAACTTAATCGGTCCAAAACAACGACACAGGACCCCCAAAACCTAAAAATCGAAGAACAATACTTCAATATATTCACAACTATTACAGATCTACCAAACCAGAAATGAAATCAGACTCTTACCTCGATTTTGGATAAAAACCCGAAAATCCTCGAAATGAAATTCTGATCCACTATAAACGTAGAGATTCTCCTCCTCATCCACGTGGTAACGTCGGATCATCGATTCGGGTAACAGATAGCCCAAACTCTAGAGAGAGAGAGAGAGAGAGAGAGAGAGAGAGAGAGAGAGAATCTTAGTTTACTTAGCAATGAAGAAATGAATAGATATTTATAACCCCTTTGACCTAACTAGACTCGTTGATGAGACGACGTCCTCGTCAACGAGCACAAGAAGGGAGTTTGTTGACGACGGAGTGGCCTCATTGATGAGCCTGAGATTTCAGAATTCTCAAAATCTCTTGGCATCCTCTCGTCGACGAACCTCTGAATTTTGTCGCCGAGCTATCAAAGGGACTTCATCGATGAGAGAAGGAGCCTCGTCGATGAGCCCTACTGATTTTTCCTTTTTAAATTCCTTCCCTTTTTCTTATTTATTTAATTCACATTTCTTGGGTCGGGTTTTTACAACCTCCCTTCCTTACAAAAATTTCGTCCTCAAAATTTGTAATCTCTCACTAGATAACTCATTCACATACCAAAACGTATACTCGACTCTAGAAAGAGCCGGTGACCACCCACACAGCAGCCCCATGCCAAATATATATCATACCTTCACTTATGGTGGAGGAATACTGTGGTAACATACATAGTGTCTCGGGAGTTCACAATATAACAAAACCCTCTTAGAGACTAACCACACATTAATAGTCTAACCAGATACATCAAATACTTACCTAAACCGTACCCGTACCCATTACCCTCAGAACAAATGTGGATATTTTTGGCGTATTTTCGTCTCCAATTCCCAATAAGCTTCCTTAATCGTGTGATTCCGTCACAACACTTTCACTAACGGTATCTCCTTGGTTCGCAACTTCTGAACTTTCTAGTCCAGAATCTGAACGGGTATCTCCTCATACGCCAAAACATCCCCAATATCTAAGGATTTGTAACTAATCACATGTGATGGATTCGACACGTACCTTCTCAACATGGATACATGGAATACATTGTGGATCTAAGAGAGTGTTGAAGGTAGTGCAATCATGTAGGCTACTAGACCCACTCGTTCAAGTACCTTGAATGGTCCAATATACCTCGGGGTCAGCTTGCCCTTCTTCCCGAATCTCATCACTCCTTTCATCGGAGCGATTCTTAGAAATATCTTACTCCCTACCTCGAATTCCAACTTATGATGGCGAACATCCGCGTAACTCTTCTGCTGACTTTAAGCTGATTTAATTATATCCTTGATCAACTTAACCTTCTTAGAAGCCTGTTGTACAAGTTCGGGACCTAATATCTGCCGACTGCCACTTTGTTTGAGCGTATTAAAGTTGCGCAGACTAGTGATGCGAAGTTAGCTAAGATTGTGGAGAAAGTACAGCAGAGGTTGGCTACGGAATTTAACATTTCTGAGGGAGGTGTGTTGAGGTTTGGGACTAGGTTATGTGTTCCGAATGACGACGAGATCGGAAAGACGATTCTAGAGGAAGCACATCGTTCTTTGTATACGGTCAATCCAGGTAGTATGAAGATGTATCAGGACTTGCGCGAGACCTTCTAGTGGAGTGGTATGAAGAGGCATATTGCTTAGTTCGTGGAGCAATGCCTGACGTGTCAGCAAGTGAAAGTTGAACACCAGAGGCCGGCAGGGTCGTTACAACCCTTAGCTATTCCGGAGTGGAAATGAGAGCATATCTCAATGGATTTTGTGACCGAATTGCCACCAGCACTACACGGGCAGAATGCTATCTGGGTGATCATGGACAGGTTGACGAAATCTGCTCACTTCTTACCGATGAAGGTTAGCTACCCTTTGAGTAGGCTAGTAGACATGTACGTGCATGAGATAGTTAGGATGCACAGAGTACCGGTGTCCATTGTGTTAGATCGAGACCCGAGGTTTACTTCTCGATTTAGGACAAGCTTGTAGGAAGCACTGAGGACGAAACTTACTTTCAGTACAACGTTCCACCCCCAAACTGATGGACAGTCCGAGAGGAGAATAGAGTTCTTAGAGGATATGTTACGGGCTTGTGTGTTAAACTTTGGTGGTAGCTAGATACAGTTTATGTCACTGGTAGAGTTCGCTTATAATAATAGCTTCCAAGGTAGTATCGGGATGACACCGATCAAGGCTCTGTATGGTCGGAGGTGTCGATCTCCTCTGTATTGGGATGAGGTAAGTGAACCTTAGATGTTAGGACTTGAACTTGTGCAGCAGGCATCTGAGAAGGTGGGTTTGATCCGGGATAGGATTAAATCGGTTCAGAGTCGACAGAAGAGTTACGCAAATGTTCACCGCCGTGAGTTGGAATTCAAAGAGGGGGTAAGATATTTCTGAGGATCGCTCCGATGAAAGGGGTGATGAGATTCGGGAATAAGGGCAAGCTGAGCCCGAGGTATATCGAACCATTTGAGATTTTTGAGCGAGTGGGTCTGGTAGCCTACAAGATTGCACTACCCCTAGTACTCTCGAGGATCCACAATGTATTTCACGTATCCATGTTGAGGATGTACGTGTTGGACCCATCACATATTGTTAGTTACAAGGACTTGGAAATTGGGGATACTTTAGTGTACGAGGAGGTACCTATTCAGATTTTGGACCGTAAAGTTCAGAAGCTACGTACCAAGGACATACCGTTAGTGAAGGTATTGTGGCGGAATCACGAGATTTAGGAAGCCTCTTGTGAATTGGAAGTAGAGATACATAAAAGGTATCCACGGTTGTTCTGAGTATGTGTGCATTACCCTACTTTGTATTGGAATAGGTGGTTAGTCGTTGGGAGTGTGTGTATTGTGAACTCTTAAGACGGTTTATGTATGTAACCACAGTATTCCTCCGCCATAAGTGAGGGTATGTATATATTATGACGGAGCTGTGTTGTAGTAGTCGTCGATTTTCTTTCTAGAGTCGAATGTGTATTTGATTGTATGGAAGAGTTCATGAATGAGAGATTGTAAATTTTGAGGACGAAATTTTTGTAAGGAGGGGAGGTTGTAAGATCTCGAACCGCGATATATGGATTAAATAAATAAAGAGAATGGTGGAATGGTAAATTGAGCAGGCTTCATCGATGAAGCCAGAGTTTGTCGACGAAGGCGATATGATGTTCGGAAGGGCTATAAATATCCATTTTCATTGCTTCTCAATTAAGAAACCTCAAATCCTCTCTATCTCTTTAGGAACTCAAAATACTCTCTCTAGATTTATTCGCTGTACATTGCAAGAATCGTTGATCCGACATCACCACGAGGATAAGGAAAGGATTCTCTACAAGATTTACGGATCAGATCTTCGATTTGGGTATTTTTGGGTTTTGGCTCGGAATCGAGGTAAGGCTCGATTTTCAATTCCGTTTGGGTAGTTTTGTAGATAATGGAATTGTGAGTACTTTCTATACTGTGGTTTATAGGTTTTGGGAACTTGGTTCTCTGTTTAGGGGCCGTAGAGTTCAGGATTTTTTATTTGGGGAAAGGTAAGGGGATTCTATTTATATCGATTATTTTCGAAATCAGACTCGGTAGAACTGTGGTTCATGGTCCTATGTGTGTTTTGGTTACTCATTTAGGGAAATCTAACCGGTAAAATTATGGGTTTTTCATGTTACAGTTTTGGGGAAAAGGGGGTATTGGGTTGCATCCCTAATTTTGTTGGAAAACCGTAAATATATTGTGATATATATTGTATTATAGGGATGACCGTACCTTGACTTGTTTGAACTGTATATGTTTGAAAAATTATGATTTTAGATTACCAAATAGGTGTGGAATTGTTTGATTATATGTACATGCATGAGTTGTGTTTTGATGTAATGAAATAGGAATGGGGTCCGAATTGTTCCAGGTTTTGAAATCCGACTTTTTCTGAAAAGTGCGCAATACCACTAGATCGACTGGCTTTTGCCGAAAGGTGTGAGATATCACAAGATCGCCAGTTTTTACCGAAAGGTGTGAAATACCACCAAACAGTCCGGCTTCGGCCGAAGGGTGTGACGACACCAGATTGTATTGCTTGTTTTGTGAAAATACTGGAACTGCTATTACTGTTTAAACTATGCATGCTATTGCCTCACCCCCTACAGTACGTACATATTTTTCAAGTCCTTCGAATAACCGGAACTAGTGTCCTTGTGTGGGAGCATAGTGGTCGGTGTACTACAAGAGGTGCTTGAGTAAGTACTAGGATGGTGCTAGGTTGTCTTTTGTGGTTTTGGTTAACACCCAGGTGGTATTTTGTATTATGGATCCTAGTTCCTTTTGTATAGACTTTGGTATGGTACAAAGTATGTATAAAATGACCTTTTTCCGCTGTGCATATGGTTTGTATATGGATGTGCATAGGATGCCTTGGAACCCCACGGGGTCGGACCCTCATTCATTGTGTTGTGTCATTGGTGATTGTATGATACATGGACATGTTAGGTCACTAATTCACTCCTAGGTCTCATTACCGGATTTGGGGCGTGACAACTTTGATCCTATGTTAGTATAATTGATGCACCGGATTGGTTATAGATATTTTTCACAATACATAATTATGAGATTATACATATAGCCCAAGTGGGAGACTGTTGGATCAAAATTCAAATATGGGCATATATGTGAAACAATTATGTGTTGTAAACTGTCTAATAAGGAAAGACCCTATTTAGAAATTAGAAGTGATTGGTTATTTTGGATTATAATGGGCTTTAATGTATCCGAAATGGTTATGGAATTTTAATGTGTAGATACTTTAATGGTTATTTTCATTTATTATGATGGGCGAAAACGAAAATACACATATATGGTCAACGGTTATATATATAGTGGTTATGGTCCCCGAATCACACAGACAGTTTTATAATTTCTCTTTTGTCATCTCATCGCCAAAAGAGAATACAAAAAACACAAAAGGAATTCTCTAGACATTACGTGTTGATCTAAAAGGTCATCCACACGGCTTGACACATCTTGAAACGTTATGGATTCAGGTACGCTTACACATTCAGTTTAATGTTCTTGATGATTTGACATGACTGATGTTAGTATGATGATAGTTCTCATCAATTAAAGAAATACTCTTTAAGTTCCTATAGTAACATTTATGAAAATGATATAATGATAGTCAAAAGACTCAAAAGCATAGTTTTAAGACTCAGACCGTACCAACTAGTCCAACCGAGCTCTCATTGATAGGAAAAAATGAATGTAAATTTTACATGATGTGGGTGTAGAACACCAAAACCTCATCCTTTGAAGAAGATCCAGTGCCATTGAACCAACGATAAATTATTACCTTGTGAGCTATATTTCAACAACATTTGTAATAACTTAGATCTACCTATGTATGCTTCTAGCCTCCCATATACGACTGACCCAATGCACTGCTCAAATAATTTTTTATTCAATTTAATTTATAATCTTTTTTTTTTCTACCTGGTAATATTCTCTATGATATGTTTGCCAGTTCATAAAATTTAAGAATGTTCTATGAATAAAAGATTATAAATTTAATAAAAAGTTATTTTTAGTAATTATTTTTTATTATAATGAACAAATGTTTAATACACACACACCCCACAACCTAAATTGTTTATATATATATATATATATATATATATATATAATATCGGTTTTTTTGTTTCTCTCAACTTTCAAGACTGCCTATTGGTGTTTCCACACATGCGTCCATATATAATATTTATGGTGTAAAACTCGATCTGCCCAACGATGATATTAATGCATTTTTTGTAATTACAATAAGCTGGGTAATTAATTAATTGATTTCTTCAATAAGTGGTGATGAGTTAAATACTTAAGATTATATATATATATATATATATATATATATATATATATATATATATGCTCATATAATATTTTTATAGTAGCTCATAAAATTTAGGGCAAAAAACATTGGCCTCTTTGAGGTTTGATAAAAAACACACTAACCTTTCTTTAGGTTTTACAAATCTTTGGGATCTATTTTGAGATTCCAATAATTTCGAAAACCTAGGTTTGTCAAAAAGACACAAATTTTTTCTTGTATTTTGCAAAAAGACAAGTCTTTTGAAGGAAGATTTATATCTTTTTGACAAATCTATGTCATTTCACGGAGGTCAATGAAAATTTTCAAATCTCAGAAAAAGTCCGATAAGTTATTTTAATGGACTAGTGATTTTTGTCATTAAATGAAATAACAATTAAAGCTATGCTTAAAAATATGAAACAAATAAATTATAATAATTTTATATAAAACTGTTCCCTTAGGACAATTCTACTGCATATGAAAGATTGGGTAATTGTGAAAATGTTTTTTTGGCTAAGTTGTTAATTTCAAAACTGAAATTTATTTTTTTAAATAACTTGAAATGAGATAATGAGTAAAGATTTAATAGTTCTAAATTTATTAAAGGAAACTATCCATGATCGTATAAATTAGTGGGAAAAAATTCATATAGTCGACCCACTTAGTGGGACTTAATACTTAATTTATTATTATTTGTTATATTTTAAATATAATATAGTAACAAATTTTTTTTTTAAAAAAAACTTAAAAGGAATAGTTTTGCTTAAGATTTGAAACAAACCAACAAGATGTCATGTCAATATTTTTCTAGTTTCTAAAACTTAGCCCTTTTTTTTTTTTTTTTATTACATAGGAACTCCAGCTACCAACGAGTCCTTCAAACCACTTGGTACAGTATCAAACCTATGGATCAGCGTCCTTCGCCCTCAGGTCTCGCTGATCAGAGTAAAGTTCGGATGCGGACATGGCTTCCGTGCATCAGTTGGACGTTCGGCCAATCCGACCCCCAAAACATATCTCCATTACCATTCACGGTCCCTGCTGGCTCACAGAGAACTCTTACCATCCACAGTCCCCGATAGCTCATAAAGTAAACTCTCATCATCTACGATCCTCACTGACTCACAGAGTGAACTCTCACCATCCACAGGTACTATTGGTTTCGTGAGTGTATTTACCTGAAATTGAACTCTCAATACTCCTTTTTACGTGCTAATATCTTTCCACTACGCCATGCCGGTGGGGGCAACTTAGTCATTTTATTGATCAATATATGATTTGTAGCTCTTTGGCTAGGCCAATAACGCTCAAGCCTAGAGTGGATTGACTAATTTATAGGGCAGATGACCTCCCCTTAATTCTATCATTCAATTCATAAATACCATTAGTTTACTTTAAACAATAACTTTAATTAAATAAAAGTCTTTAACTAATTAATTATACTAAATTAAAATATAGGGACTAAAACAAATTTTCCCTAAAATAAATTTTTTTGATATTGTGTCCGGGAGTATAGATTTAATTCAAACCTTAAATTTTAATATGGGTGGATTTCAACAAATTTCAATACGATTCTACATTACATTTTACTCAAATTTAATACAAATCCAAATCGAAATCCAAAATCACTCTAAACATAAAATTAATAATATAAAAACCAACTTATGATCTAAACTCTATAATTAATTATGGGGCAACAAATGTTTTACACACACACCTCCACAACCTAATTTGTTTTCAAATATGTCGGATGAGTTTGTGTGTTCTGGAATCATATGAAAGGGAATTAATCAAGGACATTATATCTTAATTACCAAGGAAATTGCACCTTAACTCTAGCATACTCTATAGTATAAACTAGTTATAAATAATTGTTTCGACTTTCAGGACTACCTACTCATCTTTCCTTACATAAATAATTGTAGAGTAGTTACTACTAGAGGTGCGCATGATTCGATTAAAACCAAATTAACTGAATAAATTCGGTTGGTTCGGTTTTCATTTTCGTTGAATTTTGATTTTCAATTTTGGTTAATTCTGTTAACCGAATAGTGTAAATTAATAATAAATAATTATATATATTATATTAAAATATTTTATATACTAAAATTTTATTTATTTTTATATACTATATTTATTATTTATATTTTAAATATATTAAAAACCTATATTTTATATAAAATATTAAATCAATCAAAATCGATTAACCGATATAACCGAAATTTGGTTTGGTCGATTTTGAGTTCAGTTAAATATGAAATTTTGGTTAGTTCGGTTAATGAGTTTTTTTCTCCGAAATTTTTCAGTTAATTTAGTTAATTAACCGAATTTATCAAATCAATCGAACGCTCACCCCTAGTTACTACAACTAAGAAGATATTTAATTAATTTCTTTAAGAAGTATGTGTACAATAGAATTAATGTACAGTAGTATTCTACTAAGTAATTTTATCTATAAATTTTGCTTTCCCTTTTTAGCTAGTTTTAGCATTCCGTTTTTCATTTAAATTTATTATGGAAGTCTAAACACTTGATAATAGTAATAATGATAAAAAAAATCATTATTACTAAAAAATTTGTTTTTTGCAACGAAATTATTATTATTAGTAAAATAAAAAATCAAACAAATATTATAAATTTCAATAGTAATCTGTTTATGATGGGTGGAGGGGATTCACTCAATCACTAGTTGTGATTGAATTCAGTAAGGAAACACTCAATTGCACACAAACATTTTTTGATTTCAATAATAATCTAAAAAATATGAGGAATTCTTAAAATGCACAATTTCTTCTCTCACTGGTTACTCTCGTTCTTCTACACCACATGCATTACACACATACACATCTCCATATATAGAGCAATGGATGGGAATGGTAGGTGGAGATCAAATTCAACAGAGGTGGGCAGGTTGGTGGAAGTGGCTGCCTACAACTCAACAATTTCAACAAAATGGACTGGGGTTGGTGGAGGTAGTTGCATCAAGTTTAATATTCAACACCCCCCCTTAAACTTGACTCTTCTGGCTTTATCATTCTGAGTATTGTCTTCAGTATTGCAAAAATATCATGCCTAAGTGACTTTGTGAAATTATCAGCAATTTGATCATGCATTCTACAAGACATCAACTCCACTTCTTTTTTCTTGACATGCTTCCTGATAAAATGATATCGAATATTAATATGTTTGCTTCTTTCATGGAAGACTAGATTCTTCACAAGTGCAATCGTTGATCGGTTGTCGATATAGACTTCTATGGAGTCATCTTGAAGAAATCTCAAATACTTCAGCACATTCCTGATCCATATATCATGACAAATAGCTGAGCTGACAGCAACATACTCAATTTTACATGATGACAACGTTACGATGGGTTGCTTCTTTGATGACTATATAAACGTTGTATCTCCTATGAAGAATGAGTATCCAGACGTTCTTTTTCTTTCATCAATATCCCTTCCCCAATCGCTATATGAATAGTCAAGTTTGCAATCACCTCTTGATGAATAGAACATATCATCAATGATGGTACCCTTGAGATAGCGAAGTATCCTCTTCGTTGCATTCAGATGGGACTAGTCAGGAGTCTCCATATACCTACTAACAAGTCCAACTTCATAGAGTATGTCTGGTCTAGTGCGTGTTAAATACCTCAAGCTTCCAATCTAACTCTTGAAATATGTGGGGTCAACATCTCCTTGCTCATTCTTTCTCAACTCCAATCCCATTTCAACCAGAGTTGTCCCAGGGTTGTAGTTGTCCTTCCTAAACTTCTTCAGTATTTCTTTTACATAGTGGCACTAGGAGATGGAAAATTCCCTTCTCGCTTTGTACAACTTCTATGCCAAGGAAATGAGTCATTTGGCCAATATCCGTCATTTCGAATTCTTTGACCATGCTGCTCTTGAAAACGGCAAACATCTTTGGATTGTTGCCGGTGAAGATCAGATCATTAACATATAGGTAGACAATCAACATGCTTCCGTCTGTCTCCATCTTCATGTATAGTGCATGCTCATAGGGACACTTCTCAAATCCATTCTTCTGAAAATAATCATCAATCCTCATGTTCCACGCACGAGGTGTCTGCTTTAAGTCATAGAGTGTTTTTTTTAGCTTGTACACTTTATCTTCTTTGCCTTTCTTCACATATCCATGTGGCTGATTAATGTAGATCTCTTCTTCTAGAAAACCGTTCAGAAATGTTGATTTCACGTCCAACTAGTAAATCTTCCATCCATTTTGTGCAAAGAGTGAAATTAGTAATTTGATAGTCTCAAGCCTGGAAACTGAGGTAAATATTTCTTCATAATCAATCCCTTTTTTCTACCTATAGCCCTTGGCGACGAGTCTTACTTTGTATTTCTAGACTTCTCCTTGAGCGTTCTTCTTGGTCTTGTAAACTCTTTTCATACCAATAGTCTTGCGGCCTTTCGGGAGATTTGTCAGCTCCCGAGTCTTGTTCTTCTCGATGGATTGAATCTCCTTATCTATCGTTTTTCTCAATTTTTCTTCTTCGTTAGCCTCCTCAAAGCTAATCGGGTCGCTAGTCAACAAAAGATAGTATAGAGTAACATACTCTTCCATAGGTTATGTATTTTCATATAGATCAGCTAAGGTATGGGCTCCTCTAGGCCTCATGTCTAAGATTTAACGCTCCATTGGTGATGGAGCTTCATTCATTTCTGGTGAATGAAAACCGTGTGGAGGTGTCTACAGTTTGAGAACTTGTGACTTAATAGCTACTTCTCTTGTTTGTGTGAGTTCTTCTCCTTCAAGCGTCAATTCTGCATCTTTGGAAAATTTAGCTTGATCCTACTTTCAGGATTCATTTTCTTCAAAAATGGCATCCCAGCTAAAAATGACTTTCTTGTTGATTGAATTGTAAATTCGATATCCTATGGTACTGTGGTCATATCCAACAAGGATATATTTATCTCCTTTGTCTTCTAACTTTGTTCTTCTTGCCTTTGGGGTCGTGGCGTAGGATATGGAGCCAAACACTCTAAAATGACTCATACTGGGCTTGTGAGTACTCCAAGCTTCACGTGATGTCTTTGTATTAAGACTCTTCGTAGGACACCTATTTAGTAGATAGACTACACATAACACTGTTTCTGCCCAAAAACTTTTGGGCACATTATGCTCCTAGACATGTTAAGGATTGTGTGGTTCTTCCTCTCAGCTACACCATTCAACTGGGGAGTGTAAGTCGGTGTGAACTGATTTTGAATCCCTTGTTGCCTAAGGAATCCCTTGAAAAATTCTTCCTTGTACTCTCCTACTTGGTCTGATCGGAGTGACTTGATGTCATAGCCACTCTGCTTCTCCACAAGAGTTTTGAACTCTTTGAATTTGTCAAACACTTTTGACTTCCTTTTCAAGAAGTAGACCCAAGTCTTCCTATTGTAATCGTCAGTGAAGGTGAGGAAGTATCGATTCTATCCATTTGAAACTGTATTCAATGGACCATACACATCTGTGTGTACTGGCTAGAGCGGCGTGGTAGATCTCCAGTCGGCTTGCATTCCAAAGTTGTTTCTGTGTTGTTTGCTTATAACATAGTTTTCACATATCTCATTCCGATGTTGGATGTTGGGTAAGCCATTCACCATCTTCTTGATTCTCAACTGCTTCAAGCTTTCAAAGTTTGGGGTGTCCAAACCTCAGATGCCACAACCAATCTTTGTTGTTGATGATGGCGCTTAGACATCTTGGCGTGTCATGATAGATGGCGAGAGAGACCATCCGATTCTTTGCCATAGTGACTCGAGTGACGAGCTTACCTCGAGCATGTGATATCACCATCTTCTTATCTCTAAGGCTAATTCGATAGTATTTCTCCACAAGCAATCCGAGACTCAAGATGTTGGTCTTCATGTATGGCACATAATAGATGTTGGAGATGAAAACGTGATCTCCGACCTTCCGCTTGATCAGAACATCTCCTCTCCTTTGGACTAGGACTTTAAAGAGATCGCAAAAAGAGATCTCTCCCTGAACTTTCTCATCAAGTTCAATGAATAGGTTCTTTATGCCAATCATATGGTTGCTAGCTCCAGAGTCGAGGTACCAAACACTTTGGTCCTAGGTTGAGCTGTGTGCCATTAGCATAAAAAACTCTCAAGTTACATCTTCAGTTTTGGCAAGATTACCCTCCTCGCTAACCTTTTCTTATCGTCACCCCTAACACTCATAGTTATAATGTCCAAACTTATGATAGTTATATATAGCACTCAATGTTTCTTTTATCAATGTTCTGACCGTTGTTGTAACCGCCACCTCTTCTTCCACGTCCTTTTCCTCGTGGGATGTTCTTCTTTGTCCATGTCCTCCTTGTCTGCCTCAGCTTCCTCCTCTGGATTCAATATATCTAGATCCTCTTTCGCGACATCCTCGACCTCGCGTTCGTCCTCGATGCAATGTCCCCCCTTGCTCGTGTCTCCCATAAATCAAAGATAGTTTTGACGGTAGGACTTGTTCCAGTGACTTACCGTCACTTCTTCTATTCACCTTCTGCTCATGAGCTTGCAAAGATCCTACAAGCTTTTCTATAGACATGGTCTCCAAATCTTTTGTTTCTTCCAGCATGACGACTATGTAGTCAAATTTTAGATCCAAAGATCGCAAAATTTACTCATATATCCTCATGTCTGTGAGATTCTCTCCATTTCTCCTCAACTGGTTCGAGGCAACCATTACCCGAGTATAGTACTCGGCAATGGACTCTGACGATTTCATTTGCAAGGATTCGAATTCGCCTCATAGAGTTTGGAGGTGAATCCTCTTCACTTTGTCGGCTCCTTTGTATGTCTAGTGGAGAGTATTCCAGACTTCTTGGGACGTCTTGGTGGAAGCGATAATTTTGAAGGTGGCCTCATCATGAGGCCATGGTAGATTATGGATTTGGCTTTGCAATCCTTTTTTGGACCAGCGCGGAGGGTCGTTCGTTGAGCATTAGACATAGATGCTTCAACTTCTTTTGATAAAGCTTCTTTGTACCCATCTTCAACAATCTCCATGACATCCTGAGCACTTTGTAAGCCTCTCATTTGAATGCACCAATTGTCGTAGTTGTCCTTTGTCAGCTTTGGAATGACCGCTTGTGTAGTACCGTTCGCCATTGGATTTGATATATATCAAAACAAAATGTTGGGGATGAATTTTGGCAAATCTAATGCCACCAGTGTGTTCAGAAGATCAAAAAATTTTAAAACTTGGTTTTGGAAAGTAAAGATCTAGTCCAAAAAACACTAAACCGGCTAAAAAACCTTTCTAAACCGGTTTGTGCTGGGCCGATTTTTCTTAACAGAGATTAACAGCGTTAGTTAGCGCCATTAGAACATGTGGCGTCTTCTAGGCGAGACATGTGTCAGTGATGATCCGCGGATCTAGACGCGAGTTGGTCTTCGGGTCGGGTTGTGCCCGCGGGACTTTAGTACGAGTTGCTCTTGGTCGTTTGAGACGCGATTTTCACCTATGGACTCATCTCAACACAATCTACACAATGATATGCTCAAAATTTGATTTCAAACAACTTCAAATGTGGGAAAAAAATTCAAATTCCTCTATGTTCACCTCTATTTGGCAAATTTCGGCAAACCTTGGCGCTTTGATACCACTGATGAGTGAAGGAGACTCACTCAATCATTGGTTGTGATTGAACTCAGTGAGGAAACACTCAATTGCACACACTCTTTGATTTCAATAATAATCTCAAAAATACAAGGAATTCTCAAAATACACAATTTCTTCTCTCACTGGTTACTCTCCCTCTTCTACACCACATGTATTACACACACACACACACACACACACATCTGCATATATATAGCAATGGAGATCAAATTCAACAGAGGTGGGCTGGTTGGTGGAGGTGGTTGCCTGCAGCTCAACAGTTTCAACAAAATGGGTTGGGGTTGGTGGAGGTAGCTGCATCAAGTTTAATATTTAAGAATAAAAGAATCTTAATGGTAATCCTTAATTGGTTCCACTAAAAATGATTGCTTGTGAGTAATAACTCGACAGGCCGTACCAAATTCTTTTGCTTTTGGTTGTAAGTAGAATTTTAGGTCACTGTTTTTAAAAATTTTATTTCAAATGTATATATTAACGAAAATTAAAGAACACTTGGAAGGAACTGCACCTCTAAGCAATATTTGAAATGAACCAATAAGATACCATGTCAATATTTTTCATCTACGGTTTAAAATCGAGCCACATATATATATATATATATATGTTCAATGCACATATTTGGCTCGTATGGAATTAAAATCTGCAACACGTACTTTGGACAATATGTATTTGTAAAAAGATTTTATATAATTTTTTTTTTGGGTATACACAACTATATGGCATTATTTTATAGGAACCGACAATGTGAAGTCCTCATACCCCAATCCAAATTTATATATATATATATATATATATATATATATATATATATATATATATATGAAATTAATTAAGAAGAAGGAGATTAAAGCTCGTAAATTGGAAAAATCCAAAAGCAGCATTGATTTTTTTGTGTTTTTCAATATATATATATCCTTCTAGGCTTCAACAATTAAGCACGCACCGCAGTTCTTAATTTGTTTTCTTCCCATGCAGATGCATGCACAATGACGATGCAATATTATTAGTAGTTGGTATATATATATATAAGCTAGGAAAAATTGCACCTTCTAGGCTTCAACAATTAAGCACGCATCACAGTTCTTCATTTGTTTTCTTCCCATGCAGATGCATGCACAATGACGATTCAATATTATTTGTAGTTGGTGGCTGATTAATTAAGAGGCCACGACGGGGGTAGGGGTTGTGGCTGCCCAACTGCCGCCTTCTTCTTAATCACTATATATAAAATTAATTACTGTAAATTTTTTTAAAAAAATTTAACAAATTCAATTTCACTATCTATCTAAGATACAATTCTATATACTGGTGGGAATATATATATATATATATATATGTATGTATGCATGCATATGTTTAACCTAAAAAAATTGTTTGTAAATCAAAACCATAAAAATCTAAAAGTATTAGACCTACATGGGCTAATTCGCCTCTTATCATTTCAGAGAATCAGTTCACTTCTGTATCAAAAAGACAGATTCTCGACGCCTCTGAATACGTTGATTTCTAGAAGAGGAAAAAGGTGAACACATTCCTCTGTAAATTTGATTTAGAAGAGGTCTTTGACCATGTCAATTGGAGCAGTTTGATTAACGTCTTAGAGACCATAGGTTTTGGAACGAAATGGAGGAGCTGGATTTTTTTTCTTGTATATCTTCAGCCTCAATCTACTGGCTTCTTCAATAGTTCCAGAGGCCTCAAATAGGACGATCCCCTCTCCCCTTTTCTTTTCATTATCGTCATAGAAGCTTTCAGTTTGATGATGGAGAAAGCAAATGCTTTGAAGATGATCAGTGGAGTCCATCTAAGTGGTAACAATTCTACCAAAATTACACTTTCGCTTTTTGCTGATGATACACAAATTTATTGCAGGGATTTTAGTGAAGAAGCAAAGTGGCTGGGAGTTTTCCTCCTCCATCTTGCGGCAGCAACCAGACTCGAGGTAAACTTTGCGAAGAGCAATATCTTTCCAATAGGTGCAGTAACTTTCGCAAATTATTTTGCAAGGATTTTAAATTGCACGATTGGCAGCTTTCCTACGTCCTATTTTAAGGCTTCCATTAGGCTCTAAAGCTGGGGTGGCCTCAGTTTGGGACCTTCTTGTTGAAAAAGTTGTAGTAAAATTGGTTGTTTTGAAAGCTAAATACCTGTATCATTGGAAGGAAGACTAAAGCTCATCAAGGAAGCACTCTCTAACCTACCAACATACTACGCTTCTATCCTTCTCATTCCCGGAACAGTTGCTAGCAAAATCGAGAATGGAGAGGCACTGCAGAGGGCTTCAGACACTGCTCGACTAAAAGGAGCAATCTATATTCTTCCATTCAACATGGAGGTTTCAGTATAAAAATATTTGGCTAATGAACATTGCTTTGCTAGGGAAGTGGCAATGGAGGTTTTGCAAAGAGGTTGATAGCCTTGGAGAATATTATATGCATCAAGTACGACTATGATTTTCATGCTTGGGAACCTAAAATTCGCAAAAACAACCATGGTTGGAGCATTAGGAAAGGCATCCAAAAGGTATGTCAAGAATACTTTTGGGATTTTGCAAAAATTCATATTGGTAAAGGTGAAGAAACCTCTTTTTGGCTAAATCACTGGGTTGAAAAAAGGCCTTTGAAACAATTTTTTCTTGATTTATTCTCATTGGCTACACATCAAGAAGCTAAAGTCAGTAATGTGCTTGTTTTTAACAGCCATCAGTCTTTCTGGAATGTCAAGTTCATTAGGCTGCATAGAGGATCTGCTCTGAAGTCGATCCTCAATTTTTTGGAGTTGATTTACTCTGTTTATGTTGATTATTCTCGAGTAGATTGTTGTGTATGGTCTCTTACTAATAATGAGAACTTAACAGTATTAGTTTCTACTCCCCATTGGTTGTCCACAAATTTGGGAAAAGAGTGGAGATTCACCGTGAGTTGTTCTGGAACTCAATTACACCATCTAAATTTACCTCTCTTTGGTCAGCATCTAATAATAATATTTTCAGGATGGATAATCTACAAAAGAGAGGCTAGGTTGTAGTCTCTATGGGTTGCCTCTGCAAAGATGATGTAGAAGCTGTGGATCACCTCCTTCCTCATTGCCTGTTCAGTATGCAAATCTGGGCCTCCCTGTTGCATATTCTGAAATTTCAATGTGCAGCAATAAGGACTTTTACAGTGATGATGTTTTTCTGGAGTTTTTCAAGGACTAAGGCATCGCTCAGAAGATGAGAAATGCTCAAGCAGCAGCAATCTTTTGGGAAGTTTGGAGAGAGAGGAACCTTAGAATCTTTCAACAAACCATCCAGTATGTTTTCTACTCTCAATAGGATTCTTAGCAACTTGTTCCAACGGAGCCACTTATGTTCAAATTTCTCTATTCTTGATAAAAGAATTCATGTTATTACTCTCCTTTACTGGTATTGTAGTTATGGACTATTGTTCCTCTGTATCTTCAAGCTTCTTGCTTGAGTTGGCTTCTTCTTCGAATGAAATTCCATTTACCCCTTTTAAAAAGATAATAATAATAAAGTATGAACCCAAGGTCTACACTGAAGACAAAACCGTGATATACATCATATTCCTATATTCATTTTTGTCATCACATGAAATAACAATTCAAGTTATGATTAAAATAATAATATTATTAAAGAACACAAACCAATTGATATTATAAAATAATTTATAATAATCTTTAGCATTCGTAATTTGTAACTTATTTTAAAAATTTTATAGATATTCTTAGCTTTATTTTATTTTAAATTTACATATTAAACTTATTTAAAATTCAGTAGTGCAAAATTTTCTCATCCTAAAAAAAAAAAAATCAAGGGGCCGAGTAAAAAATTAAAAATAAAAATTGAAGAGGCAAAAACCAAAATCCAAAACTAAAATAAATATGTTATAGTTAACATTTATAAAACTATCACAAATTAAAAGCTTAATTCAACACACGATAATTTTTATCATTGAATCAAATGGCAATTAAAATATGGTTTAAATAATAAAATACAAAAATGCAAATTAAAAAAATATTATAATAAATACAAAAGTTATTATTAACTATTACAGTTAATTATAATATTTGAAAATTGTACTAAATAATAAAAATTTTCAAATTACGTTTGGTTTGCATAATGTTTATTCTCATGAACAAGCTAATTTTAGTAGATTTAACTATAATTAATTATACAAGAAATTATGTTATTACTATAAAGCAAATGACAATATCAAACATTTTGAGTCCATAATAAAAGAATAGATAAGAAACAACTATTACCAAAATTCATCATGAGAATATATATTTCTCTCTTATTACATGTTAAAGTGAAATAATTAGAAACATACAAGAAATAACTATTCCCTTAATTCTTAAAATTTAACTTATATTTTATCTTATTCCAACAAACAACCATTCCACCATACCAAACTAGCTATAAGTAATTTATTTTCCCCAAATTCTTTGAAAATCTTCAAATCTATTTGGTTCAGTTATGTTTAAAATTAGGTCATTTTATTATAATTTTAACTAAAAATTATGTATAAAATGAATCATTTAATTTCATGCTAAAAGTATTTAGACTAGGTAAAAAATTAACAGAAAAATAAAAAAACATGGTTTTTAATCTCTGAAAAAATAATCAAAATTTGAAAATAAAAATAAAAAACTAACATTGAAAACAAGTCATAATCTATTTCTTTATGCGCTGAAACGAAATAAAAAAAAAAAAAGAAATAATGGAGTATAAATTGTGAACAAATCAAATCACCACATGTTGGAAAGGCAACAGTAGCTGGAGATTTTTTTTCTTTTGAAAAATTATCTTGGTTTTACAAATAACTGTAGAGCATTGTATGTATCACACACAGCCAGATAAAAACAAAAACAAAGAACAAATGGTCACAACAGTTACCAATGAACTTGAGCAAACATTTGAATCCCTCTCATATTGGCTTAATCTTGAAGTGGAGCGAAATGAGTGAGAACACAAAACACTTCAGGTCCTGCAACCACATCAAAGTGCCAATGGGTGCCAGTTAGCAGCATACCCGAAAATTAAAAAAATAAAAAATTTAAACATAATACTTTACATATTGAAAGATGATTCAGAGAATAACAAGATAGTAGTATCATTTACAACACCCCATCAATTGTTTCTGATTGACTTACAATTTTACAAGGCAAAATTTCCAATGTTCCCTGCTTACATTGTCTTTTGCACCAAGTATGAGTGCATAAATATTTACAAGATCTCCCAAAGTTTCTTCCTTCTTCCAACTAAATTCACCACTTTCTCTACAACACTTTTAAACAGTACAACTAATACTAAAATAAAAAGGAGCTTCCAACATTACCAAGTGGGGGAGGTGGAAAAGGGACAAGGAAGGGGCCCCATTTTCATCCAACTATCCAAGGGAAACAGTTTTTGCCATTCCCTTGGATTCAAAACATGGCAGGAACCCTAATAATTCCAAATTCATGCTAGAAATTGTAACTTTTTAGATCATAATCCCAATTAAATCTCCATCCAAACTTCAAACTATGAGCTATTAGAGTTAAGTTTGAGGGCCATTTGACCTCTTAGGAGGGAGCATAAAGTTGATACAAGATTGAGAACCATTTGATCTCCTGTGAATACCAGTGTCCTTTAGTTGGTGAATCCCAAACTTGGGTTAGCATGTCCCAAGAAGACATACTACACATCCCCTAGGGTAACGAAAGTCACCAAATGACCAATTTCTGGTAATTTCTTCTCATTATTTCTCAAAAAACTGGCTTCCTCTTTTATATCTCCATTTCAACTATTTTAAACAGCATCACTTTCAGAAAGCAAGTTTGGCCAAGGCTTTAACTCCTTGGAAATATTAAGGAGGCAATAGTCCACTCAAATCACCATACTTGTCTGCAAAACTGATTTACGTGACTTCTGCAAATAGTTTTTGTGTTGTTTCCATATTTGATTCTCAACTGGGGAGCCTCCGCTTGACTGGATGTGTAGGAATTTTGGTTGCAAGAGTCGAACAGAGGCAGGGGAGATGAAACTGGTGCCAAATTGCAGATAAACACTGAGGAGAAAGGGAGGAGGAGGACGAGGGGTGGGGGTACACTCTCCACTGTGAACATTTTTTCTAAGTTATGTCAAGTTTAGTTTGTGAAATGAGATTGGAATTGCATGAAAAACATGAACAATTAAGTGATAAATTTGATTAAACAAGTAGTAAAAGCTTGGAGCCCATTTAATTGTGGAAAATATTTTTATTTTTCTAAATATTTATTTTAAAAAATCTAGCCTATTTTTTAGTTTTTCAAGAT
This sequence comes from Malania oleifera, assembly GCF_029873635.1. Taxonomy (NCBI): domain Eukaryota; kingdom Viridiplantae; phylum Streptophyta; class Magnoliopsida; order Santalales; family Ximeniaceae; genus Malania; species Malania oleifera. Next base: position 33,033,796 of record NC_080426.1, on the reverse strand, counting down.
TCATATTAAAAGGTAGAAAATAAAAAGGTAGAAAAAAAGAGTTAGTTCATTTGTACTCATCATTTTTTATTTCTACATTTCAAAACAATTGCAAGGAAAGGAAATTTGTTTTTCAATTTTCCAAAAATTATGTGTGGATCTGGACAAAAAGAAAATTTTATACTATGTTTTATCATAAACAATGCAAATCCAAATCCAAGATAAACTTTTTTTTTATTTTTTCATTTTTTATACAAACATTGTGAACTGAAAAATTAGCTAATGTTTTTGTGATTCTTTGGAAAAATAAATGAAAAATATTGATAATGCATTAATAAACGGAAAAAATATTGATTATGCATTAATGGAAAATTAGCAAACTTTTTTTTTGTAAAATATAGATAACGCATTAATGCGTAAGCATAATTGGGTAAGGTCATCCAAGTTCAGGCAGAAAGTTTGGCAAGTAGAGACCTGCCTAGTTGGTTCAGAATTCAGTCAGATTTCAAGCCCAAACTTACCAATACCAATCTCAGGACTGTCCCAGGCATGTCCTTAATCCTGCACAGCACAAGAATTGACCTAAAGCACAGAGTTTTATATTTTGTAAACACATTGTTAGGACAATCCATAGGAATGTTAGTCCTCAGTTTTAAGGTCTTACGATGAAGTCCTGACTCATTATTTTTATCATAATTTAACTATTATTTGAAATAACTACATAATAAGCCATTCAACATCACCAACCTAAAGCCATGGATATTTGAATTTAATTGTGAAAAAGAAAAAAGGCTGACTTCCAAGTCATAAAATGTGGCTCAGTTTGGGCTGAAGCTAACACAATCTACTTGAGTTGAACAAGCCCACCAAGCTAGAAGGGATTCACTATGCATGCATAAAATCAACTGGCCTATTAAAACATTTTCATGGAACATTTCCTCTTGTAAATCTTTCGTCGATCTCATTAGATCTAATATGTCTTTTCTGCACCATCATCATATTTGGAAGGCCAAAGTTCCTTCTATAATAGAAGCATTCATTTGGTAGGCGGTTCTTAAGGGAGTTAGTACCAACAGTCTTGCAAGGAAGCCTTTAAAGGCAGAGTCCCCAGATGTTTGTGTTTTGTGTTTTAACAGTTCAGATACTGCTTCAAGTGGGGAAAGAAATGCAAGCATAAAATCAACTGGCCTTTTAAAACATTTTCATGAAACATTTCCTCTTGTAAATCTTTCTTCGATCTCACTAGATCTAATATGCCTTTTCTGCGCCATCATCATAATTGGAAGGCCAAAGTTCCTTCTGAAATTGAAGCATTCATTTGGTAGGTGGTTCTTAAAAGAGTTAGTACCAACAGTCTTGCAAAGCAGAAAGCCTTCAAAGGCACTGTCCCCAGATGTTTGTGTTTTGTGTTTTAACAGTTCAGATAGTGCTTCAAGTGGGGAAAGGAATGCCTGCATAAAATCAACTGGCCTTTTAACTATTATTTGAAAAAACTTACTGAGCCACTCAACACCACCAACCTAAAGCCATGGTTATTTGAATTCAATTGTGAAAAAGAAAAAAGGCTGAGTTCCAAGTCATAAGATGTGGCTCAGCTTGGGCTGAAGCTAACACAATCTACTTGACTTAACAAGCCAACAAAGTTAGAAGGGATTCACTATGCATGCATAAAAACAACTGGCCTTTTAAAACATTTTCATGAAACATTTCCTCTTGTAAATATTTCTTCGATCTCATTAGATCTAATATGTCTTTTCTGCGCCATCATCATATTTGGAAGGCCAAAGTTCCTTCTAAAATAGAAGCATTCATTTGGTAGGGGGTTCTTAAGGGAGTTAGCACCAACAGTCTTGCAAAGCAGGAAGCCTTCGAAGGCACTGTCCCCAGATGTTTGTGTTTTGTGTTTTAACAGTTCAGATACTGCTTTGAGTGGGGGAAAGGCTGGGACGACTTCTTCCCTTTTATCAGATTTCAAGTGGGGAACATAACATTTACTTTTGGCATGATGTGCATCATGACCAGGAGGCCTGAAGTGTTCTATTACCTGCCATCCACAACTTTCAGAGCAGGGGATTTTCTGGAACATTCCCTTCAAAAATGTGAAAGATTGGAACTACACCAACTCATTAATTTTCATAGCCATATACACCTTCCAACACCAAAATATTCGCAACACCAACTCATTAATTTTCATAGCCATCTACACCTTCCAACACCAAAATATTCGCAATCGACCTAAGTGGACCATGGACAAAAAAAAACAGGATCTTCTCATTCAGATCCTTCTACAAGAAATTCTCATCAATCGAAACAAAACACAGCAACCTCCTTCAATTGGAGTATGGATGCCCCTACAGAGGTAGCTTTTCTTGTTTGGAGGCAACACATGGAAAAATCTTAACCCTGAACAATCTGCAGAAAGGGGGGCTGACCATTGTGAACAGGTGTTCCCTTTGTGCCACCGATGCAGAATCAATTGAGCATAGCCCCTCAAAAAGGAACCTTGGAATATGGCTCTATAACCATTATCAGACAAAGGTGGGTTACTGCCAGCTCAGTGGAAGCGGAGCTCTTGGCATGGAAAGGGAGTTGGTCAACTAATGAGAAGAGAAAGGCTTTCCCATCCTCCTCACAATTTTCTGGTGTGCTTGGAAACAAACAGGAGAGTGTTCAAAAACTCTCTTACGCCGCTTCAGACTAGTAAAGAGCAGTGGATTACTGCAGTTTCCAGCTGGAATAGTAGGATTTTTGTGACATCCTGCAGGAGGTTTGACTGTAAACTGAGTTATCATCCATTTGATGCCCTTTAATAAAATTCTTTCACTGATCCCCCCAAAAAAAAAAAAAGTTCAGATACCATTTCTCATCTCTTGTTATACTGTTCAAGTACCTAGGGCATATCGAGCAGATTGTTAGGTCTTCTGGACAAAATTGGGCTTTTTCTGAAGGCGGTGGAAGATCTTTGACCGTTTCTTTTACAGGTTTTGGGAGGTGCACTGTAGCTGTTTGGTGGGGCACCTGGTTGGAACAGAATGCATGTATTGCTACAGGAAAGGGGTTGAATTTTTCTTTGCTTGGGGACAAGGTACAATACATGGCACCTCATTGGCCCTTCACAGCAAAGTATTTTTAAAGAACCTGTTTTCCAAATGTTCAGCAGGATTAGACACCGTTATTATCTTGATTGTGTTTTGTACTATTTTGGCTTTTTTTTTTTGGAGCAATTTTATCCATCTGTTTGTACATCCCTTCTTGGTGTAATAGCATCTTCTTTTTCAATCCTAAAAAATGTACCTGTTCTGCACAATTGATCACCAACACCCCAACCCAAATAGATGTTCTTAGAGGAGAAAATGGCATGCAAATTTGTCACTTAAACAGCTCTAATTGACAGTCACTGAATGATGTAAGGCAAGAAGTCAGCCATAAGATGGATCAATTTGACCCTATTTGGAACCTGATTCAAAAGAGAAGGCTCAAGGGCTTGTTGGGTCATACACCCAATGTAAAATAAAATAAAAATAAAAAAGGTGTTCCTGGGACACAAGGCTCCCCATTTGGCGAGGGTTGGATGGTCACCAGTGTACGCAGTCTATGCCCTGCTTTTATTGCAGGGGGGCTGTTTCCTTGCACTCGAACCCATGACCAACCAGTTACAAAGAAGTTACTTTACCATTGATCAAGGCTACTTTCCAATCTTGCTGACACCCCTTTAAAACATTTGGCTGCAAAAGACCATGGAGCCCAATAAGAATCACTGACCATAATGAACAACAAGTGGTGTTCTTCCTCACAAATATTGAGTGCATTCTGTGCCAACGTCTCCGTTCTTCCTAGAGCACGTAAAAGAGACTTCTTTGGTGTGTTGGCTATGGGTACTTTAAAGGAGTGACCTTCTTGGATATTCAACAGGATTGGCTTTATTTTCCGACTCAATTTTGTGTGTGTGTGTACGTGCACGTGTTCTCATTCTGCTTTCTTGTGATTCCTTTTTGCTTTGCTCCAGATTATTTCTAGGAGAATGTCTTATTCTCCACTTTGTATATTCCTGATCTTCTAATGAAGTTTATTCTTTGCGATTAAAAAAATAGTCAACAAATCCTCCACCTTCTCCAGGCCAACCCACTCTTCTCCAAATGTACCAAACAACTTGCTCCATATCCTCCAAGAGCCAAAAAAAAATAACAAGATGCATATCCTGTGTTACCAAAACATAAGGTACATACATCTTGAGATAATGCCTTGAAAGGCCTCCTACTCTACAACAGATTGTTGGTGTTAATTCTATTAAGAACAACCAACCGAATAAAATCCTTTACCTTAGAGGGAACTTTAGCTTTCCAAATAATATAGTGAAGATGGAATAACACATTAATTCTGGTGAAATACTCAAAGAAAGATTTACAAGAATAGACCCCGCAAGAATCCAAACTCAATAACCAAGAGTCCCTCCCCTTTGAAAGACAATATCCCTCCAACAAAACCAACAAAGGGATGCCCCTCCACCTCCCTCTATCATTTACAAACCTACAAATATGGAAATCCAAGAAGGATAACACCATTTGAGACAAGAAAAGAAGCAATGACTCTTTTTAAGAAAAGGAATAATATTATCAGAAGAACTAGATACTATATTGATAGTACTTCATTATGCAATGTGTACCAAGGAGATATGATAGAGTCGAGGAAAAGAATGCAAATTGAAGAATTACCCACTGAAGTAACTTCCCAAAAATGAACCAAGACCCATTTCCCACAACATATTTGACATTAGGTGTGAGCAAAAACAATCTTAGCTAAATTTGCACCCACCCATTATCCTACATGGCCAAATTTACTTTTGAAACTTTATGCCAAAGGGAGTCCTCCTCTAATAGAAACCACCATAGCCATTTGTCCAATAAAGCAACATTTTTAGGCACCAACTTACCAAGAGCCAGCCCCACCTCCAACTTCAACCTACAGTCTCCCAGCTAAATAATACCCACTCTTCTCCTCTATCCCCAACCAAAGAAAATCTCTCATGACTTTTCTAATTTTACCAACCCCTACAGAATTCTAAAAGTAGGCAAAAAAAATATAGCAGGATGCTAGAAAGGCAAGCCTAAATGAAGATGATATGACCACCTAGAGAAAATAGAACAACCTTCCACCAATCCAACCCCATACATACTTTCTCCACCACAGGATCCCAAGTCAAAGGCCACTCTAAAATTCCACAGCCAGCTAAGGAAGCCAACTCTGAGGATTAATAAGAACTGAGATTTATAGTTGCACTCCCACTATTCTCCAAATTTATTTTAAAAAAAAAATCTTCCCAAGAAGTTGAAGGGTAGTAAGAACATTTAAAAATGGCTCTCTATCATCGCCTAAAAAAAGAAAAGTATCATCTGCAACTCAAGCGCGATACCACTACCCCCTCACAACCACGCCAATCCCTCTCACAAACCTCCATCCATCGCCCATCTACGAATGACATCTACAATGAGAACAAACAAAACAAAGATTACAGATCCCCTTGCCCAACTCTTCTCGTGGCCCTAAATGACTCCTTAGGTTCACATTGGTAATAATAAAAAATAAAGCAATTGATAAACACACTCAATCCAAGCACACTGCCTGTCTCCAAAACCCTTTCTAGCAAAGATCTTATCCAAGCAATTCCAACTAACCCAATCACAAGCATTTTCAAAATCCAATTTAAGAATGGTCCTTCTCTGTCCAACATCAAACATCCTCCACTACCTCATTTGCATGAGAATAGCATCCACAATCTTTCCTTGACAGAAGCACTTTGGGCCTGATAAAGGGTGTCCCTTGGCACTAAACTCAATCTGTGTAAGAACTTTCGCAATAAGTTTGTGCACCGTAAAAACTAAACTAATTGATCCAAAATAAGCAACCTTGATAGATTAATCCTTCTTAGGCACCAAAGTAATGTAAGTAGAATTGATGCTTTTGCTCAAAACCCCATTGAAGTAAAACCCATTAAAAATACTCATCAAAATCAACCCTAACCACATCACAACAATCTTGATTGAAAACCATATTGAAGCCATTTGGACCCTGTTTTTTATCCCTATACATTCCAAACACAACAATCCTAACTTCATTCTCCTCAAAAGGCCCTTCCCAACAAACTCACTTGGCTGCTAGAAATAGGATTCCAATCCAACGCAATCATTGAGCTACCCTCATCCTACTCAGTAAACAAATTGGAAAAAAAATTCATCAACTCATTACCAATCAAAAAAGGATCAGTCGATCAGATGTAACTAGGGTCTAGTGGTGTACAAAATTTAGAAAAAAACCGAAAACCATATTGAAACCGAACCGTTTGATACTTCGGTTTGGAATTTTGGTTTTGATTTTGAGTTTCATAAAAACCAATTTTGACTTTCAGTTTCAAAAAACAAACAAACAAACCGGAAAAAAAAAAAAACCAAAAACTGATTAATATAAGTTGTTTGTTTTTAGTACTATATATATATATATATATATATTTCCTTATTTTTTTTTATTAACTAAATAATTTATTACATTTATATTTCGTTTCATTAATTAATATATTTATTACACCTGAATTTTTGTTAAGCTTTTGCAAGGGGTAAGCATGTAGTATGTAGGGCTTTTATAGAGAAGCAAAGACCCGTCTCTTGCACCCCCCAAACCCCAAACCCCACCCCACCCCACCCCAAAACTTCCTTCTCCCCGATGTGGGACAAGAGAGAAGTGGAGGAAGCAAGGCCCCCCAGCTTTTGTGTTGGGAACATTTGTCCCACATCGCAAGAAGGATGGGAGATCCCTCTCCTCAAAGACTGTTAGATTACCATTTTACCTAAAAGCTTAAGTTATTAGGTTGTGGACCAACAACATACATTAAGCATTAACACTCCCCCACACGTGCAGCCCAACAGCACATGCAAAGATAAACACAGGATAAATAACACCCATGAAGGGAATAAATAATTTTTTTTAAACAGCACGTGCAAAAATAAACACAGGATGAATAATACATGAAGGGAATAAAATAAATTTTTTAAGCACCACAAAGTAAATGCAAGCAACGAGACTAGAACCCAGGACCTTTTAATAACCAGCTCTACTACCATGTCAAATCACCACTTTACCTAAGAGCTTAAGCTATTAGGTTGTGGGCCAAAAATGTATCAAGCCTTAGCAAAGTACATCTGAACCATCCTTCCCAGCGCATCAATCAGACATTCAAGGCTTGCAGCATGAGTGGGCTAGGCCTATCTGCTTTGCAGATGGGTCCTTTTGGGCTTGAAAACCCGTGTGCATTCAGCCATTACATTGCCCTTGTTCAACTTGGGCTTTTAGGCCTAGTAAAGTGTTTTTAGAAAATTGAAAATTTTTGCTAAAAACGAATAAAAACCAAACCAAAATGAAGTGTAAAATTTCGATTTAAAGTTAAATTAAATCATCAGTGTATGATTCGGTTACAATCTGAGATATTTAAAATCGATTAAAACCAAACCAAACCAAACCAATTACACCCCCTAGATGTGACTACCCCCTCCCCTAAAAAAATCTACAATTCCCTAATCAAATTTCTTATCATCTTGCCATTATCTAAACTATAAAATAATTATGTTTTGCAATCACCCTCTCTGACCCATTTAAACTTTGTTTTTGCGTCCAACTCCTCACTTCCCCAAAAATCACCTCCTCAAACTCGTTTTTCAAAAGTACTTGCTTTGCCACCTCAAACTACATAAACTTTAGTTTCCTCTTACCCAACTAAATAATCAATCTCATCAAAATGTTAGCTTCCTTCACCCTAATTTCCCCAAAAAATTCAACATTCCACTTCTTTAAAAAAACTAAAAAAAAAAAAAAAGAACTTCTTTAACAGGAAAGAGAAAATATTACAAATATTGGAGGGTAAGTATCCTCCTAAAAAATTTTTTTAAAAAAAGTTACTAATTAAGCCTCACTCGTCAATGATACATCTGTCAAATATTCGTAACCAGTGAAGAGAAAACTAATGATCAAGCCCCATGCTTTTCAAAAGAAAGGAGTCAGAACTAGAGTAGCACAATCAGGAAGTCTAGACAAACGCTACTTGAGAAAGATAAGGGAGTTCATCCCTCCACTAACTACAAGATATAAACCTATCTAGACATCTAGCAACTCCTTTCTCCCCACTCACTGACCAAGAGAAAACAGCATTATCCAGAGAAATACCCCTCAACCCACAATCACTAATGAACCTACAAGGACATCGCATGCTCAGGTAATCCATCCTTCCTTTGTTTTTTGGGTAAGAGAAATTTTTTATTACAAATTAAAACAATGTATAAAAGAAGAGGACAAGAGGTCCTCAAAAAACTATAAAATTATAAACTGAAAAATTACAATAAAGCTGCCTTCAAATTCTTTAAAGGTCGGAGGGCAATAAGCCCAAAAAAATACCCAAAGAGTGGACCAAAAAATATGAGCCAAGAACACCACTCCATCCCATAAGAAAGAGAGATAAATTGAGCAGCTCTTAAACATTATCATGTTCCTCTTGATCCAAAGAGTCCATAAAATAGCGAATGTAGCACTGCTCTATATAATGCTGTTGTCTTGGCAAGAGCCAAAACCCTTATAAAGAGAACATCCACGTCCCATTGTGCCACCCAGTCTTCACCAAAATAAAAGAAGGGGCATTCCATAGTTGTGTTGCACATCACAATGCACAAACAAGTGAGCATTTGTTTCATTGAGCTCATGGCATCTGACACACATGTTGAGATAGAAAGAATTGTAATGCCTTTTATCTGAAGAAAATCACGCAAGTTAATCCTATTCAAAATCAGTCCCAACGAAGGTTCAAATCTTCCAGGAAGCATTAGCCTTCCAAATGATGTGGTCCCAAGGGAAAAGATTGACAGAATGGGTTTTTCAAATATATGAGAAAAAAGGATTTTAAAGTGAACAGCCTCGAAAAATCACCCTCCCACGCTCACTCGTCCTCCCCATTGGAAGGGAAGTGATCCAATTAAGTCCAATATAGAAAATAAGGTGGTAAGCTCATCGACCTCTCTTTCATTGAAATATCTATTAAAAAAAATTTTGAAATCCCACCAAAAAAGAACCCTCATCACAGATGAATGAGCTGATAGGTGCATTGTGGCAAGAAGAAAGCTTAAACAAATGAGGCACATTCAGCTCCAAAATCTCACCCACCCAAAGATTTGCCCAGAAGTGAACCCTACTATTCCAACTAATAATCTTCATAACTTAACAACCTTACCCCCACTATCTCCCCCCCACCCCCAAAAAAAAGGAAAAAGGAAAAGAATTACAAAATTGCCAGCTTACTCGACCTTTGAACTCTTTTTTTCCTCAAACGTCTTTGGAGACACAACCACCGTTAATTGTTTTCCTAAAAGATTCATTATTTTATTATTGAAAAAGAAGATATATTTCATTAAAATGAAAGAATGAACAAAAAGGAAAATAAGACATCCTCCAAAGAAAAAAAAAAACAAACAATCAAACAAAAAAGGAAACAATCAAAATATGACCGCCTTCCAATCTCCCTAAAGATCTGAAAAAGGTATCCCTTTAAAAAAGCATGTTGCAAAAGCCCACAAAAAAGCCAAGTACCGATCCTTTCCTATAGAAAGGAACCAAAGTTTTTCAGTTTTTCTTCCCCAAGAAAATACGAGCGTTCCCATTTCCAACCACACTCCCCATAATATTACAAAGATCCCACAGGCCCACAAAACCAAACCCTCTCCATTCTTCCTAATCCTATAAAAGAGAGACGTAATGATTCCTCCTTCAAACCTGCACAAACCCTATTCTCCCAAAAAACACCAAACAATGTATTCCAAGTTCCCCAATAGAGAGCACAAATGTAACAATAGGTGCAAAACAGATTTTGTACTTTCAAAGCAGAAGAAATAAACATCCAAAGACAATGCCTTCAAAGGCCACCTACTTCACAACAGATTGTTGGTGTTAACTCTATTAAGAACAACCAATCAAATAAAAACCTTTATCTTAGAGGGGACTTTAGCTTTCCAAATAACACGACACAGGGAAAAAATACTTAAAGGGTCCAAAAATGCTGAAAGAAAGATATAGAGAACAGACTCTTAAAGAATCCAAATCTCATATGTGGATATCTCTCTCACTTGAGAGCTGACAACCTCCAATAATACCAACAAAGAAGAGAGTTCCTCCAACATCCTATCATTTAGTGGCCTATGTAAGTGAAAATCCTGCCCATTAGAAGGAAGAAAGGAAGCAATAACCTTATTGTGCACTAAGGAGAGACCAGGTAAACCAGGAAAAGAAATAAAAAGTGCATAATTACCCACCCAAGGGTCTTCCCAAAAATAGATCTGAGATCCATTGCCCACAACAAATTGAGTAGTGATCTTAAACAATACAATTCCAAGGACTGTATACAGAACATCTTAAATCCAAATTAGTATCCCACCCACTTGAAAGCAAGCCAAATTTACTTCCTATAACTTTATGCCAAAGGGAATTCTCCTCGAAGAAAACAACCACAACCATACAATTCCAAGGACTGTATACAGAACATCTTAAATCAAAATTGGTATCACACCCATTTGAAAGCAAGTTAAATTTACTTCCTATAACTTTATGCCAAAGGGAATTCTCCACAAAGAAAACAACCACAACCATTTTCCCAATGGGGCAGCTTTTTTGGACACTATTTTACCGAGACCCAACCCCCTCTATCTTAGATGTACACAGAATCTCCCAACTAGATGATTCCTCTTTTTCACACCCAAAATCAAAGAAAATCTCATTACTTCCTCAATTTCACTAGTTATCCCTATATGAATTTTTGAAGAATGACAAAAAATATAGAGGGATACTAGAAGACAAGCCTATGTCATGGTAATACAACCACCTAGAGAAAACAAAGCACCCTTTCAACCATCAAAATAATGCTTAGACTCACTCTCCACTATTGGACCCCAAAACCCTAACCTTCCGGAAAAAAAAAAAAAAGAACTCCTAAACAAGTTAAGAGCAACTCTAGGATACCACACCCAGCTAAACCAAAGATCTAACATTACCAATACTGATAGTAGCAATTCACTCTAACCAAATAAATTTTTTTAACCTGAAACCTTCTTGGAAAGTTGGAGAATTCTGAGAACATTCGAAAAAAAAAAAAAATCTCTACGATCATCTAAGAAAAAAATAACATTGTCTACACACCGAAGATGAGATATAAGTGCTTGTTTACTGCCCACCACAATCCCTCTCACGTAATCTCTAGCCACTGCCCTATACTTTGAATCTACTTAGAGTACTAACAACAAGAACAAACAAAAAAGGAGAAAAAGGACCCCTTTGCCTAACCCCTCTCAAAGCCCTAAACACTCCTTATGTTCACCATTAATAATGACTGAGAAGTAAGCACTTGACAAACCCTTTCTAGCAAAGACCTTGTCCAAGAAATTCCAACTAACCTAATTAAAAGCCATTTCAATACTTAAATATGACTCCCTTTTTTCCCCCCTACAAACATCCTTACCACTTCATCTATGGCCAAAACAGCATCCACACTCTGTCTTTCCCCGAAAAAAGCAATTTGGGCCTGAGATATAGCATCCCGTCACTTTATTCAACATATTAGCAAGCACTTCAGCAACAATTTTGTATGCATTTGTAACTTAACTGATACGTGAATATTAGCAACCATTAAAATCCAATTCTTATAAGGCACTAAAGTAAGGAAAGTGGAATTAATGTTTTTGCCTCTAAGAGGTCTCACAATCATCTATCTCAGACCACAAGGGATTCACGGCTACGACACCTCCCCCCAGTAATTTCCTCCCCTTAGCATTCAAAGATATCAGTAGACATAGGCATTTTGGACTAGGAGGAATAACTTTTTCAGGCTGAGAGCTCTCCAGGTCTTCCACTGAAAGCTCTTGATCACAACGCCCATCTCAAATGTAAGATTGGAACAGCCAAAAGAGCCTTAAGACAACATTCATGAACTGGAACAATAGCCAAAGTATCCTCCTCAATCAACTAGCTACTCACTCAGCATTATTTTTCTAAATTCAAATGGTCAATACAAGCATGTGCTTCTTCAGAAGATCTCCTTAAACCATCATCTCCCATTTCATGCTGCCCATACAAGACACTCTCTCCCAAATCTACCAAATAATTTGTGGACTCCTCACAAATAACAGGAAATAGAAATATACTAGTCATCAAACCCATACTCTGGAACCAAATGATCCAGCAATAATCCTTATCTGACTCGCAAAAACTCCCCATCTCCCCATCTGATTGTTGTGAAAAACTGTCCCCCATCTCCTCCTCCACACCCTGTAGCTTCAAATCTCTCAACCCATCTCCTGCCACTTGCAGCATCAATACAGTCCCTTGATTCTCCTTTGATGGTATTTTGCCACCTGTAGCTCCCTTCTGCTTTTCATGATCTAATTCAAACCCCACCTGTTGGAATATCACTTTACCTAAAAGCTTAAGCTGTTAGGTTGTGGGCCAACAATGAATCAGGCCTTAACACTCCCCCGCACATGCAGCCTGACAGCACATAGAGAGATAAACAAATGATGAACACCAACCATTCTAGGGAATAAGATAATTCTTCACAAACAAACAGTAAACACAGGCAACAAGACTTAAACCCAAGACCTCCTAGCAACCATGGCTTTGATACCATGTTAGAATACCACTTTACCCTAAACCCTAAACAACACCTATCATAGGGAATAAGATAATTCTTCACTTTCAAACAATAAAGCCAGGCAACAAGACTAGAACCCTGGACCTCCTTGCAACCATAGCCCTGATACCATGTTAGAATACCACTTCACCTAAAAGCTTATGCTGTTACTTTGTGGGCCAACAATATATATCAAGCCTTAACACCCCCCTTCTGCTTCGACAGGTCTGTTCGCAGTTAGAGATCTACTAGACATCTCAAGCCACCCCCTCGTCAGACCTGTTTACACCTGGGCTCCTAATCACATACATCCTGGTTAAATCATGAATGGGCTGATTGGCTGAGGCTTCTGACTGTTTTTAAAGCCCATATACAGTTAGCTCCTAATCGCATGGACTTAAGCCACATGGTATTTAGCCCAACACAGTTGGGCCCAACTTTATTAAACCCTTTATTTTTCAAATTCAAATTTTCTCGCATTGTCCAAATCATTTCCCGTTCTCTTTCCTTCCTCATCAGTGTCAGATACACGCAAAATTCTCTGCAACAACCTGATTCTACCAGCTTGTCTAAACCTCAAATATTGGATACTCATCTTCCTTCTTCCAACTTTGTTCCCTCCATATAGACATTTTCTTCAAAGCCATAAGAAGCAGCCACAATCCTGAAGCTCCCATACCTTCTGGAAAAAGAATAGAGAAGTTCCAGCCCTCTGCTCAGATTCGCAGCAAACGCAAGAGTCTTCCCCAATCTTTTGAAGAGCAGTCTCCCAGATACGTAATCTAATCCACATGACCCAGACCAAAATAGATTCAATATCCATTTAAATTCTTCATTTCTCAACACCGTAACTGATACGCATCACGATGCACGCCAGCATCAAGGATCTGCAGCTATGGAAGAATGTAGAAGAGTGAGGGAAGAAGAAGAAGAAGAAGGAAGAGGGAAGAGAGGAGATACAAGGGGGAATCAAACATTCACACTCAAAGTCAAATTCAACAATCAACTTCTACATGGGTTTCACACACTTCTTTTCTTGTTGCAAAGAAGAATTTTATTTATAGATTAAAAATTTATGAACAGGAGAATAAGACATCTCCTTAGCAAAGGCTGGAAAAATCCAACCAAAAAAAGAGAAAAAACGAAAACTAAAAAGAACAAATAAAATCATCACAATCTGACACTCAAGCAAATACCGACAATTGAGCTGAATATCTAAAAAGCTCACCCCCTTAAAATTCCAATGATCCACACACCAAAGTGAAGCCAAATAATATATCTTCTTCCAAACCAGTAAATATGATGACTTTTTCCCTGAAAAAATATGTGCATTACTCTCCATCCACAGCCCCCCCAAATATTGCAAAGAAAGCATATTTCCAGACTGCTGCCCCTTCCTTTTTACTGCCAAAACCAACAAAAGAAACTTCTAAAATGTCCTCCATCTATGAACTCACCCAACATTCACCTAACAAATCAAATAACCCATTCCATACCCTCCAAGCACAATCACAATTTATAAAAAGACGCTATGCACATTCTGAACAGTTAAAGCAAAGTACACAAACATCTGGAGAGAGAGCCTTACAAAGGTTTCCTGATTATTAGTGATAATTCTATCAAGCGCAACCAACCAAATAAAAGCCTTGATTTTAGAGGGGATTTTGCACTTCCATATGGATTATGTATTTATAGAGTAGAAAATAAGAATTGGATCTAGTCATAAATTCACAAAGGGAATTGCAAGAATAAACCCCCAAAGGATCCAAAGACCAAGACCAACAATCCCCTCCAAAGAAAGCCAACAGTTATTCAACAAGACTAGCAAAGAAGACAGCTCCAACCACTCCCTATCATTCAACAACCTTCAAAAGTGAAAATCCCATGAAGGTAAACAACCTAGATGAACAACAAAAGAAGAAACAGAGTCATCCTTCTTGAGCTCAAGCAAAAAAAAAAAGAGACGACGAAAAAAGGTGGACAAAATTGCATTCCCCAACCAAGGATCTTTCCAAAAGCGGATAATACAACCCATACCAACAAGAATTCGGTATGGGGAATGAAAAGGGGGTAAATCTAAGAGACAGCTTTCCACAAACTCTCCAAAAACATCTAAAACCCAAGTTTGTATCCCACCCATTCTTGTCTAATCAAATCTTACTTTTTACAATTCTATATCACAGGGAAGAATTCTCTAACAGAAACTGCCAAAGCCATTTAATCAGGGAGAGCTATGTTTCTAAACACCAAATTTCCAAGACCCAAATCCTCTTGTTTAGACCTATACGCCACTTTGCAACTTACCAAATGATCCCTAAAGCCCCTTAGGACAAAAGATGATGATCTTCCCTAGATTAACATGCTAAAACCTTCGAATTATGATGGTGACTTCCCACCATTAGAGTACAAAAATGTGAAATCTCGAACAAAGCACTCCTAGAAGATCAAAGATCCAATTGTCGTCAACCAAAATGGATCTACTAAGCAGGTGTCTCCAGTAGAGGCAACTCTCAATGGGCAGCTAGAGAATGCCCTGGCCCAGAATAAAATGCTACAACAAATTGTGGATAACTAGAGAGAGTTGACCAACAAGGTCGAAAACAAGTTTGATATCACATCCATCCTCATCAACAAATGTCAGAATCACATGCATGAGGAGCTGATGCAAATGATTGAGCACATGTCAGCATTCTCTCCAGCTTTCAAGAAGAAAGAAGTAGAAATGCAGCACCTCAAAGCTCACCTAAATTCTCTCAAGCAAAGCCAGTAGCAACAGCATAGACAGGTGAGGATTGATCCCCTATTTCCTCCATTCTCTTTGGCTTTCAGCTCTCCTCAACCGACGTACAACATGTATCAATGCAAGTGTCCTTTAGAGGCAGTTAAAAAGAATAAGCAAAAATTTGGAGAACCAAGCAATCCAAATCGAGAACCACAAATTGGGGTTCTGGAAAAGGAAAACTCTATCTCTAAACTTCTTGCTGAGATGGTTGATCAGTTACATCCAGAGGAAGCACCAAGATCAACACTTGTCATCGTAACGGATGGTGATTCATATGAGGATGAGATACAACCTCCAAGATCTACGATGATGACCCAACCATCCACCCAAAGGATCAGGAATCCTCAACAAGATCATCCCCTCAACATGTCTTTACCACCATGATGATTCAACCGCATCAAAAGTCATCACCATTTTCAAAAGATAAGAGTATCATGATCAGACCGCCAGCCACTTCTGTCAACCTTACTGCTCCAGCATCTCTGGGATCTCAGGTCCCAATCTCGTACTTCAAGGGAGATGGTTTTCCAGTTTACAAACCCATGACCAAATCTGGTCATAAGTATTTGACATCGACTGTACCTATAATGAATGTCTTAATGATCCAGTGTACGAATGGTCTGATGAAGAATAAGTTAGAGGTAAGGAAAAAAACAACTCCCAGCAGAAACTTAAAAAGAGATATGAAGAAGTAGATCCAAAAGTGAGCTTGCCAGGAGAACCATCAGGGAAATTGGACTAATATGTCAAATACGAGGGGAAAAGGACAAGCACAACATCATTAGTGACTTCCTTTCAAGACCAACCAATACCCAAGTATTTTTCCTCATGGCATTCTCATCTCACCCAGAAACCTAATCTCTCTCACAGCTTGTCCAGACTCTTCCCAGTAAAAACCAAGATAGCATTCTTGGCCACACCATAGACAAGGGAAACAACAAAATGATCCAAGGTCTCCAGTCCCTTCTCCTCTCAAAATTTGGATTGGTTGATGCACTAGTAAAATATTTGGACTGGCACCCACTTTTTCATACATTAATGGTCTTTGGGCCCCCATATTATCTTATTTAACCTTCCCAAAAGAAGTCTTCATTCTTCTTTGGTACCTTGTCAGGGCCTATCGAATCGGCATGATCCTGCATAAGCCATGAACCTACGCCTTCATTACAAAACAGAGGCAGAGACCATGCCAGTGTAGCTAACTTAAGGATTAGCTCTTGTTTTTTAAAATAGAAGCACAATGGGTTGAACATATAGATTTCATATCCAGGTCCCCATACTTACTTGTCACCTTCCACCTCAAAGGTGAAATTCAAAACTAAGGTGGGAATAGGTATGTCAATATCTCTCCCTTTTGCAAAAGGATACGGAGTTTCAAGGAACACCCTTTTGCGGACCCACATCTATTGGCACGCAATTGGATTGACACAAGAAAGAGCCTATGCTACATCAATCATGTTGACCCAGACAAATTACCACAAGATCTACTTAACCCAATGCATTTCCAAGATGATGAAAGAGCCAAGAGCTCTCATTACCCTATCATGTTTCCTCATTTTTACAGCACCTACCTAACAAACAGGTTGGCACTCTACAACGTAGAGCAGACGGAAAGTAATGGGACAGTTGAGGACTTGGAAATAATGGCAGTCTATCCGAATGAAAAGGAAGATGAATACATAACAAAATTTGATCTCTAAAACAGTCACAAGGGCACCAACTTTAACTTTTAAAGAGAGCATCTTGATTTTCCCAAGGGGCTGCTAGATCAAAAGAATAGTTCTAAAGTCTATAATCATTTGATGGTGGAGAGTGGTTGATATCGAATTAGAGATCTGGAATGCTCCAACAATCTGGATCTGGACTTTAAGAGCAATTTTCATATTGGGATCGGATAAATGCAAGCAAAAGTTGGGGAAGATCATGAAGCTAACCGTCCTTGTATTCAACGTGATCTGCATGGTGGCAATGCAGGCATGCTTGTACTTACAGAATTTAGAATCAAGGAGAGGAATGGTTGGATCATCATCGTAGATCTTGGAGGTTGTATCTCTTCCTCAGATGAATCATCATCCGTTATGATGGCAAGTGTCGATCTTGGTGCTTCCTATAGGTGTAATGGATCAATCATCTCAGCAAGAAGTTTGGAGATAGAGTTTTCCTTTTCCAGAACCCCAATTTGTGGTTCTCAATCTGGATTACTTGGTTCTCCAAAATTTTGTTTATCCTTATACTTTTGAGTAGTGGAGGTTGTCGTTGATTCAACCCTCTGGGTTTGGGTTGGCCTTTGAGTTTGATGCCTTTTTTTGAGATGGAGAAAAAAGTCACTGCCTCTGAAGGACACTTGCATTAATACAGGCTGATATGCCCAACCATAAGAAATCCCTCATTATTTTCTCAATCTTGCTAACAACACCCACAGAAATCTTAAAAAATAGAGAGAAAGTTAAAGGAGTACTAAAAAGACAAGTCTGCAAGAGAGTAATTCTACCACCGAGAGAAAAAAGAGCACCCTTCCAATCATCTAAACATTTAGAAAACCTTTCCACAACATGATCCCAAAAGCTAACAAATCTAGGGTTACAGGTTACCTGCCAAAAGGAACCCCTAAATAGGCCAACGGCCAATCCAAAAAACACTACACCCCACCTCTAACTAACTCTCATCAAGTACATTAATAGTTGCAATATCGCTTTTCTCTATATTGATACTAAGCCCATAAACCTTCCTAAAAAGTATGGAGAAAATCCAAAATATTCAAACAAGAGGATATATGGTCCTCCAAATGTGAAACCATCACCCTCTCCCTCCCCACTTCCAACCCTTGAGACTAACCCTCTGTCCATAGCCCTACCCACCAACCTACTCAAAATGTCCGCCACTAAAATAAACAAAAATAGGAAGCGAGGGTCCTTGCCTAATTCCTCCCATTGCCTTAAACCAAGATTTAGGCTCTTCATTAACTAAAATTGAGTAGCTCACATTATGCACATCCCTTATCCATTGACGCCATCTCTTTCCAAACCCCTTTCCGCAAAAATTTTAACCACAATTTGTCTACCCCACAAAACACACTTGGCCTTTGAGATAGTCCTATCAAGCACCTTACTCGACCTGTTAGCTAAAACTTTAGTGATAATTTTATAAACACTACAAACTAAACTAATAGGTCCATTGTCTGAAATCTTGATGGGAACTAGTCTTAGTGATAAAATTGGAATTAATACTCTTACTTAAAATCCCATTCCAATAAAATTCATTAAAAACCTTAAGCAAGTTACCCTAAACCACCTCTCAACAATCTTGAAAGACAGTCATATTGAACTCATCTTACCCTTGAGCTTTATCCCTCTTCATACTAAAGACTGTGGCCCTCACTTCCTCTTCATCAAAAGGTCTCTCCAACCAAGCTACCTTATCACCAAATAAAGGGTCCCACTCTAAACCTTCAACCATCAGTCTATTATCATCCTCCTCATAATACAAATTAAAATAAAATTCAATGATCTTAGAAGCAATTCAACTCTGGTCAAAGATAACCTCCCCCCTACATACGTCCAACTCTCTAATCAAATTCTTCCTTATTTTCCCATTAGCTATCATATGGAAAAAGCTCAATTACAATCACCATATCTGACCCATTTACACTTTGTCTACTGTCTCCAACTTCTCATTTCTCTGTATGTGGTTTTGTTGTTGAAGTGGATGACAATCAACTCCCTCCACAATTGCTTGCTTAAGAAGGGTCTCAAACAATATGATTGTCGTCCTAACTTGACTATCCATTTAGAATATAAATTATAAGATGCAAATTTAGGATTTCACCAACCATGTTTGTGCTGCCCAATGTATTGGTTCATCAAATTTTTAATTCAAGTATCAAGTTGAACATTTTCTTTGTTGACATGAAGTTTCTTTTCATCCTCCTCATAATACAAATTAAAATAAAATTCAACGATTTCAGAAGCAATTCAACTTTGGTCAAAGATAACCTCCACCCTACACATGTCCAACTCTCTAATCAATTTCTTCCTCTCTTTCCCATTAGCTATCATATGGAAAAATCTCAAGTTACAATCACCATATATGACCCATTTAAACTTCGTCTTCTATCTCCAACTTCTTATTTCTTTGAAAATCACCTCCTTCAATTCATTCTTCAAAGATACGCTTTTCATCCCTTCCTCCCTTAAAAAAGTAACATCTTCTTTCGTATCTAACTCATCCAACTCTCCCAAAATCCTAGCCTTCCTAAACCTTAAATCTCCAAACACCTCTTTTAATGCATCATAGTCAAACATAGTGGGAAGGTCCCTTATTGAGGTTCTCTTCTCGAATGTCTAACAGTGTTGTTGGACTCGAGGCTCTCTTCGCAAACGTTGCTAAGTCAAGATGAATGAAGGTTCGAGGCGCTGGTTCTCTTTGTTGTTGCGTTCAACCTCCTTCGCTGAGTTTTGGAACTAAAGTAGCTCTTTTTGGAACTACCCTCTTAGTGTGAGGTTCCATCAAAGAATAGGGTTAATGGATTTGAGTCCTAAACCGAAATGTGCTTAGTTAATTAGTTATCTATTATGTATGTTTAGTTTTACTTGTAGTGAGATTATGTATCTTGGAGGGGCTTGTTTGTAATATTTGTGTATTTTAGGTGTAATTTCATGTGTTAGAGGTTTTCATATAAATTGTGTGTGATCCATATGGAAGTTCATGATTGTTTGATAGGAGGATTAAGCATGATCCACATGAAAATTTTTATATTTTCACCAAGTTGAAATGCTTTTTCTTACGAAACAAGATGATTTCTCTGATGATGATGGAGTGCTTGGTACTTTTCCAACTCAACAAAGTTGAATTTTTTTTCCAACTCTAAAAAGTTGAATTCTTTTCAACATGATGGAAATAAGGAATAATTTTGGCCATTCTGTGGACCAAATTCTTAATGTTTCCTTGGGGTGCTGAAAAGAGATCAAGCAACCCTTTTTGAAACAAGGCAATGTGCAATTCTCATTTTTCCACTCTGACAGAATAAAATCAATAATTGATATGAAACAAAAATAGATAATGCACAATTTCAGACTTCCGTCACCAATAAATCCTATGCAAGTCATAACAACTCAGTACATGAAACCATCATTTCTTATGCAGAATAATAATAATAATAATAATAGAACCCATCCCACCCCCACCCAAGGATCTCAATCCCAAAACAAAATTGAAATGGAATATTTGTGGAAGGATGCTGACCTGAACGAGGTAATAGAAAATGCGAAGCCCTTCAGGGTCCTTACTGCTCTGGACATCAACAAGTGACCCAATCTTCGAAGTTGTGAAGGATATATGCTCGTTGCCCATCACAATCTCAAGCTCTTGCCGACCAACGCGGTCAGGCTCTGGCCAGTTCTTATCATCTTCCTTCATAATCTATGGAAAAGTTATTTAAATTAAATTACAGCAATTAGCTCGTGTCCCTAAAATATCATAAAACAAAACCTAGAAACTTCGAGTTGACTGAATTGCAATGGGCTGGAGAGAGAGAGAGAGAGAGAGAGAGAGAGAGAGAGAGTAAGGGAAAGAGCAAAGAACCCTCAAAAGCTTCAATTCTATCATATACCAAAAAGCAAAAATGAAAAAATAAATGGAAACTGAAGAGAACGTAGTGTCTAGGGAGAAAGAGAGATCTAATTACTCAGGATTTTGGAATAACTTCATTGCATGCTTTATGAACTAGGGAAAAAAAAATTGGATCCAATATCGGCTTTTTTCAAAACATGAAAAGTACTTCAGAAACACCAACTAAAAAAGACAGAGCGGAAATACCCTGAACCTTCAATACAAGCAAGCAAGACTTGAGTGAAAAATCAGACAAAAAAGATGAGATGGAGAAATAGATTGAGCAAATGCATGGTCGCCCAAGAAGCTTAAAATCTGCAAAATCTAAGAAAAAATCTTGGGGGAGAAGTAGGAAAGGTACCTCGCTGTCGGCGATGATGCGGCGACACTCGCGGAGGACGGCGGGGGAGAGGAAGACCTCCTTGCGAATCATGGTGTCGTTCTTGTAGTTGGAGTTGTTGGCGTACCTGAGCTTCCCGTCTGGCCGGAACTCAAACTCCAAGAACTCGTGCCCGAACTTCCCCTTGTGCCCTACGTAGTACCGAACGTAGAACTCCTCGTCTTCTCCCACCGAACCCATTTCTCCCTCCCTCTCTCTCTCTCTTTGCAGAAAGACCGAACTGAAGCAGGGGAACGATCGATTATGGAGATGGCCAATGCAGTTGGATGATATCGTTTTGTTGTAGCCTAGTGCGGCAAAACGGGTTTTCCCATTTCCCACCGGTGACCTGTGACCCGGCTGTTTGAAACGGGTGTGGGTTACAATATGTTGACCCATAAATGGTCAAGCCAATCCGGATGCCGCAATGGCGGATCCAAGATCCTACAATCCTTGGAGAGTTAAATCGTTAGCAACTCATGCACAAGACAAGTTTTTAAAATTTGGGGCAAAAGGTATTAACCTTCCTAAAATTTTAAAATTTTCAAGGACTTTTTTCATATTTTTCAAAAAGACACAAATGTTTCCTTATATTTTATAAAAAAATAATTTTTTTATAAGAGATTTGTGTATTTTTTGTAATCCTCATAAAGATTTGTGATCTTTTTGAAACATCAAGAGAGATTTGTGATATTTTTTAAACTTTAGAAGAAATCTTTGTCTTTTTACCAAATCTCAGGAAATGTGAGTGTCTTTTGTCATTTATTTTTTATTTACAATTATTTCATAGGACAAAAAACACTAACCTTCTCTTATGTTTGGTAAAAAAACATATACCTCTTCTAAGGTTTCAAAAATGTTACAAAGCTTCCTTAAGGTTTGTCAAAAAGATAGAAATCTTTCCTAAAAAAAATCACCTTTTTGTAAGATATAAGGAGTTATTTGTATCTTTTTAACAAACCTTAAGAAAAGTCTTTAAAATTCTTAAAATCTTAAGAGAGGTTTTAAAAATTTTTGAAATCTCAAAAAAAATCATTGCCTTCTTGTCAAATTACATGGGAGGTCAATGTCTTTTGCCCTAATTATAATTGCCTTTGAGGTTTTCATGTTTTGTAATTGCTCCATAATAAACTTATTTACTATATTATTAAAAATATCTTTCAATATAAGTGTATGAATAATCATTTATCCAATAATTTTGTGTATGATATAGTAAAAATGACAATTTATGATACATCTCAAATTAGGAGTCCTAATAAAATAACTGAATGTCTTCAATTATTAGATGAAAATTTTAGAAAATACTAATAAAAATTTAGGAATCTAATCTTATATATTTGAATTAGTTCCCAAGTAAAAAAATTAGATTAGTCCCTTAACTTTTATTTGTTTGAACTTAAGACCTCATATTGAGTAGGTGCAATTTCCTAAAATCCTAGTACTCTAAATCTACTACATGCATATTATTTAGTGACCTTTTGTAAGTCCCTCCCATGAACAAAGATCCGCCCCTGCTTGTCCATCGCCCAAGCCCAACTCAAATTTTTCCCATGAAATGTGATTCATGAACATGACAGGTGGCCCAAGCCATAGCCCACACTTCATAATTGCTTATTTTTGAATTTTAATTCGTAGTTGTTGAAATACTAAAGAGCATAATAATAAATAGACAAAATATGTGTTGTTTTTAAAATCTTAATCCACATTTGTTAAGACAATGAAAAGAAAAACTAATGAATAAGTATTTTTAAAATGTTAGCTGATTCAGAAATTTTAAACAGATTTATTATATATCTATTATGGAATAAGAAATCCTTCAGGAACTATACTTAAAATATTAAATTGCCTAAGAACTAAACCGTATTAATTCAAAACCAATCTCTTATCCAACAAAGTATGGAATAAGAAATGTAACTTTGTGTTGAACTTGATAAACAATTGAGAGGCCAGAAATACTTTAGAGACAAAAAAAAACAAGTATCAAGTGGGTAGGGGAGAGCAAACGGTCGGTTCGGCTAAATTCGGTTAATTAACCGAAAATTTCGGTTAAAGAATCCTGTTAACCGAACCGACCAAACCGTTTGGTCTCACCGAACCGAACTCGACCGAATTTATTTTCGGGTAATTCGGTTAACCGATTTTAACCGTGAAACGAGGAACGGAAGGGGGAAAGGTGTACTGGACTGTGTATCCGTCTTAAACAAGGAAAGTGTTAGCTTTGGTGCAATCCCAAGAGGGGGGGTGAATTGGGTATTTAAAAATTATCACCTAGGTTAAACCAGATAAGCAGTATTACTTAACCTATTGTCTGTCTATGCAAATGTAAATCTAATCATTTACAATATAACATACACGTGCAGTAAGTAAATTGCGGAAATGTAAAGAACATGCACGATATGTTATCGAGGTTCGGCCAACTGTGCCTACGTCCCCGCCTCTAGCTCGCAAGCAGGAGGATTCCACTAACAACTCACTTAAGGGTGGAGCGGCACCGTTTACAACCAGGTCAAATTAACACAGGGCTGACCTCAACCTTAACCAGGTCAATTAGCAGGGCTGACCTCAACCTACACGCCTTAACAGGACGACGCACCTAGCTTTCCTAACCGGGTCTAAGCCAATCCGGGACTATTCCAGGGCTAGTCTCCCTCTTCAGGCCCATGCTTGGAAATACAACCAAAGTGTATAAAATTTGTACACGGAAATATGCTTCTAGAAAAGCAGATGTGTGCACCAATACAGCTCAATCAATAAAGCAAGCACGAATGATATGTAGATATACTCAGTGCTCTAATGTGTGCTAAACACTCAATCAAGTATGATAATCAATCAAGATCTAGAGTGTGTATCTAAGCAAGATTTGAAACTCAATATTCGAATATCACAAAATCATATTAGGGTTTCAAATATGCTAAGCAAGATAGATCAAACAAACTCAATATGATATTTCAATTTCTAAAGCACAATGGAGTTGTTTGAAAGATTAGCTTTTCACAAAAGGATTTTGCACACAAAATCTAGGTTTAGGTATCTTGCAACAACAATGCAAGAACCACAACCCTCAAAGTCTTCCCACACAAGATTTATCAAATGAAATCCGTGGAAGAACTTTAGGCTATACTCTCAAATAAAATCAATCAACCTTTATACCAAAAGAGAGTATTAGCTAGAAAGATTACGCACAACAGCCTTATAGAAATACTCACAATGCTTAGAGAAATAAAGATTGAAGAGTATGTGAGTGTTTGCAAGAAGTTTTTGGCTAATATAGGGTTTTAAGAGTTGAGAGAGTTTTGCCCTAATCAAGTTTGCTAATCCCCCGCTAATAATGATAAATGAATGGGTATATATAGGCAAGGAGGTATTTTTGACCGTTGGGGACCTATTGGGTATTATTAAGAAAGATTAATGATGTTTAAAGCATTTTAACTCTATTTAAAAAATATTAACTGCGGTAAAAAATCAGGGCAACCCGAGAGGTCCAGTCGACCAAAAATGGTTCGGTCGACCAGGACTCAAATGGCTCGGTCGACCAGGGGACTTTTGAACTGAAAGGCTCGGTCGATCGGAGAGGGCGATTTTCCAATTTTTCGAGTTTCGGTCGACCAGGGCATTTTGAACTGCCTGGTTCGGTCGACCAGACCACTGGAAATTCTCCCGAGTACCTTCCGATCGACCAGGTAGTTGTAGTTTAAAAGCTCTCGGTCGACCGAATGGTCAACTATTGACCCAGGAGGGTTTCGGTCGACCAGGGCCTTTTGAACTACAAGTTTCGGTCGACCGAGTAGTTAAAATGTTGAAAAAAAGGAGTTTCGGTCGACCGTAGTGAAGGCTCGGTCGACCGGGGCTGAAATCAACGAGTTTCGATCGAAGGTGGTGAAGGCTCGGTCGACCGGCCTCTACTTTTCTGCACAGACATTGTTCAGTGTTTTGGCCATAACTTTTCCTATACAACTCCAAATTGGATGTTCTTGGTACCAATGGAAAGGTAAGAGAAAATACCACAACTTTCATGTTGAATACATTTTAAGAAAAATGATTTTTGGATTGAGAAAAATGTCCATTAATGAGATGGAAGAAACATGAAGGGAGTTTTTCTCTTACGGACACGTTTTAGTGTTTTGGCCATAACTTTTTCTATGTAACTCCAATTTGGACGTTCTTGGTATCAAACTCAAGCTATGGTAAAATTCCACAATTTTCATTTTGAACATGATTTGATATGACATCCAATTGAGTAAGAAAATTGTTCATTTCTAACATTTGGTCGACTAGCCGGTTGACCGACCCCTTTGAAAATTTTAGTTTTTGCCTTCTTTTAACTTTAAAACCATTGAAAAACCTTTGTATAAGTTAGGCATTTTATGACAAAAGTTTTTCATGCTATTTGGAGGTCCTATGGTCAATCTAAGGTCAATTTGAGCATACCTACCTATCATGCATGATGCAAATTATTACAAGCCATATGAGTGCACAGTCCATAATAAAATTACATCCCAGAATGAAGAAACTGAAAAATAAATACAAATGTAGCACAAGATTCTTCATTCATCGGCACGAACACCGCACGCCATCATAATAAGTCTTTTAGCCCCGAAGCGCACACAAGGTGATCCTGCATGCAATTCTCAGTACAACCATTAGTACCAAGAGTATTTGTCATAATCAAAACTGGGTGTGACCAATCAAGTCAACAGAAAGGTGGGGGAAGGTTGAAACCTTGAAGTCCTGAGTCACTGAGTGTTGATCCATTGCCATGCCCACGTGAGGGAAGAGCCGATCGAAGAGGGATTCGGGATCGGGACGGGTCACGAACTGGGAAGACTGGAAGAGGGGCTCAGGTGAAGCCGCGAAGCCAGGAAGAGGCGATTTGCGAAGAGGGAGAACCGGAGAACTGAGAAGTGGAGATTGATGTGGAGGAAAGGTGGTTGGTTAGGGAGACAATTGGGCTCGGGCGAGCTTGATGCTAGTGAGGAGGAGCCGCCAAGCCGGGGTGGTTCTCAGTGAACTGCTCTGTGCGCAAGACTGTGAGAGAATAAAAATGAGAATGAGAGGGAGCTTGTGTGCCAGTGACGATGACCAGCGACGACGATGGTGATGGTCGCCGGCGATAGCATCGCGTGAAGATGGTGGTGCGAACTGCGGTGGATTGAGCTCGGGTGAGCGAGAGAAAGGCGGCCTTCTGACTCCTGAGTTTCTGAGAGCACTTAGAGTGAGACGGAGAGTGAGAGCCGAGAGGCAGAGAGGGAATGGAAATATAGAAGATAACAGGAATTTTTCTAATTTAAATTTAAAATTTAATTAATTATTAATTCGGTTAATCGGTTAACCGAATTAATGTTTTCTATTCACCGAACCGAAACCCGATTCCCCGAAATATTGGAATGTATAACCGAACCGACCGAACTGGTTTTTTTAACCGAACCGAACCGACCAATTTCGGTCGGTTAATTCGGTTTTCCCCGAATTATGCTCACCCCTACAAGTGGGTGTTGGAAGATGATGTAAATACAAAGTTCTTCCACATGTCCACTATTGAACCACTTAATCTCTCCTTGCATAAACCAGGAAGAAAATGAGATGCTTTGTGCAATCCCCTCTATTAATGAGATTTGAAACATCGTGCTAAGTATGCATCCCTTAAAGAATCCAAGACTAGATGGTATGTTTACCATCTTCTATAAAAAGCTATTGGTCTTTTGTGGGTAGAGAAACAATGGAGATGATATACAACATTTTGACATGAGAAACTCCTGAGGGAGTTAAATCACACAAATATTGTGCTTATCCCCGAAACTCCAAATGCTAGGACAGTAAGCAACTTCAAATTTTTTTGCTTGTGCGATGTGGCTTTCAAAATTTTGTCAAAACTTGTCGCTACCAAACTTAAACATTTGGTGTCATGGCTCATGACTCCCAACCAAGCTACATTATTGAGGGCAAATCAATTTATTTCCTAACAACATCATGGTAACACAACAAAACCTTAATGATTTTATAAAAGGAAAAAAGAAAAAGATAGAAAGGAAAGGAGTTTTAATGCGTGTAAAGATTTATGTTAGCAAGATTATGATCATATGGAATAAAAGTTTGTCATCGCAACTCTAAAGTGCTTTGGTTTCCATAATAAGTTTGTGGACATTATTGAGCAATGTTCGAAAAATATTATCTTATACAATCTTAATCAATGGAGGTTTTTTAGACCATAAAAGGGGGCTAACACAAGGTGATCCCCTATCTCTCTTTCTTTTCATCTTGGGTACTAAATGTAACGACCTGCCTATTTTACCATAATAAATTTTTTTCATAATATCATTTAATATAAAAATCATATTCAGTTGTTAAAACATAATCAACCTGGACCCATGGATACCAGTGATATACCTGAAATATAACTCTGATACCTAAACAGCAGAAAACATAAAAACATATACATAACAAGTCATCCAACCAATACAATACTAGAGTTTTACCAAACCTATCAAATACATATACACATTCCAAAAGATCAAAAATGTGCCCTAGGGTCATAACCCAAAAACCCATCAGACCCTAACATAACAACTTACCCTTCTGACGGGGTAGGACAGTTGACCTCTAGCGTTGCGGAGTTCAATCCGCTCTTCTATAATGTAGCGACCCTAATTAACTTAACATGAAATGTAACATAATAAATGGATAAGTCGACTCGAACCCGTGGGTAATGGGGACACCTGTCAATCACAGCAGAAAACTAAGCAACAATAAAATAAAATCTCAATCATTCAACCATGAAACATAATACCAGAGCTATTTACATTCCCAAAATACTGTATTTATTTACAATTTTCCAAAAAGTCAAAATAACACTAGGATCGTACAACAAAAATTTCATGATCCTAGCTCAACGTTTACCCTTCTAGTAGGGAAGCTAAACCCACTTAACGATGGCCCTGACCCGCCGATTCTTCTGGGTTTCCTGAAAATCATTTAATATTCGGGAGTGAAACACTTCTCAGTAAGGGAAAATAAACTAAATATAGTTGTGTGGTAACATGAATATTTAAGGCACTTATACGTACACAGTACATTTCATAACTCTGTAAACATTCATCATATCATATTGGAAAATCATATGATTTCATATTTGTTAAAAAATCATAACATACATAAAAACATCTGTTATAACTATAATACTGAAAATATACCCAGGATGAATAGCTAGTTGGTGTCATGTATTACCCTCAATGAGGGGTTGTGCAGCCCGAAGGCAAGACTTGACAATGGCTGGCCGACCACTGCTGAGTCAAATATGTTTGTAAGTACGATGAGCTCGCCACACCTTGGTCCGGACTGCCAGGTGGACGTCCACACTCTACTGAAAGCCACATCGACTATCTATTTCTCACCCCCTCGTGGGGTGGTTAGCACTAATCTGATCATAAACATCTGATTTATAAGTTACGGTACCGAGCTCCTGAACTGAACTAAACTAACATTCGGGTTCTGATAACATATAATACATGATATAATAGCAGCCTCGTGCCAATCATTTTCATAAATACGGCCTCGCACCGGAATCATAAATACGGCCTTGCGATAAATCATACATAAATCGACCTCGTGTTAATAACATAAATACGGCCTTGTGTCGATATCAGAAATACCTGGCCTCGAGCCAGAATCGTTTCAAGTATATACATTCTGAAAATAAATCATTTATCGTATGTTCATCAAAATCATCACAACATAACTCATCTTTTCATAATACCTAAAAACATGCTTTACTCGTAAAATCTTTCATATCATAATACATTTCACGTAAAATAATATTCATACCACACATGTACTGTTAAAAGTCATATTTCATATTCTAAAATCGTGGTTTTCTGGCATCTCATACATACATATACATTTTAATCATCATACCAGTATTTTCCTAATCGTACATTTCATTCGTAATAAACATATATAACATATGCTTTTTCTGAAAATAGATTTAGTCATAATTAATAATAATATGCATGGAAAATGACTGTTTTAGTTTATTCTCTTACCTGACTACTGAGAAAGCCCTCAAAATATCCTAGGCTAACCCCGTATGATTTCCTGATCAATACCCTGAAACTCAAAACTCTCAGTATTAAATATCAGTATTTTTATGCGTACATCATTTCCTATAACTACCATAAAGTCTAATTTAGCTTAAAAGACCTTACCTCAACTTAGGGATGATTTCCAACTTACTTTCACTAACGATCCGCTCCGGCAGATTTGGAGAGAACTTCCCCAGGAGCGTCATGGTGACTTCGGATCGTCGATCCGGCGTAAATCTGACCCGAAATCGAGGAAAGAAAGGGAGAGAGCTGAAGAGGAGAGTGAGAGGAGTGAGTTGGCTTAGTTTAGAAGTAAAATCCAGATTTTTCATATTTATAAAACAGGGGATTTCATCGACGAGCCACGTCATTCGTTGACGAATCCTTCATTAATTTCGTCGACGAAATTCAGTCATCGTCGACGAAATTCAGTCGGCTCAAAACCCCCATCTCAGTATTTCTTCATCGACAAATCCCTGTATTCGTCGACGAAGATCGTCGATGAATTTTCTTAAGCCTTCGTCGACGAATATAGGGGATTCGTCGACAAAGCCCTGATGATCCCCTTTTTGTTTTTTCTTCCAAAATACAAAGTCGTCAACGAAGTCCACTGCCTTCTTCTGTTTTCGGTTTCCATTTCCCTTCCTTTTATTATTTAAATTTTATTATTATTCGGGTCATTAAACTGGGACTCCTTGTAGACACCCCAATTTTAACCAGACCTTTCTGAGGAGATCTATAGTACTAAAAAGTTAACTTTGTATCCCAAGAATTGGAGGATCCTTTTGAAAATGCTAATTGAGTCATGAGTCCTTGAGTCCCGGTTATATTAAAATTGAGTCCCAGTTATTTTTAAGTCTCGGCTATTGTTGAAGTGAAGTCCCGATTAGTTTGAGTCTCGTTTATTTTAAAATTTGTGTCCTGTTTATGCTTAAGTGTCGTTTATTTTAAATTGAGTCTCATTCGTTTTTAAACTGAGTCCCAGTTATTTTTAATTAAGTCCCGGTATTTTCAAATTAAGTCCCAGTGTTTCAATAGATTCTTGGTGTTTTAAATAGAGTCCCCATATTTTTAGATCGAGTCTATTATTTTTAAATTTTTAAGTGAGTCTAGAAATTTGTTCTAAAAATTGAGTCTTATAAAAAAAGGGGGGGGAATTGAGGGTTTTCACATGGGCCATACAAAGGCCCATGTGTGGAGTTTTTTCCCTTTTTAACTTTTTTTTTTAAAAAATTATATTAAATAATACCTCATTCTAGGAAGTAATTCCCAGAATGACTCTGACGTAATCTCGCTACTCCAAGTAGCGAGATTTGTTACGTGTCAATTTGGAAATTATTTTTTCAAAAAAATATTATTTAATATATATATTTTTAAAAAATGATAAATGAGGAAAAAACTATGTTTTTTGTGCTGTCGTGTTTTTTGGTTCGTTGGATGGATCGTCTCGTGTGGATAGTCCCAAAATGTGCAGAGTTGGATGACCCACGTCAGCCCTGATTTGTCAGCCTTTGATTGGACAATATTAGATGGCTAACAGGCAGCTTAGTCTCTTTGGACGGCAGCAAATCTCAAGATGGGATTTAAAATTTTTTATAGAAATAATTACTAAATATATTTATATGTATTATATTATTTTTATTGCTTATTGGTATCCGTAGTTGGATAGAAGCTAGCAAAAATAAGATGGCAGGAAATAATGGCTATACCTGGCTGCTCTGCATGTCAATTTCACATAAATAGTACTTCCAAAATATTAAAGATGAAATATTAAAATTTCTTTAAAAATTCAAGATTAAAATTTTATAAAATAAAATAAAATATATATGTATTAAATGTGAAATTAGATAAAAATATTGAATAAAAATGTTAACAAATATAGCATATGAGTGCTGAGCTAATTTCTAAAATCCCCTCGGAAAAAAATTGTTAAACAATAGGTTTTGTTAAACTTATTTTTATTAAGCATTCACTTTTTACTTGTCTTATTGTATTTTATCATTATGGAATCTTTTAAAAAAGAAAAATTGAAAGATTAGGAGTTAGGTAGGTAAAAGAGAAATTAAAATAAATCATAATTTTGGAATTTAGAGATGGATTTGAGTTTTAATATTTTATAAAAAGGGTAAAAAAATATTTCCAATATATATTGTATAATACTTTAATTAATTCTTGGCTTGTAAAGTAAAAGATAACTTGATGCTTGTACTATGGGGGGGGGGGGGGATATCATACAAATTTGTCATGAAAAATATTAAATTCAAAATTTTGAATAGTATATGAAACAATTTTGAAATGAGGATACACTTCTTAATTTTGTTGTCTTGCCTGATCTTAATAAACATTTAAATGGATCCAAAAATATAAGGGGGCAGCAGTATAATATTAATGAATTTTTTGTAAAATTATAATTACATTATTATTATTATTATTATTATTATTATTATCTCCAAGATCCAGATAAGTATTTTTGTCATTTGACTTAATAAATGAAAGTGTTGGATCCTTCTAATTTAAAGATTGATATGAGTGAAGATATTTTTAAAAAATAGGCTAAAATCAACAAAATTAGATTTAATAGCCATTTCCTACCATCCTATTTTTGCTAGCATCCATCAATTACGGATACTAATAAGCAATAAAAATAATATAATGTAAATAAATATATTTAGTAATTATTTCTATAAAAGTTTTTAAATCCCATCTTGGGATTTGTTGCCGTCCAAACAGACTAATCTCCCTGTCAACCATCTGATATTGTCCAATCAAAGGTTGACAAATCTGGGCTGACGCGGGCCATCCAACTCCCAACGAACCAAAAAACACTACACCACAAGGAATCGAGTTTTTTTCCCATTTATCATTTTTTAAAAATATATATATTAAATAATATTTTTTTAGAAAAATAATTCCTAAATTGACAAGTGGCAAATCTTGCTACTTGGAGTAGCGAGATTATGTTAGAGTCATTTTGGGAAATACTTCTCAAAGGTATTATTTAATTTTTTTTTTAAAAAAAGTTATAAGGGAAAAAAACTCCCCATGCATGCATGTGTGTTTAGAGAGGGGCGGTAGGTTTAGGTTTGTTTTTTAGGGTCTCTCCTTTTTCCTCTCCTATAAAAAGCCATCGTCTCCTCCACGCACTTTATGGCGGTAGGGGGAGCCTTCACGTACAAACAAACTCTTCTCTCTCTCTATATCTCTCACAACCGCAGCCAACCCCTCTCTTCCCTGCACCCTGTCACAGCCACAGCAGCAGCAACCTTGCTGCCTGCTCTCAAACCTCCGGAGCACTCTCTCTTCCTTTCCTTTTCTAGTGATAGCAGGCAACCATCCCTTCCCTCTCGTCTCCTGCACTCGCCCAACCTCCCTCATCCATAGCCACGACCACTGTTCACGGCCACAACACCACTCACCCAGCATCTCTCCCTGTAGCAAAAGCACAGCCACAAATAGCTCAGCCCTCCGCAATCATCATCGTCGTCCTTGCCCCTCGACGTCTCAGCCATCCACGGCCTACCGTTGCCATCAACATCGCAGCCTCCACCCTCGGTGTCTCTCGGACTCTCTGTTCACAACCACAACACCTCACAGCTCTGTCGTCAGCTCTTGCATGGCAGCTCCTGCTCTTCTCGTTTCAATCCCAGCAACGCCAGCGGATCTCCCATCTCCGGTCATCAACTCCGGCAACAACAATGGCCACCACGGTAGCCATGCCCAGCTCCTTGCAGTTCTCCTCACTCCAGCTCTGGTCATGGGCATTGTAACATCTGCTAAATTAATTGAGATTTCCCTTATTATTATTATTGTTATTATTATTATTATTATTATTATTTTTAATAATAATTACTGTGAAATTCCACTGTTCAGATACCAAATTGTAACATCCTGCTAACAAAATAAAATTTTTTCTCCTATTTTAATATCAAAACATTAACCTAAACAGTGGGAAGCCACATACATAAACATAATCACATAAATTATAATACGAGCATCTAAATATCCCATAAAATTTACATAAATCATTGTTCTCCTCAAAACTATTCCCTATTGAAGTCATGGCATACAAAATTACTATCCAAAAATACTACTCACCCTTAACAGGGCAGACTAACAGCCTCTCTACCTGCGAGCTTGATCCACTCGCATAACTGGTTCACCTGAAAAATAATTCAATATTGGGGTGAGACGACGTTCAGTAAGACGAACCATGCTATTACTAGAGTGTGGCTACTGAGTTATATTTTTGTATAAATAATATGATTTAAAAATAATATCATGGATAACTGAAATTGTAAATGCTGGTATAAATAATATATATTAAAACTATATAAATTTACTTTTCATAATACTATTACTATTTTTGGAAATCTACTTATACTTATAATATCTGAGAAAATTTCCCCGGATGGTTGTATGTCATGATTTAATCCCTCATGACAGGGTCGTGCAGCCCGAAGGCGGGACCTATCCTGGCTGGCCGACCAGGGTAAGTCAACTGAACTCCGACAGTCTAATCGGCCCCCTCAATCCATATCTAATGGAGAGCCTATACCAACGTGGGCACGATCGACCTCATACCACTTACTATCTGAGTAAAGTGGCTGCACTCTAAATTGAATGTTTGTAGTTACGGTACCTGCTCTGCTAAATCTGATCCATCAGTGTCTAATACTATATAACTAGCTGATATCTTTAACATACTGTTTTACCATGATTTCTGAAATAACCATAACCCCATAGAATTTATCTGAATTTCTAAATTAACTTACTGAAAATATGATTTCTGTATAACTGAATTGTTATCTGTATAACTGAATATCGGGGCGTTATAGTATTGAAAAACTGATTGTTTTGAAATTACTAGAAATACATTTTTCTGAGTATACTGTATACTGAAAGTCTTTTATTCTATAAGCATGTAAATATCATGGTATTTCTGTTCATAAATTGTAAACATGGTATTCATAGTTTGTATAAATACGATACTGTACTTTAATCAACTCAAGCCACACTAATAAATATTATCATAATCAGGCTCTGAAAACCGAATATATAATTTAAATAATAATTGGATAACAACCTATATTTTGTACTGAAATCATAATGAAGTTTCCTAACATAACATGTCCTTTACCTAACTACTGGAAAGCCCCTACTGGATATCGGTCCTACACCCGCAGGGTTTCCCACTCAACTCTCTGAAAACAAAGCCGTCTTTGAAGAGAGATGGAGGAGAGACCGTAGAGAGCGAAGAGAGAGAGAGAAAGAGAGAGAGAGAGAGTTTCTGTTGAAAATCTTGTGTAAAAATCCAAGGTTTACATTATTTATACTGCGGCCTTCGTCGACGAGCCACGTCATCTCGTTGACGAGTCTAAGAAACAATTCGTCGACGAACTCTCCCCTTCGTCGACAAAATTCAGAATCGCCCAAAACATCCTCTCGGTATCTTCTCATTGATGAAACATGCTCTCGTCGATGAGACCTTCTTGTAACCTTGTCAACAAACTCTCTATGTTCGTCAACGAGCCCATGAGAAAATTCCTTGGGTTATTACATCCAAAGTGCAACGTCGTCGACGAAGTCTACTGCCTCCTTTTGTTTCTACTTCCATTTTCCTCCATCTTTATTATTTAAATACTATTATTCTTCGGGTCGTTACAGGCATTCTCCACCGCCACGGCAATCGGGTGAGCTCCCTGTGAGTTTCCTACGAGCCAACTCACACACGTGCATGCATATGTACGTAGTACATATATATATTGATTGTGTTATATGTTAATATTTAAAAGCTTTAGTTTTTATTGTATATATGTGAATAATATTTGATGTTGGGCAGGATTGTTAAAATTTTTTTTATCGGCATGTATTCAGGGTATTTATTATAAGGAATTTTTATTGTCGTATATTACTAGAGTTTTCTTTTATCATTATTAGTATGTATAAAAGTTTTTAATATTGTTTATTGTACATAATCAATATTGTTGTACATTCAGTTTTGATTATTATTATTTGTCATTGTTACTTTATTTAATGTCTTTATCATTGTTATATATATATATATATATATATATATATATATATATATATTCATGTATATTGTAGTTATATTATTTCAAGTTTTATATTTATTGTTGAATTATTTAGGTTGCGTTGGTATTATTTAGTCTTTTAGTCTCCACTTAATTTCTTTTCTTATATTATTCTTGTATTATTATCGTTGTGATATCGTACATACTTAGGGTCTTGATTATTTAATGTTTATACTTAATATGGTTTAATTATTTCACTATTACGATTTAGGTATTTTCAAGGTCTGGATTATGTCATGTTCACATTTATTAGGGTTTTGATAACTTCATAGTATTTTTGTGTACTTGTAGGGTTTAAATCGCTTCCATATAGATTACGTATAGGGTTTTTGATTGGTTTCCATGTTTATGATTAAATTACTTACATATAATTTGTGTGCTAATTTTAGCAATTCCATAGTGATCTTAAGGGTTTCCATGTAATGTATATTAACTTTTAGGCTTCTATATTATTAGGTAGAATTCAATTTATTTCCATATTTATTTTTAAGGCTCCCATCTTATGGCATATTGGTTTCTCTAGAGATTATGTATATTTCATATTAGATTCATGACTTGAATTATTTCCATAGTTTCTTTCTTTTTCTTTACATGTTTATATATTATATATAATTTATTGGATTTAATTATTTCCATACTAGGGTATATCATTAGGGTTAGATTGATTGTTAATAATTGGGGATTTATCATTGAGATTTTGACTATTATGATATATAATATTTATGTGTTATGATTTATAGTATTAGTAGTATATTATTTTCTTTATTAGCTATTTTAAATTTTGGTAAAATACAGAAAATCATAAAAAAATAGAAAATTAGGAGAAAATTCTAAAAATATTTTTGACTTGACTTTCACTATTTTCTTTAATTGTCTTTTTATTATTTCAAAATTAAGCAAAATGTGAAAAAATATTTAAAAAAAAAATTAAGAAAAAATATTTTGAGACTTGTAAATCATTTTTTGACATCATTTGAGTTCCAAAAACCTCCCAAACTAGTATTTTCATACTTAAAAAAACCCTATAAGATTTCCAAAATTTGGGAGTGTATTTTGTAAAGTTTTTTCTCGATTTTCATCCCTATGATTTCAAAAGAGGGCATAAGCTTTCGGGCTTAATTCACATACCTCAGTTTTGAGAGCATATATATTATATATATTTTTGTGTGATTTATTGCTTTACATGTGTATTTCAAAAATTCACTAAAAGTGAGTAATTTTAAAGAATTCTTAAATTTAATTAGCAGGATAATTTCATAATTAATTAGGTACCGTTCATAAAAATGGGCGCATAGGGGGGCTCGTACCTTCCCTTCGCGTAACCGAACTCCCGATCCCGATTTTGATAACGCGGACCGATTCTACCCTTAATCGGGTAGTAATCAAGTGTTCTAACCACACTAAAAGGTTAGTGGCGACTCTATTACTATTTTTTCCCAAAAATCAATCAACCATATATATGTTATTTCGCCACCCCGAGGCACACGCGCTCTGGGACGTCGCGACAATCCTGAAATATTTATATATATATAATTGGGGTAAAACACCTCTCAGTAAGGGAAATAAACTAATATCAGTGTGTGGCGTTATGAGCATTTTCGTGTTATACATATAAACATTAGCAAAACTGAGTAAAACATGATTTTTCATATTATAATTAAGCATACTAGATTTCTATACATGAAAATCATCTTATATAACTGAACAATATTGAAATAACACTCAAGATGGATAGTTAGCTGATGTCATGTCTTACCCCCACATGACTAAGTTGTGCAACTCGAAGGTGGGACCTAGCAATGGCTGACCGACCATGCTAGATCAATCATAAGTTTGTAAGTACGATGGGTCTGCACCACCTGGTCCCAGACTGCCAGAGGGACTACTCCACTCTACACTGAAGCCACATCGATTGTCATCTCCCACACTACTGATCGTGTGGTTGCACTATCATAATTTTGAACATATAGTTATAGTTCGTGCTTCTGAAACTAAACTAAATCATATCATCCGGGTTCTGATAACATATAATATATTTCATATACTGAACATAACTGCTTTCATATTTCATAATAATATCTAACATGATAATATTTCATGAAATCTGTCTTATCATACATGATTATGGCATCTACGCCAACGTGAATCACAACATTTGCGCCGGCATAACATAACATGAATCACGGCATCTGCGTCAGCATATCATAATATACTGAACATGATTTCTCTGTACTATTAAACATTATATTCATAAAATCATGGTTCCTGTATTATTTTATAATTGCTCAGAAAACTATCATATCATGCTTGATCAGGGAAAAATATATTATTCTAATATACATGATTATATCGAAATTTAAACTCATGTCACACAGAAATGGGTAACCTCCTAAATGTAAAATCTGTTCCAAAACCGTAATTTCTGATAAAATACGTTTAAATCATATCCCTATTCATAACAGTATTTCCCAAAGATAATTATATAATATATGTATTTTCTTGAAATTTAATGTTGTAGAATAATAAATAATTTCATGAAAAATTCTAACTTAGTTTATTCTCTTACTTGACTTACTGAAAAGCCCACAAAACACCCAATTCTACACCTGTAGTATTCTCAGCACAATACCCTAAAATTAATATTTTTCCAAACAAAATTTCAGTATAAACTCATCTAATACCTTTCCTCAACCCAGAAATACCAAATACCTTAATAAAACTTACCTAAATTTTGAGATGGTTCCCAAGTTAGCCTAACCAACAAATCACTTCAGCAGATTTGTAGAGAATCTTTCCAAGAGTAACATGGTAGGTTCTGATTGTCGAACTGGTGAAGAACGAGGCCGGATTTCTAGAGAGAAGGGGGAGAGAGTCGTATGAGAGAGAGAGAGAGAGAGAGAGAGAGAGAGAGAGAGAGAGAGAGAGAGAGAGAGAGTTTCTGTAAGTTTTTTCCGCAAAAAAATGAGTTCTTGAGCTTATATAGGAAGCTTGTCCACGTGACCTCGTCGATAAGCCACAACTCCTTGTTGACGAGTTAATGAAGGGAGCTCGTCGACGAACACTTTCTCCCCATTGACAAGTTTCATAGTTTGGAAACAGTCCTCTCGGTAACTTCTCGTCGACGAGACGCATGTCCCCGTCGACGAGCCCAAGAATCCTGCTCGTTGACGAACACTTCTTCACTTGTCGACGAGACCCTTTTGAAATCCCTTAAGAAAATTCCTTTTCTCTCATTCTTTTATTATTTAATTGTTATAATTCTTCAGATCTCTATACTAAAGTCCTATCAAAACTCGTAATTTTTGAAGAAGAACAAGGGGATTTCCAAGGGTTAAGGTAGCTAGAAACTGACTAGCTATAAATCAGCTTTTGCTCACCGATGACCCCTTCATTAAAGGTAATAGGGAAAATGTTAATGCTATTTTGGACATTTTATTTTTGGAGATTGATCTAGAGAAAAGGCAAATAATAAGAAATTGGGAATTATCTTTAGCTCAAATGCTAGTAAACTCCTAAAGTACAAAATCAAAGATCTCCTTGCCTTGAACTTAAACCTTATGTTGAGTAGGTGCAATTTCCAAAAATCCTAGTGCTCAAAATCTACTATATGCATATTATTTAGTCTTTTTTATAAGTCGGGCGAGGGCTATAGTCCACACTCCCATTAATATAGATCTGTCCTTGCTTGTCCATCGCCCAAGCCCAACTCTAATTATTCCTATGAAATGTGATTCATGAATATGACAGGTGCCCCAAGCCATAACCCACACTACATAATTGCTTATTTTTGAATTTTAATTCATAGTTGTTCAAATACTAAAGAGCATAACAATAAATTGACAAAATATGTGTTGTTTTTAAAATCTTAATCCACATTTGTTAAAATAATAAAGAGAATATCTAATAAATAAGTATTTTTTAAAATGTTAACTGATTTGAAAACTTTAAACAAGTTTATTATATATTTATTATGGAATAAAAGATCCTTCAAAAGCTATACTTAGAATATTAAATTGCTTGAGAACTAAACCAGACTAATTCAAAACCATGATCTTATCCAATAAAGTATGGAATAAGAAAAGTAACATTGTGTTGAACTTGAAAAATAATTGAAAAGGGAGAAAATGCTTTGAAAACAAAAATCAAGGGTCCAGTAGATGTTGAAAGATGAAGCAAATGCAAAGTTTTTCCACATGTCCACTATAACTAGAAGAAGAAGAAATTCCATCAATTGTTTTAAAAAGAAAGACAACACTTGGATATAAGACCATTGTGAAATTGAGGAGAAATTTGTCTAATACATTTCCAAGATCTTTACAGTTATAATCCAAATTGTCCTCCCCAATTCCCAATTGGATCACTTAATCTCTCCTTGCATAAGTTAGGAAGAAAATGAGATGCTCTGTGCAATCCCCTCTGATAGTGAGATTTGGTACATTGTCTGAGTATGTGTTTCCTAAAGAATCCAACACTAGATGGTATTTTTACCATCTTCTATAAAAAGCTACTAGTCTTTTGAGGGCAAGGAAATAATGGAGATTATATAAAGCTTTTTAGACATGGCAAACTCCTAAGGGAGTTAAATCACACAAATATTGTGATTGTCCCCAAATCTCCAAATGTTAGTACAATAAGCAACTTCAAACTAGTTAGCTTGTTTAATGTAGCTTTCAAAATTTTGTCAAAACTTATCGTTGCCAGACTTAAACCTTTGCTGTCATGACTTATGACCCCCAACCAAGCTGCTTTCTTGAGGGCAAACAATTTTTTTTCCTAACAACATCATGGTGGCACGACAAAACCTTAATGATTTTATAATAATAAAAAGAAGGAAAATGAGCTTTAAGGGGGGTAAAGATTTATCTCAACAAGATTACGATCATATGGAATGACAATTTATCATCACAACTCCAAAGTGCTTTGGTTTCCATAACAAGTTTGAGGACATTATTGGGAAATGTTAAAAAAATAGTATTTTATACAATCTTAATCAATTGAGGTTTTTTAGACCACAAAAGGGTCTAACACAAGGTGATCCCCCATCTCCCTATCTTTTCAACTTGGGTACTAAAGTCCTATCTAAACTCCTACTTTGTGAAGAAGAACAAGGCTATATGCAGGGTTCAAGATAGTTAGAAATTGCCTAACTATAAATCAGCTCTTGCTCACAGATCACCCCTTCATTTCTAGTAGAGTTAATGGGGAAAATGTAAATCTATTTTGGACATCTTATTATTGGGGATTGACATAGACAAAAGGCAAATAGTAAGAAATTAGTTATTACCTTTAGCCCAAATGCTAGAAAACTCCTAAAGCACATATCAAATATCTCCTTGCCTTGAAAAAGATAAGTGCAAAACCTAAATACATAGGCCCAAACCTCTTTTCCTATGAATGAACTAAACAAGGCCTTTTTGAACATCAATAACAAATTGAAACAAAAATTGAACAAATGGAAATCAAAGGTACTCTAACATGTTGGGAGAGGAACCCTTCTCAAATTTGTGATCATGGCAATGCCTTCCTATGCTATGTCAATCCTCTACTGAAGAATGGATAATTCAATTAGAGATTTTTGGTGGGGCAGGACTAGCGATGGTAAGAGACCTATCTACCTTAAAAGTTAGGAGTTTTTATATAAACCTAGACAATTAGGAGGCCTAGGTTATAAAAGAATAAAGGAAATGAACTAGTCCTTGTTGGCTAAACAAAGTTGGCAAGTTGCTTCGGGGATAAATAACAAGTGGGTGGAACTTTTATCTCAAAGGTAATGTAAAAGAAACTCCTTTTTTTTAGTGTGGAGTTTGATAAAAATGGCTCCTTCATATAGAAGGCAATTCTAAAGGGTTGAGATCTCATCGAGGAACGACCTTGTTGCGGTGTAAAGGTGGTTAATCCATTAACATTTGGACTAATACTTGGATCCCCCAATTGCCATGATTCATTCCTAGACATCACATGGATTCAGACTACATGCCTCTTAAAGTAAATGACATTATCTTAGATGAATAAGGAAGTTGAAATATTTAGATCCTAAATGACTTCTCTGACAACCATATTGGAGTCAAAATGCTCCAAACACCTTATCTAAAACTCATATATCAATTATGACCTCGTTTAGGCTCCAAACCAAAGTGGTTGCTCTTTGGTAAAGCAATCGTACTAGATGGAAAATCCAATATGTTCGAATAAAGCAATGATGACATTTTTCCTTTGAAGAAGTTAGAATATGAAGCTCAATGAAAGGCATAAAGTTATGTTATGGAGAGTCACTGTTAATGCCCTCACTACCAAAGAAAACTTGCATAATAGATCTACCATCAGCGATATGACTTGCTCTTTGTGTGGCAACTCTAAAACCACTTTTCCTATTTTTTTCTATTGCAATCTATATAAACTGCTTTGGTTTGTCTTTTGGGGGCTAAGAATAGACCAAGTTCACTTCCAATATATCAAGGAATTGTTGGGACCGGAGGAGCCCATGGGTAGACTTGATACACATGGGTGAACATCAACTTGACCCAAAAGCTTACTCCTATTGGGTCTTGGGCCCAACCATGTATATAAGCACCCATCATCCACTTTAATTTTTCAATGTGAGACAAACTCACAAGTGAAATTTTCAATAGGAACAGTTGCAGTGGATCTTTAACCAATGTTATTTGATTGGCTTTAGTCATTCCAAGGGCCACCTCCTCCCTCTCTTGGCAGCTATTTTCTTTGACAAACCTTGGCACTCCAAGAATCATTTTCTATTCCACAATACAAATATTGATCACCTTAGATTCCAACTTTAAATTGAATCGACCTTTTAAGAATTTTCCTAGTTATCTAACTCCCTAAACCCTACTACTCCAATAGGTGTTGTCAGATGGAAGCCTTTCATAGCCCATATCATCACATTTAACTTTGATCTAGCCTTGAGGATTTCATCTTCAAAGGCTTTTGCAGCTTGTATAGCTAAAGATGAAAAAAGTGAATTTTGGGAGCTTGGGCCTCAATATTCTGAACTATTGACTCTTAAGGGTGAAACTCAAGCATTTTTTTTGGCATTAAGAGGATGTTAGAGTTGGACCACCTGCAAGTTTTAGTTTAAGAGGATGCAAAATTGGTAAC
This sequence comes from Malania oleifera, assembly GCF_029873635.1. Lineage (NCBI taxonomy): Eukaryota > Viridiplantae > Streptophyta > Magnoliopsida > Santalales > Ximeniaceae > Malania > Malania oleifera. The sequence goes on along the minus strand of NC_080426.1, from coordinate 32,991,063 downwards.
TGAAATCATCTATAGCTACTCCCTTAAAAGGGAGATTGGCAGACTCGCCATGTTATTGCAGGTACACATACACTTGCCATTAAAATCATCATTCCTAGCCCAGTTTGTCTTCGTCCCAGAGAAGCAAACTTTGTTGCCCACTGTTTGGCCACCTAGACAATTGGAAAAAACATTAAAGAGGAAGTCTGGATATCCTTGTTCCTCTCACCTACTTGTGTTGAAGATTTAGTGCATTTAGAAATTACCTTGGTGGGCTCCTAGTTTAGCAGCTTGTTGGAGGTTTGGTTTCTTTGCTCTTTCTTTCTTTCCTTGTTTCTTTCTCTTTCTTTTGTGGTGTTGTAGATTTTGTTCTTGTTCATCTTGCGTAGCAAAAAAAGAAAAAATAAGGTAATCGTTTATAACTTGCCAATTAACTGGCCATGTTTGAATTTATGTTTTACTCATAGTTTATAAACGAGTTGGTCCAAATTCAAGCTGTCAAAGTTAAACCATTATCAAATAATGACCAAATTTGAACATGATTCATTGACCTATTTTAGCATCCCTGACCCTAAGGTAGCCAACAAAGGCACATTATTTCATGTGTCATGCTTAACTAAATTCTTTTTTTACAATGTTTAGTACACTGAAATAAAATAGGCTGCAAATAAAATAAAATGAAAAAATATATAATTAATGTGTGAAGATATAAATATCAATTTTATTTGCATACGATACAAATAATTAATTAAGCTTGTGCATCATATAATTAAAATATTGTGTGTGTACCCAAAACAAGATTTCTTGCTACCCTATTTTTTTTTTTCCTTTTTTGTCTCGCAAACAAGAAGTCACACACAAATAGAATAGTCATCATAAGGGGTTTAATCTTATACCAATCTGGCAGTGCTCTAACTTCAATAACTTACATACCCTCATTTTTTTATCAAGCTCAAGAGTATGATAATATTGTTCTCGACACATTTAAATTCAACTATTGAAAAATAACATTTTAATATTTCTCTTGTTTGAGATACCAATAATTTTTTCTTATGTATTAATAATTGCAAATGAGTAACATTACATGTAATTATGGTTATTATGTTTTCTATATTGAGATATTGAGACTAAAAATCAAAAGGTATGTATTTGTGTTTTTAAAATTGGGAAGCATTTGAACAATGCATTGTACCTATACAACAATGAATAATGTAACAAGATAAATAGAAGAAAAAAAAAACACCTCTCTTAATTAATCCTAAGTGGTTCCACTCATTTTAAAATTAATTCAATTACCCTTCCTAAAACATCCCTTAATACACAAGTTATTTTAATTAAAAATATTTAGAAATTATGGGAGTGTAAGTAATTTAATAAATTTAAATTTATTTTAAAATTTTAAAAATACATTTGTAATTTTCGTAATATTCTTTAACTCTATGTTATTTCTAGAAGATTTTCTTCTTCAATTATCTTTCCGTAAAACTTGTTCAATGCCCCTCGAATTTTTGCGAATTCCCTCTTCAAAAAATGACCAATACAAAATATTGTACTTTACTAGATAATTTCAAAATTCAAGCATTTCACCACCCTACTTATTTAGTGTTTAAAATCAATAATTGTTTAAAATAAAAAAACTTATTATTATAATTTTCAAATTTAATTGTAAAACCACCCAACTCCCTCCCTTTTTTCTTTTTTCTTTTTTGTAGCAAAGCATAACTTGGGTATGTCCTCCACATAAACATATAAGTTAACATAAATTAACTAATTTTAAAAAACTTAACATATAAGTTGAAAGATATTTAATATAAATTTGTAAGAAAAATAGTAACAAAAATGGAAAAATTATTTTGATTATAACTTATAGCTTTAAAAATAACTTTTAAAAAAATATTTTTGTTTTTAATCATTGTCCTTGATATCAATTGAATCTATATATATATATATATATATGTGTGTGTGTGTGTGTGTGTGTGTGTGTGTGTGTGATGACTCAAAAATTTATATATAATTAAAGTACAATAATAATAAAATAATAAAAATGGTCATTAAGTTAATATCAATACAGAAGTGTTTTTTCTGTAGGATCCTTGATTTCATGTTTGATGTCTAAGAAAAACCTTGTCTTAGCGAGTGCTCAGAGATCATTGCGGCTCAGTCGCTCCCTGGAGGTCGGCCTGGTCAAAATGAAATTTCATAAGATAAACAGGATAGACACTATTTGTACACGTAAATAAGTATATATACATAAAATAGTTTTTTGACAGACATAATTTGTAAAAATACATAATAAGATGATAATAATATAGGTATCATATGTGGGGCCCACAAGACTATGTGGGGTCCACATGAGTCCCGGAATCACAAGACACTGTTTATATACGTAAATAAGTACATAAAATAATGTTTTGACTAATATAATTTATAAAAACATATGATAAAATAATAATAATATAAGTATCCTATGCGGGGCCCACAAGACTGTGTGGGGCCCACATAAGTCCCAAAGTCTTATGGAGGTTTACACGAGTCTCAAAATTATGTAGGATGCATAAAATCGTATAAGAGTTATTCGAGTTACGTAGGATCCATTCGGATCTCGAAGTTGTGTGGGGCCCACATGAGTTTTAAAAATTCAAATTTAATTCTTGTTCAAAAATAAATAATAAAATAAATAAATACTAAAAATAGTTTAAAAGGAAAAACAATAATAATAATAATTAAGAAAAATAATAAAATAATAAAATAATTAATTAACTAATTGACTAATTAATTAGGTAAGTGATTAATTAAAAATTTATTTAATAGGAATGGTGGCAAGCCTCCATCCTCATCTCATACTCAACCCATACCTTGCCCATCCCTTACCCATTCTTTAATTTTTAAAAAATTATAATTTCACCCATCTCCCTACACTTTTATAAATTTCATTTCTTCCCCAAAATTTTCCTATAAATAGGGAGCTCTCAACCTTCATTTTTCACAACAATTTTCCAATGAAGAGAAGGATTAGTGAGTAAAAGAATTTGTGGTGGAGAGAGAATTTTTGAATAAGTTCTCAATCACCCACTCTTTCCGATCTCATTTCTTAGAGATAGTTACAGTGTTCGTAAGGAAGAAGGTAAGTAAATTTTGATTATGTTAGTTTTTTTTTTTATTTAAAATTCATACCCGAGTTTATTTTATAAGTAAATTTCAATTATGTTAATTAGTTCCACAAAATTTTCATGAATTTATTTTTATGCGTATTTGATTATACCAGTTCTATCTTTAATATACTTGCATCTATTTTTAGGTTAAGAAATGTTCTAATCCCCTCGGGTAAATTTTCAGCATTTCTTTCTATTCAAAAATAAAATTATATATATTTTTAACACAAAAATTGTGTGGCATGAGTTTATTTTTTCATTACATTTTTTATGTAAATATGAGTAAAGATGAGATTTTCACGATATTATTTTAAATTGCATAAATTATAATAAGACGATTTTAAAACCCTTTATGGTAACGAAAATTCAAAGTTACAGATACTCGGTACCGCAGCTTAAAATTTATACGGATCAGAGTACATCCACACTGTTTACAGAGTGGTTATTTATGTTAGTGGATTTCTTCTAAGTGCACACCTGGTTCCAGACCAGGACTTAATAAGGAAAATCTCACTTAAAGTTTACATACGTTGATTTAGTTTGGTCGGCCAGCCAGTTAAGTCCAGTCTTCAAACCGCACAACCCAGTCATGGGGGTAAACATGACTCACGGCAAACAGGCCTAAGGGTGATTTTTATAATATATGTTTATACATAGTTAATTACGTGTACAAAGTTACTGATGATTTGAAGGAAAAGTGTAAGTTTACATGAAAAGGATCATTCTAGTGCTTAAATGACGATACAAAGAAAACGTATAAGGAAAAGTATATGTATATTTATCATTAAATATTTATACAGTTTTAAAGTTAAAAGTTTAATTTAACAGTTATAGTATATGATTATAAAATTTTACTATTATAGTTGATGGTAAAAGTTTTATGTAGAAATTTTTAAATTTATATTTATTCTAGAGACAGTTTTGAAGTTATAATATTAAATATTGTTTTATGAAATTTTTAAAAAGCTCATTTTGTCTACACACTAATAATAATCTTATTTACTTACTGAGCGTCGTCTCACTCTAATCATATTTTTATTTCAGATAACTCTGAAGAGCATGTCGGAAATCAGGCTTAGCAAGCATGCGGATGGGGATTAGAAAAATAAAGATTGATTAGAAATATTAGTATGATTTCAGATATTTATGTTTGTGTAATTTTCTTCTTTTGAAATAAGTGATTGTAATATGGATAATTAACGCTCTGGTTTAATAATAATTGAATTTATTTGCTTCCGCTGTAAATCAATGGTAAAAAGTTAATATCCCAAGCCCCTCGCGGTCGGGGTGTTACAATATATATATCCTATGCTATTATTTGCCTATCGCTGAATTACTTTTTTTATATATTTTTTCATATTAAATGCACATCACATGGATTAATTTTTTAATATAGTAAAATCTAGCAGTAATGCCCTCTAAGTTTTCTGAAAATGACACTCAACCCCCTATATTTTGGAAAATCACTAAAAAAAATCCCCAAAGATTTAAATTTAGTTACAAGATCAACATCCCCCTAGTTGACCGTTAGTCAAATGTTAAGTATATATGAAAATTTTAATAAAATAATAATTTTGTCATTTTTTTATTCAATTGTGACTACATAACTTTAAAAAAGTGACATTAGAATAATATTTAGTTAAGTATAATATATTTTGAAAATTAAACTCATAAATAAATTAGACACTTGATTCTCAAGTTAACCACCCGATTGGTTCAGGTCAACCAATAGATATAAGTATAATAATATAATTAAATTATTATTTTTTCCAAGTAAAAATATATGTAAAATAAATAATTTAATAATTTAGAAAAAATATTTCAATAATTTTATTGTTCCAAAAATTGTTATATACAATTTACTTGCAAATTAAATGACTAAAAATATATCTTTAAATTTAAAATACAATTTAAAAATTGACTGGTATCAACTAGTTGGTCGAATTGTCATTCGTTTTATAAGTCTAGTTGAATCTATATTTTACAACATAGCAACTTTATTAAAATTTTAAAAATTGGTGAAATGGTTAGATCAAAGGTTAACCAAATTAATATAAATTTAGTTGTTCTTTATCTATAACGACCCCGACCCGCCATGTGGGCCCGGGCTGCTACTTTAGTGACGTCTATGTACTTGATACCTTATTCATCATATATGAACACACATATGCAACGGAAATAAATTACAAAATCCTAAACTTACATTACTAGAGTTCTAACTATCTTTATATACAAATATATTCATTTTCACATAATTACAACCAGTTCACTAAGTAGATAAACACATTTATGAAATTATTCTTATTTTACACTCACACACACAATTAACCGAGAATAGAGAAGATTACCCACTCATACAAGTAGCTTCCCTTTACTTTAATATCATTACTGCTATTAGGGCATTCACCTTCCTCAGTAAGCCCTCGAAGTTATCTTATTAATTATCCGTATTCACATAAATTAACATATATGCATATAAGACACTCCATGTGACAAACACGCCATTTACTTCTCCTATGGCACGGGTTGTGCGGCCTGAAAGATGGACTAATGTCCTGGGGGATCCACTTAGACAATAGTCATTTGTACTCTCTGCTAACATACTCTGCGCAGCTCCAGATGCTGATTGCCCTCACTCGGGGGGGGGGGGGTACATTCATCTCATGTAAGTAAATCGGACAAGGCCACCCTACACCTCTCAGCACAGGTGTGGGTGCACACGGCCACATAATAAATCCCTAGCAACGGTATCGTGCTCACAATACACTGGTTCCTAGGGTTCCTAAAGCGTATCATGCAATTTAGATAATAGAAATCACCATTTAAAACATCAATTCACATATATTTCCTGTTATTCCAAAAACCCAGCCCCCGACCACAAATACAATCCGGCTTACAACCATTTAAACAAAACCCCAGCCCTCAGCCATCATATCAAATCCCTACATTATTCACAAGCATTTCCAGTATTTCATAAATAATTTCAGTATTTCAAAATCTCAAATCCAGATATACAATAATTCACATCAATTAAATCATTTGTCACACGATTTCCACATTTTAACATAACTATATAAACAAATAAACTTTCCACTATTCATTTTATTCAAAAATACCATATCATATATCCTAAGTTTGTAAAATCCAGTTTGAACGGTTGGTTTTCAAAATAACCTTTAAATTCTTATATATATATATATATATAAACATAACAATTAAATTGACACAATTTCCATAAAATTATCGACTTAACTTAATTTCCTTACTTGATTCCTGAAAAACCCGATAAAACCCCGACCTACACCGCACGACGTTCAAAACCCTTGAAACCTTGAAATTCAAATTTTACCATATTATTCATCATGATCCCCTGAGTAACTTTCTCTAAAATCCCCCTAGGTTCTGAACACCCTAACTAGCCTATAAAAACCTAAATTATTAAACTTATCTTGATTTAGGATTGGTGCTCCGAAGCTCCAATTCGAAAACCAGTTTCGGTTAGATTGTAGAGAATCTCCCCACGAATCTCCTGACAATTTCCGTTCGTTAATTGGGTTTAAGATTTAAGAAAAACTGAAATAAGGGTGAAAATTGACTTTATCCTAAGAGATATGCCTACGCCTCTCCCACGATAATTCCGCTCTAGTAGGATTCTCGGTGGCGGTGATAGGAATCCAACAGTATCTTCGGATTTTTGATCGACCGAATATTGGAGAAGAGATTGAGGAGAGTGGGAGAAAGGAAATGAGGGAACGACGAGGCACTGCTTCTACTTCCTTCAGTAACTGAGACTCCTTCCCGAAGCTAAAAAGGATTAAAATTCAGAGAGGATTACACTCAATTTGCACAATAAACACTCAATTGATTTCAATATGAAAAAATTACATAGGAATTCAAAATACACAAACACTTCTTTTTACTGGTTAATGTCTCTCTCTACACCACATATTACATTACACACACACACACACATCTATTTATAGCAAAGCATCTGACGATAAGTGAAGATTATAATCAACAATGGTGGGATGGTTGGAGAGGTTGCAGCCGACTCCAACCCAAATTCAACAGAGGTGGGCTGCTGGCCATCTCCAGCCAAGTTTAATTTTCAACAAAGAAAAGTAGTAGCAAAAATGGCAAAACTATTTTGATTGTAACTTATAGCTTTAAAAATAACTTTTAAAAAAATATTTTTGTTTTTAATCATTGTCCTTGATATCAATTGAATCTATATATCCTATGCTATTATTTGCCTATCGTTGAATTACCTTTTTTATATATTTTTTCATATTAAATTCACATCACATGGATTAATTTTTTAATATAGTAAAATCTAATAGTAATACCCTTTGAGTTTTCTGAAAATGACACTCAACCTCCTATATTTTGGAAAATCGCTAAAAAAATCCCCTAAGATTTAAATTTAGTAACAAGATAAACATCTCGCTAGTTGACTGTTAGCCAATTATTAAGTGTATATAAAAATTTTAATAAAATAATAATTTTGTCATTTTTTTATTTAATTGTGACTAGATAACTTAAAAAAGTGACATTAGCTTAATAAATAAAGCAAAAAAAATATTTAGTTAAGTATAATATTTTTTGAAAATTAAACTCGTAAATAAATTAGACACTTGATTCTCAAGTTAACCACTCGACTGGTTTGGGTCAATCATTTGACATGAGTATGACAATATAATTAAATCATTATTATTTTAAAATAAAAATATATGTAAAATAAATAAATTAATAAATTAGTAAAAATGCATAAATAATTTTATTGTTCCAAAAATTATTATATACAATTTACATATAAATTGAATGACTAAACATATCTTTAAAATTAAAATATAGTTTAAAAATTGACTGGTATCAACCGGTTGGTCGAATTGTCATTTGTTTTATAAGTCTAGTTGAATCTAAATTTTACAACATAGTAACTTGATTAAAATTTTAAAAATTGGTGAATTGGTTGGATCAAAGGTTAACCAAATAAATATAAATTTAGTTGTTCTTTATCTATTTAGAACTCATATTTCACACAAAAAACAACTAAAATGCAATTTTATAATTTTAATTTATGAAGTTTGAATTTTGAAATTTTAGTTTGTTTTTTTTTCTTAACATTATGGTTGGTAGGTTACTTGAATTTAAAAATATTGAATTATGTTTTATTTGTTTTATGATGTGTTTAGTCATTAATTTTTTATGAAATTACATCTAACATGCATTTTGTAATACTATATATAATTACTAGATATTTTTATGATTTATTAGTAATTTTTATTTTTTATATATATTTTTGAAAATTTTAAAATAATAGTACAATTATTCTATCGTGCTTATGTCAATTGATTGATTCAAAGCAATCGGCTGAAAAATTATTCAATTCGAGAATTGATTAGATTTTTAATTTGTTTATTCAGTTTTAAAAACATTACATTGACCAAATTTTTTATTTAATTTATTTAATTTGATATTTTTTTATTTTTATTTTTCACATATTTTTAAAAAAATATAAAATAATAATAAAATTATTTTGTCATACTTATGTTAATTAATTTATCTAAAGCGATTGAACCGGTAAATCATTCAATTCGAGAATAGGTTAAGTTTCCAATTTATTTATTTAATTTTCAAGACATTACATTGGCCAATCTTTTCAATTTAATTTATTTAAGTCAATATCATTTTAAAAATATTATTTTATGAAGAGTAAAAATTCATCTTTTTTATATATACTTAACGGTTGACTAATGGTCGACTAGCGGAAGATTCATATTGTCAATATATTCATATCTTCAACATATGTAATATAAAATTACATTAGATTTCTTCCAAACCCACACAAATCCAAATCTAACTTTCGAAATGCATACTCGCAAACATTACCTCATAATATTTCTTTTTCCTTATGAGTTTGGGAGTATAGATTTCAAATGTAAGATTTGAATTTGCATAAATTTGAATAAATTTCAATGTATTTTTATATTACATCTTATTTGAATCCAACACAAATTCAATTTTAAGACCCCTCCAAAGATAATTTTTTTTTTTTCAACTGCTTCTACTTTCAAGTAACGGGTGAGTTTCAATTGAACATTTTTTTTTTGGTGGGCAAACATACACAAATCAATATAAATACACAAACATACACCAACCAATAGGTGGGTTTTGATTTGTGAGATAAAAACATTCTTATATATGGGATGATATATCCTCCTAAAAATTTTTGTTCTTAGAAATGGATTGTCTAATTCATGGATATATTTTTTACTTTTAAAAAAATAAGAATCTATAAGATAAGATTTTCTTGAAATTTATTTGTTAGGAGAATGAGAGTGGAATTTTCATGTTTTACTCTCATATAATTTTGCTTATATAATCTCAAAACAAATAAGAGAATCAATGGAACAATACTTCTTAAAGTAAAATAGATATAAATTTTAAATGAGGGCAAGTCTCAAAAGGTTGTTTTCAACCCTTGTGTGACACCAATACTATCATCTATTGAGAAAACATTTGCAAGAAATGACTTAATAAATATATAACATTTTATTAATATTTAAAATCATTAAAATAGCATGGAATATACTTTTCTTGTACAATTAAGAAATTTACGCCTCATTCCTGTGTGGAAAATATTTTTAATTTTTTAGTTTTTAAAAAATTATAAAAATATTTAACTGATTTTAGTTTTTAAAGACTCCTATAAAAAGATAGAAAATAAAGAGTTGTTTAAAATGCACATATAAAATTTTTTTATTATTTTTATAATTTAAAAATAATTAAAAAAAAATAAAAAAAATAAGCTAAATTTTTGTAATTTATTTGAAAAACTAAAATAAAAAATGAAAATTGTTTTCCACTAACGAGAAGGCCTTTACTTGCAAGTCATTTTCCCCGGACTGGGCACATGTTAAATTTCGAATTTTCGAAGGACACTGTTGCAATTTTCTGTCCTTAGTCGAGAGAGCGGGAACTCGCAACTGAAATCCTCACCGGCTCAAATACATACAAACCTGGTCCGCGCCTTCACTGACCTGTCCAAAAGTCTCTCTCTCTCTGAATATGTACTAATTGATCCGAGCGTCCTGATCTGCATCCATGGAGGTGAAAGCTCTGCTCCCAGTCCACACATTCTCTCTCTCTCTCTGGAACTCATTGCTCCGAGATCGATCGGTACCAATTTTCTCAAACAAATTCCAAAACCCTAATATCAGTGTGCTCCAGATCATGGAATCAGAATCTTCCCATTTCAACGAAATTCATCTATTTCAGGCGCGCCATGGTCTCGCATCTCACAAATGCTCAACACTATTGCAGCGTGACTCCAGAGGAGCGGGAGAAAGCTTGGCCTATTGTTGCAGTGTTGTTATGCATTGGTCGCCCGGCGTGCCCAGAGGAGATTGCCTCAAAGTGTGGATAATTTGGTGTGTCGCCAGGATGCTTGCGGTATCCATCCTCAATCCCCAATTTTTTTCTACATTTTTTGAAAATCTTGGCACTTGGACGCAAGATTTGGTCAGATTTTGTAATTTGTTGTCATCTGGAAAGAACCAAGGATTAACTTTTCAAGTATCTTTGTCTGGGTGCGGCGAGTAGGAAATCTGTTTGAGACTTGTTTGTTTATTAATATATTTTGTTCAGGATAAACGTAATATTGCTCATATGCCGCTGTTGGCTTTGTTGTAATATTTGGACATTTTTTAGCAGATGCATATGTCTTTAATGCAGAAGTCGATCTTTTTGTTTGGTTCTTAATAAAAAAGTTCCATTCAATCTCCTACGACTTGAGTATTCATATGGTTTGGTTTCTAAATATATTCAGTTCAGTTCAGTTCCATTAATTATCGTAGCTGACCTTTCTCTGGTTCGGTCTTCGGTTTTGAGAGTACTTAAAATTAGGCTTGAACACAATATTAAATACTCAAACTTCTCCATACATAGTAAATCATAATTAACATTTTTGTTGCGGAACGATAAATAAATTAACTAAACAAGCTATTAATTAATTTGTTAGGGACTAACAAAACTCAACAGGCTTGGCCAATAGCACAGCTGAGGGGACCTGCATCAGCTGTCAAAGCAAGAGCTTCAGACCCATCTGCAACAGTAAATGATTGGGACTCTGTGTAATTTGGAGCAGCAGTTCCTGATCCAGAGGCAACAAAGAATGCTCCGTTCACAAACACATCCTTCGAAGATACCCACAGCCAATTTTTCCAGTCTTCTTCTGTCTGCCTTTTGGTAACCTGTCACCCAATAGAATGAAATATGTACATATTAGTTTGTAAACTTTCACTAAGATGGTGTTTGGGAGTATGAATTTTGAAACTCGTGCTCAGATTTTTCTAAATTTTGGAGAAAGCCGACATGTTTTAATATTGTGTTTTATTCAAATTTACATAAATCTAAATTTCATACCTCTTTGTGATCAGTTTCGTTAGGAGCAGAGAAGTTGTTGCCTTCACTCAGAATTGTTGGATTAGAACTACCACCAATGGCATATAGCCCCCATCCATCATGTCGATTGTTGGCAACATGAACATACCCCATCCTTACCCTACATGCGCAAATTAAGAATATTTCATTTACTGACAAAAAATTTTCTTTGACACTAAACATCAAAGATTGATCTTCCAATGCTTAAGGATTACCTTGGCATCCTTTGAACTAGGCCAGAACCAAAATGGTTGAAGGCTACTGTAACCTTCATATTTTTATCCGCGTCGAAGTTATCAACGTGTCCCAACAACATCACCTATGTATAAATGAAACTTATTGGTTACCATATGTACATATAGATATATATCCAACAATTAATATTGTAAACATAAATGAATAAATAGAAGCAATTAAATTAATAGTGGTTCTAAGGTTATTTTGCCTAGCTTACCTTGTCATGGTTTGTGAAAAGGTTATTTGAGATGGTGACTGCGGTGGAACCACGGGTCACATCAAGGAGGCCGTCGGCGGCACGAGAAAGAGAACAGTGATCGATCCATACGTGTGAAGAAGAAATTACGCTAATGGCATCCCCGCCACCTCCAACACAATTATTGATGCTAATTCCGTGGATAATAACATTTGTCGCACTATCCACTACGATGCAGGGACCGTTCGCAATCTCCACCTTTGCTCCTCTCCCATCTATGGTCTTAAAACTGTTGACCTTGAGCTCGCTTTTGAGAGTGATGACCATGTCCTTAGTAAAGCTTATCCAAAGAGCCTCAACTTGGGTGGCGCCATGTCGAAGGGTGCCCGGCTTGGGGCTCATGGGATCGTCGGAAGGATCGGTGACTTCATATGTTTTGCCAGCCTTTCCTCCGGTTGCATTCTTGCCGAAACCCACAGAGCAGTCAGCAAAGGCGTGGCGGTTGGAAGCCCAGTTGGGGTCCTTGCGCCAGCAGGAGTCAATGGGGTTGATGGCATAAATGGAGTATGGAAAAGTGGAGAAGGACAGAAGACATAAAAGCAAAAGCAAAGGTGCGGAGGCCATGGCTTGCATGTTTTCTGTTAGCGCTAGCATAAACTTACTCTAACAACAGTGGGTTGCTTTGCAACATAAACTAGTGATGGTATGTATATATATAAACAGCAGAGGCCATGGCATGGGTTATCTAACTGAGCATTTGATTTTGTACAGAGGATCCAACTCATGACTCCCTAATCCACGAGTACGTAAAATAGATCCAACTCATTTATCTAGTAAGAGCCCATATTACTTGTGTCAGACTGATATATATTTATCTATATTGAGTAATGGGAACATGTATTCTGCATGGAATTATGGAAGGTTATGTTTATCTACACACAGAAAATTCTTGAAAGAGTAGGCCGTGCTGGTGTATGTGTGTGTGCACGTGTGTACAGAAGAGGCCATGGACTGCATGTATATTTTCTGACTCATCAATCTAAATCCAACGGTGTGTATAGGTTCCGAGCAATTAAACAGATAAACCATATAATATATGTACTGCTTAATTCTGTCAAATATATGTAATTACTCACCGCCTCACGGATTGCATATATCGCTTTGTTTGCTGATCAAGGGAAACCCAAATTTAAACTTACCATATATATATATATACACTTAGGTACGTATGCATGATATGGGCAACTACACGTAGCTGCATGTATGCCAAATCTTTTTATTTATTTATTTATTTATTGTGGAGCAAGATGATCTTAATTAAAGATGACTGAATTCTGCTTATAATTTTATCAAATTTGTTAATTACATGATGTAATTCTTGAAGCTGGACAATAAATTAAAATTGATTTTTACTCATGAATCCTTTCAACTTAATTAGAAATTACACGGCGATTGTTTGTTCTCAATTGTGTGTTTATATTTTTATTGGTTGGAGGTGTAAATTGTGTATGGACTTGGATCGAGTCATTAATTAGTGTGATTTAAACAAGTTGGACTCGGATTGATTTGTTTATAAATGGGTATATAAAGATGCTTGATTAATTAACGTACTATAAGAAGATACCCATTAATAAATATACGATATTTTTTGTTTGTGTCTTTAATAATTCAACAAGATACCCAACTTCAGAATCCTCGACCTTGATGGTGATGGAGCAGACGACGAGGTCATGGAGGGTGATGAAGGACAATGAGGTCATGGATGACAAAGAAGGACGACGAGGTCGTGGATGGTGGTGACTGCATTAACGATTCTTTATCTAGTTTACTCGGAGTTTCTTTTCAAAATTGATTTGAAATGCGATAAGCCTGCCCATGTAGACAAAATGAATTTTAACCTTTCATTTGATAGGTTGTCTTTTATAGTTAAGGTATGATTTAAATATTAATTTTATTTCTCTTGAATCTTGATGCCCTTCTTGTGGATGCAATGACCGCAAGAGGGGCATCAAAATTCAAGAGAAATAAAATTAATATTTAAATCATACCTTAATTATAAGATACAACCTATCAGATGAAAGGTTAAAATTCATTTTGTCTACATGGGCGGACTTATCGCATTTCAAATCAATTTTGAAAAGAAACTCCGGGTAAACTAGATAAAGAATAACCATCCACCCCACTATAAGAGTACCTGAACCTCCCGATTCTTACCTCCATGTCCATCATAAACTCCAAAGAATAAAGTGGAAGCATCTAGAACAGGATATGCAACATGCTAACAAATCAAACATTCATAGTCAATAACAAAATATTCATACTATTAGTAAAGAGTTAATAAAGTGCTCGCATATCGTAGCTTGTATGTGCATAAGAAACCAATTTTAAGCGAATAGCATTAATGTGACACTAGATATGACAGCTGAATCACACCTGCAGAATTTAGAACTAATCATTGTATAAATTAAAATTTTTTGCTAATTTTTTCGACAAGGTTTTAACCAAGGAGAAACCTTAACAAGAGATTAAGGCATGTACAAAAACAGCACAGATTACAGAAAGTGAAATCTTGTAACAAATCGCAGCTCAAAACCCCCAAACAAAAACCTAAATACTTCACTTAATCAGCCTCAGTTTGCCCCCAAAAGTCAAGAAACAGCACTCTGACGCATCCATGGTTCCAATTAAAAACAACCCACATACCAAATAAACCCCAAAACTAGAAATTCAAACCCAACAGTAATAATTCAAGCACCCAAATCCCTAATTCCTAGCTCCAAGCTCTTCAGATCACAAACTGACAAACCCAGCTCAAAACCAACAGTAATTGAACTAGTAAAAAAAACAAGAAACGCACCAAGTTCAACAGAAACAGTAACAGTACTTGCCCAATAGTGCTAAACCCAGGTCTGAATCTAGGAAATCACCGTCGTCCCTTAACTCACAAAAAATAAACTAACTTACTTGAAAAAATTTGAAAAGTAAGATGTAAAAATTACTTCACAAGAGCAAGAAACTGGAAATCTGGGGTCAATATTTGGAAAAATAAGCAATATTACTTTTCTGAGCTCAATGCAAAGCAGAAAGTAATTCATTTAAATCCAGATGTCGCGCGCAAGCCTCACAAACAAACAATATATTAAGACAGTAGAACCTTAACCTTTTGAAGATTGGTGACTTTCTGGTAGAGCTGAAGCACGAGCTCCAAATCGGCATTGGCGTTCCTATTCCTTATGTTGGCAGCTATAGCGACCTTGTCTCTTATCCACTTGAAGTCTATTGCAGCCTTCCATTGATGCTTCACTGTAGAAACACATTGACCCAATTAATAATTAAAATAGAAATGGAAAATGGAATCGGTGAGAAAGAGAGACAACCATTGTCATCGGGTGTAGAGACGGGAGTAGCTTGAACAACGAAAGTGGAAATAGGTCTGGTGAGGAATGGTGGGGGTCTTCAAGGAGAGTGATGGCTGGAAAATAAACCTAGGGATAGGGATAGGGTTCTGGAGAATGGTATGAAGATGAGAGAAGAAGAAGAAGAAGAAGACGGAGGGGTAGCAGCAAGTTTTAGGCTTCGGAAAGTCATCCCACCCAGACCACACTGCAAGCTCACCCATCGTTCTGCCATGGATGCAGAGATGGAGGAGACGTTGTGGGTGGCGTTGCATGCATGGAGAAGTGAGGAGGGAGGGGGAGAAGGAGGAGCAGAATGAAATTTGGGGAAAGAAAAGATGGTAGGAGGGAGAAGGAGGCGGGAGTAGAAAAAAGAAGAAATTAAGGTGGGGATATCAGATTTTGAGCATTAGTGACGGTTTCAAAATCGTCACTAATACCCCCTTATTAGTGACGGTTCCCCCAAACCGTCACTAATCCCCTTAACCATTTATTTTTTAATATTTTTTAAATAAAAACACTATTAGTGACGATTTCAAAACCGTCACTAATACCCTTAGCCATTTCTTTTTTAATATTTTTTAAATAAAAACACTAATAGTGACGGTTTCAAAACCGTCACTAATACCCCCTTATTAGTGACGGTTCTCCCAAACCGTCACTGATACCCTTAACCATTTCTTTTTTAATACTTTTTAAATAAAAATACTATTAGTGACGATTTCAAAACTGTCACTAATACCCAATTATTAGTGACGGTTCTCCCAAACCATCACTAATACCCTTAACCATTTCTTTTTTAATATTTTTAAAATAAAAACACTAGTAGTGACGGTTTAAAAACCGTCACTAATACCCCCTTATTAGTGACGGTTCTCCCAAATCGTCACTAATACCCTTAACCATTTCTTTTTTAATATTTTTTAAATAAAAACACTATTAGTGACAGTTTCAAAACCATCACTAATACCCCCTTATTAGTGACGGTTCTCCCAAATCGTCACTAATACCCTTAACCATTTATTTTTTAATATTTTTAAATAAAAACACTATCAGTGACGGTTTCAAAACCGTCACTAATACCCTAGAATTGTTGCTAATATTATTTTAGAAAAATTTTCGCGCGAAAATTGTTTACCACGCTGTTTTTAGTGACGGTTCTTAAAAACCGTCACTAATACCAACTTTTAGTGACAAAATTGAATTTGTCACTAATACTTTCGTTACTAAAAATCAGTTTTTTTTGTAGTGTATAGTCATCTTGCTGCTTTTAACATGATTTAAAAAACAACCATTGTAAGAACCCGAACCGTGATAAATGGGTTTAAATAAATAAGAGAGGGGCAAATTGGGGATTTGAAACATTTAATTGACGAAGCCAGATTTCGTCAACGAAGCCTTTGTTCTTCTCATCGAAAAAATTTAGAGACTCGTCGACAAGGAGAAGCCGAGGAGTTTCGAAAATCGGGAATATCAAGATTTGTCGACGAGGCCACCGATTCGTCGACTAAGTTAATGAAAGATTCGTCGACGAAGGCACCAATTCGTCGACGAAATTGCCTGGATCAAAGGGCTATAAATATCAATTTCCTTACTTCCTCATTAAGAAAACTTCAAAATTCACTCTCTATCTCTAAAACTCTCCCTACTCTCTCTCTCTCTAGATTTCTTCGCCGATGGTTGATGGAATCAGAAATCTGAAGTTACCACGAGGATTGTGGAAGGATTCTCTACAATTTCTATGGATTGGAATCTCGTTTCAGAGATTTTCGGGTTTTGACGTAAAATCGAGGTAAGACTCGATTTTCATTTCTAATCCAGTAGTTTTGTAGGTAACTGTCTTGTGAGTATATTCTGTACTATGATTTGTAGGTTTTGGAACTCGGTTCACTATTTAGGGGCCTTGGAGTTCGGGATTTGCTTTCAAGGAAAAGGTAAGGGGAACTATGTTTATATTGGTTATTTTGAAATCGGACTCGGTGGAACTGTGGTCCACGGTCCTGTGTGTGTTTTGGCTACTTATTTGGGGCGATCTAACAGGGAAAACTATGGGTTTTTCATTATTATAGTTTTGGGAAAAAGGGGGCAACGAGTTGCATCCTTGGTTTTGATGAAAACCTATGTATATGTTGATTTATACTGCGTGATTGGGATGGTCGTGCCTTGACTTGGTTAAACTGTATTTGTTTGAAAAACCATGATTTAGATTACCAAATGGGTGTGGTTTGTTTGGTTATATAAGCATGCATGTGTGTGTGATATGTTGAAATGCTAGTAGGAATTGGGTTCCGAAATTGTTCCAGGTATTGAGAGTGTCTAACTCTATATCCGAGGGCGTGTGTTTATCACCTGCCACGTAGGCAAGAGTGTCCGACTCTATATCCAAGGGCGTGAGCCTATACTGGCAAATCAGGCCGAAAGGTGTGGATCCACCAGTTATGCACCGGTACGATGCCATAGGAGTCAGGGACTAGCCATGTACCAGTGGCGCTGTGCTTTGCGGGTTGGCCAGGCCAACGCCGGATTGGCCTAGACCGGCTTCGGGCCGAAGAGTGTGACGACAATGTGGATTACTGATCATGTGTATGTGTATGGGTGTTTGTATGCACTATGTGAAATTAGTACTGGAATGCATTTAACTACGTGTACGTTGTATCATGATAACACTCAAATGCCACATACCGATATAACCTGTGTTCTTCCTTATTGAGAGGTGTCTCACCCCTACTGTACGTACATTTTTACAGGTCCTTTGGGTAACCGGAACTAGCATCCTGGTGTAGGGAGCGTAGTGGCCGGTGTACCGCGTTTAGTGCTAGGACTATAATTTTGGTGGGTTGCCATTTTGGGTTGTGTTGGGCACCCGTTTGTACGTTTTGATAGAGCATTGTGTCTGCTCTTGTATAGACTCTGGTATGGTACTGCATATGTATGTATGGTTTTTTTGCTGTGTATATGATTGTGTTTGGATGTGTTTAGGGTGCCTGGGAACCCCACAGGGTCGGACCCTCATCCTTTGTACTGTATCTGTGATGATTTGTATGATATAAGGACAGGTTAGGTTACATTTTCACCCCTGGGTCCCATTTCAAGGTTCGGGGCGTGACAGCTTGGTATCAGAGCTAACCAGGTTACTAGATCTTGTAGACTTGGTTAGGCTTAGTTGTGAGTACATACCAGAGTATAGGATGTGGATATGGGTAGAGTTGGTTGAGGGTTGTTCGGTTGCTAGACCGAGATTTGTTGACGGTATTCCGTGTTTTTCCTGGGATGACAATTCCAGCAGGGCAGTTCATTGATGACTTTCGTGTCGGTGTGATAGGACAGACCTAGACCTGGCAGGGAGTAGTTAACACGATTAGTGTAGATCATTGTGTTAACTATATGTGTTGTAGGGATACTGATAGATTCTTATTGTGTTGCAGAATGGAGCCCAAGGATACTAACCTGGGAAGTGGCTCCGAGGAGACTGCAAGTGATGAGTCTCCTTCTATGCCTTGAGGTTTGACGAGATAGATATTGTGGGAGATCAGGCGGAGTGTGAGGAGACGTGAGCGCTCTCCTACTGCTGCGGGGTGCACCATTAAGAGGTTCACACGCATGCACCCTCCGACATTCTCAGGAGGACTTGACCTGACGACAGTAGAGGATTGGGTGGAAAAGACTGAAAGGATCTTGGAGGTCCTGCACTGCATGGATAGGTAGCGAGTTCTTTATGCCACCTTCCAGTTGTCTGGGGAGGCAGGTCGATGGTGGACTACGGTGAGTTTGCTGGAGAAGCAGAGAACCGGTTTTGAGGAGTTGATGTGGAGCCGTTTCAAGGAGGTGTTCTTTGACAGATACTTCCTGGCTTCAGTACGTGATGCGAAGGCAGATGAGTTTTCTGCGCTGACTCGGGGGAGTTTGACGGTGCAGGGGTATGTGGCTCGATACATAGAGTTGTCCCGCTTTGCACCATGTATGATCTCGAGCGAGTATAAGAAGACTCAAAGGTTTGCGAAGGGTTTGAGGAAGGATATCTGCAGACTGGTGGGTATGCTTCAGATCTGCGAGTTCTCGATGTTGGTGGATAAAGCCACAGTGATTGAGTCTAGTATCCGAGAGGACGAGGAGGATCAGGAATCGAGGAAGAGGACAGTACCATATGGTTCTCAGTCAGGATCTCGTAAGGGATCGTGGAAGAAAAGGAGTAAGGGCTCAAGTTATCATCAGAATACCGAGCGCCAAGATTCTCAGGTGAGCCAGACTGGTGGTCGTTGTACCAGGTGCTTTAGACGACATGAGGGTGAGTGTTGGTCTTTTGATGGTAATTGCTATAATTGTGGTTGACCTGGTCACATGGCTTGTGATTGTCGTGCACCGAGGCGATACATGCCTGCAGTTAGTGGGGACCGAGGGAGGAGTCAGATACCTCGGGAAACCATTTAAACGAATACAGCTCCGGCTATAGTATACTCTCTTATTCCAGTGGACGCTGAGCATGCAGGTAACGTGGTGACAAGTACCTTATTATTGCTTTCGAATAAAGCTTATGTTTTGTTTGATTCAGGTGCAACACATTCCTTTGTGTCTGTGAATTTTGTGGGACGGTGTGGGGTTGAGACCCGAGATATGAATGAGGAGTTATCTGTTACTACGTCATTTGGGAGTGTATCTTTCTGTAGGAGGATATTGGTAGACTGCCCAGTGGAAATTCAGGGAAAGTTGCTACCGGCGAATCCTGTGGTATACGACATGGCAGGGTTCGACGTCATTCTGGGGGTGGATTGGTTGTTCTCCAATTACGCTGTGATTGACTATCGTAGGAAGGTGATAGTTTTCAGACCTCCTGTGGAGCAGGAGTACGAATTTTTGGGATCATGTGTGCGTCCAGCGCCACAGATTCCGTCGGCACTACAGGCGAGGAGGCTACTCTTGGACGAGTGTTAGGTGTACCTAGCTTGTATGAAGGAACCGCCGTGGGATGAGTTGAGACTCGAGGACATTCGGGTAGTCAGCGAATTCCCGAATGTGTTTCCAGATGAATTACCCGGTTTACCTCCAGATTATGAGGTGGAGTTTGCGATAGAGTTGCTGCCCGGTAAGACACCGATCTCTAAAGCTCCATACCGGATGGCTCCAGAAGAACTTCGGGAGTTGAATGAGTAGTTGCAAGAATTAATGGACAGGGGATTCATTCGACCTAGTGTTTCGCCCTGGGGAGCTCCAGTACTATTTGTGAAGAAGAAGGATGGGTCGATGCGGATGTGCATTGATTACCGTGAGATTAATAAGGTAACTGTGAAGAATCGCTATCCTTTACCTCGTATAGATAATCTCTTTGACTAGTTGCAGGGCACGCGGGTCTTTTCAAAGATCGACTTGTGGTCAGGATATCATCAGGTGAGGGTTAGAGTGGAGGATGTAGCGAAGACTGCTTTCTGGACTAGATATGGCCACTACGAGTTTTAGTCATGCCGTTTGGGTTAACGAATGCTCTGGCGGTGTTCATGGATATGATGAACAGGGTTTTCCATGAGTACCTGGATAGGTTCATGGTGGTATTCAATGATGACATTCTAGTATACTCGAGGAGTGCGGAAGAGCACGAAGAGCATTTGAGGTTAGTATTACAGACTCTGCGGGAGAAGAAGTTGTATGCTAAGTTGAAGAAGTGTGAATTCTGGTTAAATCAAATAGTGTTCTTAAGCCATGTGGTTACTGGGGGATGGTATATCAGTTGATCCTAGCAAGATTGAAACTGTGGTCGATTGGGTAAGGCCGAAGAATGTGCAGGAGGTTCAGAGTTTTCTGGGACTGGCGGGTTACTATCGTCGGTTCGTAGAGGGTTTCTCTAAATTGTCTGGACCTCTGACACGAGTGACCAGGAAGGGATTTTAGTTTGAGTGGACCAGTGATTGCGAGCAGTGCTTTCAGGAGTTGAAGCATCAGCTGGTTACTACTCCAGTATTGACCATTCCTTCGGGGGATGGTGGGTTTGTGATTCATAGCGACGCATCTCTGAAGGGTTTGGGATGTGTGCTTATGCAGTAGGATAAGGTACTGGCGTATGCCTCTCGGTAATTGAAAGAGTATGAGAAGAATTACCCTATGCATGATCTAGAATTGGCTATTGTGGTTTATGCACTGATAATCTGGCGACATTATCTGTATGGGGTGCAGTGTGAGATCTTCACTGACCATAAGAGCCTCAGGTATTTCTTCATATAGAAGGAGTTGAGCATGAGGCAGAAACGGTGGTTTGATTTGATTAAGGATTACGATTGCACGATCAATTATCACCCGGGGAAGGCTAATGTGGTAGCTGATGCGTTGAGTCGGAAGTTAAGGCCTACGGCTGTATCTGTGATTGTAACTCAGTGTCACATCAGATGGGATTTGGAGATCTTAGGTATAGAGTTGGCGGTTGGGGATCATCAGGCTTTTCTTGCTAACTTGGTGGTCCAACCGACCTTATTTGAGCATATAAAAGCCGCGCAAGCTAGTGATGCAGAGTTGGCAGAGGTTGTGGAAAAGGTACAGCAGGGACTGGCTACAGAGTTTAATATCTCTGAGGGGGGTGTACTGAGGTTTGGAACCAGACTGTGTGTTCCGAATGATTATGAGATCAGAAGGAAGATTCTGGAGGAGGCGCATCGTTCTATGTATACGGTACATCCTGGTAGTACGAAGATGTATCAAGACTTGCGCGAGACCTTCTGGTGGGCTGATATGAAGGGGCAAATTGCTCAGTTCGTGGAGAAGTGTCTGACGTGTCAGCAGGTGAAAGCTGAACATCAAAGGCCAGTAGGGCCATTGCAGCCTTTGCCTATTTCAGTGTGGAAATAGGAGCATATTTCCATGGATTTTGTGATCGGTTTGCCACCAGCACTTCATGGGCAGAATGCTATTTGAGTGATCGTGGATAGATTTACTAAATCTGCTCATTTCATACTGATGAAAGTTGGCTATCCTTTGAGTAGGCTAGCAGATTTGTATGTGCAGGAGATTGTGAGAATGCACAGGGTACCAGTGTCTATTGTGTCAGATTGAGATCCGAGGTTTACTTCTCGATTCTAAACGAGCTTGCAGGAGGCATTGGGGACGAAGCTTACTTTTAGTACAACGTTCCATCCCCAGACTGATGGACAATCGGAGAGGACGATTCAGATATTGGAAGATATGTTGTGAGCTTGTGGGTTAGACTTTGGTGGTAGCTGGATACAATTCATGCCGCTTGTAGAGTTCGCTTATAACAACAACTTCCGGTCTAGTATTGGGATGGCACCGTTTGAGGCTTTGTATGGTCAAAGGTGTCGATCTCCTTTGTGTTGGGATGAGGTTGGTGAACGGTGGGACCTGAACTCGTGCAACAGGCGTCTGATAAGGTGGGTTTGATCCGGGAGAGGATTAGATCAGCTCAGAGTCGGCAGAAGAGTTATGTAGATGTTCGCCGCCGTGATTTAGAGTTCAAAATGGAGGTAAGGTATTTCTGCGTATCGCTTTGATGAAAGGGGTGATGAGATTTGGGAGGAAGGGCAAGTTGAGCCCAAGGTATATCGGACCATTCAAGGTACTTGAGCGAGTGGGTCCGGTAGTCTACAGAGTTGCATTACCTCCAGCACTTTCAAGGGTCCATGATGTGTTTCACGTCTCCATGTTGAGGAGGTACGTGTTGGATCCTTCACATGTTATTAGTTATGATGATTTGGAAATTGGGGATACTTTAGCGTATGAGGAGATACCTGTTCAGGTTTTGGACCGTAAAGTTCAGAAGCTTCATACCAGAGAGATACCATTAGTAAAGGTATTGTGGCGAAACCACGAGGTTGAAGAAGCTTCTTGGGAACTGGAAATGGAAATACGCCGGAAGTATTCACAGTTATTTTAAGCACTTGTACACGATCCTACTGTGGGTTGGGATAGGTGGTTAGTAGTCGGGAGTGTGTGTGTACTGTGAACTCTTGAGACTATTGTATATGTAACCACGGTATTCCTCCACCATAAGTGAGGGTATGTATGTGTATAAGTATATGGGACTGTGCTGTAGTAGTCGCCAGTTTCTTGTTAGTAGTTCGTATATGTGTATTCCGGATATGACTTTATGAATGAGAGATAGCAAATTTCGAGGACGAAATTTTTGTAAGGAAGGGAGATTGTAAGAACCTGAACCATGATAAATGGGTTTAAATAAATAAGAGAGGGGCAAATTAGGGATTTGGAACATTTCATCGACGAAGCCTTTGTTCTTCTTGTCGACGAAATTCAGAGGCTCGTTGACGAGGAGAGGTCGAGGAGTTTCAAAAATCGGGAATATCAGGATTCGTTGACGAGGCCACAGATTTTTCGACGAAGGCACCAATTCGTCGACGAAATTTCCCGTGTCAAAGAGCTATAAATATCAATTTCCTTACTTCCTTATTAAGAAAACTTAGAAAATCTCTCTCTCCCTCTAAAACTCTCCCTACTCTCTCTCTTTCTAGATTTCTTCGCCGATCGTTGATTGAATCAGAAATTTGAAGTTACCACGAGGATCGTGGAAGGATTCTCTACAATTTCTACGGATCGGAATCTCGTTTCGGAGATTTTCGGGTTTTGACGTAAAATCGAGGTAAGACTCGATTTTCATTTCTAATCCGGTAGTTTTGTAGGTAACTGTCTTGTGAGTATTCTGGAACTATGATTGTAGTTTTGGAACGCGGTTCAATATTTAGGGGCCTTGGGAGTTCGGGATTTGGCTTTCAAGGAAAGGTAGGGAACTATGTTAATTGGTTATTTGAAATCGGACTCGGAGGAACTGTGGTCCACGGTCCTGTGTGGGTTTTGGCTACTTATTGGGGCGATCTAACAGGGAAAACTATGGATTTTTCATATTAAGTTTATGGGAAAAAAGGGTGGGCAACGAGTTGCATTCCTGGTTTTGATGAAAAAACCTATGTATATGTTGATTTATACCGCGTGATTGGGATTGTCGTGCCTGACTTGGTTAAACTGTATTTGTTTGAAAAACCATGATTTAGATTACCAAATGGGTGTGGTTTGTTTGGTTATATGTGTAGTGACTCGAAGAATAATAGTATTTAAATAATGAGAGAGAGAGAGAGAGAGAGAGAGAGAAACAGAAACAGAAGGAGGCCGTAGAATTCGTCGACGACACTGCATTTTGGGGATAATAATAATATTAAGGAATTGTTTGGACTCGTTGAAGAATACAGGAGAAAATACCGAGCGAAAAATGGGCTGCTCTGAATTTCATTGACGAATACAGGGTCTTATCGACGAATTTAATGAAGGACTAGTCGACGAGGTGACATGTCTCGTCAACGAATCTGGCCCTATAAGTAGCTAAAAATTTGATTTTTATTCACTCTTTGCTATCTCTCTCTATCTCTCTCTCTCTCTCTCTCTCTCTCTCTCTCTCTCTCTCTCTCTCTCCTACGTCTCTCCCTCACTTCTCTCTTCGATTTCGGCCCCTCCAGTCATCGGATCGATGATCTGAAGCCACCACGACGCTCCTGGCGGAGTTCTCTTCAAGTTTGCTAGGACGAATCGTGGGTGGGATCGAGTTGGAATTCATCCTAAATTCAGGGTAAGACCTTTTAGCTTATTTTTGGCCTTATGACAGTTATAGGAAATGATATAGACAAAAAAATACTGATATTCTGTTCTGACAAATATTGTTTTCAGGGTGTTTTGTAGGATTGCGCCCTGAGGGTGTTTTAGCGCTAGTTCTATACCATTAGGCGCTTTTCCCGGCGTGGTCATTGTAAGGAACAATATGTATGATAGGTAATTTTTCAAATATCCATACCGTTTTATTAACTGATGAAATTTATGTATCTAACCCAGCATCGTGTGGCTTGTCTGAATATGAATATTTAGTATTTGAACATAGTTTTCATTATTTCAGTATTTCTGATTTTACGATATTTCTTTTAGTACCACTCTGATTTTATGAATCTTAGTAACATGATTTCATAAGCACATATCAGTATTATGGTTATGCACTGTAGGTTTTTTGTTATGGCATTATACATATTCTTCACCCCCTATGACCGACGTCTATCGAATTCAGTACAGTTATTTTTGCAGCATCACATGTTGTTATTTATGATTATTTCAGAATCATGGTAACCCATTAGATAAGTGTATATGCGAAATTACATATTATAGTATCAGACAATGGTGGATCTATGCTAAGCGACAGGAGCACCTCTTGTGTATCCTTGCTACACGATATTAGTACTTCATCGAGTGTAAGCCACCTATTTAGAT
This sequence comes from Malania oleifera, assembly GCF_029873635.1. Classification (NCBI taxonomy): domain Eukaryota; kingdom Viridiplantae; phylum Streptophyta; class Magnoliopsida; order Santalales; family Ximeniaceae; genus Malania; species Malania oleifera. The sequence continues at coordinate 32,965,405 of NC_080426.1, read as the reverse complement.
AATACGTGGTGAGTAGGACGACACCTAGGCTCTTGACGAGGACAAGGACTCCCCCATCTAGATATGGGTGACGGATGCGGCTTTAGATCGACACATGGAGTATAGTGATTTATTTTTCCGGTGGATCTTAGCAAGCGATAAATCAGCCTAGGGGCAGCACACCATGTCACTGATGGGTGGTAAGTCAATGAAAACAGACATGATCCACTTAGGGTTAACATTTTCAGGTACTATTACGTAACTTTGTACAGGACCCTATCAGGAACAGGGATTAATTTAGTATAATAGAAGTATTGCATATAGTACCTCCGATTTACTGTTTATGTTAAGAAACATGGAAATGGGGGTAACCTTTTATTACTTATACTGTACTACATCTTCAGTTATGCATGTTTATATGTTTTTTTCCTTAATACGGTTTTATTATATTGTAGCTCATTTGCCACACACTTAGTAATAGAATATTTCTTCTTACTGAGCGTTGGTTCATCCCAGTGTTGGAATCCCTTTTTTTTTAGTTTTTGTTTGATCAAGGTAGGCGAGCACGACCAAAAACCGCTCGCAGATGAGGCGCTTCTAGTAGTGCACACTGTTAAATGGAGAGCCGTGAGTCATATTTTTGCGGACTGATTGTGTAACCCTAGATAGTCAGAGGGTATTTGGGGAATAGTGATATGCTATTAATTTCGGGAAAACTTGTTCGTCCTCCTTGTTCTTGGTTATTGGTAGTGCATGGTATTGGTACAATGTTACACATCTAGTTATGTTACTTGATTTATGCATTCCTCGCTGGATAGCCTTAAGGCCATTGCGATTTATCCAAGTATGGTATCAGAGCAGTGTTAAATATCAATCTTTTCCCCGGTTAAATAAAAAAAAAAAAAATTAATACAGTTTATTAAGCAGGTTCGTACACCCCCCCCCCCCCCCCCTATCATGAGCATGGCAGGTGTGTGATATGTTGAAATGCTAGTAGGAACTGGGTTCCGAAGTTGTTTCAGGTGGTACGGAGAGTGTCCCCCAGCTTTATTATCCGAGGGCGCCTGTGTTGATGCCTGCCACAAGGATACAAGCGTGCTTACGGATTATATATGAGGGCATGAGCCTTTATATCGGTAAAATCATTTTTCTCTTGCTCGAAGCGTGTGGATGCCACTACGTATGCTGTCCGGAGAACTTACAGATGACCATGGGAGTCGGTGACTAGCCCATGTGTCAGGCTCTTCGCTTCTGGTGGCGCCGTGCTTCGCGGGTTGGTCGGTGCAACATCGGACTTGCGCGGACCGGCTTTTCGGGCCAAAGAGTCTGCTTGACGGACCCGGGATTACTGATAATGTTTGTCCATGCTGTTGGGTTTGGTGCTTGTTTGTCCAGCAATGTGTCGATAATTTAGTACTGGAATGATTTTAACTACGTGTCGTTGTATTAAATTCAAACCACTCAACTGGCCACACAATGATATTACATGTGTTTTCTTCCACTGACGAGGTGCTCTTCAACCACCCTACTGTACGTACTTTTTAAAGGTACTTTCCGGGTAACCTAAACTACGCATCCCTGGTAGTAGGAGCGTCAGTTGGACGATTCTGTACCGCGCTTTAGCCTAGGTACCCGTGCAGGACTGTAATTTGGTGGGTTGCACATTTTGGGATCGCATTGGGCACTTTTGTACGTTTTGATAGAGCAAGGCTGTCTGTGTTGTCGTAGACTTGGTATGGTTATTCCTGTTATGTATGTATGGTTTTTCCAGACGATTACGACTATATGTGGTTGATCGTGTTTAGTTGTGCCTTGCGGAACCCCCCTACGAGGGTGTGGACCCTCGTCCTTGGTAATGGTATCCGTGATGATTGGATGACGTAAAGGACAGGTTACTGTTATATTTTCTCCCTGTTCTTGGTCCCACATTATTGGCACGTTGGTGGCGTCGGTGAAACAATACATAAACACTATATGTTTGAGCTATATATCAGTAAAATCTGAATGAAATATATATATTATTTTCTATATCTTGTCTATAATCTGTGCTTTTATGTTTCGGACTATCTGTAATGTCTGTATGAAAATATATATTATATAATATTGTTAGATCTGTATATAATATCTGTAGCTTTGTGATATATATAATATTGTGTGCTTTGTTATATAATAATCTATATATTTGTATTACTTGTTTTGTAGTCACTCTTGATGCTATTCACTGTATAATCTGTTTGTCGTGTTATTGTTCTAGAAATCCTGTTTTTCTCTGAAAAATATTGTAAGCCGCGTATATTCATTTTTATTACCATACTTCTGAAATGTTTCTGAATATTCTTCTGTTATCATTTCTGTAATCACTGTAAAAATCTAAAATAGGGCTACTGCGTAAACAAACTCACACCCACACATGCTGAATTCCCCATATAAATATAGTCTCCCATGCTCACTTTTAGTAAATTATGCCTATAAACCATCATATCATAATTTCTGGAAAATAATGTGGTCCTTACATGCGGGAAACAATCATCATAATAAATTCGTTCCTACTTATAACTACTTCAAAAATTGCTAGCTAACATATTCCTTACCTCTAACTCTGAAAACGTCCCTAGAAAATTCTTGGCTCTATATCCATCCAGTGTTCCTGTTTTATAACTTAACATTACCTGAAAACAATCTCTCCTAGAACAAAACACCAGTATTTCCTGACTCCCTAAACACCATTAACAACGATTAAGGAATGACATATATCTTCGAATACCATATAATACCTTACCCTGGCTTTGGGTATGAATTTCAAATCACTTTTTCACACGATTTCTCCGACAGACTTGCGGAAGAAATTCTCACCCCAGGCCACTCGTCCGTTTGCTGGCCCCTCAGATCTTCCATCTGGCGCCGAGAAATTTTAGATCAATGGGCAAAGATAGAAAAGAGACGTATAGGGGTTGAGGGGGTCGTAGGAGAGCGAGAGAGTACCCCCAGGCGGTCTTTTCCATCGCTGATGATAATTTTGGTTAAAAATTATTCCGAGCCTACGTTTCAACATTATAGGACTAGATCATCGGACGAGACACATCCTAAGTCATGAGTCCTCTGAAGAAAGTTCGCGACGAAGATTCGACCTTATGTCGCTACGAATTTCAAGTCCACCAAAAATCCTCTCTCGGTATCTTCTCGTCTTGACTGATACACCTGTTCGTCAACGATGCTCCCTCCCGAGATCATGTCGTACGAATCCCCTTGGTCATCACGAGATGCTAAAAAATTTTCGGGTTATACGCCATTGTGGGACCTGTAGTCCATTTTTTTGATATAAAGTTGTTTATTTATCATGACAAACACCAGGCTTAATGTGGACCGTTTCTGTCCTTGAAAATTTATTTCATTCCTCTTTTTCTTAAATTCCCATAACATATACCTTGTCGGGATTAATTGCTTGCCTTTCATTTTTTTATGATCTCGGCAACCCCTAAGCTTAGTAATAAGTTTTCCTACATCATAAGAGTCATTTTTTAGCTAATTGTACGGACTTGTGCGTAAATTGTTGCTTCGAATGTATTTTTTAAAACTATTACTTACATAATTGGAATTATTTCAACACAATGGAATATGTTCAATACAGCAACTTAATTACTACACCTTGCGTTCTTGTGCTTGCTTTAGACAAGCAAAGAATATTCTTATTTCCTTCACGTTTTTGCGTTTATATCGTATTTTACCTTTTTCTTGGGATTCTAACTCACATAATTATAGTAACATTATTGCTCTACTTTAGGCCATTTTTAGTTTAAACTTTTATAAAATTGTAATATATTATTTAATAATTTACATCCGTTAAACTTCCACTTTGTTTAAATGTTATTCTATATACTCTATGGATATTTCTAAATGTCCATTCTGTTTGTTTTTTCAAAAATAAAATAATTAATAAGAACTATTTCTAGGAAATATTTTTCTAATTTTTTAACAAACTCAAAAATATTTTATGTTATTTGTAAGTTAGATTTACGTTATGTAGAGTACAATATTGCTTTCAAAAATATTTCACTTATTAAACCAAATGAGTTGCTTTTTGAAGATTTAATCATTAGCTCATATAAACTATTGGCAACTTATTTTTGACGCACTTTAAAAACTATTTTTAAATTAAATAAACACTTGTATTAAATTGTACATAAACGGATATTTGAGCAATAAGAACATGAAGCAAACACTTTTTTTTTAGATTTATATAGTTGAACGACCCTGATACAAAAATCGACGAAATGATGACAACAATTTCACTATTTATTTAACAAAACTTACACAAATTAAGATGCATCTAACTTCACGGAGGAAAAATATTAAATATTCATCTTAAGTGTTCCTTTGGTCAGCTCCCAACTTCTACCCCGCAGAATCTTTTTTTTTTGTTAACGATAGCTACATTCGAGCAAGATGTTTCACCGTTCGGCTTTTCAACTCCGAGGCTGGAGGATTCTTTGTCGTTTTTTTTTTTTTTTTCCCCTCCCCCTCGTTCGGTTAAATCGAGTTCCAGGGTTCGTCCTAGTTCAACTCAATTCGAGTGGCCGATATTTTATCCTATTCAACTCTTTTAATTCGACCTGATTTTATGTTTCATTATTGCTGTATAGGTTATACATGCACCCAAAAAATACGACTTTGAGTACAAGATGAATTGTTTATACACACATCATAGTAGTTTCGTGAGTTCCCAAAGCGAATGTTGGCCCACCGGTAGTTTTTTTTAGTAGTGGCGGAAATAAATACTTTATAATGTTTAATTTGGCGAAAAAAAAGGAATGAGTGCCACTGAGCTCGTACTCTGAGTATCAAATGACCAAAGAATTTCGAATGTGTCCGCTCGCTCATTTCAAAATGATACGCCATGGGTTGACGGCTATCATCTAAAGACAAAGACTGGCTATTGGCATTCCTCGTTGGTATATAACAGCGAATTTGAAAGTTTGAAAAAAAGTAGGAAGCATGAAGATGGTGATACAGCTTACCCAATAATTCACTACCTCCAAATATGGAAATTTGAACTTTTTTTTGAAAGATCTGTTGTGGAGCAAGAATAACACAGACAAAGATTGGAACAAGCCAAGTTGATAGAGAGCTATCATGCCGCTCCAGCTAGACGTGTGTGGTCCATTGAGGCCCATTTCTCAACACCATGGACAAAATCGATACTTTTTAACCTTTATCGCACGATTCTACAACAGGAAGAAAAAAGAATTGGGTCGTTTCCTTAAAAAGGACCTTGTCAGAGGTTGTTTCACCAAGTTACAAAGAGTTCACAAAACTCTGTGGAGAAATACAGAGGCTAGCGCATCAAGTCACACTTCTGATCAGACCACTAGCGAGGAGAGTACAAGGACGAAGCTTTCCCTGGCAATTCCTCACCGGCAGCAAGGGATTCAAAAAATCGTTTCACACGAATACACTCCCCAATTGAAACTAATGTAGCTGACGAGGAAGAACCACAAGATCCTTAACATGGTTCGAAGCATGTTAAAGGATAAGAATGTGCAACAAGAGTTTTTGGCGCCGACGCATTTATCATGTGCCCCACGTATTCTACTAAAACCGATTTTCCTACAAAGAGTTCTTGATACCCAAAGACACCAAATGAAGTTGGTTTAATGTAATCACAAGCCTAGTGTGTAAGTCATTGTAGGGTGCTTTGCTCTTAGTCCACGCAAGATCCCAGATTCGGCAAGAAGGATAAAGTTGATACGATTAAAGGACCGAGAATACTATCCTGTTGGACCTATGCGTGAAAGCATCATGGATATCGACATTCTTACAATACATCACAAGAGAATTATCTTCATAAGTTGGGATGTCATCTTTTAAAGATAAACGGAATATGGAAATCGGGACAAGGTTGAATTCAAAGATGCGGAATTAAACACTTGAAGGCCAGACATGAAACCCACACAAAAAAGAGAAGTCGGCCCTATAAGTCACAAGTGCCCGAGTTCGCTTGAAAACACTCCACACGTTTACACCCCCAAATTAGGAACTGGCAGCTCATCACCAATTGAGCCCCGTGTTGAAATCTACAGACAGAGGCCTAGAGGTGCCCATAAACTAGCCTGATTCTTGTATGAAATTATATAGAACCCAAGGAAACAGTATGTGCTTCTACATGTCGTTGCTGACTATGCGACCCGATTATGCTTTTGAGAAGCTAACTAGATAAGAAAAAAAAAATAGAGAAAAACGCCATGGTTATGAGAAGATTCAATGCACCCGAGACAGAACCAAGATCTTAGGCATCCGCTGACGAACACCTCTAGGGCGCATAAAAAACTATTGTGAAAATGGGCTTCTTACAAGACTACGAAGAATGCTCACAGGGCCAGTCTCTATGAGATACAGGCAAGACTGTAGCAGGCGCTACAGGAAGCAGAAAGAACGGGAGTTGGATTGAGATCTTGCGCAAAACATATGATCAAAATGCCTGCCATTTTTATGAAAACCATTTAGGATGAATTTTTGCAAGATTGAACGACAATGCTCAGATGAAAAAAACGACGGAGAGTTAGTTTAAGGGGGGATGTGGAAATTAAACTTGACTCGAAGATGGCTGGTAGTCCCACCCAATCATGTTGACATTTCTAGAGTCGGCAGGACAAACCCTACTCCACCTACAGCCGAACTCCGTGAAGATGAAATCCTATACCCATTGTTGATTATACTGTCGATCTCATGATTGACCTTATAAATAGATGTTGTGTGGTATGTAATGTATTATGTGGTGTAGAGAGGGTCTGAAATCACACCCAGTAGCAAGAATGATTTAATCTCCTCTGTAATTCAGATTGAAATAAATCGACCCAAGTGTTTATTGCGGCAAATGACTCTCACTTGAGTTTCCGTACCAACCAGTGACTGAAGTTGTCCCCTTTTTTTTACAACCATCAATTATCATGTTATTTCATTATTATATGTAACATGCAATCAACATTTTTAGATTTATGGATAATATTGATTTTGTTTGATTTCCATTGAAACCATAATTTCGTATTTGTTTCACCATATTGATGTGACATATAGGACTAGTTTAAATTGTTTCCACCTAATTTCAAGATTTGCTACCTTGTATAATGCACCATTAACTTTAGAGTAAGTTTGGTTTTCCATGTTTGAATCCCTAAGTTTGAATTATTCCCTCTAATCTTGGTATTGCTTCCATATTGTTCTAGTGGGTTAAATATAAGATTTAAACTATTACTTTACTGCATCTTACCCTTATTACATTATTGTTATGAGAAAAGTAAGTTATTCTATCATTATGTATATTTTATATATATTGTTATATTGTTATATTATTCATAGGTCGTAATTATATGGTTCATTGTCGTAGGCGAACTATTCTATAGTGGATCTCTTATTGTTATTTGTTATGGTGTATAATGACGTATACTCTGTCAATTAAGTACTTGTCCCTATATCTAGTATCTTATATTATAGTTTAATTAACGAATATTGGTTCTATATTTTAATATTACTGTAAATTTTAGTATTTCATTCTCCCCCTATTTATATATATATCTATTATATTACTATTTAGCCATTGATATTTAGTGTATTATGTTTGAGTATTCTACATATATACGGGTATTACTTTTTTTTTATTTTTTAGTACGGTTACCTGTATCTTAATATTTATATTTATATTATGGTATATGGTATTTTCTTACGTATTTTGTCCTTTTATATTTTGAATTATGTTAGTTGATATGTATTCTATTATTATATTATGTTATATTATTATTATATTATTATTATATTATTTACTTATTATTATTATTTATGCTAGTTTAATTTATCCTTAGTTTATTATCCAATTATCATGTATTGAAAACTCACAAAAATTTTAAAAATATTAATAAAATTATTCGAAAAATCCTAAAAAAAAATGAAATAAATATGGAAGTTATTTTTTTATTGACTTAGTTTCTGATTTTCATCCCTATGAATTGTAATGAAATTTGATAGGAGCTACTTGAAACTTCAGTACCCGTTTATAAGGGAATATATTTATTCTATTATGTTTTTTTTTTTTACATATTTGTGTGAGGCATCATGTAATGTTGCATTTGTCATTCACAAAAGACTGGTAACCTAAAAGACTTTTAAAATTTATTTTGGGATTAATTTATAATTACATTACGGTCACAATTCGGTTATTAGTTACACGGGCTTTGCGTTAGGGGGTGCTCTACCTTCCTCTCGCGTAACACGAAATCCCGATCCAGGATTTTTTCGGTAACGCAGACCCGATTTACGCTTTAATTAGATATGTGGCCCATAATGAACCCCTGAGGACGATGTTTGATTTTGAGAACGGTACCCTGCTTAGTGATGTGTTATTGTTGAATCCTTACACGGTTTTGTGATGAGTGTCTTGGTTTGTGGGCTAGTCTGATTGAGCCTCCCCACGTCTCCTTTTTTGATTGAAGGCGCTAGTTTTTGCTACCCCCGAGTTCGGTTCATCAGGGATTTTATGGAGGACCAATTTTCTGTACTATAGACGCCCCCATGGATTGTTGATTATTATTTTGATCTGAAAGGATTAGGGCTAATCGAATGGTTAGATCAGCCTTAGGTTCCTCGCACAACCTGACTACGCGGAGAAGCATGGCTTTATTTGGACGATAGATTGTCAATCGGTAGCTTAACTTGACCATGTTTTTCGGTCCTATTACGTTAATAGCATGGCGTGGAGAATCATCCTCAGCGGCATTGCCATGCGTTACAGACGCGGATTTTGTACGTTATTTTGGTTATGAGGATACTTCATGTGCTAGTATCTGATTGAAATGAAATTGACCTACAGGGAAACGAACAGCCAGCAGTTTTTGATGTTTAATAAACATAGATAAATAAGGCAGAAGTTCATTTAGTAAAACTCTCCGGTTGAGGGCGGCCTCCCCCTTAATGTAGTAAATTTGCGTGAGTGCCTGAATCAGTATCAGTTTGTCAGCCATACCGAGTTAGTTAATCACCGGCAGGGTTATATAATACGATATATCGAGCATTAACCGGTTGAGATAATTTTGTTCTTTTCCCTATGGGCATGTAATCCTCTCCTTCCACGTCCTAAGGCCCCACATTTTTCACTAATTAAATTTGGTTACATGTTGTAATGAGATGAAAAGTGGAAATAAAACTTAGACAGTTGTGTTGATACCATAGATTATGGATATAACTGGTTTTGTATTCTTTTTCAGATGTTCCTGAAATGTTCATATGTCTATTATATTTGTGAGAATGAAACTTTGCTACCACCACACTATAAATAATTTGGTAGTCTTCTGTAGACACCCCATACGTTTTAACCCAGCCCTTTATGAGGATTTACATTACCTGATTTCTTAACCTTTAAGGCAACCTTTAAAAAACTGTTATTTACTTAGGTCGTTGACTCGGACTCCCAAATCATCAACCGAATATTCGTTTTGCTTTCGTCGATGACAGGAATACACAGCCGTTTAAGGATCGCTTCGTCGACTGAAACTAACCGGAATTCGTCCAACCCGAATTTCTTCTAAGACTGAAATCTAGTCGTTCAGGATCTCGACATCGATTGAACCACCTAATTATCTGAACCTCTTCGTCGATCGAACCAGCAAGGTGGCTTCGTCACAGTAATCTTGTTGTTGATACTTTTTTTTTTGCCCTTCTTTTATTTTCTCTTATTTATCTTTTTAATGTTATTTAACTGGGTTAGGGGTTTCGACAATCTCCATCTTATAAAATTCTCCTTGAAACTTTTGCTCTAACTGATTCTATCATCATTATTATTTTTAATTTCTAACCCTATCTCCTACCCGAACCGAGCTCGTAGCATTTCACAACAGTAGCCTGGTCCCCCCCGCCTCAGTTTTATTAACTACCCTCTTTAGTTATGACTACTGAGGAAACATTTAGTACATATATGTCTACGCTGAGATTACAATCTATCTACCCAAAAACTTCCCATTAAGACAATTCATATACGAAAATTATAAAATTAAATCTTCTAAAAACTCAAACACACCTACTACCTGATTCCCTACAATCTATTAACCTTACTAATTATACATGAGTAACTTATCTAGTTTGATACCATTGATCCTCATTGAAAAGTTGTGGGTATTTCGGTCTCAAACTCCAAAGAAGCTTCCACCACAACATGATTACCGCCTCACAAACACTTTACTAACGGTATTTCCTCTGTTAGTACATAGTCTTGAATTTTCTGTCAAGACATTTGAACTGGGACCTCCTCATAACTAGGCATCCCTTATCTCCAATGGTTCGTAATTATTTCACTGTGAGAAGGATTTTGGCGTGCACTTTCCTTCAGCACTGATACATGGAAACATTATGGAACCTAGATAACGATTGGGGCTAATGCAATGATAGGCAACTGGCCAATCTTCCGGATCTCAAATGAACCCAAGTAAAGAGGGCTCAACTTGCTTTCTTTTCCAAACATACTCACCCATTTTAATCGAGCATCCTCAAGAATCATATCATGATCTCCAAATTTCGCTTTCGTCAGCGCGTATATACACATAACTCCTCCTGCCCGACTCTATGTGCTTTACTCTACCCTAATATAGTTCGACCTTGTAGAGTGTCTGCTAAATAAATTGGCCCCAAAATCTACCTACGCTCGCTACCGTTTGTTTATTAATATATTTTGTTCAGGATAAACGTAATATTGCTCATATGCCGCTGTTGGCTTTGTTGTAATATTTGGACATTTTTTAGCAGATGCATATGTCTTTAATGCAGAAGTCGATCTTTTTGTTGGGTTCTTAATAAAAAAGTTCCATTCAATCTCCTAGGACTCGAGTATTCATATGGTTTGGTTTCTAAATATATTCAGTTCAATTCAGTTCCATTAATTATCGTAGCTGACCTTTCTCTGGTTCGGTCTTCGGTTTTGAGAGTACTTAAAATTAGGCTTGAACACAATATTAAATACTCAAACTTCTCCATACATAGTAAATCATAATTAACATTTTTGTTGCGGAACGATAAATAAACTAACTAACTAAACAAGCTATTAATTAATTTGTTGGGGACTAATAAAACTCAACATGCTTGGCCAATAGCACAGCTGAGGGGACCTGCATCAGCTGTCAAAGCAAGAGCCTCAGACCCATCTGCAACAGTAAATGATTGGGACTGTGTGTAATTTGGAGCAGCAGTTCCTGATCCAGAGGCAACAAAGAATGCTCCGTTCACAAACACATCCTTCGAAGATACCCACAGCCAATTTTTCCAGTCTTCTTCTGTCTGCCTTTTGGTAACCTGTCACCCAATAGAATGAAATATGTACATATTAGTTTGTAAACTTTCACTAAGATGGTGTTTGGGAGTATGAATTTTGAAACTCGTGCTCAGATTTTTCTGAATTTTGGAGAAAGCCGATATGTTTTTATATTGTGTTTTATTCAAATTTACATAAATCTAAATTTCATACCTCTTTGTGATCAGTTTCGTTAGGAGCAGAGAAGTTGTTGCCTTCACTCAGAATTGTTGGATTAGAACTACCACCAATGGCATATAGCCCCCATCCATCATGTCGATTGTTGGCAACATGGGCATACCCCATCCTTACCCTACATGCGCAAATTAAGAATATTTCATTTACTGACAAAAAAATTTCTTTGACACTAAACATCAAAGATTGATCTTCCAATGCTTAAGGATTACCTTGGCATCCTTTGAACTAGGCCAGAACCAAAATGGTTGAAGGCTACTGTAACCTTCATATTTTTATCCGCGTCGAAGTTATCAACGTGTCCCAACAACATCACCTATGTATAAATGAAACTTATTGGTTACCATATGTACATATAGATATATATCCAACAATTAATATTGTAAACATAAATGAATAAATAGAAGCAATTAAATTAATAGTGGTTCTAAGGTTATTTTGCCTAGCTTACCTTGTCATGGTTTGTGAAAAGGTTATTTGAGATGGTGACTGCGGTGGAACCACGGGTCACATCGAGGAGGCCGTCGGCGGCACGAGAAAGAGAACAGTGATCGATCCATACGTGTGAAGAAGAAATTACGCTAATGGCATCCCCGCCACCTCCAACACAATTATTGATGCTAATTCCGTGGATAATAACATTTGTCGCACTATCCACTACGATGCAGGGACCGTTCGCAATCTCCACCTTTGCTCCTCTCCCATCTATGGTCTTAAAACTGTTGACCTTGAGCTCGCTTTTGAGAGTGATGACCATGTCCTTAGTAAAGCTTATCCAAAGAGCCTCAACTTGGGTGGCGCCATGTCGAAGGGTGCCCGGCTTGGGGCTCATGGGATCGTCGGAAGGATCGGTGACTTCATATGTTTTGCCAGCCTTTCCTCCGGTTGCATTCTTGCCGAAACCCACGGAGCAGTCAGCAAAGGCGTGGCGGTTGGAAGCCCAGTTGGGGTCCTTGCGCCAGCAGGAGTCAATGGGGTTGATGGCATAAATGGAGTATGGAAAAGTGGAGAAGGACAGAAGACATAAAAGCAATAGCAAAGGTGCGGAGGCCATGGCTTGCATGTTTTCTGTTAGCGCTAGCATAAACTTACTCTAACAACAGTGGGTTGCTTTGCAACATAAACTAGTGATGGTATGTATATATATAAACAGCAGAGGCCATGGCATGGGTTATCTAACTGAGCATTTGATTTTGTACAGAGGATCCAACTCATGACTCCCTAATCCACGAGTACGTAAAATAGATCCAACTCATTTATCTAGTAAGAGCCCATATTACTTGTGTCAGACTGATATATATTTATCTATATTGAGTAATGGGAACATGTATTCTGCATGGAATTATGGAAGGTTATGTTTATCTACACACAGAAAATTCTTGAAAGAGTAGGCTGTGCTGGTGTATGTGTGTGTGCACGTGTGTACAGAAGAGGCCATGGACTGCATGTATGTTTTCTGACTCATCAATCTAAATCCAACGGCGTGTATAGGTTCCGAGCAATTAAACAGATAAACCATATAATATATGTACTGCTTAATTCTGTCAAATATATGTAATTACTCACCGCCTCACGGATTGCATATATCGCTTTGTTTGCTGATCAAGGGAAACCCAAATTTAAACTTACCATATATATATATATACACTTAGGTACGTATGCATGATATGGGCAACTACACGTAGCTGCATGTATGCCAAATCTTTTTATTTATTTATTGTGGAGCAAGATGATCTTAATTAAAGATGACTGAATTCTGCTTATAATTTTATTAAATTTGTCAATTGCATGATGCAATTCTTGGAGCTGGACAATAAATTAAAATTGATTTTTACTCATGAATCCTTTCAACTTAATTAGAAATTACGGGACGATTGTTTCTTCTCAATTGTGTATTTATATTTTTATTGGTTGGAGGTGTACATTGTGCATGGACTTGGATGGAGTCATTAATTAGTGTTATTTAAACAAGTTGGATTTGAACTGATTTGTTTATAAATGGGTATATAAAGATGCTTGATTAATTAACGTACTATAAGAAGATACCCATTAATAAATATATGATATTTTTTTGTTTGTGCCTTTAATAATTCAGCAAATATGAGTTTTAATTTAAAAAAGTTAAATATTTACTATTTTTCTCTTTAATATTTTAACACACGTGCGTGTTACATTTTTTTTTTTTTAAATGTAGCATTTATTTTGGTTATTTATTATTTCTAATTCAATATTTCAACATTATGAACTAATTAAAAGATAAAAGAAAAAGTATGGTTTAAAGCGGTAACCCATTGGGTACCCGACCCAAACTTACTTAACTAAGGTTGAGTAATGAGCTTACCTGATTACAAATGAGTCACTACATACCTTAAACCCAAATCAGATACAGTGCATATTTTGCATAAAAATCTATTAGGATTTTAATTTTCTAAAAGGCATACATAATAAAAAAATGAAAAAAAAAATGAAACTTTGCTTGTCAATATAATCAACTAAACAAGACCTTTCGAATGTGAATAAAAAATTGAACCAAAAATTTAGCAAATGGAAATCAAAGATGTCACTTGTTGGGAGAGGAACCTTCTCAAATTTGTGATCATGATGCCTTCATGTTTTATGTCAATCCTTAGAGTTCCAAAATGCTCTACTGAAGAATGGATAATTTAACTAGAGATTTTGGGGCAAGATTACCTTAAAAGTTGGGAATTCTTGTGCAGGCCTAAATAGTTGGGAGGCCTAGGTTATAAAAGAATAAAGGAAATCAACAATTCCTTGTTGGCTAAACTAAGTTGGCAAGTTGCTTTAGAGATAAATAACAAGTAGGTTGAACTTCTATCTTATAAGTAATGTAAAAGAAGCTCCTTTTTTTAGTGCGGGGTTTGATAAAAATGACTCTTTCATATGGAAGGCAATCCTAAAGGGTTGAGAACTCATTGAGGATTGGTCTTGTTATGTTGTAAAGAGTAGTCAATCCATTAACATCTGGACTGATCCTTGGATCCCCCAATAGCCACGATTCGTTCCTAGACATCACATGGATTAAGACTACATACATGCCTCTTAAGGTAAATGACATTATCTCAGATGAAAGTGGAACTTGGAAGATTGAAATCCTAAATGACTTCTTTGATAACCATACTGGAGCCAAAATCCTCCAAATCTTTATTAGGTGAAGCTCAAGTAGGATTTTTTTTTTTTTTTGGATTGAAAAGGGTTTTCGAGTTGGGCTACCTGCAAGTTTTAGTTTAATCGTATGCAAAATTGGTAATTGAAACCATCTATAGCAACTCCCTCCAAAAGGAGATTGGCAAACTCACCATGTCATTGCAGATACACATACCCTTACCATTAAATCATCACTCTCAACCCAGTTTGTCTTCATCCTAGAGAAGCAAACTTTGGTGCCCACTGTTTGGCTACCCGGACAACTGGCAAAAATATTAAAACGAACTCCAGATATCCTTGTTCCTTCTACCTACTTGTGTTGAAGATTCACTACATTTAGAATTTACCTTGGTGGGCTCCTAGTTTAGCATGTTGTTGGAGGTTTGGTTTTTTTGTTCTTTCTTTCCATGTTGCTTTCTCTTTCTTTTGTGGTGCTGTTGATTTTGTTCTTGTTCATCTTGCTTGGCAAACATGAAAATAAAAATAAAAATAATAGAAAGACAAAGGTATTATAACTCACCACTTAACTGGGTGCGTTTGAATTCACATTTTACTTATAGTTTATAAACAGATTAGTCCAAACTTAACCTGTTTAAATCTAACCATTACTAAATAACGACCGAATTTGAACCTAATTCATTGAACCTATTCTATCACCCTTGCCCCTAACTTAGCCAACAAAGGCACATTTATTTCACGTGTCATGTTTATCTAAACTCCTTTCTACAATATTTATTACACTGAAATAAAATAGGTCGCAAATAAAATAAAATGAAATTGTATATAATTAATGTGTGAAGATATAAATATCAATTTTATTTGCATACCATACATATCAGTAATTAGGCTTGTGCATAATGTAATCAAAACATTGTGTGTGTACCCAAAAAAAATTTCCTCCTACCCTATTCTTGGCCCTCGTTGAGAAGGAGTCACACATAGATAGAATAATTGTCAAAAGGCTTTTAGTCTAATACTAATCTTGCGTTGCTCTAACTTTCATAACTAACATACCCTCATTTTTTTTTTTATTGAGCTCAAAAGTATGATAATATTGTTCTCGACATATTTAAATTTGTCAACTAAGAATAAAAATTTTAATATTTCCCATAATTGAGTTACCAATCATTTTTTCTTATGTGTTAATAATTGCAAATGAGTAACATTACATGTAATTATGGTTATTAAGATATTAAGACCGTAATTTCTTATATGTTAGTCAAAAGGTATTTATTTGTGCTTTCTATGCACTGTACCTATACATTAATGTATGATGTAACTAGATAAATAGAAATAGCACCTCCTATTAAATACAATCATGCATCCTCAAACGTCCCTTAATATACAAGTTATATATTTTAATTAAAAGATTTAGAAATTATGGAAGTATAAGTAATTTAACAAATTTAAATTTATTTTAAAATTTCAATAAACATTTGTAATTTTCATAATCTTCTTTAACTCTATATTATTTCTAGAAGATTTTCTTCTTCAATTATCTTTCCGCAAAACTCGTCCAATGCCCCTCGAATTTTGCAAATCCTCTCTTCAAAAAATGATCAATAAGTAATATTGTATTTTATTGTATAAATATCTAAAAATTCAAGCATTCCACCACTCTACCTTTTTTGCATTTAAACTTATTTTGATTAGAACTTCTAGCTTTTAAAATAAATTTTAAAATAATATTTTTTATTTTTAATCATTGTCCTTGATATTAATTGAATATGTGTATATTTCTTGTGCTATTATTTGCCTCTCACTAAATTATTATTTTTTATATATATTTTCATATTAAATGCACATCATATAAATCACTTTTTAAAAAAAAAATAATTATCATGGCAACATACATCTCTAAACACAAGGGTGAACAAACAAAAACAATAAATATATACTTCTCACATTTAATAATTTGTTTTGATATTTTAGTTACGAATTCATGACATATATCTTATTTATTAAATTATATAAATTAAAACCTAATGAGGGTGAGTATTGACCTAGTTGTATGATATATCTCTTATGGTATGAATACAAGATTAAGTGCATACATCTTATTTTTCCTAAACATGCGATTCAGTGATTTTTTAAAGAAAGGTAATTTTATTAAGGAAAAAAGAAAATAAGTAAGGAGTTTGGATTCTTAAAAGAGACCGGATATAGAAATAGAAAAGAAGTGAATAGAATCACCCTCCCATATTAGAAAAGATACATGAAAACTCTTCCTAGTCTAAAGATGACAAAAAGGCATTGGACCTAATCCACTGATATAAATTTGTATAGCATCAATCAAACACCATTGCTACTGTGGAATGTTTGTCCCTGAAAATTTTTCCATTCCTCTCTTTCCAAATTTCCCAACATATAACTGTCGGAATTATTGTTTTCATTTTTCTAAGGCAACCCCTAAGCTTAGAAAAGTTCCACTCATAAGAAGTTCATTTTTTAGTAATTGTACGTGACTTGTGCGTTAAATGTTGCTTGAAGTGTAAACTATTACTTAATAATTGTGAATATTTAACACAATGAATATGTCAAATAAACATACTTAATTACTAACCTTGTATGCTTGCTTTAAGACAAACAAATTTGTTCATATCGTATTTACCTTTTTCTTGGATCAATCACTAATATAGTAACATTATTGCTCTACTTTAGTGCTATTTTTAGTAAAACTTTTAATTGCTAATATATATTACTATATTCTACCATGTTAAACTTTATTTGCTAAATGTTATAATCTATGTTATATTTCAACTGTCCATTCATGTTTGTTTTTTCAAAAAATAAAATAAAATAAGAACTATTTTCTAGAAATATTTTTTAATTTTTCTAAAAAATCAAAATATTTTTATGTTATTTGTACTTTTATATTTAGTATGTATATTACATATATTGCAAAACTATTTCACTTATTAACCAAAATGAGTTTCTTTTTTAAGATTTAAACATTAACTCATATAAACTATTTCACTTATTTTTGCATTTTTAAAAATATTTTAAAATAACTAATCCTTGTGCTCCAATTACGTTATGTATTTTCAATTTTATTTCTTAAACTTTATGTAACTGCTTGATTTGTCTTCTTAAACATAAGAACGGTTCATTTTAAGAATGGTTATTAGGCCTTCTAGCTATAATAAAAATAAAAAAATAGCATGCTTAATGAGTAGTTGACCAACACCCCCATTGAAAGGAATTGGTTCTCCTTTTTATTGCAATAATAACATGAAGCAAACACTTATATTTATATAGTTTGAAGACCTTGAAAACAAAAATAACGAAAGATGACAAAATTTTCACTATTAATTTAACAAAATTACAAATTAAGATGCATCTAACTTCATAGAGGAAAGAAAATTATCTTAAGTGTCTCTATTCAGCTCAATTCCAGTCGGATCTTTTTCTTTTTACCAGTAGGCTCAATTCGAGCCAGATGTTTCACCGTTCGGCTCAATCCGAGTTGGATGCATCCCTGTTCGGTTCAATCTGAGCCAGATGTTTCTCTATTCAACTCAATTCGAGTTGGATATTTACCTATTCAACTCAATTCGACCTGAATGTTTCCTTATTTGCTTTATAGGTGTACATGCACACACATACAACTTTGAGTACAAAGATGAATTGTTTATTAGACTATAATAGTAGTGTCAATAATGCTATATCAGGGGGGGTTAAGATAATGAAGACAGATTAGTTTAAAAAATAAGAATCTATAAGATTGAATTTTCATGAAATTTACCTAGCAAGGTGAATGAGAAATGGAATTTTCATGTTTTATATGAATATTTCAGTGGCATATAATTTTATTCATTTTCTAATCTCAAAATAAACAAGAGAATTGATATTACTATTAGAAATTAACAGATGCTATGAAACAATACCTCTTATAAATTTGTAATTTAAGATTGTTGGATTCTTATATTTCCATTGTGAACCAAACATCGATATGTTTTATATTGCTGCAATATTATAATGCTGGTGCTTACATTTTGTGAATTACCACCCACTCCCTTATAATACTTGCAGTTGCGATATCCTGTATTGAGAAACACTTGTAAGAAATGATTTAGTAAATATATAATGATATATTAATATTTAAACGCATTAAAATGACATGGAATATATTTTCCTCGTGCAAGAAAGTATTTTTATTTTTATTTTTAAAGGAATTATAAAATTTTTAATTTATTTTTTTAGTTTTTAAAGTTTCCTATAAAAAGGTAGAAAATAAAAAATATTTTAAATGCACAAGTAATGTATTATTAGTTTATTTCTAGATTTCAAAAATAATTACAAAAAATAATATGTTTTTCAAAAACAATATGTCTTATGGATTTTGAGGTTTGAATTTTTATTTGTGTGGATTTAAAAGAAACTTTGTACATAATTCATACAAATCATTCTTCTACATATAAAGTAATAGTTAAAAATTTAGAAAAACAATAAGAAATATATTTTTCCAAATTTTATGTATAAATTTGCAAGATTAAAAAATTAGGTGACATTTATAGTTATTTGAAAAATTAAAAATAATAAAATAAAACTATTTTCTCAAGTAAATAGTGCCAGAGTTATTAATTTTTGTTTATTTATTTCATATAAATATTTTTAAATAGCTAAATTTTTGTAATTTATTTGAAAAACTAAAATGAAAAATGAAAATTGTTTTCCACTAACAAAAAGGCCTTTACTTGCAAGTCTTTTTCTCCGGATTAGGCACATGTTAAATTTCGAATTTTTGAAGGACACTATTGCAATTTTATGTCCTTAGTCGGGAGAGCGGGAACTCGCATCTGAAACCCTCACTGGCTCAAATTCATACAAGCCCAATCCGCGCCTTTATTGTTCTGCCCAAAAATCCCCCCTTCTCTCTCTCTCTCTCTCTCTCTCTCTCTCTCTCTCTCTCTCTGGATGTGTTCTAATTGATCCGAGTGTCCTGATCTGCATCTATGGGGGTGAAAGCTCTGCTCTCAGTGCACACATTGTCTCTCTCTCTGGAATTTAAACTCTAATGTCGCTTAATCTCCCATCCAAACTCGTTATCACTTCCTGTATCGGAATCCTTGTTTACAAATTCTAACCGCTGTAATTGCTCCGAGATCGATCCGTACCGATTTTCTCGAACAAATTCCAAAACCCTAGTATCAATGTGCTCCAGATCATAGAATCAGAATCTTCCTGTTTCAACAAAATTTATCTGTTTCAGGTGCGCCATGGTCCAGCATCTCACAAATGCTCGATACGACAGCAGTGCGACTCCAGAGGAGCAGGAGAAAGCTTGGCACATTCTTGCAGTGTTGTTATGCATTGGTCGTCCAGTTTGCCCCGAGGAACTTGCCTCAAAGTGTGGATTATTTGGTGTTTCGCCAGGATACGTGCGGTATCTATCCTCAATCCCCAATTCACCTCTCCGTTTGGTGAGTGATCGGATTGTGACGGTATCAGCTGTTGCATTGTGGGCTTTCAAGGAGTTCGTAGAAAAGGTTATTGGTGGGCCTGTCCTGCGGAATAGAATAGGTTTTTTGGGAGTGCAGAGGGCGTGGGATGGTGATGTCAGGACATATTTTAGAAAACGGAAGGGTAGCGCAGTGGACTCTATAATTTCCTCAGCGGCTAAAAGGAGGTTGTGTTTGCCTTGTAGCAGTGGTATGATGCCTGGGTTTGAGTAGTTTCTGATGTTTTGAGGCTCTTCTTAATAATATTTGCTTGGTTGATTAGTCATGGAAATTAATTGATGTTGCAGGTGAAGGAGAATTTATCAAGTCGAACTTTCCAAATATGGTCCAAGACACATTGTCAGAGGTAATACATTTTTTTTTCATGTGTTTGATTATTGATGCTTTTTTTTTTTGGGGGGGGGGAGGGGGAGGGGGGGGGGCGTCTTGCAATGACGTGTTATTTAGCTCCTAGTTGTTTAAGTCCTTAATTGTATGCTTGTAGCTCGTGTCTTGTTAAAATTGCCTCCTGATTGTGCTCATACTTTTAACTTAAGCACTTATGTTGGTGTTAATATATTGTGAAATTAATCTCTCCCTCTCTCGGTAATGGAGGGACCACAACTTGATCAGCTACCTCTGGAACACCAAATGCAGCAACCCCCTGTGTCACGGTCCGACTATTTTCCCACCCTTGTGAAGGGCCGTGCGGCGGTAGCTAAAGTACTCTTGCTTAACTAGCCAGCCTATCGTTTACCAACATTCATCCACGAAACACTTTCATTAGCATTCAGTTAAATAGCAGCGGAAACAGTAATCAATTCATGAAAGCTGTGGCAAGCAAGCAGTAAACATTGAAGCAAATGTAATTCATTAACAACACCTCCGTTGACATTGTGTGCTTAGCGAAGGAGGCAAGTAGGTTAAACACATTGACAAAAGCTAGTGAGTTTTACAATGACTGATGAACACTCACCCTCCCCTAAAGAGCTTTCTAGCCTATTCTTACTCTGACACTAGGAAACATCAAAGTGACCGAGGAGTTGTACTGCCTTATTTGGCATACAATGAAATAAATACTAGAAAATAACCCTACACTTGTATTTACATGATGGACACTCATTCCAAACACACGAGGCAAGCGGTCACAGGCAAGCATAATGCCCTGAACAAGCTTAGCTCGTGACACCCTACCACGGGTGTCCACCTAAGCATGTACTTTTTTTTCCAGCGTTGCACTTTCCTGCAGTGTTCATTTGTATCATGTTAAATTGTGTATTAAATATAATCCCCTTTATTATTTTTCGTCTTAAAATTTTAGTGTTATTGCATGAATGCTGGACAACAAATGAATGCAGAAGGTTGAAACTAGATGGCTTGCATCTTAGGTTCTCAGTTGTCAGAGGTTTCCTGTCTGTTACAAACTTACACATGATTGCAGAAACACCATGTTCCATGAGATTTAAAGATCTTGAGACACCTGGTTTTGTGAGAGATTGGCATTTCATCATTCAGAAACCAGGGATCGATTTGTCATGGATCCTTGTCTGGCTGCAGTGAGTTGATGAGGAAACTCCTTAGTCTCCTGTATATGTTACATGTGATTGAGAGTTTTTTTTTTTTTCCCACAAACTTTGAAGATCTTTGCCCTTGGGACACCCGATTCTGAGAGATTTTGTAATCTTGTCATTTGGAAAGAACTAGGGATTAACTTTTCAAGTATCTGTGTCTGGGTGCAGTGAGTAGGAAATTTGTTTGAAACTTTTTTGTTTATTAACTTTGTTCAGGGTAAACGAAATATTACTAGTACGCTGCTATTAGCTTTGTTGTAATATTTGCACATTTTTTAGCAGACACATGTGGGACGTTATGAACATTTATGCCCTTAATGCAGAAGTTGATCTTTTTGTTTGTTTTTTAATATAAAAGTTTCGTTCAATCTCCTAGGACTTGCATCCTTGAATTTTTTGGGTGCTAACAGGTGTGGACCTCCCATGTGTGTACTTGGGATGTTCCTGGGAGACTGATAATTTTCATAGATAAAATTTAGATGGTCCCAGTCTGATGATTGATTGGTATTAGGAGTGTTATGTTGTTACATTCTAGGATATTAATCTGTAAGGGGTTCCCAATGCATGCAGAAACGATCATCACAAATTATCTAGACATTGTGAATTCTAATTTTCTGTTCAGAAATTTCTGGGTGGATTGGTTAATATGCAAAGACATGCAGGGAAAATATGCAAACCTCAGTCGCCAAAGAGAACACAGCCCTTCCATTGAGCTGCACTTATATTACCTAGAACGCAGAACTTTCCTCTATAATGTGGAACATTAGGGATGTACTTGTATAGATATATTGGTGAAAATATCTTGGGAGGATGTTGAAGTGTTTCAAAATTCAGAAGCGATTTCATTTTGTGAAATAGATTAATAGAAAATACAATTATAATGCTATAAATCTCCATATAACTAATAAAAAAATATGTATTTTGAAAAATATTAAATTAAAAAATTGGATTGTTGGATTTAGCATTCCGGAACAAAAATGTACCATGTTTCAGAATGTTCATACCGATATGTAGTTTTCTAGGGCATTAGCATTTTTAGGTAGCAATGAGCTGGACATTGCTTTTTGTTGGACATAACATTTTCTAATGCTTATACAGTGCAATCATAGCATAGAGCTTAATTATACAGTGCAATTATATTAATTTTATGAATGATCTGAAGACGATTTGGACTACATATTTTTGAATGCCCACTTTTGTGCTCCTGTTCCTACGATCCTAGGTTGCATCTGATATGCACTTGATTTTTACTAAGTATTCAATTATCAAATTTTCTTTGGATACTGGAGGATCAAGCATGAACAGCCATTCTAATAAGCATAAATAATTATGTTTATTTATTACTACAAGCAGACTGGATTTGGCTGGGTTTTGATTTCTTGTTTGGCTGTGAACCATCAAATTTAGTTGTTGGCATCTTTTGAGCCTGGTCAATTGAGATCCCTTAGTTTACAGTGCAATAAATATAAAACACACGAGATACTGAGCAGGGTTCCATGAAAGCTTGCATCTTATGTACTATGGATGATCATGAGCAATGTCCTAAGGAGAAGTTACAAAATTTATCTCATTGTTCTTTTACTCTTCTAGAGAGAAGTAAGAGATAGATGGGTAAATTTTTTAGTGGTTTGTTTGTTGGCGGAAATACTGTGAGAGTTGAATTGTACAAAATTTACCTACCTATTTTATTATTTATTGTCTTTGCTGCATGATAGAAAAATAAATTTGTATGACGAAGTGTCATATTCTTAGTTTATAGTTTAAATTACATTATCCTCTCAAGTTTCAAAGTTCAAACCAATTCAAACTTGGTGAAGCCTGTACTGATTGACATCAATTGAACAATATATGCGTGTTTGTGTGTATATTATTTTACCTAGTTGCCCAGATGCTTGGAGAGTTCCATTCTTTTTCATTAGAATAATTTTGTTGAGTAGTAGTTTTTTTGAGCAAGCTCTCTTCAGTAGCAGTTGTAACTGATTCATGACTTAAGTGTGTTTAAATGCAAGTGTTTTTGGCTAAACACAATTTAGATTATCACATATTCTGTTTCCTTTACTATAGTAAACCAAATGCATGAGACAAGATGTATTTTTCACTTTAGAAGACAGGCTTGACATTATTTCCATTTTTTTTTAATTTTTTTAAATGCATACTTTCTTGATATGCCCTCACTTTTGGCGGAGGAATACCGTGGTTACAAGACAAGCATTGGGAGATTATAGATAAAGAAATTAAAGGCCTCCCAAAAACAACACCAACAACCAACCAAAATAGGACTACAAATCCAAACAAAGTTAAATAATGCAATACTCCAAGTGATCAAATGATCAATTAAATGGACCTTTCAGTGGGTTGTTTCCGCCATAATTTTTTCCCCCTCTTTCCAACCTAGTGGAAGCTTTTGTGAAATGATCAACCCAGTGTCTTCTAAATGCTCCGATAGACTCAAAATGCAAGAAGAGCGGTTGAAATTATTTCCTTCTGGTCAATGCTTAGAGGGAAGACTGGACATGTTTTCCTATTGCAATTTTTTTTTATATGATATCACATTCAATTATACTGTTAAGGTAATGTCAGTAGGTCAACATGGCTTCACACTTGTGGCTCATTGATACTAGTCAAATCCACTTTAATTGGTTCTGCTTTTCAATCTGTTTTTATAACATTGTTCTATCTGTTTAATTTTTGTCCTGGATTTTGAGGTTATGAATTGGCAATTGCTTACTGTGAGAAAGCTGTTGACTCATGTTGTTCTGCTATTCACACAGGAACCTGCTGGCATTGCAAATGCTCCAAGTCTTCCATCAGTGAACGTAGCTGCCATGGAGTTTGAATTGGAGAACTTTAACAGAGATAAATTGATTGCCCCCATGCTCCTTGACTCCTGTACTGAGCTTTCACAATTTTCTGCCAAAGACAATGGACGTGAACCTGGGTCAAAAATTAGGGAGGTTTCTAGCTCTGTACATACATTAAACTTCAGGGATAGCAAGCTGGTTTTTAAAAAAGATGTGAATATATGCAAGCCAATCAAATTCGGAAGAGTTATGGCATGGAACCCTGATCTGCATTCAGCTTTATTAAGTAGATTTGGTAATTCAGTGTTATGTGAGAAAGAGCAGATTGCTGATGAAGGTTTTACGACCACATATTGTGTAGAAGCAGATGAAAACAAAGCTTCATCAGTGGAGGCTGGTATGCTTGACAGTCGTGTTTGTGAAGTTCAGTTGATTGAAGATGCAAGAACAAAGGTTGAGTTTGCAAGAAAGGGAGCTCGTTTAATTAATTCTGGCACCTTTGATGATCCAGAAAATTATAATCCTCTAAACAAGCCCCCTAAAACTGACGTTGCACTAGAGAATGGCTTAATATCAGCAAACCCAATGAATATAATTACTTTGGAGAAAGATCAAATAATCAGGAAAGCGGAATTTTTGTTGCCTGGGTACTCTGCTTATCAGAAGCAGGCAAATAAATCCTTTGGTAAACTGAAATCTATTCACAAGAATGCTTTACACCCACAACCACGAGTTCTTTCAGAGTTGCAAACATATAACAAAGTCGTTGAATCTCCCAAACTACAAGATCAATGCAAAAGTGATGAGAATTTTTTTACCATGAAGCAGAAACTAAAGCAAAGTCATAAGCATCATATGCAAGCTAAAGAAAATCTTGTAGATTCCACCTCTCCATCTCCAAAGGTATGCTCCACTGAATAAAACATGTCTTCTATGGCATCTGTTAAAATGCTGTATTTGTTAGGCTGTGCAAGGATTGTTGCTTCACTGCTTGTGCTATTAGAAAATCTCTTGGAAAAAATGAATAACAAGAATTGCTTGCTTTCTAGATTCAGGTAGAGGATAAAGCTTTTCCTCATTTTGAGTCTTTCATTGTGGAAGACGAAGAGGGTTCAGGTATTGAAATTTCATTATTTGGTAAATTTTTTCTTCTATAACTTTAAAAACCCATTCTAATATGGATACTATGTCTTCTCTTGCTGTCAATTATGGAGGTGGTTATGGCACTGTTTACAGGGCACAAAGAAAGAGTGATGGAAAAAGGTTCGCCATCAAATGTATGTGAAAATTTCAACATTTATATGCATGTTGTTGGCTTTGTATTTCTGAATCTAGACAAGAAATCTGATGATTGTATGTTTTAGAACATACTATGCTACTTGAATTTTGGCTGGAAATAGTTCCTTAGTTGCTTTTTTAGAGAAACAGGAATTTTACATAATATTGTTGTATGTTAAATAATTTAGGGTTTAATTTGGTTCTGAATATTTGACATAAAAGCCTAAACCAATCTGGTGGTGAGAGCATATACTCAATCCTGGATTGTCTCTTCACTGGGCACAATAAGGACTTTCTGCATGCTATCAGGCCTTGATTTAGCATGTGTTGATGCAATGATGGCTGGACATTATGATAGAAGGGAATTATTATGGTTTAGGTGCATTGAAAGTTATGAAATGTGGATTGAATATGTTTGCCCTTCATTGCTGCCGAAGCTCCAAAAAAAAGAGTAACTCAACTGTTGAAAAGCTCAGTCGTAGTAAATCCTAGGGTTAAAGGTATTCTGTTCTAGCTCAGACCCATAATTTTCACCCCTAGATAGTTAGCATGCTTTCATAACCATTGTGATGCTCGACAGCGTAAGAATCTGTAGCCATGGGAAAGATTATAAGAAATTGAAGAGAGGAGTGTTGGGTGTCCCTCATTGTGGGGCCCAAGTCTTGGAAAAGTGTTCCAATTTTTAAACTCCTTTTTTTGGGTCTCTCATGTACGGTTCCAGAGCCTTCTTTCGACGAAAAGGTGATGCAATATTTTATTGTTTTTTGTTGGCTTCCCTAAGAAGCTTGGCTGGAGACTTGCTCTTGGCAGCCCTTGGTCTTAGACTAGTTCCAGCATGCAAAAGAATCTTCATCAGCAAACTTGGGCTTTCAGTTGTGCTTACATTAGTGCTCTATTTTGGTTGGCTCTTGGAGCTTTGTTCTCAATATTTGGTAAGGTCTTTCATCTTGTTACATTTGTTATACACTTTTCTATATTTGTAAGACTTGTGTCTTTTGTATCCACTTTGTACAAACTTTGATGATAGTGGATTTGGACCATCGTGTTCCGTGGACATACCTTAATATTTGAGGGAATCACGTTAAATTTCTTATGTCTCACTTTATTTATTTATGTACGTTACACCATTGATTTACTTGTGGGAATCACTCATTTTTCCCAACAAGTGGTATCAGAGTCATGTTCTTTGGACTCATTAGGATTGTGTAAATCATGGATGGTAATGTTGGCTGTATGATTAGCTTCAATGGAAGCAATTGAGTAACTTGGAAAACAAAAATGTAAGATCTTTTATTTTACAAAGATTTGGATGGACCTATTGAGGGTGATAACCGAAAGCCTCGAAACATGAGTGATGATGAGTGGAATTGGCTTAATAGAAAAGTCATTGGTGTCATCCGTCAATGGATTGATGATAGTGTTTTTCATCATGTTTCTACCAAAACTTCGGCATATGAATTGTGGAAAAAATTGGAGGGTCTTTAGGATAGAAAGTCGGTTACAAATAAAACTTTTCTTTTCCGAAAATTGGTTAACTTGAAATATAAAGATGGTGATCTTATTACCGAGCATTTGAATGAGATGAAAAATATTATCAATCAACTTACTATTATGAAAATAATTTTTGATGATGAGTTGCAGACCCTAATGCTTCTTAGCTCTTTGCCGGAAAGTTGGGAGACTTTGGTTGTGACAGTTAGCAATTCAGCTCTTGTCTCCCAATGAAATTGTTTGTATTAATCAAGTAACTAGCAGCTTGTTGAATGAAGAAATAAGAAGAAGATCGGCTGGCTCTTCTCATTTAGAGGCACTTGTGACAGAAAAAAAGGGGAGAGGTAGAAGCAAAAGTAGATCTCCTTACCGCAATGATAAATCAAGTGGCCGGTCTAGCTTATTTTCAAGAAAAGATATTGAGTATCACCACTATCATAAGAAAGGGAATATAAAGTGGCAGTGTAGAAAATTGAAATTCAAGGAGCAAAACAAAGGGACAAATTTTGAGAAAAAGCATGAAGACACAACTTTAGTTGCATCTGATGGTGATCTTATGATTGTTTGTGATGAAAGTTGCATTAATTTAACAAGTCAAGAGATTAATTGGGTTATTGATTCCAATGTGTCATTCCATGCCACTTCTCGGGAAGATTTCTTCACTTCCTATTCCAAAGGAAGTTATGAAGTTGTTCGGATGGGAAATGAAGGTTTATCAAAAGTTGTTGGCATGGGAAATGTTTGCTTGGAAATAAATCTTGGATGCAAGTTAGTGCTCAAAGATGTGAGACATGTACCCGACATTCGACTAAATTTGATATCTACCGGAAAGCTTGATGATGAAGCATTTGACAACCATTTTGGTGATGGATAATTAAAGTTCGCAAAGGGTAATTTGGTGGTGGCTAAAGGCAAGAAGACTAGTACACTTCACATAATGCAAGGTAAAATTGGTAATGGTGTTGTGAATGCAATTGAGAGTCACTCTTCCACCGATTTGTGGCATGAGCAACTTGGGCACATGAGCAAAAATGGAATGCAACTTTTGTTCAAAAAGAAGCTTCAACTTGGGCACATGTTGATTTGCACTTGCACATATTGTGCAATATTTATTATTGTTTAATCCTAACTTGTAAAGTAAGGAAAATTGGACACTTTGAAAATTTAATCCATGGCCTTGTTGCGAAAAATATGAGTGATTCCCACAAGTATATCAATGGTGTAATGCAAATAAATAAATAAATAAAGTTAGACACGAGAAATTTTACATGGTTCCCTCAAATATTGAGATAAGTTCACAGGACACGACGGTTCAAATTCACTATCACCAAAGTTCATACAAAGTGGGTACAAAAGGCATAAGTCTTATAAATACACAAAAGTGTATAACAAATGTAACAAGGTTAAAGACCTTGGATAGAAGCTTCTTTTTTAACAGAAGTTGCATTCATTTTTCACTCATTTGCCCAAACCGCTTATGCCACAAATCGGTGGAAGAGTGACTCTCAATTGCATTCACAACACCATTACCAATTTTACCTTGCATCATGTAAAGTGTACTAGTCTTCTTGTCTATAGCCACCACCAAATTACCTTTTGTGAGCTTCCATTATCCATCACCAAAATGGTTGTCAAACCCTTCATCATCAAGCTTTCCGGTAGATATCAAATTTAGTTGAATGTCGGGTACATGTCTCACATCTTTGAGCACCAACTTGCATCCAAGATTTGTTTCCAATCAAACATTTCTCATGCCAACAATTTTTTGTAAACCTTATTTTCCCATCCGAACAACTCCATAACTTCCTTTGGAATAGGAAGTGAAGAAATCTTCCCGAGAAGTGACATGAAATGACGCACCGGAATCAATAACCCAATTAGTCTCTTGACTTGTCAAATTAATGCAACTTTCATCACAAACAATCTTAAGATCACCATCAAATACAACTGAAGTTGTGTCTTTATGCTTTTTCTCAAAAATTTTCTCTTTGTTTTGCTCCTTGAATTTCAATTTTCTACACTCCCGCTTCATATGCCCTTTCTTATGACAATAGTGACACTCAATATCTTTTTTTGAAATTAAGCTAGACCAGCCTTTTGATTTATCATTATGGTGAGGAGATCTACTCTTGCTTCTACCTCTCCCCCGATTTTCTGTCATAAGTGCCTCTGAATGAGAAGAGCCAACTGATCTTCTTCTTATTTCTTCATTCAACAAGCTGCTAGTTTCTTGGTTCATACTAACAATTCCATCGGGAGACAGGAGCCGAATTACTAACTGTCACAACCAAAGACTCCCAACTTTTCGGCAAAGAGCTAAGAAGCATTAGGGCCTGCAACTCATCATCAAAAACTATTTTCATAGTAGCAAGTTGATTGATAATATTTTTTATCTCATTCAAATGCTCGGTAATAAGACCACCATTTTTATATTTCAAGTTCACCAATTTTCGGAAAAGAAAAGTTTTATTTGTAGCCGACTTTCTATCATAAAGACCCTCCAATTTTTTCTACAATTCATATGCTGAAGTTTTGGTAGAAAAATGATGAAAAACACTATCATCAATCCATTGACGGATGACACCAACGACTTTTCTATTAAGCCTAATCCTCTCATCATCACTCATGTTTCGAGGTTTTCGGTTATCACCCTTAATATGTCCATCCAAATCTTTGTAAAATAAAATATCTTACATTTTTGTTTTTCAAGTTACCCAATTGCTTCCATTGAAGCTAATTATACGACCAACATTACCATCCATGATTTACACACAAGTAAGTCAATGGTGTAATATAAATAAATAAAGTGAGAGACAAGAAATTTAAAGTGGCTTCCTCAAATATTCAGGTACGTCCACGGGACATGACGGTTCAAATCCACTATTACCAAAGTTTGTAGTTGTAATGGATGTCTTTCTTGGGTATGCCCAGTGTATTATGTTATGTACGTACCATTTTCTATCAATAAAAATTTACATTTACAGATTAAAAAAAAAGGCACAAGCCTTACAAATATACAAAAGTGTATAACAAATGTAACAAGATGAAAGACCTCACTAAATATTGAGAACAAAACTCCAAGAGCCAACCAAAATGAGCACAAATGTAAGCACAACCGAAAGCCCAATTTGCTGATAATAATTCTTTTGCTTGCTGGAATAAGTCTAATAGCAGGGGCTGCCAAGAGTACTTCCAGAATACTTCCACTGAGAATTTCCAGAATACTAAATGAGAGTTGAATACCAAAAGTCTCCAGCCAAGCTTCTTAGAGAAGCCAACAAAAAACAATAAAATGTTACACCACCTTTTCCTAAAGAAGACCTCAAAAAAAAGTTTAAAAATTGAAACACTTTTCCAAGACTTGGGCCCCACAAGGAAGGACACTCAACAGTCCTAAGATTGAGTGCTTTAAAAAAAAAAATATCAAGTACACATTCCTTTTGGACATGCTGAAGTCCATGCCATATGGGCTGTTAGCATTCTCATCCTGGCCTAAAATGCTCATCCTGCTCAAGTTCTTGTCATCCAAAAATTGTTTGGTCAGACAGTATCTTCAATTGAAATGCCAATGTAGTTGGTTCATGCCTTTTGGTCTGGTTCTAAGTTAACAAAAATGTCGACTGCTTTTGGATTAAGAGAAATGAGGAGTGACTTGATTTGGCTCAATTCTGGGTTGAGTAACTCAACTCATTGTCATGCTTCTGCGGGTGCCTCCTAATACAGGGCAAGGATTTTTTTTTTTTTTATACTAAAGTAGGGTGGCGCCTCCATTTATTTATTGATATACCTTCACTTTTGGTGGAGGAATACTGTGGTTACAAGACAAGCATTGGGAGATTACAGATAAAAAAAAAAAAGGATTAAAGGCCTCCCAAAAATCACACCAACAACCAACCGAAACAGGACTACAAATCCAAACAAAACTTAATGAGAAACAAATCTAAACACGCCTATCAAAAACAAAAATAATAAAATAAACTAAAATGAAAAAATCTAAATCAACCAAACAAAAATCAGGAGGATGAACTAATGACAAAAAGAAGTGAGACCCAACCTATCCATCCAAAGGTAGGTTTTCAATTTCTTAAACATTGTTTTCAATGAAAACATATTTGGCATGAAACTTACTAACAAATTGTTGGATTACAAACGAAGTCTTGCTTTGCATGTATTTTTTTTATTTTTGTATCTTTGACTGGATTTATTGTGAGAGGAACAACTCTAACTCGGGATGGAGGAACACATGTTTGTATTATGCTGCAAAAAGCACAATATTGTGAAATTATTGGGGTTAATTTTTTAATCTAGTTTCTAATGAGATCGCTGTATACTGTAACAACAACAGCTGCTGCAGCAGCGGCTAACCATTTATGTCAACTATCTGCGTTAGCAACATGGATTTGCTCCATTTAACTTGATTTATGTTATCTTTATTTTGGCTGCATAGCCTATGTTCACCCTTCACCCAATTAAGTTACTATTTCTTACTGGTGCACATAATGGTTTCACATGATTTTGTTAGTAGTTTGTGAGACAAAATGCATTTATTCTTTTTCTTTTTTCTTTTAATCAGATAAGATGAAATGATTTACATAATAAGATATTAGCTTTTACTTTTAAAAAAAATTTGAACTCAGATATGCATACACTCATCAGTATAAATACACAAATATACATTCTTAAATAATTTAATGACAAATATAATCCTTGAGAGAACACAAAGGGTGATCCCTAGTTGTGGGGATTAAGGCCTAGTTGAGTTGAGTTCATATATCCATTTAGAAAAAATCAAATTCTATGCAACTAAAACATGGAAACTTAAATTTTGGAGCCTGCTATTTTCTGTAACATGTAAAAACAAAGCTTTTAATTAATTTGGATTCATGTAGTCCTATGCCTCCATTTTAGGGTATTCCAGCTCTTAAGAAAGAGCATTCATGTGACTACTTAGAAATGTGAATCCTAGTGCTGTTAATAATAATTACACATTTAAAAATCTTTAAAAAAATTTCTTTTTCTGTTGATGCTAAAATTCTTGCATGTGGTTTCTCAGGTCCTCATAGCAATGCTCATAGACACCATGTTAATAATGAGTTAAAAATGCTGGAGCGGTTTGGGTATGTATTTGGAGGTCAACCATTCATCTAACTTAGCTGTTAGTGTATCTCTGAGTTTGAACAAACTGTGAACTAAAAAGGCTAAATATTCCTTCCAATGCAGAGGCAGGAACTTCATAATAAAGTTTGTAGGAACTTTCAAAAGTGGCAATGATGACTGCTTTATTCTGGAGTATGTTGAGCATGACAAACCGGAGGTAGCTGTTGAAGCTTCTATAGTTCCTTCTCATTTTATGCTTTTTTTTCCCCAATACATATGAACACTATGGTCTGACAGAGCTCATGAGTATCTTTTGACCTTATGAAACTGGGAACCCTATGGTTCTAATTTGGGAACAAGAATACAAAGACTTTGTTGTTTCCAATCTGGTCAATTCGCTTGTGGGGTCATGACCGGACTGATTCCTTTCTGAGCCTGCAGCATATAGTATAAGTATTTTAATAAATGTTTTTATCATCTTACTTGTTTTGCTTAACTTTGTCTAGGTTTTGAAGAGGGAAATAGATATATTTGAGCTTCAGTGGTATGGGTATTGCATGTTTAAAGCCCTCACATGTTTACACAAGCAGGTGAGGGAGTTGTAAGGCCATGCAATTATATTTTGGCATTTGGAGGGAAAAATGCTTCAGTTTTTTTTCCTTGGTCATTGCAGGGGGTGGCACATAGAGATGTTAAACCTGGAAACTTCCTATTCTCTAGGAAGCTTAACAAAGGTTACCTCATAGATTTCAACCTAGCCATGGTCAGGATACTTTCTTGCCATTGCCAGCCCTCCTCACCACTCTCTTATTTGTTTTAATGATTTTCTTGTAAAAATTTAATCTGATTATATGCTGAATTCTTTCTTGTCTTATTTTCCACAGGATTTGCAAAAGTGTGCCTTTGGAAGTAAGTTTATGGTTTCTTTAAATCAGATTATTTTAGCTCTGAAGATACCATTCCATTGTCATATTGATGCAGAATTGTGCCTGAATTTTTTTTTCTTTTTTTTTTGCTGCATTAATACTGTTGAACTTGAAACCATTTCTATTTTTCATTGGCTTGAAATTAAAATAGTATTCACTTATATTTGATTTTCCTCCTTGTGCCTCAGTTCTCTCTCCTGTCCTATTTTTTTCACATAATTGTGCTTGTCTGCTCCTGACAAAAGTAACGGTGGCCAACTTTTATTTCTATTCAGGTAAATCAAAATTGAAAAGCTGTGTAACCTTTGAACATGCTCCTCTTCCTCATTCCAAATGTGCTCCACTGACCAAAGACAAAAAGCTCATGAGGGATGGAATATCTTCACTCAAGGGAGGGGCAAAAGTAGATGGCCCACCAACTCTTCAACCTGGGAACACAAAGAAGAGGACTAATGCTGATTCTTTGAAAGCTTATCCCAATTCAAGTGGTAGGAACATACTTAAAAGCCAAGGTGGAGATGGCTCCGGCATAACTTCCACAAAAGATGCAACAAGTACTAGAACCCCTTCTGCAGAAAGGATGAGGGAGCCTGTTCCAAGCCTAGGGAGAAAGGAGCTCATCAACCTGGTCCAGGGTGCAATGCAAAGTCCGGCCCACGATTCAGTAAATATTCTTGCTTCGCAGAGGAAAAGAGTTTCTGCCCATCCTGGCAATGCGGATGGTAAAATTTTTTATCCAAGTCCGATGCCTTTGCACTCCAGCGGCGTTGCTGTTGCTGGCGCTGGCTTACTCAAAAGCAAAGGTTTGTGGGTTGATCTATTTATTATTATTGTTGTGTTTTTTGTTTTATTTATTTATTTATGCTAGAAAAACTTGTAGCCAGATAGGCGCTTCGGAGTACTTGATAGAGTCATTCATCTTCTACTGATTTTGTTCTTTTTGTTTTTAGGGGATGGGAAACATAAGAGAGATGGTCCTTGTGTTGGAACCAAGGGATTTCGGGCTCCTGAGGTGAGATTCTTTATTTTTTCTTGTTCTTGGTATTGTTCTTTTGATTGCTAGCATTTTCCCCCTTCGTACAAAGCCTTCCATTTTTAGGTCTTACCTTAGCAGGATTTGTGTCATGCAAATGGAGGATTAGAATATGCCAGATCTGATAATCTGATACTAATATGCTTGGAAAACTTTCAAAGTCCTAGCAGGGTGCAGCTATAATTAGAATTTTGGAGACGAGCAGTTCTCTTCTTTTTATTGAGAGGCATCGTCTAAGTTCCACTTGATTTTCATAATAAGTATATCAAGGCTTCTCATAAACAGAGCTGCAATTTAGTCAGATCAGACTGTCATCAAAACCTTTTGCAGAACAGGCTGTGATTTTCTCACTCTTTTCTATGTAATGTACCTATCCCTATATCCATTGCTTAAGACAACTATCAAACTCAGAAATGGAAAGTTATATGATATAATGGTGCACTTTTGAACTATATAAATCCACACTTCAATCTGGCATTTCCATCATAAATGAAATTCAGAAGGCTAGTTTTCATTGAAAATTCAATGTCTGGTTTTCTTTAAGAAAGAATTGCAATGGAGCAAATATGAATTGCCAAAATGGCTCAAAATAGAAACTTGATGTCCCAAATTAAAGGATGGTTGACGCTGTTGCTCCCTTGCCTTCTTACTATAGCTTGTTTCTGCAGGTATTGTTCAGGTCTTCCCATCAAGGTTTTAAGGTTGATGTCTGGTCTGCTGGAGTCACCCTGCTTTACTTGATGGTTGGGAGGACACCCTTTGTCGGAGATCCAGAACAGTAACACCAGAATGCTTAATCTAGCATAATCTGCCGAATGTAACAAAAATATTGCTGATATAACTACTTTAATTGCAGGAATATAAAGGACATTGCTAAGTTGAGGGGCAGCGAAGATTTATGGGAAGTAGCCAAGCTTCACAGTCGTGAATCCTCGTTTCCAACGGTATTCATCAGTTGATGCTCTTTGCTATCTATACATTTGAGAGAATCGCATTATATAACCACAGAAGAATATTACACTATTTATTGCTCTCTCTCTCTCTTATTAAATATTTATTCACATGCTGCGTTGTTTATTCAAGAGACAATTTAATCTATGGTAGAATAATAATATATATATATTTTTTTTTTCAAGTGATAAATGATAGCGTAATGACAAATATCTAGTGATGTGATCCACCATTGCCACTCGCAGGCCTCATTAAAATCTACGGAGATGATTTTTTTATTTAATTGATTGGAGCCATAATGCATGTTAAAAATTGTTACCTACTTGTTGCCAGGAGCTGTTTGATATACAATCATTGCCTTCAGTGGGAGTGCAAGAGTGGTGCAGAATTAACACGAAGAGATTGGACCTCTTCAAGCTCATTCCTGGGTCACTCTTTGATCTTGTGGACAAGTGTTTGACAGTGAATCCAAGACTGAGGATTAGCGCAGAGGAAGCTCTTAGACATGAATTCTTTGCTCCATGCCATGAGAGCTTGAGAAAGCAGAGGATGCTCAGACTACAGCTTACCTTGGACCATGCAAGTGAGTCCAGTGACCAAAATAGTCATCTTCAACATGCAGAGAGTCAAGCATCGCTGATCTTGTGAAGGCTGTACAGAAACAAGCATGGTGGTCATTTGAAGATTCCATTTACTGCAATACCGATTAGCATCACATTCTTCTGTTGCCATTTCTGCTGGGCTTATGTTGTAATTTTGAGCCCGTGTCTTACCCCTATCTGGCTGTTTGAGGCATAAAGCCTTCTCCATCTCCAATGCTGTAATCCCTTTGCATAATTAGTTTTGATTTTGTTTAATGTGTACATATTGATCCTTAGAAGGGCATAAATACCTGAATTTGAACCCATGATTTTTCATGTTTTCATAATTGAATCAGTCCTCTAAGTTTTAGAGCATTTGTATCCAGAATTGGAACAGATTGTGAATTGACTGCAAATTGAGATTCATATCGGGCTTTACTCAATTTTAAAATAGGTCTGTTGACACTCATTGGAAGTTCTGTAGAACATAGGCCTAATCCGATAATTGGTAAATGTAGGCAAAATTTCTAAAAAATTGGGGTCTGTTTGGCTGGGGAAGTCTTGCCATGGGAATGTGGAATATGGATTTGTGGACTTGTAGATAATTTTTGGAAAATTAAGATCTATTAGATGTTGTCACTTGGCATGTTGATTGCATTGGGAGCAATATAATTTCAACATGTAATATGGTTTAAGTACATGTGATGAGATCATATTGGCCGCCAATGAGCATGTTAGGTGGTACATTAGAGTATTTTCTCATCAGGAAAGGGATTTTCCTTTTTCTTTGGTTTTTAAACTATCCACAACGACCTTATGACTAGCCACAATTCTTTCAAAAACACTTCAGGACCACAATTGATTACCCAAAATGCCCTTATAATTGAACTTTAACTATTTCTCTAATCAAATTTAATTACCCTTCAACTCTTATTCAATTTAATTTTTCTATAATTTTCTTCTCAAAATAAATATAAAATTTGTTTACACCAAAGAACATCAATTGCTTTTGTATGATCAGGATTTGGTGGTTTTTTGGAAGTGGTTGATTAAGTAGCTAGCAGATGAAGAGCGGCAAAAGGAAGTGCAGCCAAACTAAGAGATCCACGCCGGCGCCTTAAACAGTCGGAGTGATGCATGTGGATACTTTATGACCCGGGAGCAATTTACTCCCCCATGCCATAAAGACAAATCAACTCAAGGGTCAACTCTAACCCCTATAAGAAGGGACGTAGGGAAGAGGTCAAGGTAAGTCATTCAACACCCATTATTACTGTTGCATTTAGCCTCTCTGAAGTATTTCCCTTACTTAGGCATCGGAGCGATCCCCCGGAGTACACCCTAGGTCCTCCAAGCCTTTCTTCCTTTCACTTTATCAAGTCTACAGAGGTTGAAAGAGCAGTCCTGCTGATTTTATCCCGCAACAGTTGGCGCCGTCTGTGAGAATTTGCTTCTGAGAGGTGATCATCTTGCTCTCAACCTCCGACATTCAAACAATGCCAACCACACGCAGTTCTAGTTCCAATCCTACCATCGGAAAAGAGTCACCCCAGTCCATCCACTCCACACCCACACAACCATCAGGGATCACCAGGGAAGAATTTCTTGCTTTTCAAACGAAAATGGAGGATATGTTCAACCTACTCTTACAACAGAAGAGTTAGGAAGGGCATGTCCCCCATCAACAACAGGTGAGCCCCGACGCAACCAAGAAAGCTGATAAGCCAAAGGAGAGTGAGGATAAAGCCTACCTCACCAAGAAGATAGAAGATGCAAATAGCGTAGATGTCAACCAACAAAGATCCATGGAGCTGGAAGAAAGGATTAAGAAAATAGACCAAATGGAGAAAATGATGAAAGAAGGCAAGACCAATCCCTTCTATGGGGAAGCATCTCTAAGATCCTCAAAGTCGTCATTCACCAAAGAAGTGATAGAGGTTCCATTACTGAGTAAATTCAAGATGCCAACTTTTGAAAGGTACGAGGGTCTGTCCGATCCAATCGACCATTTGGACATCTTCAGGGTGTTGATGCAATTGCAAGGCGCTCCTGACGCCATCATGTGCCGAGTTTTTGTAGCAACCCTTAAAGGTAGTGCCAGGAATTGGTACCAGACCCTACGACCTGGATCAATTGGTTCCTTCTTGGAGATGGAACAGTTGTTCACCAACCACTTCCTTAGTAGTCGGAGAATCGTCAGAACATCAGCCCATCTAATGAGCATGGTCCAGGGAGAAAGGGAGATGCTGAAGAAGTTCATGCACCGCTTTAACACCGCAACCCTAGAGATCCACAACCTAGACATGGGGGTAGCTTTGGCAGCTCTGACCACAACCCTTCAACCCGAAAACTTCCTATACCCTCTAGGGAAGAAGTCGCCGACTAATATAGGAGAATTGATGGCTCGAGTACAGAAGTACATCAACCTGGAAGAAATGATGGACACCAGGGGAAATCGCATCAAGCTCAAAAGGAAGGGTAGTAGTCGGGAAACGGGAGAACCCTCTAGACCCATAAAGAGACAAGAGACCAGTACGCTGCTCGCCAGCTCTAAGTCAAGAGGGCAGTCTAGTAAGTTCTCCACCTATACACCTCTAAACGCACCGCGGTCCATTGTGCTGATGCACCTAAGGAAGAAGGACTATGTCTCGTGGCCCGAACCTATGCGAACCCCTTCATACAAGCGCAACATATCCAAGTTCTATCAATGTCATAGGGATCACGGGCACGATACAAAGGAGTGTATTCAGTTGAAGAATGAGATTGAAGTCTTGATCAAAAGGGGATACCTATCGAGATTCATAAAGAAGGAAGATCGGCAAGGGGAACCTTGCGAATAGAAAAACGGGGATGAGAAAGAACAGATCATAGGTAAAATAGTAGTGATCTTTGGAGGATCCGCTAGTGGCGGAGACAGCGGAGGTGCTCGCAAAAGATATGCTAAGCAGATACTCTCAGCGGTGAAGGGGGAACCAAGTAGCAAAAGGAATAAACAAGATGAGGTTATCATCTTTGATAGCAGATACGAAGAAGGAGTGCAACAACCACACGATGACGCCCTAGTACTCTCCCTACTGGCGGCAAATTACAAAGTAAGACGTGTATTGATAGATAACGGGAGCTCAGCCAACGTTATGTTCTGGTCGATGCTCGAAGGAATGAAGATCGGTAAGGAATGACTCAAACCAATCTCAACCCCCCTGGTCTGTTTCGGTGGGGACGTAGCTCATCCCATGGGAACAATCACACTACCGGTAACAATAGGAATGACCCCATAACAAGTTACTTCCCTAATGAACTTCCTGGTGGTCGATCGGCCATCAGTATACAACATCATACTTGTAAAGACCCAAACCCGAAATAAACTGGGTTCGTTGACGAAGGAGTCACATTCGTCGACGAAGTTTTTTAGAGCCTCATTGATGAAATTCAGAGCCTCGTCAATGAGCAAATACCGAGCGGGTCAGATAAATATCCGGAACTTGGGCTCG
The DNA here is from genome assembly GCF_029873635.1 of Malania oleifera. NCBI lineage: Eukaryota > Viridiplantae > Streptophyta > Magnoliopsida > Santalales > Ximeniaceae > Malania > Malania oleifera. Next base: position 32,926,082 of record NC_080426.1, on the reverse strand, counting down.
GTGACAAAGGGATGGCTTCGTTGACGAGCTGTATGGTGGATTCTTCAATGAAGACGCCGCCTCGTTGACGAGTTGAACTTGGTCAAAGGCCCTATAAATATCTATTTTGAGTTGCTTAAGGGGTAAGTTTCTTCCAAAGCTCTCTCTCTCTCTCTCTCTCTCTCTCTCTCTAAGATTCTTCACTATTCGTCGTCCGTTTCTAAAAACGGAAGTTCCTACAGGGATCAGAAGAAGAAGTTTTACAACTTTAGCAGATCGGGTCGTTATTTTGAGGATTTTCGGGTTTTTCCAAAAATCGAGGTAAGGATCTGATCTTAATTTTGATTGGATATTTGGATAGTAGTCGAAATTATAGTAAGGTTATGTTCTGTGATTTTAGGTTTTCAGGATCCTAGGTTGTCGGTTTGGATCGTTTTCATATGAAGTTTCGTTTCGAGTTTAAGGTAAAAGGAAATTGATTACAACAACATTTTTGGAAAACTAAACTGCTAAAAAGCTAGTTTATATTTATATGTATGATTTAACTGCTTATTTGCCAAATTCTACCGAGTAGAAATATCGATTTTATGATTTTTACAGTTTTTGGTAAAAATGAGGATTTTGACGTATAATCTCCAAATTTTACAAAAATCACGTATTTGCATTTATATTGTAATAGGAGATGCTTGAATCCTTTACTTTTCCTTTCAAATGACGTTTACTGGATTTATATCATTTAGAGGATTTTTTGGACTAAACTCATGTGATATATGTTGAAATGGAAATGTATGAATTTTCTATACTATTGATATAGAATATGGGAACGAGGTTCCAATTTATTATACTGAGAATGTTGAAATGGAAATGTATGAATTTTCTATACTATTGATATAGATTATGGGAACGGAGTTCTAATTTGTTATACTGAGTATGTGGAAAATAGAGGTCGGTGATACACCGAACTGTATCAGTAAACAAAAAGAGATAAACTGAGTGGATAGGCACCAGTTTGAACCCAATGTGATTATCTGAAATTGTGAAAATACTGGAATTGCACTAGTTACTATATTTTGTTATAAATTGTATATAAGATATTGGAACCACAGCTTGTGACCAAAATAAGTTGAAAAAAACTTCAGTAAAAGGGGTTGAAAGATACTCCAATTCGGGGGTTGAAATAAACTCCTAGGGCTAGGTACCGATGCTGGCAGCACAGTGCAACCATACATGAGAAATCAGTATGAGTACATTAGATGGTCGACCTGCGAGGAGTTAGTAAGTTGTTGGTAAAAATAAATCAGGGGACGATTGGACTATAAAAGATGTTCGGCTTTGTCTGCACGAACAGGACACTGTCAGAGGCAATCAATGCACAACTCGTGCCACGGGGTAAACATGCAAATTGTCATACCAAGCTGGAGGTGTTCTAATAATCATATGCATAATTTAAATATTTGATGTGCAGATAAATGTTATATGTTACAATATTATAAGCAAATGTTTCAGACGTATGAGTTTGTATGAAAATATGCATATATGCAGTCACACACTATTTTAACACTTTCTTCCTTACTGAGAGATGTCTCATCCCATTATACAATTTTTGTTTTCAAACCCATCAATACGTTGGTCCTTGTAGCTAAAGGGACTGGGGAGGTTGTATTTTGGTTTAGCTTATGTAAGCATTCGAATCATGTATTATACTTAGATGAAGGTCCTTTCTGGAGAATTGTAATAACATGATTTATTTTATGTAAGGATTTATGTACTTGTGGATGTATTAGTAAGCTCTGATATAAGTCTAGTAGAAATCCCAATGAATGTTTATGTTTTTCGAGACATTTACATTGTAATTATGTATGGTTACAACCCATAGATCCCTGTTTAGGGAGGGTTGTCTATGTATCTTGAACAAGTATAGGTATTTTGTACAAGTGAGTGACACCTAGGTCCGTATAAAAGGTCAGGTCGTTACAGTACTAGGTCGGCCCTTGCTTAATGTGGTTTGGGTCGTATCATCAACATACCACTTCAAAATGAAATTCCCTACCCCACACGGGACTGGAGTGGTCAAGGAAGACCAAGCAGCAGCTTGGAACTACTACGTAATGGCCCTAAAAGGGAAGACGAAAACCTAGGAGACCTTAACTGTAGAAGACCTGGAGGTGAGGGGGGAATACCCTCAAATCAGCACAGTGGATGAAGAAACCACACACATACTCCTAAAAGGCAACTAGAAGAGGTGTGTGCAGATCAGGAGCTGCCTACCTGACACCTTGAGAGCAAAACTAAGTGAACTTCTGGGCGAATTCGCAGACGTGTTCACTTGGTCGGCTAAAGATATGTCGGGTATTGACCCGACGATCATAGAGCACAGGTTGTAAGTTGACCCCAACCACTGACCTGTGAAGCAGAAGAAAAGGAGCTTCACGATGGAGTGAATCAAGGTAATTGATGAAAAGGTGATGAAGCTAGTGCACGCCAAGTTCTTTAGGGAGGTTAAATATCTGGAGTGGCTAAGCAATGTGGTTCTAGTAAGGAAGCCAAACGGAAAATGGCTTATCGACATAGATTTATCAGAACAAGCTGTGAGGGGGCTATGCTATAAAAACGTAGTACATCAGAATTGAAAAGGGGAAAAGGAAGTCTAAGACCTAAGTCTAGGTAGTCCGTGTACAAGTAGAGCTCAGTGGGGCCCAGATCAAGGGTCGACTCCAAGTTGGTGGGCAGCCTAATAATAATGTTCGTGGGAATAGCAAAAAATTACTGAACATTTTGTATGTCGGAGGAAGACAGGTCACATCGAGCGCTCTTTACTGTGGCCGGAGCCCTCACTGGGTGCAAGGAAGACTTCATCATAAAATCAGAATGCAAAACAAATGACACGAAGAATTTATGCAAATAGATCAAATAGGCAAGCGTCCCACAAAAACAAAGAAGACATTGTGCCAAAAAAGATCAAACTGATAGACTTTGCATAAAAACAAGACAAACACTATGCAAAAATAGATCAAACAGGCAAAGTTCTAACAAGAACAGTGAAGAACATGAAGAGCAAAACAAACATATAATTCAACACAAAAGCAGAGAAAAATAGCTAAGGAAAATAGCCGAAGGAGAGCGTACCTAGCGAAGAGAAGGAACCTTTTGGGTGAGATGAGAAACAACTGAAGGAGCCCACACCTTTATAGAGAAAAGTATGCACGGATCCCCAAGGAAGTTGGCATCTCGAGGAGGCTAGGGTGGAGAAATGGGATGTGCATCTCGAGGGAAAAGATATGAAAAATCCCCGTACATATGCTGACGTGGTGCTAATTCCAAGAATTCACGACTTCCCGAGGTATGGCCGATTTAACATGCATTCATTACACTTTTGCAGGAAGGAAGACGTCGCGAAAAGACTAAAATGTCACCTTAAAAAAACATTAGAGTGACAGCCCCATAAATGAGCACAACTTATCAAGCAGGTAAGGCCCAACTGACGAGCACGACTCGTGAGGCCACGCAACCGCCCGAAAAATGAGCACAACTCATTATGTAGAGCATGCCCAATGGACGAGCACGACTTGTGAGGCCACCAAACAGTCCAACAAATGAGCACAGCTCATTAGGAAGAACAGACCCAACTGACGAGCATGACTCATGAGGCCACCAAAAAGCCCAGCAAATGAGCACAACTCATTAGGTAGAATAGACCCAACTGACGAGCACGACTCATGAGGCCATCAAACAGCCCAACAAATGAACACAACTCATTAGGTAGATAAGGCCAAACAAACGAGCACGGCCCTTAAGGTCACGTGATCGCACAAAAAATAAGCATAGCTCATTGGGTGGCTAAGAAGCCTCGAAGCAACAGCTCAGCAAAAATTGCTCCAAACAGCAGCTCGATAGGACCTACTCGGTAAAAATTGCTCCATAGAGCAGCTCGATAATAAACTGCTTGGCAAAAATCCTCGGAGCAACAACTCGGCAAAAATTGCTCCACAGAGCGGCTCAATAAAATCCTGCTCAACAAAAGCCTCAGAGCAACTGCTCGGCAAAAACCTCGGAGGAGCAGCTCAGCAAAAATTTCTCTAGAGAGCAACTCAGCAAAAATTGCTCCAAAGAGCAGCTTGGCAAAAAGCCTCAGAGCAATAGCTTGGAAAAAATTGCTCCAAAAAGCAACTCGGCATAACCTGCTGGGAAAAAATTGCTCCACAAAGCAACTTAGCAAAAGCCTCGGAGCAACAACTCGGCAAAAACATGCTCAGCAAAAGTCTCGAAGGAGTAGCTTGGCAAAAATTGCTCCAGAGAGCAGCTCGGCAAAAATTACTCCACAGAGCAGCTCGACAGAACCTACTCTTCAAAAATTGCTACACAAAGTGGTTCGAAAAAAAACCTCAGAGCGACAACTCGGCAAAAATTGCCCGAGAGAGCAATTCAGCAAGAACCTGCTCGGCAAAAATGCCCCGAGCAGCAGCTCGGCCAAAAAATGCTCCGACGAGTAGCTCGGAAAAGGCTAGCTCAGAAAAGGCCTCACAGTGCCAGCTCGATTAAAGTGTTCCAAAGAACAGCTCGACAAAACTAGGTCAGCAAAAATCCCTCGAAGCACCACAAGAGGCTGCTCAACAAGGGCCATGGGGAACAAATATCCCCTTTAGCGGAGCTCAGCAAAATCTGGTCGGGACGATCCATTCGGAACTAATGAGCAAGCTGAGTCGCTCGGGGATATCTTCTCGTCACAGGACCTCGAGAAGGTTAGTTCAGAGACATCCAGCTCAACATAAGCTACACATTGCTAAGGCTCGGATCAGCAAAACCCTGTTGGGGCCAGGTTGATAAGCCATCCGAACCCCATTAACGGCTCAGATCAGTCATCCTCCCTCGGTTTGGATTGGAAACGATGCACCACACCCTCCTCGGCTCGCTAAGCCATTCGAAACCCACTGTCTGCTCGAATCAGCTGAACCAGGTTGGAACTAGCCAGTTGAGCAGCAAATACTTCAAAAAAAATAAAAATAATAAAAATTGAAGATAATAACGATTAGTATGCATAAGAAGAAGACACGACAACTTTCAAAATTCCTTCTAGAAATTTGAAACTAAGGGGGGGGGACAATTGATGTGCCCAAAATATATCAGTTTATAAGAGGAAGTCAACACCTAGTCATCACTTCCCAAGTCCGACCTTCTGGCGAGAGCAATCAACTCCAACCCAATAAAAGAGGAGGAGAGATCCACGTTGGTGCCTTAAATGGTTGGAGTGATGCACACGGACACTTTATAACCCGAGAGCAATTCACGCCCCCATGCCATAAAGACAAATCAACTCAAGGGTCAACTCTAGCCCCTATAAGAAGGGACACAGGGAAGAGGCCAGGGTAAGTCATTCAACACTCATTCTTACTTTTGTATTTAACCTCTTTGAAGCATTTCTCTTACTTAGGCATCGAAGCAATCCCTCGGAGTACACCCTGGGTCCTCCAAGATTTTCTTTCTTTCACTTTTTCAAGTCTACGGAGATCGAAAGAGCAGTCTCGCTGATTTTATCTTGCAACAGTTATATTTATTGGCAGTGCTATCAATTATATTTGTTTCTTTTTTAATATGAGTGCTTTTAAATTTAAGGGTGTAAGTGAGTTAGCTTTGATGATAGTATGACTTTAATAGATTGATGTACGTCACATTTTTATCTTGATACGTGAATGATGCTGGCTCCATCCAAAATTCAATAAAGGCATTAGACCCAGGTAGAGATTTTGAAATAGTTTCTCAAAAATCATCACTTGTATTCGAATAATAAGCTAGTTAATAAAGAATATTTGTTAAAACATAAGATACATACATATATTCCATGCTACAATCAGAAAGGTTTTGATAGAATCTTTACATTGGATTTTACTTCGTAGAACTAAGGTAAGAAATCAAGAGCTAACCCCTTATGCATATAAAGATTTCATGATTTCAAGATGTGATTTCTTTATATGCATGCATAATCATATAATCATAAACATATTCCTTATTCTAAACAATCTTTTTATCTACATTTACTATGACAAGAAATTCAAATAGCATACATTTCAATGTTATTTCTATTGTATATGGAGCCTAATTTCTAATACATAAAGTATGACATGAGCAGTACTTAGGATGCGACTTTTTCCTGCTACTTCATGGGGAGTTGGAGGAGGGGTGCATCAAGGAGAGTGAGGGAAAAGGGGCAGGTTATTCTACTTGTACTTATTGTTGAATATTGGAAATTGTAATCTAATTTGACTCTAAGGACATAGGAAAATTGCCGAACCTCGTAAATCTTATGTTATGCTTGTTTTTAAAAAAAAAAAAAAATTATTTCTAATTTTTTCTTTCACTTGTTGATTTTGTTGCAGTTTCGTAGCAATTTCAACAGTTAGGCTATCTCAAGCAAGTTAATTTTCATCCCAAATAAGTGTCAATTTTCATATAAAAAAAGTATCATGTCCAAATTTGTCATCCATCATGCTTTATAGGAAATAATAGTTCCTATTTGCTCAAATTTGACAATACCATAAACATCAGCATACAATGTCATAGAACATCCAACTATTCCACACAATAAAAGTTTAATATGTGACCCCCAAATTTCTACCATTTTTTTTTTACAACAACATTTATTACTCTGATACCCATAATGATTTTCACAATAACGTCCCGAACCCAAAGTGGTACCGAGAATACCTGTTCATAAATCATACCATCAATGCAGTAGAAAACATAAAATACTTAAACCTTATTTACAATACTAGAGTTTCAGTATTTCCCAAAAATATACATATACATCTCCCAAAAATTCAAAAGAACTCTTAGAGACTACTCAAAATACTTCTCCTAATAAAACACTTACCCTGCAGTTAGGGCAGTACTAAAGTCCCCTCTATCTCGGAGCTCGCTCCGCACGTCGGTCTGGATTTCCTAAAATGTTTGAATTTCTAAGGTGAAACACCTCTCAATAAGATGAAATATGTTATTACCAGTGTGTGGCAAATGAGTTTACATGAATAAAACATTTACTAATCAAGCTGCAACTAAGATAACATTTTAGGGTAAGACATATCATAACTCACACCTATGTAATTTAAAATACAAGTGTTTCTGAATTTTCTAGTTAATCATACTTTTAGCTATAATATTTATAGTTCATGTTTTCTGTAAATCTACATACATATATAACTATAAAAATTCCCTGGATGGATAGTTGTATATCATTAATTAACCCCACATGATTCGGGTTGTGCGGCCCGTGGGCTGGATTTAACTCTGGCTAACCTACCAGGTTAAGTCAAACTGCAAACCTCTATAGTACGATTAGCCTGCTCAACCTGGTCCTGACTACCAGGGAGCTCTTCGTCTCTCCTCTAGGGCACAATTGACTGTCATCGCACACTCTATCTGAGATGTGTGGTTACACTATCTATACTGTATTAGCTACAGTACCATGCATTGTAATATGTTCTGGTCCATCAGGGATCTAATACTTTATAATACTATGTCTGTATATTACTATTTTACCATGATTCTGTATAAACTTGAAATAATCATGATTCTGTATAAGCTGAAATATCATGATTCTATAATATCTGTAATACCATGATTCTGTAATATTTGTATTTCATGGTTTTGTAATATCTAAGTAATTATGGTTCTGTAAAAACTGTATAATCATGGTTTTGTAGAAGTTGTATAATCACGGTTCTGTAAAAACTGTATAATCATGGAACTATAAAATTAAGCTGTATAAGAAATATATATAATCTGTAGAATTTTTTCAATCCAGATTTCTGAATTTTTCTGAAAATACATAATTTCATACCCACAATGTCATACTTCTAAATTATCCCAAAAATCATATTCTGAAAGTACAAAACTATATAAATGTATATTTATTTTACTGGTAAAAATTTCTAAAATAACTGGCATAACATATTTCCTTACGTACTTCTTGAAAATAAGCTCGCAGGGATCCTAATCTGCGCCTGCGGTTTGCACGCAAAAACTCTTGTATTTATGAACCCTAATCCAGTCACATTAACCCCAAAAACATTCTCTATTTAACATTCCTTAACCCATGTTCCTTAAATAATTAACAAAACTCAAAAATAACTTCCTTACCCTGATTTTGAAGTGATGCCCAAGTACCCCAAATCAATAATCTGCTCTGCTTAACTTATAGAGAATCATACTTAGATCCTTGTGGTGGGTCCTGATCGTCGAAACGGGCTAAAATGGAGTCGAAATCGAAGAGAGAAGGGGGTTGGCCTGAAACCTAGAGAGAGAAAGTGAGGGAGAGTGATTTTTCCGCTGACTATGTGATTTTAGCCTATATATAGGCTACTGGCCATGTGTCCTCGTCGACGAGACACGTGTACTTGTCGACAAGTCAAAGAAGGATGTTTGTCGATGAAACCAATGGGTTCATCAACGAACCCTTAATGGTTTGAAATGACCCCTCTCGGGATCTCCTCGTCAACAAGCGCAGGGCTCTCATCGACAAGTCCCTGCTATGTACCCCTTCAAATTTTATTTTCCCTTCTCTTTTCCCTTTTTCCTTTATTATTTTCATAGATTAAATTTTCCGAGTCTCTACATAATATATGTGCACATAGACTTGTTATATTAAGCGAACATTGTTATCCTTACATAGCCAATAGCCATAAAAAATAAATTTACCATCTACGTATAAAATAGTATGCTACTATGAAAACAAAAGAGAAACCAAGTGAGGGCATATCAATAAAGGTTTGCGTTGAGCCCCCATGGCATGGCGCGGTGGAAAGGCATCAGCAAGTAAGAAGGAGCATCGGGGGTTCAATTCCAGGTAGATACACTCACGGAGTCAGCGGTACCTGTGGATGGTGAGAGTTTACTCTATGAGCCAGCGGTAACCGTGGATGGTGAGAGTTCGCCTTGTGAGCCAGCAGGGACCGTGGATGGTGAGAGTTCTTTGTGAACCAGTGGAGACCGTGGATGGTAATCGAGATGTGTCCCGGGAGTCGGGTTGGCCGAACGTCCAACTGATGCACAGAAGTCGCGTCCGCATCCGGACTTTACCCTAATCAGCGAAACTTGGGGGTGAAGGACGCTGATCCATAGGTTTGGTGCCGCACCAGGGGGTCCAAAGGGCTCGTTGGTGGCTGAAGTTCCTATGTAATAAAAAAATAAAATAAAGGTTTGTGTTTTTTTTAATTAAAAAAAAGAGAGAGAAACCAAGTGTTACTATTTTTATTAAGTGACAATAACCAACTTACAAATCCTTTCCTAATAAGATTGAAATACATGCATGTTTCTATCATCTCTCCTGACAAATTCCATTTTACCCAAAAATTTATAAATAAATAAATAAAAATTAAGGATATTTATATCTTCTCTAATGTATGTTGACATTTCCTCTTGTTTCTTTGTATTTCCCCTAAAATTTCCTATTTTGATTGATATTCTGCTGAACTCTCTCTCTCTCTCTCTCTCTCTCTCTCTCTCTCTCTCTCTCTCTCTCTCTCTCTCTCTCTCTCTCTCTCTAGAATAAGGTTTCAAACACGTTGGGATAGGAGTAGCTTGTAGCCCGCGGGCTTTGTTGTTTGCCAAGTGTTCACTCTTAACTGGGTAGCAATTTGCGCCAAGTGGGCTTTGTAGTGCCATTAGATGTTTGCCACGTGTTCACTCCTCGTTTTAGCATGCTTGTCTTTTTTCTTCCTCTTCTTTTTCTGCCCCAAATTTCTATTTTATTCATATTTTAACATGCACTTTTAAATTTTCATTTTATCAAAGCATTTCTTACCATTAATAAATAAAGTAAAAATTTTAATTTAAACTTAAGTAATGTACAACACACTTTGCATAAACTCATTTACACAAAAACAAGGAAAAAGAGAAATTTGTGAAGAATTGTTCATTCACCTAAAATTTGAAACCCGTCAATTACAAGATATTGGCTTGATTAGCATTTAAACGTTACACCCATATAAGTGAGAGATATGATTTGATTTGAGTTCCAGTAGTTCAAAATTTAATATTACATGTATTTAAGGGGTTAATGAATGATGGATTTTTTTTTTATGCATCATGTGAAGCATTAATTACTCTCAAGGATGCTCATCAATCCAACGCAAGAAATTAATGACCCATAAATATTTTCTTTTCTTCACAAGAAATCATTATTTCATATAAAATTTAGAATCCAATGTAATATAAATGTTTGGATCCATTACGGACACCAAATCATATTTCTAACTTATCCTTAACATCACATCTTACAATTAATAAATAGAACTCTTTTTTTTTGTAAATACTAATATTATTTTGTAACATTAATATTAACAACAATGCTAAATCGTGGAAAATTCACTTCCTTGCTAGATTTTATAGGAATTCACCTTATAATCTCATTTAACACACTGATTACAAGACTTATTAACAGCAAAGCATTTTTCATCACTTAGACAATCCAATTTTCTGATCCTCACACGTAGTTCAACGTTCAACCATTACTTTCTTTTAATTGGGATATGGAACACTTCTAGTTCTCATAGATTTTCACTCTTCACTATTACTAGCAACTATTATATTTTTAATTTTTCCAGAAAATCCGCCACCCCCTCCCCAAATAAGTCTCACTTTTTGCTTTTTTGATCAGTAAGGTTGTACATTTCTACTACAATTTGTTAAGCAAAATTCATAACATCCCCTATGTTAATTTACCAAATAATAGTATAAGGACTCAAACTCAATCTGAAATGGATTGAAACATCAAATCAATTTTGATTATTTGGCTTGAACACAAATCATATTTGAAGAAAAATGTGGTCCACTACTGACATGTAATAGAATTTTGTTAAAAAAATTTATTAATTCTTAATCTGCATGGCCACAAGATGTCATTGTTATTTGCAAGCAAAATGCCCTTTGTACCAAAAACAAAAAGCTGTCTAGGGTTTAAGTGTCACTTCTGGAAGTTGAAGACACCTGTAAACTAGTATATAGTTCAAACAGTGCATAGAGATTTTCCCTGGAGTTTAAAATGAAAAGCCTCTCAATTTTCACAAGAAAAAGAATCAGGCGTAGTTGTGGTTGGTAAGCAAAAATTCACTACTCCTGACTATCAAAATATAAATTTAGGGTTTCTATAGGGCCATGGCGATTGAATCAATCAGGTAGAGAACTGAAATCACATCATTAACTTAAAATCGGCATCAATGCCATGAGATTTAGCTTTGAAGCATTTAGCAGATCTTGAACCTTCCTTTCTTCTTAGTTTTCTTTTATCAAACATATACGAGTCATGATTATCAACAAATAAACTGAACACTCCAAGACATTTATACAGAGAATGAATCTGACCACCTTCTCTTTAGTTCGGTTTTCCATCGGACCTCCTTTAGCTTCCCATCCATTCCATAATCCCTCTCCATAACAAGGTTGATTCCTTCATCTGAGTACCACCCAACTCCAATGCACAGAATGCCATCCTTCCCCACATCAACATAGCCCGTGACACCGCCTGGCAGCCAAAGGATGGTCACATCCTGCATATCTAGCATCTCTTCCTCTCCAAAGTAGACTGGATTCTCAGGTAAGCTTCGTTTCTTTAACGTCTCAGTGCAGAGGTACACATACGGCATCCCACCACCATTTTCCTCTGTTACCATCTGCTCACCATAGATTGGAGTAGCACTCACCTCAAACACCTTCCAGGATCCAGTCAGTTCTGATGGCAGGGTTCGTTTGCGCTGGGAAAAGGGCTTCAAATCGAGATCCATATCACTAGTTTGAAAAATCATACACACAGAATTAGTTTCCTGGGAAGGCAGCAGGCCCAAACAAATGATATAACTGGCCATTGTTTGCTGCCCCAATAAAAGCTGCAAGCTAATTCAGTTTCGACAATGGCCATAACAGAATTCCAAACTTGAGTCAGAAGAGAAAATAAAGCATGCATTGACTTTATGAAAATATAATTGATGTAGATGATATAATTGTTTCAGACATTGCAAATTACAACACCAAAAGAGAGTAACTATAAAATATACCTTTGGTCATGGATATTTGCAGGACTGACCCACTGTTCCTCATAAACAGCAACCCTCATTATCTGTATATCTGAACCCCCATTATTGAACTCTATAGTATGGACAATACGCAGTCTTTTGTGGCAACCTTTAACCAAACACTATGCAAGGAAACATGACAAGAATGAACAACTATAACATCAAATAACTAAAGCATCTTCTTAATGGTTCAATTAATAATTTTGTACGAGTCAAGACAAAATGATATGGCCTTCGAAATAGAAAATTAAATCAGTCTGTTTACAGAGTGTTAAAATGTTCTCTCAATACTAATCTTCTCATTTTTTTTAAGGAAACAAAGTAAAAATAAAGAATAAAAATGCAAACAATAGAAAGAGGTGGCAACATACTTTATAAATAGCAAAATCTTCTAGAAAAATATATTGCTCTTTAAAGAAAAATCCCTTTCCCCCTTTATGGCACACAGGCATCGCCATCAACTACTGTAACCAAGACCGGCACATCATCCATCCACAAAAAGCCAAAAAATAAAGGGAAATATATAGTGTAAAATGAAAATTATTGCTTTCAAAGGCAAGAAGTCTTCTAGTTCCTCCTATCACTACAATAACCACAATCATACTAAATAATGCTACCTACATGCTCAGCAGAAACTCTGCTGACATCCCCAATGCCGCCTCTGCCCACCTGCTCAGTTACAGAGTGACCCTCACTACCAGAGTCTTTTCCTTCAAGGTTAACATCACTACCCATCAATTCTATCGACATCATCATCAAACCCCAAAAGCACCAGCATCACCATACTATTATAGGATGCCACCACCACCATCAATACTATCAACCTCACATGTTCTCACAACACTTTCAGGTTCCCCCCTTAATAACAAAATGTCTATTCCCACAACATTTCACCAAACTGCTCCATGAGATTTTCCAAAGGAAAACTTTCTTATAAGCAAAATGAAGGTAAATATGTTACTTTTCTTGCTTCTCAAATCACAAATTATTTGAAGGAATTTTAACTGAGTTTTTCAAGGATTATTGGCATTTCTATATAAAGGATTGACTTTTCTTCTAATTTTTTTATTTAGCGATACCATATCAAGTTATGATCAGCATTTGGTGCCTCACTCTGATGAGATAAATTTCATAGTTTTAGCCAAATAATAGTTCTTACTTCCTCTGTTGAAGTCTACATCGTGCAGACAGCTCTTGGCAGCAGCTGTCCATCTTTTAGGAAAATTAGGAATTTTTAATTTTTAAAATTTAATTTTATTTCAGTTCTTTATTTTAGGGAACTACAATAGTTTTAATTTTGTAAAGTAGATTTTAGGCTTGACTTATGTTGCTTGCAATGACTTTTGAGATTTGGATTCAGTTCTGGAATTGAGGACTTGAGAACTGGAATTTAGGGTTTACTCCTTTATGAGTTTTAATGCGTGCAACCTGAATCAAGTTGTGCCAAAGTCCACCACCACTGCATCACCATCTCTGCTGTCACCGCCGCTCCAACCCACTCAGCTTCAGTCAAAACTACCGTCGCCAATCAAATCCATAAAATCAGTCGAACTCCCTCAAGTCCAGAAAGCAGAAATTGAATGGATCCAAAACCCCCAACCAACACCAACTAGACCTTGACTCGAATGTTGAACAGCCCAATCAAATGATAACTCCCTAAGATTGATCTTGCAACAAAGTCAGAATCCTTTGTGCCTTGTCACAGCAACCCCATTGAAGCATCATCACAATCGTGTCTTGCCAGAAATAAATGCAAAGCACCCCTCAATTGTATCCTTTCTCTTCTCTCGACTACGGAAAGATTATGAAACCTGTAAACCCAACCCATAAGCCAATCTGATTTCATCAGCATCCCAAACCAGTATCTACTACAACTTCTATCCCTACTGAGTCCAGGTCACCAAGGATCAGTTTGAGTCCATACAAAAATATATTACAAAGTTATAAGAATGAACAGACAACATACAAGCTTGTAAAGAAGATGGCTGTGTTCAAGGAAAAAACACCAAGAACATAAGGATCACAGAAGTATGCTGTTACAGTAGCCCATTTGAACCTGAAGACAGAAGAGAAGGGACGCATGGATGGTGGTATTGCATTCAACTATACTACTCTTAAAAGAGCATGTTTGGTCTCCAAATGAAATGGGACAGGAAAGGAATGGAATGAAAATTTGACTAAACAGTATGACAAAATCAAGTGATTAATTTGATTCCATTCCCCCCAGTTCCATTCCATTCTACGTACCAAACATGCAGTTATAGCTGATCACACCCCAGAGATCAATTCAGGTGCTTTACAACGTCAGTTAAGCCTAACTATGGCTAAACCAGATGATTTGTATGATTGGTTTAATTCTTCTGGAAAATAATTTGTTTATAGAAAATTTAGGAATGAAGACAAAGTAAATCTGGCAATAACTAGCCGCATAGTTTATGCTAGCATCTGGTGCTAACACTGAGTACTGATTATATAGGGACCTCTGATCATCATATGGACAAGGATGAAGATCAGAATTCGTCCCTGCTAATTATGGCCAGGAAGTAGATTCTGGGTTGCATTATCTCAGTCAAAATTTTTATCAAAAAAATTATCTCAGTCAACATAGGAAAAATGTGGCAACTAATGCACACAAGTGAGGTGTCTCAATTAGAGGGATGTTAGATTACCACTTTACCTAAGAGCTTAAGCTATTAGGTTGTGGGCCAACAATGTATATCAAGCTTTTAACACTCCCCTGCACATGCAATCCGACAGCATGTGGAAATAAACACATGATAAATAACACCCATGAAAGGGAGCACATTAACATTTTTTAAACGCACACAATAAATGCAGGCAGCAAGACTAGAGCCTAGGACCTCCTGGTAATCAGCTTTGATACTATGTTAGATTACCACGTTACCTAAAAGCTTAAGCTATTAGGTTGTGGGCCAACAATGAATATCAAGCTTTAACAAGGGAAATGAACAGAAATTTCCGATACATTGGTGAGTCACAATATGGGATTCATATAAAATGTAACAACCACCATTTCACATCCATTAAGCAGGTTGCTACTCATGCCAAGGATGTTGTCCAAGAGATTACCTATATGAAGGATAATTAAAAGAAATGGTAGCTTGTTTTGAATTATGGCGTGGCACAGCCCCTCTAACCTACTGTAGTAGAAGGGTTGACAAAAACAGTGTAGCAGTTGAGATGAGAAGATTGCACCTACAGATAGCGTCATAAAAAGAAGCTGTGGACAATGGAAGGAAGAGGGAACAGATGAAATAGTTCAAGTGTCGAATGCCGATGATGGAGGCAAACTAGTTGTTTAGGCTTGACAGTTCTTCATAAGCACAAGCCTCAGAAAAGGGTCCAAGGCCTTCCACTGTAGAGATGTGCATCCAAGGGATGCACTAGCAGTTGTTCTACATTCTTTAAGGTATCAAGCCTCGCACCTTTGAGGAACTCACAACTCGAGCTCATGATATGGAGATAAGCATCGCCACCTCTTGGGGCAAAGACCCAGTGCTCCATGTGGACCAACGTTGAGAAAGGAAGGAGATCAAAAGGACCAAAAAGCTGGCCAAAGGCAACAACGACCATCGACGCCACACCCGTCAAGATCAGGGCAAAGACGAAAACAAATACTCCAATCTTACCCGATCCACCAAAGCGACAAGAGAAGCTAAGGACGATGCTGTGAGAATTGGAGTAGAAGAAATATCTGTTTCCGGACTCCAATGTACCAAATATTTTGGACTAGCTCTTGAAGGCCAAACTCATAGAGCTGTCGGAACCCAAGCGTCCCGATTAAAAGCACAAGGTTGAAGACCCAAAATTCTGCAAACATCATCGCAGAGTCAGCCATCCAATAAAGAAATGCTTCGTGCTGAAGGAGCTGATCATGAGGTTAAAAAATCAAGACAAGATTGTCTTGGACTGGGATGACATTGCCGAGGCAAATCATGCCACCATCACCACTAAGACCTCTAGGCCTACGCAGCAAAGTACTACATTAAAGGAGGATCCATGGTTCATCCAATTTGGAACCTTGGAACCTATAAACATCTCACACCTGCGAAACGCCGCCGAAGTAAGCTACCACGCAGCAAACAAAAGGCGACGGACCCTAACAACAAAATGGGAGCCACATGAAACACCACCTCCTCAAACCAAGCAACCTATCAAGACAAAAGAGGAAGGGCCCAAGTTACCTGAAGCGGCAAAACATGTCCAATTCATAGTAGACCAAGAAGTCAAAGAAGTCTACGTTTATCCGGATATGCCCCAAGATGGTAACCCAAATATCCCGACTCAGTATGAACTCATGACCGATGACCTCAAAGTTTGGGCATCTTCATCAGAATCGGAGGATGAAATCGGCGATGGATGGTCCACATTCATCACCAAATCAAGGAAAAGTAAAAAGGATAAGAGAAGTCAAGCCTTGCTGCACCCTACTGAAGTCCACCCTTTGAGGCCCAACACCAATGTCAGGCTTGACGAACAAGACTCGCCAAAAGACTCAGCTGCCTACAAGGAACCCGAGGAGGGATGGACCGGGGTGAAGGCTAGAAGACCACGCCAAGCAAAGAGAATATCAGCAACGCCATCACCACGAAGAAGGAAGCAACACAAAAGAAGGTCTCACCCACCTCAACCAAAAAAGAAGTCTCGCAAGACGACAGTCGTGCGAAACATTGACACCACGGACGAGGATGAAATGGTGCAAGGAAGGCCCTCTCCCATCACCCTGATGGATTTCTTTCCTGAAGACTTCTTCACACGGACACAAAGTGTCGCAGTCCATATGATGTCCATAAACGTCACCGAGGAGGAGCCTAAGTGTCGGCAACATGGCAAAAGCAACCCAGTGGAAGAAGAGGTATTAAAAACTCTCCAAGATCTCCTCGCCAACTCCCAATTGCATTCCTTAATGCAATCCTTTGAGACGGTACGAAATCAAGCCATCTTGACTCTTCATGACTTGGCAAGGCTTTTGACACAGAATGATGCAATGGTGCACAACAATCAAGCACAACAAGTCTGTGTAGGAATTTTCATGTCAGTGGCCATTTGGAGGCCAATGATCAATTCTTAATATTCGGCGACGTTGTTTGAGCATAGTTCACCGAGGATGAAAGTGTACGGCAGCACTTGGTGTTGAGGAGTAACAAATACTACACTGGCAAGCATCATCACGTCATGCGGCTCCGTCGAAGTACATTGCCCAAGGCAGCAAGATGTCTATTTGGAATACTTCCTCGTCTGGGAGGTCATCTATGAATTCCCAATCAGATGGAGTCAGATGATCCGCCAGAAAGTCCGCAAGAGCTTGCCCCTCAACTGCCTTTTGAGGCACGTAAACGATGTCATAACTTTGCAGTATGAATGCCCACTTAGTAAGTCGTTCGGATAGGACCGGTCTGGATAGTACATATTTTACCAGGACAGCTCTTGCAATGAGGTGGATCGTGTGGGATTGCATATAATGCTTCAGCTTATCGACAACGAAGAAAAGTGTCAAACACGTCTTTTCATGGGCGAGTAATTTAGTTCCAGGCCAGCCATCGTCATGCTTAGGTAGTAGAGTGCTACCTCCTTTCCTTGCTCATTTTCTTGGGCAAGTAAAGCTCCTAAGGATCTTTCTTGCGCGGCGATGTAAAGAATCAATGGCTTTCCTTGGATGGGTGCACCTAAGACTGGTGGATTTGAGAGGTAATCTTTTATGCTTTGGAAAGCTTTGGTGCATGCCTCGTTCCACTCGAAGTCAACTCCTTTTTTCATTAATTGGTTGAAGGGTTGACATCTTTCTGCCTGATTGGAGATGAAGCGTCGGATGTACACCAACCTTCCTTGAAGACTTCGCAGCTCTCTCAAATTCTTGGGCTCTGGCATTTTTTAGATGGCATCGATCTTTGACTGGGCAACTTCAATGCCGCGATGGCGTACAATAAAGCCGAAAAATTTGCCAGATGCGACACCGAATGCGCAATTAAGCAGATTCATCTTTAGCTGGTACTTTCGAAGCCTATCGAACACCAATTTGAGATCTTGCATGTGCTCATTACGCTTCTTCGTCTTCACAACGAGGTCATCGATGTAGCATTCCATCTTCTTATGGACCATCCCATTTGGTCCATACCCGCCTCTTTTATAGCAAAACCATTTTTTCTTTACATCCTATTAGATAAATTGAGACAGATCAAATCCTTCATTTCACTGTACGAGTGTAGAAGAATGGAACCTACTCAGCCAATCAAGATTGTCCAACAAATCTGCAAAACTTCAAGACTCAGTTCAAATCGCATCACAAGTTACGCGCCACACCGAGACTTGAAGTGGGGGCATTTGTAAACACTAAAATTTTGGAAAAGTAAAAAAAAAATGAAAGAAAAGAAAAAATAACAATAAAAATAATAAATAAATAAAAGTAAATATGTCAAATACATATGTATACGCTTTGTAAGAATACAAGTGACAAAATACATATGTATTAAAAAAAATAAAAAATAAAAAAACCGAAAAAAAAAAATGTTCTATAAGCGTACAAAAATACAAATTTCAAAGATGTGGACAGATTTCAAAGTCAAAGAAGAAAAATCATTGTCGGCGCCGGATCTACGACTTTTGTCGAAAGTGCCGCTGCCAAAGTTGACAAGCTCGCCGGATCTACGACTTTTGTCAAAAGTGCCGCTACCAAAATTGATAAAATCGTCGAATCCGAATCTCTTTGTCAAAAGTGTTGCCACCAAAGTGGAGAAAAATCACTGCCGATCGAATTTAAGCACATCGGTCCAAAGGTAACAATTGCCAAGGGTTGTTGGCACCGGATTTAGGCCCGTTTGTCAAAAAAAAAAAATGTCGCCATCCAAGCGGGAAGAAGTTCGACGGCGTAAATACTAAAGCCTCTTGTCAAGTCAAACGACCGGGGAAAAAAAAGGATATAAGAGAGAAGAAGAAGGAGCAAAAGGCAAAAAAAAATACATATTCCTCTTTTAATTACTGGCCTTAGTCCTTCAAATCTTTCTAATCCCCGGCCTCAGCTCTTCCTCCACTATCCATCCTCCTCAAACCCAGCTCTCTCTGCAACTGCACCCCCATTTCCGTCTCCTCCTACTGCTCTGGATTGCCTAAGGCAAAACAAGAAGAAAAAAAATATAAAGAGAAAAGTCTCTCTTTCTCTCTTTCCTCTCTTTCTCCATCATCTCTCTCTCACTCCACCCACTTCTCCGACAAAACCCAATTACTTTGCTAACAAAAGGCAAAGTCAAATACCCTTTACTTTTGACTTCTCAAAAACCCACCCACAAGCATTGCCTGGAAAAGAAGGTAGCCTCCATTTTTTTACCTAAAGGGGCCCTCTCCAAGCCCACATAACATTTGCTTTTGACTTTTCAAAAACCCACCCACAAGCACTTTGGCAAGCAAGCTTAGACTCCCATCTTTTCTTTTGTTTTGTTTCTATTCATTGCAGAAGAAATCTCCAGGTTTTTTTTTCTTTTATTTAAAAAAAAATATTTCCAAATCCGCTATCAAAGCTTTGCCTACAAGATTGTCTTTGCCGCCGAAGTGAAGACTTGGACAAGATTCGTTCCACCAGAGAACAAACTACTGTAGCTCTCGACGAAATCTCAAAGGAGGATTAATCAGAAGAAAAACCAAAGGTCGTACCTACAAAATTTTAATATGCATTCTACTGTATAATTTTGTAGTTTGTATTTTCCTTCATTTTCTCTTGCATTTTTCATCTCCCTACAAAGTCTAAAGGGGATTTGTAGCGAACAGTAATCTCTAAAGAAAATAAATGTCATGGCACAAAAGTAACTAAAACAGGAAAAATGTGATGAGAGGAGACTATTCCAAGCTTGCAGTCTAGAGTGGTCAACCAGCCCATAGGACCTGGTGAACTGACCTAGGCAATATAGACCAGTCGGTCTACCACCCCTCTTGGGCTAGCTAACAAGCCTAGGCAGTAGCATGGAGCAGTCGACTAGCCCAAGAGGGCGGTCAACAAGTATACCCTATCAGTGACTTCAACAGTCTGATTTTTACTCTAACGGCTAATGTCAAGTCAACCGGCCTCTGTATGCGGTCAACTGGCCTCTGCAAGTGGTCGACCAACTTTTGTAAGCAATTGATCAGCCTAATAACCGTATGTCCATATTCATCTTTGCCATCAAACTTCCATACTTGTCGCACACTGTCATATTGTTCACTCCACGCCTCCTAGGCTTCTTAAACAAACTAGTCAATCTTCAACCTAGCTTTTTAAGTCACTACCCACCCCAAAACAAATTTGAGCAGCATAAGAACTAATTACATCCCCTCAACTATTGTTAGTTCAATTTACAATATCCGATATTGGGCTGTCCAAACCCCCCCCCCCCCCCCCCAAACACACACACACCACGTAGGGGGAAAAGGACAGAAAAAGATCAAATTCAAATCCTAGTACATTTAAAATAAATGGGTGAATGCATCCTAATATAAGAAGAAACACAGGCACAACACCAATTAAAAATTCTTCCCTGAATGGACAGAATGCTGTTCTATTTATCTTTCTTTTTAGTGTGTGTTACAGGAATTTGAAGCCTGGATCAGTAGATCTAGATTCAAGCAATAACCAATAAGATTTAAGAATTTACATGCAAGTAATGAATGATAATACAAGAAGCAGTGGCGATCTATGAAGAATATAGTGCAATGGAAATGTTCCAACTAAAAATCAAACACTTAAAACACAGTGCAAAACTTACTTGTTCAAACTTCAAAGTTGGAGAAAGGTAATAATTAGATTCATCAACTTCACCAACAGGAATATCAACAGGACCACTAGAATAAGATCCATCCTGCAGCCCAGCCAAATTAATCATTCACTCAGTGGAACAAGTAATCAAGAAAAAAAAAATGGCATTATTGATTTCCTCCAGATTATCACTAACTAATTAAATCAGTTCCCACCATCACCTGGTATGCTCCATCCAAAAAGTTCACATAAATATTTCAGAAAGATAATAAGATTAAGAATACTTAATCTACTTTTTCTATTATTCTTCCAGCATAATAAAACAGTTAAATTCAACTCCATCTTACCACAAACAAATTGTGCTAATATTTTAAAATGTGAAGCTCGAGCAGGGCAAAAAATAATTTTAAAAAAAATTTCACTGCAAAATTTAGTTAACACCTAAAATAATTGGGATAAGGTTTTATATTGTTCTAGCAGAATTTTCTTGCTAACATTATATGGACATAATATCACATAGATTATTTAGATGTTTTAAGCTCATTCCTGGCCAACAGATTATTGAGACTTTTAATACCTTATATTAATAAAGAATAATAGTGAAGTCTTCTGGAGAGGGAAAAAAAAAAGCACTAAAAACAAAAAATCCTGGCAAAAAAAACAGTTAATAAAATATTTATTTCTTCAAAATTCAAAGGAACAAATTTATAACACAACTGGAAAATAAATGTACTCACATCAGTTTTCCTGTTCCTTCTGAAAATAATATAGACCATTTTTGGTGTATATTATTTGTGAAGTGGACCTCAAGCTAACTTTTTTGGAGCATCTAAGAGAGAATTGGGAGAAATTTTTGACATATAGGAAACCAATTTACAAAACTGAAAGCAATTATCTTGAGAATGACACACTTGTGTAAATCCAAATAAGTTGCAAGATAAGATGCAGTTTTCAGATTTTACAGATGCTTAAAACAGTATTTTCTTTTATGCATCATGTGTGCATATTGCATTTTTCAGATACTCTTTACTAACAAAATTCAATTTGTTAATAAAATGAATATTGCATATTTTTATAGTTTGATGTTGTTTATTACATACAAGGAATTCATATTCAAGCTAATTTTGATATAAAAAATACAAGGAATTCATACTCAATAAGTCTGATATAAAAAAATATATTCCTACTTTGCATCTTTGCCTCTATGCTTCTTTCACTCCCAGTTTAGTGGTAAGACTGTAGGAGTCTAGCATAAGGGCACAAGAAAATAAGGATTTCTAAACACAGAAATGATAAACTAACAAATATAACATTCAAGACTGAAAGAATACATCAGACTTGAACTGTTATGAGCTGTTGAAAATCAAAAATATGTTTCACACAACAAATAATCAGGCTGCTGTTTATGTTGCAAGCAATCTAATATCTCATTAGAGAATGAAGCACATCGTAGACTCTCACTTTCTGAAGGATGCTGTGATAAGAAGATTATGGCCACTTCTTTTGTCAAATCAGTTAAGAGTTAACGCCTTATTTAGATCTGATTTTCATTAGTTTTGGGCTTGGATGATATTTTATACAATGCCAGCTTGAGGGGGGGTGTTGAGAGTTCGAAGGCCTGGTTTTACTGTTTGTTCGTTGTATTACAAGTACTAAGGCTAATCCGGCTATCAACTATCAATACATTGAGGATCAGCTGGTCTGTGAAGGATAGTATCTCTCTGGACAAATCCCCTTTCTCACCTTTTTCTCTTTCCTTCTATCTTCTACCCCTGTCTTTGATTCTCTTAATCATGTTAGACTTCCTGGTTTATAACAATAGTAATTTATAGTCCACATGAAATTTATTATTTATCAAGTATGACATAGAATAGTCCTACCTCAAAGAAAACGAGACCAGGATCGTTGCCCATTAAATCTTCTTCCATCACATCACTTGTTCCAAAGTCAAAGGACTCAATTTTAGGCAAAACACTTCCATCATCTGTTTCCTTCAAGGGTAAAGATGCATTGCTTTCTTTATACTTTTTTTCACTCCCAATGCCATTTCCATTATGTTGCTTCATCTCACGGTTTTCGCCATAAGGATTCAAAGTGACCCAATTTATTTTCCTCTTCACTTGAGATGTTTGCCTTTCAGAAAGGCTCGGAACTGCCTCAATGTGTGAGAGGGTATGACAATCATACAGGTTTTCACTTTTGCTTCCAATTTCAACTGGTTCCATTTCGGCAGTGATGGGTGAAAATACTGCCCCCACTCCCTTCCATATCCCACTAATGCTACTTGTAAATGTATTCCATGCTGGTCGAATTACAGGTTCCTGGGGAACAAAAAAAAAAGAGCATTTCATCATTTGGTTAGACAACAAAACACAACTAAGCCAAGTTGAAATCCTGTATTGCACCCACCTCTAAATATTAGCAGGAACACACTTGAAAACAGCCTATGTTTCTCAAATATCAAACAGAACCATCAGTCTCTTAGTCTTATGTCAAATATACTTTAACAAGCTCAGGCTCCCCTAGTTTTTCCTAGGCTCCCCCCTGCCCAAAAAAAAATAGAATAAAATAAAACCGAAAAAATAAAATAAAAACAACTCATGATTACTTGGAAGTAGTCAGGTTCAAACAGTCATTCTGAAACAAATTGGCTGCCCAAGATCCAATTTGGCCAAATTCAGAGAAACAATTCAGAATTTTAGATACTTGGCAAAGTAGGCCATTTCAATATTCATTTTATTAATTCAGAAAAATATTTTGTTCCAACAATTATGAGATCTAGTTCAAATTTGTTGATCAAAATAAAATTTTGAAAACAATAGTGTCAATCATTCATTAATTTAGAATTCAATGAACTTAGAAATAAAAGATGAACAGACAAATGAAAGTAAAGAAAAGATAAGCACCCCCATCCACACTCAAAAATGAAGTAGAGCAGGTAATAATTAATTAAAGCAATAAAAAGTATTCACATTTCAAATTCGAGGACTTCGTTCAAACATTAAGGCTTCCATCTTCTTAGCCAAACATTTTCCTACTTCTAATAACGTAATGAAATCAAATGCATCAGTGCATCACCACAACAAAAAGAGTGAAAATTTACAATAACTAAAGTTGAAGAACATTCCCAACCTCCATGATCATCACATCAAAAAGCAAATATGTTTTGTTTCCAGAACATGAAAAACTCAGGTCAAGAAAGTCAGTGAGCTATAATACCCTCAATTAACTAGATACTTGCTCAAATTTAACTCTTCTATTCCAATATTTTCTCAATAATCACAAAATCTGATTTCTCCAACTCCAAAGAAAGTCCTCCATTCACATTAAAAACTAACCTTCACTAAACCACATTGTTCAATTAGCCACAAAAGGGAAAGAAAATATTGCTTTATCACTCTCCAACTAATAGAAAACTTGACACTTGCAACTCTTTCTTTTCTTTTCTTTTTGCACACTTGCTGGGCCAGAAAACAAAAACTTAATATAACCAAGGCATTGCTTGGGTAGCAATTTCAAACTACTTTCTTACTTTTGAAAGCACGGGTTGCATTAAATTTAGCACTTAATTCAAGTAATTTCAAAATGCTAGTTAAAAGCACCCAATAATCAAAATTTTAAGAACAGAAGTCCAAAGAAGAACATCGCGCCTTGTTCCAATTTTGTCGGATGTCTCCAAAGAGATTAGAAAAAATAATATCTATATTTCTACATGCACTGAAATGGATCCATCAGATACGACCACATCATCGTAACCTTGGACTTAGCTGAAAAGGAATTTGTGTTTATTAAGTAATTAAATTTCTATTAGTGGCAATATACGGTTCACTTCGCTTCCCATATTTTCTCAGCAACCAAAGAAAAACTTCCTACAACTGTAAATTCAATATCTAAAGGCAGCATACAACGGGTGAAAAACACTCATATCCCAACAAATTTCTTTTCTTTATCACATTTTCTCGGCAACTAAAGCAAAAACAATTCAAAAATCAAAATACCTGAGTTTGAAGAACTGTCTCCACCTCCATCAACATAGGTCCAGACACCAAAATACTCCCGCCCACCCTCCTCTTCCCCACTTTCTTCACTCTCTTTCTTCTCCTCTTCCTCCTCCCCTCCCTCTCCTTCTCCGCCTTCGCGAGGTCGTTGTCCACGCTCCACACATTGTCCTTGCCTTTCACTTTCACTCTCTCGCGGCTTCTCTCTCCGCGCTTTGAGTGGACAAGCTTAGGGTTTCGGTTTTGAACATTGAAGCTGCAAGACACACAGGGCAAGAGATTCCGGCCGGAGTTGAAGGTCCGGGAGGTCGATGTGGAGCAGCGATTATGATTGTATAACCCTAAAAATTGCTGGCGGGAGCTGGTGAAGGTCTTGCAGGCGTCAAGGCAGGGAGGATGCATGTTCCGCAATTTGACTTCGAAGTTCAGAGAGAAGGGTTGTTTTTGTTTCTATAAACTGCCGACGATGGTAACCATTCAAACCGTGTCGCGCAAGCTTCGAGTTTATGTTCGTTTTGTTTTGTTTTGTTTTTTCATTATTTTTTTTTTCCCTGATATTGTTGTTTTAGAATTACGCTGACCCTTTTTGAAATTTAGGAATTAAATTAAATTCGACCCATTAAAATTAATTTATAATTGATTTGCACATTCAATTAAATGAGTTGGGAATGATTTAAAAATTATTTATTTATTTTTAAATATTTATTTAACTTATTTCGAGTTTTATTCGATAAATAATAATCAATTTGATAGTAATAAATATGTAAATTCATAAATTATTTTACATATCCATTTTTATTAAACATCAACCCAATTAGTATTAGTCAAATTACTCAAAGCTCACCGATAGACTCTTATCTTTTATACTATTATGTGTTTTTAAGTCTGTTTCATGTTCCCATTCCAATTTAAACCCGAATTCTCAATTCTTATGATCAAAACAAAGTCCTAAGTTTTTTATCTAATATACATATATGTATATATATATATATATATATATATATATATAATTTTATGATTCATTATTAAATGTTTAATAATTTACCAAATTATTATTTTAAAAAATAACTTTAATTATTATGTGATGAAATAAATTGTTCATTAGAATGGCAAAAAAATTATGTTTGGAATGAAAATGTTAGATTATTCATCATCTGGCACAAATTATCTAATATAAATCGCTCTAAATCTGTCACTTAACTAAGTTGAATATGACTTGTGATTTCTCCACTTGATAATTCGTCTAATTTGTCATACATATTTAACTCGTCTATTTTGTCAAGTCTACTTAAAATATATTTTTCAAAAAAAATGAGTAGCCTTTTTTTTCTATTTATGATGATACCAAACTGTTCTTAGTATAAACTCAATTAATTTTAAATTTTAAATTCAATCTAGATTGGATTAAACTTAACTTAGTGATAAAACAATTTCAAATATAAAAAATAAAATTATATTACTTATATAATATTCAAGAAATTATAAAAATCCAACTAAATTCAATAGAGTCATGAGTAACTTAGTAGTATTGTTAAATTTGAGTTCAGCTTGTCAAACTAATTAAATAGCTTAGAGTAATGCATAAGTTGCATTTGTAAGTATAAGTTTGGGTTGTGAATTTGAATTTGGGTGAATTTGAACAAATTTAAATAGAATTTTATATTACATTTTACAAAATTAATATAAATTTAAATTCAGGCCAACCCAAATATGGGGTTAGACGAAATAATTATTTGCGTAATAATTGGAACTCGCCAATTGTAAGATGTTACGTTAACACTTGCACTCATATATGTAAAAGTATTGTTATTTCTAATAGTTGATTTGAATTTGAATGAATTTGGACATTTTTAAATATAATTTTATATTAAATTTATTCAAATTGAATACAAATTCAAATTTTAGACCTTTCCAAACATGGAGTTAGAAGAAATGGTCATTCACATAATATTTAGAACTTACTAATTCTAAGATGTTACATTAATACTTAAACTCATATAAGTAAGAAGTATTGTTAAGTGTGATGTGTAGGTCCGAATGATGTAGCCAACAACATTTCAATTGGCTCAAACATTAATATGAATAATTCAAGGAACCATACTTCTAAGTATTTTTGAATAGTTTAAGCCTACTTTCTATCTCATACAAGAGTTGTCGCAACGTCCCAAAAAAAGGTCCGAAATGGCGAGAAATAACAAAATTAGATTTCAATTGAGTCGTCAATAACCTGCTATTTTTTTAGATGTGTTTCATTCACCTAATCACTACTTGTTGATTGGTCTTTAGACTAATCTTAAGGTCAAGGAACCAGTAGTCTCAATCTGTATTTATGGGAGTTGGGATCGGAAGTTTAATTATGCGAGGGGAAGGTACTAAGACCCCCTACACAGTCGTTCTACGAACAGTACCTAATTAATTATAAATTATTCATAAATTGAATATAATAATCTTCAATTAATTACTTTTAAAAAATAAATAAATGTTAAAATATTAGAAGAAAGTATAAAATAAGGTGTGATTTAGAAATGTCTAATAAGACCTCCAAATGAGGGGATCTTGTCAGATAAACCTCCCTCAAAACTAATATAGGAGAGATCTAAAATATTTTTTTACCCTTTATTTAATTATTAGGACGCACACACACAAACATAGAATATATACAGATGATAATTAAACAAATTTATCAAATTTAACTAAAAAAAAAAAGAGTCTTTAAACATTCATAAATTTTTTCAAAATTTTTTAGAATTTTCTAAAAAAATTTCAACATTTTTCAGCAATTTTCTAAGATTTTTTAAAATTTTTCCCTTCATTTTTAGTATTTTATTTTTCCATTTTTTGTCATTCGAGTCAAAATAATTTAAATTTTATTTATTTATTATTTTTTTATCTTTAAAATATTTTCTAATTTTTACTACTTTTTCAATTTTTAAAAATTTAAAAATAATTAAAATTAAATAAATGAACTAGCGGTTCAAGACAGATCTGACTGGTTCAATCGATCTGAATTGGGTCAACAGGTCAACTCAAGTTGACCTGGGTCAAACCAAGTTAACCTAGTTGGGAAAATATGGTCGACCATGTGTCAGCCAGTAATCCTGACACGTGGCACTATTTATTTTTATTTTTTTTCAAGTCAGGTGACGTCAGCATGACGTCACTCGCCACATGGCAGCCTCAGTTAGCTCTGTAAATTCGATAGGGATTGCTGACATGATAGTGATCTGACCATATAGAGAAAACACATATTGGAAAGCCACGATCATGCCACACCGCTCCTTGAACGCACGGTCCTAGGCGCACTACATGTCACTATCCATATAGTGACACATGACCCACTAATATTTTATGATGTAAATGGTGTGATCTCAAAAGGAGGGTGAAATAGAGATTTAAAGCTTTATAGGTCAATTTAATATTTCACGCATTATTTCTTAACCTAGGGTCTTTCTAATCAGTCTTCCCCCAAATAATCAGGTATGCTAATATTTATAACCAATAAGGCATTCATAACAAATTAAATAGTAGCATACAGATATCACATCATATCCCTTTTTAATTTAAAGCATATATGTAAAATGATTTACCAATTAATGCGAACATACACGAGTGCAGCTTATCTTATTTAAATAAAATGTGTGCATGCAAATAAGTTTAATAGTAAATAAACAACCATACACATATGGAAATTAAAGTGAAGAAAATAAATAATATACAGAGAGAAACATACGATATTTGCTATCGAGGTTCGGTCAAATCAAACTATGCCTCCGCCTTGGGCATATGCCCCCCCCCCCCCCCGCCCAAGGATTTCACTATCCCTGCTCACTTAAATGGGTGGAGCATAAGCCGTTCACAACCTTTTCTTACGGGATAAGGTAAAACTCAATTCATTTATAGGGCTGAGCCACAACCATACCACCACTCCTTATGGGACAAGAAATACCCCAGCTTAATTATCAGGTTGAGCCAAACTGGTCTCCCTTACGGGGCGGAGATACCCCAATTCAATTTACTGGGCTAAAGAAAATTGGTCTCCCTTACGAGGTAAAGACTCCCCAGTTCAATTTATAGGTTGAACCCAACCGATACATGAAAACGATTTTTGTACAATAAAAACGCTTCTCAATACAAGCATATTTGTACATGTTAAAAACTCAAATGCACTCTCAAATATGATATGAATGTATACTCAGTAGAGTAAGGGTGTTTTTCTCAAAAAGATTTTTCAACCTTCGAAAAATAATGTATATGATGAGTACTCAAAGTTTTTGACCCTAATAAAAATTTTTCCTAAAAATATTTTTAAGGAATAATAAAAGAACTTAAGGTTTTTAGCTCAAAAATATTTTTGTCAATAAACACAAGTGAGCTTGTGAATCTTACAACGAACATGCAAAGTTTCACAACTCGTAAAAATTCTCCACAAAAATATTTATCAAAGAAAAACAATGTGGAGAACCACTAGGCTAATTCTCACAAAATGATTTTCAAAAACAAAAGAGAGAGTGAGAGTATATGCTTATGAATGCCCAAATAAAATACTTTCTTTTAAAATAAATTTTTAATGAATGAAAGAGAGTTGGAAAGAGTGTGAAAATTTGCCCAAAAAAAAATTTTTACAATGCAAACAATAACGGGGAACTTTGATTAAAAAATATATTTTTTAGAGAGTTTTGAAATTAATCAAAGTTACTAATTTAAGCTTATGAATGGGTATTTATAAATTTTGGAAAAAAAATATGACCTTTAGGGACACATTCGCCATTTTTGAAAAGATTAAGTAAAAAAATAATGATGATTAGCGCTTAAAAAATAAGGCAACCCGAGAGCCTCGGTCGACTGACCTTAGCGTTGGTCGGCTAACCTCTCACAAGGAATTTGAAATTCAAGGCTGTTCGGTCAGCCGAGCAAAAAGGTCAATCGGCTGACTTAGGGAGATTTTCCCTTTCTTCGTAGGTTCGGTTGGCTGACCAAATGACTGGTCGGCCGAGCCTTGAAGGATGGTCGGCTGAGGCTATTTTGAACTTAAAAGGTCGGTCGGCCGGGGAAGGTAAAAAGGCAAAGTCCAGATGTCGGTCAACTGAGGACACTACGTTAAAAAATGGTCGGTCGACTGAGCCTTGTCAAAGTTTGACTGCTGACTTTGGTCGGTCGATTGAGCAGATTTGAACTAGAGGATTTTAGTTGACCAAAGTCCTTGAATACCTCAGTTTATGCCCTCATTTTGACCCTAAAACTATTTCACAAATCTTTGTTAGATTTAGGCAATTATGAAAAAGGTTTTTCTCGAAAGGTTAGGTCCCTAAGGTCATTCTAAGGTCATCTGAGTTTAGCACTTCATATCATGCAGATGCATGTGTTATTACAGACCGAATATTAAAACTAAAATGCAATACAAATACAATCAAAAGTCCTCTTCTTCTTTTTTTGCTCTTCAAACTTCATGGAATACGCCAGGTGAATATGTTTTAAGTCCTTCTGGCTTCCATTTGCTTTTTGCCTTATGTGTGTGTTGAATAGTAAACATGTTCAAGCACTTAAAAACACACATAATATATGAATGTTTTATTAGCATCAAAACAGAAATTAGACTCAAAAAGTCAATATTTTATATTATTTTTTAAATATAAAAAGTTTTTTTCGCTCTCCTTTTTATTTTATTTTCTCTCCACTTGCTCTCTCTCTTCTCTCTCACACACAACTCTCTCTCTCTCCATCTCTCTCCGCTCCTCACTCACTCTCTCACTTTCTTTCTTGCTCCTCACTCTTTCGTTCCCTCTGTCTCTCTCTTTCTCTTCTCTTTGTCTCTTTCGATTTTTTCTTCTCTCTCTCTCTCTCTCTCTCTCTCTCTCTCTCTCTCTCTCACACACACACACACACATTTCTCTCTTTGTTTCGATCTTTTCTCATATCGATCCATTTTATTTTTATTTTTCTTTTTCCTCCAATGACCTTTTCCTTCACTGATTCTGATTTTATTTTGTTGTTTTTTCTTCTTAGTTCTCACTCCTTCTCTTCTTCATTTTGTAAGTATAGACCCGAATAAAAATTACAAATATGATAGCATGAGTATATACATCGATAAAAGTTACTTTTTAAGAATGTGAGGAGTTGACTTTTATTTCAATCATAATGTTCATTGTTATTATATTGTTTCATTTTTTTTTTCAGAAATGGATGTAAATGCAGCTTGATAGGACAAGAGCTATACTTCGGTATATCAAGCACAAGTGGGATTTTATAAGATCATTGACTTTTTTTTTTTGTTTTCCGCTTCAAATAGAATGTTATTACACCAGATGTAATTATTTCTTAAACTTGAGCCCTTCTTCAATTTGGTTGAACTTCAAATTGGAGCAATCAAAGTTTATTGAATATATATGACTTCATATTTTCAAGTTTTTGAATTGAAGTTGGCGTTACGTGAGATTAATCGTAATTTGAATTGAATTGAATTGAACTTCAAATTGTATAATCAGCTTGGAGGGACTTGGTTGTGTATTGATGCAGTATGGTGGGGTGGTAGCGTATGCTTCCAAGCAGTTGAAAGAGTATGAAAAAAACTACACTACCTATGATCTTGAATTGACTGCAGCAGTACATGCATTGAAGATTTGGAGGCATTACCTGTATGGCGAACGATGTGAAATCTTCTCCGACCATAAAAGTTTAAAATATTTTTTCACTCAGAAGGAACTGAACATGAGGCAAAGAAGGTGGTTGGAGCTTATTAAAGATTTTGATTGTACTATCAGTTACCACCTAGGAAAAGCAAACGTGGTAACTGATGCGCTGAGTAGGAAGTCCGTGGGACCAGCGGTGACAGTTATGGAGATTCAGTATCCGATCATAATGGATCTGGAGAGACTCGACATAGAGTTGGTCAAGAGTGCATGTATTTCCAGTTTAGTGGTACAGCCTACTCTACAGAAAAGGATTAAAACTGCTCAGAAGGAGGATCCGGAATTAGCAGAGGTAATGGTCAGAGTACATAGTCGTCAGGAAAAGGAATTTTGTATTACAAATAACAGAGCTTTATGGTTCCATTCTAGATTATGTGTTTGTAATGCCCCGACCCTTTTAACCCCGGTCCAGTGCATTATACCTGATAAAACTCAATAATCCATAAATTAATATATATATATATATATATATATATGCAACGGAAAACATAAACATAATCACCATATAACATAATACTAAAGTTTACTAATTCTAACTAGAATTCATAATAAATCATCTATCACCTGCATTTCCATAAATCTACATAACTCTCAAAACATTTCATTATTTTCATAATCATTCCTTACTCAACAGTCTTAAAACATAAAGACATAAAACATAAATATTTACATTCCCAAAATTAACATAGAAATATACCATTTTCTTTTTCTATTTCCCAATAATGCTATAAAAACCTTGAACTCTCAAAACTCGATTTCGAAAAAATCCTGAAAAAAAAAATACATTTATATTCGGGTGAGACACATCTTACTAAGGGAAGAAACAATATATTAAACACAGCGTGTGGCTAACATGAGATATATAACAACATAATATTTAATATTTAAAAATCGTTAACACAATTTTTTGAAACCATTCTCTGATCCTAATCAAACACATGTAAAAGATTTAATCCACAAGATTACCCGAGGATAAGGGTGATTACCCGCCCATACAAGTAGCACCCCTCTGCTTTAATATTTAACTAACCCTACGGTCACTAATAAAGCATACCGGGGCACTCACCTTACTCAGTAAGCCCTCAAGTGTTAGATTGATCTCGTATTCACACCATTCAACAATAGCTTACCGGCAAAGGCCCTAAGGATAGAGAAATCTACTCGCTCATACAAGTAGGTTCCTTCTGCCCTAGTACGTTATGCAACTACTGCCACATCTGAAACTATTAGTGTACTCACCTTACTCAGCAAGCACTTAGGCGAAGAGTGCCACTCAAGCGTAACATGTTCTACATACATAAATACTTCTAATATCATAATACATTATTCTTTACTGTCAGTATTCAATCATACACATCCGTTCATGTTCATAGGTTAAACATTGCATTTCATTTCACTTTAAGTGACTCTTTCCCATTTTACATTGTTCACATTTCACATTTCACATTTTATTTTCATTCCATTCATTTCATTTCATTTCATACCCAGCATCTTTCAACTGTTTTACCCAGCATTTTTCAACTGTCATACATTTACCCAACATCTTTCAACTGTTTTACCCAACATTTTTCAGCTGTTACACATTTACCCAGCATCTTTCAACTGTTTTACCCAGCATTTTTCAGATGTTTACCCAACATTTTTCAGCTGTTTACATGGTTGCATTAACACACACAAGCAGCATAGTCCATATCATGTTTTATTCACCACGCATTACTTACTTAACCTGCATCTTATATATTTAACATATATTTGAACAGAATCTCATGCCACACAGTTTAGCAATAAAATTCAAACATTGCCTGTAAAATAAGTCAACCAACATTTAATGTTAATATACTGAAAATACCTTTCATTTCTTACATAATTATCTTGAAAATATTTCTCACTTTCATCAGTTCATTTTCGCATATACATATCTAATAAACAACCCTAAACTCAAAAAGTATAATTTAAACAGTTGGCATTTTACCCATATCGAAACATATACGCGTATATATAACACAATTTATTTTTCCATTAAATTCATAAAAATTATGATTTAATATATAATTTTCCCCTTACCTGATTTCCTGAACTACACCAACAGGGATTCTGAAAAATACTTGCGGCGCTCACTCGAACTCTGAATCAAAAATCCTAATTCCATTAAATTAACCTTAAATAAAATATTATTTTAATATTTCCTAGGGCCATAAATTCTAAATAAATAAATATTTCCTTAAATTTAGTCAAATTACCAAAATTTTCAAATCTCACTCTCGCTTTGGAGTAAGGCTTAGAAAACCCCAATTGAAAAATTAACTACGTCAAAATGACAACGATGACGACTAGGATCCCGTGGTGGTGTCTGATCGTCGATTCAACAGCAGATTTAATGAGAAATTGAGAAATTAGGGAAAAACTACCTTACCCCAGGAATGGTGCCTACACCGCTCTCACAACAAATTCGCTCCCGTAGAAATGTCGGTGGCGGAACTAGGAATTCAATGACATCTTCCGTTTTCCGATCGGCGCTCGTTAGGCCGACGAAATTGAGGAGAAAGAGGAGGAGGACGGAATAAGAGACGGAAAGTGAGAGAGAAGCCAGAGAAGCTCGCTGGACATGGAGATATGGATTTCAATTTGAAATCCCTAAGCCAGGAAGCTTCTAGCTTTTTTTTTTTTTTTTACTGTTTACTTTATTATATATTATAACAATATTATATTATATACCTATATATATATATATTTATCATCTATCCTTATACATTTAGGCATATAAATTTAACCATCATATAACTTAACTTAATTAATTCAATTTAATAATAATTAATTAATTAATTAACAATGAATAATTTAATTTAATTTAATTTTTTTTACTATTCCTTTTATTTGTTTATTTAATTAATTAATTTAATAATAATTAATTAATTAATAATTACTCTTTTTTTTTCATACTATTTCTTTTTATTTATTTATTTCATACATTAATTTAATAATGTTTAACTAATTAATTGATTAATAATTTTAATTAATTAATTAATTTTTTTAGAATATTACAGTGTTCCTACTGATGCTGATATCAGAAAGACCATCTTAGAAGAGGCTCACAGATCTTTATACACAGTTCATCCTGACAACACGAAAATGTATAAGGATCTGCGAGAGTCTTATTGGTGGAGTGGTATGAAGAAGGAGATTGCCGAATATATAGCACAGTGTTTGACGTGCTAGCAGGTAAAAGCTGAGCACCAAAGGCTGGAAGGTCAGTTGCAGCCACTTTTTATCCCAGAGTGGAAATGGGATCACATATCTATGGATTTTGTTTCAAGGCTGTCGTCAGCATTGCATGGCCAGAATGCAATCCAGGTGATTGTAGATCGTTTGACTAAGACCGCTCATTTCCTTCCCATCAAGATCAACTACTCCATTAACAGACTGGTAGAGATTTATATTCAGGAGATAGTCCGTTCTCAAGGTGTGTCTGTGTCTATAATGTCAGATCAGGAACCGCGTTTCACATCACGATTTTGGAGGAGCTTGCAAGAAGCTCTAGGGTCTCAATTATCTTTTAGCACGACATTCCATCCTCAGTCAGATGGGCAGACTGAGATGACGATTCAGATATTAAAATATATGATTCGAGCATGCATGTTGGACTTTGGGGGTAGTTGGACCCAGTTTATGTCGCTGGTGGAGTTTGCATACAATAACAGTTATTAGGCCAGCATTGGCATGACACCATTTAAGGCACTCTATGGTAGGAGATGTTGTTCTCCTTTATATTGGGATGAGATGGGTGAGCGGCGAGTTGTGAGGCTAGAGCTAGTGCAACACACATATGATAAAGTTCGGTTCATCAGAGACAGAATCAGTACAGCTCAAAGCCGACAGAAGAGTTACGCCAATACCCGCCGCAGGAAATTGGAGTTTGATATCAACGCTCATGTGTTTTTGAAAATAGCTTTGTTAAAAGGGGTTATGAGATTTGGGAAGAAAAGTAAAGTTAGCCGTAAGTTCATTGGCCCGTTCGAGATTTCAGAGAAAGTGGGGCTAGTTGCCTACAAGTTAGCTTTATCACCTGTGTTGTCCAGGATACACGACGTATTTCATGTTTCCATGTTGAGGAAATATGTCCCATACCCTTCTCACGTAATCAGTTATAGTAAATTAGAGTTCAGTGATTCACTAGTTTATGAGGAGGTACCAGTACATATTCTGGACAGGAAAGAACAAAAATTACATAATAAGAAGATTCATCTAATAAAAGCCCTGTAGAGAAATCACGTAATAGAAGAAGCTTCTTAGGAGCTCGAGGAATGGATAAGGCAGAAATACCCACATTTATTCAGTGGGGTTCAATTATAATCAGGAAGGTGTAAGTGGTTATGAGATATTTCTTTTGCAGGTTAGTCAGTATATGTAATAGTTTGGTTAGTAAGTAGTATCTTAGTTTTCGGAGAATTTTATTTTATATATATGTAATATGCTAGAACTCTGAATGTAACTACGTTATTTCTCCGCAATAAGTGATGGTAAGTAATAAAATAAGTAGATTGTTTGCCTTTAGGGGATAGTGAATCATATGGATAGTAAATTTTGAGGATGAAATTTTTATAAGGAGGGAAGAATGCAGAAACCTGGTGAATTATATTAATTAAATAATAGAAGGAGAAGAGAAAATAAATTATAATTGGAATTCAACAGGGGTCTCGTCGACGAACACGTTTGATGGGATTGTCGATGAGGACACGTGTCTTGTTGACGAGTAGATACCAAGGAGTTATTTTCAGCTCTAAATTTCGTTAACGAGGAATAAGAATTCGTCAACAAACTCCCTTTATGTCCTTGTTGACGAAGTGATGTGGCTCGTTGACAAAGGCAAGTGTATAAATAGCCCTGAATCCGGATTTCGGCACAGAATCTTGCAAGCATCATTTTCTCTCACTACATTTTTGTCCTCTACTCCTTCTCTCTAAGATTTTAGGTTCATTCTTCGTCAGATCGACGATTGAAAACCGCCACGCTCCTCCTGAAAAAGTTCTCTCCAAGTCTGCTGGAGTAGATCGTTGATGGGGCTAACTTGGATTCTATCCCAAGTTTAGAGTAAGACTTTATGTTGAGTATATGGCTTTCCTACAGTTATAGAATAGGTAGCACTCGAAAAAATACTAAAGTTTTGTTCGGGGCGATGTTGGTTATAGGGTGTTGAATGGGAAACTCTGCGGGTGTAGGACTGATCATTTTAGGGGCTTTCCAAAAGTTAGGTAAGGGGATAAACTAAGTCGAAATTTCATGAAAATGTATTTATTATTTTATAGCATTTAATTTCAGATAAATATATATTGTAGAATTATGTTGGAAATAATATTGTTGATCAGAAATATGGATTTCATGTATAATAATAGAAATAAGATTACTTTCTCTTTTGTGTGGCATAAGTAATATTGACCTTGGAAATTATGATGATGAAATATTATGTTTACAAAATAAGTATGTTATTACTGCTTTCAGGAAAATGTTAAAATGATACAGGGATTTTTCAGACTAAGGAATTTATATGATATGTCGGCATAAGAACCAAGAATTTTATACGATATGCAGGCATAAGGGTTGAGGTTTTATATGAAATACTAGCGTAAGGGCTGAAGGTTTTTATGATATGCAATGCCGACGTAAGGGCCATGATTTACAAAATACAAAATGTCAGCATAAGGGTCGTAAATTTTATATAATATGTTATGCAAAGTTTTATGAAGATATTAACATGACAGATATTATTATGAAATAGTCATGTATCATTATTTGTAATTATATTATATGTTATTAGAACTTAGTTAGCCTGGTTTAGGCTTTCACGAAGCACGATACTGTAGTTATATGATCACGATCATGTTTATGGTAGTGCTACCGCTTGCCGTAAGGGGCAGTGAGAGATTGGCAGTCGATGTGGTTTATTGTAGCGCAGGCGTCCCTCTGGTATCCGGACCAGGAGGGGTAGATTCATCGTACTTACAGACTTATGTTGATCTAGTGTGGTTAGCCAGCCATTGCTAGGTCCCGCCTTTGGGCCACATAACCCAATCATGTGGGGGTACGACATGACACCAATTAGCTATCCATCCAGGGTGTTTTCCATGTACAGTTATACAAGATTATTTATATGTACATAAATTCAGTATGTTATACCATGTTATGATAAAATATATTTTTCCAGATATGATACAAATAGTTTTATCAAGTATGATTTTTGTACTATTATATGTAGAACACGAAAATACTCATGTTGCCACACACTGGTATTAGTTTATTTCCCTTACTGAGAGATGTCTCACCCCAGCTATATAAACATTTCAGGAGCCCCAGATAGAAGAGCAGATAAAACTTTGCAGCGCTAGAGTTCGATTGTTCTACCGTATCTGAAGGGAAAGTCATTTTGTTAGGGTTAGACGGATTTTTGGGTGGCGACCCTAGGACACTTTTTGGATATTTTGGGATGTGTGAATTCATATGACGGTTGTAGTAAACTTTGGTATTGCATTGATTGGTAATTTGATATGTATATGATTTTACGCTTCCCACTACTTAGGCATCAGTATTGTATTTTAGGTATACCCCTGGTACCCATGGGTCCAGGTGGGTTATGACTTATCAGGTTGATTATGATTTTCCAAGATTATTGTATTGGATATAATTATGGAAAAAAAATATTATGGTAAAATAAGTAGGTCATTACAAATAGGGTGTTGATTAGACTGTCACTTAATAAAAGCCCTTCTGAATTATGGAACAACCATAAACCTAATATTTCCTACTTTCATGTTTTTTGTTGTAAATGCTTTGTGCTTTGGGATAATGAACATCTAGGGAAATTTGATTCTAAATCTGATGAAGGCATTTTCATAGGCTATGCTCTTAATAGTAAAGCATATAGAGTTTTCAATAAAAAAACTTTGACTGTCATTGAATCTATCCAAGTTGTATTTGATGAATCTAATCTATTTTCTAATAAAGATGATGAAGATGACATTGACATTAGAAAATGCTTAGAGAAGTTGTCTGTTGAAAACAATGCAAGTGAAAATTCAGAAATAAATGATAAATCATTTGAAGATAATGACAATAAAAATGAAGTTCAAGAGTTGCCTAGAGATTGGAAATTTGTTAGAAACCATAATCGAGATCAAATCATAGATGAACCTTCTCGTGGTGTAGCCACAAGATCTTCCTTGAAAAACCTTGTGAGTCATTCGGCCTTCTTGCCCCAAGATGAACCTAAAAATATTAAAGAAGTCATAGAGGATGAGTCTTAGGTGTTGTCTATGCAAGAAGAACTTAATCAATTTGAAAGAAGTGAAGTGTGGACCCTAGTTCCTAAGCCAAGTGATCATACAATTATTAGAACCAAATGAGTGTATAGAAATAAGAAAGATGAGAATGAGGTAGTAACTAGGAATAAGGCTAGACTAGTTGCCCAGGATTATGATCAAGAAGAGGGAATTGATTTTGATAAAACCTATGTTCCTGTTGCTAGGATGGAAGTCATTCGTATGCTACTTGCTTATGCCGCTTTTAAAAATTTTAAATTGTTTCAAATGGATGTTACAAGCGCTTTTTCTAAATGACTATATTAATGAGGAAGTGTATGTAGGACAACCACCCGATTTTGAAAATCGTAAATAACCAGATCATGTATACCGGTTGTCTAAGGCCTTGTATGGATTGAAGCAAGCTCCTAGAGCTTGGTATGAGAGGCTTAGTGGGTTTCTACTAGAAAGTGGGTTTACCCATGGCAAGATTGATACTACACTTTTCATCAAATCTAAAAACGATGATATGTTTATCGTTCAAATTTATGTTGATGATATCATTTTTTGAGCCACTAATGGTGAGTTATATAATGAGTTTTCCAAATGCATGCAAAGTGAATTTAAAATGAGTATGATGGGTGAACTTAGTTTCTTTTTAGGGCTGCAAATTAAACAGGCTAAATATGGAATTTTCATATGCCAATATAAATATGTCATAGACTTGCTAAAGAAATTTAATATGGAAGATAGTAAAATTCTTGGTACTCTTATGAGTTCTTCCATCAAACTTGATAAAGATGAGCAAGGAATCCATGTTGATGTGAAAATGTATCATGACATGATTGGAAGTCTTCTATATCTTATAGCTAGTAGACCTGATATTATGTTTAGTGTGTGCATGTGTGCTAGGTTTTAAGCCGCTCCTAAGGAATCTCATCTATTGGCAGTAAAGCGAATCCTTAGGTATCTAGTTGGAACTGTAAAGTTAGGGTTATGGTATCCTAAGTATACGACCTTTGAGATTGCTAATTATACTAATGCTAACTTTACCGGTAGTAAGGTTGATAGAAAGAGTACTAGCGACACTTGTCATTATTTAGGACAATCTATCGTTTGTTGGTTCTCTAAGAAACAAAACTCAGTTGCCCTATCTACAGCTGAAGCAGAATATATCGCGGCTGAAAGTTGTTGTGCTCAAACTCTTTATACTAAACAACAACTGATGGATTTTGGGTTTCACTACGATACAATACCGATTAAATGTGATAATACTAGTGCAATCAAAATTTCAAAAAATCCTATCTCACATTACGAACTAAACACATTGAGATTAGACATCATTTCCTTCGTGATCATGTGCAGAAAAGGGGATGTGACACTTGAATTTGTATTGAAAAATGAACAATGAGCGGACATTTTCACTAAACCACTTCGAGAAGATAGGTTCATACAAATTAGACGTGAACTAGGTCTCATGCATAGTAGAGATGCTTCCTAGATATTTCATAGTTTGCATAAACTTAGGGGGAGCTTTCTAATAATTTCAAAGTCTAACAATTAATATTTTTCATTGGCTTGGACTTTGTGAAATTGGTTATGTTTTGCAATGCACAATTCTCATATCTACTGCATGATGATGATTATATTTATGTTTTATGTATTGATCATACTGGAACTGTTTGAGTTGAGTAGTTGTAGATAAACTGTTAGATCTTAAAAACTCTAAACAGGTCATTTTTATACAGGACTTTTTTTTAAAAATGTCCCATTTTCAAACGGCATGCTGCGCGAAATTTTTAAAATTTCCAAACTTATCTTGTATACTAACGATTTATACCCACTGCCTAAGGCTATTAATTTCATAGCCTTTTTTCTTATTGCCAAAAGGGGGAGATGTATAAGAGAGGGCAAAAATTGGGTTGACTTGAAAATTGGGTTGAATTGAACTTAAATGAAAAATTATTTGCATTGATAAAGTTTTACATTATGCATATTGTAAGGGGAAGCCTTCTAAGGCTATACCCATTTTTTGCACGATGTATTTGTCATCATCAAAAAAGGGGAGAATGTTGAACTTATAGGTCACACCCGATTTTGATAATGACAAATACTCAGGTATTTAATAACTTTCAAGTGTATGTGCAGGTTCATTTTAGCAGATCAAGTAATGACACATGAAAGCAAAGTATGAAGACCCTGAAGATTAGTTTCATGTTGTAAATTCATTTTATGTAATATAGGTCTGTGATTGTAATTAGGATATAAGGTTTGTAATAATTACCTGTATGTCATGCATATAGGATATACTGTAAGCTCAGTAAGACCCTAGTGAGACCTTAGGTTCCAACACAAATACACAATCACTCCCTATAATAACTTGCTCAATTAGGGGATCAATTTGAAATGGATTGAACATAATAGGCATAAAATGAGAGAGGTCGGGCGACCGAACCCCAAGTGTTCAAATCACCTCAGGTGCCCAAACCGTTGGGATGTCAACGGTTTGACTAGGCTTTGGGCGGCCGAACCCAAAATGACCTTATCTCCCTCCAACAATCGAACCCTTAGAAAGTAACTTTTCACCAACTTGGCTTGCCGAAATTTTCAGTTCAAAACAGGCCCCCATCGACCGAATCCCTCTGTTTGGTTAACTGAACGTATTTTTGGGCACCCGAACCACGCAACAAAACTTTCTGACTTTTGTTCAGTCAACCGAGTTTAAATTTGGGCACCTGAACCATTTAAAAAGCCTTTTTCAGCTAAGTTTATTCGGGCAACCGAACTGAAGTTCAGCCGCCCAAATCTTCTTGGGTTACTTAATTATTTACCAAGATTAAAAAGGTTAAAATGGATTAAATGTCCTAATGTGTTTTAAAACTTTCCTAATAATACCCTAGATGTCCTAAACAGTTATAATTTGACCTTGGTCTATATATATGGGTTCATTTGTGTGCATTAGCAACTAATTAAGAAAATCATTAACAAAAAATTCTCTCTATTTTCAAAATCCTACCTTGCCCAACTACTCTCAAATTCTCATTCCTTTGATACATCTTAGTAGTGTGAGAGCTTATTGATTGTGTTTGTGATTACTAGATATTGCTAATACTTTCATAGCATTGATTGATTGTTTGATATTGATTTTGGGGAGTTTGACTAAGGTTTATCTCACATATTTGAATTTTATAAGTCATGTGTTAGGACAAACTAGCAAGCTTAAGGATCTTTGCATTGTCATTGCAAGATTCTTTTAGCTTTGTTTTTGTTGTGCAAAAATATTTCCTACAAGTTATAATATTTTTCAAACTACTCTTGTGCTCATTATATTGAAGGAAAATATTTTGAGTTAGCTTGATTATCTGATTAGCATATTTGAAACCCTGATTTGTTATTGATATTGTACAACTTGTTTCAGAGATATAACTTGATTAGAATACTCTTGAACATTTTGGTGATCATATCTTGTTGAGTGTTATTTGCACAGTTATTCACATCATTGAGCTTACATATTCTATACTGTTGATGTGCTTGTGATTGAATGCGTTTGGTACATATCTAC
The DNA here is from genome assembly GCF_029873635.1 of Malania oleifera. Lineage (NCBI taxonomy): Eukaryota > Viridiplantae > Streptophyta > Magnoliopsida > Santalales > Ximeniaceae > Malania > Malania oleifera. The sequence goes on along the minus strand of NC_080426.1, from coordinate 32,883,769 downwards.
TTTACTAAGAAGCATAATCACTGTACCTTGTCATATTGTGAAAATATTGTTGTATTCCAGGCGTGACCTAAGGGGACGGTAATCCAGCCCGGGAAGGATTGTCTGTAAAGGTTGAGGTTAGTCCTGTGCTAATTGACCTGGTTGTTTAGGTGCCGCTCCACCCGTTAAGTGAGCCTTATAGTGGTAATCCTTATACTTGTTAGTCAAGGCAGGGATGTAGGCAGTTTGCTGAACCTTGATAACATTTCTAGGTGTCATCTTTTATTTGCCGCTTTCTAGTGCATGCTTGGTTAATTTCATTATGCAATTTAATTTTCCCTGCATATTTAAATTGATTTAATTTATTTGCATTTGATTGACCATAAGGTTGTGTAATACTACTGTTAGGGGATTTACTTAGGGCATTACTTTTTGAAAATACCAATTCACCCCCCCCTCTTGGGTTCACAGTAAAGCCAACACTGAGCATAATCACTATCATATGTGTGTGCATAATATCTGGACTTTATTGCGGTACATCTCTATTTGTGTAGAAGCACTTTATTTGTACGTAAAAATTATATTGATCATTGTATTCCAAGCGTGGGCCTGAAGAGGAAGACTTGCCCTGGTAAAAGTCCTAGACTAGCTTCGATCCGATTAGGAAAGTTAGGTGCACCATCCTAGTAAGGTGTTGTACTAGGTGCTGCTTCACTCGTTAAGTAAGCCCTAGTAGAATTCTTGTGCTTGTGAGCCAAGGCGGAGACATAGGCAGTAATGGCTGAACCCCAATATCATATTCGGTGCCACTTTTACATTTCCTGCATTATATTCTGTTTTGTGCTTGATTTAATTTTCCTACTAAATATACTACATGTAACGACCTGCCTATTTTCCCATATTTTTTTAATATATATAACCACATACATAATAACCCTATAAACCTACTTATAAACTAGACTAATCATGATCAACCCATACCTGTGGGTACCGAGGAAATACCTGTTATACATTTTTGATACCTACGCAACAGAAAACATAAATCACATAAATACCATCCAACCAATCACAATATCAGAGTTACTAAATTTGTCATATATGTACAAACATCCCAAAAAGGATAAAAAAAAGTATCCTAGGATCATAACCCAAAAATCCATCTGACCCTAGCTCAGCCAATCTCTACTGACGGAACTCGGTTCGCCCTTCTACCTGGATTTCTTGAAATATTTGTATGACTAGGGTGAGACACCTCTCAGTAAGGGAGATAAACTAATATCAGTGTGTGGCAACATGAGTATTTTTCATGATATACATATAAATAGTACATAATTCATATCTGGTATGAACAGTTGTATCATATTTGAATAAAACATGATTTAACATAACGTAGTTTAACATACTAAATTCTTGTATTGAAAAATCATTTTATATAAACATATCATACTTGAATTATTACCTAGAATAGATAGATAGTTAGCTATCGTCATGTCTTACCCCCCACATGACAGGATTGTGCGGCCCGAAGACGGGACCTAACAATGGCTGCTCGACCATGCTAAGTCAAATATAGGTGTGTAAGTATGATGGACTTGTTCCACCTGTGCCAGACTACCAGGGGAACTACGACCCTCCCATAAAGCCACATTGACTGCCATCTCCCACACTCTACATAAGATGTTTGGTAGTAGTAACGTAAACGTAAATGTGAACATACAGCTACGGTACCGTGTTTCGTGAAACTAAACTAAGCTATCCGAGTTGTGATAACATATAATACATTTTATGATATTGAGCATAGCAGTTCCATATTTTAGGATAAAACATGACATAGTAATATTTTCTTGAATCTTAACATAACATACATAATTACGGCATTTTATGTCATCATATCATAACGTAAAAATCATGACACCAACGTTGGCATAACATGACATACTTGTACATGAAAATCTTGTACTTGTTAACATAATATTCTTAAAACCATAATTTTTGTATTATTTTTATGGTTTTTTTGAAAGCTGCTATAACATACTTATCTTTGAAAAATCTTAATATTTCAATATAACATAATTTTCATGGAAATATTATACTCATGCCACTTGAATGTAAGTAGCCTTATAAACTCATAATTTATTCTGAAATCCTATTTCATTATAAAATGTGTTAAAATCATTTTCCTATTTAACAGCCGTATTCCCAAACATAGATCTATAACATACATATTTTTCAGAAAATAAATATTGTATAATAATAAATAATTTCATGAAAAAGACTGACTTAATTTATCCCATTACCTGATTTACTGAGAAGCCTACAAACTTAACCAAACCTACTCTTGTGGTGTTCCCAGTTCAACACCCTAAAATTACATTTTTCCTAATAAAATTTCAGTATTATTCTATCTTAACATTTTCCTCACTCTAGAAACACCAAATAGCTTATAAAATTTTAAATAACTAACTTACCCAAATTTTGGGATGGTGCCAAAGTTGGATTAATCAACAAACTAATCCAGCAGACTTGTACAGAATTTTCCCAAGAGTAGCGTGGCAGTTTCTGATCGTCGAACCGGTGAGACTCGAAGCCGAAAATGAAGAGAGAAGGTAGAGGAGATGAGGTTTAGAGAGAGAGAGAGAGAGAGAGGATTTCATGCAACATTTCATGCTAAAATCTCGAGGTTAGTGTATTTATAAAGTGTTGACTCGTCGATGAACTAGTAACCCTTGTCAACGAACTTCAGGCTCCGTCAAACCCCCTCTCGGTAATTTTTCGTCGACGAGACACGAGTCCACGTCAACGAGCCCAATAAGCATGTTCATTGATGAGCACTTTGCACTCGTCGACGAGACCCTAGTGAATCACCCTTTTAAAAAATTATTTTCTCTCATTTCTTTTATTATTTAATTATTATAATTCTTCGGGCCTCTACACTGCAAATCTGATTGACACGGTATTGTATCTACTTGGGAAATACTTAAATTGTGGTGCATGTACTGAAAATTGTTTAATATATCATACATGTAGTTTCATACATACTTAAATTGTCCCTAGGTTGCGTAATACTGTTGCTAGACTAGTTGACTTAGGAATAAATTTTTAAATCTCCAATTCACCCCCTTCTTGGGATTGCACTAAAGTCAACAAAAATCTTTTCATTATTTTTCTAAATGTTTAACTCTTTGCATATTGGGCATGAAATTCGGATCTTACGCTTTAATTTGTGTGGATTATCTATAGAACTACTTTTAAATTCATTCAAATCCAAATTCAAGCCATAGAATCCATGATTCTAAATATTACCCTATATAAATTTTTTTTTTAAAAAACTAGAAAGCAAATTGTTTTTTGGATGATTATTTTAAAATCTAGAAATAAAAAATAAAAATTATATTTTGCATATTTAAAAAAATTAAATATAAACTAAAATTTTTACAATTTTTGAAAAATTAAAAATTGGAAAGTAAAAATGTGTCCCAAAACTAAATGACCCTTGGTTTTTTTTTTAATAAAAAAATTAAGATATATCTAGTATAAAAATTAACTTATAAGAATTTTTAATCTTAGTTTCAAAAGATAAATTTTTTTTTGTTTATAAAATAATTTACACTATTAATGAAAATATTTTCCGAGGCCCATCAAGCCCAAACCTTGCATTCAGCTCAACCTCATTCATGACTTTAAAAGAACCTAAAATGAAGAGTTCTGACTGACCATGTCTCGGCCCACTGCAGGCCCAGATTAGGAGCTTAAACCCAAAATTTCCTGAGGTCCAAACAGGGGAAAGAAAAAAAATCTAGGAACTTCCAAAATTTCCTTCGTGTGGCAGTGTATATGTGGCCTGTTTGGCATTTCCTAGTATCACAGATTCACAATTACACATTAGTCGTATGTTAGGAGTTCTTTCACCATACCTTATGCCCATTTCTGAATTATTTGCACTCCATTTATCTTCTAATTCGACTTAACTTCATTTGATTCTACTCGAATTTGAGTCAAGTTCAACTTATTCAAATATTTTAATGATTCGAGTTAAAATTTTATAGTAAAACTTGAGTTGAGTTCGAACTTGATCGAGCTTTCTAACTTTGTAATTTTTATATTATTAAGGCATATATTATATAATTTATACATATATTTATATATGTATTTAACAGTAATTCATAGTCAAATAAAGTTTAATTGAGTGGAGTTCAAATTCTAAGAACCTGTAGTCGAGTCGAGTTCGAGTTTAATAGTTTTGAGATTGATTGAATTTAAGTCAAGTTTCAAGTTTAACATTTTTTAGTAGATCGAGCTCAAGGATCTCACTATATTGACTCAACTAGACTCAAGTACACCCATACTGTTGAGAATTCCACTTGTGAATTTGTACCACATTGGAAAATTAGAGTAGATGATGGGTGCTTATATACATGGTTGGGTCCAAAATCCAATAGGCTTAAACTTTTGGGTCAGGTTGGTATTCACCCATATGTATCAAGCCCACCCATGGGCTCCTTCAGTCCTAACAAGTGGTATCAGAGCCGACGGTTTGTAACTTTGGGTGAGTAATATCGTAAAAAATCGAGACGTGAAGTTAATTCTCTTAACGTGCTAACAATTTGAGGACTAAGTGTGTGGCTGAGGCCAATAAGGATCATTTAGGCTGCAGATGGATCCGAATAGAATCAAGACGTAAGAGGTAGGATTGGTTCGGAGGCACGTGAAATACAATCCGACGCACATAAGACGCTAGTGGTAAGGCCCACTTAAGCAATTGTTGGAGAATTGAGCTTACTCCCAAAAGAGAGACGATTTCCATTCAAGGGGGAGCAGTTGGAACTCACAAGTGAGAGGGAGATTATTAAGAATTCCACTTGTGAACTTGTTTCACATTGAAAAATTAGAGTGGATCATGGGTACTTATATACATAGTTGAACCCAAGATCCAATAAGCTTAACCTTTTGGATCAGGTTGGTGTTCTCCCATGTGTATCAAGCCCACCCATGGGTTCCTCCGGTCCTAACACCTACCATAAGGATGATTTAGGTTTCAATTCGTGAAATGCATTTTATAAGATAAAACAGTTGAAACACTTTTTATGAAAACAATCATAGAATCTAATCGGTCAAAACACACAATAACTCATCAAGATTAAACAAGGACTATTTCATTTTTTTTCTCATTTGACTATGAAACAATTGCTTATTCTCCCAAATCAAATATTGCCACGTGAGTCTGTGACCTGTTTTTTTTTTTTTTGCCATTATCTATTAACACCTAACTAAAAGTAAGTTTTACAGTCCACATGTTAAAATAGCAGTCGTCGATAGAGCTGTACATTGATCAATTCAAACTAATAAAAATTGATTGAAATGAACAATTTCTATTCAAATGGTTGAATTGCATACTCGAAACGATTTAATTTGGTTCTATCCAATAATTAGATCTGAATATATATATATATACACATATTTTGATTTGGTTCTCGATTTTGCAAGTCAAAAAATTGGCCAAATGAAAAACCAAAAAAAAAAGCTCAACAACTTAACACTTCAAATCTTTGCATATTAATACTAATTCTAATATAAATCCCAAGCATACAACAAAAGAAAGCAACAAGTTTAGTTGGACTCATTTTCACATTGTTCAAAAATGACAAATCCAATTCAATCAATGTTCAAATTTAGGCATAAGTTTGGTTCACAATTATATTCTCTGCTCAACTAAAAAGGTTTCGATTTTTTTGAATTTTGTTCTAAATCAATTGAATGGATCAAATCGATTGATTGTGCAACTCTAATTGTGTCAATCATTATAGAGTTGCTTTCATGTACCAAATTATTTGACTAATATTTAGATAATTGTCACTAATTAAACTACGAAGTTAGGCAATCACAGTACTCATCAAAACCAATGTCTCGGGAAAGGAAAAGGTTCGAGTTGTTTCCTATCAGAGTCTCATTCATTAAGGCATACGCACATGTATAAATATAAAGGGGTAGGCTTTTCTTCAAACTTTTGCCATGGGAAGCTTTGGTCTTAAAAAGCAAAAGCCAAACGGGGCTCTACTTTAGTATTTATAAATGCAGCAACTTTGTGTGTATGCTATTATTTGGGTGATTTTTGGGTGTGGACAAAGTGATTGAATAACTTCTCATCTCTAAAAAGGTTTAATTCAAAATATATATATTAAAAAATAAATAAGGTAGCGTTTGGGAGTAATTATTTCAGGTTTTATATTTGGACTTGTGTGAATTTTAGAAAAATATTTTTATATTTTTATTTATAATTTTTAAATTATGAAAAAGAATATAGCATTATTGGAAAATATTTTTCCAATATTTTATAAGCTTTATATATAAATAATGAAAAATTTTAAAAAAATATAATGCCACTTTTCTTCCTCCCTCTAATTTAGCTTACTGAAAGTGTCTTCAAAGATTGAGACGTACTCCATCATGTTTATGTGGTAAAGAAAAACTTGCCGCATCTCCAGCTTGAGATGGCGACACAAAGCAGGCTGGCCCACAACTGAAGAGCCCAAAGCGCCGGGAAAGTCCGGCACAGATAATGGGCCAGGCCCAGAATGGTCGCCGCTGACAGCTCATAAAGTTAAGTTGGAGAGTCTGTGGGCCACCAAAGTGGTACGTGGGCTGACATTGATTTCAGTGAGCATTCCAGCCTGCCCAGAATATGTCGGGTCACTCAGCGTCTCAGACCTAATTTTCATATTTTCACAACAATAAATAAATAAATAAAAAACAAGAGGTAGGGAATAAAATCTAATCACTAAGCGGAAAGAAAGAATAGGTACAGGTGCATGGACCGGTCTCTTTAGTAGAATATGTACGGGACTAAAAAAGCCAAGCACCTTCAATGTCACTTTTTTCTTCTTTGAAACTTTATTTATTTAATTTTGTGAAGACAAGGACCCTGGGTCTTCTCCTTTTATCAAATGCCTTTGTCACGGCCTGTATGGTTTTATATGATATGATTTGACAAATTATACCTAACCCTGTTCGGTTAATTGAATCATGTTTTTTAAAATTTTTACTAAATTAAAATTTACTTTATCAAAAAATAAGAATTAAAGTTAAATCATTTAATTGAATTTTTATATACTAACTTTGAAATTGGTCAAAGAATGTGGACTGATTTTTGACCATGACCACCTGTAAGAAATTAAATGAAAACTTTAGAGAGCTCAAGGTATATTTGAGAGAATCAAAAAAGGGAACGTGTGGGGATAAAACTATTGTAACAGTAAGAATAAATGAAAAAAAATTAGATGAAATAATCTACCTCTTCTCATAGTGCACCTTATATATATATATATATATATATATATATATATATATATGTATGTATGTATATATATATATATGTGTGTGTGTGTGTATGTATATATATCAAGTGCATATTAGAAAATTCCAAATTCTATTTGAAATTTGAAATATTTAGAACTTAAAAATAATAGAAAAATAAAAAGAAAAATATAATTCTTAAATATTTGATTATTAAAAAAATAAAATGTAAATAGTGAATTAACAAATGAAAATTTAATTCTAAGTATCAATACTATTCAATTTTCCTTAATTTTTAATCAAGTTAGAACTTTTTTTTTTTTTTTTTGCATTTTAACAATATTGATATAAGAAAATTACAATAGAAAAATATTTTCCTTCTTATTTTATTTTTAATTTTCTCGAACAAAATTCTTAATCAAGTAGAGCTTAAAAAATAAAAGAAAAAAAAATGAAAATTTCCATATTTGATTATCAGTGAAAGTGAAAAAAATAAAATCTATAACAAATTAATGATATTTAACACATAATTAATATATTATTTTTCTTAACTATATTAAAATAAATATTTTCTTTTCATAGCATTTAACATACAAAAATTTTAAATATGACTAAAATTGGATATCTTTCTTATTTTTCTTTTTTATTTTAACAAATTCTAAATCCAAACGGAATTTTAAAGATTAAGACTTCTGTGGCTCCAATTTCCAAGACCTTATCATATGCCATTTCCAACTTAAAAAATATTAAAATGTCAAGGAAAAATATTTAAAGTAAGAACTAAAATAATATATATAATTAATCAATAAATAAATCTTTCATTTTAGAAGTTAAATATTTTATTTTTAAATTTAAATTGTATTTGAACAAATTTTAATTTTAAATAATACTTGATTGAAGGAGAAAATTAATATAATAAAGGTGATTTTCCTTTTTATCAGTGGCTTTTTATATTAAAATATAATCTCATGTGTAATAATTTTAAAATTCAAACAATTATTTTTTTAACTGTTTCTACAAAATTATTATTAAGGGTCTGTTTGGATCAAAGAGTTTCATGTGGGAAAGAAAAGGAAAGAAAAATAGGTTGGAAATTTATTTTCTATTATATTTTCTCTTTGTGCCAAATAATACTAAAAAAGAAAATTTATTCTAATACAATTAAAAATGGAGAAAAATTAAATATTAATGATGCCTGAAATTAAAATTTTATTTATTAATTTGATATATATATATATATATTTATTTATTTCTTATTTCTCTTAATAACTAAGTAGAAAAAAGTGGATTCCTACATATTTTACTTTCCTTTCTCTCACATTTTTCAATTTCCAAACGGAGCCTAATTATTAAACGACTAGGCCTTTTTTAGGTTTTGTTAAAAAAATGTCAAGTCAAAATCAATATGAAATAATTTACTATTTCTTGAACTATAAGTGTATGTACATTTTGTATTCATATGCCTTAAACCTAGTAATATAATAGATGTCCTTTGAGAAAGGTTAATCTTATTTCACTTAATAGTTATGATGCTACGATGAAGGGGTTTTTTCAAAAAAAGAAAAAGAAATTAAGGTGATGAACCTTTGCAATCGTGAACTCACGTGGCAGTAGTAAAGAGGGGGAGAGAATGAGACCCGGACTTGCATATTGTATCCACTATCTTATTGTCATATGCCCCCTTAACCTATAGAACAATATTGTTGACCTTTTTTGCCGAGCATGGATAAAATCATCGTGTTACAAATATAATTTGACCCAATCATCTGTATTTTACTTGCATGCGTTACTTGATTATTAACTAAATGAAGAAAATGTTATTATGTTTTTTGTCTTGTTTAATTTGCTTCTAATATTCAAAAAGATGTCCTTATATTTTCATAAATCCTTAATTAAAATGCTACTTAAAAGGAAAAAATATATATTCTAATATAATTAATTAATAAAAATAAAAAATTAATCATGTGTCAAATTGAAATTTTGTTCATTGATTTGTTACATATTTTATTTATTTTTTTTCACTTTTCCTCATACATCAATATAAAAAGGTAAGTTTTTTTATTTTATTTTTTCTAATAATTACCTATGAAGATAAAAAGCCACACGTGAGGGAAATTTTTTCACTTTAGTATTTGTAATGTACATTTGTATGTTTTCAAAATTTTTTCTTTCTGTCAACGTGAAGTTGTGTGCATGTTTGTGCACTTAGGGCTAAAATTTGAAAGTAATTGGTCGATTTCTACTATAGTACTATTATTTGATTCATATTGAAAATTCATACTTGATTAATATAGGCTTTAACTCTTCTCCCTGACCATTCCGTACTCTAGCCATTACTTGTACTAATTATGGGTCCTCTTCTTGAGCAACTTTTATTCTTTCCTACAATGTAGGCTATATCACTAGGTTGACAATAAATGTCTGAGGTTCATTATTTGTTAATTCTATACCGAACCTCTCTAGATCCATCAGAATCGAGTACTGAACCTCCATAACTACCAATGCCAGTCCCACAGATTTCCTACTCAACGCATCAGCTACTACGTTTGCTTTCCCTAAGTGGTAATTGATAGTACAATTGAAATCCTTAATAAGCTCCAACCACCTTCTCTGCCATGATGATATGAAAGCTGTTAGTTTAAATGCTATCGCTATGAACATTTTGTACTGTAGTCTCGATGTAAATGAATTTAATAGGATAATGACATGTTTTACTACAAAAGAAATATGGGATAAGTTATAAGTCACATATGAGGGTACTAGAGATGTGAAAGATAGTAGGATAGATATGTTGACCATTGAGTATGAGGCCTTTAGGATGAATGCAGCTGAATCCATTCAGATCATGTACACTAGATTCACACACACCATAAACTCACTGCATGCATTAGGAAAGACCTATCCCACATATGAGATGATTAGGAAAATCATTAGAGGTTTGCCTCCTATTTGGAAAGCCAAGGCTACGACCATTGTTGAGGGTAGAGATCTTAAGGGCATGACTCTAGACGAACTGATAGGATCCTTGATCACCTATGAATTAACCATAAATGAAAGACTCAATGAACACAATGGGGCAAATAAAGTGTAACGACCCGAAGAATAATGGTATTTAAATAATAAAGAGGCAAAGAAATGGAAACAGTAATAGAAGGAGGCAGTCAACTTCATCGACGACGTTGCACTTTGGGGTGTAATAACCCAAGAAAATATAAGGCTCTCGTCGACGAATACAAGGCATTCTTTGATAAGGATACAAAAGGGTCTCGTCAACGAGGAATTGTTTTGTCGATGAGAAAATACCGAGAGGTTGTTCCTAAGCTTTGAATTTCGTCGACAAGAAGATGACGTTTGTCGACGAACCTCCTTCTTGACCTCATCGGCGAGGTGACGTGGCTCGTCAACGAATCTCGCAGTATAAATAGTGTTAAACGAAGATTTTTACACAGAAAATTCACTGAAACCCTCTCTTCTCTCTCCTCTACGGTCCTTCCCTCTTCTCTCTTTGATTTCGGCCCTGTAATTTGCCGGATCGACGATCTGAGGCCACCACGACGCTCCTAGGGAAGTTCTTTCCAAGTTTGCCGGAGCCGATCGTCGGTGGGACAAAGTTGAATTTCATCCCAAAATTCAGGGTAAGACCTCTTGTTGAAATTTGACTTTCTAATAGTTGTAGGAAATGTTGTAGACGTAAAAATAGTGATATTTTGTTATGGGATAAATGGTTTTCAGGGTGTTGAGTGGAGAACCCTACGGGTGTAAGACCCGTCATAATAGGGGATTTTTTGCAGGAATCAGGTAAGGAAAATATGCTATGCTAGGCAGTTTTAGAATGATTTTCAGTATGAAATGTATATTTTTACCAGGTTATTATTCACAGTAAAACTTTAAACAGTTTATTAATTATGAATAATACGTTTTAAATTACTGCGTGGCTTGAGAATATAGATATAGTACAGAAACATGTTTTATAATATTTCTCAGAGTTATATTTTACAGAATTTACAGACAGTGGATATGTTTTATAGTAATTACATAATACCATGATTATGCAGTTTACAGTACCATGACATACAGTTTTACAGTTCATTTCGGAAATACAATTGATGCAGATATAGTTCATCACAGCGTCATGGTTAATACAGTTATTACAGAATCATGGTAAAACATATAATTGTATATAGAGATGTATTATATAGTATCAGACCCTAATGGACCATTACAGAAACAGTTTATAGAGCATGGTTCCGTTGCTATATATAGAATAAAGTGCAACCACCTATTTAGATAATACATGGTAAGGAGGTTGATCACATGCCCATGTATGGACAGGCTCCCTATTAGATATGGGTTAAGGAGGGCTGATCAGACTGATGGAATATAGTGGTTTATCCTAGTCGACCAATCAGGATAGATTTTGCCTACAAGCCGCACAACCCTGTCATGAGTGGTTAAATCATGACATACAGTTATCCATCCGGGTAAGTTTTCAGTTATTATTATGTATATACAGTTTCACAGAAACATAGAATATACGTATATACGTATTAAAAGTATTATGCATTTAAAGTATTATGTATAGAGACCTAAAAATATAGATATGTTAAGCAACATGGGAAAGGTGGTGATTATATTATTTGTACTATATTTACAGATTCAGTTTTACATGATTATATAGAAACATATTTTCATAGTATTGTAACCCATTTGCCACACACTAGTAATAGCATATTTCGTCTTACTGAGCGTTGTCTCACCCCATTAAATTAATATTTTTCAAGTGATCTAACTAGGCGAGCAGATCAGGCTCGCAGATAGAGGAGGTTACAGTTCAAACCTGTCAGTAGAGTGAGTATTTTAGGAAGGTTACTTAGTTGAGGGTATTTTGAAAAACAGTAATATATACATTTAGCATTCTAGTATTGTATATTTTCTTGATTGTGTTTATATGAATTCCGCTTCTCGCTGCTTAGGTTGATGGTGTAGTTTAATTTAGTAGGTATCAGAGCATTATAAATTTTACAGTATAAAAAAAAAGCTGGAAAATAAATAGCAGGTCGTTACAGAAAATAACTGTATTAAAAACCTCCATTAACACATCTAGTGAATACAGCAAACCTGACACTGATGATGATATGACTATGCTAACTAGAAAATTTAGTAGATTCTTCAAGAAAAATAGAAAGTCATACAAAAGATATAAGAAGCCTGCATCTAAGAAGGGAGAGTCTAGCAAAAGAAAAGAAAAATCAAATGCTCCCACGTGATACAATTGCAACAAAGTTAGGAACATCAAGCCGGACTGCCCACTATTGAAAAAAGAGGCTAAGAAAAAGAAGAAAGCCATGAAGGCAGGGACCTCATGGGACAAATTAAGCAATAGTGACTCAGAATCATATCACAACGACTCAGAGGTCGCTAATTTGTGCTTGATGGCACACGATGATGAGGTATCGTCTTCTTGTTCATTATCTTCGTTTTATTCATCTGATGATTGTGATTCTGATTGCATGCCTACGTTTAGAGAATTACAGTTTGCATATATTCGTGTATCTAAACTGTTGAGTAAAATAACCAAACAAAATGATGATTTAAAAAAGAAATGTGAAAATTGGTCAAATTTTTTGGTATTGCAAAAACCTCTCATGCTTCTCTTTTGAAAGAAAATGATGTGACTATTGCTGAACTTGAGAAGAAATTGGAGGATAACTCCAAAATTATTTTTAAATTCACCGAGGGCAAACGCAATTTTGAAAAACTACTTGGTGCCCAAAGGAATTCTTTAAGTAAAGAGGGGATACGTTTTAATAGTGTTGAAAATGTTAGACGACCTAATCTTTACTTAGAACATTTCACACATGAGTCAAAATCTCATGTCCCTCCTAAAGACCCTAAGTGCAGAATGAAATGTTTTAAATGCAAACAATCTGGCCATATTCAATTTGATTGCCCATTTAGGAATAAACATGCAAAAATTAGGAAAGTTTGGGTAGTTAAAGGTGATCCAGCTACTAACCCTAGTGGACCCAACAAAATTTGGGGAGTAGCATCAGTTACTTAGTCTATTTTGCAAGTGTGTTTGAGATCGTCCTCCTCCAAGGACAGGTGGTACCTAGATAGCGGGTGCTCACAGCACATGACCAGTGACAAGGGAAAATTCGCATCAATCATTCCTAAGGATGGAGGATATGTGACATTTGGCGACAGTGCAAAAGGACGCATCATCGGGGTAGGTAAGGTTGGTAAAGATTCTTCCTTTACTATTGATAATGTTTTATTGGTTGATGGGCTAAAGCATAATTTACTAAGCATAAGTCAATTGTGTGATAAATGATATAAGGTATCATTTGAAAATGATAAGTGCATAGTTGAAAATAAATCAGATCACAAAGTGCTTTTTACTGTCGATCGTGATAAAAATGTTTATACTACTTCTTTTGATAACTTAGCTTCACAATAAGTAACTCACTTTTTTACTGTAAATGAAGCTAGTTGGTTATGACATAGGCGCTTAGGACAAGCTAACATGGACTTGTTGTCAAAACTTATTAGAAAAGAACTAGTAAAAGGCTTGCCTAAAATGTCATTTGTAAAAGATAAAATTTGTGATGCATGTCAAATGGGTAAGCAAACAAAATCTAGTTTTAAGAAAAAGAAATCCATATCTACCAATAGACCACTTGAAATGCTTCACTTGGATTTGTTTGGTCCTAATTCTATGCAAAGTCTTGGTGGTAAATCATATGTCTTTGTAATTGTAGATGACTTTTCTAGGTTCACATGGATGTTATTTCTTACACATAAAAATGAATAATGTGAACAATTTACCAAACTTTGTAGGAAAATTCAAATTGAAAAGGGATATAAAATAACCCACATAAGAAGTGATAGAGGAACTGAATTTAAGAAAGAAGGCATAGAAAATTATTGTGACCTAAAGGGCATATCACATAACTTTTCTACACCTAGGACCCCTCAACAAAACGGTGTGATAGAAAGAAAGAATAGGTCATTGCAAGAAATGGGTAGAACTATGTTGAATGAACATAACTTACCTAAATAGTTTTTGGGCTGAGGCCATAAATACTACTTGTTATGTCATGAATAGGGTGTTGATTAGACCATCAATTAATAAAACCCCTTATGAATTGTGGAACAACCATAAACCTAATATTTCCTATTTTCATGTGTTTGGCTGTAAGTGCTTTGTGCTTTGGGATAATGAATATCTAGGGAAATTTGACTCTAAATCTGATGAAGGTATTTTCCTAGGCTATGCTCTTAATAGTAAAGCATATAGAGTTTTCAATAAAAGAACATTGACTGTCATTGAATCTATTCATGTTGTATTTAATGAATCTAATCCATTTTCTAAGAAAGATGATATTGATATTAGAAAATGCTTAAATAAATTATCTATTGAAAACAACACAAGTGAAAATCTAGAAGAAAATGATGAATCATTTGAGGGTAATGAAAATGAAATTTAGGAGTTGCCTAGAGATTGGAAATTCATTAGAAACCATCCTATAGATCAAATCATAGGTGAACCATCCCGTGGTATAGCCACAAGATCCTCCTTGAAAAACCTAGTGAGTCATTCAGCTTTCTTGTCCGAAGAAAAACCTAAAAATATTAAAGAAGGCATAAAGAATGAGTCTTGGGTGATGTCCATGCAAGAAGAACTTAATCAATTTGAAAGAAGCAGAGTGTGGACCTTAGTTCCTAGGCCTAGTGATCAAACCATTATTGGAACCAAATGGGTATATAGAAATAAGAAAGATGAGAATGGGGTAGTAACTACGAATAAGGCTAAACTAGTTGCCCAAGGTTAAAATCAGGAGGAGGGGATTCTCTTCATCAAATCCAAAAATTATGATATGCTGTTTGTTCAAATTTATGTGGACGATATCATTTTTGGAGCAACTAATGATGAGTTGTGTAATGAGTTTGCCAAATGCATGTAAAGTGAATTTGAAATGAGCATGATGGGTGAACTTAGTTTTTTCTCAGGGCTACAGATTAGACAAGCTAAATATGGAACTTTCATATGTCAATCTAAATATGTTAGGGACTTGCTAAAGAAATTTAATATGGAAGAATGTAAAACTCTTGGTACTCCTATGAATTCTTCCATTAAACTTGATAAATATGAGCAATGGATCCCTGTTGACGTGAAATTATATCGTGGCATGATTGGGAGTCTCTTATATCTCACATCTTGTAGGCCTGATATTATTTTTAGTGTGTGTATGTGTGCTAGGTTTCAGGCTGCTCCTAAGGAATCCCATCTAAAAGCGGTTAAATGAATCCTTAGGTATCTAGTTGGAACTATAGAGTTAGGCTTATGGTACCCTAAGCATACTACCTTTGAGATTGTGAGTTATACTGATGCTGACTTTGCCGGTAGTAAGGTTGATAGAAAGAGTACTAGCGGCACTTGACACTATTTAGGACAACCTTTTGTTTCTTGGTTCTCCAAGAAACAGAACTCAATTGCCTTATCCACAACCAAAGAAGAATATATTGCGGTTGGAAGTTGTTGTGCTCAAACTCATTATATGAAACAACAATTTATGGATTTTGGATTACACTACGATACAATACTGATTAAATGTGATAATACTAGCGCAATCAACATCTCCAAAAATCCTATCTTACATTTATGAACTAAACACATTGAGATTAGACATCACTTCCTTCGTGATCATGTGTAGAAAGGAGATGTGGCTCTTGAGTTTGTATGCACTAATGAGCAGTGGGCAGACATCTTCACTAAACCACTTCTAGAATATAGGTTTATACAAATTAGACGTAAATTAAGTCTAATGCATAGTAGAGATGCTTTCTAGATATTTCACAGTTTGCATAAATTTAGGGAGAGCTATGAAATAAATTTTAAAAGTATATTTAATATAACTGTTGATATCTTTTAGTGGATTAGACTTTGTGAACATTGATTGTTGTTTGTAATGCATACTTTTCACATCTACAACATGATAATGATGGACTTTAGGTTTTATTGCTTTGATCATACTAGAACTGTTTGAGTAGTTGTGGATAAATTGTTAGGTTTTATAAACTTAAATATGTCATTTTTTATACAGGATTTGTTTTGGAAACTCCTATTTTCAAACAGCACTCTGCCAAAATTTTTCAAAATTTTCCAAAACTTATAATGTATACAAATGATGTTTACTCATTGCCTAGAGCTCTTATTTTTTATAGCCCTTTTTGTTGTTGCCAAAAGGGGGAGATGAAGAAAGGCAAAATTATGGGTTAAAATTAGGTTTTATTTAATGCATATTGTTAGGTGAGCCTTCTAAGGCTAAACCCATATTTTTGCTTGATGTATTTGTCATCATCAAAAAAGGGGAGAATGTTGACCTTATAAGTCACGCTTGATTTTGATAATGACAAGTACCTATTGTATTTGATGCATGCTTGAGGTTATGTGCAAGTATTCTAATTGGCAGATCATAATGATAGCACAAAGAGGAATTGAAGTTGAAGACCTAATATATGTTATATTTTATTTCATTATTATTTAAAAGGTCTGTAATAGTAAATAAGGCTTTGCTTGTAATAATCACACACATCACCTGCATGATTTGATGAGTAAGCTCAAACTAAAAAGAACCTAAAAATGACCCTAGGTCACTTACTCATGCACATATATGAATGATCATTTGAATTGAGTGATTGCATGCTTAAATATTACCGAAATGCACTAAATGTGCACATTCGGTCGACCATACTTCCATGTACAAAATCCTCCCGGTCCACCAAACTAGTGTCGGGTCAACTGACTGACCACAGCCTAGTCGATCGAACTCATCTAGTTCATTTATACCCGATCAACCGAACTCCCTTGGAGTCAACTTAATTGACCTTCTAGTCGACCGTGCCCAAGATGAATAACAACACCCTGGTCGACCGAGTTCCCACGTGTGAGAACTCAACGGTTTGGTCGACCAAACTAAATAGTTCAAAAAATTCCCAGTCGACTAAATTGCGCTAAAAGGGAAAAATCACCATGAGCCTCCAAACTGAACTTGTAGTTGAAATTGTTCCCGGTCGACCAAACTTCAATCAACTTGGTCAACCGAACTTGCCTCGGTCGACCGGTGCTCTCGGGTTGCCCCAAATTTTTTATCGTAGTTAATACTTTTAAACGAGGTTAATTTAATTAAATAATAATAAAATTTATTATAATAAATACACTTGTGTCCTTAACGGCTGTTGACCCTATGGGTCATACCATGTTTTGATTATGACAAATACTCAGGTATTTAATGTGTAGTAATCCGAAAAATAATAATGTTTAAATAATAAGAAATAGAGAAATAGGAACAGAAACAGAAGGAAGTCTCCGCATTCTTCGATGACATTGTATTTTGGCGAATAATAATAATTTCAAGGAAATTGCCTGGATTCGTCGACGAATACAGGGGTTCGTCGATGAGTGCATAAGGAAATTCGTCGACAAATACAGGGTTTCGTCAATGAGAAAATACCGAGCGAGGAATGGGCCGCTCTGAATTTCATCGACGAATACAAGGTTTCGTCGACGAATTTAATGAAGGACTCGTTCACGAGATGACGTGTCTCGTCAACGAATCTGGTCCTATAAGTAGGGAAAAATCAGATTTTTATCACATTTCGACGCCCCTCTCTCTCTCTCCTACGAACTCTTTCCCTTCTCTCTTCAATTCTGGCCTCGTTAGTCGCCGGATTGAAGATTTGAGGCTACCACGACGCTCCCAACGAAGTTCTCTGCAAGTCTGTCGGAGCTGATCGTTGGGGAAACGAAGTTGAATTTCATCCTAAATTCAGGGTAAGGCCTTTTAGCCTATTTTTGGCCTTATGACAGTTATAGGAAACGATGTAGGCAAAGAAATACTGATATTCTGTTCTGGAAAATATTGTTTTCAGGGTGATTTTTAGGAAGCCATACGGGTGTTAGGCTAGTATCCCATAGGGGCTTTCCAGTAGTCAGGTAAGGAAAATATGCTATGCTATGTATTTTTCAAATATTATACAGTTTATTAAATGATGAAAATTATGTATTAAAGTATCGTGTGGCTTGTGAATATGAATATAGTATGAAGATATGTTTTACGATATTTCAGTATTCTGATTTTACGATATTTCAATACCATAATTTTATGAATCTCAGTACCATGATTATACGAATATCAGTATTATGATTATGCAGTTTCAGTGTTATGATTATACAACTCTCAGTATTATGATGTATGAATTACAGTATAGTTTATGTAGCATCATGGTTATTACGATTATTTCAGAATCATGGTAAATCAGATAGTTGTATATAGAAATACATTATATAGTATCAAACCCTATTAGACTATGCAATTACAAAGCACGATACCGTTGCTACAGATATTATGTTACGTTATGAGTGCAACCACCTATTTAGATAATACGTGATAATAGGTCGATCACCTAGGTCCTTGACGAGAACAAGCTCCCCATCAGATATGGGTTCAGGTGGGAAGATCAGACCGATGGAGTATAGTGATTTGTTCCTGGTTGGCCAGCCAGGGTAAATCCCGCCTATGAGCCGCACAACCCTGTCATGAGGGGGTAGTCATGACACACAAGTATCCACAGGGAACATTTTCAATTATCATTATTACGTATGTATAGATTTGCAAAAACATGGAACATACTTACTTATACTAGAAGTATTTTGAATAATAATCTCCAATACTGTCGTCTTAAGCAATAGGGACAGGGGTGGTGGATTTTATCACTTATAATTTATTTATATATTCAGTTATACATGTTTATTTGTAAACAAATTTTCATGATATAGTAGCTCATTTGCCACACACTAGTAATAGCATATTTCGTCTTATTGAGCATTGGCTCATCCCAGTGTTGAATCATTTTTTCAGGTGATTCAGGTAGGCGAGCAGACCAGGCTCGCAGATAGAGGGACTTCAGTAGTGCCCTGTCAGTGAAGTGAGTATTGGAAGGATTTTTGTATATCCTAGTATAGTTGACCCTAGGAGACTCACCCTTGCACAAATATGAATGATCATTTGAAATTGATGAGTGAATGCTTAAAACAAAACTGAAATGTATAAAAATTACTTGTTCAGTCGACCAAACCCCTATGTATAAAAAGCTCCTGGTCGATCAAACAGGTGCTGGGTCAACAGGTTGACCATAGCCCGGTCGACCAAACTCACGTAGTTCATTTGACCTCGGTCGCCCGAACTCCCAAGGAGTCAATATCTTGACCACCTGATCGACTGAACGCAAATTTCCTTACAACGCTCTGGTCGATCGAGTTCCCACGTGCAAGAACTCAACAGTCTGGTCGACTGATCGAGGTAGTTCAAAATATCCGTGGTCGACCAAACCTCACAAAAGGAAAACTCGCCTTGGACTTACAAGTCCGGTCGACCAAGCTCATAGTTTATTTTATTCCCGGTTGACCGAACCTAAAGAACTTCGGTCAATCGAACTTGCCTCGGTCAACTGGTGCTCTCGGGTTGCCCTTCATTTTTTACCATAGTTAATATTTTTAAACAGGGTTAATTTATTTAAATAATATTTAAACTTTTTTAATTATTCCATTTGTGTCCTTAACGGTCATATTTTTTAGGAAGTTTATATATACCCCTTCATTTCGAATGATTAGTAATGAGATTAACAAAACAATTAGCAAATATCTTCTGAATCTCAAAAACCTATTTTTGCCTAATCCACTCCAAATATTCACATATATTCATTCTTTTGATACATCTTAGTATTGTGAGTATATTTTGTGTACTAGTGCTTATTAGGTATTGCTAATAGTCCCATTGTCTTACTTGAATATTTGATATTGATTTTGGGGAGTTTGGCATAGTTTATCCCATATATTTTTGTTGATAAAATCTTGTGTTGGGATAAACTCATAAGCATAAGGATCTTTGCATTGTCATTGCTAGATTCCTATAGCTTTATTTTTGTGTGCAAAACATTTTACAAAACTAGATTTCAAATAACTCTTGTACTTGATACAATTTGAGAAAATATTTTTGAGTTAGTTTGAATAATATTACTAGCATCTTTGAAACACTAATCTGATATTGAGATTTCATATACTTTGCTTTCAAAGATTTGCTTGCTTGAATATCTCCTTATGCTTGAATATTGAGAAAATATTGTTTTGAGATATTTAGAATACTCTTGGTAGAAATCTTTGAAACCCTAGACTTATGATTGAGATATATTGATACAAAGTTTCAAAGATAGTTATAGCATACACTCTTGTGCTTATTTGAGAACACGCATTATAGTGAGTATAGATTGCACACATTCACATCACTGAGCTTATAGTTTCTATCGTGTTGATGTGCATTGTTTAGGGACTGTGCGTAGTGGTACAAATCTTCTTGTTGGAGAAGCACTAAAATTGTACACAAAATTTATATTGTAAATCTGTTGTATTCCAAGCATGAGCCTGAAGAGAGAGACTAGCTTTGGTAAAATAGTCTCGGATTGGCTTACACCCGGTTAGGAAAGTTAGGTGCATCATCCTAGTAAGGCGTGTTGGTTGAGGTCAGCCCCTTTAATTGACCTGGTTGTAAACGGTACCGCTCCATCCATTAAAAGATCTTATAGTCCAATCCTTGTGCTGGTGTAGCCAAGGCGGGGACATAGACACAGTTGGCCGAACCTCAATAACATACACAGGTTTTTAATTTTTTCGTAATTTATTTATCGCACATGTATGTTATATTGTTAATGTCGCGCATTACTTAATTTCTGAACGTTATATTTATCTGCGCATTTGGAATTGTATAGACAGACCCTAGGTTGCGAATATACTGCTGTTAGATTAGCTAAACTTAGGAATAAATTTTAAAGTTCCAATTCACCCCCCCCCTATTGGGAATACACCAAAGCTAACAACGGCCATAATCAGGGGAAAGTCTATATATACCCCTTCATTTGGAATGATTAGCAATAAGATTAGAAAACTGAATTAGTGATTTCTCTTTGAATTTCAAAATCATTCTCTTATACTTTGAAACATCTTACACTCAATCTTACCTTGCCATATTGCCAAAAATCCTTTGTAAGTTCGATTTGAGTGTTGATTGTTCTATAAGGTTTGTTCTCTCAAGATCGTGATTGCTTGAAATTGTTTTATTTGAGAGCAAAATCTAAAGTATTCTTAGGGGACTTTTTTAATAAGTCTTTCCTAAGAAGACTTTGTTTGAACTTTTGAGTATTGCACAATAATTGCAATACCTTAAGAAGTTCGTATTTTATTTATGTTGCTTAACTACTTTCAAATCATTTTCAAATATATAGTGTGTTTCATATTGAGAAATCTTTGAAGAGATATTTTGATTATGTGATAAATATCTTTGTTGCAATATTTATTGAGTGAAATTATTTTTTAACAACAAAGATCAAACTAGTTTTGCAAACAAAATCTATACTTCTCTTGAGGCTTATATATTGAGAAATATTATTTGAGATATCTAAAGTATTGCTATCATCTTTGTTTGGGCATTGTGATTGAAAATATTGTGTGATACAAAGATTGCATTATTTGTACTCTCATGCACTGATTACAACAATTGGAAATATATTTGAGAGTAGACATCTTAGACCACATTGCGCTTACTTCATTATATCATTTGATGGTGTATGTGATTGCACGTATTAGGTACATATCTGCTTTACATGAAAGTATAATTACTGTACCAATTTCATTGTTGTGAAATTACTGAGTGTTTCCATGTGTGGCCTGAGGGGGCGATAATTTAGCCCGGTAAGGATTGATTGTAAAGGTTGAGGTCAGCCATGTGCTAATTGACCTGGTTTGTTTAGGTGTCGCTCCACTCGTTTTAGTGAGCAAGTATAGTGGTAATCCTTGTACTTGTTAGCCAAGGCAGGGACGTAAGCAATTTTTCGAACCTCGATAATATTTCTGCGTGTCACTTTCCTTTACTTCTTTCTGGTGCATGTGTAGTTAATTAAATTGGTCGATTTAATTTCTGATACATATTATAATTGATTTACATTACTTGCACTAGATTGATCATAGGGTTGTGAATATACTGTTGTTAAAAGATTCACCTAGGGCATAACTTTTAAAAGTACCAATTCACCCCCCTCTTGGGATCACGGTAAAGCTAACACGATATTTGTTATCGAGGTTCGACCAAACTAGCCTACGTCCCCGCCTTGGGTATAACCCAAGAGGATTACACTAAACCTACTCACTTAAACGGGTAGAGTAGAAGCTGTTTACATCCTCTCCTTACGGGGAGAGGAAAACCCCAACTCAATTACAAAGCTGAACCAAACTTATCTCACTTACAGGGCTAAGCCCAACTTGTCTCACTTACAGATCTGAGACTCTCCAGTTCAATTTTCGAGTTAAACCGAACCGGTCTCGCTTACGGGGTTGAGATTCCCCAGTTCAATTTCTGACTGAACCTAACGGATACATGATTGAAACATTTTTGTACATAAATAATGCTTCTAAATACAAGTAGAGATGTACAACATTAAAACTCAAAATGCACTCTCTATTGATATGAAATTAATGTTTAAGTAGAGTAAGAGCGTTTTTTTCAAAATAATAATTCAACCTTTGAAAGTAATTTGTATGATGAACGCTCAAAGGTTTTGAACCTAACAAAATATTCTCCCAAAAATATTTTTCAAAGAATAATCGGAGAACCTAGGGTTTTGGGTTTTCAAATGATTCTTGCAAGATAAAATTTTTCTATGAAAGCATAAATGCAAGAAGTAAATGCCCTAAAATAAAGATGCTATGTCACGACCTCAAATTTCTGCTATATATATATATAATACTAATAGTACTCTGATACCATAAAATGTAGTCAAAGTCAACCTGAACCCAAAGGTACCAGGAATCTACCTGTTTATACATTCATGTCATATAAGCAGCGGAACTATAACATACTTATCTTATATACAATACCAGAGTTTCACTATTTATAAATATACACATATATACCCCAAAAATTCATCCTGCCTCCAACTCGATTACTTACCCTACAACTAAGGTAATACTAACGAACTCCTTTATCACAGAGCTCGCTTCACTCGTCTGGCGGGTGGCGGGATTTCATGAAATATTTGTAATGCTGGGGTGAGACACCTTTCAGTAAGAGAAATAGACTAATATCAGGGTGTGGCAACATGGGTTTTATCTTGTTATAAACGTATATAGCAAATAATATAATTGTAATATATCTTAAGTTGTAACTGATAACACATGAAAATCTGCACTTTTAAACGTACACATACTATATCATAAAAAATTATTTCGTATCATTTAAATCACCTGCTAATTTTTTATATTACTAAATCATACCCTAGATGTATAACTGTATATCATGAATTAACCCCGCATGATTTGGGTTGTGTGGCCCCTAGGCTGAACTTAACACTAGCTGGCCTACCAGGCTACGTCAAACATGACATAAGTACGCACGATTGCCCACCCAACCTGGTCCGCCCATCCAACTCCCTACAACACTTCACGGGTCGGTACGTAGTGGGTATCCTACACTTCGCTATACTTCGTATTAATCGGCCTCCGACCCACATTTTCCGAATAGCGTGGTTACACTGTCAGCTATACACCAACCTGGTCCGCCCATCAAACTCACCGCAACACTTCTCGGGTCAGTAC
Source organism: Malania oleifera (assembly GCF_029873635.1). Classification (NCBI taxonomy): domain Eukaryota; kingdom Viridiplantae; phylum Streptophyta; class Magnoliopsida; order Santalales; family Ximeniaceae; genus Malania; species Malania oleifera. The sequence continues at coordinate 32,859,795 of NC_080426.1, read as the reverse complement.
ACAAGGGGTTACATTATCTGATCTGGCTGGCTAGCTATGGTACCGTGCTCATAACATACGTACCATCCGGGTTATACTACTATATAATACATTTCACATAATATTTCTGTAAATAAATATCATTTTCTAATTTCTGAACAAAATCTAACATAAATGTATTTTTGTATAGAAACTTGTCATTTCATAATTTCTGAATATACCATCATATTAAAACTGATCATGACATCTACACCGGCTGAACTATCACGGCATCTGTGCTGGCTATATTATCATAATATACTGGAAAATATCTTAATTTCTGTATTGGTTATCATCTTTCTAAAACTATTGTCAAATCATGCTTGTTCAATGAAAACATAAAATATTATGACATGTTGTAAGTCTGCAGTAAAAATTATCTATACTCACGCCACACAAGTGAGTACTACTATGTAATATTATTTGATCTCGAAAACATACTATACTGACAAAATAATATTAAATTTGAAATCAAGGTTTCCTCAGTTCAACATCAATATTCCCAAAACTGCATTATTTCATACATATAATTTTTGGAACAAATACTGTATAATAAATGTTAAATTTTTTTGAAAATACCCGATTTAATCTATTCTCTTACCTGTTTCTTGTTAAGCCTGCTAAAACTCTAAATCCACGTCCCACGACGTTCGAAGTTCAAAACCTTAAAATTACATTTTTCCCAAATTAATCAACTCAATCTCCAGAATACTATCATTTAATATTCTATAGGCCCCAAATACACCAATTTAACAATTAAAACTAATATTTAACACCCTCACCGTAGTTTTGGAGTGGTACCCCAGAACCCCAAACTGAAAATCTGCTATGTTGAAGTTGTAGAGAATCTTTCCACGAACCTCATGGTGGTTCATGATCATCAAAACGGGGTTTAACGGAGCGAGAATTGAAGAAATAAGGAGGTAGGGTCATAGGGTATTTAAGAGAGAGAGAGAGAGAGAGGAAGATTTTTGTAACGACCCGAAAAATAATGTTATTTAAATAATAAAGAGGGGGGGGGGAATGGAAACAGAAACAGAAGGAGGCAGCAGACTCATTGCATTTTGGATATAATAACCCAAAGAATTTTCTCATGGACTCGTCGACGAACACAAGGGATTCGTCGACGAGGACATGTTTTGTCAACGAGAAGATACCGAGAGAATGTTTTGGGTGATTCTAAATTTTGTCGACAAAGGGGAGAGTTTGTCAGCGAATTTCTTATTAGACTCGTCGACGAGATGACGTGACTCATCGACGAAGGCCAAAATATAAATAGCCCCAAACCTTGTTTAATCGTAGAAATTCGACAGAAAACTTCCCCTCTCTCTCTCTCTCTCTCCTATGGTCTCACCTCCATCTCTCTTCGATTTCAACCCCATTAATCGCTGGATCGATGATCTGAGGCCACCACAACACTCCTGGCAAAGTTCTCTCCAAGTTTACAGGGGCAGATCGTCAGTGGGATCAAGTTGAATTTCTTCAAAAAATCAGGGTAAGACCTTTTATTCAATTTTTGGCCTTCTGACAGTTGTAGGAAATAATGGATACAAAGAAATAATGATATTCTGTTTTGGCGAATGTTGTTTTTAGGGTGTTGAGTAGGAAACCTTGCGGGTGTTGAACAGATATTCAGTAGGGGCTTTCCAGTAGTCAGGTAAGGGGAACATGCTATGCTAAGAAACTTCATTATGATTTCAGTAAAAAATTTAGGTTGCTATCAAATTATTATTAAGATTATATATATATTTATAGTTTCTAGAACCTGATAATATTAATATTTATTTGTGTGGCTTGAGTAAATAACATAACAGTACTATATTTATAGAATTGGTGAATACTATGTATAGTTATTAACAAAAATACCATGATATTTGCATGTTTATAGAATGACGAATTTTTCAGTGTATAGTATACTCGGAAATATGCACTTTCCGTAATTCTAGAATAACATGTTTATCAGTATCATAACGCCCCAATATACAGATATTCAAACAGTAGTTCAGTTATACAAAAAACAAATTTTTAGTCAGTTTTTTTAGAATTTCAGATAAATTCTATGGGGTTATGGTTATTTTAGAAACCAAAGTAAAAACAGTACATTACAGATATCCGTTACCTATATAGTATCAGACCCTGATGGATCATACAATAGAGTACAGTACCGTAACTACAGATATTCAGTTTAGAGTGCAACCACTTTACTCAGATAGTAAGTGGTATGAGGTTGATCGTGCCCACGTCGGGACAGACTCTCCGTCAGATATGGATTGAGGGGGCCGATCAGACTGTTAGAGTTTAGTTGACTTACCCTGGTAGGCCAGCCAGGATAGGTCCCGCCTTCGGGTCGCACAACCCTATCATGAGGGGTTAAATCATAACATACAGCCATCTAGGGAAATTTTCTCAGATATTATAAGTATAAGTATATTTTTCAGAAATAATAGTAGTATTATGAAAAGTAAATTATATAGTCTAATATATGTTATTTATGCCAGCATTTACAATTTCAGTTATCCAAGATATTATTTTTAAATCAGATTATTTATAACTCAGTAGCCACACGCTAGTAATAGTATGTTTCATCTTACTGAGCGTTGGCTCATCCCAGTGTTGAATTGTTTTTTAGGTGAACCAGCTAGGCGAGTGGAGCAGACTCGTAGGTAGTGGGGCTATTGTACTACCCTTTTTGAGAGTGAGTATTATTTTTGGGTGCATGTTTTTTTTGTAAGCCTTTAGTATTAGTAAGGGTAACTTTAAGAGAACAGTGTCGATTGTATATTGTGGGTTGATATGACACTCTGGTATTGTATTATGTGTGGATTTATTTTATATTATTAGCCTTCCACTGTTTAGGTAAATGATTCACTTTAAAAACTAAGGAAAAACATTTTATTTTATTAGCAAGTCATTTCAATTTGGTATCAGAGCTTAGGCTGCTAGGTTCTGAAGACTTTAGAATGTAACGGAAGCAATACCAAAGTATACAAAATGATTTGAGGTTTATCATGTGGTCTGGGTACATGATTTTTCGTGCTGGTTTTCGTGTTTTTCCCGGGGTGACGATTTCAAGAAAATCAAAGTAAGCTATCATTGGGTCGTGTGTCTAAGTTGCAGAACTGGATTTTGAGTTAAGATTGGGGAGAGTAGTTAATTATAAATATAGGATTTGAGTAGAATGAAATGGATAGGGTCTGTGCAGAAGATAAGGTTCTTAAGTGTGTTCTTTTTTTTTTTTTTTTTCTCAGGATAGATCCAAGAAGTAGCGGTACGAACACTAGGAGGGATGGAGCAAGACCTTCCAGCATGGGAGGTGCCAATACTGATGTCGTTCTGCACAACGTCACCCAACAGGTGATGGCTGAGATGGTCAGGAGCTCTGGGGAGTGTGGTTGTTCAATCTAGCAGTTTACGCGGATGAAGCCCACATCTTTTGATGGAGGAGATGACTCGATTGTAGTTGAGAATTGGGTTCAGGATATCATAAAGATGCTGGTTGTGCTTCCTTGTACAGATGAACAAAGGTGGTATTTGCAGCATTTAAACTGACAGGGGAGGTGAAGCGCTAGTGGAGATCAGTGCGACTGATAGAGTAGTAGAGGTCGGTTCTAGTGCCAGTGGCTTGGGATCGATTCAAAGAGCTATTCTTCGAGTGATATTTTCCTTCTATCGTTTGGAGAGCGAAGGCAGTAGAGTTTCTATATATGGAACAGGGATAGATGACCGTATCCCAGTATGCAACTCGGTTTATCAAATTGTCACGTTTTGCTCCACATCTAGCACCTAATGAAGAGAAAAAGGTCAGGAAGTTTGAAGAGGGATTGAGGCAGAACTTGTTTGAACAGGTGATTGGCTTCAAATCTCTGACATTTACGTGGGTTGTAGACAGAGTTACAATGATTGAGAGTGGTATTTAGAAGGGTTTAGCAGTGTAAAGTCAGAGGAAGAGGTTGGAGCCTCAGGGTTGCCAAGATGGCTACAGCAGGGGTCCATGGAGAGTCATGATAGAGGAGATCAGAGGCAGACAGCAGTACCTTGGGAGTACCAGGGTATACAGACCTTGCCAGTGTGTCAGACATGCGGGAGACGTCATTTGGGGGAGTGTCTGGTAGGGAGAGGTGCATGTTATCATTGTGGGAGACCCGACCATATGGCACGTACATGCCTAGGGCCGCAGGACAAAGTTCCAGCTCCCAAACCCAATCGGGGAGGACATCAAGCAACTCGGGGAGGATATCAGGCACCTCGTAGAGGCCAGCAGAGGAATGTAGCCCTAGCGTGAGTTTACGCTCTGACGCAAGGTGATGCGGAGGCTGCCGTGGATGTGGTGATAGGTACTTTTACTATTTTATCATATCCAGTTATTGTTCTATTTGACTCAGGTGCCACTCATTCCTTTATCTCTTCATCTTACATTAAATTATCTAGAACTAAGACCCAATTCTTAAATATAGCATTATCAGTAGCTACACCATCAGGGTCAATGACGAGATGTCAAAGGGTACTTAGAAGCTGTCCAATAGAAATTCATGGGAAAGTGTTACCAGCTGATTTGATTGTAATGGATATGTGTGGGTTTGATGTAATACTGGGTATAGAATGGTTGGCTGCTAATCATGCCAGCATTGATTGTTGTCAGAAAGAAGTAATCTTCAGACCCCCTGGTGAGTAGGAATTCAGATTCGTTGGTTCACGGGTACGTACTCCACCACAGCTGGTGTCAGCTATACAGGCAAGCAGATTACTCTAGCACGGAAGTCAGGGATTCGTGGCTTTTATAAAGGAAGCGTTAGAAAATGAATCGAAGCTTGAAAGTACCCCAGTCATGCGAGAATTTTCAATTGTTTTTCCAGAGGAGCTACCAAGATTGCCTCTCGAACGCGAGGTGAATTTTCCTATAGATTTTCCTCCAGGGACAATGCCGATCTCTAAGGTTCCCAACCGTATGGCTCCAACTGAATTGGGAGAATTAAAGGAGTAGTTGCAGGACTTGCTGAGAAAGGGGTTTATACGACCCAGTGTATCACCACGGGGAGCTCCAGTGTTGTTTATAAAGAAGAAAGACGGGTCTTTGAGGATATGTATTGATTATAGAGAAATCAACAAGGTTACTATTAAGAACAAATATCCTCTACCTCGTATCGACGATATGTTTGATTAGCTCTAGGGTACACGGGTGTATTCTAAGATCGACCTCAGATCAGGTTATCATCAGGTGAGAGTAAAGGCAAAGGACGTAGCAAAGACAACCTTCAGGATCAGGTACGGGCACTATGAATTTCTTGTAATGCCTTTTGGTCTGACGAATGCCACAGCTGTGTTCATGGACTTGATGAATAGAGTTTCTCACCAGTATCTAGATCAGTTTGTGGTGGTTTTTATTGATGATATAGTGGTGTACTCGAAGAATTTCGAGGATTATGAGGTGCATTTGAGACAGGTATTGCAGACACTCAAGAAAGAGAAGTTTTACACCAAGTTTTGTAAGTGTGAGTTATGGCTTGTGAAGGTTGCATTTTTGGGCCATGTGATCTCCAGAGATGGTATTTCAGTAGATCCTAGCAAGATTGATGCAGTGGTGAATTGGGTCAAGCCGAGGAATGTGCAAGAAATTAGGAGTTTCTTGGGGTTGGCGGGTTATTACCATTGATTTTATCAGTACCTCTCACGCGTTTGACGAGGAAAAAATCCAGATTTGCGTGGGATGAAGAATGCAAGCAAAGATTCCAGGAATTAAAGCATCGGCTTATCACTGCACCAGTCCTGAAGATTCCATCTAAAGGTGATGGTTATGTTATCTACAGTGACGCGTCTTTGAAAGGGCTCGATTGTGTACTGATGCAGCATGGTAGGGTGGTAGCATATGCGTCTAGGCAGTTAAAAGAATATGAAAGAATTGGCTACAGTTGTACATGCACTGAAGATCTGGAGACATTACCTATATGTTGAGAGGTGTGAGATATTTTCTAATCACAAGAGCCTAAAGTATTTCTTTACACAAAAAGAGTTGAATATGCTCCAGAGAAGGTGGTTAGAACTCATCAAGGATTACGATTGTACCATCAGTTACCATCCAGGTAAAGCAAATGTGGTGGCTGATGCTTTAAGCAGTAAATCAGAGGATACAACACAGCTAGCAGTAGTAGTTCAACATCTAATTCAGATGGACTTGGAAAGGCTTCGTGTGGAATTAGTTAAAGATGATCCTCAGGTGTTTATTGCCAATCTAATTGTGTAGCCTGCATTGTATGAAAGAATTAAAGCTGCTTAGAGAAATGATCTCGAATTAATGGAGGTGCTAGCCAAAGCTCAAGATGGTTAGGGAGAGGAATTCAACATTTCTGATGATGGGGCTCTCAGATTTTGCACTAGATTGTGCGTGCCTATGGATGATAGCATTAAGAGAATGATTCTAGAAGAGGCACAAAGATCTTTATACACTGTTCATCCTGGCAGTACGAAAATGTGTAGGGATTTGCGGGAGTATTTCTGGTAGAGTGGCATAAAGAAGGAAATAGAAGAATTTGTGCAGCAGTGTTTGACGTGCTAGTAGGTAAAAGTTGAGCACTAGAGGCCGGCAGGACAGTTGCAACCACTTTTCAATTCTGAGTTGAAGTGGGACCACGTGTCTATGGATTTTGTTATTGGGCTACCGCTAGCGCCATATGGTCAGAATGCCATCTAGGTAATTGTTGATAGGCTGACAAAGACAACTCATTTTCTGCCCATTAAATTTAGCTACCCTATGAACAAGTTAGCGGAGATTTACATACAAGAGATTGTTCAACCCCATGGAGTGCCGGTATCCATAGTCTCGAACCGTGATCCATGTTTTACATCGCGGTTTTAGAGGAGCTTGCAGGAGGCATTAGGGACTTAACTAGCATTCAGCACCACTTTCCATCCTTAGACAGACGGCTAGACAGAGGGAATGATTCAGATACTTGAGTATATGTTGCGAGCGTGTGTACTGGATATTGGGGGTAGCTAGACTCAATTTTTGCCACTAGTTGAATTTGCTTATAATAAAAGTTATCAAGCTAGCATCGGCGTAGCACCATACAAGGCGTTATATGGTAAAAGATGTCGATCTCCTCTTTTCTGGGATGAAGTCGGCAAGAGGCGAGTTTTGGGTCTAGAGATAGTATAGTAGGCGTACAATAAAGTTCGACTTATTCGAGATAGAATCAGTGCAGCATAGAGTCGGCAGAAGAGTTACGCGGATACTCGCCATCGGGAACTGGAATTTGAAGTGGGTGGTCATTTATTTTTGAAAATAACACCATTGAAGGGGATCATGAGGTTTGGGAAGAAAGATAAGTTGAGCCCTAGGTGCCCATTTGAGATACTTAAGAGAATTGGGTTAGTGGCCTATCGGTTAGCTCTACCACCATCTTTATTCAGAATTCACGATGTGTTTCATGTCTCTATGTTAAGGAAATATGTCTCAGATCCTTCCCATATCATCAGCTATGCAAAATTGGAACTCTGTGGTGATCTAGCATACGCAGAAGCTCCAGTGCGGATCCTAGATAGATAAAAATAAGTATTGCGCAGCAAGAGGATACCGTTAGTAAAAGTCTTGTGGATGAATCACGCGATAGAATAAGTGTCGTGGGAGCTTGAAGATGAGATCAGACAGAAATATCACCATTTATTTTTTGAACCCAGCAGTGATGTATAGATTAAAGTAGTACTAATTTTATTTTGTTATGTATAATGTAATTGTAATATAGAGTATAGGATAGGTAATGTTTTGGTTTTAGGAGAAATTTTCTTTTTATAATTGTAATCTCCCAGGACTACTCATGTGACCGTAGTATTCCTCCTCCATAAGTGAGGGTAGGTAATAAAATAAGTAGACCATTTTGTCTTTAAGGATGATGATATATATATAAATCGTAAATTTCGAGAACGAAATTTTATAAGGAGGGGAGAATGTAACAACTCAAAGAATAATGTTATTTAAATAATAAAAAGGGGGGGAATGGAAACAGAAACAGAAGAAGGCAGCAGACTCATTGCATTTTGGATATAATACCCCAAGGAGTTTTTTCATGGCCTCGTTAACGAACACAGGAGATTCGTCAACGAGGGTACAAGAGGGTCTCATCGATGAGGACATATTTCATCTACGAGAAGAAACCGAGAGAATGTTTTGGGTGATTCTGAATTTCATCGACGAAGGGGAGAGTTCATCGACGAATTTTCCATTGGACTTGTTGATGAGATGACGTAACTTGTCGACGAAGGTTGCAGTATAAATAGTCCTAAACTTGGTTTAATCGCAGAAATTCGACGGAAAAATTCTCCTCTCTCTCTCTCTCTCTCTCTCTCTCTCTCTCTCTCTCTCTCTCTCTCTCCTACGGTCTCCTTTCCATCTCTCTTCGATTCCAACCCCGTTAGTCGCTGGATCAACGATTTGAGGCCACCACGATGCTCCTGACGAAGTTCTCCCCAAGTTTACCAGGGTAGATCATCGGTGGGATCAAGTTGAATTTCTTCCCAGAATCAGGGTAAGACCTTTTATTCAGTTTTTGGCCTTCTAACAGTTGTAGGAAATGATGGAGACAGAGAAATAATGATATTCTGTTCTGGCGAATATTATTTTCAGGGTGTTGAGTAAGAAACCCTGCAGGTGTTAGACAGATATTCAGTAGGGGCTTTCTAGTAGTCAGGTAAGGGGAACGTGCTATGTTAGGAAACTTCATTATGATTTAAGTACAAAATATAGGTTGTTATCAAATTATTATTCAGATTATATATATATTTATAGTTTCTAGAACCTGATAATATTAATATTTATTTGTGTGGCTTGAGTTGATAACAAAATAGTACTATATTTATAGAATTGGTGAATACTATGTTTATAGTAATTAACAAAAATACCATAATATTTGCATGTTTATAGAATGACAAATTTTTCAATGTATAGTATACTCAGAAATATGCATTTTCAGTAATTCTAGAATAACATGTTTATTGGTACCATAACGCCCCAATATACTGATATTCAGATAGCAGTTCAGTTATACAAAAAACAAATTTTTGGTCAGTTTTTTTAGAATTTCAGATAAATTCTATGGGATTATGGTTATTTTAGAAACCACAGTGAAAAAAGTATATTACAGATATCAGTTACCTATATAGTATCAAACCTTGATGGATCAGACAGCAGAGCATGGTAGCGTAGCTATAGATATTCAGTTCAAAGTGCAACCACTTTACTCAGATAGTAAGTGGTATGAGGTTGGTCGTGCCCACGTCGGGACATGCTCTCCGTCAGATATGAATTGAGAGGGCCGATCAGATTGTCGGAGTTCAGTTGACTTACCTTGGTAGGCCAACCAAGATAAGTACTGCCTTGGGGCTGCACAACCCTATCATAAGGGGTTAAATCATGACATACAGCCATCCAAGGAAATTTTCTCAGATACTATAAGTATAAGTATATTTTTCAGAAATAATAGTAGTATTATGAAAAGTAAATTTATATAGTCTAATATATGTAATTTATACCAACATTTACAATTTCAGTTATCCATGATATTATTTTTAAATCAGATTATTTATATAGAAATATAACTCAGTAGTCACAAACTAGTAATAGCATGTCTCGTCTTACTGAGCGTTGGCTCATCTCAGTGTTGAATTAATTTTCAGGTGAACCAACTAGGTGAGCGGAGCAGGCTCGCAGGTAGTGGGGCTGTTGTACTGCCCTTTTTGAGAGTGAGTATTATTTTTGCGTGACATGTTTTTTTTGTAAGCCCTTTGTATCAGTAAGGGTAACTTCGAGAGAACAGTATCGATTGTATGTTGTGGGTTGATGTGACACTCTGGTATTGTATTATGTGCGGATTTATTTTATATTATTGGACTTCCGCTGTTTAGGTAAATGATTGAATTTTAAAACTAGGGAAAAATACTTTATTTTATTAGCAGGTCGTTTCAATTTCATTTTTCAATTGAAGCTCACAAACCATCGACAGTTTGGGTTTTACCCGTCCCTTTTTAACTGTTTTACTTGTAACCATCCCGCGGTAAAAAGAAAAATGTCTACGGTTTTGCTACTTCCACACGAAACCGTCGATGGTTTGGGTTCCCAAACTTTCTTCCTCTTTTCCTTATTTATTTTAATTATTATATTTTTCGGGCCTCTACACGCTCTCTTTAAAAATATTTCCAAATAATAATAAAGTGAGTTGGAGAGTAAAAGATTTGCCCCAAGAAAAGAGTTTTGCAATAAAAACGTGTTTGGGAGAACTTTGATTATGATAAAATTAGGGAGAAAAGTTTGTTAATCAAAGTTACTAATCAGAGCAAATGATGGGTTATTTATAGTTTTTCGACAAAATATGACCGTTGGGGACCTATTGGGAATTTTAGAAAAATTTAATTAAAGTTTAATCTCAATTACTCTTAATTACCCACAGTAAAAATGTGATAACCTGAGAGGTTCGGTTGCCCGAACAGACACACAGGGAAAAAGTTAATTTTCAAGTTTTTGTTGCTCGGGGTATTTTTAAACTAAAAGTTTGGGCGCCTGTGGACAGTGGGAAAATTTAACTTTTAAGGTTCGGTCGATTGTGGACGTTTAGTTCAATTTTAGTTCGTTCGCCCGAGCCTTAGTCAACTTGTTGACTTCTTACTAGTTTGGTCGATCGAGGCATTATAACCTCTCAAGTTCGGTCGCCCGAAGTTCTTTCAAAGTAGTTTTAGGTCCAGATTTTGATTAAAAGTTTCCCTTATTCATATAGGTATGACATTTTAGTTCAAGGGATTTTTCATGAAATATTTGGGGACCTATGGTCAGTCTAAGGCCTAAACTTTTAAATTAAACCCAAAAAATCTAACATCGGTCGACCGAACCCTAATGTCAAACTATGACCTTTGATTCCCTATGGTCAATCTATGGTCTATCTAAGCATAGAATTCATATAATGCAGATGCATAAATTTATTACAGACCAAAATATAAAAATAAATGCAATAAAAATGAAACATTATGACTTCTTCTTCCTCCTTTGCTTTTGAATCCATGGAATACGTCAGATTTGTGCTTTAAGACCTGCCTTGGCTTCTATGTTCTCTTGATCTTATGTGTGACCTGAATAATACCTGGTCACGCACTAAAACACACACATGAGAGACATTTGTGTTTGTCAGCATCAAAACAGAAATTGGATTCAAAAAACCAGCATTGATACCTGTCGGCGAAAGCTAGAATTTGATGTAGGAGATAATATATTTTTGAAAATTGCTCCAATGAAGGGAATTATAAGATTTGGAAAGAATAGTAAGTTAAACCCTAGGTATATTGGGTCTTTCAAAATACTAGAGCAGATTGGTCCAATCGCCTACAAAATAGCTTTACCTCTAGTATTATCTAGGATTCATGACGTATTCCACATTTCAATGCTAAAAAAGTATGTTCCAGACCCTTCTTATGTGATAAGTTATGAGTCGTTGGAAGTTAGTGACACCCTATCATATGAAGAAGTGCAAGTTCAGATTCTAGACAGGAAGGATCAAGAGTTATGTACTAAGAAGATTCTGTTAGTAAAAGTACTCTGACATAATCATGCAATTAAAGAAGTTTTGTGGGAATTAGAAGAAGAAATACGTCAAAGGTACCCACTGCTGTTCGACAAGGCTTAACACTAAGTCAGGTATTTTGAAAGCTTGCTTAGCTGTTTTTATGTAAGCTTGTTTAGTTCGGGCCGTTTGGTTAGGTTTGTTTAGTTTTGGTTTATCTTTATGGTTGGTTTTTGGGAGGATTTTATTCAATATATGTAATCTCCCAAAGGTCTTACTTGTAACCACGATTTTCCTCCACCATAAGTAAGGGTTTTTAATAAATTTGGGATGAGACCACTATATGAGTGGCTAATAACTCTTCGTTAGAGTCAATTTGTGTTAAATGTTAGGTTATCAAATTTCGAATATGAAATTTTTATAAGGAGGGGGGGATGTAATAATCTAAAAAAATAATAATAATTAATTATTATGAATTAAATAATATAATATTATATTATATATATAAATGTAATGGATGGATTAGGAAGTTTCGTGATCCGTCTTTAATTAAAGATTTCAACCCCCCTGCAATCCCACTCTCTTCGCTCTCTCTCTCTCTCTTTCTCTCTCTCTCTCTCACACACACACACACACACACACACACACAATTTCTCTTCCATTTGTCTGCGAAATTGAAGAACAGATATCATTCTCGAGTCCCAGTTCCGCTAGCTATTCAAAATTTTAATCGAAAAAATTTCGTCTTTTGCACCCCGTTGGCATCACTCCAGAGTTAGGGTAAGTGAACTACATTATGTTAGTCTTTATTTTAAAATTTTACCAATTAAATTTGAGTATATGAATATGGTGACATCATGTCAGATTTTATTTTATTATTTACCCAATTAAATTGAGTATATGAATATGGAGATATTTATTTTATTTAAATAGATGCCTGAGTAAATTAAAATACGTAGGTTTGATTATGTTTTTTATTTAAATATATTTGAGATAAATTAAATCCAGGGATTTGATCATATTAGTTTTTTTTTAATATATTAGAAATACATTAAATATGTGGAATGGATCACACCCGTGTTTTTATTTAAATCTATCGGATATATATATTTATAAAAAATTTCAGGTAATTTATGAATTATAATTATTATACAAATCGTGTGGCATGAGTTTATTTTATTTTATCGCATAATTGAGCATGTTTGGAGATTTTTACAGTGTATGTTTAATATGTAATTTATTGCAAATATTGATGAGATTGAGAATAAGGATGATACTTTTGTGGAGATTTTATATTGGGAATATTGATGAGATTATGATATTGTTTTAATTACATAAATTACAATTATATGTTTTAAGAACCCTAATGAGTCGGATGTGATGAATGTTCGGTATCGTAGTTATAGAGGAATATTAGTACAGTCACACTGTTGTGGAAGTGTTAGCGGTAGATAGTTAATTTGGCCTGAGTAGGGTTGTACCCACCTATTTTCGGGTCAGGATGTGGTAGGCAAATCGATCTTATAGACATAATATTTTGATTTAACTTTTGTCAGCCAACCAAGTTAAGTTCAGTTTTCGAACCGCACAACCCGGTCATGAGGGTTAAACATAACGTGCATAAGCCAAAAAAAGTTCATTTATACATATTTGTGTATTTAAGTAATTATAGTCAATTAATAGTCATAAATGTTGTTTTGAAGAAAAGTACGTGTATTTATTTAAATATGTGACATAAAGTTTATTAATGAAATTCCTAGTATAGTTTAAAATTATTAATAAATAGTTTTTTTACACAAAATGTAATGACCCAGAATTAAAATAATTAGGAAATATAATAAATAAATGAATTAATGGACAATAAGGGAAAAATGAAGGATTTTTAGAAGGAAAAGTAGGCCTCGTCGACGAATGTCTTGTCTTCGTCGACGAAGTCAGTTCCTCATCGACAAAGGAATCCTGAGAGAGAATTTTGAAACTCTGAATTTCAGCGACGAAGGTATCTTCTTGTCGACGAAGCCTCTACCTTGTCGATGAATCCACGTGTCTCGTCGACCAAGCCCTACCTATAAATAGAATGTTCTTCATTTTCAACGAGAAATTCACGAACCCTCTTCTCTCTCTCTTTCTTAAACGGTCTCCCACCCTTCTCTCTTCGATTTCGGACCGTATTTGACCCGGTTTGACAATCCGGAACCACCACGAGGTTCGTAGGATCATTCTCTGCAAGGTTGTAGGAGCTGATCGTTGGTTTAAGGGGTTTGGGAAACATCTTAAAATCATGGTAAGTGAATTATTTTGGGATTTTCTTAATGAATATTGTTATTTGGAGTCCATGAAGTAATAAATAAGTGTTTTTATTAAGATTTGAATTAGTTGGAATTTATTTCAATTAAAATAGGATTTTTGGTTCAGGATCCAAGTGAACGCTGTGGGTATCAGATCAGGATCCTACCAGCGTAGTTTGGAAGTCAGGTAAAGGGGGAATTTATGTATTAAATCAGGTTTTTCATGAATTAAAATGGATTATGTTTTATTTAAGTATATATGTTTTGGTGCGAGATATTAAAATGCCAACCATGTTAAACTATGTTTTCTGAGTTTAGGATTGCTTATGTAGTTATGTATATGTGAAAATAAACAAATGAAAGTGAAAAGTAATTTCTGAGGAATTATGTAAGAAATGAAATGTATTTTCAGCATATAAATGTTAAATGTGGGTTGACCTATTTTACAGGAATATGTACGAAGTTTACTACTAAATTGTGTGGCATGAGATTTTGTACAAATATTTGTTAAATGTATGAAATATAGGCTAAGTAAGTAAAGTATTGGGAATAAAATATGTTATAGACTATGTTGTTTGTGTATGTTAAATGCAACCATGTAAATGTAAGACAGCTGAAAGACAATCATGCTAGTAGATCTAGCACACTTTTGTGTTGACTAACTGAAGACAGTTAAAATGAGTTGTAGACTAATTGATGATGGCTAAAGACCAGCTGTGGTATGAAGGATATGGAATGACAAATGTAAACGATGTAATGATGAAGATTACATAAAGTGAAATGTAATGAAATGTTTAAACTATAAACATGAACAGATGTGTATGAATGAATAATGACGGAAATGAATAATGTATTATGATATTAGAAGTATCTATGTATGTAGAACATGATATGATTGGGTGGGGCGTACTCTTCGCCTGAGGGCTTACTGAGAAAGGCGAGTACGCTAGTAGCTTCAGATATGGCAGTAGCTGCATAACGTACTAGGACAGAAGGAACCTACGTGTATGGGTGGGTAGAATTCCCTATCCTTAGGGCCTTACTAGTAAACCATTGTTGAACTATGTGAGTAAGAGATCAATCTAATACTTGAGGGCTTACTGAGTAAGGTGAGTGTCCTGGTATGCTTTAGTAGTGACCTTAGGGTTATCTAAATATCAGAGTAGAGGGGTGCTACTTGTATGGGCGGGTAATCACCCCTATCATTGGATAATCTCGTGGGTTAAACCTTTGTGTGTGTTTGGTTCAGTATTAAGTTAATGATTTGCAAAATTTATTAAAACGATATATATTTACCTCATGTTAATCACACTATGATACCCTATGGATGAAAGGCTTAAAAGACTAGATGTTACTACCCATATCAACAAGGTGCACCTTTCTTTTCAGAAGCTTTCCCATAAGAACTCCATAGTTAAGCGTGCTTGGCTTGGAGCAATATTGGGATAGGTGACCTTCTGGAAAGTTTTTTGAGGAAGTGTGTGAGTGAGGACAAAAACACACTAAAAAGGACATGTGTTGGTTTGTGGGACCAGTTATTAGTCCGATAAAGCCCCCGCCCCCTGTTGTCTAGTCCAAGTGGGGGAGGAGAGATGCAGTGCTCCCTGGCAGACCCAGGTTGGGGCGTTACAAATGGTATCAGAGCCAACACTCAGCCGGAAGTGTGATGAGATTCACATCGCCTGAGTTTGGAAATGTAGGTTCGCAACGAGGACGTTGCATTCTATAAGTGGGGGAGAATGTGATACCCCATGGATGAAAGGCTTAAAAGACTAGATGTTACTACTCATATCAATAAGGTGCACCTTTCTTTTTGGGAGCTTTCCCATAAGAACTCATAGTTAAGCATGTTTGGCTTGGAGCAATCTTGGGATAGGTGACCACCTAGGAAGTTTTCTCAGGAAGTGTGTTAGTGAGGACAAAACACACTGAAAATGACACGTGTTGGTTTATGGGACCAGTCATTAGTTTGATAAGGCCCGCCCCCTGTTGTCTGGTCCAGGTGGAGGAGGAGAGACGCAGTGCTCCCTGACAGACCCAGGTTGGGGCGTTACACACGCTGTTTTAATATGTATATTTCTTCCCTTACTGAGATGTGTCTCACCCGAATATGATTATTTCGTTTTCAAGACATCCTCGAGGTCGGACTTAGGGAACTCGAGGGTTTTAGCCTTTTTGAGGATCATAAAAGAAAAAAGACATATAATGACAATACTTTGGGGAATGTAAATATTTATATTTTATATCTTTATGTTTTAAGTCTATTGAGAAAGGAATAATTGTGAATACTGAAATGTTTTGAGAGTTATATATATTTATGAAAGTGCAGGTGATGGATGATTACTATGGATTATAGATAGGAATTTGTAAATTCTGGTATTATGATATTATATATATGAAGATTATGTTTATGTTTTCCGCTGCATACGTTATGATTTTCGGATTATCAAGATTTTATCAGGTATAACGCATCGGACTCAGGTTTAAGGGTTTGGGGTGTTACACAAAATCTCATTTTATTAAAGTTATTAAATATGTTATATATATATATATATATTGTAACACTCATGTCGGTCACACACTGATAATAATCTAGTCATTACTTACTGAGAAGTGTCTCACGTCAATCCGGAGACCAGACCTAGCGAGCTTCTAGGCGAGGTTAGAAAATATAGTATAGAGTAAGTGCTTCTATAAAACCAATTAAATATGTTTTTATTTCACATGATGTAAATATTGTTACTTGGTGATATCCATGTAAATCTGGTGGTTTAATACTCTGGTATTATAATATTTGAGATTTTAGATTATTTCCACTGCTTACATCTATTATATTTATGGAATGTGACACCCTAGATCCCATCGAATTCGAGGCGTCACAGTATAGGATAAATTCATAATGCATTTTTCCCAAAGAAACAAAGAAGAAATAAAAAGTTTATATACTTTACATGGTGTGTGTGTGTGTGTGAGAGAGAGAGAAAAAAAAAAAAAACTATATATATATATATATATGGGGCGGGGGGAGGAAAAATAATACACAAGAATTAAGGCGAGATGTGTAAACCCGAATAAATTAAATAAATAGATTAGAAGCTGAAGAGAAGTTTTGACGGACTGATTCAATAATATATGTATATATTAATTAATTAATTAATTGTTGGGGACAACAACATGACAGGCACACCCTACTTTCAACCTATATCTCCACCAGCTTACGTTGACCAATGTTCCATTTTGTGCGTATATATATAAACTCTTAAAATATCTAATTACAAATGAATTTATAAACAAAAGTATCATTATTTTTATTATTTGTGTGAACTTAAAAATTAGTGTCATTTAATTACGTGTCATTTTTAAGAACGGAACCTCCCAAATAACCTTTAATGCCTATGACTATTTGGAAGATGCTGCTTTTACTTATTAATTTGATCTTCTTTCATGAAAATATTTCAAATCATCTAGGAGAGAAGCAAAACTGTTAAATGAGTCAAATTGTTTATGAACTATTTAATAATAATTTGTTTGAATTTATTCTTGAAAATAAATGAAACAAGTTTAAGTTTAAATTAAAAGTAAGTAAATTGGACTTGAATTGTATGTTATTTAGCATGCCAAGTTTAATTGCGAGTTGGTTAAACTTGACTTAGTTAAAAACTCAAACAATAACGTCTTTTATAGATTTATATGTGATCGAGTTAATTAATTAATTAATTAAAAAGGCGATGAATATTTTAGTACATAAGCTAAGTTTATTTGTTTGTTGGCTCAAAAGTTTATTTGCTGAGCAATTTTAGGTTGAAAATTTTATTAGGATTCAACTTCCATTATTTATACTCATTTAAACTTGATTTTTAAATGAGTTGAACATGAATGAGAAAGAGCTCGATTCATTTAATTAACAAAAGACTTATCTCAAGGTTAAGTTTAAAACTCATTTATTAAATGAGTTAAGTCCAAACATGTTAAAACTTGGATTGTTCGATTCGATTACAACCCCACGAAGGTAGACATATCCAATTCACTTGTAGAAATTTTTTTTTTGTTTTACAATAATTGGGAAATTACATGGCATCTTCTTGGTTCGACTTTTTTTTTTATTTTAACTAAAAGAGGACGACACCTCCATTTATTTATTAATATACCTTCACTTTTGGTAGAGAAATATCATTGTTATAAGATAAAACAAAAGGAAAAATACAGAGAAACTAACACAGCAACCAACCAAATTAGGACAATAAAAACTAAACATGACTAACAAAGAAGATAAAAACATAATTACAACTATTGCAAATATTGATTTCATATACAAATATTGCAAGAAAATAAAGTCATATTTTGTTAGTTTTTCTAAATTAAAAGTAAAAAGTAAAAATTGATTTCATAACTAAATATGTGAATTTAGAAAAGTGTTAGACACAAGAGATCTTCGTGAGTGGAGATAGAATTATTAGTAACGTGACCTAAAAGGCTAAGCCGTTAAATCTTGATCCAACCATTGTTCATCTTTTTTCCACCTATTCCATCAACTTTTTTGTTTTATTTTTTCACCTACCCCATCTTTTTTTTTTCTTTTTCTTTTTTTTCACTTTTTAAACACACCAAGCACAATTAATGTTAGTTCTATCATAGCAAAAAGACTTTTTTTTTTTTTTTAAGAAAAACTTGTCTTCTACCCCATACTTATTAGATATGGAGGGTTTTTTTTTGTAATAAAAAAAATATATTTATACATAGATCTAATTTTTGTATCATATCAATAATCACTTTGATTTTTTTTTATTACATAATAACTCCAACCACCAACGAGCCCTTCGGACCCCCTGGTGCGATACCAAACCTACGGATCAGTGTCCTCCACCCTCAAGTCTTGCTAATCAGGGTAAAGTTCGGATACGAACATGATTTTCGTGCATCAGTTAGACGTTCGGCCAACCGACCCCCAGGACACATCTCCGTTACTATCTACGATTCTCACTGGCTCACAGAGCAAACTATTAACATCCATAGGTACTGCTGGTTCCGTGAGTGTATTTACTTAAAATTGAACCCCGGATGCTCTTTCTTACGTGCTGATGCCTTTCCACCGTGCCATGCCCGTGGGAGCAATTACTTCAATTCTTATTTGGGCTTAAAAATATGTTGCACTAAATTTTTATTTAAAAATAAATAAAAACAAGAGCTTCTTATGTCACGATTACTTAATTCATAGAATTCAATACATTCTTTTGTACAATAAAATAGAATAAAATAAAAGTGGAACATACGTAATGAAAAAATTATATGATAAATATATAAAATTACAAAAATTAATTATTTGCATTTCATTCATCTGATTCTTAATATCAAATAAATTATAAAAATCTTAATCTTATGTTTGAAGAGACTTTTGATTTAGAGTTATATTAAATTTGGATTAGATGATATATAAATTGTATCAAAATTTATCTAAATTTAAATTCAAAATTCAAAATTCATATTTTCAAACACTACCTAAAGGTCAATTACTGAAATTTACCATACAAATAAGTAGAACTTACCTTAAATAATTTTTTAGCCTTGACTACCTGGAGTATTACTTTGAAACAAAAAATAATTAAACATTGGATGTGTATTAGATTATTAATTAAAGAAAAGGGTAATTTAGTCTTAAAGTCAACAAATATTGCGCAAAATTAACAATGCTATAAAAAGGTAGATCTGCCCATCTAAAACAATAATCAAATGTTTTTTGGTCGTTTTGAGTCAAGGTGGCGGTTGGATGTGTTAGACAAACTAATAAATTTTGTTACAACATTTATAAATTTCTACAAGAGTCATTTTTCAAGAGTTATAAAATAACATTAATTAATTGATGCATTATATATAATCAAATTAAAAATAAAAATGTTCTATTAATTTGTTAACTGTTATATATTAGTTGCCGACATATAATACTCGTATGCTTTACAATTTTAAATAGTTTATTTTCAAAAAAACAATAACCCTATTGTTCAAAACAATTTTGAATTTGGAGTTGTATTGAATTTCGAAAAAATATAATATAAAATTATATTAAAATTTGCCTAAATTTATTCAAATCTAAATCTAAGGTCTAAAATCTATGCTTTCAAATATTGCGTAAGAGAATTATTTATAAATGTAAAGAAGAAAGGCATTTCAAGAAATAACGAGAAAAAATAATACAAATTGAAAATTGCTCCCTCTTTTCTATAGTTAACAGTCAAGGTATGATATACTTAATGGGGCATGACAAACAGACAAACTCTCCGGTGTTCCTATTATGCGATTTAGATTCAGGTTGTATCGAAAGCCACGTCCTACTAGTTAGAATTTGATACTTATATATTAGGAGTCTCGAATTCTAATATTGAAATGGGGTGAAAAATGGTCCGGGATAGAAGATGATCTTTCTTCCAATTTAATATTGGACATGGTACGATTAATTAAACCGCTCTCTTAAATTATAAATCAAAATTAATTTTTTTGTTCATGAAAAACATTACTTTAAATAATTATTGGATCTTCCCAACCAGTTTATAAATTATCAATTTTTTTTTTATCAACCATACTTATTGAATGAATTGAATCAAAGACAGAAGAAGAAAACCAGAAAAGAAAAATATGAATTGAGATCAAATTGAAAAGAAAAAAAAATGTTCATTGATTTTTCGGTTTCATTGCAGATTTTTATTTTTTTATTATTTTTATTATTTTTTATTCATTCATGCCTCCCGTTGAATGGAAGATCTAGTACACCTAATTTGGACTATTAAAAAAAAAAAAAAGCCACTCTTGATTTCTCTTTCATCAAGTCAACAGATCCAACAGGACCTAATCTCTTTAAGATATACGTGTTGGAAAGAAAAGCAAATAATTATGCGTTGGCACAACCAAGCTTGTCCAAGAATTTATGTCTCTTGGGGGCGAGGCTCTAGCCTACTCACTCTCACATGAACAAATGCTCCATTATTAATCTTGTCCCCAAATGATTCTCCTGCAACATCAATATCATATAATTTATATGCTTCTGTGGGGATCTTCATGTTAGTGAATTCCAGATCATACCCTTTCATTTTTTATTTTTTTTTAATCTTGGATGATTCACGAAGAATGTTTTTCAAAAATGGGATCATTAAGTTGTCCAAAGTAATTTTCATTTTTTAGCTTTTTTAAAACAAAAAGACAATAGTGTGATTTATTAATTGTTTTATTTCACTTTTACTTTTTATTTTCGTTTTCATTAAAATAGAGTGAATACACCGACGGTTGGAAAGAGTAAAAAGATATTTTAAAAATTAAATATGTAAATGTTAGAAAAGTAATAAAAATAATAATAATAATAATAATTATGGTGTCTTTCTAGCATTTGGCTATCTAGGGAGGAAAAAAAAAACACAATCAAAGAGATCTTGATTTTAACAATTTGAGTTCTGCAGCATAAACAAGTCTTTCAATTTTCTCTAATGTCTTGGATTCAACTCACTTCCTCCCTTAGGTGAGGCACCGTGAAATGATGGACTTAGGTATTAACTTGATGGGACTCTTGTTAGCATCGGAGGAATCAATGGGTAGACTTGATATACATAGATGAACATCAACTTGACTCACAAGTTTAGGCCTATTGAGTCTTGGGTCCAATCATATATATAAACATCCATCATCCACTCAATTTTTTTTAAGATGGGATAAACTTACAAGTGGAATTCTTAACCATTTTTACATACAAAACATAATTTAATTTGAAAAAAATTTATAATGCACTAGTCATGGCCCATATATAATTAAGTTCACAACGCTTGATCTCTTCTTTTTTTTTTTCATTTAGTGTGCATGCTCTCTCAAAAATTAGTAGATTTCATTATTTATATCAAACTCAAAATAGGCCTAAATAATTATCTTTATTTAGAATTAGACATTAGCCAGTGATTGAAGGGTGTAATTATAAGAAAATCGCGTGCGCACACACATTATTTTATGATCATTTGAGGGACGAGCATAGCACACACTAAAGTATTTGGGAGTTTGCCCCTAACCCCAATTTAAACACGAGCATTTATGACTAATCTAATCTCATGCTAAAAAAAGTACATGTGCCTTTAAATTTTGTGCATTTTTTTTTTCTTGTTTTTTCTTAACTTTATCTCACATATTCACACAATTCAATGAAATTCTTTTAAAAAATTAAATTATAACATGCAAAAATAAAGCAGCAAAAAACTCTATTTTATTCTTTTAAATTTACTCCCCATTTATATGAACCGATGAGCACAGTAAAATGTCTTGTAATTCTTACTATTATATTATTTTTTTGTTATATTTTGACTTCAAGTTAGGATTCACATATAAATTCTAAACACGACATTTCAACATTAGTTTTCTTTTAACAAATTAAACTCAAATAATTTATAATGAAACAGAATCAAGTTAAATTACCTACAATCACAAGAAGGAAATATATACTAAGAAGACTTCAATTATTTTGATACGTATAATACCTGCGTAATATCAATCTTTGCATTTTAAGATTAAAAAAATGTAATAGATAAATATCCCGTTTAAAATTAATAATACATCACTTGGCACACATTAATGCCATACTATTAGATGGTAAATATTTAAAAACGCAAAATATTGATGCTATGCACAGTGGTCTTGACCAAACTATACGAACTTAAACAGTATTTCATTAATTAATGAGAACCATCATCATGCCAGAATCAGTCATGTCAAATCATCAAAAACATTAAACTGAATGTGGAAGCGTACCTGAATCCATAACGTTCAAAGATGTGTCGAGCCATGTGGATGGCCTTCCACATTAACATGTAATGTCCACAGAATTCTTTCTGCGTTCTCTATATTCTCTTTTGGCGATGGGATGACAAAAGCGAAATTATAGAACCGTCGATGTAACCCAGGGACCATAACTACTATATATATAACCATTGGTCATATATGTGTTGTGACGACCCAATTTTCGTATAATTTTTTTTAATAAATAATAATAAATAAATATTCACTCGTCATCAACAACATCCATAAATTAGCCACGTCAACAATCATATTACCATTCATACGACCCAACCTGCATTGGGTACTGGGTAAAAAGTCATTTTATCTATACAACCTAACAGCGGAAGACAGTATATACATAACAGTTAGGATACAATACCCAGAGTATCAATATATATATATACATCACTATCACAAACTTAAAAACAAAACAACTCTGAGGGAACTACACCTCCCCTAGTCCAAAAACTCACCCTGTATGTCAGGGTCTCAGTTCCCTATGGTCACGGAGATCTATCACCTAGCATATCCCTATTCCCTGAAGCAATTCATAATGAGGCAACTATTTTTTTCCAGAATTTTCTTTCAGAGTTTTCAGCGGTTGAACCATGCGATCTCTCCGAGTTAACTCAAAGGAAAATTTCAGATGTTGATAATAATTTCCTCGGCCCTGATCTGACAGAAGAAGAAGTTAAAAGAGCGGAGTTCTCTATTCCCAAAGAAAGCAGTACAGGACCAAATGTATTTGGATATGAATTTTATAAATCTTGCTGGGACATTGTAAAAAAAGATCTCTTAGATGCGGCAATGAATTTTTTTCAGGGCACTACTCTTTCCAAGTTTTTTTCCTCTTCATTTATTATTTTAATTCAAAAGGTGGATAATCCTTCTAGCTTTGATAAACTCCGGCCTATTAGTTTATGCTCTGTGACTAATAAAATTTTTTCCAAGATTCTTGTTTTTAGATTAACCGAGGTTGTTGATAAGTTGGTCTCGCATGAACAAGGCACTTTTATTCCTGGGCGAAGTATTTTTGAAAATATTACGCTGGCTCAAGAAATGGTTCAGTCTTTGCACAAAAAAATAGCTAGCGGCAATGTGATGATAAACTTAGATATGGCTAAGGCTTACGATAGAGTGAATTGGAATTTTCTTCTGGAGGTACTTAAGGCTTTCATTTTCTTTGAGAGGTTTTGCAAGCTCATAAAAAAATGTGTGGAGTCTCCATGGTTTTCTATTTTGATGAACGGAACCTTGAAGAGGTTTTTTCAATCTACGAGAGGCTTGCGGCAAGGGGATCCACTATCTCCTTATTTATTCATCATAATGGAGGAGGTTTTGACAAGGTTGCTTAGGAAAAACTATGAGACTAGTCGAATTGTTAAATTTAATCATCCGAGTGGGACACCATTGGTTTCGCATTTGTTATATGCGGAGGATATTCTTATTTTTGCGAATGGTGGGAAGAGGTCGATAAGAAATTTAGTTTATGCTTTGGAAAGGTATGAAAAGTGGTCAGGTCAAAAAATCAGTAAGACTAAGTCAGCGTTATTCCTCTCAAAATACATCACTCCCGCTAGGAAGCATGGTTTATTGAGAATCACGGGTTTCATGGAAGGTAAATTCCCTGTTTCATATTTGGGTACGCCTTTGGTGTTTGGAAAATGGTCTTCTAGGACATTGGAGCCTCTTGTGGAGAAGATTAGAAAGAAAATTGTAGAGTAGAAATTTAAGTTGCTCTCGCAAGGTGGAAGATTGATTTTATTAAAACTTGTGTTGTTTAGTATGCTTATTCATTTGATGTTTGTTATTAAGATTTTGCAGGTCACATATTCTCGCATTAACTCTCTTCTTTCAAATTTTTTATGGGGAGAGGTGAAAGATAAAAGGAAGATTCATCGACGCTCTCGGGGGAAAATTTTTAAACCTACCTCGGAAGGGGGTTTGGGCCTGAGAGATCTTAAGGAAGTTAAGAAATCTCTTCTCATGAAATTTGTCTTCAGATTGCCCATTTCTAACAATTTGTGGGCAGATTTTTTCAGAGCTAAATATTACAGAAATGATCATTTATTAATCAGGAAGGGGAGACCAAATGACTCTCGATTTTGGAAATCAATTATGGCCACCATTCCAAAAGTTATAGATAATGTTAAAATTTTGGTGAGAGGTGGGAACTCTTCTTTTTGGTTCGACAGGTGGCTGTCATCAGGCCCATAATCTGTGAGCACTAAGGATATTTTGAATAAGAAACTGTTTATTAAGGATTGTTGGCTAAATAATAATTGGAACTCTGATTTAGTACGGGAATTGGTTGGTGCTGATAAAACAAGGGAAATTTTGCAACAGGTGTCGGCGGGTAAAAGTGGGTAGGATATTTTTGTCTAGAAGCTTGCCCCGGACAGTAATTTTTCTACAAAAACGGCTTGGGAGGCAGTGAGGAGCAGAAGTTAAAATTTTTTGTGGAATGACTGGTTTTGACATTCTTTATTGCCCAGAAAAATCTCAATGTGTTTATGGAGAGCCTCGTTTAGATGCTTGGCTGTAGATGATAGAATTCAGACCAAAAGAATATCGATGGTTTCGGCTTGTGATTGCTGCGTTCAGAGAAGTTAGGAAAACATTGATCATATTCTTTCTTTAGGAGAGGTGGCTTCAAAGATTTGACGTCGGGCTAGTTTGGCATTGGGGATTCCTTTCCAACGATCTCTTCCTTGGAAAAATAAAATGGCAAATTGGTTCCACTATGCAAAAAAATCATCTATTAAAGGTATTTTAATCGGGCTGATTCCATGTTTGATTACGTGGTGTCTCTGGAATTTGAAGATGTAAAGCGAGAATGGAAAAAGTTTATCAAAGTGTAGATCATATGTTGAGAATTCAATTCTGGGTTAGTTTTATTGCTGAGAGCACCATTTCTTTTCAAAAATTGAAGAAGTCGGACATTAAGATTTTGAATGAGTTTCAAATTAAGCATCAGGAAGTTTGCGATAGGCCTAGAAAAATTATTTCATGTCTTAAACCTCCAGTAGGGTGGATAAAACTTAATTGTGATGTAAGTTGTAGGGGCAATCTGGGTACTTTAGGAGGTGGAGGAATTATTCAAGATTGCCATGACATGGTAAAAGCGATTTTTTTAAGTTATTTTGGCAATGGTACGAATAATAGTGCGAAATTAAAAACAATCAGGGAAGGAATTTATTTGTGTAAATGTTTGCATTATGTTAATGTGATTAATGAAAGTGACTCGCGAATTGTAGTTGATTGGTTTCGGAAAGGTAGATGTACTTTGTGGTATCTTTGGGAATTTTGGGAGGAGCTCATAGCAGAGTTAGAAGGAGTCAATGTCATGGTGATGCATCAATATAGGGAAGACAATAGTGCAGTTGATTTTCTGTCTAAAGAATGAGAAATGGGAAAAAATGTAATCTACGAAGAACAACATCTTCTACCACGTTATCTGAAAGGTATCATTCGGATGGATAGGTGGGGTCTTGTTTCCGTTCGTCGTTAGTTCATCTCTAGAGTTTCATTTGGTGTATTTCGTTTGTTTTTGATAGTTTTTATGTTTTTATCTCCTTTGTTAGTTATGTTTAATTTTGTTTGTCCTAATTTGGTTGGTTGGTTTTAACTTGTAACCACGGTATTCCACTGCCAAAAATGAGGGTTTATTAATAAATAATTGGAGGTGCCGCCCTTTTTTAGCAAAAAAAAAAGGAATAAATTATTTACAATGTGTGGTCATATGATTTTAGTTATAATACACTTTACTTTTCAAATCAACATTTCATTTGAGAAAAATACAAATTCAAACATTCCAACATATATTCACTTGCGAAGTTCCTGAGAATAGGGAAGATTACCCGCCCATACAGGTAGATTCCCTCTGCCCTAACACGTTATGCTGTCAAGAATGACCACATCTGATATGTATCAGGACACACATCTTACTCAGTAAGCCCTCAGGCGGAGAGTTTCACTTCGCCTCAATTATTTATATTACTAACTCACACAGATCCATTTCTCAATTTTATCATTATCTATTTCTCAATTTCCATTATTTCTTTCATTTATCATTTTAGCTCATTTTATCATTATTTCACTTTCCATTTCCATTTCACTATCCAACACATGAGTATCCTTGGTACCTAGTACCAACATCACGTCTGTAACTCATGACTACCCTAAGGATCTTTCTTTACACGCCATGCTTCCTCCCATGGTCAAGGTTGTGCGACCCGAATGCTGGATCTAACCACGATTGGCCAACTCGGTTAGATCAAAATATCATATCACATATTGCATCTGTAGTACGACTGACCGGGCTATAGCCCTGATCCGAACTCAGGGGCACAACAACTCTACAAAATAGCACAGTCGACTGTCACACTACACGCTCCAAGAGTCCGTGTGGTTGCACAACACCACTAGCAATGGTACCGTGCTCAATATCGTAACCCATCATTAGGGTTTCCACAACCATCCATCAGGATTCACTACCACATACCCACAATCATTATGCGGTATTGGCATTTCATTAGTCATATTATAGTATATATGTTTTCAGAATTCACATTCTCATTTTCACGTTTCAATATTTCCAAATCAATATACATCATTAATCTCATATTAGTATATCTCAATTCATCTCAATATAAACGTTCTCATAATTTTCTGTGCACATTTTATCATCTCATAATAATATAAATCGTGTTTCATGTATTTCAATATTTCTCAAAATACCCATATTAGTCATTCGCAAAATCTCATTTTTCGTGCAAAATATTCTACTCACACATAAATACCATATTTCATTATTTTTCACTAATCACATCAATAATTCTCATTTCAATATTTTCTCAAACATTACTCATCGTTATATTTCACATTTTTCAATACACGTTGTAAACACCCCATTTTTACCCAGGCCTAATATATGTATTACTATTATTATTATTATTGTTATTTTATTATTATTATTATTTTATTTATTATTATTATTATTATTATTATTATTATTATTAATTTTCACTAATCTTATTATTATTATTATTATTATTTTATTTATTTTTGTTATTACTATTATTATTATTGTTATTATTTTATTTATTTATTTATTATTATTATTATTATTTTGCTATCATTATTATCTTTAGTATTTTTATTATCATTATTATTATTCTATTATTTTTACCTTATTATTATTATTATTATTATTATTATTAGTAGTAGTAGTTTTATTATCTTCATTATTATTATTGTTATGATTATTATTTTGCTATTATTATTATTATTATTTATTATTTTTGTTATTCTTATTATTATTATTATTATTGTTATTATTATTTTATATTATTATTATCACTTTTATTATTATTATTATTATTATTATTATTATTATTATTAGTAGTAGTTTTATTATCTTCATTATTATTATTGTTATGATTATTATTTTGCTATTATTATTATTATTTATTATTTTTGTTATTCTTATTATTATTATTATTATTGTTATTATTATTTTATATTATTATTATTATCACTTTTATTATTATTATTTTATTAGTGGGGGCTAGGGTTTTGGGGAATGCCTTTAAAAAGGCTTATTCACACAAGGAATAGGGGGCGCTGCACACGCACAGCAGCGGGAGGAGGCAGAAAATAAAAAACCCCACCTTGGTTCTTTTGGCTCCCGCAGATTCTCAATCTCCGACCAGCACCGCCAGCCGCCTCTGCTTTTAGCCACCTTCTGAGTCTCCCCTGCTATTGCCGTCAACTTGCTGCCAACAACTCCAGCCCCCACAGCCTCTCTACACACACCAGCCGAGCCCAGCCTCATCTCCGGCCACCACTTTTGGCAACACTCCACGGCGTCGTTAACTGTCTCTCTCTCTGCTCCATTCCCTGCAACTTCTCGAAACCCCTCTTCTCCACTCACCTGACGAACCAACAAGACGTCGCCGCCGCCATGGCCACTTGTCCCTAGCCGTGGTCGTCGCCAACACTGCTCGCCGTCGTCTCTGTCTCTGCCTCTGCTGCCAGCACCAGCCCTCTGTTCAGCAGAAGTTTACAGCAGGTCCTCTGCAAAACTCGACAACTCCAGACCACCGTCACGACCACGTACCCAAGCAGCAGCAGCAGCAGCCGAGGCAGCAACCACCACTGCTAGCCTTCTCCCGGCCTCCCTCCGGTACCCCCCACTGTGAGATTCCTGCACACACAACACTCACACACACACACACACACACACACACACATACCTATATATATATATATATATATATATATATATATATTTATTTATTTTAGTGTTAGTGTTAATATATATGTACATATATATACCTATGTATTTTACATTGATTATATTATTATTGCTGTTCCTATATTATTAGTAGTATTAATATCATTATTTACATTTTATTACATTGTTTGTATTTAATTATTTGTAAAAACTACTATATTATTTGAACATTGTTATTAGTATTGTGATTATCATGTTGATTTTATTAGTATTGATATTCTATTGTTTGTCTATTATTGGCCTGGTTATCATATGGATTATATTAGTATTATACTGTTTGTACATTATTCCTTAAATTGTTATCATATTATAAGAATATTTATGTTATTATCATCTATATTATTATAATTTGTATGTTATTATTATCATCATTGTAATATTAGTATAGTATTATTAAAAAGGCAATGTTTATATAGCATATTAATTTTTAAGGTTGTACACCAATTTTTGGTTTGATTTATTTCCGCGATTTCCCATTTAGTGGTCTTGTTAAATATTTACATATTAGTGTTAGCTTTTAGACTGTTTCCATAATTTATCTGTTTGCTTACCCTTGTATAGTTACCTCTTGATTTTAGGGCTACTTGGTTTCCATAATTTGATGAGTAGACTGTTTCCTTATTTTTGATAATTTTGTTTCTATATGTATTGATTGTGTGTTCATATTAAGGTGAGTGTCCTATTATAAAAATATGCATATTATTATTATTATTATTATTACTATTATTATTATTTTACTAATATTGTTATCATTATCCCTATTATTATTATTATTATTATTATTATTTATTAACCATATTGTTATTATTACTATTAATATTTTTGTTATTATTACTATTATTATCATTATTGTATTATTTATTATTATTATCATCATTACTATTGTTGTTATCACTATGGTATTTATTATTATTACTCCTAATATTAGTATTATTATCACTAGTATTATTTATCAATATTATCATTTCTATCATTATTTATATTATTATCACTATTTTTAGTATTTTCGTTATTTGGCCTTATATGCACTATAGCAATTATTTTATAAAATATTTTCTTGATTTATTTCCCTATGATTTTATTGCGGGGGTATGAGCCTTCGGGCTTCACGTACCTTAAGCTCTGAGGGAATATACGTATATATTTATTTATTTATTCATTTTTCATGTGTGTTTATTAATCCATAAAAGTAGTAGTTTAAAGACTTATTAGATTAACTTAGGGATAATTTAAAATTAATTAGGTACCGTTCGTAAGAACGGGCGCGTAGGGGGTGCTCGTACCTTCCCCTCGCGTAACCGAACTCCCGACCCCAACTCTGGTAATGTAGACCGATTCTACCCCTAACGGGGTAGTAATCATGTGTTCTAACCGCACTGAAGGTTAGTGGCGACTCCGACATCCATGTTTTTCCATGAAAATATTAAAATTGGTTTTTATTTCGCCGCCCGGGGCACACGCGCTCCCGGGACGCCGCGACACACGTCATATGCCGCACAGTTTTCCTCTAATATTCATAATATATTAATTTCACTCCAAAATATAACAATTTAACATTACTCAAATGTCACACAATTTATCTGATATTTATATCATAATAATTTTCAGAAAAAATACCATATGCTTATTTTCACATATTAATTCAAATAGTAACTCTAAAAAAATACTACTCTAATTTATTTCCCTTACCTGACTTACTGAGAGTCTCGTTAAAACCCAAATCCTACGCTCTCGACGCTCGAAACTCAAACCCTGCAATTTGCATTTTTTCCATATTAATTAACTCATTTCCCAAAAAATAATACCCATTTGAAATTCCCTAGGCTACATATACCCCAAATTAACATTTAAACTAACATTTAACACCCTCACTTAATTTTCGGAATTATGCCTACGGGTCCCGAAATTACACCTGCAGCGCTCACCCAGATCCTAAATTTCAAAAGTCCTACTTCAACCTCAAATGCTCAATATTCTAACATTTCTAAATTAACACTAATTAAATAGCAACTAGCCCCTTAATAACCCCCTTACCCTAAATTTGGGGTTACGCCTACGACGACCTTATAAGAATTTTGCTCCACTAGACTTGTAGAGAATTATCCCTAGATTCTTATGGTGGTGTCTGTTGGAATTGGTGTGATCTCAAAAGGGGGGGTGAATTGGGTTTTAAAACATTTTTCGTTAATTTAAACAATTACGCTGATTCACCACATATCATATCACATTCAATGTATACACGATAAATTTAACAGTGAAAGCAAACATACACGTGTGCAGTATTTTGTGACAACTCGAATAAAAATGGAATTTAAATAATAAAGAGGAAGGGAAATGAAAATAGTAACAGAAGGAGGAAGTCGACTTCGTCGACGACATTGGACTTTGAAAGGAATAATCGAGGAAAATCATCAGGGATTCGTCGACGAATACAGGGGACTTGTCGACGAGGGTTTAAGAGAATTCATTGACGAAGACTGAATTTCATCGACAAAAAAATATCAAGAGAGGTTTTGAGCCGACTGAATTTCGTCAACAAGGACTGAATTTCGTCGACGAAATTATTGAAGAATTCGTCGACGAATGACGTGGCTCGTCAACGACTCCAGTTCTATAAATATAGAAAAATCCGAATTTTAACTTCTTAACTAAACAACACTCGCCCTCTCTCTTCTTTTTTGGGTCAGATTTATGCCAGATTGACAATCCGAAGTCACCACGACGCTCCTAGGGAAGTTCTCTCCAAATATACCGGAGCGGATCGTTGGTGAAAGCAAGTTGGAAATCATCCCTAAGTTGAGATAAGGCTTTTAAGCCCAATTTGATATTACAACAGCTATAGGAAATGATGTACGCGTGAGAATATTGAAGTTTAATACTGGAAGTTTTCAATTTCAGGGTATTGATCAAGAAATCCTACGGGGGTTAAATCAGGATATTTTAGGGGCTTTCTCAGCAGTCAAGTAAGGGAATAAACTGAAGCAGTTACTTTCTTGCGAATTATTGTTATTTACAAGAAAAGTTATTTTCAGGAAAAGCATATATTATATCTATTTATTATGAAGGAGTTGTACGTTTGAGAAAAATACAGTTACTATGTTGAAATATATATATGTATGAGATTCCAGCAACTGTGATTTCAAAATTCAATGTATGGTTTTTATACAGCAAATGTGTGGCATGAATATTATTTTATATGGAAGAATATCATGATATTACAAATATACAAATGGAATATGTTTCAAAAAATCATGAAAGAGTACAGCACATTACAATATTGAAATGCATGATAAATGATTTATTTTCATAATGATATGAATGATATGTTCGGCGCAAGGCCGTAATTTATGAAATGTTCGACGCAAGACCGTATTTTATGAAATGTTCAGCGCAAGGCTGTGATATATGAAAAGTTCGGCGCAAGGCCACGATATATGAAATATTTGGCGCAAGGCCATATTTATGCAATTATGAAAGATGCTATACGATTATGTATTATATGTTATCAGAACCCGAATGTTAGTTTAGTTTAGTTTAGGAGTTCGGTACCGTAGCTATATAGATCAGATATTTATGTTCAGACTTGTGCTAACCACCCCACGAGAGGGTGGGAGATGGATAGTCAGTGTGGCTTTCAGTGTAGAGCTATAAACGTTCACCTGGCAGTTTGGACTAGGGTGTGGCGGGCCCATCGTACTTACAAATATATTTTTGATTCGGCAGTAGTCGTCCAGCCATTGTCGGGTCCCGCCTTCAGGCCGCACAACTCGTCATGGGGGGTAATACATGACTTTAGCTAACTATTCATCCTGTGTATGTTTTCAGTATTATCAATTATAGCAGATGTTTTATATATGATATGACTTTTTAGAAAGTATAAGAGCATGTGATTACTCAATACGATATGATGAACGTTTACGAAAATATGAAATGTTCTGTATATGTATAATTACATTAAATATTCATGTTGTCACAGAGCTGTATTTAGTTTATTTTCCCTTACTGAGAAGTGTCTCACCCCCGAACTAAATGTATTTTTTAGGAAACCCTGAGTGACCGGCGGGTCGTGGCCGCCATTAAGTTTACTAAGCTACCCCGTTAGGAGGGTAAGCAGTGTACTAGGATCAGAATTATTTTGGTTATGGGATCCTAGATGTATTTTGAAATATTTTGGAGGAATGTAAATAGATACAATATTTTGAGGATGTAGATAACTCTCGTATTACGTTTCTGGTATTATGCTTTATGGATGGATGATTTAAATTTTTATGCTTACTGCTGCTTAGGTTTCCGTTGTGATTGACAAAGTGTCCCTACTACCCACGAGTTCGGGTTGAGATTGTTATTATTTATGTTAAATTAAGCAGGTAGTTACAATCTTATTTAAATCAATTGTGTGTATACAAATACTTTTGACATTAAATAAACATTCATACACATGCTAAAATTAAAGTGCAGGAATTTAAATAACATAGAGAGAGCGACACCAGATTTGTTATCGAGGTTTGGCCAAACTAGCCTACGTCCCCGCCTTGGGCATACTCCTCAAGGATTCCACTATACCTGATCACTTAACCCGACGGAGCAAAAGCCTTTTACATCCTCTCCTTACGGGGCAAAGAAAATCTCAGTTCAATTTTCGGGCTGAACCGAACCGGTCTCACTTACAAGGCTGAGACTCTCTAGTTCAATTCCGAGCTGAACCCAACCAACACACCTTACCAGGACGGCGCACCTAACTTTTCTAACTTGGTCTAAGCCAGCCCGGGACTTTCTTAACTAGGTCTAAGTCTATCCGGGACTCTTCACAGGGTGAGTCTCCCTCTTTAGGCCACGCTTGGAATACAAATATATTTAATAGAATTTGCGTACAAACAAATGCTTCTAAACTAAGCAGGGATGTACAACATTAAAATCTAATATGCACTCTCATATGATTTTGAAATGAAGCTTATGTAGAGTATGAGTTTTCTCTCAAAATATTTTTCAAGTAAATCTTGAGAGTTTGGAAAATGATTTTCTTTTCTAAAATGATTGACCTTTTTCAAACTCAAATCAAAAAGGCTACCAAGAAAAAATGAATATATGCTTTAGCCTTTTTTCAAGAAGCTTTACAAGCCAATATATATTAATGAATATATGCTCAAAGCTCTTAAATAACCCAAAGAGTTTCTCCAAAAATATACTTCAAGATAAGTAGGAGAAACTAGGATTTTGCTATCAAAATGATGGACCTTTATAAAATAAAAGGAAAAGTCTCTCAAACAAGTATATATTAAATTGATATATGCCAAGGTTCCCTCTTGTATAACGCAAAGAAATTCTCCAACAAATATATTTCAAGATAAAAGTAGGAGAATATTAGGGTTTTCTTCAAAATGATTGACCTTCGTAAAATTAATCCCAAGAAGGCATTCAAGCAAAATATATAAGCAAAAATATTAACCCAAGCCTTCAAGACATTATTCACAACAAAATTTCTCCAAAAAATATTTTTTCAAATAAAATAATATGGGAGAAATTTAATCTTTGAAAACATGAAAAATAGAAAGGCCTTCAAACAATATACATATAGAAAATGTTATATGCTCAAGTCTCTTCAAATATAGCCCCAAAAATATTTTCTCCAAAAATGGTTTTCAAAAGAAGAGTATAGAAGAGATTTTAATCTTTGAAAATATATCACAAATGAAAGAAGAAGGTCATCAAGTAATATATATGTATATGATATATGCTCAAGCCACTTCACATAAAACCCGCAAAAATATTTTCAAATAAAAGAAAAGTAGGAGAAAAATGAGAATTTAAAGAACAAATGGGATATAGAAGTGTTGGAGAATCAAAGAATGATAAACTAAATTAACAAAGGGATTCTCCAACATTTTTCAAGTGTTTTGGGGTTGTATTTATAGGCAAAAACCCCTTGTGACCGTTATATAGTCGTTGATACCTTAAAATATATTTTTATTTTGAAAACTAACCATTTTTCAGCCATTAGGACGCTTTACCAAGAAGGTCAGTCAACCGAGGCTTGAAATCCGCGAGCTTCGGTTGACCGTAATGAAGGTTCGATCGACCGGCCTTGACTTTTCTGCACAGACACTGTTCAATATTTTGGCCATAAATTTTTCTATATATCTCCAACTTGGATGTTATTGATATCAATAGAAAGGTAAGAAAAAATACCACAACTTTCATGTTTAACACAGTTTAATATAAGGAGTTTGGTTTTAGAAAAATGTTCATCAATGATACAGAAGAAACATAAAGAGAGTTTTTCTATTACGGATACCTTTCAGTATTTTAATCATACCTTTTTCTGTATAACTCCAATTTGGACTTTCTTAGTATCAAACGTAAGCTATGGGAAAATGACACAATTTTTATGTTGAACATAGTTTGAGATGAGATCTAATTGAGTGAGAAAATTGCTCATTTCTAACATTTGGTCGATTGGATGGTTGACCGACCCCTTTGAAAAATTTAGTTTTTACCTTCTTTTAACTTTAAAACCATTTAAAAACCTTTGTATAAGTTAGACATTTAATGAAAAGAGTTTTTCATGTTATTTGGAGGTCCTATGGTCAATCTAAAGTCAGGTAGAGCTTCAATTTTAAATCATGTAAGATGCATGCACATTCAATCTTAATTACTATTACAACCCAAAAAATAAATAAAGTCTTCGTGTCTTCTGCTCCTCAATGCTCCATGGAATATGCCGATTGGTGTTCTTCTCAGTGCTCTTTACGACTTCCATTTTGAATTCATCACTTGTGCTTACGGAAATATAAACATGTTCACACTCAGTTACACAAGTGGGATACTGTGGTTTTTCATTATCAAAACAGGGTTCGGACTCAAAAAGTCAACAGTGTCCGATCGTCAATTAGACTTATAATTTACAAGAAATTGAGATAAAAGCATAAATTTGGCTTACCCTAAGAGATACGCTAATGTCGCTCCTACCACCAATCTGTTCCGATAGAAATGACGACAGCGAAAAATGGAGTCCAACGATATTCCCTAATTTCCAATCGGGCGAGCATCCATCAGGAAAATGAGGAGAGAGGGAGAGAGATAACAAGGAGTGAGAGAGAGAGAGAGAGAGAGAGAGAGAGAGAGAGAGAACTTCAAAGAGAAAAGGGGGGCGTCTTGCGCAGAAGATGACATCCTCAAGGTTCAAAAAAGCTTCAAGAATGTTAATAATAATAATAATAATTAATATTAATAATAATATATTTTATTAATAAAAATAAAAAAATTTTAATAATAATAATTATTTTTTATAATTTTAATTAATTAATTATTATTATTATTTATATTTATATATATATATATTTTTGAATCACCCCACTAATTTTGTATAATCATTTTTGGGATTATTACATGCGTATTTCCGTTTTTGCCCATCATAATAAATGGAAATAACCATTAAAGTATATACACGTTAAAGGTCCACGACCATTTTGGATACATTTTTTTTTTACTAAAAGAGGGCGGTACCTCCATTTATTTATTAATAAATCCTCACTTTTGGTTGAGAAATACCATGGTTACGAGATAAGCAAAAGAGAGATTACACAAAAATAAAATAAAACCCTTCTAGAAATAGCACCAGTAACCAACTAAATCAGGCAACAAAACTAAATAAAGCTAACAAAAAAAATAGAGACACAAAAACAACCATAAACAAATCAAAATTCATTAAACAAAAATTATGGAGCTGAACTAACAACGAACGGAAGTGAGACCCCACCTATCTATCCGAATAATATCTTTCAGATAACGTGGTAGAATGTGTTGTTTTTCGTAGATTACATTGTTTTTCATTTCATATTCTTTAGTAAGAAAACTAGTCGCACTATTGTCTTCCCTATATTGATGTGTCACCATGACATTCACTCCTTCAAGCTCCACCACGAGTTTCTCTCAAAAATCCAAAAGATACCATAAAGTACATTTAAGTCCATTATAATTCAAAATAACCGATCACTTTTAAATAGGATCTTTCCTTATTAGACAGTCCACAACACATAATTGTTTCACAAATATGTTCATAATTGAATTTTGATCCAACACAAACTCCAAAGAAGTATTCTCTACTTGGAGCTATCAGGTCTTATGATTTTGTCCCATTAAAGGCATATCCATCACATTATTGAAACTTAAACTATCCTTATGTCAGTTATAAGGTCAAAATATCCTGATTCAATGTAGGATTGTGGCGTGCTTTTCTAATCCCCTCCAAAGAGTGACTTGTGAAAAACCACTCACAGTGTTACATCAGTAAGGTGGTTTTGATACTAAAACATTTTTGATGCATTCAATTTCAAATTTAAAAAGTGACTTACAACATTGAAGCTTAAATAATTCTTTTATGTTTCTTCTTGATAGATATTCAATATGCTATTATGATATTATGCATCAGTGCATAATAAATAAGTCAGAGCCAAATTTTTTTTTTAAAAGTCATAACAAAGTGACAAAAAATATTAGTAAGAACATTGCTTGAGAAGTAGATCCCAAATCTAAGCATATGGTCCACAAAATCCAATTTTCCAAAATATAGTTGCCAATGTGCCCCCTAATTAAGTAGCATGAAAACCCTATACTCCCAACATTAATTAAACATTTCAATAGCCCCATGATTAAATGCACAATGCCAATGCCTGGTCTAGTCAGCTACATGGCTTAGGCCCAAGGAGGTATCATTTTCCTTGACATATGATTAGAGCCCCAAACCAACTCAGCGGTTATGGGAGTAATTCTTGTGTGTATTGCTCATACCAACGAACATCTAAATTAGGATGCGTTTGTTTTACTGACTTTATTATCGGACCAGATGCACGTTTTAAGTAGCCAATTGTCAAGGAAGCATGATGTCCGTAAATCTTAACTCTTAAGGCAAGAGGGGCAAACATGTATTAGGCACCCAATGCGGTATTTAAGAAATATTACAATTTTACAAAAAAAAAATGTAAATTATTTTTCTAAATTCTACAACTTTTCTTTATGATTTTTTTATTATCTATGGTGTTCAAAGTCTTTTAAATACTAAATTAGCTTATTGGAATAACATATCATACATTTTGTCATTTAGAGGTGTGCAATCAGTCAATTTAGCTTAGGGATGAGCGTAATTCGGGGAAACTCGAATTAACTGAATTAATCGACCGAAATTGGTCGTTTCGTTTCAATTAAGAACACAAGATCGGTCGATTCGGTTATGATTTTACAAAGTTCGGTTAATTGGTTCGGTTAAGAGGAATGTTAATTCGGTTAACCGAAATAACTAATTTACTAATTAATTAAAATTTAAATATAAATTAGTATATGTTAATTTGTTAATATGTTAATTAGCATATGTTAATTTGTTAATATGTTAATTAGAATATGTTAATTTGTTAACATATTAATTAGTATTTGGTAAAAAAATCTACAATTATACTATGTTTTTATTAATTAATTTCAAATTAATTAGGTTAACCGAATTACCCAAAAAGGTAATTCGGTCAAGTTCGGTTCAATGAAGCCCCTCTATTCGGTCAGTTTGTTTAACAGTTCTCATTAACCAAAAATTTTGGTTAATTCGGTTAATTAACCGAATTTGACCTAACCGACCATTTGCTCACCCCTAGTTTGGCCAATTCGACCAATTAACCGAATTAACCAAATTTTTTCGATTAACCTCACCCCATAACCGAACTAACCGAATTGAGCTCTTTAACCGAACCGTACCCGACCGAACCGAATTTTCGAGTAATTCAGTTAACCGAATTTAACCGAATAAAATTAAAGTTAATTATAGAAAAAAAATATGAATGTTTAACTTGTATGCCGAAATGGGAATGACTAAATGGGAAGGGAATCTGGGAATGGCTGAATAAAACATTGGAAGTTTGGAATCCTAACATAAAATCATATAATTTAATATTTTATATTTAATTGTTATTTAATTAAAATTTGGTTAACCGAATTACATTTTCCCCATAACCGAACCGATCGAATTTGATCGATTAATTTGGTTAAAACCGAATTATTCTCACCCCTACTGTCATTCTCAAATACTTTTAGCTTTTGATGGGTAACTAATTCTAAATGTATATAGTTTATATGAGTTTTTATTTCATACTTTGGTAATTGATATGTTTTTCTAGCTATAAAAAATGAGTTTCTTACACAAATATAAATGTGTGTGTATGTGTGTATGCATGTGTGTTTCAAATAACAAATATGGTGATCAAATTTTTTTTAAAAAGTTACAATAATTATAATAAAAGATGTGTTAGTGTATTTTAATATTATTATTTTATCTTGGAAAAGAATATGTATATTATTATTTTATCTTGAAAAAAATGAAGATGTATCTTGGATTGGGTTATGGTCATTTATTCATATATCTCTTAAATGCATAAGGTTAATTAGATGAATGTACTTTGAATCTAGGGTTGTATCTACTTTTTTTTATTTTTTTTTTGGTAAAAGAGGACGGTACCTCCATTTATTTATTGATATACCCTCACTTTTGACGGAAGAATACTATGGTTACACGATAAAACAAAATGGAGAGTATAGAAAAACCCTCCCAAAAAACCAACACCAACAACCAACCAAATTAAGATAACAAAACTAAACATACCTAATAAAGACAATAAAAATATAAACACAAACCAAAATCAAAACAAAATACATCAAACAAAACTTTAGAGTTGAACTAATTACGAGCGGAAACAAGACCCCACCTATCCATCCGAAGAATACCTTTCAGATAACGTGGTAGGAGGTGTTGTTTTTCATATATTACATTATTTCCCATTTCTCCTTCTTTAGCAAAAAAATCAGTTGCACTATTGCCTTCCTTATATTGATGCAATACCATTACTGTAACATCCTCAATTTCTTAATACAAAATGTAATATAATAAATAAAATGATCAACCCGAACCTGTGAGTAATGGGGACACCTGTCAATCACAGTGGAAACCTAAGCAATAGTAAATATAAAATCTCAAACATTCAACCATAAAACATAATATCAGAGTTTACTATATCATCAAAATACTGTTCCTATATACCACCTCCAAAAAGTCAAAATAACACTAGGATCATACAACAAAAATCTCCTGATCCTAGTTCAACGCTTACCCTTCTAGTAGGGAAGCTCCAATCACCCAACGACGTCCCTGACCCGCCGGTCTCTCTGGATTTCCTGAAAATCATTTAATGTTCGGGGGTGAGACACTTTTCAGTAAGGGGAAATAAACTAAATACAACTGTGTGGCAACATGAATATTTAGCGTAATTATACATATACAGTATATTTCATATATCTGTAGACATTTATCATAACATACTGAATAATCATATACTTTCATAATTGCTGATAAATCATATCGTACGTACACATCTATTATACTAATAATATTGAAAACATACCCAGGATCAATAGTTAGCTATTGTCATGTATTACCCCCCATGACGGGTTGTACAGCCCGAAGGTGGGACCCAACAATGGCTGGCCGACCATTGCCAAGTCAAATATGTCTGTAAGTACGATGGGCCCGTCACACCCTAGTCCGGACTGCCAGGTGGACGTCCACGTTCTACTGAAATCCACATTGACTATCCATCTCCCACCCCCTCGTGGGGTGGTTAGCACTAATCTGATCATAAACGTTTGATCTATAAGCTACGGTACCGTGCTTCTAAACTAAACTAAACTAACATCTGGGTTCTGATAACATATAATACATGATAATATAGCATTTTTCAACATTTCATAAATACGGCCTTGCGTCGAACATTTCATGAATACGGCCTCGTGTCGATCGTCTCATAAATACGGCCTCGGGCTGAAATCATACATAAATACGGCCTCGTGCCGAAATCATATATAAATGTATATCATTATGAAAATAATCAATTTATCATGTATTTGTCAATGTCATAATGTACTGTATACTTTCATAATTGCTCAAACTACACTTCATTCATATTATTATCATATCATAATATTTCTCCACGTAAAATAATATTCATGCCACACATTTGCTGTATAAAACAATACATTGTATTCTAAAAATCATGATTTCTGGCATCTTATACATATATACACGTTTCAACATAATAGCAGTATTTTTCCCCAAATGTGCATTTATTCCATAATATTCAAATATCGTAAATATTTTTAAGAAATCAATTTGCTCAAAAATAATAATAAATTTGCATGAAAAATAACTACTTTAGTTTATTCTCTTACCTGACTACTGAGAAATCTCCTAAAATATCCTGGTCTACCCCCCGTAGGATTTCCTGATCAATACCCTGAAACTGAAAACTCTTAATGTTAAACTTCAATATTTTCACGTGTATATCACGTCCTATAACTACCGTAAGACCAAATTTCACTTAAAAAGCCTTACCTCAACTCAAGAATGATTTCCAATTTGTTTTCACCAACGATCCGCTCCGGTAGATTTGGAGAGTACTTCCCCAAGAGCGTCGTGGTGGCTTCGGATTGTCGAACCGGTGTAAATCCGGCCCAAAATCGAAGAGAGAGAGAAAGAAAAAAAAAACCGAATGGGAGAGAGAGATGATGATATTTTCCAAATTTTTGACGTTTAAATCGGGTTTTTGATATTTATATGACTGGATTCGTCGACGAGTCCATCAATAATTTCGTCGACAAAATCCACTCCTCGTCGACAAAATTCAATCAGCTCAAAAACCTCTCTCGGTATTTTCTCGTCGACGAATCCTGTCTTCATCGACGAATTTTCTTATACCTTCGTCGACGAATCCCCTGTATTCGTCAACGAAGTCGACTTCCTCCTTCCGTTACTGTTTCCATTTCCCTTTCCTCTTTATTATTTAAATCCTATTATTATTCAGGTTATCACAATTACGTTCACTCCTTCTAGCTCCACCGCGAGCTCCTCCCAAAATTCCCAAAGATACCACAAAGTACATCTACCTTTCCAAACCCAATCAACTATAATTCGTGAGTCACTTTCAATAATCACATTAAAATAATGCAAATCTTTGCACAAACGAATTCCTTCCTTGATTGCTTTTAATTCCGCACTATTATCGTACCATTAAAAATAATTTGATAAAGCCGCTTTTACCATGTCATGGCAATCCCGAATAATTCCTCCACCTCTTGAAGTACCTGGATTGCCTCTACAACTCCCATCACAATTAAGTTTTATCCACCCTACTGGAGGTTTAACTCACGAAATAATTTTTCTAGGCCTGTCGCAAACTCCCTGATGCTTAATTTGAAACTCATTCAAAATCTTAATGTCTGACTTCTTCAACTTTTGAAAAGAATCGTTGCTCTCGATGATAAATCTAATCTAGAATCAAACATTTCTCTATATCTTATTTGCACTTTGATAAACTCCTTCCATTCTCGCTTTACATCTTCGATTTCATAGGCACCACATAATCAAACACGGAATCAGCCCGAATAAAATACCTTTAATAGACAATTTTTTAGTATAGTGGAACCAATTTATCATTTTGTTTTTTCCAAGGAAGGGATCGTTAGAAAGGAATCCCCAACGCCACACTAGCCCGATGCCAAACCTTTGAAGCCACCTCACCTAAAGAAAGAATATGATCAATGTTTTCCTGACTTCTCTGAACGCAACAATTACAAGCCGAAGCCATCGATATTCCTTTGGTTTGAATTCTATCATCTACAACCAGACATCTAAACCAGGCTCTCCATAAACACATTGAGATTCTTCTGGGTAATAAATAATGCCAAAATCAATCATTTCACAAAAAATTATCACTTCTGCTCCTCACTGTCTCCCAAGCCATTTTTGTAGAAAAATTACCGTCAGGTGCAGGCTTCTAGACAAAAATATCCTGCCCACTTTTACCCGCTGACACTTGGTTCAAAATTTCCTTTGTTTTATCGGCACCAACCAATTTCAGTACTAAATCAGAGTTCCAATTATTATTTAGTTAGCAATCCTTAATACACAGTTTCTTGTTCAAAATATCCTCAGTGCTCACAGATAACGGGCCTGATGACAGCCACCTATCGAACAAAAAAGAAGAGTTCCCAC
Source organism: Malania oleifera (assembly GCF_029873635.1). Lineage (NCBI taxonomy): Eukaryota > Viridiplantae > Streptophyta > Magnoliopsida > Santalales > Ximeniaceae > Malania > Malania oleifera. The sequence continues at coordinate 32,816,778 of NC_080426.1, read as the reverse complement.
CTCTCACCAGAATTTTAACATTATCCATAACTTCTAGAATGGTGGCCATAATTAATTTCTAGAACCGAGAGTCATTTGGTCAACCCTTCCTTATTAATAAATGCTTATTTCTGCATTATTTATGTGACAACCCGAATAAAAATGGTATTTAAAATAATAAAGAGGAAGGGAAATTATCAGAGGCCTCGTCGACGAACACAGGAGATTCATCGACGAGGGCATAAGACGACCTCGTTGACAAAGCCAAGTTTTGTTGACGAGGAAATACCGAGAGAGATTTTGAGTAGTCTGAATTTCGTCGACGAGGAGTGGGTTTCATCGACGAAATTATTAAACGACTCGTCGACGAGATGACGTGGCTCGTCGATGAATCCAGTCCTATAAATATCGAAAACCCGAATTTAAATGTAAAAATTTAGGAAAATTTCACCCTCTCTCTCTCTTCCTACAGTTTTTCTCTCTTCTCTCTTCGATTTTATGCTGGATTTCTGCCGATTTGACAATTTGAAGCCACCACGACGCTCATGGGGAAGTTCTCTCCAAATCTGCCGGAGTAGATCGTTGGTGAATGTAAGTTGGAATTCATCCCGGAGTTGAGGTAAAGCTTTTCAAGCCAAATTTGGTCTTACGATAGTTATAAGAAATGATATACACGTGAAAATACTGAAGTTTAGTACTGAGAGTTTTCATTTTCAGGGTAGTGATCAGGAAATCCTACGAGTATGAGACCATGATTTATAGGGACTTTTCTCAGTAGCCAAGTAAGGAAATAAATTAAAGCAGTTATTTTTCATGCAAATCATTATTATGTATGAGTAAATTTACTTTTAGAAAAGCGTGTATTATATCTGTATATTACGAAGAAAATTGTACATTTGGGAAAAATACTGCTAATATGTTGAAATGAATATGTATGTATGAGATGTCAAAAATTATGATTTTAAAATACAATGTATGGTTTTATACAGCAAATGTGTGACATAAATATTATTTTACATGGAAAAATATCATTATATGACAATAATATGAATGAAATATGCTTTGAGAAATTATGAAAGAATACAGTACATTATGATGTTGAAAATACATGATAAATTGATTATTTTCAGAATGATATACATATATGAAATGATTTCAGCGCGAGGCCGTATTTATGTAAGATTTAGGCACGAGACGGTATTTATGTATGATTTCGGTGCGAGGCCATATTTATGAAACGATCGGCATGAGGCCATATTTATGAAATGTTCGGCACGAAGCCGTATTTATGAAATTATGAAAGATGCTATATTATCATGTATTATATGTTATCAAAACCCGGATGTTAGTTTAATTCAGTTCAGGAGCACGGTATCATAGCTATATAGATCAGATATCTATGTTCAAACTTGTGCTAACCACCCTACAAGGGTGTAGGAGATGAATAGTCGATGTGGCTTTCAGTAGAGTGTGGATGTCCACCTGGAAGTCTGGACCAGGGTGTGGCGGGCCCATCGTACTTACAGACATTTTTGACTCGGCAATGGTCAGTCAGCCATTGTCGGGTCCCGCCTTCGGGCTACACCTCCCATCATAGGGGGTAATACATGACATCAGTTAGCTATTCATCCTAGGTATGTTTTCAGTATTATCAGTTATAAAAGATGTTTTATGTACAATATGATTTATTAGCAAATATAAAAGTATATGATTATTCAGTACGATGTGATGAATGTTTACAGAAATATGAAATGTACTGTATATGTATAATTGCTCTAAATATTCATGTTGACACACAGCTGTATTTAGTTTATTTTCCCTTACTGAGAAGTGCCTCACTCTCGAATATTAAATAGTTTTCAGGAAACTCAGAGAGACTGATGGGTCAAGGCCGGAGCTGAGTGAGTTGAACTTATTGAGTTACCCCACTAGAAGGGTAAGATTTTGATCTAGGATCAGGAGATTTTTTTTGTATGATCCTAGGGTTATTTTGATGTTTTGGAGGTTGTATATAAATACAGTATTTTAATGACATAGTAAACTCTGGTATTATGTTTTATGGTTGGATGATTGAGGTTTTATTCTTACTGCTGCTTAGGTTTCCACTGTGATTGACAGGTATCCCCGTTACCCACGGGTTCGGGTTGACTTTTCTATTTATTATGTTACATTTTATATTAAGGAATTTGAGGTCGTTACAATTTCGCCCTGAAAAAATTTGCTCACAAATTGTTAGATGTGAGCAATCTGAAGACAAATTTTATGAGAAGAGATTTCTGAACTTCCTTAAGATCTTTTAGGCCTAGACTCCATTCTGAGGTAGGTTAACAAATTTTCCCCTGAGAGCGCCAATGAATCTTCCTTTTATCTTTCACCTCTCCCCATAAAAAATTAGAAAGAAAAAAAAAAAAAGGGTCATTTTGTGCCTATAAATAGACCCTTGGGGCATTAGCCCAAGAAAAACCAATTATCTTCATTCTCATCTTATCATTCTTATTATGAGTTTAGAGAGTTTGACAAGCAAAGAAATATGTTTTTTTGTGAAACTTTGTACTCCTCTGTTTGTGCAGAATTGGAGAGAGTCATACGATTCAGATCGGGCTGTTATGTCTTAGGGGAGATAAGTCTTGAGGAATTCTACTGCACTGGTTCATGGGTTAAGCCAATAAATAGCAGAGAGCTTGAATCTTCTTAAAAAGAGCGAGATATTTGTGCTCCAACCTATTTGTGAATAGTAATTTATTTTTTTATTTTTTATTTATAAAATTATTATTTTATATTATTTGTATTTCTAACGAGATGTTTATAAATTGTCATAAGTAATATCTCTTGTGTAGAGTAGGTCTACGTATCCCCTCCTCTCACTTAATTCAAGCATATACTCAAGATGCTCATACCCTTCTCAATGTAAGAATTAACCTTTAATTTATATAGAATAATGCTCTAATTTTAGTTGTCTTGAATTTCCCTTCTAGTAATTTACCCAATTCTCCTATCATGTTTGCTTAAAATAATTCCATTATTTGCATAATTTTGTAAAAAAATAAATAATAATAAAGTAACTTATTTGTAATAGTACAATAATTTGAATAAAGGTAAATGTTTGTTGGAGGAAAGTGACATGTCATATGATATAATAGCAGTTCATCATTAAATTGAAGATTTTTTTTTTAATTTTCCAATTGCTTTCTAGATTGTCAATATCTATTTGATTTGTTTCTTCAAAATAAACATGTTCACGAGGGATGCTATTTGAAATGAAAACTCTTAGAAAAATGTTATCCTTTTTAGAACAAAAAAGCTTAGACATCAACCTTTTTCAACGTTATTCCAATGGTCTTTAGTTACTTTTCGAACATGCTTTTCAAATAAAAATAGAAGAACAATGGTAATTTTGTCATCATGAACCACTAGATATTTACCATCAACTATAGATTACATGATTTGACTAATGTAAAAGAACTAATAATGCGAATTTGAAATATTCTATTCAAATTTGTTCTCTTAAAAATTTCAATCCACATAGAGCTTTTCACATAAGATTATCTATTATTATTTTTTTATTACATAGGAACTCGAGTCACCAACGAGCCCTTCGAACCCCCTGGTGCAGCACCAAATCTACGGATCAGCGTCCTCCACTCCCAGGTTTCGCTGATCAAGGTAAAGTCCGGATGTGAACAAGGCTTCCGTACATCAGTTGGACGTTCGGTCAACCCAACTCCTAGAACATATCTCCATCACCATTCACGGTCCCCGTTGGCTTACAGAGAACCCTCACCATCCACGGTCCCCGCTGGCTCACAGAACGAACTCTCACCATCCACTGTCTCCATTGGCTCATAGAGTAAACTTTCACCATCCACAGGTATTACTGGTTCCGTGAGTGTATTTATCCGAAATTGAACCCCCTGATGTTTCTTTTTACTTGCCGATGCCTTTCTACTGCGTGATGCCTTGAATTCATATTTAGTGATGGCTTGCTTTCAATGTTTTTTATAAAATCCATATTAGGCTTGCAATTTCTAAACTTATACTTAAAATTTTTCTCTGCCTTCTGATTGAAATTTGAGAAAAAAAAAAAAAAAAAAAAAACACCAGCAACAAATTTATATGTCAAACCGATATAAATATATAGATTAGTTATCAAAATATTATTATAACAACAATAATAAAATCAAGTCTTAAGTCCTATTGGGTAAGTTATAAAAATTTACAACAAAATATTATTGCAACACATTGTTCAATTCGTAGGGGGTGCCCTAACAAATATTTGATAAGAATTCATATTATAGTGATCTCTAATAAATTTTATGTTGACTGTCAAGTACTTAATGCGACTCTCTTCTTTTGCCCAAGCTTGGGATCGGACATGTGAAAAAAAAATTAGGACATTAAGTACATCATAGGCGGCATTAGGTATCAAAATATTATTAAAAATAAAAATTTATTCTAATATAAATTTGTTTGAAAAATTAAACAATAATCAATATAGTTAAGTCAATGTTCATTAATTATATATATATATATATATAATACTTTTTAAAGTTCTAAACAAAATAATGAAAAAATTATTAATTTTTTTCGAGTCAGGTGCCATGCACGTGTTGCAATCAATCGGGGGTTGCAAGAATATTCGGTCATAAATATTGCTTAGGGGAGGGAAACGACGACGCATTGACTGGGAACTATGCTGGTGGGCCATGGCTTAATTTGGAGGATTTGATCATGAGCGAGCAAGTACAATCGATGTTATGGTGGGGTCGCACTTCAACTTTCTCTCGGAGTCGATGGTCCACGTCCTAACGGCAGCACATGTGACCCTTTTTCTCTTTAACAGCAAGCGGCAATGCTGACGTTCCATCCTCTGTCATTAGTTCAGTGTCGTATATTATTTAATGCTCCGTTCTAAATAACAAAGACACCAACAAATAAAATAAAAATATAATTTTTAATGTTTAATTGTTAAATATAAAATAAAATATATAACAAATTAATAATAAAATTTTAAATTTACATATTGATTTTTTTTTTTAAATTTTTAGTCATATTATAATAAAATTATTTTTAAGGTGGCATTTTTAAGTATATATTCAGAGACTTGTGTTGCGTTTGAAAGCATGAATTACAAATCCTTAAAAAATAGTTTGATATTATACATCATTAATATTTGATTTTTTCATATGTTTAACCATCATTCTCAATGGTATTTAATGTAATTGGAAAATACAATGGAAAATGAGTTTTCTCCTCATTTTTTTTTTCATTTTTTCAAGGAAAATCCTCAATCCAAACACACCCTTAGTTATTATTTATTTTAGTCTTTAAACTTTAAATTTGTATAATTAAGGACATGTACTAATTAATTTTATTTAATTCAAGTTGTCATCTAATCTAATTTAATTGTTATAAATTGGAGAGTTGAAATTAATAAAAAACCCTTCTACCTACTAAGCTTAATTGGCTAATTTGGGGTCTCGATATTATTTGCCACGAAAAAATATACTAGTTTTAAATTATTTGATACTAATTATACATCTGAAGTCATAATTACTTCATAAAAAATAAATTTTTTTGAGATTTTTCTAATGATAAACTTATTACGAATATTAATGATCCAGCATGTAACATTAATTCAACATTTTATATATGTGATTAGTTTTATTAAGATTCATTGATATTTTCATATTTAATTAGGACATCAAAGACAATACATGAAAATTAGTAAGTAGGAGTCCATAACTGTAATAATTAAAAGTATAAGGATTAAAATAGATTTTAAAATTAACTAATAATTTCACTCTTTTTCAAATTTTAAAAAATAAACTTTCACCTTTTAAAAACAACTTTTCAAAGTTATGAATTTGAAAATTTTAAAAGTTTGATTTTCCACAATGTATGATTCGATTTCATTCTCGTACTTAATTGCTTTTCAAATATTATAAAATTATCAAATAAATTTATATTTTCTAAGAATACATATCTATTTTGTCATTTTAAATACTTTTATCTTTTCTAATAATGCATATCTATTGAATTTGTCTGCATCCACCTAGATCCAAACCTAAGGGCCGAAATTTAGCTCTCAAATGTAGTATTTGATACTTCATTATTTATTTTTTCAAACACAAAAGGTCAAATTTTTCTTTCAAATAGACCATTTTTCACAAGGGTTTAAATCGTTATTGTAATTGTTAGATACGATGCCCTAACCCCAGGAGTATATACGATATGCCCCGTAGCGGATATACAATAGAGTCAGAGGGGAGGTGATTGACTCTTTTTGTGTATTAAAAAATTCTCTCTACAAACCAAAATACTTTGTAAGATTCAAACAATTATATCACAATATATGGAATTTAAATCGTGCTTAAAATAAACAATAAATAGTAGGGAGAGAGAAGTTTAAGACCGAGTTCTTAACGTGGTTTGACACCCAGTCTACGTCCATGCCTTAGCACAAAGTCAAGGATTCCACAATCCACTATAATCACTCCTTTCTTTGTGGAGCAAGCCTTACAAGATTGGGAACAAATCCCTACCGCTCGCAAAGAGCCTTTACCGATTCGGTTCACAAAGAACCTTACAACTTGATTCACAAAAAATATTTCACAAGAAGATGGAAGATTACAAATAATACTCCTTACAATGAGCAAATATGATTCATAACTCAAACCTCACACAACTCTCTCAAGAAATGATTCAAACAAGATTTAGAGGACAAGAGAGTTTGAACACTTTGTGAGTATGAACTATATGCAAGATGCAATGTGCTAGGTTTTTGGATTTAAAGATATTTCTCACAAATATGATCAACAATAATCAAAACCCCTCCTAAACAAGTTTAGGAACTTGTATTTATAGCCCAAAACCCTTAATAGACGTTAGGAGCAATCCCCAACCAAAACTAGCCGTTTTTTGTCGTTAGGACGCTGGGCTCGAGACTGCTTGTTGACAAATCCCCTGTAACGTCGACGAGATACCTATATACCTTTGTCGAAGAATGCCCATTCTTGTCGACAATACTCCTTTGCAAGTTTTAGGTAGGTCTTGGTATCTCTTCATCGACAATTCCCTTGTATACGTCGACAAGTCACCTCCACACATTAGTCGACAAATTCCCTATATTCGTCGACGAGTCACCTCTGCAATTTCAGGTGCTCTCAGGATCTTTTTGTCGACGAGTACTCTGTGTACATCGACGAGTCGCCTTCACACACTAGTTGACGAATCCCTTGTATTCGTCGACAAGTGTTCTGGGACTGAAACTCACACACTATTTTTTTTTGTTCTAAAAAGCCTTTTAACACTTAAAATATTTTTTGGGTAAAATATAAGAAAGATATAAAGTCCAATGAAATTCAAAACTTGTCCAAGTGAGTTTTCCATTGATTATAAGATATCTTGTTAATAAAAATTCATTTGAAAACTCGTTTGATATCTTATATGTCATTATGTCCTTTTATGAAAAATACTTGACTTCTTTGAAGTTTTTGGACATAAGACTCGTTTTGACACATTTAGGATCAAGTATGAAATTGTTTGTAAAACCAAAATATTAAAAGCTTATCCCTTTGAAAACCATATTTGAGTTTAGGATTCATTTAACAAACTCTTTAAATTTAATTTGGAAAACCATGAAAGGTGAGTTTGTGTTTATGTCTTTAGTGTAATCCTATAAACTCATGTGTCACAGTATGCATGTGCTTTACTCAATTTTTGCTCATAAATCATGTAGAAACAAAACGTAAGAGTTACAAACTGAACCTACCACTCACACAACCCTTATTATAATTAATTCAACAATTATAAAACATTCGGTTGTATTTGGGTCATTCCGAGTATGTGTCCATTTGATCCTTCCTTCTCGACACCTGCTCGGTCCGATCTTTGCCTCTCATTCGGTACTTCAAGCATTTGCTACTTGTACCTCTACTACCCATAACTGCAAAGATAGGAAAGCACTAGAAACACATAAATAGGTTAATACTATCAAAACACATTAAATATGATATTGTAGCCAATAAGGCTAACAATAATAATATCAATAAATTTTTTTTCATTAAATCTATTTTCTTCTCATTATTTAAAAAGTACCTCACCATTAACATTAAATTTATTTGAAATAAAGCAAAACATAAAACAAAATGCCATAAAACAATATGTCTAAATCTAATACTTTCTAATGCAACCTCACTCTGGTGTAAATTCAAATTTGAATCCAAATGTCTAAATCTTATACTTTCTAGCGTGACCTTGCTCTGCATCCCTATTTAGTTTTGCCCTTAAAATTTGCTATTTACATTAAAAATAAATTTAACTACCACTAGAGAACTAAAAAAAAAAAATTATGTTTATCTTAATATTTTAGTCAATGTATCTAATTCAAAAATGATAAAATTATATTACCAAATAGTTTTTTTTCCTTGGGTCAAGTATTGAATTTGCAATAATTGATCCATTTGAGTAGCCAAGTAGCATTTTTTTTTGGTTCAAATTGATTACAAAATGAGCTGTCTAATAAAGTTCACAATAAATTTTATTTCTTGGATGAACAGGTGGCATATTAAATGATAAAATTCTAAACAAATGTCGACTGAAAATATTAGAATTATAGTTAATTAATTATAATTATGTATTTAATTACCATATTTTAAATTGGCTTTGTTGCACTATAAGGAAAATTTAAAGTATATGAAACTAAAAAATGGAAAAACAATTCAAGCATTTTTTTTCATTGTCTTTTCAAAATTTTAAACATTAATAAGGAATTATTATTATTATTATTATTATTATTATTATTATTATTATAGGATCGCGTGAGTTTTTTTTAACTCTTTATTAAAAGTAACATATTCTATTTTAATTTTCATTAAAATAGCATACACACTAACATATTTCATAAATAGAAAAAAGTTGGGTATTAAATATTATAACAATAAATTGCTACATCAACTAGCTTTCAATTATTTTACAAAAAATAAAGTTAGCCACGAAGCACACAACTTTCACAACTTATAATAGTTGTGAATTTTTCTAGCTTTAGTTTTTCTTTTGGCGCTCCTTAAATATAAATTAAAAGGAATGAAACCTTTTTTTTTACCAAAATCATGAGGTGATTTTAGGGACTCAACAACTCACTTTTAATTTTAATAAATCCTTAATTTGTTATTAAGCTATGTTATATTAATTAAATTGAGATCTTAAATTGACCAAAGAAAATTCTCTCCGTTGTGTGAGTTACAAAAAACAAACTTATATAACTGGTCATATCTAGTGAGACGTAATATTTGATTTTGTTGTTGTTGTGTGCCAATTAATTAGACTAACTTAAATAGATTATCTATATTAAGAATAAAAATATATAATATAAGGAAATTGATAAAGTGGATAACATTTTTTTAATTTTAGGGTCGCATGATAGATTGTTTTAGCTTTTTTTTTAAAAGTGACATATTCTATTTTAATTTTTATTTAAAAGAGCATACACACCGGCATAGTTCATAAATAAAAAAAGGTTTTTATGTAACCAACCCTACTTAATGAGACTTAATACATAATTTTGTTGTTGATCCTGTATACCAATTAATTAACTCGACTCAAACAGATGATCTACACTAAGAATAAATTTAATTATTATTAGGGAATTAAAAAAGTGATAACTTGTTTTATCTTAATATTTATGTTTGACATTTCTGAATATTTGTTTGAAGTATATATTTTTGTTTTAATTATTATTATTTTTTTATTTTAAGTTGACGTGACATAGTTTAAATAATGACATATCTATTAGAAAGAGAATTATTTTTTCTTGGTTTGATTTTTAAACTATCTAAAATATGCTCATAATTACCTATAATTGTACTAAAATATCCTTATAATCACACATAACTATCCAATAACCCTTAAATTAAACATCAATTGCTCTTCAAATTAAGTTTAAACCTTCAACCCTTATTCATTTTCTCTATAATTATTTTTCCAAAAATAAATATAAAAAAGTTAGAGAAAGCTGTAGAGCATGCAGAGTATGTGCCCATAGCTAGTAATTAATAAATATAAAGTCTTTATATTAAATTAACTACATATTGTAACAACTAGTTATTCATTATTGCCACAACAAAAAAATTGACAATGGAAATTAAAAGCATTGTAAGCAAACTTAGTCTCGCAACTTATTTTTCTGTTGCATTATACTGAAAATAAAATTAAAAAATAAATAATTTTCAACAGTGTGTTGAGCGTATCAATTTTAAGTTTTGTATTTGAGGTAGTGTTTGACTATATTTGAGATTGATATACCCAAAATTGATAAGAACGCTCATAGGGTTGGACAGTTATAAGACCAATATTTGATGTCTCATGTAACCACTCTTAAGTTCTCTATAACCCCCCTAAGCTTAATGATAAGGTTGCAAGAGAGCTACTATTGATGTCTTACATAACCTCCCTTAAGATATTTATAACCTCCTAAGCATAATGACACACTCATAAATATCAAGTTGAAGGAGAGTTTGCCTCCACTACTATAAAAAGGGATCATAGGAGGAGGAAAACATTTCATTCTCACTTACTCTTCATTTACTGTAACAATTTGAGCCGCTCATTCCCTAACTTAGGCATCAGAGTGATCCTTAGAGTACACATCGGGTCCTTCAAGCCGTTGTTATTTGATTCTTTTCAAGTGGTTACGGTCGAAAGACAGTTTAATAAAAACTATTCGATTTTTGGTAGCAATAGATATCATATATTTTAAACCTTATATTTAGAATTGTAGGAGTTTGTAAGACATTTGATACAATTTTATAATCTAAAGTTTGAAACAGCTGTCAAAACATAGGATGCGTGTATTTGAGATGAAAGATTTGAAAACTCACTCGTGTTTGAAGGTTTAAATATTAGGATCTGAATTTAAATTTATATAATTTTTTTTAAATTAATATAATTTTATATTTTATTTAAAAAAAATATGATTTCATAAAAAAATATTTTTAATTTATCTTAATTTTATATAAATATAAATTTAAGATTTAAAATATGAAATTTCAAATATAAGGTTAATTTTTTCACAAAGAACACATATTCATGCAAATTTGCTTTTAGGTAGTAACATCCATTACCCTAAGGGACCGCTATCGACCTAATTGTTCTCGTAGTTAGGTACAAAGCCAAATTTCCAAATGAAGTCAAAATTTCACTTCTTTAGTCCCTCATTCGCGATGGTGATAAGAGCGGGAAATTAGAAATTGACACATAAACCATTACCTGACAACACGAATTTACTATTATACCCTTGGTAGTGCCCACTAATCACTAAAGCCACCTGCCTTTTTCCACTTTTTGATTTTGGAGCAAACGAACAACCAAGCAACCACTCATCCCTTCTCAAACTGTATTATTTAGTAATTAAATAATATTTAATATTAAAAATCTAAAAATAGAAAATAAAAATAAATTAATGCTATCAGGCGTTTTTTTTTTTTGCATTTATAAAAGCTTCCCGTCAGAATAATCGCCCTCCCTCTCTTTTAACGGGCGGACGCCATCCCAACATACAGAGAGAGAGAGAGAGAGAGAGAGGGAGACAGAGCGCTTGTAACCGCTCATGGTGTTTGCGTTGCAGATCTTGAAACCCTAGCCTTTTCATGGCGTTTTATATTCAAGAATCTTGTATTTTCTTTGAAGGAAGAAGTTCGAGGTGGGCGAGAGGTTGTGTTTGATCCATTGTCGGGCGCATTTCGTGGAGATTTTCCTGTAACTGAAGAATTTGTTCGTTCGGCTATCTTTTTTTCGGTTTTAATTGAAGAACGTTCTATTTTCTGTTTTTGCTTCGCAAGTCTTTGGCGTTTCCAGTGGGTTCTTGCTACTTTTAATCAGATTTGGTTGTGTTTTGCTCTGCATTTTTTCGGTTGCTGGTGGTTTAGGCTCAGGTTTTGTTGATTTTGTGGAGGTTTTGGTACAATCTTATCGTTTGATGCGTTGTGTGAGATTCGAACGGATTGAGTTTGAGAAATGATGAGTTCAGCAATGGTTTAAATGCATATTCGCCTAGGATGGATGAACGTGGTGGGTCATTTGTCGCTGTCAGAAGAATTTCTCAGGGTCTAGAGCGTGGCAACACCTGCCATTCAACGTCTGGTATGCGATATATTCTACATCCCTCTCTCTTTCTCAGAGTCTGACCATTCTTTCTGACTTCTCTCTCTTTCTCTCTCCTGGGCTTCTGGAAGCTTAGACCCTTTCGAGATCAAAATTAATATGCCTGGTTTTGAATCCGTATAGGATTTCCTGTCATCTTCATGGGTACTGATATTCAAATTTGTTTTGGTGGGTGAGCTGCTAGTTTTTATTGATTTCCTCTTCTGTTCCTTTACGCGCGCATACATTCACTCTCATACACACGACGTATGGTGTCCCCTGCCTTGAGATCTTTTGAATTTCAGCAACTATTGACAGTAGATTACTGTTTGCTGCATAAGTGTTCAACTGACTTCGTTAAAATTTTCCATTAATTGTTGAACAGATCCATTGGACTTGAATGCCTATTTCGTTGTTGTAAACCGCTTTTTGTCCTGGCATATTTTACTTCTATTACAGGAGAAATCAGTATTTCTAATATGTTATTAAACTGATGTTTGATGCTCTAAACGCAGTGTTGTTGTTTTGGTTTTCGTCCATTACTTCTTAAAACAGCTTTACTCTCAATGTTCAATTTTCGATTATTTGTTACTGTTTCTGTTATAATGTCTTATTTTGGCTGTTATATCTGAAAATGAGTCAAAATCTTCTCCAGTTCTTAAAAAATTTTACATGACAATGTATTATATCTTAAAAAGTTTGGCTGTCATACAGTTATTAACTGTATGACAATATTTGCGATTATATTTTCATCAATCATTCTGAATTCTGACACATGGATTTTGTCTTGTTGTGACCAGGATATTAGTTGTTATGGTCGTTGTTTTCATCGCTCTTTCATTATTATTATTTTGGTTTCACTTCTTTTGGTCAGCTTCTTTGGCAATACTGATTCTTAGAAAAATGATAAATAATTGGATGTGATCATGTGGTTACTCTAATTTATTGGTTTAAGAGTCTGGTTTGATGGTTTTAGCATTTCGTTGGTGACAATAATCAAGACAGCTTCTATTATGTACTGATCTTTGGTGCTAGAACTTCCACAGATTGCAGAAATGTACAGAGCTGATTGATGCTAATTTATTGGTTCTCTATTTATTTATTTTATTTAATACTATTTGTACATTTATTTAACGACACTGTTGTGGAATTTTCTGTTTGATTTTCTATTTATGTTCTGAAGTACTAGACACTTTTATTAAACATGTACTTACACTTGTATAATTTGCCTTTTAGCATTGCACAAAGTGGCTGGATCTGAGCAGTTGCCTTGACTCTCATGTTTTATTCCATTATTGGAATTTGCTATCAATTAATCATTGTAGAATTGTACCGTCTGTTTTGTGTTTGGATGGGAATAAATATATGTTGGATAGCTTGGATGTAATTCCTACTTTGTGAATTGAAAAAATGCATTTAAGGCTTGTATGCTTTTGCCACTAGGCTTGCTTCAAGATGCAGTTTTGAGACGTAATGCCCCCCAAAACTCACAAATTCTCCAAGAGTCCCACTTTTAAATTTGAAGCATGTGTCATATCTTGAGGGCCCGTCTTATTTTTAGTACTGTAGGCTAGTGGTTGCTTAATTGATGTTTCTCCTTGAAATTTGTGTTTTTAATGAGTTATATTATCCAATAGTAAATCAAGAAAAGTCATATATACATATGAATTTAGTCAAATTTAATACTAACTGGTTGAGATTAGAGGAAATTAACTATATGGATAGGAGGAATAGATTATTAACCAAACATGACTTGAAGAAATTAATAAAAATACTAATTAATTGAGTTAATTGTATTATTAACCACCTTATTTGTGCTTCAAACTGTACTTGGATATGGGTGATCAATTGATGAAGCCACTGAACCAGACTAGTGACTTCACTCATACATATTTAGTGTAAAGTCTAAAGACTAAAGAATTAAAATAATCTGAAAAATTTTGTTTATATACACCAATAACTTTGTTTTGTTTGAATGATCTGAAACATGTTATTTATAGATTCAAATGACTTTTTTTTTGTTTGAATTCTATAATATTAGAGTTGAAGTGTGACTTTGTGATTTTCTGTTTAAAAAGTGAAAACATGTCACATGATATTCAAATATATATATATGTGTGTGTGTGCGCGCGTGTATATATATATATAATATGTATATATAATTCGTGACTATAAAAGCAGATGCATTTATGCATCTGTTTTCTCCAGAGATTTACCAGGTGGTGCAAAATTTTAACCCTGTGTGCCACAGACACGCCAACTTATTTCACGGCCAGGTCTGCTCCTGCTAGTTTAGACCAGTTTATCCAAGTCTCACTCAGTTGACCGAATTGAACCTGGTTCAGTGCAAAACTGAGTTTCACCCTTGATCTGGGCTGGCTAAGGGACTGGATCTGGTTGAATCTCATCAAATTGGTTTTTTTAGTCTTGGGGTTGGTTCAGTCTGGGTTTTAAAGCGATGCATGAAATTGGAATTTGAAAAGTAGGGAACTTTTGCCTTTTTTCTTTCTTGGAATATGAATTTCATCCAATAGAAGCAATGTTTTTAGAGATAGATACTTGAAAAAAAATTATTGTTAGCTTCTAAAGTCTGAATTTCATTGTTTGCCTGCTGTGCTCTTTGAGTGTAGTTGTTGAATACTAGTTGTTGAATACTACTCTATTATTTGGATTGGTTACTGGTAAGAGTTCTCTTTGCGTATTTAGCTTTGAAAGTCAAGGAAGTTTACACCAATAATTTCACATCACGCCTAGGTTTTTGCTCATAAAAAATCAAAGAAGTTTTGTTTTTGAGGGAGATAAATACAACAAGCTTTTTGACTGAACGAATTGGAGCTGATTGTGTACAAAAAGCAGTATTTTCCCTATTTTAAATTTAGATTCTGAAATTTGCGCTCCTTTTTTTTTTGGACTGAGTCATGCTTCAGAAAACTATGAAAGATGGGTGGTCATAAACTGGCAGCAATTTTTTGCTGCCATCTGTCTTATATGATTTCCTTGAGTGCTATGATTTTGAAACTTCATTATTCATGTGTTAATTCCTTTGTTTGATTACAGCTGAGGTTGTGGCAGGATCAGCAGCATGGCTTGGCAGAGGTCTTTCTTGTGTTTGTGCTCAGAGAAGAGAGAGTGATTCTCGCCTTTCATTTGATTTTACTCCAGCCCAGGTTACACCTTTCTGGTTTGACTAATTTGATTTTCACTTTAAAATTTCTTTGCCATGGTTTAAATGTCAATCACAGTTGTTATTGATTTGATAGGAAAAAAATACTGGTTTTTTAGTGTTTGAAAAGGATGTGAACCTAGATAAAAATATCTGCAAAAACAGTTTGAATTGGCCGACACATTTTAGGTTATGGTGAGTCTTGGTAGGTTTTGGCAATATGAATCTTTTTCTTCCTTTGCACTTAACTATTTGAAATGCAATAGTTCTTTGTTTTTTCACATTTTTTTGATGCAGCTCTGGTAGCTAATGAGGTTATTGAAGATGCTGTCAGAAGAAATAAGAGGGGCTTGGTTTTGAGATTGGATTTTGGAAAGCTTATGACCATGTTAGTTGGGATTTCTTGGATAGAATGTTGAACAGAAAAGGTTTTGGAGTGAGATGGATAAAATGGATTAGGGGGTGCCTCGTGTCAGTGGTCTTCTTTGTTCTACTGATCGGGAAGTCTAAACCTTGGTTTAGTGCCTCTAGGGGTCTAAGACATGGTGATCTTTCCTGCTTCCTTTTTTCTATAGTGGTTGATGCTCTGAGTAGAAGGATTGACAAAAGGGGTTGAGAGAGGCTTGGTGGGAGGGATCAAGGTGGGTCACGAGAGCTTACCCATATTGCATTTGCAATTTGCTGATGATATCATTCTCCTTTTGTAGGATATGGTTAGCTTTTCCAGTATGTTAACTATTTGGAAAGTGTTCGAAAAAGTGTCAGGTCTTCGGATTAATTTCTTTAATGCTGCATTTGGGAGCATGGAATTTGGGTCTTGGATGTGGATTTTGATGGATTTTGACATAATTCAATATAATTTTGCATTACATTTTGTCCAAAACCACACAAATCCAAATCCAAGGCCTTTCCCAAACATAGGGTAAGAGTGGCATTGTGGGTATTGGTATCAATGCAAGTCCTCTTGCATGGTTAGCTGGTTGTGGTGTTCTGAGTTGGCAGTTCACTTATTAAGGTGCCCCCTTAGGTGGTAACCCAACTGCTTATTCCTTTTGGAACTTGGTTTTTGAGAGAGTTGGCAGGAGGTTGGATTGGTGGA
This sequence comes from Malania oleifera, assembly GCF_029873635.1. Taxonomy (NCBI): domain Eukaryota; kingdom Viridiplantae; phylum Streptophyta; class Magnoliopsida; order Santalales; family Ximeniaceae; genus Malania; species Malania oleifera. Next base: position 32,800,399 of record NC_080426.1, on the reverse strand, counting down.
AAGGAGGCCTTTACACTCTTTGGGGCAGCAATACTCTTATTCATGCCTTTCTTTTATTCCCTGGACTATTTGTCCCTTTTCAAAAATCCTGCAAGAGTGGCTTGTAGCTTGGAGAAACTGATTAGAGATTTCTTGTGGTGGGGAGTCAGCAAGCATGATTGAGACCATCTTGTTATTTATTTAATTTTTTTTTTTTGGGGGGCGGGGGGGGGGGGGTGTGTATAACCAAATGGGAGGTAGCTTTGGTTGAAAAATTATTTGGTGTCCAAAAACATTTCCTTGGCAGAAAAATCGTCATGTGCACTTCCCTTTAGAACTTGATTTTCTTTGGCACGAGGTAATTTGTAGGAGATTTGGACTTCTTCAAAATGGATGAGATGCTAAAGTTGGGGTTCATATTATATATTGTGTCCTTGGAAATTTGTGTGTTAGATTTATCTTTTCCCCTCCCCACCCCCCATGTTCCGTACAGTGTTGGTAATTGGGGAAGCTTTTAGGGAGGATGGTTGGTTAGGGGAGGCTCCTTTGGCTAATGTGTAAGGTCATCGCTGTTGTTTATCTTCTTGTCATGATTTCTCTGTCTTTGCTTTCTTTCAGTTGCAAGAGTGTGGGCGCTTTGAGGATTTTCACTTTGTGAGGAACCTTAATGAGGGAGAGACTAGTGAGCTTGCCCCTTTGCTCGATGTGCTTTGTCCTAAAAGCTTCAATCGAGGAGTGACATATAAGAGTTTGGGCCTTAGATTATTCTGGGGAATTTTCTTGTAAATCTTTCTTTTCTCATTTTACCAATGCTATTCCTTTTGCTCCCTATTCTTTTCTTTAGAAAGCCAAAGCCTATTCTCCAAAGGTTAATGCCTTTTTATGGACAGCAATCTTGAAAAGGTTAATAGCAATGACATGCCTAAGTAACGGAGACCTAACAAGTTTTTATTGCTTGATGCGTGTGTTCTTTGTTTTAAGAGTGGAGACGTGTTTGCACTTGTTTTTGCATTGTCATTTTTCTTGGATCCTTTGAAGTAAATTTTTTGGCCTTTTTTGAGGCTTCCTCCTTGGAGGTGCTTTGTACGTTTTTGTTGTTTAAGGAGTTTGGAAAGGGGAAAGGAGAGGCATTTGGCAATGTACAAATTTTGGTTAGCTTCTGGTGTGTTTGGTTGGAGAGAAACGCCAGAATTGTTACGAACTTGGATACTCCTCTTAACTTTCTTTGGAATAGAGTGATGTCTCTTGCGTTGATGGGGGTCTTTGTGAATGGTTTCTTTCACCATTTACTTACCTCTGTCAAATCTACAGAGAGACTGGGTTGTTTTGCTCGAGTAAAGCTGTTTTTTGTTTGCAATATTATTTCTTGTGTTTGGGGGCTTCTTGATTTTGTGATTGATATTACCACTTAATATCACATTCTTTACATTGGAACCATTACCTAGAACCTTGCATATTGTATTTGAATATCCATTTTCTGTTGCAAATCTCTATCCCCCCATAAAAAAATAAAGAAAGAATTGTAGTATTTGCATTTGGACCCTTGAACTCACTTTATGTTTGAGTGACATACAAAATTAGAACACAATTAATTATTTCAGTTTTCATCCCTTTTAGAATACTAGTTGTAGGGACACACGTGTGTGCCCCACATTTATCAAATTTACTATTTTTTAGGAGAATGAATCTTGTAATTAAAAGATAACATGTTATATCAGGGGCATTTTTTAGGAAGAGTAAGGGAAAAATGTGTAGGTTGGAGGTGCCCACTTCTCTTAGATTCTTTGTTATAGTATAGAGTATCTTTCTTTCCCTTTTAGAACATCATCCTTTGTTTATCATCAATAATTTTTATTTCTCTCAAAGAATTTAAGGATTATTGTACTTTAAATGCTTTTGTGTTATTTGAGTTTTTTAAATTCCATAGATTTTCTCTCAAGTCAGTGCACTGAAAATGGTAGAATGTGGCGATGCTGGATGGAATAACGTGGTTAAGATATTGCTCCATAGAGACAATGAACTTATTATGATTTTGTATTTAAGAAAGAAGGTAAAGTACAAAACAAGGAGAACAAGGTTTCCTCGATAACAAAATGACAATTATAAAAGAAAGAAATAAATTTAGTGAAGTAAAACAATCCAATCATGCTGCAAATTTTCTAGGGGAACATTCCTAAACAAACCATTCGTTAATCAACATTGCAATGCAAGAAATACTACTCTAAATCAAGTTATGAGAAGTGGGCACACCCTTAAAAATTCTAGCATTTTTCCCAATGAAATACACCCAAATGATTGCAAGAATGGTGCTTCATTACAAACTTTTCCTTAATTCCCTCCTAAAACATGTAACAATCATAGAAATCCTCCGAAGATCACGAACAAACCCACTTATCGCTGAAACTTCCAAACAGATTATTCCAAAGTATCCAAACTAAAGGACAATGTAAAAAACAAATGAGGGCACATTTTCCTGCTCACAAGGCAAACGACACAGACATCCGGTGACAAGGCCTTATCAGTCTTTGCTTTTGAAGCGAGTAGTATTGATTTTCTTAAGGATCACATTCAATGTAAAAATATTTATATTTGATAAATAGCGGTTGCAAGTAGCATGGTGTGGTGGGAAGTGGGAGTAGCAGATTTACATAATGGGAAGCAGGGGTATAACAGACCAGAATTTTTTTAAAGCCCACACAATCTTATGTATATTGGTTTATTTGCATGTTTTAAGCTCTCAGCCCTTCTTATAAAAGAGTTTTAGTGCATTTTTGATCCTTCAGCTCATCTTATACTAATGCTGTTTAGTAAGGGCAGTAAATTTTATATTTGCTTTAAACCACTATTGATAGAAAAATTATGTATATTTTCACTTTTTCACTAATCATATGTGTGATAAATTAATTAATAAAATAAAATACATTATATACTCCATCAATCTATTGGGCACATAACACATACAAAAAATAATAAATTAAACAAGTTCTGTTATTTTATTTGTTAAAGTAATAATAATCTAATAAATTTAGACCTACGAGTTATATTGTATTACTATAACCCTAGGATTAAGGTTCCTCACAAAATGAAAATCTTAAGATTGCACACCCTTATACAAGAGAAGGAAAGTAGAAATACGAGTATCATGAAGAGTAGATAATTAGAAAAGACGAGCGCGCATGAGGATATTTGGTATCATGTGAAAAATTACAAAAATGAAAATTAAAAACCAACACCATAACTAAAATGGACAACTGTTTGGTTAATGTTCCCAAAATTGATACAAGTTAGAAACCGAATTAAACACATATTCAGTTTGAAAAACTACAAAATAATGTAATTAAAAATGCTTCTTATAATTAAAAGATGTTATAATATAGAATAGAAATGATTAGACTCTTTTTTCTTAATTATTAAATGTTAAATTAATACTCCAGAAAAATCGAAATTTACATTAATTATGAAGGTTGCAATTGGTGGAAATATGTTTTGGATGTTTTTTATTATTTTCCAAAATTTTAGAAACTTTAGGAATGATTTTACTTTATTTTAAATTTGCATGGAAATTTTATTTTAAATTTGTATCAATTTTTTTTCACAATGATTTTAATCTGAAAAAGTGATTTTGGATATTGGATTATTGAAGCAACAGGTTGCCAAACAACTAAAGTCAAAACATTTGAAAACTGACAACAAAAAACTGGAAACTGACTACCATATTTGAATGTGTTGTCACCACTTGTTTCTTCACTGCTGCCACAAAAACAGAAAAGAGAAAATAAAAATGATACTGAAGACTCCCTAAGTTTTCTACTTTGATGAAATATATAATTATACTTTGAATCAAGAAGGCTTTCCTTCCTGTCTCAAGTTCTTTCATCCATTTAAACAGTTATGGCATTTCTTGTTTATAATAATTAAGCATAACTGGTAAAATTTTTACACTACAACAAAATCTTTGATGAGGGGCACTTCAATCTTCAAGTAATGAGTACATGTATTAGCTTTCTATTCTCGTTTTTTTTTTTTCTTTTTAATTTTTCAACATTTACATATTTATTCAAATGCAAAAGAGATTTTAGTTAATATCCTCAAGTTTCGGTTTGTGCTGATGCCTTTTCTTTGGTTTGAAATAGTTATCTTGTTCCTCTAATGGAATATCATATGCCTTTCATCAAATTTCAGATTTATTGTCCCATCTGTTTGAGTTTGATCTGACTTATTTTTTCCTGCATTTTTATTGATACACAAATTTCACAATACTTTTTGTTGTTATTTCTCCCATAAATTGTTCTTATTTTATGGCCAACTATTCCCCCTTAAAGAAGCTCTGGACTGTGCCTGTAACCTTATATGGATCAGCTCAAAGTTTCTGTTACTCATTTTCCCTAAGCGAGTTGCAATTTAGAACATTCATTTCTGAAATGGGGATGCATGCATCATGCCATATGGTGTGGGAGCTTTATGCACTGCGTCACTCCGGGTGTCACGTTAAGGGCATCATTAGAAAGAATATTCAATGTTTTGTCTAAGTGCATGGTTCACATTTGGTGATTTCACCATAATTTAGTCAAATGCTTTATTTGATTGTTAACAAATGTGCTAGTTGAATTAGATATAGGAGAGTAGATAGCAGGTTTAATTGTAATTATTTTGACCTATGATGCCATGGCACCATAGTTGTATCTTTGTTACAATTTCTGTAGTGGATTTAATTTTTAAATTTTGACCATACACAAGAAAATAAGCCTACGCTAACAATATTATGTTTCATACTGTCTTATATTCCTGTTCCCATTCCCTTTCCATGCACTTTAATGATTCACATTTGAGCTTGGTTCAGCTGCATTCCTCTTTAGGCATGCGAGTTCAACTATGATAATAGCCTTTCTAGTTCTCTTTAATGAAATAAGCAAATATTATTGAGGCTGGTGAGAATTTTTGTTTTTTTTTTGGTTATTTGAAGAAAGCAAGAAAAAATGTTAATTAATGCCAAAGCCTAATACATTTTTGGAAGGCACTATTTTTACTATCAACCAACTTTATCATGGTCTTATGCATTCAGACTTTCCATAATAATTTGTTATGTTCTGAAGTTTTCCTGGCAGTGTGGTGGATAGTTTATGTTTTGTAAATTCTCTTTGAATAACAAGCTGCATTGTCTTTTGGATATTATGTGTTCGCACCCCTTCTTTTAAATACCTGTATGTAAAAAGAAAGAGGCACAAAATATCTCCTATTTTACTGTTAAGGATATTCCTTTTGACTTGGTATGCTTTCTGGATGATAAATTTACTCCATGATACATGTCTAGCGAAAGCCATAAAAACTAGGAAAACTGGCTCTTTATTGATTCAAGTTTAACTCCCGTGCCAGTTGTCTGATTTATTGACTCACAACTAATTGTTTTGATTTTGGTGGTGTCAGGAGGAAAGCTTGCAAAGGCTCCAGAGCCGTATAGATGTTTCCTATGATAGTGCAGTCCCTGAACATCAGGTATTTTCCTTTTTTAAGGTTAGGTAAAATTTTTAGAATTGATGGTAATTTAAATCCAGATGAACTGCTGTGCTCTGGTGTACGCGCACACACACAGACATATATAGGCCATGTAGATAGCGCATTCCTTTTGCTTATTTACTTGTTCATTTCACTTCTTTGAAGTTTGAAGGCTGTATTTTTGGTTAGTATTAACTGTTAATTATGTTATTTCAGGAAGCTCTAAGGGCTTTGTGGAATGCTGCCTTTCCTGACGAAGAACTTCGTGGTTTAATATCTGAGCAGTGGAAGGAAATGGGTTGGCAAGGAAAAGATCCTTCCACAGACTTTAGGTAATTAGCATTTAACTTGTAACCTCCAGGGGCTCATTTTCTGTTAGCACGTCATTTCTTTTTGCCATTGCCCCCTCCCCACAGCATCTCTTTTCTTCTCCGAATTTTTTAATATTTGGATAATGTGTCAGGGGTGGTGGTTTTATATCATTGGAGAACTTGTTATTCTTTGCAAGGAACTTTCCGGTATGTCTCTCTCTCTCACAAAACACAGAAAAAATAAATTGAATGCTTAATCTTAGACTTTTATATAATATACGAACTGATGTTTGGAATGAAAATTACTGATTAACAAAAGTCTTACAAGTTAGAACTAATTATTTGGTGATTGAATATAATTAATAATATTAAGTGGGGCCATTTTTTTTTGGTTTGGTTTGATGTTTGGTTTTTGGGAAGTTTAATGATGAGAAGTGATATGTGACGGTTGATAAACTGATAAGCAGATTATTAATTGTTTGTCTTCATGAATCACATTGACCTCTGCCTTTCGTTTGTTTGTTTTTTTTTGTTTTTGTTTTTTTTGTTTTGTTTTGTAAAATATTATATGCTGCTTGGTGTTCATGATGATGTTTCAGGCTTTCTGTTTATTGCACAAGGGCACTGATTTTTTTCCCCTCATCTACAAGGTATTTTTTGGCTAATTATTGTAAGATATAAGTTGTCATCCCTTTCCATGCAGCAATCCTTTCAGGATCTTCTTCATAAGCAGGAAGGTGACCGTTCGGTTTGGGAATACCCATTTGCCGTGGCTGGCGTGAACATCACATTCATGCTCATACAAATGCTCGATCTTGAGGCGGGTTTGTAATTTTTCTTGTTCACCTTATGTGTGGTTTGGTTTGAAGAAGGTATATTGTTTCTGAATGTTTGCAATTTCAAAATGGCACTTAATTTTGCGAGTTTTTTTATAAGTTTTCTCAATCACATGTTATTAATCCAATGCTTATCAGTATAGTGATACCTTCATATTACAAGAACAAATTGCATTTATAAATGAATGCAGAGCATGCTCTGTCAAAATTGAGGGATCATTTCAAATTTATTGGAGTGTTTTTTATTTCCATGGCTCATCCAGGAATGGTACTTGGCTCTCCTTTTCCAAATTATCTTTCCAAATTATTGGAGCAATTTAGTCTTGGGATTGTATTGGCCAAAAAGAGATTGCAACAAACATAAAGTGGAGAGCCTTTGAATTATAGCTGCTTTTTTGTGCGGATCATTTTATCTTATACTAATAATTAATAGACATGGGAATTTGATGTATTTCATGAGTTCACTGTTCTTCAATTTACAGTAAAACCACGGACACTGGCAGGAGCAACCTTTTTGAAGTTCCTTTCAGGTAATGCTGCCACTCATAAGTTCATGCAATGACAGGTTGTCTTGAATTATTATTATTATTATTATTATTATTTGTAATTTCCGCTCTGTTGCAAATTCATCTGCAAGGCATATAAAAATCTCGTGGCTTATGTCAAGATTTGGAGCCAAAAGCTATCAATGAACTTTTGCATATGCAATGAACTGGTTCAAGTGTTTATAGGTTTGACTTGAAGAGTTCTTTCTTCTGCTGACAGAAAATGAATCAGCGTTCGATCTTCTCTATTGCATTACGTTCAAGCTGATGGATCATCAATGGCTTGAAATGCGTGCAACATACATGGACTTCAATGTATGTATCTTTATCAAAGAGCAAAACATGCACTCTAGATTCAAAAGGTCACTTTATTCTTAAAGCAGTGCTCTATCCACTTTATCCTCATGGAAATCAAAGATGCTGTGGTTTTCAATTGACCATAGACCTAAAAGTTCTTTACACATGGTTTGGGAAAGGCTTTGGATTTGGATTTGTGTGGATTTAGATAAAATGTAATACAAAATTGTATTGAGTTTTGTCACAAATCCATCCAAATCCAAATCCAATCTAAGGCTTGAAAACTATGCTCTCAAATGCTGCGATACTTGTGCTGTAATGAATGTGTAGTTGATGATAAATTCTTTAATGATAGTCCATCAACCTATTTTCTAATGACTCCATTATTCAAAACTAGCATACGCAATTTTCTGCTCATCTTAAGCAGCCTGTTAAATAAAACTATTTTTAATCTTATTAACTACCATGTTGTCTTCTCTTGTTTTGTTTCTTTGTAGACGGTGATGAAATCCACTCGTCGGCAGCTGGAAAGAGAGCTTATGCATGAAGAAATGACACGGCTTGAAGACTTGCCATCTTATGCCCTTCTTTCACGATAGCATGGCTATCACGAGAGTTGGAATGATAAGTCTACGAAAAGCAAGGAGTTTGCATCATCGAATGATTTTCTTTCTTTTGGATGATCTCTGCCCCTCGTCTGCCTTTGATTTTTTTTTTTTTGACTAGCTAATTCTGTTTTTCTAGCTACTGCTGTTTTTCCACAATCTGGTGCTCCCAACAAAAACCCTTCTAGGAGCCATGCTGATGTCCTCCAATTTTATTCGGGAGAAAAAAAAATGTAGGTTCTACGAGCTTGTAACTTCAAATGTACTTAACCACTTTGATTTGCATCAGGTTTTAAAAGCTGCCAGTTTATCTCAAATCAAAGGTATGAGTAATAACTAAATTTATGTTTTGCTACGCCTCTTTTTTCACTTGTCAACTTATATGTGTCTTTTGAAAATATAGTTGCTTAAATTTTTACATTTTTAAAATTATAAATATTATTACTTGTTTCTTGCAAAAGAATAAAATGGAATGGAATAAAAATAGTCTTTATAATTTTACTGATTTGTTGTGATTTTTCATTTCATTCCGCTTCTATTCTAGTGTATCTCCATTCTCCAGCGTACCAAATTTGAGATTAGACTAAGAATCTTTAGGAAAATGTGCACACAAATTTAGATTTGTTTAGCTCATCAGTTTTCAATGTCTGTTTCTTCTCCTGAGGAAATTTGGGATGCCTTCAGAAATGAATACTATATGGGAGCCGTGGCATTGAATCAAAGGTATTCATGAAGAATGGATTCATTTAGTAACACAACATAGTCAAGTCTACTCCATTTGTTAGAACAACTTCATTGAGTCTCCGCACCTATCCTTTATTTCTATTTCTTTCTTTTATGTATATATTTTTTATTTATTATTTATTTTAGTTCTTTTTTTATTCTCATTCTTATGCTCGCTTTCTAAACCCTTAGCTTGTTTTTGGAAAATAGAATTTGACTCGAGATTATCCATTTTTCTTAATTCCAGTATTAATTCCGGAGTTTCCTTCAATTTGAAAAAGAATTTTTCTATTTTGGACAAAGAAAGATAATATCATTTCCAAAAAAGGTGAGCCATAAGAGGGAGACAATGGAATGTTGTGTTTTAGCTCAATCAGCTCAGCTCAGTCTTGGCTCCATTATTGCCGTCATTTTGTACCTTGCACATTTTTTATTTTGGGAATTCATCAGGTATCGGTGGTAGTTTTTTATTATTTAATATTTATTCTTCTAACATTTATTTTTCTCCCAACAAATGGAAGAATAAGAAACATTATGATACATTGTGTGAGCAAAACTTGCCCCCATTCTTGCCTACCTCCACTAGCTTCAGCACCCACCTGCTGAAACATGATTGTTGCATATTCCAACACCAGTTACATAAAAAACACCCAACATAACAAGCAACAACACAAGACCAGAGATCAGACTGGGCGTCTCAAACAAATCATTTGGTACAGAGAAGAACAAACCTATTATGCAACCAAATGATCAGAGTATCAGACACTAATTGTGGGTTTTGCCTTTTTAAGTCATAGTAATACACCCTATTGCCTTTAAAACTCTAATAGAAGCCAAAACTTGATTTCGAGCGTGGCATGTAAATCACATGTCTCAAGGCACAAGCAAGTGGAAGTTTTACTCATAAATCCAAGGATGGAGCCGGCTTCCAAGGAACCAAATACCAATCTCCTGCGGTGGAGTCGGTGGGGGGGTTGGTGGCTACGATGATCTTACGTCCGGTGGTGACAACATTCTACATTCTTGCCTTCCCAAACCATCGCAACGATGGGGCCGGAGATAATGTAGTCCACCAGCCCCTTGAAGCCAGGTCCTCATAGTGCTTCGTCACACGCTTACTAGATTCAAACCTGGGAGTTCAATTCCAGATTTAAGATTCAGAATTCGATTTTGGGAGGTAAAATTCACCCCTAAGGCGAACGGAGCTACCTTTCAGGGAGAAACCTTTCTTCTCAAGTCTGCTGATGATCTCAGTGACCTGACCCAAATTAAATAAAAAAAAAAGAGAAAAAAGAAAATCAGTGACATGAAGCCGCCTCAGTGAAACACCGATTTCAACTATTTTCTTACATTTTATCAGCAATCCAACATCAGATCTAAGGATTTAGCATGAAGTTCAGAAATGAAGAAAAGTTATAGAGGACAAACCACGCCTCGTTGCAGGGAAATAAGCACCGTCAAATTCCTTCTTTTTCAACTAATTTTCTGGTCAATTAGACGGTCCAATGTCAATGATCATTTTTTTTTTACTTTCAGCTGCGAAAATACATTTCGAGAGATGGGTAAAATCCGGAGACACTCTTTGAATCCGAGTATGATGATGTTACGCCCTTTTGTTTTTTAATGCGGTCAAAAGTTTTTCAGAACGCCGAAGTCATTTGTAAGATGAAAAAACTACCTTGCCATCAAGTGGAGGGTTGTATTTGCTAATAAAATTATAATTCTTGGTATTTTTTTTTTACTGTTGAAATTCAGGTGTGCAAATTTAGAGAATATTTTGAATTTTATGGTAATTTTTTGTGCACCCCACTTGTTGATTGACGTGATTATAAATCACATCATTTTGACTTTGCGCCTTTAATTAAATTTGATGTTTGAAATGTTAATATTAAAAATCAAATCCAATTTTTCATGTTCGTAGTACATGACCATCACCACCAATTAAGAAGAAAAAGAAAGCTTAGATGCCATCAACGGTCTCTAAGACCTTCCTCTGATCAGGACTGAGAAAGTATGAAAAAAATGGGCTTGTGAGAGAGTCTCTTCTTATAATAGTAGAGTTTTTCTCAATGTTATAGTAGTTGAATCCCTTAATTCTAAGGGAGTTTTAACAGTTACTCCTCTTTTATTCCCTTCTTCACCCAAGGGTTATAAGCTACTTACTAACATATTCTTTAATCCTTTAATTAAGGGATCCTTTGTCTCCTGCTTGCAGCTATATTTTTGCACTATAAGTTGCCTCCCACCCCTAGATCTTAGAATGATTTTTCAAGTATAGGAGTGTATGAAGGATATTAATCCAAAGAAATTGAGCACATGCCTATTGAGCTTTTCTTCTTCTTTCTTTTTCTTTCTTTCTTTTGGTAGCCCAATAGATTTTATTGTATAGTTCGAGCAGAATAGGCCTTATTGATGGAACAAGATTTTATTTTCTCCTCCTCATAGATGTGCTGAGCTGAGCATACCTTTTTTTTTTTTTATTTGTTTATTTGTTTTTTTGTTTTTTTTTTTCATATTTTTTTTTGTGTGTGGTTAATTGCAATAGTTAAGTCAAGACTCATAAGTTAATACGTACAATACGATCTTATCACATATACAATAAAAGCTCACCTATTGAGCAAACTCATCTGTCATTTGTCTTATGAGTAGAGTTCATTTATTGATATGAGCTGAGTTCATCTATTATTAGACATTTTATTGAGTAGAACTCATTAATAGTTATTTTAAGTTACCCCATATTTCACATGAAATTTGTTCACTCCTTTAAAAACTAAATAGCTATATTGATATGATGTAGCAACCTTTGCAATTAAGGGTCACATAGGACTCAAATTTTCTAGTAATGCCCGTGATCAAACTCATTAAAACAATCCTATTTGATATGACACAAAACTCAGACATTTACATAACCTCATTGCCATAAAGTTACTTACTTTGGTGGATGGTAGAAGTGACAACCAATTAAGGATACTCCTTATTAGTTAATTTGATTAGGAGTGTTTTGCATAGTGCAGTGATCAAATTTTTAAGTACTTCAGTTTCATGTCTAAAGAGAGTGCATGGTTGTTTGTTTCAAGGACCATCTTATCAATGTTTTGGAGGACAATTGATTTACAAGTTAATTTATATTATTCTTGGAAGGGTCATTCAAGGTCATATGCTATTGACTTAATACATTTTTTCATGAAGTGTAAAACATGATTCATCATCATTCGAATAATACTTTAATATTGCATTTTCTTTTGTTGCTTGTAAAAAGGATATTGTGATAATAATTAATGAGTTGTTGTATAATGATCGGATATATGATGTACATTGGAATAAGTAAATCAACAACAAGCAAATGAAACACAGCCAAAAGATTGAGAAACAAATAAGAATCGACACAAGATTTACGTGATTCGGTAAAACCTACATTTACGGAAGCAATCGGTACAAGAATTTCACTAAAAAGTGTCAAAGAACACAATACACTTTGCAATGATCTCCCACTCTGTCAATAAACGCCAAGAAGAACATAAATAAGACTCCCGCAGAAGTTTCCCTCCGAATTTCCAACCACCCTAATGTTCTAATTCAAAATTCAAATATTTTCTTGTAACTTAAATGCACTTGTTGACGAGAACAGGGTACTTGTCGACGAGCCAAAGAAGACCACTCGTTGACTAATATGACCACTCGTCGACAACCCCATTTTTCTACTCTTGGTATCTAAAAAATTTTGAACTTTTGAATCTCTTAGTATCTACTCATCGACTAAGATTGACCACTTGCCGACGAGTCCATGCAGCACTCTTATATTTTTCTTCCTTTTTTTTGTTTTTGAAACCAAGTATAAGAGATTCCATAAACAACATGAGTTAGGGTGAGTGTGGCGCTACTGACTTGGGATTTACGACTATCCCATTGCCCCATACTACCCAACGGGTTGCATCAGACGCGGCATTGGAGCAATCATGGATCATCACGTAGTCGCCTGAAGCGTAGCCGTAAGCAGTCAAGCACTTACCATTGGATTGAACTGTCCCGTCTTTCTTCAGGGTCCACACGGCTACAGCTGTATTGCATTTCCATTGTTGTATTACCCATCTGTGACTTCAATGCACAGACCATTTCGACCGGCGATGCGCGCTGTGGGCTCCCAGGACAAACAAACACTGTCAACATCGTCGTTGTCTCCCACAACAGACCTTGTGAACAACATTTGAGAGAAATGATGAGGATCAGATGTCCCGGCCCCGCAGTAGAACAACAAGATGGCCAGGTTTGGAGCTAGTTTATTATCATTTAGGTTTGACAAGAAGAATGGGGTGAAGTCAGGTTTTTGCAGTTGGACTGGACTGGGAAAGATTCCATCTTTGGATGTTTGGACAGCTTTGGAGAGGGCTTTCCATTTGTTCTCAAGGCTGATCATGGCGGCATCTGGGCGAAATATTTTATACCCTCCCCCAATTCTATTGCACACCCATTGCTCGATGTAGGTAAACCGCAGCGCCTCCGAAACCATCTGGATGGCAACGATGAGGGAGCGAGCCAGGGTGCTCTGGCGCTCGTTTTCTGGCGTCCTGTGAAGCGCCAAGATGACCGCTCCCATTACCAAGTCAATATCCTCTCTGTATTTATCAGCAGTGTTTTGGAGACTCGTATAGCTGCCATCGAATTGGAGCTGTGTCAATTCTGCTGCTCCTTCATATATGGGAAAAGAAAAGTGAATGCAGCCTTGGGAGCGTCGCTTAAGAAGTAGGCTTGGTTTCCAGTTCGATGAGCCACAATATATGCGTTGGTGACGTCGACTCCCAGCTCTATGGATTCGTCCTACCAGTTTGATCAGAGTTCCACAGAGGGGAATCGCTCAGAATGGTGAGTGGATTGCGTAGTATTGGTATTGAGTATACCAATCGTCCACTAGCCAGTTGAGCTCGCAGAGTTTTCGTGAAGTGCTGATAGGTGCCCCCGGTGGAACCCGCCGTGGTGAATGTCACCGTTTTATAATCATAGCGCAGCCTCACGTGTTGATCTTCCACATCAAGTACTAACGAGCGCAGCCCAACCCCCGCACCGCCCAAACTGCTCCAATAGCAAATTGATTGTGACGAGTTAAACTTGTTCAGGGCATTATGCTTGCTTGTGACTTATCTCGTATGTGTGTATGTGTGTGAGAGATAAGTTTCCATCATATAAATATTAGTATAGGGTTATTTTCTGTTAATAGTTTATTTGTATACCAAATAAGATAGTATGATTCTTTGGTCACTTTGATGTTTTCTAGTGGTAGGATGATAATTATATAAAAACCTCTTTAGGGGAGGGTTAATGTTCATCAGTCATTGTAAAACTCACTAACTATTGTCAACGTGTTTAACCTACTTGCTTTCCTCGCTAAATACACAATATTAACGGAGATGTTGTTAATGAATTACATTTGCTTCAATGTTTACTGTTTGCTTGCCACGACTTTCATGAATTGATTACTGTTTTCACTACTATTTGAATAAATGTTAATGAAAATGTTTCGTAGATGAATGGTAATAAATGATAGGCTGACTAGTTAAGTAAGAGTGCTTTAGCTAGCGCCGCACGTACCTTCACAAAGGTGTGAAAATAGTTGGCTTGTGACACTTGGTATCAAAGCCAAGGCACAGTTGTTACGAGAATTCAGTTACCCTCATTGTGGGATTTGGAAAGTTTTAGTAAGTGATCATGACACCAACCAATGCAGAGAGGATCAGCATTCTGGAAGTACAGGCTGAGGCAACAGTCAACATTGTGGCTGCGGATGTAGGGACCGAAGAATTATAGTAATTTAATGATAAAAGAAAGGAGAGAAATGAGAATTTTTAAGGGGGTCACTAAAAGGTCCGCATTCGTCGACAAATAGGTTTCTTGGGATTGTCAACGTGGACACGTGTCTCGTTGATGAGAAAGTACCGAGAGAGCTGTTTTCAGGGCCAGAATTTTGTCGACGATGTGTAGGTGTTCGTCGACGAACTCTCTTCTGGGCCTCGTTGACGAACGTTCGTGTATGAATAGGCTCAAATTGGATTTTCTGCATGAAAAATTCAGCCAAACCCTTTTCTCTCTCTCCCACTTCAGCTCCCTTACCTTCTCTCTTCAATTCCAGCTCTGTTCTTTGCCGGTTTGACAATCGGAAGCCGCCACATTACTCCTGGGAAGATTCTCTGCACATCTGTTGGAGTGATTTATTAGTTAGGCTAACTTGAGAACCATCTCAAAATTTGGGTAAGTAGTTAATTTCAGTTTTATTAGGTTTTTGGTGTTTCTAGATTGAGAAGAATATGTTAGGTAAGATAATATTGAGATTTTGTTGGAAAATTATTAATTTCAGGGTGTTGAGTTGGGGACCACATAGGTGTGATTTTGGAGTAATTCATAGGTTTTTTATATGTCAGGTAAGGGGATAAATTAATTTAGAATTTCCATGAAATTATTTATTATTATTTAGCTTTTATTTTCAAGGAAATTATGTATGTTATAGAACTGATGTGGGAAATACTGTTGTTAACAGGAAAATGATTTTAATACAGTTTAGCAGGGAATATGATTTCGTGCAGATTTTATGAATAGAACAATATTCACTTTTGTGTGGTATGAGTATGAAATTATTTAATTTTATGTAATATCAGAATACTATGTTTTCAGAATCAGCATGTTATTACTGTATTCAGGAAGATATTAAAAACGGTACAGGAACTAGGTTTAAAGTATGATATTGAAACGGTATAGGGTTTTCAAACTAGGTATCTTAAAATATATGTTAGCATAAGGGCTGTGGTTTTTATGATATGTTATGCTGGCGTAAGGGCTGTGATTTTCATGTCTTATTATGCCAGCGTAAGGGCTGGGGTTTATACTTTTTGATAAGCAAAAATTCATGAAAATATTATTATAACAAATATTATTGTGAAATAGTTATGTATTATTATTTGAGATTTACTATATGTTATCAAAATCTGGTTGGTTTGGTTTAGGCTTTCATGAAGCACGGTACCGTAGCTATATGATCACGATCATGTATATATTAGTGCTACCACTTGCCGTAAGGGGCAGTGGGAGATCGACAGTTGATGTGGTTTTATGGTAGTGCAGGCGTCCCTCTAGTGTCCGTACCAAGAGGGGCAGACCCATCGTACTTATAGACTTATGTTGATCTAGCGTGGTCGGCTAATCATTGCTAGGTCCCGCCTTCGGGCCACACAACCCAGTTATGTGGGGGTAAGACATGACACCAGCCAACTATCCATCTAGGGTGTTATTTCATGGACAGTTCTATGAGATGATTTTTATGTATAGAAATTCTGTATGTTATACCATGTTATGATAAATTATATTTTTTCCAGATATGATATAGACAATTTTATCAAATATGATTTATGTACCGTTATATGTATAACACGAAAATACTCATGTTGCCACACACTGATATTAGTTTATTTCCCTTACCGAGAGGCGCCTCACCCCAGCTATATAAACATTTCAGGAGCCCCAGATTGAAGAGCGAGTAGAGCTCCGCAGCGTTAGAGTTCGACTGTTCTACCTTGTTTGAAGGGTAAGTCATTTTGTTAGGGTCTGACGAATTTTTGGGTGGTGACCCTAGGACACTTTTTGAATATTTTGGGATGTGTATATGTATATGACAGTTGTAGTGAAACTTTGGTATTGTGTTGGATGGATGATTTGATATATATGTGATTTTACATTTACCGTTGCTTAGGTATCAGTGTTGTAGTTCAGGTATATTCCTGGTACCCATGGGTTCAGGTTGATTATGTTTAAAAAAAAATTTATGGTAAAATAGGTAGGTCGTTACAGTTTGGTATCAGAACATAGGTTGCTAGGTTTTGTAGACTTTAGAATGCAGTGGAAACAATACCAGAGTTTAGGGAAAAAATTTAAGGTTTTGTTCTACATTTTAGAGGCAGTACCTCCGTGGTAGTTTTTGTGTTTTTATTGGAGTGATGATTTTAAGAAAATCATAGTAAACTATTGTCGGGTTGTGTTTCTATAGTGTAGGATTGGATCTTGAAATAAGATAAAGATGTTAAGATAGGGGATTTTAGTTAGACGCGCAAATAATAAGGATAGGGTCCCTGAGCCATGTTTATTGTCTTTTCAGGATGGACCCTGAAGGTGGTGGTGCCCATGAGAGCGGTAGCGATGGTGCAGGGCCCTTGAGTGTATGCGAGACTGATTCAGATGTAGTACTACACAGTGTAGCTCAGTAGGTTATAGCTGAGATCGCTAGGAGCTCCAGAAAGCAGGGAGGCCTGTCTGCAGGCCATGGGTGTACGATAGAGAAATTTATCAAAATGAATCCTTTGAAATTTTCAAGAGGAGTTGATCCTGCAGCCGCCGAGAATTGGATGTAGGAGATTAAGAAAGTTTTGGTAGTATTGCAGTGTACAGAAAAGCAAAAGGTCCTATTCGCCACCTATAAACTTACAGGGGAGACTGAGAGGTGGTGGATTGCTATGAAATTTCTAGAGTAGCAGAGGAAGACGCCGATAGTTATGACATGGGACTGATTTAAAGAATTATTTTTTGAAAAATATTTCCCAGCCACTGTCAGGGATGTTAAAGTGGAAGAGTTTTTGAATTTGAAGCAGGGACAACAGTCAGTCCAGTAGTATGCAGCGTAGTTTATAGAGCTATTCCGCTTCGCCCCGTATATTATTCCTGATGAGGTAAAGAAGGCAAAACAGTTTGAAAGAGGATTGAGGCGAAGAATATACAAGTAGGTGGTAGTGTTGAAGATACAAGATTTTGCTGAGTTAGTTGATAGAGCAGCTTTGGCTAAGGCTAGTGAGCGCATGGATGCAGAGGAGCAGGGACAGAAGAAGAGATCTGCACCTTCAGGCTTCCAGCAGGGATCTAGGCAGGATCAGTGGAGGAGAGGAAACTATGGTAGAGGATAGAGAAAGGAAACTGGAGGTCGAGAGCTTCAGGTGGTGCAGAATTTTCCTGTCTGTTATAATTATGGAAAGAGACACTTGGGAGACTGTCGAGTGGGGAGAGCCATTTTCTATCGCTGCGATAGGTAGGGACATCTGGTGCAAGATTGCCCTATACCACCAAATACCACTTCTACTCCCAGACCGTACCAGGGAGGCTATCATGCGCCCCGTGGAGGCTAGAATAGGAATGTAGCTCCAGCGAGAGTCTATGCTTTGACGCCTGGAGATGCTGAAACAACCGGCAATGTGGTGACAGGTATGATTAACATGCTTTCATTTAAAGTTATTGTATTGTTTGATTTAGGAGCCACACACTCGTTCATGTTCATGGGGTGTTTTAGATTTTGTGGGGCATGAACACAGTTGTTAGACACCGAATTGTTAGTAACTACACCAATAGGGTTAGTAGTGAGGTGTAGTAGAGTGCTTTGAGGCTGTCTAGTTGATATTCAAGGGGAAGTCTTGCCATCTGACTTGATAGTATTGGACATGCATGAGTTCGATGTAATTTTTGGTATGGATTGGTTGGTAGCCAATTATGCCAGTATTGTGACAACCCGAATAAAAATGGAATTTAAATAATAAAGGGGAAAGGAAAGTATCAGAGGACTCGTCGACGAAGACAGGATTCGTTGACGAGGAAATACTGAGAGAGGTTTTGAGCCGACTGAATTTCGTCGATGAAATTATTTAAGGACTCGTCGATGAATGATGTGGCTCGTCGACGAATCCCTGTTCTATAAATATCAAAATCCGAATTTTTAACTTCACAATTAAGTTAACTCTCTCCTCTCTCTCTCTTTCTCCCCTGCGGCCATCTTTCTCTCTCTCATTGATTTTGGGCCAGGTTTACGTCGGATCGACAATCCAAAGTCACCACGACGCTCTTGGGGAATTTCTCTCCAAATATGCCGGAGCGGATCGTTGGTGAAAGCAAATTGGAAATCATCCCTAGGTTGAGGTAAGGCTTTTTAAGGCAATTTTGGTCTTGTGATAGTTATAGGAAATAATATACACATAGAAATACTGAAGTTTAATATTGAGAGTTTTCATTTTCAGGGTATTGATTAGGAAATCCTACGAGTGTGAGACCAGAGTTTATAGGGGCTTTTCTCAGTAACCAGGTAAAGGAATAAACTAAAGTAGTCATTTTATGCAAATTGTTATTATTTATGAGAAAAATTATTTTTTAGAAAGCATGTATTATATCTATAGATTACGAAGGAAATGTACGTTTGAGAAAAATACTGCTTATATGTTGAAATGTATATATATGTATGAGATGCCAGAAATTATGATGTTTAGAATGCAATGTAAAGTTTTATACAGCAAATGTGTGGCATGAATATTATTTTACGTAAAACAATATTATGATATGATAATGATAATGATATGAATTTAGTGTGGTTTGAGAAATTATGAAAGTATACAGTACCTTATGATGTTGAAATGTATGATAAATTGATTATTTTCAAAATGGTATGTATGAAATGTTCAGCACGAGGCCGTAATTATGAAATGTTTGGCACGAGGCCGTAATTATAACGTATTATATGTTATTAAAACTCGGATGTTAGTTTAGTTTAGTTCAGGAGCACGGTACCGTAGCTATATAGATTAGATATCTATGTTCATACTTGTGCTAACCACCCCACGAGGGGGTGGGAGATGAATAGCCGATGTGACTTTTAGTGTAGAGTTGTAGACGTCCACCTGGCAGTTCGGACCAGGGTGTGGCAGGCCCATCGTACTTACAGACACTTTTTGACTTGGCAGTGGTCGCCCAACCATTGTCGGGTCTCGCCTTCGGGCTGCACAACCCGTCATGGGGGGTAATACATGACATCAACTAGCTATTCATCCTGTGTTTATTTTCAGTATTATCAGTTATAATAAATGTTTTACGTACGATATGACTTATTAGAAAATATGAAAGCATGTGATTATTCAGTATGATATGATGAACATTTACGAAAATATGAAATGTACTGTATATGTATAATTGCATTAAATGTTCATATTGCCACACAGTTGTATTTAGTTTATTTTCCCTTACTGAGAAGTGTCTCACCCCCAAACTTAATATATTTTTCAGGAGACCCTGAGTGACCGGCCGGTCGTGACCGCCGTTGAGTTTACTAAGCCACCCCGTTAGGAGGGTAAGCAATGTATTAGGATCAAAATTGTTTTGATTATGGGATCCTAGATGTATTTTGAAATATTTTGTAAGAATGTAAGTAGATACAATATTTTGGGAATGTAGATAACTCTGGTATTATGCTTCTGGTATTATGCTTTATGGATGGATAATTTAGATTTTATGCTTGCTGTTGCTTTGGTTTCCGCTATGATTGACAGGTGTCCCCGTTACCCACGGGTTCAGGTTGACTTTTTCATTTATTATGTTATATTTATGTTAAGAAATTTGAGGTTGTTACAGTTTGGTATCAGAGCCTAGGATACTAGGTTCTGTAGACTCTATAGTGCAGTAGTAATAATACCAGAGTATAGGATGAGGGAATTTGAGGTCTAATTTTGTAGTCTAGATGCAGGACTTCCGTGGTGGTTTGTGTGATTTTCCTAGGGGGATGATTTTAGGAAAGTCATGGTAAACTATCGTCGGGTTGGATATCTAGGTTGCATGATTGAACCTTGAATTGAGATAAGGAGTGACAAATTAAGTAGGAGAAATATTGTACGGGTTGAGTGATATGTTTAGAGAATGAGGTTTTGAGTTAAGTTACATGTTTTTCAGGATTGACCCTGGTGGCAGTAGTGC
Organism: Malania oleifera; assembly: GCF_029873635.1. Lineage (NCBI taxonomy): Eukaryota > Viridiplantae > Streptophyta > Magnoliopsida > Santalales > Ximeniaceae > Malania > Malania oleifera. Next base: position 32,779,859 of record NC_080426.1, on the reverse strand, counting down.
CCATGCCAGTGGGAGTAAGGGCGCTGGACCCTCAAGCGCTGCGGGTAGTGATTCAGATATCGTTTTACGCAGCGTGGCATAGCAGGTTATGGTAGAAATTGCCAGGAGTTCAAAGGAACCGAGTGGTTCATCAACAGGCCACGGTAGGTCGATTGAGAAATTTATTAAGATGAGTCATCCGGCTTTCTCAGGAGGGACAGATCCTGTAGTTGCTAAAAACTGGGTGTAGGAGATAGAGAAAATATTTACAGTACTGCAGTGTTCAGGGGAGCAGAGGGTACTATTTGCCATATATAAACTGACTAGAGAGGCCGAAAGATGGTGGTCAGTGGTGAGATTATTAGAGTAGCAGAGGACTGTTCCTATTGAAATGACGTGGGAGTAGTTTAAAGAAATATTCTTCGACAGGTATTTTCCAACCTCGTCTAGGGAGGCTAAGATTGAAGAGTTCTTGAATCTGAAGCAGGGACAGTTGTTAGTACAACAGTACGCGGCGAGGTTCATCGAGCTATCCCTCTTCGCCCCGTACATTATTGTGAAGAAGGTATGACAGTTTGAGACAGGTCTGAGGAGGAAAATTTACAAGCAGGTATCGATATTGAAGTTGTAGGATTTTGCTGAGCTAGTGGACAGAGCCACTATAGCGGAGATTGGAGAGCGGTTGGAGGTTGAGGAGCAGAGACAGAAGAAGAGGTCCACACCTTCTGGTTCCCAGCAGGGGGTTGGATGTGGTTCGTGAAAGAGGGGTGGCTACTACAAATACCAGAGGCAAGAGACTGGGAATCGCGGTTTTTAGGGTGTACAACCACCTTCAGTTTGCCCGACCTGTTGGAAGAGGCACCTCGGGGAGTGTCGTGCCGGACGAGGTGTTTGTTATCGATGTGGGGAGCGGGGACATATGGGGAGGGAGTGTCCAACACAGATTGGTGCAGCCCCTGCTCATAGACCTGCTCGAGGAGGCTACCAGGCGCCACGTGGAGGCTAGTAGAGGAATATGGTCCCAGCCAGAGTTTTCGCTTTGACGCCGGGCGATGCTGAGACGGTCGGTGACGTGGTGACTGGTACTGTTAATATGTTTTCATTTAAAGTTATTACACTTTTTGATTTTGGTGCCACACACTCGTTTGTGTCCTTGGGGTGTGTTAAATTATGTGGGGCGGAAACGCAACAATGACGCTGTAGTAAAATGTGTCTATATCAACTGTGTTTCTGAGATTAACTGTAAATTTGTATGTCATGGTACTGTAAAACTGTATAATTATGGTATTTATACTGAATTGAGATGTATGTATACGAACTATGGGGACTAAGGTTCCAAGTGGTTATCACAAAATGTAGAAAATAGGTGCTAGTTAGATACCGTGCCAAGTATGAAAAAATGATAAAATCGAGGGGTTATGAGCCGATTTTTACCACAGTATGAATGAAACTATGCATGAATGAGATTGTGAAAATACTGGAATTGCACATGTTATGTTTTAATGTAAATTATATATATGATATTGGGACCGCAGTTTGTCTCAATAGTGTATGAAGCCTTAAAAAGCTTATATTATGTAGGCTCGGTACCGTTGCCAAACAGAGGTGCAGTGCAACCACACGCAGTTATTATTCAGTGCGAGTACCTAGTAGTAGTCTTGGTAAGAAGGGTCACTAGTCAAAAGGGATAAGGGTGGTGATGACCAAGTTGGACTGCAGTATGTTAGGATGCTTGACGATGCTTGCATATACAGGGCTCGATTAGTGTTTTCTTATCGCACAACCCTTGCCACAAGGAGTTACTGACATAGTTATAATAGTTTCGAGCTGGACGGTGTCCTAAATTTGAATATACATGATTTAAAGGCTTTACTGGGCAAAGTCAGAGGTATGAGTATCGGGCGGAGGGATCATAAAGTGTATGGGCCTGTACCCTACCCTAACCTTGGGAACTCTCACTTGTAATAATGCTGGGTTATACATTATTAGGAATTTATATGTATACTATATATATATATGTATTACAGTATTGAGAATGTGCAAACTATGTAATTGTTTTCAAACAAGAATATAACTGTACACTCACACAATGATGTAATATCTTCCTCCTTATTGAGAAGTGTCTCACCCCAATCTTACAACCTTGTTTTCAGGAGTTATAGGAAATTGATCCTAGTCATCTAGAGAGATTGTGGAGCGTAGGGTCCTGTTAGTTAGCGTAAGTTTTTATATGAATATTGGTTGTTAGCCTAGTTGTTTTTGGGAATGTAATACAGTTTGTATTTTACACACGGTTGAATATATGGAAGGAACATTTAAATACTCTGGTATATCGATTAGAATCCATACGAATGTTTATGTTTTCTGCAAAATATGTGAGTACAAATCATTATGAAATACCCGTATGTCCTTGTTTAGGGTGGGTAGTTATGTATGTTCACAGGATTTGTATAGGTTATGTATGTATAGTAGCACTCTGGGGCCGTATTAAGGGTCGGGGCGTTACAGGTTGGTATCGAAGCCCATAGCTAGCCGCAAGTGTGATGTGAATTGAACTGCCTGGTTATGGATATGTTCAGAGCTTAGGTAACTAGGTTTTGCATATTAGACTTTACTAGAGTTTAGGATGTGGTGTGATTATCGAGTGTAGCTTTGTATACTTAGAGATAGAAATCCATTGGCAGACTTCTATGCTTTTCTGGATCTTTCAAAGGGTTCATAAAATCATGACAATCTATCGACGATGTTGTTTCTAAGTAGAAGGGTGGAACTCGAGTAGAAATGAAAATGTTGAGTTATTAGAGCATGTCAGTACTATAAAGGTTCTTGTGGGAAATAAGTTATGTAGTCTCGTGTTAGTAGTGGATAAGTAGGTTGTTAAGCTTTTAATCGATGTTTCTCAATTGCTTCTTCATGATGGAATCTAGGGATATTACTGCCAACGTTGGAGGCACTAGTAGTGAAGGAGTTGGCCATGAGGCTGGCAATGACTCTACTTGTAATAACCCCCCTTTCGGGCGTTGTCACTTTCCTTATGGGCCTTGCGCCTGTGGCAACAATGGGTACCTATCAGAGCATTCACTAGTTCTCGAGGATCGGGGGTAACTACCCCTTTGCTCTGATACCAAACTGTAACGACCTACTATTTATTTTCCAGTTCTGTTTTTTTTTGTTTGTTTTTTGTTTTTTTTTTTATATTATGATACTCTGATACCTACTAGATTAAACCAAAACATCAACCTAAGTAGCGAGAAGCGGAATTCATATAAACAAAATGAAGTAAATATACAATACCAAAGTGTTAAAAATGTTTCCAAAATATACATATATGTCTGTTTCCCAAAATACCCTCAATTGAGTAACCTTCATAAAATACTCACTTTACTGATTGTCCTAAACTATAACCTCCTCTATCTATGAGCGTGATCTATTCGTCTAACTGGATCAATTGAAAAATATTAATTTAATGGAATGAGACAACGCTCAAAAAGACGAAATATGCTATTGTTAGTGTGTGGCAAATGAGTTACAATACTATGAAAATCTGTTTCTATGTAATTATGTACAACTGAATCTGTAAATGCAGTACAAGTAATATAAACCACCCCCCTTCTTCCATGTTGCTTAACATTTCTATATTTTAGAGTTCTATACATAATAATTTTAATATATATAAGTATATTCCTTGTTTCTGTGAAACTGTACATACATAATAATAACTGAAAACTTCCCTGGATGGATAACTGTATGTCATGATTTAACCCCTTATGACAAGGTTGTGCGGCCCGTAGGCGGGATCTAACCTGGCTGGCCAACCAGGATAAACCACTATACTCCGTTAGTCTGATCAGCCCTCCTCAACCCATATCTAATGGGGAGCTTATCCGCACGTTGGCACGATCATCCTACCTACCACGTATTATCTGAATAGGTGGTTGCATTTTATACTGTATATAACTACCGTACCGTGCTCTATAAAGTGTGTCTGTAATGGTCCATCAGTGTCTGATACTATATAATACGTCTCTATATACAACTATCTGTTTTACCATGATTCTGTAATAACTGTATTAACCATGACGCTGTAGTAAACTATATCTACATCAACTATGTTTCTGAGATTAACTGTAAATCTGTATGTCATGGTACTATAAAACTGTATAATCATGGTATTCTGTAATTGCTATAAAATATATCCACTATCTGTATATTCTGTAAAACATAACTCTGAAAAATACTGTAAAACATGTTTCTGTACTATATCTATATTCTCAAGCCACATAGTAATTTAAAACATATTATTCATAATTGATAAACTATATAAAGTTCGGTTGTGAATAATAACCTAGTAAAAATATACATTTCATATTGAAAATCATTCTAGAACTGCCTAGCATAGCATATTTTCCTTACCTGATTCCTGCTAAAAATCCCCTACTATGATGGGTCCTACACCCGCAGAGTTCTCCACTCAACACCCTGAAAATCATATATCCCATAACAAAATATTACTATTCCTACGTCTACAACATTTCCTACAACTGTTGAAAAGTCAAATTTCAACAAAAAGGCCTTACCCTAAATCTAGGATGAAATTCAACTTTGTCCCACCGACGATCCGCTCCAGCAGACTTGGAGAGAACTTCCTCAAGAGCGTCGTGGTGGCCTTAGATCGTTGATCTGGCAAATGACGGGGCCAAAATCGAAGAGAGAAGAGGGAAGGACGTTAGAGGAGAGAGGAGAGAGGGTTTCAGTGAGTTTTATGTGCAAGAAAACTGAGTTTTGCATTATTTATACTGCGGGTTTCGTTGATGAGCCATGTCACCTCATCGATGAGGTCAAGAAGAAGGTTCTTTGACGGACACCATCTCCTCATTGACGAAATTTAGAACTTGAAATAACCTCTTGGTATCTTCTCGTCGACGAAGCTTGTCTTCGTCGACGACGCCGTCTTGTACCCTCGTCGACGAATCCCCTATGTTCATCGACAAGGACCTGATAAATCTCTCGAGTCATTGCATCCCAAAGTGCAACGTCGTTGACGAAGTCGGCTGCCTTCTTCTGTTACCGTTTCCATTTCCTTCCCTTTTTATTATTTAAATATCATTATTCTTCGGGTCATTATACTATTAGTGTGCTATGGGACTTCGCTCAGCAGCTTATGACCGAGGTTGTCCGGATGAATAAGGGTCCAGATCGTTCCCTTGTTGACCTATAAATATGTAAATCCTTATTTTTTAGCGTCTTTTTCTCTCTCCTCTTGCTCTCTCTCAAGAAACTAGAAACCCTCACGTTCTCTCTTCGTTTCCGGCTTTGCTACAGCCTAGTTTGATGATCGGGAACCGCCACGAGGTTCTTGGGAAGATTCTCTGCATCATTGGCAGAGTAGATTTTCAGTTTAGAGTTCTGTGACATCATCCCAATATCAGAGTAAGTAAGATATTTTAGGGTTTAGTGGGTTGTTTGAAGTATTTGAAATCTGGGAAGTATTATACAGAAATTATTGTGGGAGTTGAGTTGGTTGATTTGGTAAAAATGTGATTTTTAGGCTTTTGAGCTATGAACGCCGAGGAGCGTCAGATTTAGGGTATTAGTGGATATCTTAGTAAGTCAGGTAAGAGGAATAAATTATAATAGTCAATTTTGAGAAATACTGATTGAGTTATTATGTGAAAATGGTAATATGTTATTTTACCTGAAATTTATTATGATATGAATATCGTATGAAATTTGTGTGGCATATGATTTATGTTGAGATATGTTTAAAACTGGGTTAAATGATTTACCCTGAGAGTTATGAGATTATAGAATGCGTATTGAAATACGGGGTTGAAATATTAAAAATGATGAAAGTAATTTGTACTGAAAGTATATCTTCTGAGAAATAATGAAATGTGAAATATGGAAATGTGTTTTTGAGAAATAATGAAAAATGTTAAATGAGATATGTATATGGTAATATGGGATGAAATGAGTTGTGAATACTGAATTGCGAAAACGGAGTTGAGAATACTGATTATGAAAATATTGCAACATAAATACTGCAATATGAATGTGATATGAGTATACTGAAAATGTGAACATTGCAATATTAATACTACAATGGAAATAATGAAATGTGAATACTGCAATGAGAATATGAGAATATGAGTATTGTAATGTGAATACTACAATACAAATATTTAAATATGAATATGAGAAATATGAATATAAGAAATGTGAATATGAGAAATATGAATAGGAGAAATGTGAAAATGAGAAATATGAATATGAGAAATATGTAAATGAGAAATATGGTTATGAGAAATGTAAATATTGCAATGTTAATTCTACAATATGAGTATTGAATTGTGAGAATTGAAATGTAAAATTTTGAAATATGAATACAGAGATGTGATTGATGAAATACCAATGCCGCATAATGATTGTGGGTATGTAGTAGTTATAACCCTGATGGATGGATATGGAAACCCTAACAATGGGTAGTGATATTGAACATGGTACCAAATCTAGTGGAGATAGTGCAACCACACTGACTCGTGGAACGTGTGGCGTGACAGTAGACTGAGCTATATAGTAGAGTTGTTGTGCCCCCTGAGTTCGGATCAGGGCTATAGTCCGACCAGTCGTACTACAGATACGGGATATATGATATGATATTTTGACCTAATTGGGTCGGCCAATCATGGTTAGGTCCAACTTTTGGGCCACACAACCCTATTCATGGGGGGAAGAATGACGTGGAGAGATATCCTCAAGGCAGCTATGAGTATAGATACGGATGTATCGGTAACTAGGGACACTTATGAGCTAGATATGGAAATGGAAATGAAGGGGAAATAAGTATGAAAATGGAAATGAAATGAGAATGGAAATGGGAAAGAAAATGAGAAATGAAATAGCGTGAGTTAATAATATAAATAATTAAAGCGAAGTAAAACACATCGCCTGAGGGCTTACCGAGTACGGTGAGTGCTCTGATAAGTATTAGTTGTAGCTGAACTTGAGTTAATCGGGCTAGGATGCAAACGATATCAGGGCAGAGGGAAGCTACTTGTATGGGCGGGTAAGCTTCCCTATTCTTGGGAACTTTGCTGGTAATTATGGGTTGCATGTGTATGGTTTTGGAAATGAAAGTAAAAGCTTATGAAAGCTTGTGTTCTATATTTATATGATTATGATTGTGGAAATGGTATATTTTACCAGAAGATATTATCACTGAAATGAATATATGTTATGTTATAATGAAACTCATGTTGCCACACACTATAGATAATTTATTCCGTCTTACTGAGATGTTTCTCACCCAATCATTTAAATATTTCAGGAAACCGAGACAGACCCGGTGATAGAACTCCAAGATAGAGGGGAGGAGATACCTTGGGTAAATAGGGTGAGTATTTTGAGCTAGGGAGGTTGATTCCCCTAGAGGTTTTGTGGTACACTTGTATTTATGGTTGGTTGATAGTATGGTATGTGTATTCGCTGTGGTATGTTTATATATATATATATATATATATATATATATATATATATATATATGTGAAAGTTAAGGAGTTAGTCCAAGAGGGAGTGTGAATTGGGTTATTAAAATTTTCTTAGTATTCTTTTCTAGAATCTTTAGCCTCTTGTTAATTTATCAAACATACGACAAAACTTTTTAATCAATCCACAAACCGATCACAACACAAATAAACAAAGCTCAAACAATCAAACAACCAATCAACAACTAAAGTAATCAATCAACAAAATACCAAACCAAGATATAGAATGCAGCTCTTTGGAAATTTCAACTTTTGCAAGAACTCAAGATATTTCCTTGTTTGTAGCCCTATGAATATATGTAAACCCTGTATTGAATGAAATTGTTTGTACTCTCTTAACTAAGATTTCCGAAAATGATTAAACAACGTACTTCCTTTTTGGGTTTTCGCAAAAGTTTAAACAAAACATACTCTCTTATATTAAGAGTCTTTTTTTAATCTTAATTTTTGATTTCAGCTACCTGCACTTTGCATACACACAACACAATGTATATAGATGCTGAAAATAAAGAAAAGGGAAAGAGAGACACCGAGATACTTTCGAGGTTCGGCTTTTCCCCAGCCTACGTCCTCGCCTTATGCTAATACCACCTAAGGATTCCACTAGAGCACTCCTTTTTGGGCGGAGCAAACAGTTACAAATCCCTCCTTAAGGGTAGAGCCCCTCTCCAAGCCCAAGCAATACCCCATGCTCGATCACTCTTTCAATAGGCTAGAGCAACGCCTCTCCAAGCGATACCCCACGCTTGGTCCAAAGATCCAACAACCTAAGCCATCAATTCACTACAAGGAAACAAGAAACAATCCCTGTGTACAATAAAACTCTCACAAGAGCATATTAGTACAATTTAAAGCACTATATACTTTAATATTCAAATATCAAATTGAAATAGATTGAAGCCCAAGAATGATTTCACCAAGTTCCTTCTCCAGATGAGAATCAACAATTAGAACTCGGAGTAGGATGATTAGCACTTCAGATTTTCTTAGCAATTCAGTTGTGCAAAGAGTGAGCAAGAGAGTTTTAGCAAAACTTTCAGCTTATGAACAGATTTTGAATTTCTTCGTTAGTTTAATTTGCTAAAAGCATGTATTTATAGGCTCCCAAAAGTATTTTTGTGTTTCCCAAGATTACTTGAAGTATTTCCCAAGTTTTCATAAAATTTGGGGCATAAGAAACCTTAATTGGAATTTTAAAATATTTAAAATTTCTAACCGTTAACAGTGTTTAGTAGGCTGAAGTGTCAGGTTTAGTCTTCTGAAATACTTTAAAACATTGAAAAATTTGAACTGGATACAGGGTCAGACAACTGAACTGAAGGGTTCAATCTTCTGAGGGTGTACTGCCTTTTTTGTATTCCAATAGGAAAATCTTTAGTAGACTGAACTTATTCTTCAGTTTTTTAAAGAAATTTTTCAGAAGACTAAAGTTAAACTTTAGTCGTCTGGGCAAACCAAATCCTTTTTTTTCATTTTTGTTTTCAAAAGACCTTTTTGCTCTCTTGCTTTGATTTCTCATAAAACATTTTCCAGGGTTTTAAATGAAGTTCTCTAAGTCCATAATTACCCCTAAAGAGCTTCAAAATATTTCATGAGATATTTAAACATGAAGTACTTACATCATTGATCTTAAAGCCTAAAAACTCTAATCTTCAAGTCTTGCATGGAATTTTTATTTATGTCCCTTTTGACTTTAGCTTGAGTCAGATTTAAGTTTCCACATACACTTTACACATGTCGGTATTGCTTGAGCTTCTTTTGGATCACTTTATTTATAAATGAGCCATTTAAGTTCTTAGTGATCTTGAGCTTTCCATTGCTTTTCTTTTGAACTTTTTCTTTAATAAAACATCATCATTCTAACAAACACATATTAAATCGTCCTTAATGTTTTATCATCAAAACAAGATTTAAAAGCCATGTTAGGCCAACAATATGAAATGACTTTCGCTATTAGGGTTGTGTATATGAGTATGATTGTATATCCGGTACCCACTTTTAGGTCGGGTTATGTATTGTGGTATCAGAGGTTGACGTGGCTGATATGTGATATATGTGTTATTTATATGGAAAAAAAATGGTATGAAAAATCGGAGCATCACAGTTCGGTATCAGAGCCTAGGTTGCTAGGTTATGCAGACTTAGCAAATATCGGAATACAATACCAGAGTATAGGAATGGATATTGACGAGATATGAATCAGTTGTTGTTAGAGGATGAAATTTAGAATTTCGGGTTTTGTCTTGTGACTTGGAAGCAGGAGTTCCGTTGTTGTTTTTGTGTTTTTCCTGGGGTGACAACTTCTGGAAAACCATAGATACTATCGCCTGTACTTGTTTCTAAGTGGTAGGATTGAATCTTAAATGGGGATTAGGAATGATAAGAGAAATGTTGTAGCGTAATATCTTGTAGATTTAAGTATGCTGGGTGTGTTAGTGAGTTATGATGAAAGAGTTCTAAAACTGTTTATGCTATTACAAGATGGATCCAAGGAGTAGTAGTGCATTGGCTGGAGGGGATGATGCAGGGCCTTTCAGTATGGGTGGAGGAGACCCTGATGCTATACTACATAGCGTCACCTAGCAGGTGATGTCAGAGATGGCTAGGAGTTTGGGAGGGCGGAGCTGCACGATTGAGTAGTTCATGTGGATGAGACCTCCGTCGTTTTCTAGAGGAGCTGACCCCCTTGTGGCTGAGAACTGGGTCCAGGATATAGAGGATATGATGAAAGTTCTTTCGCGTACAGATGAGCAAAAAGTTTTATTTGCGACATTTAAGCTGACAGGGGAGGCAAAGTAGGGGTGAGCATAATTCAGGGAAAACCGAATTAACCGACCGAAATTGGTCGGTTCGGTTCCGTTAAAAAAATCGGTTCGGTCGGTTCGGTTATGCATTCCAATTTTTCAGGGAATCGGGTTTCGGTTCGGTGAATAGAAAACATTAATTCGGTTAATCGATTAACCGAATTAATAATTAATTAAATTATAATTTTAAATTAGTAAATGAAAATCTTGTTATTCTATTATCTATATTTCTAATTTTCTATTCCCTCTCACTCTCAGTCTCACACTTTCAGTGCTCTCAGAAGTCAGAAGGCCCTTCGGCCCCTCCCTCATTGCCTCTCTCTCGCTCGCTCGAGCTTAATCCACCACAGTTTGCACCACCAACTTCACGCAATGCTATCGCCTGTGCCCATCGCCATCGTCGTAGCTGGCCATTGTCACCAGCACACAAGATCCCTTTCATTCTCATTTTTATTCTCTCACAATCTCGGACTCTCGCGCACAAAGCAGTTCACTGAGAAGGCGAGAACCACCTCGGCTCCTCCTCACTGGCATCAACTATCAAGCTCGCCTTAGCCCAATCGTCTCCCTAGCCAACCACCTTTCCCCCACATCAATCTCCACTTCTCAATTCTCCGGTTCTCCCTCTTCGCGAATCGCCTCTTCCTGGCTTCGCGGTTTTGCCTGAGCCCCTCTTCCAGTCTTCCCAGTTCGTGACCCATCCCGATCCCAAATCCCTCTTCGATCGGCTCTTCCCTCGCGTGGGCGTGGTGATGGATCTACACTCAGTGACTCAGGACTTCAAGGCTTCAACCTTCCCCCACCTTCCCTTGTTTCAGTCTCGATACACTCATACACATACATTGATACACATACATTGATACACCTTCCCCCCTTCCTAGTTTTGGTTAAAATGGGTTAATCGAATTACCCGAAAAATAAATTCGGTCGGGTTCGGTTCGGTTCGGCCAAACGGTTCGGTCGGTTCGGTTAACAGTATTTTTTAACCAAAATTTTTGGTTAATTCGGTTAATTAACCGAATTTGGCCGAACCGACCGTTTGCTCACCCCTAAGGCAAAGCGCTGGTGGAGAACAGTGAGATTGTTTGAGGAGTAGAGAACTGATCCTGTAGCGGTGATGTGAAGCCGCTTTAGGGAGATATTTTTCGTGAGGTACTTTCCTTATACCGTTAGGAGTGCGAAGACAGTGGAGTTTCTGCATCTAACACAGGGACTGATTACATTACAGCAGTATGCGGTGAGATTCATTGAGCTGTCTTGATTTGCTCCGTATTTGGTACTAGATGAGGAGAGGTGTAATGACCTGAAGTATAATGGTATTTAAATAATAATTAAGAGAGCAAAAAATGGGAATAGAAAGAGGGCGCAGCAGACTTCTCATCAACAAGAAAATACCGAAGAGGGTTTTGGCAATTCTCAATTTTGTCAACGAGGGGTGAAGGTTCATTGACGAAACTCTTGAAGGACTCGTCAACGAGGTGACGTGTCTTGTCGACGAATCTAACTCTATAAATAGCCTAAATCTTGGATTTAAACGCATAAAAATCAGAAAATTTTCACTCTCTCTCCTCTATACTGTTTCTCTCTCCTCTTTCTTCGATTTCGGCTCCGCCCGTTCGTTGGATCAACGATTTGAGGCCACCACGACGCTCCAAGGGAAGTTCTCTCCAAATCTGCTGGAGCGGATCGTTGGTGGAAGCGAGTTGAAATTCATCCATGAGTTAAGGTAAGACTTTTTATGCGAAATTTGGTTTTTTCATAGTTATAGAAAATGATATTCACGTGAAAATATTGACGTTTAGTTCTGAGAGTTGTTGAATTCAAGGTGTTGAACGGGGGACCCTGCGGGTGCAGGACGTGTGGAATTTTTAGGGGGTTTCTTTCCAGTGTCGGGTAAGGGAATAAACTAAAGCAGTTATTTTCCACGCAAATTACTATTATTTATCAACAAAGTAATTTTCAGAAATACATGTATTATGTCTGAATATTATATAGTAAATGCATATTTGGGAAAATACTACTGTTATACAAGAATTATGATTTTAGAATGAAATGTATGATTTTATTCAGTATTGTGTGGTATGAATATTATTTTTACATGATATGTATTATATTATGGCAATTTTACGAATAAGCATGTTTTTAAGAATTATGAAATAATGCAGTATATGGTGATTTTGAAATACATGATAAATGACTTATTTATTCAGAATGATATGTATGAGATTTTCGGCGCAAGGCCGTGATTGATAGCCGGCGCAAGGCCGTATTTACTAAATGCTTGGCGCAAGGTCGTATTTATGAAAGTATAGAAATGCTATCAATCAATTTATGTTAAATGTTATATTATCATGTACTATATGTTATCAGAACTCCGATATTAATTTAGTTCAGTTTCAGGAGCACGGTACCGTAACTATATAGATCAGATATCTATGTTCAAACTTGTGCGAACCACCCCATAAGGGGGTGAGAGATGGATAGTCGATGTGGCTTTCAGTGTAGAATTGTAGTCGTCCACCTGGCAGTTCGGACCAGGGTATGGCGAGCCCATCGTACTTACAAAAATTTTTGAGTCGGCAGTGGTCGGCCAGCCATTGTCGGGTTCCACCTTCAGATGGGGGGTAATACATGACATCAACTAGCTATTCATCCCGAGTATGTTTTCAGTATTATCAGCTATACTAGACATTTTATGAACTATATGATGTATTAGAAAATACAAAAGTATTTGATTATTTATTATGTTATGATGAATGTTTGAGATATATGAAATGTACTGCATATGTATAATTGCATCAAATATTCATGTTGCCACACAGTTGTGTTTAGTTTATTTTCCCTTACTGAGAAGTGTCTCACCTCCGAACATTAAATGATTTTTAGGGAACCCAGAAGGACCGGCCGGTCGTGTTTCCACCGTTGAGTCTGTTGTGCTACCCCGTTAGGAGGGTAAGTCTTGTACTAGGATCAGGAGATTTTTGTTGTGGGATCCTAGATGTATTTTTGATATTTTGAGGTTGTATATGAATACAGTATCACTGTGGATTGTAGTTGGCTCTGGTATTTATATTTTGTGGTTATGAGAATGATGATTTACATTTACTACTTCCACTGTGTATGACAGGTGTCCTCGCTACCCACGGGTTTCGGGTTGACTATTTTATTTAGTATGTTTATTAAATAATAAGATAAACAAGTCATTACAAGAGGAAAGCAAGGAAATTTGAGGAGGGTCTGAGGTAGAGTCTGTTTGAGCAAGTTATAGGCATTCGGGCTCAGATATTTACAGAGGTAGTAGATAGAGCTGCTGTGATTAAGGGTGGCCTGCAGAGAGGCATTGTAGCACAGAGTTAGAGAAAGAGGCCAGCGCCTTCAGATGTTCAGGCATGTTCGAATCGAGGGCCTTGGAGGAGGTAGGATAGTAGGGGAGGATGGAGATAGGTAGTGAGAGATCAGGTTGTACAGGGTAGGCAGACGCCCCCTTCTTATCCTATATGCTATACGAGACACCCATGGGAATGCCGGGTTAGGGAGGTGATATGTTGTAACGACCTGCTATTTAACTAGGGTTTTTTTTTTTACTATGACATTCTATATGCTCTGATACCATATTAGGGTAAACCCAATCATTAGCCTAAGCAGCGAGAAGCATAAATCAAATAAACATATCCATATATAATTATATACAATACTAGAGTACTAACAGGTTTCCCAAAATATACATATATGACTGTTCCCCAAATATCCTCAACTGGTGAAGGTTATACAAAATTACTCCCAAAAATATACTCACTCTCTACTGACAGGGAAGTACTATGACCCCTCTATCTACGAGCTTGGTCTGCTCGCCTACTTGGATTACCTGAAAAAAATGTTAAAGTAATTGGGATGAGCCAACGCTCAGTAAGACGAAATATGTTATTACTAGTGTGTGGCAAATGAGCTACAATATTATGAAAATATGTTTCTATATAATCATGTATAAATGGATATGTAAATACAGTACAAGTAATAAAATCCACCACCCTTTCTATATTGCTTAACATAACAATATTGTAGGTTACTATTCAAAATTCTTTTAGTGTACATAAGTATGTTCCTTGTTTCTATAAATATGTATATACATAATAGTAACTGAAAACTTTCCCTGTGGATAACTGTGTGTCATGATTTAACCCCTCATATTAGGGTTGTGCGGCCCGTAGGCGGGATCTACACTAGTTGGCCGATCAGGGTAAATCACTATACTCCATCGGTCTGATCTTCCCATCTCAACCCATATCTAATGGGGAGCCTGTCCACATCAAGGGCCTAGGTGATCAACCTACTACAACGTATTATCTAAATAGGTGGTTGCACTCATAACATAAATATTTGTAGCAACGGTACCGTGCTCTGTAACTGTATGGTCCAATAAGGTCTGATACTATATAATGCATCTATATATACATAACTATCTGATTTACCATGATTCTGAAATTGCTGTATTAACCATGACAATGAAATAAACTATAATGAACCGTAATTGTATCATCTGTATCTATGAACTAAACTGTAATCTGTACGTCATGGTACTGAGAACTGTATAATCATAATACTGAAAACTACATAATCATTGTACTGAAATTTGTATTATCATGGTACTAAAATTCGTATAATCATGGTACTGAAAACTGTAAAACATACTTTTGTACTATTTTCATATTCTCAAGCCACCAAATACTTTAATACTTAATATTCATAATTTAATAAACTGTATAATATTTTAAAATTACCTAGCATAGCATATTTCCCTTACCTGACTACTGGAAAGACCCTATTGTATATTGGCCTAACACCCGTAGGGCCTCCTACACAACACCCTGAAAAAAACATTTGCTAGAACAGAATATCAATATTTTTTCGCCTACATAATTTCCTATAACTGTCAGAAGGCCAAATATTGACTAAAAGGCCTTACCCTAAATTTGGGATGAAATCCAACTCGAACCCACCGACGATCCGTCCCAGCAAACTTAAAGAGAACTTCACCAGGAACGTCGTGGTGGCTTTAGATTGTCGATCCGACGACTGGCGGGGCCAAAATCGAAGAGAGAAGTGGGAGGGGCCGTAGGAGAGAGAAAGGAGAGAGAGAGAGCACTGAAAATATGATAAAAATCCTAGTTTTCACTATTTATAGGGCCAGATTCGTTGACGAGACACGTCACCTCATCGACGAGTCCTTCAGTAAATTTATCGATGAACCTTACCCTTCGTCGATGAAATTCAGAGTAGCCCAAATCTTTCTCTCGATATTCTCTCGTCAACGAGATGGGACCTCATTGACGAGGTTCTGAAGACCTTCGTCGACGAATCCCTGTATTCGTCGACGAAGCCTACTGCCTCCTTCTGTTTCTATTTCTGTTTCCATTTCTCTCCCTCATTATTATTTAAATACTACTATTCTTCAGGTCACTACATATTTTATCAGTGCCATTAGCCTGGGCATATGGTGAGGGACTACCGTTGGGCGTCAGTTTGTCAGTGGCTACGCCGATAGGGTCTATGGGGATATGTGATAATGTACTTGGTAACTGTCTTGTATGCATTCAGGGGAGGATTTTATTAGCTGATTTGGTGGTTTTGGATGTGCATGAATTTGATGTGATACTAGGTATGGACTGGCTAGCTGCTCACTATGCGAGTATAGATTGTCATCAGAGAGAGGTAGTGTTCAGACCTCCAGGGGGACAGGAGCACAAGTTTGTGGGGTCTTCTGTGTGCACCCCACCACAGTTCTTATTCGCCATTCAAGCGAGGCGGTTCCTGCTAGAGGGTTGTCAGGGTTATGTGGCTTGTGTAAAGGAGACATTAGAAGGGGAGTTGAGGTTAGAGGATATCCTAATAATGAGGGATTTTCCTTATGTTTTCCCTGGAATTTTTCGGGACTACCTCCTGACCGTGAGGTAGAGTTACTATTGATTTAGTTCCGGAAACAACACCAATTTTGAAAGCACCGTACATAATGGCACCAGTGAAATTAAAAGAATTGAAAGAATAGTTGTAGGAACTATTAGATAAGGGATTTATCCAATCCAGCATGTTGCCCTGGGGAGCACCGGTATTATTTGTGAAAAAGAAAGATGGGTCGATGAGAATGTGCATCGACTACCAAGAAATAAATAAAGTGAGTATTAAGAATAGGTACCCGCTTCCTCGCATCGATGATTTATTTGATCAGTTATAGGGGAGGTAGATTTTCTCGAAAATAGATCTGCGGTTAGGGTATCATAAGGTAAAGGTCAGAGCAGAGGATGTTTCAAAGACAACATTCAGGACTCGGTATGACCACTACGAATTCTTGGTTATGCCGTTTGGACTGACAAATGCTCCTGCAGTGTTTATGGATTTGATGAATCGTGTATTCTACCAGTATTTAGATCATTTGTGGTGGTATTCATTGACGATATACTGGTGTAGTCAAAAAGCACAGAGGAGCACGAGGAACATTTGAGGATAGTACTTCAGGTACTAAGGGAAAGGAAATTGTTTGCCAAATTCAAGAAGTGCGAGTTCTGGTTAGAGCAGGTTACCTTCCTTGGACATGTGATCTCTAGGGGTGGTATCTTAGTAGAATCGAGTAAGATTGAGGCGGTAGTAGATTGGGTACGACCAAACAATGTGCAGGAAATCAAAAGTTTCTTGGGATTGGCTGGATACTACCGTAGGTTTGTTGATGGTTTTTCCAAATTGTCGGGTCCGTTGACTAGATCGACCAGGAAAGGGGTGAAGTTTGAATGGTACGATGAATGTGAGTAGAGAATGACACAGATATTGGAGGATATGCTACGTGCATGTGTGTTGGACTTTGGAGGCAGTTGCTTATGGTTTAAACCACAAGTCGAGTTTGTGTATAATAACAGTTATCAGGTCAGCATTGGGATGACACCATTTGAGGTAGAGTCAACCAAATTCTTGTGTACAAAGATACTCTCACAATAGAGCTTATTAGTACAAGTTAGAGCACAATATATTTCAATATTAAATATTAATAAAGAATGAATTTGAAGCTTAAGAAATTAATCGCCGGGTTCTTCTTTAGATTGAATGAAACTTAGTAAGAGCTCGAGAACCGAGTGGTTGTATCAGCAGGAATTTAGTAGAACTTCATCAAGGATGTGTGAGCAAGAGAGCTTTGAGAATCAGAGACTTTGATTGCTAGATTGCAAGTAGTTGTATGTAAATATCCTTTGGTTTTCCATATATTTATAGAGTTCTAAAAGTAATTTCTTGTTGCCCATGTTTACTTGGTGTATTTCCTAAGTTTACTTGGAGTATTTTCCAAGTTTATACAAAGTTTAGAGCCCAAGCAAACAATTTTGAAAGTTTCCCACACTGCTTTATCTTAAATTTGGAAAGTCACTCACCTTTCAAAAAGAGGTGTTGTATGATTCAACCACTTTTCCGTATTTTGGGTATAACTACACAACTTCAATTTAAACGATCTTGGTATCAATAGAAAGCTAAGAGAAAATCTCACAACTTTCATGTTGGACAGTTTTTAAGATAAAGAGTTTTTGATAGAGAAAATTGCTCATCAATGCAGATGTATGGTGCTTTTCATTTTAAAACTAATTTTAACCTTTTTGAAATAGGTTTTATCCTTAAAAAAATATTTTCCAAGTATTTTAAAAATAGGTCTCTAAGTCAATAATCGTTCTTAAGAGGTTCAAAGCATCCATATTGATTTTAAATGGAAGTACTTATATAAGACTTTCTTAAGACTTAAACATTCGAAGTGTGAAGTCTTCATGTATGTCTTCCTTTGAGTCCATCTTGACTTTGAGCTTCAACATTCTTTAAGCTTTCATAAGATTTGTCAAACTTTGATCTATTGAACTTTCTTTTGATCACTTGTTTGAAATGTAGGCTATCAATGCACTCTTGATTTTGAGCTCTAATGCTTAATTCCTGAAACATCATCACTTTAACCAAAGCATGTTAAATTCCCTTGATTTGTTATCATCAAAATAAGATTCGTAACCCTTGTTAGGCCATCATATTAAGTTAAAGTATGTTTGAGTAGAAAATGTGTGTTTAAAATTGTATAGGTGTGAGTTATGGTATATAAATGCCTTTTTCAGTTAAAGTTAAATTAATGGTTATGTTTTTCTTATGTAAAAACTCATCTGTCACACACTGATGATAATCTATTCTGTCTTACTAAAAGGTGTCTCACCCCATCATTATCTAATATTTTTAGATGCCATGAGGAGCATAACAATAATCAGAGTAGCGCAGTAGAAGCGTGGGTGAGATAGAAGGTTTTATTTAGAATAGATCTTTATTAAATTTTATTTTTGATGCATTTAGAATTTTAGGGGTGTTAATTATGATATTGGAAATGATATTATTATATTGGGATAATTAGTACTTTGGTAATGTGTATTAGAGGTCTTCCGTTGTATGAAATATTCAAGTCACTACAGGTGGTATCAAAGAATTTTAAACAAAATTTTACGGGTCACTACAATATTGACATCTCTTCGAGTTCTCATTGACAGACAGACAGACAGATGAAGAGATTCAAAGAGCTACTAGAAGAGTGCTTGCACCATTTTGTCAACGAAAACAAAAAATTGAGTGCAATTACTTGACGTGGCTCCATTTTGTGGCAATGCCCAAAGGAGTTCAACAACCAACAAGAGCCCTTTTGAGCTTGTTACATGCCAGCAGCCGCTGTTACCTCACACAGTAGGTGAGTCATACAAACGAAAGAATCCTAGGGTGTACATCTTCACTAGAGAATGGAGATGAAATGCAGAGTTTACCCAAGCCTATCTAGAGAAAGCTTTTAAGTAGATGAAGAAGTGGGCAGATCAAGGGAGAAGACCACAGTTTCATGTTAGCTGCCTCAAGTCGTTCAACGCCGACACCGATTACTTGAGCAGAAGTTAGTCCAACAGAGCAGAGTTGAAGAAAGTGCAACTTGATCGACGGGAAGTTGAAGAGATCCTTGCAGATAGAAAGTTCATATCCTCAAGGAAGAAGCGGCAGAAGTTCCTAGTGAAGTGGAAATCTTTTGATGACAAAGAAATTAGCTGCATTTCTGCAAAATATATTCAACGATTTGTGGACAAACTTGAAGTGTACCTACTGCCAAAGTCTACGAGGATGTTCACTGCATAAATTGGGGAGAGTGTCATGAGCTAAGCTTGTTTAGGGCATTATGCTTACTTGTGACTGCTTGTCTCATGTGCCTGGTGTAAGAACTCGAAATTGTATTGTACGGGATAATCACGTAAAAGAGGAGTAAAGTATGAAATTCTGCAGACTTCGTTGACGAGGCCGAAATTCGTTGACGAAGGTAGTTGATTTTTCGTCGACGAAATTCAAAAGTTCATAGACGAGAAAAAGCCGAGGGGTTTAAGGAAATTTATAATCAGGGTTCGTCAACAAAATCGCTGCCTAGTCGACGAAATCCCTAAAGACCTTGTCGACGAGAAAACCAATTCGTTGATGAAATCCCTCGGGTCAAAGGTCTTTATAAGGATATTTTGGGCTTGCTTCATTGCTAAGTTTTGGATTTCTCTCTCTCTAGATTTCGAAGCTCTCTCTCTCTCTCTCTCTCTCTCTCTCTCTCTCTCTCTCTTCGATTCCTTCCTTGTTTGTCGCTGGATTCACAATTCCACAGTTATTGTGAGGATCAGTGAAGGATTCTCTACGTTTCTACTGGATCGGAATCTCGTTTCGAAGGATTTCGGGTTTCAGGCCAAAAACGAGGTAAGGCTCGGTTTTCATTTTTGATTTGGTATATGTGTAGTAGTACGAATTGTAAGTATGTTTTGTACTGTGATTTGCAGATTTCGGAGTTTCGGTTCGTAGTTTTGAGGACCGTAGAGTTTTTAGTGGATTTCGGGTTAAGGTAAGGGGATTCTGTTTATATCAGTCCATTTTTGAAATCAGGATCGGTAAGCCTGTAGGCTACGATCATATGTATGTTTTGGCTACTTATTTGGAGAAATCTATCAGGTAAAAATGCTGGATTTTAGGGTTTCAGTTTTCGAAAAAATTGGGGATTTCGGGTATCATCTCTATTTTGTTTGGAAATTTGTTGGTTGTATTAAAACTGTATTATTGAGATGACCGTAATTCATATTTGCATAAACTGTATACTTGGAATTGTAAATGATAAGATTTGCTGTAAACCAAACAAGTGTGGTATGTATGAATGTATGTATTTGTTCCAGGTATTTGTAAAATAGTTATGTGGCGGCTAATTACCGTACGCTGAAATGTATAGGGATGGGAGTTCCAAAATGATTCCAGGTTTTGTGAAATTGGGTAGGGGCGGCTAATTACCGTACGTCGAGAGTGGCCGGCTCTATATCCGGGGTGTGAAATATCACCAGTATGTTCTGGCTGGTCACTGGTGGGTGTGATCTATGTCGTTTGTAGCAATGGATTCACAGTGGGCCTAGGTTGTCGCAGCGTAGTTGTCACGTGACAATGTAATCGGGGTGAGACTAGGTGACCTTGTGTAGTTGCGTATGTAGCAATGGATTCACTATTGGGCCTGAGTCATAGATCTTCGTAGTTGCATGTGTAGAAACGTAATCGCTGTGAGACTAGGTGACCTTGTGTAGTTGCGTATGATGCAATGGATTCACCATTGGGCCTTGATTGTCGCAGCGTAGTTGCGTGTGTAGCAATGTAATCGCTGTGAGACGAGGTGACCTAGTGTAGTTGCGAACTTGTGTGACGATACTGACCGTATGTATGTATGTATGTATGTATGTATGTTGGGTATCGTATGAACTGGAATGGTTTTCTGAAAATACTGGAACTGTATGTATTTATATGAAACTGTACGAATTGTTTCAAAATGTATCGTTTGTATAGTGTTATGAAGTATGTAAATGACACTGATATGCCACACATTGATATAAACTGTTTTCTCCCTTACTTAGAAGTGTCTCACCCCGAATGTACGTACAATATTTTTAGGGCCTTAAGGTAGCGGTAAGTAGCATCTTAGCGTCGGGAAGTAAGGGGTGCCGTAGCTACTGCTAGTATCTTTTAGGTACGAGTTTTGGTATCCAGGTTGTCGGGATGGTTTTTGTAGACACCTGGAGTATAGTTGTATAATGGGAATGCATGTCCTAGTTTGTATAGACTCTGGTATGATACTGTTATTGTATAAAAGACAGTATTCCGCTGCGTATTATGGATGAGTATGGATGATTGAGTGTATGTATGTGGGCATCTGTTTACCCCACGAGGTCGGACCCCCTTTACGTATTGTATCATGAATGTTTAAATTGATACAGAGACAGGTTAAGTTACTTAAACTCACACCTGGACCCACTTGCGGGTTCGGGGCGTAACACCTGGGATAGGTTTCCATCATGTAAATACTAGTATAGGGTTATTTCCTGCTAGTAGTTTATTTGTATGCCAAATAAGGCAGTATGACTCCTCGGTCACTTTGATGTTTCCTAGTGTTACGATGATAATTACATAAAAATCTCTTTAGGGAGGGTGAGTGTTCATCAGTCATTGTAAAACTCACTAGCTATTGTCAACGTGTTTAGCCTACTTGCCTTCCTCGCTAAACACATAATGTCAACGGAGGTGTTGTTAATGAATTACATTTGTTTCAATGTTTGCTGCTTGCTTGCCACGACTTTCATGAATTGATTACTGTTTCTGTTTGAATGAATATTAATAAAACTGTTTCGTGGATGAATGTTCGTAAATGATAGGCTGACTTGTTGAGCAAGAGTGCTTTAGCCAGAGCTGCACGGACCTTCATAAAGGTGTGAAAATAGTTGGCACGTGACACAAATCCATGCAACGACTGCGACGGCCACCCACGACTTCATATTCCTCTTTGTTGCTAATTTTGAACCTCGACTTCTCAAAGTAGATTTGAGAAGTTTATTATATTCAAGATATGACAAAAAAAAAAAAAAATAGGGTGGACAACATAAAATGTCTATTCATCCAACTTGTGCATAGTAAAGAAGCTAATGTAATCAAACGCAAAAAAAAAAAAAAAAAAAAAGAAAAAAAGAAAAGAAAAGGGAAGTTATGTGTACATATATCTTCTTGTAAAAGCCAAATATGAAACATGAAAAAATCAATTGAAAAGAAATACAAGTCAACAAATTGAAAAATTGGCTTGGAAGCACCGTTAAATATTCATCTTTTACGGGATATATTTATACACATAAAATAAATAAATATATAGTAAAATGCACATGTGAGTGATTGTAAGTAGCAATAATTACGAAGAGAGTTGTGTATGCCGGTCTCTTCTAGCTTTGAGTTTGATAATGAAAAATAAGAAACAAACATGAGAAAGGACATCACAAACAATCTACTTGTCTTGAACTTTTTAAAGCACTACTAATTTATTCAAACAACCAAGTTGGTGCGTACTACAACTTACCACAAAAGGGAAGAAATAAAAAAAAAAAAAAGGTAGGCTATTAATACACTAACTAAATAGCCAACGAATCATGGACATCCATCTCTAAACTATTTTCCCTAGATGATGGCATTTATTTTGGTGGATGCCTTAAGATGCGTTCTACCTAGTTGGGTACACCAAGAGAGCAGAGATTAGCTAGAGCAATGAGAACCACATTTGGTTAGGGTTTCCCGTGGGCTCAAGATAATTATTTCATGAACACTTGGATCTTGTTTGTTCACGTCCATCACCAATCCATTCTTCAAGTTCAGAATGGTGCCATCGTTCGTAAGCATCCTGCGTTCACCAGACGATCCTTGGCTACAGGAGAGAATGGGAACAGTGGTTCCCGCAGAGTCATCACTGCATGTGAGCCATTTGAACTGGTTTTGCTTGATTGATATCGCATTCCACCAACCGGACAATATCTCCGTTTGCTTGCATGCAAAGATCATCTAACCCAATAATATAATATAATGCGCGTAACAAAAGGTTCTGCACATTTACTGGCAATCCAACCTTCAGTGGTGGCATAGATATGATAGTGGTGTGCATGGTCATTGTGGTGCCACTGCCACTATTCCCTGAAGCCACGCCCAAGGCCATCTTTGAATGGGTATTGACGATTCACCCATTACCCCATACTTCCCAGTAGGTCGCATCAGCAACAGCAGTGGCACAATTATATGTATATATATATACGAAAAAATAAAACAGATAGTCCGGTGCACAAAGCTCCCGCGTATACGGGGTCCGGAAAAGGGACGGACCACAATATATATTCATTATTATTATTTAAATTATAATTTTATTATGGCATGACACATCCTAAAGATATACTATAATTTAATTTTTTTTTCTTTTCTTCAAGTAAATAAGATCATTTTATGACTCAAATTCAATTTTTTTACGCTTTCCGATGTTATTTTTCTTTTTTTAAATTGTATAATTTTAAATAAATAACAGGCAAAAAAATGCATTCATCTCTTAAATAAGAAATTAAGGAGAGAAAAGCTTAATTTGGAAAAGAATAATTAATTACGACTTATTTATTTATTTATTTATTACATAGGAACTCCAGCCACCAACGAGCCCTTCGGACCCCCTGGTGCAGCACCAAAACATTGTTTCTTATATAGATTTCAAAGGGTTTATGTATTCGATTTATATTGAAGCAATCGATTCTTACAGATAAATTAACTATTTATTAAAAAAATTATTCATTATTATGAGTGTTAAAATAAATTAAGAAATCTTGTTTATCATTATCATTGTTCAAAAGGTTACAATTAATATGAGTAAAATCCTTATACAAGCTCCTACTTGCACTAATAATAAAACTAATCTCATCATTCACAAACCATTCGGTTTGATGATGCTGTGCCCTGAATGGCTGAATTGTCCACTTTGTGGGCTATTTGAGCCCATGAGAGGCCCAATGAGAAAATCAAGTTAGTGCTTGGATCAATTTTGGGCCCGTGAAAGGCCCGATAAATAAAGCTTTGATCGAGTCAGTAATGAATCAGATTGGATGGTCTCGTTAGGACGGAGAATCCGGTTGGGCCTAAGAATTACGGCCCATGTCATCTTATGGGCTTTATAGTACTTTCACAAGGTTATTTCGCTGGTCGACGTCCTGGGTTTCGAGCCTGGAAGCCGAGGCCTTCTTCACCGAAAAAAAAAAAAAAACAATTTAAATTTTTCATTTTTTATTTTTAATTTTTCAAATAAAAAACAAGCTCATTGTTCTCAAATTTATAATGGCAGTATAAAATTATATTACATTTTTCTAAATCGATGGAAATCTATATCTAAATTTAAGATTAGAAATCTATGCTCTCAAATATTACCTTGGAGCATGTTTGGAAGTTGGAAAATATAAGAGAAAGGAAAGAAAAACATATATGAATATATTTTTCACGTTTGGTTATTAAGGAAAGTAAGAACGAAAAATAAAATATGTAATAAATAAATGAATACCCTGTAGGATGTTTAGAAGTCGGAAAATATGAGAGAAAGGAAAAAAACACATGAATATATTTTTCATGTTTGGTTATTAAGAAAAGTAAGAAAGAAAATAAAATCTGTATAATATTTTATTGTTCTTAATTTTCAATCATGTTGCAACATATTTTCATTTTTAATACTATTTGATATAGAAAGAAAATATAATGGAAAATATATTTCTTTCTTATTTTCTTTTCCTTTCTTGAAACAAAATCGTTTATCCAAATAAGGCCTTAAGAAATTTGAAAAAAAAAAAAAATCAGACTTTTTAGTAAATATGAAAAAAAATAAAAAATAAAATGATATATATATATATATATATCATTTTTGTGAATGCTATTGTTAGCATAATTCTTGGGTATGGCCAAGAAGATTATCAGTTAAAGAGTGAAAGATTTTAAGGGGTCTTTGAATTTTACTACTAATATTGAGAATATTGATGAAATAAGCTGATGGCTATCAATCAAGTTAGGAAAGTATCAGAGAAAAGAATAATGGTATTTTCTGATCAGAAATTATTGTGATTGGAGCTATAAAATGTATGGAAGTTCAACTGAGTCAAAAAATCTCAACCCGCCCTTTTGTTATTTTTTTTTTGAAAAAAATGTGCTATGCTGAAGTTGGTTTATAAAAGTACACACATCAAGTTGCCCTCAACCGTGGTTCAGGTGGTAAGCTCAAAGTATGATTAAATGATCAGAGTTCAAGTCTTGAGAGTTACGACTTTGAACCTGAGATAATGCATTGATATTTAAGTAGAAAATGATAAGAATGGCCAGACACATTATTCGGATGGATTAGTTGAGTGTCCAAAGGATCTCGAATACTATCATTTAAAAATATATATATATATAAAGAAAGACACCAAACTAAAGTTAAAGGGAGCTTTAAGACGCTGTGCAGTGCTGCTGTTTATCATTCTTGGAGAGCTAGGAACTCTTTTATTTTTTAAGCACTGAAGTTTACCTTGCTCTGGTAAAGCTGTGTAGGAAATAAAGCTAATTTATAACAAAAAATACTATTCCTTCTCACAGTATAAAATTAATAAAGTAGCATTTGAAAATATGAATTTTAGAATTTAATTTGGATTTGTATAGATATGGTTAAGACTCAATTGAATTTAAATGTGTATAAATTTTAAATCCAAAATTCATACTTCTAAACAGTGGAGGAGTTTTTGGCAAAATGTTATCATCTAAATATGGTCAAGATCACCCAAGTTTCAAAAGCCCTATAATTGTCTTAACAAACTAGAAACTAGAAACTGCAAAGGTTGGTTCTGCAAAGTTGGTGAAGGATGTTTAAGTTTCACCTGTTAATTAAACCAAAAGAGCATGAGAGAGAGAGAGAGAGAGAGAGAGAGAGAGAGAGATAGAGGTGACAGGGGTGATGGGAACAGAGTGGGGCCATCCAAATATCTGATGCCACACTCTATCATCATGAGATTTAGAAGACTTTTGAAATTGATTGAAAGGCCATGATTATTGCATAGAATTCAGTTTACATATGCTTGCCTTTGCCCCTCTCACTTATTGCTTCAAATTGTTCTTTCTCTCTTTTTTTTGGGGGAGAGTATAATGACCCCTTAGAATGTTAAGTATGAAATGATGAGAATGTCGGATCCGTAGTGACCTTTTCTTCTTTCTTGTTTTTGAAATTGCAAAATTGTTTAGGCTTAGGTGGAGGAGGAGGCGTTTGGTGCTATTTATTCTTATAACCCATATGCGAGACTAATTTCTAGCTCTCACTGATTCAGGTCATCCACTCATTTTCTTATAAAATTAATTGGAGTTGTCTCAATGCTTGGACAGCTATTCTACAAAAATTAAAATTTGTACAAGTGAGAAAGCGAAATTATACTATAGGGGATGGTGCTCTACTGTATTGTCTTTGCATGGAGCCCTTGGTGCTTCTCATCATGGAAACATCACATGAGGATAAAACACTCCACCCCCACCTCTCCCCTCTCTGTACACCACACCTGCAGCTGCAATCTGCACCATTCCCCCTTTTCTCTAGGGCTTAAAAAGGGTTTCAGAGAGGAAAAGAGGGAAGGAACTAGGGGGAGCACAGCTTCTTTGTGTCCACTAGATTTTTTTATTTTTTTATTCTTCTCTTTTCTTTGTTCTTGTCTGGGGTAATGAGGAAGGACCAAACCCAAAATCATTAAAGTGAACTAAAAGTTGTGTTCATACTCTTTTTGGTTTTTTTTTTTAACCAATGGAGGTCTTGTTTGTTTATATATGTGGGAGATTCTTAATGTATGTACACACATACATATGTATATACTAATATATATGCACATTGAAATTCAAAATGACATATTTTGAAATCTTATTTTAGATAGTTATCTATTTTATTGGAAGGCCGCTTTAACAATACGATGGAGATAACTCAATCCCTATCATAAACTCTTTCAAATTTAGAAAATTGTATACTTGAAAGTTAGAATATTCTTAGGAGCGGGGATTTATTCTGATAGTCTCGTTGAAAATCTAAATGTTTACTTATATGAAGCAATTTATATATCTATTACAGAAAAAAAAATTAAAAAATTATTTTCAATACAATGGTATTCGAAACCTTTTGGGTATTCAACTAATAAGAAGTCCTCTTTTCCCGTTTCCACTTTCAACTTGGACACTCATATTCTCAATTGAAAATTGTATCACTCAAATCGTACTAGAACTCTATAAGGCATAGTTTGACCATCTATTACTTTTTTAAAGGACATTTTAAAAAGGAGCAAATAAAAAGAATTTTTTTTTTTTTATATTGTTTTAAAAATGTTTAGCTCTCTTGTTTTAAAAAGTTAGTTTTTAGTATTTAGTTAAAAAGTTGTACGCTTGTTAAAAGTATTTAAAATGACTAAAATAGATATGCATTTTTAAAAAATATAATTAATGCATTGACAATTTTGTAATATTCGAAAAAAATTAAGGACAACAATGAAATTGAATAATTGTTAAAGAAAAATTAATTAATTTTTAACTTTTAAAATTTCAAATATATGACTTTCAAAAGCTCATTAAAAAAAATTTAAAAGTTGGCTTTTAAAAATTGAAAAAGTTATTTATCAAACACATTCGGTCAGATTTTTGCTTTTAAAAATTAGAAATTTATGACAAAAAATGAAGGCCAAACTCACCCTTAACATCCTTGAGTTTACCGACATCTTTGACAAACTTTCCTATTCTTTTTCCTAAATAATTAGTATTATTATTAAGATAAGATAATATAAAATGGGAATGAAATTGTCATTTCAGATTGGTATTGGCGCAGATAATAAATATTAGTTTAGCAATGATGATTGGGTACAGAGGAAGTCACTTACATTTGAGACTTCAATTCAATGCAATAATATAACTAGTCCATATATATATATATATATATATATATATATATACACACACACACACACTGTTCATGTCGCCAGCTTGAATTAATCATGGCCTGTTAGGAATCCATGTTGGACATACATGAACAGTGATAGTGTCAGTGCCAGGTTCAATGAGTTTAGTTTGGGCCTAACCTCAACGTTAAATGCGGAAAGAATATGCGAAAGCAATAAGGTGCAGCAGCAGGGTGAAGGGAAGAACTGAGAACAGGTGCTGCACTGGGGGAATTCAAAAGTTAGATATTCGGTGATTCAAGAAAGTGGGGTTCTGTTCACGAGGAATGATGATGATACATCATACGTGGGTGAAGTAAATTGAAGGGGCAAACAGTGGCAATAGTTCAAAATAGAAGCAGGGGGTTGGACCTGCGGGGCAAGGGGTGGTGCCTGCGGCCTGCCAGCCTGCTGCCACTTGGGATTTCCAAATTAATAAGCTTCTCAATGGCTTGGCAAGCTAATTAATGCATGACTACCGTCAACGCTATAATGCGAGAATTTGAATAAGCTTCTCTCTCTCTCATATTATATTCTTTTCCATTCATATTTATTAATCCAAATTTGTAATCCCAATCTCTAATGATTGGAATGTACCCTAGCACATATTCTTTCCACACATTCAAGTCTCTTGTACAGAGTGGCTGAATGCCAATGCGCACCGAAAATCACAAGTCGAATCGGAACGTACAATGCAAGTAATCAACAATAAATATGCGGAAACACAAACACACAAACGTAATTAACAAAGTAATAAAATATACGATACAAGAATTTATGTGGTTCAGCAATGTGTCTACATCCATGAGAGCAAGCGGCTGATTTTCACTATCAATCGTCAAAAGCTTACATCAAGTGTTACAAATATAGTTTATATATCAATCCTATACGTGCAAAAGATTTAGACTGTATCTAAAACATTTATGTAGCAATTCTTAGAGAAAAATCCTCTAAAATCTCCCAATCTACTAATCTCTCGATTCAAAATCCGTGATCTGTGCCGAACGAAATCGTCGATAGTTTTAGCAAATTGTCAACGGTTTAATATCGAGAGTTGTTCCCTTACAGACTAAAATTGTTGTGACAAGTTTTGTTAACATATCTGCTCCATTATCAGACGTGTGAACTTTCTTAAGTAAAAGTTCATCTGAAGTAATCAATTCCCTGATTCTGTGAAACCGCACATCAATGTGATTTGTCCTCACATGATACATTTGACTTACACCAAATAGATGACATTCTGACTATCACACTGCAGTTGAACTCCACCTTACTAGATACCCAGCTCCTTCACCAACCTTGTAAGCGACAATGCTTCCTTGGTAGCCTCAGCCACTGTCATGTGCTCTGATTAAGCAGTAGATAAAGCAATGAGTGATTGCACAAGGGTGAATCCTCCCACAAGGGTGAATAATTATCCTATGGTAGACCTTTTATTATCCAAGTCTCCTGCGTAGTCAGCATTGTAACGTCCCAAAAATAATTATTACAGGAAGATGTAGTTGTAACAACCTGATTTTTTTTTTTTATATACCATAAAATCATAATACTTTGATAACCTGAATAAAATTTCTAACGTCATCCTGACCCAATTGGGGGCATGGAAGCCTAAACATCCATAAAATTTCCTATGTAGCGGTAAATAAAAAAAACATACATTCACATGTACAATACCAGAGTTTTAGTATCCCCAAAATATACATACAACATGAACATTCCCAAAAATCCTCCATCTGATCTCCTAGGTACCATTCAAAAATGCATCCTTCCCAAAAATACTCACCCTACAAACAGGGCAGTACAAGGTCTCCTCTATCTCGGTGCCTGATCTGTAGGCCTACCTGGATCGCCTGAAAAGTGGTAAATTACTAGGATGAGACATATCTCAGTAAGGTGAAATATGCTATTACCAGAGTGCGGCAAATGAGTTACACACGCGCGCGCGCAAGCATACACACACACACACACAGATATATATATATATATATATATATATTATAGCGATATAAATTCTGAAATTGAGTTAACTAATAAAACAATTTATATTGCAACTCACACCTATATAGTTTAAGATATAACTGTGTTAACTGAACTTCCTACTTATTCATACTGCTAATACTATAATATATCTGATGTTTAAATAACTGTTATAATACCCTGAAAAACTGTACGTCATGATTTAACCCCTCATGACAAGGTTGTGCAGCCTGTAGGCTGAACTTAACACTGGTTGGCTGACTAGGGTAAGTCAACTGAACTCCGAAAGTCAGATCGGCTCCTCAACCTTAACTGACGGGGAGCCTGTCCACAACATTGATACGATCGACTACTGAAAAATTCACATACTATCTGAGTTATATGTGGTTGCATTTTGAACTGAAATAGCAATGGTACCGTGCTCTGCTGACTGAATCTGACTGAATAATTCATCAAGGCCTAATACTATATAATACTGATATTTATAATTATCTTACTATTTTTACCATGATTTGGGAATAACCATGATACTGTAAAACTGACATGAATAATCTGAATTTTTGAATAGCTGACTGAATATCTAAATATCTGTATATCTGAATATTTGACTGAATATCTAAATATCATGGTTCTGAAGTCATGGTAACCTGAAAATGTTATAAATCATGTTTCTGAATATTATGTAAATTGTTTATCTATATGTATATTGGGAATTTCATAATATTTTAAGAACTGTATAAATTCTGTACGGAATAAATATAAACTCATGCCACACACCAAATAAAAATCATGTATTAAAAATATGTATAAATCTATATTCTGACATATTCAAAATCACACCCTGTACTCATATTCAAATATTATAATTGATACTGATAAAAATTCCTGAATTTGCTAGAATAGCATATTTCCCTTACCTGACTTACTGAGAAACCCACAAACTAACCAAACCTTCACCTGCAATTTTCCCAGCACAACACCCTGAAATTTACATTTTTCCCAACAAAAGTTCAGTATTATCTTACCTAATATATTCTCCTCGGTCCAAAAACACTAAATGCCTTATAAAACTTAAAATACCCAACTTACCAAAATTTTGGGATAGTACCCAAATTGGTCTAACCAACGATCTACTCCAATAGACTTGAAAAGAATCTTCCCAGGAGTAGCGTGTCGGCTTCCGATTGTCGAACCGGCGGAGAACCGGGCCAAAAATCTAACGAGGAGTGGAGGATGAAGTTTTAGAGAGAGAAGAGGAGTTGCATGCAAAATTGCTCGCTAAAATCCGAGTTTGAGCTATTTATACAACTGGCTTAGTCGACGAGACATGTCATTTCATTGACGAGGCCAAGAAGGGAGTTCACCGACAAACACATAACCTTCATTGATGAATTTCAGGCCCTGAAATTACCCCTCTCGGTAATCATTCGTCGATGGGACATGTGGCATGTGACGAATCCAATAGGGAGTTCGTCGATGAAACTGGAGGGTTCGCCGACGAACCCTGCTTTTCCCCCTTTTTTAATTTCCTTTCTCCTCTTTCCTTTATTATTATTTGCTATAATTTTCCAGATTTCTACATTCTCTTGTCCTTATAAAAATTTCGTCCTCGAAATTTACTATCTGTATTGAACACTATCCTTTGAGGAAAATGACTACTTATTTTATTACTTACCCTCACTTATGGCGGAAGAATACTGTGGTTATATTCAAGGTCCTGGGAGATTACAAATACACATAAAATAAAATTTTCCCACGACCAAAACACTATCTACTAACAGAAACTATTATATATACTGACTATCCTATACAAAAGAAATTAAACATACGTACCTGCATCTTTTCCTTATTATTTGTTAATCCCCGATGAAAAGGTGCAGGTATTTCTGTCATATTTCTTCTTCAAGTTCCCAAGAAGCTTCTTCCATCGCGTGATTTCTCCATAGGAATTTTACTAATGGTATTCTAGACAAAGTTGGTGGCAGAGCTAGCCTATAGGCAACTGACCCCACTCTCTCAAGTATCTCGAATGGGCTAATGTACCTAGGGTTCAGTTTACCCTTTTTCTTAAATCTCATAATTCCTTTCAGTGGAGATACCTTCAAAAATACCCGATCTCCCATATCAAACTCTAACTCCCGTCAGCGAGTATTTGCGTAACTTTTCTACCAACTCTGAGCTGCACTAATTTTGTCTTTAATTAGTCATACTTTACCGTATACTTGTTGCACCAATTTTGGTCCCAAAACTCGCCTCTCACCCACTTCATCCCAGTACACTGGAGAACGACACCTCCTACCATATAATGCCTCGTATGGTGTTATGCTGTGATGCTGGCCTGATAGCTATTATTATATGCGGATTCCACCAACGGCAGATATTGGGTCCAGCTACCCCCTAAAATTCAGCACGCAAGCTCGTAACATATCCTCAAGTATCTAAATCATTCTCTCAGTCTACCCATCAGTCTGAGGATGAAAAGTTGTGCTGAATGTTAACTGTGTTCACATAGCTTCCTGAAAGCTCCTCCAAAACCGTGATGTAAATTGGGGATCTCGATTTGAGACTATAGATATCGGCACACCGTAGGCACAAACTACCTCCTGACTATATAGCTCTGCTAGCCTGTCTATAAAATAACTAAATTTAATAGGGATAAAGTGAGCGGTCTTTGTCAGTCAATCTATGACCACCCAAAGAGCATTCTGTCCCTGTCGCGCTGACAATAGCCCTGCCACGAAATCCATAGAGACGTGGTCCCATTTCCACTCAGGGATGTAGAGTGGCTGCAATTGTCCCGCGAGTCTCTTTTGCTCAACCTTTATCTGCTGACACGTCAAACACTGCTTCATAAAATTCAGCAATATCATTCTTTATGCCGCTCCACCAGAAAGATTCCTATAAATCCCGATACATTTTTGTACTACCTGGATGCACGGTGTATAGGGATCTGTGTGCCTATTCTAAAACAGACATCCTAATCTCAGTATCTGCAGGAACACATAGTCTGGTACGGAACCGTAGGGCTCCGTCATCTGATATGCTGAAATCCTTCTCCTATTCGTCTTACACTTTCTCTATCAACTCTACTAATTCTACGACATTTTTCTAAACGACTTTAATTCTTTCTTGCAAAGTAGGTTATACCACCAGGTTGGCAATGAAAGCATGGTGATCCCCCTTTATTAGCTCTATGCCTAACCTCTCCAAATCCATCTGGATAGGGTACTGAATCTCCACTGCTAACACTGTTGCTCTTGCTGTTTTTCTGCTCAGTGCATCAGCCACTACGTTTGCTTTCCCTAGATGATAACTGATAATATAATCATAATCCTTGATAAGCTCTAACCATATTCTCTGTCGCATATTCAAACTTTTTTAGGTGAATAAGTACTTTAATCTTTTATGATCAGTGAAAATCTCACATTTCCCACCATAAAGATAGTGCCTCTAGATTTTCAAAGCATACACCACTGCTGCTAATTATAGATCATGCATATGGTAGTTTTTCTCATATTCTTTAAGTTTTCTGGACGCATTAGCAATGACTCTCCTGTGCTACATCAACACGCACCCGAGCCCACTCTGTGATGCATCACTGTATATGACAAAACCATCCTCTCCTGATGGAATAACTAAAACTAGGGCGGTGACCAACCGCTGCTTCAACTCCTAAAAGTTCTGCTCACATTCTTCAGACCATTCAAACCTCGTATTCTTTCTCGTGAGCCGTGTTAAGGGACCTGATAGTTTGGAAAAACCATCTACAAAGCGCCGGTAATACTTTGCCAAACCTAGAAAGCTCTTGACCTCCTAAACATTTCTCAACCTTACCCAATCTACCATTGCCTTTATCTTGCCTGGGTCAACATATATACCATCTTAGGAGATCACATGCCCCAGAAAGGTAACCTGTCTCAACCAGAATTCACATTGCTTGTATTTCGCATATATCTTTCTTTCCCTTAATACCTACAACACCAGCCTCAAATGATGCTTATGTTCCTCAAAGCTCTTTGAGTAGACCAATATATCATCTATAAAAGCCACAAAAAACTGATCTAGAAACTGATGGAACACCTGATTCATCAGGTCTATAAACGCTGTCGGTGCATTCGTTAGACCAAACGGCATAACGAGAAACTCGTAGTGCCCATATGTAGTTTTAAAAGTTGTCTTCGAGACGTTATCTGCTTTAACTTTCACCTGATGATAACTTGACCTGAGGTTGATCTTAGAGTAGACTCGAGTCCCCTGGAGCTGATTAAATAGATCATCAATTCTGGGAAGAAGATATTTATTCTTAATCAATGCACATCCACATGGTCCTATCTTTCTTTTTCACGAACAAGACTGGCGCTCCCTAGGGTGACACACAAAGTTTGATAAAACCTTTATCTAATAACTTCTGTAGCTGGTCTTTCAATTTTTTTAATTCAGCTAGAGTCATTATGTAAGGCGCTTTGGATATCGGTGCCATCCCTAGAAGTAGATCAATTACAAATTTTACCTCCCGATTGTAAGTCAGGTAACTCCTATGGAAAGACATCTGAAAATTCTCTAACCACTAAAATGTAGGCCTATTTCAGTTCCTCTTTTGGTAGCTCCTTTATGTAAGCAACATATCCCTAACAACCATCTTGAAGTAGCTTCCTCACCTGAATAGCTAACACCAACTGTGGCGAGGCGCGCACATGCGACCCCAAAAATCTGAATTCTTGCTCTCCCTTGGGTATGAAGATCACCTCTTTCTGATGACAATCAATATTGGCATAATTAGCTGTCTGCCAATCCATACCCAAAATAAACTGAACTGTATAAACTATAATATTTGTATGTTATGGTTCTGAAATCTGAATATCATGGTACTGTGGAAACTAAATATCATAATTGTGTATAACCGTGTAAACTATAATTCTGTAAAACACTGTATAGTCATAGCTCTATAAATAAAATTATATAATTTGTATATCGTGATTCTGTAAAAACTATATAATCGTAGTTCTGTAAAAGCTGTGTAGAATTCTATACTATTCCAATATTCTCATGCCACACAATAATTAAAACTCATTCAATATAATCTGTAAAACTATATAATTTCTTACTCTGAATTATTCAAACTCTTACTCTGGAAACTCATAATCATATACTTTATTTTACTCGTAAAAATTTCTAATTTAACTGGCATAATATATTTCTCTTACCTAACTGACTGGGAGGCCTGACTCTAACTCTATCCTCACGCCCACAGCATATCAAACTCAGAATCCTGAAATGATGTATATTTCCTAATTCAATCAACCCGAACTCAGAATAATAACTATACTCGTATTTTCCCCAGGCTCATATATCTCATTTTATCCATGAAATTCTAAGTCATTAACTATTTATTAATTTTACCTGAGTTCCTAAGGAAACACCTACTGGGATCCTCAATCCATGCCTACAGTGTTTAGAACTCCAAACTCTGAAACCACATCAACCCCAATTTAATCAACTCAAACTCCAGTATATTAATATCTAATACATTTCCTGGGCTTAGAAATACCTAATCATCAAGTAAGTTCTAAAATAACCCACTTACCTTGATTTTGGGATGGTGCCCAAGAACCCCAAATCAGCAATATACTCTAGTTAATTTGTAGAGAATCTCCCCGAGATCATCGTGGTAACTTCAGATCGTTGAAACGGGAAAAAACGGAGCCGAATTGGAGGAGAGAAGGAGGGAAAGTTGAAACTTAGAGAGAGAAAATGAGAAAAACTTGAAACCCTCGTTGAAAATCTAATTTTTGCGTATATATAGATTGCTAGCCACGTGGCTTCATCAATGAGACACGTGTACTCGTCGACGAGTCGAAGAAGAGTGTTCGTCAGCGAAGATAATGAGTTCGTTGTCGAACCCTTAATGACCTAATTTTCTTGCTCTCAGTATCTTCTCGTCGATGAGACACGTGTACTTCGTTGACGAGATCTAGAAGAAAATTCGTCGATGAGAACCCTGGGTTCGTCAACGAATTCCTGCTGACACTCCTTAATATAACTCATTTTCCCTTATTTTCTTTTCCTTTATTATTTCATTATTATTATTTTTTTGGGTCTCTACATGCCACACAGTTTGAGTGATAATGCATATTATAATATTCTTCTGAAAATATGGATATAAATATCTTTAGGTTTTACTCAACTTAATAACCCAATTTTCGCAAAACATACATATATCATTCCCAAAGTATCCATTTTCATAAGTCTGTGTACTCAGGAAAACACATATATTATTTCAGAAATCACAGATTATAACTTAATTGGTTAAATTTCTAAAAATGTCTGACATAATCTATTCTCCTTACTTGTTTACCGAAAATGTGCTGTAGGGACCTTGAAACTATGCTTGCAGTGTTCAGAGCAGAAACCATGTATTCATATACCTTAATTTAATATGTTCAACTTTGGAATAACAATTACTATATCATTCCTAGGCTCTCATACCCCAGTTTAGTCGGTTAATCTTTAGAAACAACTGACATGATTCATTCTCTTTACCTTAATCCTGGAGTGGTGCTTAGGATCCCTAAACAACTAATCCACTTCGGTTAAACTACAGAGAATTGACGCCGGGATCCCGAAATGATGTTTTTCCTTTGATTTAGGCTAAAATCGGGTGAAAAATTGAAGAGAGAGAAAGGGAGTACCGCAGCCAAGGAGCGAGAGAGAGAGAGAGAGAGAGAGAGTTTTATTTTACCAAAAAAAAAAAAAAGACTTGAGTTCTATTTATAGGCCACTTATCTAGAGCAAAATCGTCGACAGTTTCTAGAAAACCATCGACAATTTGGTTTTTTTAACCAAACATATTTCTACTGTTTTACCTTTATCTAGCTGTGGTAACTTAAATCCATTGACGATTTTCTAAGCTTATCCAAAACCATCGACAGTTTGGTCTGTACCAATCCCATTTACTTTTTCTTAATTATTATTATTATTATTATTATTATTATTATTATTATTATTATTATTATTATTATTATTATTATTTGGGTCTTTACAGAGGTGGCTCTGCCTATTAAAGGAGTGGATAATGGAATCCTCAAGTGGTTTTCTTGAGGTAAGGACGTAGGCGGGTTGTAATGCCCCAACCTAGGTCTGCTAAGGAGCATTGCGTTTCTCCTCCACCTGTACCAGACAACAGGGGGCGGACCTTATTGGACTAATGACTGGGCCCACAGAACAACACGTGTGCTGTTTAGTGTGTTTTGTCATCACTCACATGCTTCCTAAGAAAACTTCTTAAAATGTCACCCATCCCAAGATTACTCCAAGTCAAACACGCTTACCCGTAAAACTCTTGTGGGAAGGCTCTTGAAAAGAAAGGTACACCTTGTTGATATGGGTAGTAACATCAATCCTTTTTAAGTTTTCTTCCACGGGGTATCACATTTTCCCCTACTTATAGAACGCAACGTCCTCGTTGCGAACCCACATTTCCAAACTTAGGCAATGTGAATCTCATCACACTTCTAGTTAGGTTGTAATAACCCGACCCTCTATGTGGGCCCGGAGTGCTACTAATCCATTCATTTACTTGATAATCCACATTTTAATATCATGTACGCAGCGTAAAACATAAATATAATCTCCCAACAAATATAATACCCAAGTTTTCTATTTCTATCCATAATCCATAATAACCATTCATCACTATATTCTCATATATACACATCTCCAAAAACATTCAGTAGTCACAAACACCAGTATGTTCCATAACCATCCATAAAATCCAGAAGACTTAAAACATAAACATAAAATATAACTTATATACATCCCAAAATATCATCAAAATATTTATACCCTTTATCTATTTATAACCCAAATATGCTATCAACCTTGAGCTCTCTAAACTCGATCACATGGTGGTCCTGCAAAAGATAATTTGTAATCGGGTGAGACACATCTCAGTAAGGGAAGAAACAATATATATTAAAACAGCGTGTGGTCAACATGAGATTTATAAATAACATTTTAATATCATTTGCAAACCATTAACATAAATTCTTGAAATCATTATCATTTTCTGATCCTATTCAAACACTTGCAAAATATTTACCCACGAGACTACTCAAAGATAAGGGCGATTATCCGCTCATATAAGTAGCACCCCTATGCTTTGATACATTAGGCAACCCAAAGGTCACAGCTGAAGCATACCAGGACAGTTACCTTACTCAGTAAGCCCTCAAGTGTTAGATTAATCTCGTACTCACACAGTTCATACAAAAGTTCACTAGCGAAGGCTCCCGAGAATAGGGAAATCTACCTGCCCATACAAATAGTTTCCATCTGCCCTAGTGCGTTATGCAGCCTACTGCTACATCTGATATTATTAGTGCACTCGCATTTCTCAGAAAGACCTCAGGCGAGGAGTTTGCATTGCCTTAATGTAACATGTTCTACTAGCATAAATACTTGATAATACCATAATACATTATTCAGTTTGTCGCTGTTCAACCATGCATAACTGTTCATGTTCATAACTTTAGCATTTCTTGGCATTTCACTTTACATAATCTTTCACCTTTTACATCGTTCACATTTCATATTTCATGACCATTTCATTCATATTTCCATTTCATTTCATTTTCATTTCATTCATTTGTACTACAACTCCTTTTATCTGCACATCAATTAGTCCACATAGATACGCGCTAAAATCTGCTAACACAGCTCCTTTTAGCTGTCATCAATTAGTCTACAGCTCCTTTCAGCTGTCATTGTATACATGGTTGCATTATCAAATAAAAGCAACATAGTCCTTATAACATTTCATTATCTATGCATTTCTTACATAGCCTGCATCTCATACATATAACATACGTTTACTTTGCATTACTATCCACTCATGCCACACAATTTTAACAATAAAAGTCATACAGTGCTTGTAAAAGAAGTCAACCAACATTTGACGTTTATATACTAAAAATATACCTTCATTTCTTACATAATTATCCTAAAAATATTTTACACTTTTATCAGTTCATTTTCACATATACGTAGCTAAATAAGCAGCCCTAAGCTCAGAAAACATAATTTAAATGGTTGGCATTTTATACTCACATGAAAACATATATACATATATATAACATAATCCATTTTCATTTAATTCATGAAAAGTTGATTTAATATATAAATTCCCCCTTACATGAATCCTTAAATTACACCAACAGGTATTCCAAACTAATATGCCTGTGATGCTTACCTGGACCTAGTTCAAAAATCATAGTTTCATTAAATAAGCCCCAAATAAACTACTATTTCTACATTTTCTCAACTTATAAACCTTAAATAAACTTATAATAACCCAAAAATACAATTCTTAATCTTTACCTCAACTTAGGAGCATTTCTCGAAAAGCTCAGTTTAGAAAACTGATATGCTAGATGTATAAAGAATCTTCCCTAGAACACTGTAGCGACCTTCGATCGTCGATTCAGGCTGAATCCGAGCTGAAAAGCTAGAGAGAAGGGAGAGGAGACGTTTTAGAGAGAGAAAGTTGAAAGAAAAATAATTTCCTTTGCGTGGAAGCCTCCCCAAACCTTCTTATACTCGTATTTGCCACGTGGACTCGTCAACGAGAAGATAGGACTCGTCGACGAACCACTGAAAAATACTCATCGACAAGGTCGTGAGTTCGTCGACGAGTTTCAGAACATCTCAAACCCTCTCGATTAATCCTCGTCAATGAGACATACATACTCGGCAATGAGGCTCACAAGATCTCTTGTCGACGAGAAAATCCTACTCATCGACGAGCACCTGCATGTTACCCCTTTTAAATTTCTTTTCCCTTTTTTCTATTCCCCCTTTTCCTTTTATTATCTTTCTTATTATTTTAAATAGTTAAAATTTTTCAGATCGTTACATGGGTAATTGCTCTGATACCATTTTGTAATGCCCCAACTTGGGTTTGTTAGGGAGCACTGCGTCTCTCCTCCTCCACCTAGACCAGACAATAAGAGGCGAGCCTTATCGGATTAATGACTGACCCCACAAACCAACACGTGTGATTTTCAGTATGTTTTGTCCTCACTCACACACTTCCTAAGAAGACTTTTTAGAAGGTCACCCATTCTAAGATTACTCCAAGTCAAGCATGCTTAACCATAGAGTTCTTATGAGAAGACTACTAAAAAGAAAGGTGCACCTTGTTAATATGGGTAGTTACATCAATCGTTTTTAAGTCTTTCTTCCATGGGGTATCACACGGGTATAACCGAACCTTGTAAAATCTGGATTTTATTCTCTCTTCCCTAATCTCTTTAATTTGAGCATATTTATATTTGTTCGTATTTGTTGTGATTATTGATTGCATATGCGTATTTAAATTACTTGCTCAAACCATGGTTAAAATTATTTAAGTATTTGCTTAAAATTTTTAAATACCCAATTCACCTCTATCTTAGGACTACACCATTTCTAACATCTTCATGTGCCGATCAAGGAGATGATCCTTTCACTGAGAGAAAAGACTGGTTTGAGCCAGTGCATGATCACGTATGAAGTTTATCGAAATCGTAGAGTCTCTATCTCATCACAATTAGCTACACGCACGTTTGCAATCGAAGAAACATCGTCGAGCAGTTTCACAAACGACAACCACACCAGCGATTCGAGCTACAAGATCATTCAAACTTCGATGATTTTCAAGAAATTGCTCTGAAATCAGGCTACGATGCTCAACTCCAAGAAATTGCTCACGATAATTCTCAATCACGAGCAATGATTCAAGCTACAGTATCATTCAGACTTTAATGATTCTCAAGATATTGCTTTGAAATCAGACTTCGATGTTCAGCTCCAAGAAATTGCTCACAGTGATTCTCAATGTATCTCTTTGCAATGAGAAAAGATTGCTTTGATACCATGATGAAAAGTGAATTCTACTGAAAAAGACGAAGAAGAAGAAGAAGAAAAAGAAGAAGAATAAAAAAAAAAAAGATTTATATTTGAATCTCTGAGAGAGAGAGAGATCTCCAAGAGAAAAAATGAGAGAAAATTTTTTACTATCTTTCTGTATATCGAAATACAAGAGCGGTAGGTATTTATAGGATAACTGAATGCAAATGTACAAATATAAATGTATTGTAAATGGAATACAAATATATTTCTAAGAAATCCAAACCATGATCCAAGTCCTCCACTACACTTCACACATGCCTTTTTAAACTTTAACCAATTGTTCCCTACATGAATGAAAGTAACCTTTCAAGGACGTCGCACTAATACATGCATCCTTTTAATTAATTATTCCTGGATTTTTTTCTTGGCGCGCGGAATATGCCGATAGTGAGTTGACTACTGCACTGTTGGCTGCCTAACAATTGCCTGATATTAATTGCGTGGGCGACATATCCCACTGCGTATCCCTCAACTCCAGCCAGGTATATCAAATCTTTTCTTTCAATACCCAAAAAGAAAACTGCTCTTTTCTTAATTTGTTTATGGTCTTCTCCGCCTTTTCCAACTTTTCAGAGCCCATGGCCTCCTTTCCTCCTCCTTAACCCCAGACGCAAGTGGAGGTCTGATCCTGATCTGCAGGCCATTGCATGGCCGTGGCTGATTATAATTAACAAACTATAATTTAATTCGGGGGCGGAAGCTTTTAGTTCCTCTTTAATTTGTTTACCAGATAGATGGGGATACGTTAATCTAGCATGTTGTATCTGTTTTCTGGGCTTTGGTCTAATTTTTATTGGTGTTCGTCTATGATACTAATTAAGCTTCGCTGGCTAGAGAGCAAGACACCATGGGGTGGTTGTTGTTGTGGTATGGTTGTTTATGAATATGTAATATTACTTTTTCAGAGAGAGAGGGAGAGAGGGAGAGTATAAGTACTGTTGTTCTTATGGGCCTGTAAAAAGTTATTTTGGATGGTGTTTATAATGCTGCTGTTGTTGTTGTTGTGGTGGTGGTGGTGGTGGTAATGTTTATGAACGGGGGAGGACAGCGACATTGGAAAGATGGCGATAATAGTTGTTGTTGGTGTTGTGGGGATATTGTTGGGAGGGTCTTTTCATTATTCCAGAGAGAGAGAGAGAGAGAGAGAGAGAGAGAGAGAGAGAGAATGGGAAGGGGGCGGTGTGTGGATTTAGGTTTGGGAGATGATCGTAGTAGTTTGGCTTTTCTTTCTGCACGGGAATTGAAACATTGGGGGGGGGGGGGGGGGGGGGGGGGGGCGGTCCAAAATGGACAAATGAATGAATTGAGGCATTATATATATTGGAAATCGATTTGGCAGGATTTCTTGAGAAAAAAAGGGCGGGGGGGGGGGAGGGGAATATATCATCATCATCTGCATAATGTATAATATTGTCCCTCTAGCTAATTTGACATACCCATCAAACACCTGCCTGTAGAGTGTGTGTGTGTGTGTATTATATTATATTATATATATAAATATGTATTCATTGGAAGTGTTGATAAAGCCCACCGGCCACCACTCATTGCCCCTTTAGACTTCATTCGTAGCTATTACTCCCCCCACGCCACCGCCCCCGCCCCCGCCCCCGCCCCTCTCCTCCTTCTCTTCGCCTCCAAGACACCGACAAAAGCACCCTCCTCCCCACCCCATTCCAAAATTTAATTATACAGTATATTAAATAGGTCCTGTGATTAAGAAAATCTCTACATACCAATAAGAATATAAACATTGCCTCGCTGGGTTTTAGGACCAAAGTTGGACCTTGATGATCACAAGGTCCCAAGTTCACCTATCTACTTGTAGTTTTTCTAGTGAATTACCAACAACACATCATTAATGGGTAGATGACAATATTTTCATCTTTTGATTGGGTATTATCTAGGTGGATCCGAAGGGCTTGTTACATATGTACCGTCTTTTTTCTTTTTATTTTTTTTATTTTTTCAGTTAAAGATTTATGAAAATTTGGTTACACAAAAACTGTTTTTTTTTTTTAATGACCTGAAACTCCTATTTAGACAAATTCTTTCAAACCTATCTAGATAGTACCAAACCAAGAAGATAAAAAAAACATTATCGTCCTCATTGATGCATTTCTAATAATTCATCAAAAAAATCATAAGTGAGTAATCGAATTTGGAACCTATTACCGAGAATCAACTTTGTTTACACCAAAATTACACAAACAATGCAAATATAAAAGTTTTAAATTCTGATTAACCTTTGAGATGTTACCTCCATATCAATGCACCAACTTCAAGAGCAAGGAATGAAATTATATATAACTAAATATTTTATCATGATTCTTACCAATCTTCTGTGAACATTCAAACACTATCTATTATTCAAATACTATCTATCCAGCTGGTGGCCTGAGCTAGGATTTGAATGTGCGCATAGGCTGTAGGCATGAAATCTAACACAGTTGTGGACATTAACAAGTCAGTCATGCATACACATTTCCTTTCTACCCCAACATGCACAAAATCTATCTGATTATTTACATAAAAAAAATTTAATCATTTTGTTAAGTACATGTCTTCTTTAATCTTGAACATTTAAAAATAATTATTTTCACCTTTTGGGTTTGGCCACACAATGGATGCACACTGAATGAATAATTTATCCAATTACACTTATGCCTTTTTAAGATTAAGAAGATTTCATAGTACATGTTTAAGAGTTTTATATTAGAAATCTCTCTTAAAAAGGATATTATTGGGCCACTAAGTTCTTTGATTTGTGAAGGTAGAGAGAAGATTATCATAATAGATGCAATCTTACATTTGTTTTGAACCCACAAACAACTAGTCATAAAGAAACAATCTTATCTTTGATCCAATGCCCAATCTCAGAGATGATTACCCTAGGACGCAAAATTAATTATTCTTTATCCTATAAGTAAACTCTCTCTCTCTCTCTCTCTCTCTCTCTCTCTCTCTCTCTCTCTCTCTCTCTCTCTCCGTACACACACACACACACAGAGCTTGTGATGCACTTAATGTCCTAATTTTTTCACACATAGTCGGTCCCAAGCCTAGGTAAAGGAGGAGGGTAGCGTTAGGTAGTTAGCGTAAAATTTATCAGATCACTATGATATGAATCCATACCGAATATTTTTTGGGGCATCCCCTATCAGCAACGTGTTGCACTTGTACCACCTGGGTGTAATGAAAAGTGGGCAAGGGTGGGTTAGGTCATCGCCCAGAAGCGACACACGTATCGTGTCATCGCCTGGGTACGGTATCAAATATGCGATGGATCCTGCATCATTCTGGATGTGGGCAGGTAAAGACGTTAGTTCAGGAAACTAGGATTAGATTAGTAACTTGGAATATAGGGACACTTACGGGTAAAAGTATGAAAATTGTGGACACAATTATTAAAGAACAATTAACATAATTTGTCTTCAAAAAACTAAGTGGGTGGGGGAGAAAGCTAGAGAATTTGATAAATATGGATTTAAACTTTAGTACACTGGAAAAGAAAAACATAAGAATAAAGTAGGAATTATTATAGACAAAAACTTAAAAGATAACGTTATTGATGTAAATAGAGTAGAGGATAAAA
The DNA here is from genome assembly GCF_029873635.1 of Malania oleifera. Classification (NCBI taxonomy): domain Eukaryota; kingdom Viridiplantae; phylum Streptophyta; class Magnoliopsida; order Santalales; family Ximeniaceae; genus Malania; species Malania oleifera. Next base: position 32,735,161 of record NC_080426.1, on the reverse strand, counting down.
ATATAAAAATCAAGATAATATTAGGACAAGAGATAATAAATATCATTAGTATTTATGCTCCTCAAGTCGACTTAACAAAAAATATTAAAAATACAATTTTGGGAAGATATGGATAATATTAAACAAGACATACCAGGGATTGAGAAAATATTTATAGGAAGAGATCTAAATGGACACGTTGGAAAGGATAATAAAAATTATGAGATGATACATAAAGGATATGGATAGAGACAAAAATGAGCATGAGGAGATGATCTTAGACTTCGCTATGTCACATGATTTTAGTATAATGAATACTTACTTTAAGAAGAGAGAAGAACACTTAATAACCTTTAAAAGTGGACAAAATAGAAGTCAAATAGATTTTTTTTTTTTTTTTTAACTAGGAGGGTAGATCGCTTATCATGCAAAAATTGTAAAGTTATTATAGGTGAAATCCTAACCGCACAACATAGTCTTAGTGTTAGATATATGTATTAAAAAATGAAAGAAAATAGATATAATAAACTAGTGTAAGAGAACTAGGTGGTGAAACCTAAAAGGAGAAAATATAATAAAATTTAATGATCAAATAAGATGGGGATTGGACTATAGAAGATGAGGTAGATACAAATACTCTTTTAAGTAGATTAGTTAGCTCAATTAAAATGATAGCAAAAGAGATTTTAGGTGAATCAAGGGAAAGATTCTCAAATAGTTTAGAAATTTGGTGGTGGGATAAATATATACAAAAAGCTGTAAAGACAAAAAGAATTTGGTATAAAACGTGACAAAAATGTAGAAATAATGATAACTTTGAAAAGTATAAGGAGACAAAAAAAGATGTAAAAAAGGTCGTTAGTGAAGCTGAATACATATCATTTAATAGTTTGTATGATAGATTAGATACAAGAAAAGGGAAAGAGATATATTTAAACTTGCTAAAGTTAAAGAAAGGAAGAGTAAGGACTTAAGAAATGTAAAATGTATAAAAAGTGAGGATGATTTTGTAACGTCCTGCTATTTATTTTCCAATTCTTTTTTTGATACTGTAAAATTTATAATGCTCTGATACCTACTAGATTAAACCAAACCATCAACCTAAGCAGTGAGAAACGAAATTCATATAGACACAATCAAAAAAATATACAATATCAGAGTGCTAAAATGTTTTCCAAAATATACATATATGATTGTTTCCAAAAATACCCTCAAATGGGTTAGGGTTATACATAAATACTCCCAAAAATACTCATTCTACTGACAGGGCAGTACTGAAGCCCCTTTATCTGCGAGCCTAATCTACTCGCCTACCTGAATCACCTGAAAAATATTAAAGTAATGGGATGAGACGACGCTCAGTAAGACGAAATATGCTATTGTTAGTGTGTGACAAATGAGTTACAATACTAAGAAGATTTGTTTCTATATAATCATGTATAACTGAATCTGTAAATATAGTACAAATAATATAACCACCACCTTTCCTATGTTGCTTAACATATATGTATTTTAAGTTTCTATACATAATACTTTTAATATATATATATATATATATATTCCCTGTTTCTGTGAAACTGTACATACATAATAATAATTGAAAACTTTCTTGGATGAATAACTGTATGTCATGATTTAAACCCTTATGAATGGGTTGTGCGGCCCGTAGGCGGGATCTATCATGGTTGTCCGACCAAGATAAAACACTATACTCCATCAATCTGATCAGCCCTCCTCAACTCATATCTAATGGGGAGCCTGTCCACACGTGGGCATGTGATCGACCTACTTACCATGTATTATCTAAATAGGTGGTTGCACTCTATTCTGTATATAGCAACGGTACCGTGCTTTGTAAAATATATCTGTATGGTCTATTAGGGTCTGATACTATATAATACATTTCTATATACAACTATCTGTTTTACCATGATTCTTTAATAACTGTATTAACCATGACACTGTGATAAACTGTATCTATATCAACTATATTTCTAAAATGAACTGTAAAATTGTATGTCATGGTACTGTAAACTGTATACTCATGGTATTCTGTAATTATTATAAAATATATCCACTGTCTGTATATTCTATAAATATAACTCTGAGTAATACTATAAAGCATGTTTTTGTACTATATTTATATTCTCAAGTCACATAGTAATTTAAAACATATTATTCATTATTAATAAACTGTATAAAGTTCTACTATGAATAATAACCTGGTAAAAATATACATCTCATATTGAAAATCATTCTAAAATTGTCTAGCATAACATATTTCTCTTACCTAATTTCTGCTAAAATCCCCTTATTGTGACAGCTCCTACACCTACAGGGTTCTCCACTCAACACCCTGAAAACCATATATCCCATAACAAAATATTACTATTTCTACGTCTACAACATTTCCTACAACTGCTGGAAAGTAAAATTTCAACAAAAGGTCTTACCCTGAATCTGGGATGAAATTTAACTTCGTCCCACCGATGATCCACTTCGCAAAGACTTGAAGAGAATTTTCCCAGGAGCGTCGTGGTGGCCTCAAATTGTCGATCCAGCGACTAACGGTGCCGAAATCGAAGAGAGAAGAGGGAGGAACCGTAGGGAGGAGAGAGAGAGAGAGGGTTTGTGCGTCAAAATTCTGCTGAAAAAATGAAGTTTGGCCATTTTATACACTGGCCCTTGTCGACGAACCACGTCACCTCATCGACGAGGTCAAGAGACAATTCGTCGACGAACGCTACCCTTTGTTGACGAAATTCAGAGTCGCCCAAATATCCTCTCGGTATTTTCTCCTTGGCAAAACTTGTCTTCGTTGACGAGACCCTCTTATACCCTCGCCAACAAATCCCCTGTGTTCGTTGATGACGACTTGATAAATTTTCTTAGGTCATTGTATCCTAAAGTGCAACGTCGTCAACGAACACGAAACGTTTGTCGACGAAGTCGACTGCCTCCTTCTGTTACTGGTTCTACTTCCCTTCCTCTTTATTATTTAAGTACCATTATTATTCAGGTCATTACAGATATTATTTTGGTTAAGGACGAAGACATTAAAGAAAGATCGCAAAACTACTTTAGTAAGTTTGGAATGATCCTGAAAAAAAAAATTTAGTATCATTAAAAAAATAAAAATAAAAATATAGAAATAAATAAGTAAATTATTATTATTATTAATTAAATAATATAATATTATAATGATAATATATATACATAAAGTAAAGCTTCCTGAAGTTAATCTTCAAATAGCAACTGAATCAAAAAACAAAAAAAATGTAGAGGAAGTAGAAGCTGCGCAGACTCTGGCGTTCCGTCTCCTCTCTCCCACTCTCCTCAATCTCGTTTCCGATGTTCGATCGATCGAAAATCCAAAAATACCATTGGGCTTTATTCGCCGCCACCGACACTTCTATTAGAGCAGATCTGTCGTGGGAGCAGCGTTGGCATATCTCCTGGGGTAAGATCAATTCTCAAACTTATCTCATTTCTCTTAAACCATAAGCCCAATTAACGAACGAAAATTGTCAGGAGATTCGTGGGGAGATTCTCTACAATCTAGTCGGAGCGAGTTTTTGAATTGGAGCTCCGGGGTACCAATCCTAAATTGGGGGTAAGTTTAATAATATAGGCTTTCTTAGGCTATTTAGGGTATTCAAGGCCTAGGAGAATTTTAGGGAAAGTTACTCTAAGGATTGTGATGAGTAATGTAGTGAAATTTGAGTTTTAGGATTTTAGGGATTTTGAACGTTGTGGGGCGTAGGCTAGGGCATTAGTGGGCTTTTCAAGAATCAGGTAAGGGGATTAAGTTAAGTTAGGAATTTTATTTAATTTGAACCGATTAAATTAATATATTTATTCATTTAATAATTTGAAGGTTATTTAAAAAAACCGACCGTTCAAAATGAATTTTACAAACGTAAGATATATGGTATGGTATTTTGAATAGAAATGAACGAAGGAAAGTTTGGTTGTTTGTATGGTTACGTTTAAATGTTAAAATTGTGTGGCCGATGATTATTGGGTAGAATTTATTATTTAATTGGATTTGAGAATGTTTGCGAAATACTGGAACTGTTTGTGAAATACTGGCATTGTTGCGAAAATACTAGAATTGCTTGTGAATAATGTAGGAATTTGGTATGACGATTGAGGGCCGAGTTTTAATTTACGGCTATACGCCGGGTTGTATTTTGTGGCCGAAGGTCAGGTTTTTGGAATAATAAGAAAAATATGTGAAATGTTTTTTTAAATGGTATTTTCTATTATCTAAATTACACGATATGCTTTAGGAACTCTAGGGACCAGTGTATTGTGAGCATGGTACCGTTGTTAGGGATTCGTTATGTGGCTATGTGTGCCTATACCTGTGCTAAGAGGTGTAATGTGGCCTTGTCTGATTTGCCTACGTGAGGTGAATGCACCCCCCTAGGTGAGGGCAATCGGACTAGCAGTTAGAGCTGCGTATACCCGTGGAGTATGTTAGGAGAGAGTGTCTAGGTAGATCCCCCAGGACATTAGTTTAACTTTTGGGCCGCACAATCCGTGCCATGGGGGAAGTAAATGGTGTGTTTGTCACAGGGAGTGTCTTATATGCATATCTGTTAATTTATGTGAATACGAATAATTAATGAGATAATTTCAAGGGCTTGTTGAGAAAGACGAGTGCCCTAATAGCAGTAATGGTATTAGAGCAGAGGGAAGCTACTTGTATGGGCGGGTAATCTTCCCTATCCTCGGCTACTTGTGTGTGTGAGTATAAAATAAGGATGTTTTCATAAATGTGTTTATCTTCTTAGTGAACTGGTTATATTTTGTACACTAAATGCATGCTGGCCACACACTGACATTAACTTAGTGTTTCCTTTATTGACCTGTGCCTCACCCCTACTTTATAAATTGTCTTTTTGGGAAGTCCTTGAGATCGGGTCTAGTAGGCTAGAGGAGCTGGGTTAGTGGTGTAAATTTTGTGTAGGTAGTGTGTGGATAGAGGTTTTATTTTTGTTTAGTTTTACGAGATGTAATTATGTAAAAATGGATATATTTGTGTTTAAAGATAGTTAGAACTTTGGTAATGTAATTTGAGAATTTTGTATTTTTTTTTCGCTGCATATATGTGCTTTATATATAATGAGCAAGGTATTAGGTACACAAACGTCACTAAAGTAGTATTTCGAGCCAACGTGGCGGGTCGAGGTTGTTACAGATGGTATCAGAGCCTAGGTTTGCTAGGTTCTGCACACTTTGAGGATTTATAATTACCAGAGTATAGGTTGAGATAAGATAGGGACAGGATTGGATAGGTTAAGATGAATTTTGTTCTAGAAGCTTGGTGGCAGAAATCTATTGACGGACTTCTATGATTTTCTAAATCAGTCGTGAGTTTCAAAAAACCATGGTAAATCCATCAATGGTTTCATTTCTAGGTTGAGGGACTGGAACTCAGGAAATTTAGGTTGGGATGTTAGTATGAGTGGGTATGTGTGTGAAGTTAATGTTGGGATGAAGATTTTTTTTACCTTAATGGTTTGTGATAGAATTGGAATATGAATTATTAAATTAGAACCTATATATTATATTAATTCCATTATTCCATATTTGCATTAATTATGTTAAGGGTGAAATTTCTAAGTCGGGTTATATCCTAACATACTATTAGATAGTGCCATTGTATTATTTGATTCAGATGCAATCCCCTCGTTTGTGTCTCAGAGATTTGTTAAACTATATGGGTTAGGGGCTCAACTGTTATAGACAGAGTTAGTAGTAGGCACACTGATAGGGTCAGTGTTAGTGTGTAGTAAAGTGATCAGGGATTATGCAGTAGAGATTCAAGGGAGAGTGCTACCTGCTAGTTTGATAGTCCTTGATATGCATGGTTTTGAGATTATTCTAGGCATAGATTGGCTAGCATCTAGCTATGCGAGCATTGACTGTCACAGGAAGGAGGTAGTATTCAGACCTCTTGGGGAGCAGGAGTTTGTATTTGTTGGGTCATGTGTGCATTCGGCACCACATATCCTTTCTACTATTCGGGAGAAGAGGTTACTTTTGGGAGGATGCTAGGGTTACCTTGCAATTGCGAAGGAAGTGCCGAAGGAGGAGCTCAAGTTGGAAGATATCCCAGCGATAAGGGAGTTCTCTAATGTTTTTTCAAAGGATTTACTGGGGTTGCCTCCTGATCATGAGGTGGAATTTGCAATTGATCTGATCCCACGGATAGCATCAATCTTTAAAGCCCCATATAGAATGACTTCAGTTGAACTAAAGGAGCTAAAGGAGCAACTACAGGAGCTTCTAGATAGAGGGTTTATCAGACCAAGTGCATCGCCCTGGGGGTGCACCGGTGTTGTTTGTGAAGAAGAAAGACGGGTCGATGAGGATGTGCATCAACTACCGAGGAATTAATAAAGTAGCAGTGAAGAACAAGTATCCATTACCCCGAATTGACGACTTGTTCGATCAGCTTCAAGGTATGCAGATTTTCTCTAAAATCGATCGACGATCTAGATATCATCAGGTGAAGGTTAGATAAGATGATGTATTGAAGACTACTTTTCAGACTCGGTACGACCATTACGAGTTCTTGGTTATGCCGTTCGGGTTGACGAATGCTCCAGCTGTATTTATAAATCTAATGAATAGGGTATTCCATGAGTACTTAGACTAATTTGTTATTGTATTCATAGATGATATTTTGGTCTATTCGAGGAGTCCTGAGGAGCATGAATCTCATTTGAGACTAGTGCTTTTGGAGCTTAGGGAAAATAAGTTATTTGCTAAACTTAAGAAATGTGAATTCTGGTTAGAGCAGGTTGCATTTTTGGGTCATGTGGTATCCAAGGAAGGGATTTCAGTGGATTCGAGTAAAGTAGAGGTTGTAGTTGATTGGGCAAGGCCAAAGAACGTGCAGGAAGTTAGAAGTTTTCTAGGTCTTGCCGGATACTACCGCTGATTTGTTGAGGGGTTCTTCAAATTATCAAAGTCTTTGACACGAATCATGAGAAAGAATGTGAAGTTTGACTGGACCAACAAATGTGAGTAGAGCTTCCAAAAATTAAAGCAACATCTAGTCACTGTCCCAGTGTTGACCTTTCCATCCGGTGATGGTAGATTTGTAATCTACAGCGACGCATCACAAAAGGGACTTGGTTGTGTTCTAATGCAGCAGAGGAAATTTATTGCGTATGCGTCTCGCTAGTTGAAAGAATACGAAAAGAACTATCCTACGCACGACTTGGAGCTGGCAGCAGTTGTGTTTGTGTTGAAGATCTGGAGACACTACCTTTATGGTGTAGGGTGTGAGATCTTTACTGACCATAAAAGTCTCAAGTACTTCTTCACCTAAAAGGAGTTGAATATGAGGCAGCATAGATGGCTCGAGTTGATAAATGATTACAACTGTACCATTAGCTATCACCTAAGAAAGGCAAACGTGGTAGCCAATGCATTAAGCCAGAAATCTGAGGGTATATCAGCCTCAGCAGTTTTGGCTTCGCACTAGATCATGATGGACCTGGAGAGGTTGGGTGTAGAATTTGTAAAAGGGAATCACCAGCTGTTCATTTCTAGTCTAGTGGTTCAACCGACTTTACGGGAGAGAATCAGAACAACTCAATTGAAAGATGTTGAGTTGATGAAGATTGTAGAGAAGATATAGGATAAGCAACACACAGACTTTAATGTTGCTGAGGATGGAGTTCTCAGATTTCAAACTCGATTGTGTGTGCTAGATGACGTAGAGATAAAGAGGACGATTCCGGGGGAAGCTCACTGTTCTCTCTATACTGTTCACCCGGGTAGCACAAAGATGTATAGAGACTTATGTGAAACATTATGGTGGAGTAACACAAAGAGGGAAATTGCTAAATTTTTGGGTTAGTGCTTGACATGTCAGTAGGTGAAGGCAGAACACTAGAGACCAACAGGACCACTTTAACCACTGGACATCCCTACGTGGAAGTGGGAGCATATCTCGATGGACTTGGTATCGAAATTACCTTCAGTATTGAATGGGCAGAATGCCATATGGGTAGTTGTTGACAAATTGACAAAGATTGCCCATTTTATTCTGGTTAGAACCAGTTATTCCATGGATAAGCTGGCAGAACTCTATGTTCAGGAGATAGTCAGAATGCATGGCATGCCTGTGTCCATCGTTTTAGATCGGGATTCGTAATTCACTTCCCGCTTCTGGAAGAGTTTGTAGGGAGCGTTGGGTTCTCAATTCAATTTCAGTACTGCATTTCACCCTCAGATGGATGGACAGTCCGAACGAACCATTCAGATTCTTGAGGATATACTACGGGCATGTGTGTTAGATTTTGGGGGCAGTTAGATCCGATATCTGCCATTGGTTGAGTTTGCATACAATAATAGTCACCAGGCCAGCATTGGAACAGTACCATATGATGCTTTGTATGGTTGCCGGTGTCAATCTCCGTTGTACTAGAATGAAGTAGGCAAGCAGCAGATTTTGGGACCAGAACTTGTTCAGCAAGCCTCTACAAAGATCGAACTTATCAGGGAAAAGATTAAGGCAGCTCAGAGTTAGCAGAAGAGGTATGCGGATACTCACTAATGGGAGCTATAATTCAAAGTAGGTGGTATGATATTCTTGAGGATTGCTCTAATGAAGGGGTTGATAAGGTATGGAAAGAAGGGCAAGCAGAGCCCTAGATACATTGGGTCGTTCAAGAATCTGGAGAGGATTGGTTCGGCGGCGTACAGGATAGCACTACCCCTAGCGCTGTCCAGGATACACGACGTGTTCCACGTGTCCATGTTAAGGAGGTACATTCCAGACCCCTCACATGTGATCAGTTATGAATTGTTGGAGATCGGGGATACTCTGGCATACGAGGAAGTACCAGTTCAGATTCTGGATCGAAAAATACAGGAACTGCATACTAAAGATATACCGTTAGTGAAGGTTCTGTGGCAAAATCGTGCAGTTGAGAAGGCTTCTTGGGAGTTAGAAACAAAAATACGCCAGAATACCTGCAACTGTTTAGCAAGGGCTAGTGCCAGATAAGTAAGGGTATGATTGTATATAGAGGGATTAGAGTAGGTTGTGTGGTTAGTTGTGTATAGTTTTAATTATTGATAGTCTTTGGAAAACTTTGTTATGATTATTGTAATTTCCCAAAGGCAGTATTGTAACCACAGTATTCCTCCGCCATAAGTGATGGTAAGTAATAAACATAAGACATGACCGCTATGTGGGCGGCTGCCAATTCTTTTGTAGACAGGGGTAGTGAGTTAAGAATGTGATTAGTAATAGTTAACAAATTTCAAGGACGAAATTTTTGTGAGGAGGGGAGAATGTAGTGATCCTAAAAAAAAATTATTATTAAAACAATTAAAAATTAAAAAATAAATAAAAAAATAAATAATATTATAATTAAATAATATAATATAATAATAATATAATATTATAATGATATAATATATATATACATTAAGTAAAGCTTCCTGAAATTAATCTTCAGGAAGCAACTGAATAAAAAAAAAAATGCAGAGGAAGTAGAAGTTGCGCAGCCTTTGGCGTTTCGTCTCTTCGTCTCCTCTCTTCCACTCTCCTCAATCTCATCTCCGATATTCGGCCGATCGGAAATCCAGAAATACCGTTGGGTTCTGTTCGTCGCCATTGACACTTCTACTAGAGCGGATCTATCGTGGGAGCGGCGTAGACATATCTCCTAGGATAAGACCAATTCTCAAACTTACCTCAATTTCTCTTAAACCATAAGTTCAATTAACGAACAAAAATTGTCAGGATATTCGTGAGGAGATTCTCTACAATCTAGTAGGAGCGAGTTTTCGAATTAGAGCTCCAGGGTACCAATCCTAAATCGGGGGTAAGTTTAATAATTTAGGCTTTACTAGGCTATTTAGGGTATTCAAGGTTTGGGGAAATTTTATGGAAAGTTACTTTAGGGATTGTAATGAGTAATATAGTGAAATTTGAATTTTAGGGTTTTAGGGATTTTGAACCCCATGGGGCGTAGGCTGGGGTGTTAGCAGACTTTTCAGGAATCAGGTAAGGGAATTAAGTTAAGTCAGGAACTTCATTTAATTTGAATTGATTAAATTAATATATTTATTTATTTATTTAAGAATTTGAAGGTTATTGTACTAACCCCAAAAAGGGATATAGAATATTAGTGGAGTAATTTAAAAAAAAAAAATTAATTAATCAGATTTACAAAAAAATAAAAAAGAAAAAAATAATTAAAATTTATTTTATTTTTATTAATAAAATATATTATTATTAATATTAATTATTATTATTATTATTATTATTATTATTATTATTATTATTATTATTATTATAACTCTCCTGAAGCTTCTAGTTTCAGGAGGTTTGATTTTTTTTATTATATTTTTGTTTGTTTTCTTCCTCTTCTTTTCTTCTTCTTCTTTTCCTGTGTGCAGACACACTCTCTCTCCCTCTCTCCTCGATTTCGTGACGAATTTTCGCTCGATCAAAAAGTCAAAAAATTCCGCTAGACTCCATTCTCCGCTGCCGTCATTTCTACCGGAGCGAATCAGTGGTAGGAGCGGCAAAGATGTATCTCCTGGGGTAAGCCAATTTTTTCTTTCTCTTTAATTTCTTACAAATTATAAGCCTAATTGACGAATGGACACCACCACGAGAATCTAGGGATGATTCTTTACAAGTCTAGTGAGACATAATTCTCATGGGGTCGTCGTGGGTAAAACCCCAAATTTGGGGTACGGGGGTTATTAAGGGGTTTATTTTTAATTAATTAGTATTAATTTAAAAATGCTAAAATATTGAGCATCTAGGGTTGAAGTAGAATTTCTGAAATTTAGGATTCGGGTGAGCAGCCGCGAGTGTAATTTTGGGATCCGTAGGCAAAATTCAGAAAATTAGTGGGGGTGTTAAATAATGGTTTGAATGTTAATTTGAGGTATATGGAGTCTAGGGAAGGTTAAATGAGTATTATTTTGGGGAAATAGGTTAATTAATCTGGAGAAAATGTAAATTACAGGATTTTAATTTAGGGCCTCAAGGGCATAGAATCTGGGTGTTAACGAGTCTCTCAGTAAGGCAGGTAAGGGGAATAAATTGTAGGAGTATTTGTGGAATTACTGTTTAAATTAATATGTGAAAATGTGCTTATGGTATTATGTCTGGAAATTATTACGATATAAATATCAGATAAATTGTGTGGTATTTGAGTGATTTTAGATTGTGATATTTTGGAGTGTGAAAATAATATGTTATGAATATTAGATGAAAACTGTGTAGCACATGACATGTGTTGAAAAATGTGAAATATAACGATGAGTATTTTTTGAGAAAATATTGAAATGAGAATGATTGATGTGATTAGTGAAAAATAATGAAATGTGATATTTATATGTGAGTGGAAATTATTTGTATCAGAAATAAGTTTGTACAAATTACTGGTATAAGTATTTTGGAAAAAAAGTGAAAAATACGTGAAATATGATATATGTTATTACGAGATGATGAAATGTGCATAGAAAATGATGAGAATATTTATATTGAACTGAATTGTGATATACTGAAATATGATTACTGAAATGCCAATACGACATAATGATTGCGGGTATGTGATAGTAAACCCTATTGGATGGTTGTGATATTGAGCACGGTACCATTGCTAGTGGTGTTAGTGCAACCACACGGACTCTTGGAGCGTATGGCGTGACAGTCGACTATGCCATTGTGTAGGGTTGTTGGGCCCCCTGAGTCTAGATCAGAGTTATAGGCCGGCCAGTCGTACTACAAACGCGATATGTGATATGATACTTTATTCTAACCGAGTCGGCCAACCGCGGTTAAATCCAGTCTTCGGGTCACACAACCTTGACCATGGGGGGAAGTATGGCGTGGATAGAAAGATCCTCAGGGTGGCCATGAGTTATAGACGCGATGTTGGTATTTGATACCAAGGATACTCATGAGCCGGAAAGTAAAAATGGAAATGGATAGTGAAAGAATGATAAAATTGGCTAAAATGAGAAATGAAAGAAAGAATGGAAATTGAGAAACAGAGAATGATAAAATTGAGAAATGGAACTGTGTGAGTTAATGATATAAATAATTGAGGCAAAGTGAAACTCTTCGCCTAAGGGCTTACTGAGTAAGATGAGTGCCCTGATAGGTATCAAATGTGGTCATACCTGGCTGCATAACGTGTTAGGGCAGAGGGAAGCTACCTGTATGGGTCGGTAATCTTCTGTATTCTCAGGAACTTCGCGGATAATTATGTGTTGGAAATCACTGAATTTGAAAAATGATTTTAAAGCTTATAAAAGCTTTTGTTGTATATCTATATGATTATGAGAATGTGTATATCAGTGTATTTTCTCAGATGAAATGATGATTTGATAAGTAAGTGTATTATAATTGAACTCATATGACCACACACTGTAAATAATTTATTCCTTCTTGCTGAGATGTGTCTCACCCAAATTATATAAATTTTTTAGGGGACAGAGATAGGCTAGGCGATAGAGCTCCGTGACCATTGGGAGCTGAGACCCTGACACGCAGGGTGAGTTTTTGGACTAGGGGAGGTGTAATTCCCCTAGTGTTGAGTAGGTATTGAGTTTGTGATAATGATGTATATGTGTGTATGTAGATACTTTGGTTATTGTATTCTGAATGATATAATTACATTCTCTTCCGCTGTTAGGTTTTATAAATAAAATGACTTTTTACCCGATACCCAATGCAGGTTGGGTCGTACGAATGGTAGTAGGGTTGTTGACGTGGCCGATTTGTGGATGTTGTCAATGACGTGTAATTATTTATTTATTATGAGAAAAAAGATTGTATGGAAATCGGGGCATCACAGTTATTTTGAAAACCAATCATTTGAAATGAATTTTACAAGCCTAGGATATATGGTATGGTATTTTGAATAGAAACGAACGGTGGAAAGTTTGGTTGTTTGTATGGTTTTGTTTAAATTTTAAAACCATGTGGCCGATGATTATTTGGTTAGATTTATTGTTTAATTAGATTTTAGAATGTTTGCGAAATACTGGAACTATTTGTGAAATACTAGCATTGTTGCGAAAATACTAGAATTGCTTGTGAATAATGTAGGAATTTGGTATGACGGCCGAGGGCCGAGTTTTAATTTACATGTATACGCCGGGTTGTATTTTGTGGCCGGGGGTTAGGTTTTTGTAATAACAAGAAAAATATATGAAATGTTGTTTTAAATAGTATTTTCTATTATCTAAATTACATGATATGCTTTAGGAACTTTGGGGACCAGTATATTGTGAGTATGGTACCGTTGCTAGGGATTTGTTATGTGGCTGTGTGCACCCACACCTGTGCTGAGAGGTATAGGGGTGCCTTGTCTGATTTGCCTACGTGAGGTGAATGCACCCCCTGGGTAAGAGCAATCGGACTTGCAGTTGGAGTTTCGTATACCCGCGGAGTATGTTAGCAGAGAGTACTGATGACTATTGTCTAAGGGGATCCCCCAGGACATTAGACCAGCCTTCGGGCCGCACAACCCGTGCCATGGGGGAAGTAAATTGCGTATTTGTCACATGGAGTGTCTTATATGCATATCTGTTAATTTATGTGAATACGAATAATTAATAAGATAATTTCGAGGGCTTGCTGAGAAAGGCAAGTGCCCTAGTAGCAGTAATGGTATTAGAGTAGAGGGAAGCTACTTGTATGGGCGGGAAATCTTCCCTATCCTCGGCTAATTGTGTGTGTGAGTGCAAAATAAGAATGTTTTCATAGATGTGTTTATCTGCTTAGTAAACTGGTTATTTTTCGTACATATGTTGGCCACACATTGACATTAACTTAGTCTTTCCCTTATTGAGCTGTGCCTCACCCCTACTTTACAAACTGTCTTTTTAGAAAATCCTAGAGATTGGGTCTAGCAGGCTCGAGGAGTCGGGTTAGTGGTGTAAATTTTATATAGGTAGTGTGTAGATAAAAGTTTTATTTTTGTTTGGTTTTACGAGATGTAATTATGTGAAAATGGATATATTTGTGTTTAAAGATAGTTAGAACTCTGGTAATGTAATTTGAAGATTTTATATTTTTTTTCAATGCATATATGTGCTTTATACATGATGAGTAAGGTATTAGGTACGCAGACGTCACTAAAGTTGCACTCTGGGCCCACGTGGCGGGTGAGGGTCGTTACAAAGTTGTTTAATGAAAACCAAATAGAAGACTTAAATTTAGAATTGTCAAATGAGAAAAGAACTAAAAATATGAGACTTATTTGCAAAATTAGAGTTAACAAAGCTAAGTTTGCACTAAAAAAGATGAAAAATAGGAAAGTTATGAGACTAGATAACATCCCAATTGATGTTTGGAAATACTTAGGTGATAATATAATTATATGGTTAACTAATGTATTTAATACAATTATAAAAAACCAAGAAAATGTCAGATGAATGGAGTTAGGAAAAGCACTTTAATACCTATATATACACAAAAATAAAGGAGATATTCAAAATTGTAATAGCTATCGTGAAATTAAACTTAAGAGTCATATGATGAAACTATGGGAAAAAGGTAGTTGAACAAAGATTAAGGTTAGAAACAAAGGTCTTAGAAAATCAATTTGATTTTATGCTTGAGAGATCTACCACATAAGTTATATATCTTTTAAGAAGATTAGTGGAAAAGTTTAGGGAAAAGAAGAGGGACTTGCATATGATATTTGTTGACCTTAAGAAAACATATGATATGATACCTAGGGAAGTTCTATGGTGGGTTTTAGAAAAAAAAAGTTTATGTAGTAGGTATACTGATGTCATTAAGGATATGTACGATGGAGTAATGACTAGTGTAAGGACTATAGATGGAGAAACTAGAGAATTTTCAATCACCATAGGTGTACATCAAGGATATGATTTGAGTCTTTATCTTTTTGTTTTAGTGATGGATCAACTGACTAAGGGTACTCAAAGGAGGTTCCATGGTACTGTATGTTGTTTGCAGATAATATTGTATTAATTGATGAAACTAGGGATGGAGTAGAGGCTGTGTTAGAATTATGGAAAGAAGTTTTGGAATCTAGAGACTTTAGGATAAGAAGAAATAAGACTAAATATATTAAATGTAATTTTAAGAATGATAGGAGGAATATTGGAGACAAAGTTAAACTTGATGATGAAGAAATAAATAGCACTTGTAGATTTCGATACCTTGGATCTATTATGTAAGCTGAAAGAGAAATTGAAGATGATGTAATGCATAGAGTTAAATCAGGTTGGGTAAAATAGAGAAGTGCTTCAAGGGTGCTATGTGATCGTAGAATACCCTTAAAATTAAAAGAAAGTTTTATAGGACATTTATAAGATCAACTATGCTATATGGATCAGAATGTTGGGCGACGAAGAAACATAATGTCCAAAAAGTAAAAGTTGTCGAGATGTGAATGTTTAGATGGATGAGTGGTATAACATTGAAAGATAAATTAAGGAATGAACATATTCATGGCAAGTTAGGTGTAGCTCCTATATATAAAAGATGAGATAAGGGAGGGACGACTCATATAGTAAGGACACTTGCAACATACGCCACATAGTACACGAATGAGGAAGAGTGAGTTAGTTACTGGGGGGGAGGGGGAGTAGATCAAAGGGGTAGGGGTAGACCTAAAATAATTTGGGAGGAGATAGTGAGTAAGGATTTAGTATTCCTGAATCTGTAAAAAAAAATGGTCCATGATCGCATAAATTGGCGAAAAATGATTTATATATCTGACTCCACCTAGTGGGACTTAACGCTTGGTTTTGTACACCTTAATTAGATGATTAATTAATTAATTAACTTGTGTGTTTATGTGTGTATATATTATATATTTTCTAAGAGGTAAAAATTTTAAATAAAACTAGGTAAAACAAGCAAGAAGCTTGTGATATCGTTCCAAAAAAGTATAGTAGAGATAAAGCTTTTGTATTAAGCCGCAAGAAAGGAACAAATATATAAAAATTCAGACCAACTTAACGAACAACATTGGGGACGTGCACGATTCCAGTGGTATATAGAGCTTAGAATCCTAGATAGATAGAAAAAATTGGTAGAGCCTTGTCCTTAGAAGCTCTTTGATTGTGTTCCTTCCAAATCTCCCACATCACTGCCATAGGGATTGAAATTTTCATCCTTTTAAAGTTGCCTTTTAATGTTGAGGAGCTCTAGGAATTAAGAAAGTTTGGAATCGAGGCTGGCATGACCAATTTAGATTGAGTGGTTGAAATATATAAGCCCAAACCGATTTGGTAAATACATAAAGCAAAAAAAAAAAAAAAAGGTCCACAAGCTCATTACTAATGGAATCAAGTCATAATTCACCCTTTCTTATGAAGATTATCGAGTGAGAGGACCTTGTTTTCCAAGGAAATTTATAGAAAGAGAGAAACCTTGGATGGTACCTAGGGACTCCACATAGTTGTGCAAGGGATATCAAAGTGATAACTGAATTTTTGTTCTAGCAGTTGACTGTAAAAATTATTAACAGAGAAAACATATTTTCTAGAAAGGTGTCAAATGCACAAGTCTTCTTGTTGAAAGGTTGGCAGGGAGAAATAAAGAAGTTTCAATAGTTCCATGGTGCACTATGCTTTGATCGCCTTGGTGATCTAATATTGAAGGTCAAATTCCATATTAATTGGTCAAGCTCTTAAAATGCCTTTCCACAAACTCCACCCATATAGGATGGAGTAAGGGGAGGGTTTCCAAGAGTCTAGTTCGTAGCATGCTTTATGCATGTAAGTTTACATTCTCCAAAGGCTATCCTTTTCTTTACCAAACTGGCATAACCATTTGGCCATGCTCTTAAAATGTCTTTTGACAAACTCCACCCATATAGGATGGAATAAGGGGGAGGGTGTGGAGAAGGAGATGTGTGGCAAGAATGGGAGGAAAATTAGAGAGTAGTACTGATGGGTGGCTCTCCATTAAGTAATTGGTGGGGGTTTTGAGTAGGAATATGACAGAAATGGTTCACTTAAAGGATGCTGATTTTCGGGTATTACAGAATCTGGAAGTGCAAATTGTGAATAAAAGAATTAAAATTATGTAAAGTGTGAGATGACTAAAACTGAGGCAAGAGAGGTTGAAACTAAATTTGGATGGGAGCCACTTGGGGAACCCAGGGTCGGTGGGTGGTGGTGGCATCCTTAGAGATAATACAAGTTCTTTTGTTCAAATAATGAAACTGAATTGAGAGTTGTGTTGGAGGGAATAAAGATTTACAAACATTTGGACCATACCTGTATCAATATTGAATGTGATTTGAATATTGTAATTAATTGGATAAGAGCCAGGAAGTGCTCTTGGTGGTATTTGTGGAATTTTTGGGAGCAACTTATTGGTTTATTGGAGGGAATAGATTTTTCGATAAATTATTGGTATAGAGAAGGGAACAAAGTGGTAGATGCCTTGACTCGACAAGGTGCTATGGGGAGGAATAGTTTGTTTACAAATAGTAGTAAACTCCCTAAAGTTAGCAAGGGTTTGTATAAATTGGAGAAAATGGATACGGTTTATAGAGGTATGTTTAGCTGATTTCCTTTTGGTTTTCGTTTATGTTTTATGTTGTTTATCTTTTATTTTGTTTTGTTGGGTGAGGTTTGTTTTGTAGGTCCTATTTTGTTTTGTTTTGTTTTGTTTGGACTTGTAACCCAGTTTTTGGCTAGATGTTGGTGTTGTTCTTTGAGAGATTTTTAACGTGTTGTATTTTGTTATCTCCATTTGATTGTCTTGTAACCACGGTATTCCTCTGCCAAAAGTGAGGGGTTATCAATAAATAAATGGAGGTGCCGCCCTTCTTTTTTAAAAAAAAAAAAAAGGTAAGGGGGAGGGTTTTCAAGAGGCTAGTTCATAGTATATGCTTTATGCATATACGTGTATGTTCTCCAAAGACTATATAAACTTTTTTTTTTTATTGAACTGCCGAAACCATTTGTCAAGTAGAGCAACATTAATCAACTAAATGCTTTTTCCCCCAATTCCCATAAGAAAATATGAGATAGAGATTAAATATGAACAAACAAATTATATTTATGAGTTCTTATGGAAGGTTTAAATACACTTTCATAGCATATAACTAGGAGCAAGGTGGGTGTTATAACTAACATAGATAACATGGTCAAAGTTGAAGATGCTCAAGTTGATATCTTAGGTTCAAATAACCTAAAAGAGGGTGAAAAGGGTACGAGCTGATCTAGAGATGGGTAGCTTTCACTGTGTAAATTTAGGATCAATTTAAATTTTGAGCAAAAGAATAAATAATAGAATAAAAGACATTGGCATCCCTTGAAATTTGGCAAAAAGATAAGAAATTTCCTCCGAGATTTCATAAATCCTTTAAATCTCTCCTGAGGTTTCAAAAATTCCTCATAGCTCTCTTGAGATTTCAAAATCCCACAAAACTCCTCTTACATTTGATTTTTATAATACTTATACCTCTCAAGAAGTTTATATATACGTGTTTTTCTAAATATAGGGGGAGGTCTATGCCTTTAATTTTGGCAAACTAGGGGGTCAATAGAATTTTTGAAATTTCAAGAAATACTCCTAAGATTTTTGAAACCTAAATATAAGTTTTTATCTTTCCGTCAAATTTGGAGGGAAGTATCTTTTACCCTAATATTTTATTTTAGAGTATAGATTTTGACATTTAAATTTGAACAAAATTTAATATAATTTTATACTACATTTTTTTTAAATCCACACAAACTCAAAGGCAAGCATGTCCAAAGCATATCCATGGAAATTAATATGTTAATAGGCATCTCCTTGGATCTCGCAATGAAAACCAGTTTTTAAGATCCTCCCAGGGTCCTCTTTGTTGATGATCTGATCATTAATAGAATTTCACACATTTGATTATTATTTTTAGTTATTTTTTTTAATAATCCAGAGATAAGCGCCCCTTAATCACCAAAAATGGAAAATAACAAACGGATCAATTAGCTAGCCTAGCATAGCAGTTGATCTGGGTCAAAGAGAAGCTATAGTAATTCTGTTGAACCTAGCTAGCTCTTCCATAACCTTTATTAATAAAAAAAGTAACATAGTTAGTAATAAATAAACTAAAATATGCACAGTTTAGTGCAATGTCTTAATCCTTTCGTTTAGTTGAATGTCCCTTCCAGGTCAATTAGAGAGAGAGAGAGAGAGAGAGAGAGAGAGAGAGAGAGAGAGAGTACTAATATTACTATTCACTGTAGATGATGGATGAGTTGTCTAGACTACTCCCTGGGGACCTTGAGAATTGAAGATAAGAAGGGAATTAATGAGAAGAATAATTTGCAGGGAACACAAATGCCCTAGCTACTTCGCTTCCCACAACCTGTGTAGTACCGCTTTCTCTCTCTCTCAATATATATGTATATATATCTCTCTCTGCCATCATCTCTGCCTTAATTCATTCATTGTACGGACGGCACATGCACCCACCTCTGTAAGTAGTAATCAAGAAGATCCAAGCTTAAGCATAAGCAGCAGCAGCATCAGCAGCAGCAGCAGCAGCGGCAGAAGAAGAAAAAGAAGAAGAAGAAGAAGAAGAAAAAGAAATAAAGTTTCTTTGGGTTGCTGCAGCTTGAAATATTGCTGATCGATCAAGACAGAGACTAGAAGAAGATCGAGGGATAAAGAATAATTAATGGAGGGAGAGAGAGGAGGAGGAGGAGGAGGGGGAGTTCCCAGTTATGAGCTACAGGTGTCGTTCTCCACGCCGCCGGTACAAGCTGCTGCTGCTGCCATACACGAAATGGGTTTTGTGCAGTTCGATGATCAAAGCCAAGTCCTCAGCTTCTTAGCCCCCCCGCCCCCCTCCCACTCTAATCATCATCATCATCATCATCCTCATCAAATATCTCCGCCGCCCCTCAACGGTACCGCCTCCGCTACCGCCCACACTGACGCTGCGGCCACCCACTTGGGGTTTGCTCACCATCATGATCTTAATAACGACCTCGTTACTTCCAGGCCATCTTCTTGGAATAATGATCCTCAACAGGTATAGTACTACTGGCTAATCAATATTATGTATGTAATCGTCAATGATAGTTCTATTATTTCTTTAGATCAAATAGTACTGAAAGAACAAAAAGATTCACACTGGGGATCAATTAATTAATTAATTTCTCATATTTATATACTAATTAGTAATTAGTTAATTAATTAATTAATTAATGTGTTAAATTATAACTGATTAATATCGAAATTTAATTTAGGTAATGGGGACGATGGATCCAAAGGGCGTTAATGACGAGAACTGCGCTGCCAATGCTAACGTCGACGGAAGCAACTCCTCCTCATGGTACTCTCTCTCTCTCTCTCTAGAAATTACTAGGCCTCAATATATAGAACAGATTGTCTAATTATTAATGAACATGAGGAAGGGGAAGCTAGTAAACACAGGATATGCTTTTCAATTGGCAAGTACGCGTAACGCGTGTGCTATGATTAATCTCTCAAGTCTCAGCAGCTTCTCTTTCTATATATCTCTCTGGCGATCGGTATCTGTGCTACCCCTCGTGCAGATGAATCAACAGTGAATTGTACTCTAGCTAGGCTCTTTGAACTGATCAACGAAGTCATGATTCACACCCAATACCGAAATCCCCACTACCCCCCATGCCAACTCCCCTGCAGGCTGCAGCTACCCATCTATGATATCCCACCAGACCAGCACTTACACATATGTGGATTCCTCTTTTAACTTTCTTCTTCCAATTATTGCTGTTCTCTTTTTTTCTTTTCTCTCTTTTATTTTATATATATATATATATATATATATATGCATGTGAGTGTGTGTGTGAAGATTAATTAACATGAATGAGGTTGGGGTGAATGCAGGTGGAGGAGCTCAACATCAACAAATGGGGGAGAGAAGAGCAATAATAATAATAAGGTGAAGGTGAGGAGGAAGCTGAGGGAGCCAAGGTTCTGTTTCCAAACGAGGAGCGATGTGGATGTGCTGGACGATGGTTACAAATGGCGCAAATATGGGCAGAAGGTCGTCAAGAACAGCCTCCATCCTAGGTACTACCTACGTTCTCCATGCATCTTGATTTCTCTCTCTCTCTATCTCATTATATACGTGCATTATATCATGCATGACCAGGTGAAAAATCAAATATATCATTCATCAAAAAGATAGAAAGGAAAAAAGATCTAGAACACGATCATTGGATAGTAATTAATTAATTATATGCATTAATTATTTCTTATCAATTACTTGTCATATGATATTGATTCATGTATGCAAGTAATTACTATCTTACAACTGCGCGCATGCATGATGCAAATGCCCAATCATGCCATAATTTAGACAATTAACAAAAATTTTGAACAATTATTATGACTTATATTTATTTATCTAAAATAAACTCTCACAATTATGAGAAATTTTAGGATTTGATTGATTCTGACACAAATAGGGATGGTTTAAATTACTAATTTATCATGACTTGAATATGACTGTTAACGATGTCCCCATAGAATGGTTCTTCTATTGTATATTTTTTATTCAACATACACACGTAAAAAAAAGAAAAAAAAAAAGAGAAAAAAGAACCCCAATTAAAATCAAAAAGGAAATTTTTATATAAAAAATAAAAATAATTTAGGGCGGGGGAGGGGTTATGTGTATAGGGTTTGGAAGGCATGTTAATTCATCCTATGCATAAGGTTTAAGTGTATTCTGAGTCAGGTTTTGTTCACTAAAGAGACTTTGAAATACCATACTATCTCTCCATAATTTTGGGCCCAATGCACTTTTTTTGTGGTATAGATTTGACTAACCAGGCTTGATGATTCACTCTTATATTTAGGGCGGGGGAGGGGTTATGTGTATAGGCCGGGTTGGAAGGCATGTAAATTCATCATATGCATAAGGTTTAAGTGTATTTTGAGTTAGGTTTTGATCACAAAAGAGAGTTTGAAATACCATACCATGTCTTCATTTTAATTCATACTCAAAAATTTCTTTAATATGGGCTTCAAAATTAAACTAGTGAAATAAATTTTACTCTTGGCTTTGTGATATTTTCATTTTTCTTGAATTATCTACTGTATAGTTTAGATTTGATTCCGTGTTTGATCATATATATAATAGTATATATACTTAATTTGAAGGTGCATGTCTTGTTACATGATAAAACTTGAGACAATATAGGTCGATCGGCCAATTAAGCATATAGTATTAGAGCTTCAATCAATCCCAAATGTTCAAATTTTAATTCTTGATTGTTTTCATTCTTAAATTAAATTTTGATGGTGAGCCTCGTGTAATCAGTGTGAACGTGGAAGTTGTAGGCTCAAATCACTAAATAGTATATTCAAATATAAAAGTTAGTCTAGGTACATGGTACTCTCTCATATCAAACACCTAATGATGTATGGGAGCTTTGTGCATTGGATGTTATAATTTAATATACAAAATAGTGGCATATACCTACATTTTCCAAAATTTTGAGCCCAAGAGAGTGCTTCTATTTAAGGAAGTATGTTAGATAATAAAACTTAATTATTAATTAAGTTAGAAACTCTTTCAAACTGATCTTAAAACATTGAAACTCTTAGAACCTACAAACTGGTCCTCAATATGTATATATACTCAATAATATTATCCTCCACTTAATATTTGAGAGCTTTTAGTTAATTTGGATCGTAGATATGAATTACATTTGTGTGGATCTTGAAAAAATGAATTGTAAAATTGTAGTTAATTTCTCTCAAATCCACACCAATTCAAATGTCCAAAATTCATACTCCTAAACACAAAATTTTGATTTTTCTTTTTTCTTTTTTGCATGTGAAGCTAGGATATTAATAATTAATAGTCAAATTTTTTAGGCATTTAGGCAGCAGTTTCCTTTTACTCTTCATTGTCATCTCCTCCCTTCAAACATTAATGTTTTTGTCTTAAAACATATCAGTTTTGATTGGATCAAGCTAGCTAGCTACATACACACACACACACACACACACATATATATATATATATATATATATATATATATACATGCATACATATATACCTATGCTGATTATAATTTCACAATAATTTGATTTTTGTGCTATATGCATATGCAAAGGAAATTAAGATGGCCAGGAGTGTTTAATGTCAGCTAGCATGCAGTAACAATATAAGATCCATATAATCATTAAGGTTTATTTTTCATAGCCGCTTTTGTTGATTTCAACGATGTCCAAACAGGAAGAGCATGATTTGAAGCTCCCAAGATTTACGTACCCTTAGTTTCAAAATGAGCAAACTAATGGAAATCTCTAAGATGACTCAGATTGTTTCAAGTTAATTATTAGCACTGCTTTTTGACATGTGCATGACATTCACGTTTGGTGCTGTTCATCATCTCATCATCCTTGGTCAAGTCCATGCATTTTTTAACTGGTGATTAATTAAAAGGCTGCGTTTTGTAATCATTCCATTCATGCATTGTTGATGTTTTTCTCTGCTTGCATCCAGTTCCATTAGGAAAAATTCATATGGCTAGCTGCTTTTGTGCATTCTCATTTGATTTAACGATTTAAGCTTTACTAAAATTTCTCTTTACTAAACATGTTTTAGTTTAATTGTTAATTGCAAGTCTTTCTTAGGTAGTCTTTGGGAGCATAGATTTCGGGCCTTGGATTTGGATTTGGATGAATTTGGACAAATTTGAATACAATTTTATATTATCTTATCCAAATCTGATACAAATCTAAATCCAAAACCTCTCCAAATATAACATTTAGAGTACTTGGATACTTTGTACTAGTAAAGCATTTATCAATTATAAACATGCTTATATGCATGAGCGGCATCTCCCTTATTTGAACCTAAAAATAAAATAAGATAACGCAAGAAAAAATTAGAAAAAAGGAAGTTGGAGTAATGTAGGATACATTTGTCATTTTCTATATTGTATGTCGTCAAATGACCTTGACCGCGACCTACATACATTAGCAATCCTTACACAATACACTAAGAAGAAGTCATGAGAGGCCCTAAGTTCCCACTAGAGACCTCCTTGATGTTCAAGTCAATACTAATGAGAATAATACATACATGAAGAATAAGGTAGTAACTTCTAACATCTCATGGAGATATATTACTATTAGAAGTGTCTTCTAGCTACACAAATGTCCCCCCTCGAGACTAAAAAGTTAACTGCCTAGGCAACTAACAATTTAATCATCTTAATTAGTAATTTTGCATCAAACAATCATAAAAATATTAGGGTTAGGCATTAGGCTCCCTTGAATACAACACCCCAAACTACATAGAGATGCTTGAGACACACAATCTAGAAGAACAATAAAAAGATTCAGGCTGCCCTTTGTGTTGTTGTTTGTGCAATTTATGTGCACCCCCCCCCCCCCCCCAAACTGGGCCCCCCCCAAAAGATGTGACATGTAGCCAAATATTCAGCCACATGATACATTGCAATCAGTTGCAATGAATGTCGAAGTTAAAGATAAAGAGTTTACTTATGTAATATATAAAAGTTTGTTAGACAAAGAATAGTTAAGGATAGCTTTAATAGGGACAATGTATTAAGAAACTAATTGTATCTTCAAGTTTGACTTGGAGAAGAGGAGTTATAAATATTTGTTTTACCTATCTTGTAATGGATACCTTACAGAATATTCTTATAATGTGATCAATGCATTATTTTTGACCCTTGCACCACCTTATCCTCTCTCTCTCTCTCTCTCTCTCTCTCTCTCTCTCTCTCTCTCTCTCTCTCTTCTTATTACCTCTTCTAATCTATTTTTGGTCACCACCCTTTTTCCTTCCTCCTATGATTTTTATAATTTAATATCATACTTGCCCTTATACTATAAGACACTACTTATAATTACTGGATAATGTATCTTGCATTTTTGGGCAACATCTAAAGTTCCTCGCCACACCACTTCTACACCCAAAAAAAATCTCATTTCTCACTATGTGAGCTATCAATAGCTACCATAAACCACAAATCATGTATAGGGTAGTGAACAATCATGTATGACCAAGCACTTCCAAGGTCAAAAATAAGGACATACTTGATACATTGAGATGTACAACAACTAGAGAAGAAGAAGGGTGAGCCACATGATGATGTATAGCATAGGCACACACATAATGATGTACAACAAGTACATGCTAGAACTTCATGGTTAGATTAGCGCCACCTGATATTGATGATCGTCGTAAGAGCACTATAGCCAATCTCTAGATATATAACCTCAAGGCACACCCTCTCAATTTTGCCCAAACCCTTAATCTCCTTCTACCAAATTTGTCCAAACACCCTAAAAGCAAACCTACAATCTAGTTACTAAAATGCCCTTAAAAGATAGCACCCATAACCACTAAAAAAGGGGGAAAATAGGAAAAAACATATATATTAGATGGCCAAATTTCACATTCACATATCCTCTTCACATATTATTTATATATATGTGTGTGTGCATGTGTATGTGTTTTTTAGAATATTATGCTTTTTTTACATCTTTAAATATATTCATTGTCTAGTTTGTTTGTTCTTATTAAAGAGATTATTTTGCTACTAAGACATACAAAAGTTGTGGCCAATTCTATGACATTTTATATCAGTATTACTTGGATTTAATTGTTGAAGATTAATATTGATCAAAACTTTTAGCCTTCTTGTTGTTAAAAAGATGGCTTCAAATTAGTGGCTTTGTGCAAGGGTGCAAATTTGACATTGGAAATGCGTCTCTATATAGAAGAAAAATCTAGTTTAACAAATTTAGAGTTGCTAGCAATAAGTCTTTTGATTATCTTTCCCCACCTTGATTATTAGGTTTAAACATCATTATAAATCTAGTATGGTTGTAATTGAATAAACTAAACTCTCCAAAATAATGACTAATGACCTCCTCTTCTGGCTTTGTAATATCATAACATATCATCGAGTCAGCAAACTTTGGCACGTAGCATGTAGGTGAAAGTTCTCTCTACTTAAAGTTATGTTACTTAAGGAAACATCTTATATATTGTTTTTATGCAAAAACTTCCTTCTAAATTCTTTCTTCATGTCATAATAGGAATATTTGCATATTGAGCTCATTTTTTCTTCTAGTGTCACTTGGTTTTATTTTATTTTATTTTTAAACGAACTAACATGGGAGTCAAGCCGGAAGCTTGACCTATAATAACGACCGTTGAATAACAATATTGTCATTTTTTTTTTCAAGTGTTCCCACTAATTGTATGCATTATCTTCAATAGTTTTAAGTACTAATTTGAAAGGACCATCACCTCTAGGGAAAAAGTTTAGAATGCAATATGGATGGAAATATTTCCTTTCTTAAATGATCCCAATTGAAATCTCCTTATTAAAAGTAATTGTTCTTCTAAGCGTATTAGCTTGTGGACTATGCTTCTTATTTTGTCTATAAATGTGATTATATCTATTATGCTCATGCATCTTCTAGATGAATTTAGCACATGTTCTTTAATATCACTAACAAAGTATTAATTTATATGGAATAAAAACAAAGTCAAAGGAGTAATATATAGGATTCTTACCACATAGCCCTCAACATTTACTCAATTGGGAAATTCTAGACTTTCTTAGGTAGCTTATTCCCCAAAAAGTGACTTATATTCGATGCTTTTTTACATTCAAATAAGTTAACAATGGCATAGTATTTTTGTTTTACTTAAAAATTGGAATGAACTATGGAAAAACATTTACTTTCAAATGTTAATATATTTAGCCAATTAACAATACATATAGTTTAAGTGGAGCATGATCATTCCCACTTATAGTTTTACTTATGCTAGTCTCACATTGTATTTAATTACCCTTGATTTTTGTGGAAGTTGTATGAGGTCTATGTTTCTAACTTAGGTGCAACAAGTAATTGTAATTACAAAAAGAAAAAAATTAATCATTTTTTTTTACTTTACAAAAGACAAATAAAGATTTTTACTCTAAGTTTGGAAACACCTTAGTTTTAGATTTGTATTGGATGTAGATAGGATGTAGCATAAAATTGTATTGAAATTTGCTCAAATCTACCCCAATCCAACTCCAAGGTCCAAAATCTATATTACCAAACTTTTTGTACAAAACTAATGTGGTAGTTTGTGTAATAAAAGATTATGAGAGTAGATAACTTTTGTACAGAACATATTAGTTCACAAAAGAGGAAAAAAAAATAGGTACTATTCTAAGACAAATGGGGGTACAATTCCAAACAACATGAAACTATATATATATATATATATATATATATATATATATATATATATATATTTTTATGTTTAGTTACTTTAAAAATAGTGCCAACTATTTTTTTTTCTTCATAAACTATATTCATGTTTAATAGGATGTCCATTTCCAATCTATCTTTTTATGATAAACAAACACAACCTTGAAGAAAAAATTATCTTTCCTACCAATTTTTCCTAAAGATCATGTGCAGCTTCTCTCCTTGTAACACCTTGAAGCTAGAATGTAAAAGTTGGTGAAGATCCTACTTAAAGTAAGATCTTCACAAAGATCTTATCTCAATAGGAGAGCACAAAAGGCAATAATATCATAGTAAAGGATATTTTTTGCCTTAGACTATTATAATTAAATCATTAATGCCTAGTATAAGAATATGAGATACACTTTTCTTTTAACAATATGCATTTTAGACCAAAAAGTAGTGAGAAGTGATTTTAAAAAATTACATACATCAAGTATCTTTATTACTGTATCAAACCAAACATCTTTGATATGTACGTGTAAGAATAGAAGATAGAGGTTCTGCCACTCCCTTAATTCTTCATAGGATTTTTAGTAACTTATTCCAATGGAGTTGCTCTTGTTCTAACCTCTCTACTCTGAAATGGAAGGTTTTTTTGCTTTTACTTTCATCAATTGGATTGAATCGTTTCCATCAATCTTCTTTCTTGAGATGGTTTCAATTGAATAACATGTTCTTTACCTTTTTAAAAAAATGTTAGAATAGGAGAAACAACATAAAAATTTGATGTAAAAGAATAAGTAATAATGCATAGCAATAGAACAATCTATATATTCCTACATTGAAGTAGGCACCCCCATTGAAATTTTGAACATGGTGGAATTTTTTATAAATGCCCACTAAAAAACTCATTTTCCCCCACTCCTTAAGTGAAAAAAAATAAAATAAAATGAAAGACCAAGGTCTTTTGGTAAGTGAAAATGTTTTTGAAATAATATTGATTACTAGTGTTAAATATGAATAATGTATGTGTGTTAAAATTATTTGCCGCGATAAATATGAAAATTATTTATATATTCTCCCCACCTAAAGAAAATTTCTAGGTCCACTATTGATGAGTGAACACCTTTTTTCACTTTGAGAGGATGACTATGACTAGAAATATAATGTATAAACCCGTCTACAATAAATTCGCAAGCACACTTAGGTGAGAAAATATAAAATAAACTTGTAAGAGTCCAATTTCACATACCATGATCCATGAAGCATTTTAAAGTTCCCTTATAAATTGCACATTATTTTTTGTTGGGCTTTTGACTATGTGCTTTAGAAACCAGATAGTTTTAAATTTACTATTGAATATTTATCTGTTTCCAATGATCACTTACATAAGTTCTCTCATGATTAAGTGAAAAAAAAATGGGCTTAGACCAACTAGTAGTGGTACTATTATTGTGCAGATAGAATTATAAGTTTCAAATCCAACAATCACAAGGTAGAAAAAATATATAACTAATGATGAGAAATTGATGAACTATACCAAGGCTCGAGTGATTTTGTGGATCTATTACTCATATTTAAATATTCTAGTATTAGATGACAAAACTTTCATATTTAGTGAACCGTGCTTTCATGTTACATATATAGCAATGTAGCATACATGCCTGGCTAGCTTAATTATTCATTAATTAATTATTGTATTCTTCATGTTCTAAATTATATGACAGAAGTTATTATCGTTGTACCCATAACAATTGCCGAGTGAAGAAGAGAGTTGAGCGCTTGTCTGAGGATTGTCGAATGGTGATAACAACCTACGAAGGCAGACACAATCATTCTCCCTGTGATGACTCAAACTCATCAGAACATGAATGCTTTACTTCATTCTAAAGTGTTTGTCAATATGTATATATAAGAGAAAATAGAAACAATGTTGTTGCAATAGTTAGTTATATTTAATGTGTAACTAGTTTGCTTAATTTTTCTTTAAATTGATTTTGAAGGAGACTATATATAATCATGCATTATTACGTGAAGCTCAGTTCAGTTAGGAGGGCTACTCTCATGATCTAATCATATTCCAGTAAATTAAAATTGTGACAATGGTATAAACTTCATTTACCTACTCAAGTTGATGTAACAATGCCAAAAGTGTATGCTAGGTCTAATTGATGTTTGCAAGGTAGCAAATCAAACCTTCCTTTCAAAAGGACTATGCTTCTTTGGCAATTTCATATTCCATAATATATTGCTTGAAACCAATATCAAGCATTCCTTGTGTTGAAGGCAGTGAATTGATCTATTTATTTTATAGTTGTTTTCACAAAAATATATATTTACTATATAATAATGAAAATAATAAACAAAATTCAAATGCTAATACTTAACATTTTATTTTTATAATAAAAAATGGAAGAACAAAAATTTTGTCCAAATAAAGAAATTTAGCTTTTGTATGCATTAAAAAAGCAACTAGTACCACTAAAAGGCCTCCATTTACTTCTACAAAGTGTGGAATTTGGAATATAATCACTCTAAAGGATAAATTTTTGTGTTTACATTTTCAACAATATGACAATAGATGATTGATAATAAAAAGATTTCTCAAATAAATACATTCATTGAAACAAACTTTGGTTAATGGATTATTCAAGTGACGATCTAAGTTTTGAGTAATTATCTAAAAGACTATGACCTCAATATTAGAGATGTTAAATTGGATAAATAGCTTGGACTACTCTTACTAGGCCAAGATACTTTAGGGTATAAGTTAGGAGAAATATCTTCTAAAGAAAATAATAAAAAAAAAACCCTTTGTGATCAAAGTGAAAAGCTATGGTAATCTTTACATGAATTTAAACTATTAGATATGCATACCTAAGTAATTTTTAGTCATCAACCAAAAACCTTAGGGCATAGACATTAGTCCTCCATGTGAAGGAAGAGGCCAAGGGATCAAATTTTGTGTATATTGGAGGCTACCATTAGGTTCAAACTACAATTAAGGTGCAATAGGAAAAAATTTTAACCACCTTATTCTCAATATGTATGAAGGCAGATTGATTTGCATTCATGGTCCTAAGAAAGAAAATTGAAGAATTGGGCCCCACGGACATAACGCGGTGGTAAAACAACAAGCAATTCAATATGAGCATCAGAGGTTCAATTCCTAGTTAATAAATTTAGTTGATATTGGCTACTAATAGTGTCCTGGCAGAATCCTTGGAAGCAGGTTAATCGAAAGTCCAACTCGAGTGTGTATAAATCGGGTTCGCATCCCGATTTAAAGAGATGCGCATTTGGGGAAGAGATCACCGACGCATGGATTTGGTGCCGGCAAAGGGGGGCCCCATGAGGGTTGTCAATGAACAGAGAATTGGGATTTTGTTTGCTGCACAAAGGGGGGTAAAAGCAAAAAGAAATAGGTTTGGGCCGAGTCCATACAAAACTCGGCCTCTCTTAGAGCCCAAGTTGGGTTTCCAAAACAGGAAGGCACAATTATGGATGGGCCGAACTATGGACGTGAAATCGATGCTCCCTTCCAGGCTTCCACTGTCCAGTAAGTTTTCCCGTAATTTATCTCTCTAGAGGTTTTCTTTCTTTCTCTCTCTAAAATGGCGTCGGGGCATTCGACATTTCTCGAGCGCTTCGGTAAATTTTCAATATTTTTGGAGTCTTCAATCCACTGTTTCTCATTTGGATCACGCTTCATGATCTAAATGCTCTGTGATAGGTTATGATTTGCTCTTGGGATCAGTTGCTGTGTTTTATGTCTTCATGGTACCCTACACAAAGGTTGAAGAAAGCTTCAATGTTCAGGTGCGCTTGCTTTCATTTTCAAATTATATATTTTTTTTCCATTTTTTCTGCTTTTGAAGAATTTTTCTCTTTGGTGAATGAGAAAATGCAGGAAAGAGAATGGAATTACGGTTTTGGTTTTTTACGGCTTTTAATTAACAGAGCCTAATGCAAGCATTTGGTTTTTAAGTTGGATTTCCAATAAATTAGAATTGAAGGAACTATAATACTATGAATTTCATTTTCATTTATTGTCTTCCTTTCTTCAGCTACCAAATGGAGATTAATTAAAGAATGGAGATGAAGTTCAGGAGACATTTTGTTGATATGAGTTTTGATGTTGGGATTTAACTTTGTTTTGCTTCTCTATTGGTTTATGATTGGGTAGGATTTTGGTAGTGCTTTTATAGCTTTCAAGAGCTAAAAGCGCGCAATTTTTGTTTCCTGAAGCAAGAGAAGTGATTTAAAATTGCTTCTCAATATTAGAGTAGAATGATATTTGCAAAAGATAAGCACTTGCTAACTCTCTCTCTCTCTCTCTCTCAAGGCTATGCACGATATTCTTTATTACCGGCATCACATAGAGAGTGTAAGTTATTGATGATTTTTTTAAAGCTATATTTGATTGTTTTATATTTGACTTGAAAACTAATTGTCTATTTAACTTTCCATTGGTGTACCAGTATGATCATTTTGAATTTCCTGGTGTAGTTCCTCGCACTTTTGTTGGTAAGCTTCATCACTTTTGGTTGATCTTGTTGTATAGATTCTTTTGAGTTAGATAATCTTTTTATGCGGGATTACTAGGCTGCATAAAAGATGGCTAGCATTCAATGCATATATTCATGTTATGAAATGGAATTTTGCTGGATGCTGAACTTCTTTTATTGAATGTACTGGTTCTTATGGCCTCTGCCCTGCAAAGATTTGATACCAAGTTTTTCTCATGTGGCTGCCTTTGTTTCCTCAATTTGTTCTTTGAGACTGATATTTCAATCAAACTCTTCTTGATGAAAGCTAGAATACCCACTTTCCCTTCATTCAGTCAAAGATGATATATATATATATATATATATATATATATATATATATATATATTAAAAGAATTAAATAATCATGTGAAATATTCTCAATTTCTTTCATGCTTTCTTGTAAGTTATTCAATTTTTTTCATTGCATCATTGATCAATGGCACTGTATTTTATGCTAGTTTGCCAGCATGATTGTTTGGGAAAATACTGGAAACTAGACTTAATATCATAGTGTAGTCTGTAGATAGTTATCAAGGCCTTAAGTGAATTCACTGACTGTGATTATATATGGATAATGCATGGAATGGATTCAGAGTGGAGTTAGAAATTTAGACTTGTCCAAGCATAAATCTGTTCACAAATCATCAGCTGCAGAGTAGTAGTAATGTTTTTAGGTATTGACCTTTCGACATCCTTGTATTTCTGGCACTCTCTTGGACAGTTTTAACTTGGTTACAAACTTACACCTTATCTTTTTGTTTATTATGAGGGAAAAAAGTTAGGACTATAATTTATTTTTAGATGATAATTGATAGTAATGGTTGGAACTAATAGGTAGAATCCCTGGATAAATCCAAAGGAAACTAATATAGTGAAGTTCTAGTTTTATGTATTTATTTTATAATTTTAACAATAGCAATAAAAAATTTATAATCTATATATATATATTTTCCAATGTGGAATGGAAAATAGAAAAGAAATGAGTTAGATAAGTTGAAGAAAGACAGATAAATGTCTTTTGTGAATGTCTTTTATGGTTCTTTTATTTGTCCTTATGGTATTGTTTTATCCTAGAATGAATTGTATACATAAAATATTGTGGTTGATAATTCTGATTTTTTGCCATACTTCTCAGCTGTAACTATGATTCTGTTTCTATCTAAGCTTTCCTAGGTAATCAGTTTTGTAATCCACATTATATTTCTTGTTTAGCTTACCATTTGATTTCTAGAAAAGCTTGGTTCTGTGACTTGGGAGTTAATTTTCTAATGGTTGTGGTAATATGTTCTACTGAGGTAGTTTGCTCATTCCTAAATAATGAGTATCTTGTAGGCGCATTCCTTGCATCAGTTTTGGCGTCTCCACTGATATTTGCAATTAACTTGCTGAATCTGCCAAAGATTTGCAGTCTTTTTGCAGGTTAGTATGTTTTTTTAGATATTTGGGCTTGATCGTAATCTTTCCTATTTTCATTTCAATTTGTCTTTTTGTGGCATCTGATAGATAAATCAAAGTGACTATACTGCCAAAGATAGATGAGTATCTTTATGTTTTCTTCTCTCTCTCTCTCTCTATGAGCAGTTGAACACTACACTGGTCCTTTACTTTTGGGGTGTTTTTTGTTTTTTTTTAAAAATTTTCTTGGAGGGGGTGGGGAGATAAAATATGTTAATCTGCTAAGTTTTAGTTAAAATATGTTATTTTTTTGTTGTTGCTTGTTTCTCTTTGTGACACCAATGAGATAAGAGGACAAACGATAAGGATTGGAAAGGAGGAGAAAAATAGAGTTAAGAGAGGAGAATAGTTAAGGAGTTGGTTAATAAAATTACTCCAAATATTTTATTTCTGCAGGAGTCTAAAGTAGGGAAGATAGATGTGTTGTTTTTAATAGCATCTTGGATTCTAGATGTGAAGAGTGGGTGTATTTCCCTTTTGCCGTGGCATGTGGAGGACAGCTTATAGCTTGGGATGCTAGAGTTGCTACATTGAGAGGTTGTCTTTTTGGGTCTTTTTTTGCATTGTTCTTGTCAGAGGTTAGGGGTTTTAGGGAGTGGTGGTTTATGTTAGTCTTTGGTCCCACACATTTTTCTTTGCATGATGCTTTCTCCGATGAGCTAGCTACACTATTTAGTCTCTGTATTCCTTGCT
The DNA here is from genome assembly GCF_029873635.1 of Malania oleifera. NCBI lineage: Eukaryota > Viridiplantae > Streptophyta > Magnoliopsida > Santalales > Ximeniaceae > Malania > Malania oleifera. Next base: position 32,701,258 of record NC_080426.1, on the reverse strand, counting down.
GGTGGTTAGATATTATTTCGACATTATTAGGGGGAACTCTAGGGATTGAGAGCAGCCAGGAGGAAGCTTAATTTTTAAAATTTTTAAAATTTTTTCATTTGGGATTGTAGCTGCGTAGCCTTAGGTATGCTCCCCTAAGCAATGGTAATTTTACTCGAGAGATTGTCATGTTCATGGAGGGAGGGCTTTAAAAAAATTGAATTTTCTGAAAACTAAGTTGAAATAGGGGAATAGATAGGTTTTTGTGTATAAAGAAGTGGAAAATGAAGTTAGAGTGGGTGGACAAATTGGAGGAGTATGGTTGTTGGGTGAGGAAGATAGGGCTAGAAGGGTTCATCTTCATAATGGGTCGTTGGTGTAAAAAATCAATGAGAGAAATGGGTGAAAGAGGGAGATTATAATCTTGGATTGTTTGATAGGATAGCGTATGGGAGGAGGAGGAAAAGTTTTACTAAGGAATTGGAGCTTGATTTCGGATGAGATCACAATAAGTGCCATATACAAATGAATGTCTGTGAGATTGAGGAGCTCAATTGGAGCCAAGTTGGGGGTGAATAAAGCTACTGGGTTACAATGGCATTTTGAAGTTGATAAAGTTAAGATGGCAGTGTTTGAAATGGATAGGGATAAGTGATCTAGGATGAGAAGCGGGTATTTGGATGGATAATTTCGGCCCAAGTTGGAGGCGTATGTTGAAGAAGAAGGTAAACAGTTTATTGGGTCTGAAACCCGAATGTGCTTCGTTAGTTAGGTAGTTGTTTATGTATGTATGTGTTGTTTGCTTGTATTAGGATTATGTATGTCAAGGGCTTGTTTGTATATTTATGTATTCTAGGGGTATGTTTGTAATGTAATGTAGTTTTAGGGATATGTGTGTAATTTCATATGTTTAGAGGCGTTCTTATAAATAGTGTGCAAAAGCCATGTTTTTAGCAGTATATGTTGAATTTGAATTGAGGTGAATGTGAGTTTCCCCTACCCTTATCTCTGTTCTGAAATTTCAATATTAAAGTCACATATAAAGAGAGAGAGGACCTACAAAAGCCTAATTCTGGATGTGCATTTTCTCTGTGATCTTCAATTACTTTTTAAAGTGTTGAAACTATAAGTGATTTTTATAAAAATCTAGCGATAGTGATTTTTATAAAATCTAGAGGGAGGCATTACAGTTATTCTTATAACTTTGGTGATGCTTGAACTATGAACTATGATGCAATTGTGTTTTTCTATGTTCTATGTTCCACCCTAGAGAATAATGCAAAATGAATTTGGGGAGAGAGAGAGCTGTTTGAATGACTGATAATTTTAGTCGAATACATTTGGCAGTTATGAATTTCAATTTTTTTATATTCATTTAAAGAGTTCAACAACTTTGACCTAGATACCCAATTCCGATGATAGTTTACCATGAATTTCCTGAAATCGTCACCCCAGGAAAATCACACAAACCACCACGGAAGTCCTGCATCTAGACTACAAAATCAGATATTAAATTCTCTTATCCTATACTCTGGTATTATTACTGCCGCACTCTAGAATCTACAGAACTTAGTATCCTAGGCTCTGATACCAAACTGTAACGACCTCAAATTCGTTAATATAAAATGTAGCATAATAAATAGAAAAGTCAACCCAAACCCGTGGGTAACGGGGATACCTGTCAAACACAGTGGAAACCTAAGCAGTAGTAAAAATAAATTTCATCCATCTAACCATTAATTACATAATACCAGGGTTTACTATATCACCAAATATTGTACTTATATACAACCACTAAAATATCAAAATGACCCTAGGATCATACAACAAAAATCTATTGATCCTTTTTAAGTTGGGAAGTTGTGTGTAGGTCTAAACAGAATGGTGGTTTGGGTCGGAATTTGGTGTCTAAAAACACAACTCTCTTGGTTAAATGGCTTTGGCAGTTTCCACTAAAGAATTCTTCTTTGTGGCATAGAGTTGTGGAAGGTAAGTTTGGATTAGGGGAGAATGTGTGGGATACTAATTTGGGTTTAGATGTTATTCGGAGAGTCCGTTGCAAGCTATCTCTAAAATTTATCCCCTTTTCATTCCCCATACTAAATTCTTGTTGGCTAGGGGTTGTGATATCCGCTTTTGGAAATATCCTTGGTGGGGAATACAATTTTGTCCACCTCTTTTCCTCATCTCTTTCACTTAAGCTGAGGGTAGGATGACTCCATTTCTTCTTTTATTGTTGATCTAGGTGATCATTTATTTTCATGGGATTTTCACTTTCGAAGGTCGTTGAATGATAGGGAGTTGGTAGAGTTCTCTTCTTTGGAGGATTGTTGGTCTTGGTCTTTGTATCCTTTGGGGGTTTATTCATGCGAATCTTTTTATGTATTTATGACTAGATCTAGTTCTTTTTTTCCACTCTAAATATCCATATGGAAAGCCAAAGTCCCTTATAAAAATCAAGACTTTTTTTTGGTTGGTTGCACTTGATAGAATTAATACCAATAACTTATTGCATATCAGGGGAAGGCTACCATACGTTTGGGTGTACCCTTAGGCAACCAGATGAGCCTTAAGTTGTTTGATAGAGTCATTAGGAAGATAGTTGATGGTGTAGATCAATGACACCTAACCAACTCTTTACTAGAAGGAAGATCCACTAAGTCCCATGTAACTCGAGTGGTCAAGTCATCCATTTCTACATCTTCATTGCATGCTTCCACCCAGGGTTAGCAAGTGCTTCAATAGGCAAGGAAAGGATAGAAATTGAGGAAATAGACAAGGCAAAAGGATGCATGGGACTAGTAAGGTGAAGAACTAAAACATAATGAGCAATAAGATAAGCAACTAAGGATTGCTAAGGACATGTTTGAGTACGCAAGTGAGCAATGGGCAAATCCAAGTGACATTGGGATGGATCTCCAATACTAGAAGTTGAAATAGTGATGGGCAGAGGAGGTGCCTGCATGGTGGTAGCAATGTTTGTGCTTGGTTTTTGTTGCTCATAAACCTTCAATTGTTTCTCTAAATCTGTAACTAATGGTTTGGAAGAGGGGTAGAAGATTTTTCAAGAGGGACAGGGGTAGGAATAGGAGGATCAACACAATAGGGGGGGACCATAAATCATTGATGGTAGATTCATCCAAGGAGGACTCAACACTGGAAAAATAGGGTGCCCCCTAAAAAAAGCGACATCAACACTAACTTGTTTCCTACATTGTGAGGATCATGACACATATATCCTTTCCGAGTTCTTGAGTACCCAACAAAGACACATTTAACAACATGAGGAGAGAACTTGTCAGTTGTCTTGGCTAGTGTGTGGAACCTGAAGAAAATATGTGCATACAAAAACACGAGGCACAACAGAGAACATTGATGTTTCTGGGTACACAATGGAGAAGGGAATTTGTCCCCCTCAAGGTCTTAAATTTTGATTTCGACTCAAATTTCGAAGCTCCAAAGGTACGGAAATTTCGATTTCGATGTCAATTTCGATTTGAAAAAAATTAGTAATAAAGCATGGAATTCTTTGTGAAACTTTAGAAATGGTTAACAAACATAATAATATAAGTTTTTGGATTAATATATTACAAATTAAATACATCTATGTTTTGAATGAGGTGGAAAAGTTGTAAAATAGTATGTGTATCAAATATATTTGTAAGATAAAGTAGATTAACCATATTCAGTTAATACAAATAAAATTCATAAATCATTAAAATATTATTTATTATACAAATAATGATAATTTAGACATGAATGATTAAATAAAATGTTATTGTAAGTTTATTTTTTTCATATAATTTCAAAAGCACTTGTAATAATCTTTTGTTTTGACAAAATAAATAAAATAAATTAAGATAGAAATTTCACTTCACTCTTAAATTTCTCATATAAATTTTGATGAAATTTCATTGTATAGTTAAAATTTCGACAAGTTTTGCTAAAATTTTGAGATTTCGATAAATTTCGGATGATTCGTTGAGATTTTGACAGAAATTATGCAAGATGGAAATCGAATGCGATTTCGATTTCGATTTCTAGGGTGATGAAAATTGGAAATTTCGATGGAATTTTCGACAATTTCGTGGAAATTTAAGACCATGGGGATGAGGGCATCGCATTGACAAGAAAACATGCTGTAAGAAGAGCATCGTTTCAAAAAGTTTTATAAACATGTGTATGAAGGAGCAAAGACCGTGCTATGTCAAGTAAATGTCTATTTGTTCACTTATCTACTCCGTTCTGTTGAGGGTTATATATACATGATATTTGATGAATAATCCTTTTTGCCAAGCAAAAAGACTGAAGCTCATTTTGAACAAACTCAAGTGCATTATTAGATTGAAAATATTTGAATACCGATGCCAAACTGAGTTTTTTATTACCATCTAAGGATTTGCAGCCCTTTAGAGAACTTCCAGATGCTTTGAATAAAGCAAGTATCAACAGACCCTTTCTTCTACTTCTGCTGGTGAATGAATAATTCAGCAAATTATATCAGCAGAACCAGGGTATTTCGAGTCTTTGTTGATTAGGCGACACCCGGATTTGAACTGGGGAAAAGGAATTTGCAGTCCCCTGCCTTACAACTTGGCCATGCTGCCAAAATGATACAAAATAGATGAAAATACCCCCCCTCCTTTTTTAAGCTTGGTGAATAGAGTAAATACATTCAAAAATTCAGACCTATCTTTTAACAGATAGATCCAGGTCATACGCTTCATCCACAAAGGGGTTATGAAAATATTGATTACCAGTCCAATTCTTGACTCTACATAGACCCCAAATATCTGAATGAATAAGAGCAAACAATGATTTATTGTGAGACTCAACTCTAGATAGAAAAGATGTACTAATATGCTTGCTTAATTGACAAGCAAAAGACTTGAAATGAGAAATGGATTTGAAAATAGGAAAAAGTTCTTGAAGCTTTTGAAGGGATGGATGACCCAGATGAGCATGCCACTGATTAAGAGAAACACCATGAATAGAAATTGAGGAAGCAATATAACAAGAATTGGACCCACCATGACCACCATCAAAATATTACAAGCCATCCTTCTCAATCCCTCCACCAATCCTCTTTTTTGTTCGGAGATCCTGTATAACACAATGAGAAGGAAAGAAGGCCATAGAGCAGTTATGAGACTTAGTTAATTGACTAATTGATAGCAGGTTCAAGGGAAATTTAGGCACATATAACACAGATTAAAGAGGAATAGAAGGAGTTGGGAAAATATTGCCAGAACCAAAAACTTGTGTAACCCAACCATCAGCAAGAGTAACCACGATTTCATCTCTAGTTTAGTGGGAAATCAAGCTGGAAAGGGTGTCTATTTGGATAATTCGAGGAGTGGTAAGGTGTTTGCTCATCGAAAGAAAATGTAGATAGTTTTGAAGGGAGGAATTAATGAAGATAAGTGACAATTATCTAGTGAGAAAACACATAAAATTATAAAGAGTGATTCTAGAGGGGTATTAAGTATAGTGGAAGAGCCAATTGTTGAGAGGGCATGAGTAGGGAAAGTAAGAGATGGGGAGATGTTTCCGATGTGGACAGCATAGAGAGTAGCGATCTTGAATGTGAAAAAGGTTTTCTTTTGGACCATATTCGGGAACAGTGTGGATCATGGTTTTAAATCGCGGTAGCGGGTAGCGTAACGTAACGGTAACGGGTGTAACGGGAAGTAGAAGTAGCGGATGTTACATAATGGGAAGCGGGTGTAACGGCCGTGAATTTTTTTGAAGCACGCACAACCTTGTGCATATTAGCGTACTTGCATGTTTTAAACTTTTAGCCATTCTTAGAAAGGGTTTTAGTGTATTTTGGACCCTTTAGTTCGAGTAACTAAGTTATTTGGTAAGGGCAACAAGTTTACATTTGTTTTAAACCATCATTGATAGAAAATTACGTGTGTTGGCGTATTTATACTTCTCATTGTTCTTATATGTGATAAATTCTCATGTGTGCTAAATGAATTAATAAAATAAAATACATTATACACTCCATTAATCTATTAGAGACATAAGACATACGAATAATATAAATATAAAATAGTTAGAAAAGAAAGAAGGTTGAAGTTGAAAAATGAAGAACATAAATATCACATTACTAATATTATTAAAAAAAAAAAATTTCCTAACAAGTTAATATTTTGAAATTGTTAATTAATGCATCTATTGTGAGTATTTAAAGAAATAGTAAATTTTGCATCATTGTCATCCTCATTATAATCTTTTCCCCCTCTTGCGACTTGGTATATTGAGAATGATATATGAAAGAGAGAGAAAAAGTGAGAAGAAAAAGTAAAAAATAAAATATTTTTTTGGTGTAACAGTCCTGTAGCGGTTACGTAATGGCCGTAGCGGCCTTTACGTAACGGTCGCTGTCCGTAATGGCCACTACGGCCGTGATTTTTCTTCCCACCGATTTTGCGGTGTGTAACGGTATCGGTAACCCAGAAAACCTTGACGTAACGGCGTTACGTAATGGTCGCGGCCTTTATTTAAAACCATGGTGTGGATATTCCTCCGATTCTTCTATTGTTTGTCTTGGGGATCTATATTATGTGCCGCTAACTCCTTTAGAAGGTTTAGAAGGTATTAATCTGTTTGAAGATGTGGTTCACAAAGATGATAAAAAGGTTAAGGATGGATTGCCTACTCCTGTTCAGGACAAAATTCCTGGGAAGGATATTGATACTCAGAGGTTGTTGGATGACTTGGGCCTCAGTTTATCTGATCAAGGAGGTAATGAAGTCAGGCTTGTTGGTGGCAAACCCAAGGTGAAGAAGGATCAAAGGGAATTAGCTAATTGGAACTGTCCGATGAACAATGATGGGAAGGGTTTGAAGAGGGAATTTCTTGGCTGATTATTGCAATTTTTTTTTGTTATGCTTTTATTGTTTATTTTTTCTCTTTTTCTTTTGAGTTTTTTTATTTTAGGGTTTAGCATCCTTGCTTCAATTGTTGATTCTCTACCTTAATACATTTTTTTATTATTAAAAAAGTCTTAAGAGTGTAAAGTAGTGGGATTCAAGGACTCAAACAAATTAGGACTACTTGTCATATGAGAGGAGTCACCATAATCTATAACCCAAGGTGAGGAGGATGAAGAGACAAGAAGCCCGGTTGTGCTTGAATGGGCCACAATAAAATTGAGTTTGGAGTTGATGAACCATGCGAAAAAAGATTGTTAAACTCCTCTTAGGGAACATGGTGGATGATGCACTCAACTCCCCAGTGGAGTGGCTGAGTGTGTTTGAAGTGTCAATAGTAGAATTGCCCTTGGGAAGAGACTTATTTGCCTTAGCTGATTTCCCAAGGAGACCCTAATAGCGGTTAATGGTATGATTTCCTTGCCACAATGTATGCAAATGCGAGAATTGCCATGACGAACTCCTCGTCATGCCATGACCACAGTCCAAACCTTGTCCTTGTCCTCCAAAACTTCCCCTACTACAGGTAGAGGTAGTATATGTGGATGACTTATTGCGGGAAGAAGCTTGAAAAGTTAGGCAGCACACACTAACATAAACAGCACTTTCAGGACTTCAAAAAACCAGGACTTATTTCAAACTCTCCAAAATCCAGGACTTCAATAGGCAGCTATGACTACAGAACTGAGCTTACAACATCCTAGGAGGAATTACTTGATCACATAGAACTGGGCAGACCACAACAAAGTACTGCAGGCATTTAGTAAACAACCTGGCAGCAGCTCCAGGCATTACAGCTGGCAGCAACTGGAAACAAATGCAGAGAAGAATAGGATATGAATATTTGAACACCTCTTGAAACCAACCAGAAATTGGTACAGGATTGCAAGCAATCAATTGTGAATACACAAAACAACATCATCAGCAAACTACAAGCAGGGTAATAGAGCAACAGCAGTAGCAGCATACTGGAAACAGAGTGTAACCGACTTCACATCAGCAAATCACCTGGAAAACGTAGCTTCCTGCCAAGGATGCTGCACAACTGAACACACAGGGAGGGTGTCGTTAAACGACTCTCACCAACTAGAAAATCAGATTTGGGGACTGATTAGGGAAGGATATAAGGAAAAAAAGCGAAAAATAGAGTATCAAAACCAACTCAGATAAATCAGACTTGAAGGAGATCCATGCTCTGATACCTTGTTGTAAAGTTAGAGATGGAGGAGAGAAGAAAAGGAGAGAAGAGGAGGAGGAGAAGAGAAAAAGAGAGGAAAGGAAGTTTTTCTGTCTTGTGGTGTATTTGGTTGGAAAGGAATGATCGTATTTTTACAAAGAAAAAGATGTTTTGCTCTATGCTTTGGGTTAGGATATGGTATATGCCATCATTATGGGATTTTGCAGCTGGTTGTTTTATTAGGCTGTCTTTTTCTGATCTTATTGTGATTGGATGGCAGTTTTATTTTGATGTTCTCACAGTTTTTTCTTTTTGGTACTTGTTTCTTATAAGGAGGTTTTCTTATGCTCTTTTTATATATTCTAACAAAATATCTTCATTTTATATATTAAAAATATTTGTTCCCTAACATGCAAAAGACTAAAGTGTTCTTTTTTCATGTAAATGGAAAGCTCGGAAAACATTTAAATGGTCCTGCGAGACTTCATTTCCGGCTTGGTGAAATTTCTACATTTTGAGCTCAAGTTGCTATGTTTATTGATGAATCTCTGCAGAGTAGCACAACTAATGTGTGACAACTGTAATCATAAGATGTGTTGCAATAGTTTTACTCCTGTGTCTATTTTTTCCTTCATAACATTAGTCAAATCAAAATAGTTGCACATGTGGTGTGTTTCCCCGAATATTTAAAATTTAGTTTAGGCAAATAGAGGAATGTGATCTTCAGGAAAACAGCATTTGTTAATCTATTTTGTATCTTCATACACCAATTCCTCTGCTACGTCTTCTAGAACATTGTTATAGTCACTATGGTTGCTAGATTTTTTTTTTTAAATAATGTACTAGTACTTTTAGATGGTTAAATGACTTTTCTGTTCATATGGGACTCATTATATAGGAATGGAAATGAAACCCTGGATGCTTGCATCAAATTATCATTTGATGGTAGAAAATTTAATTCCACCCTTTTTTAGATACTTGGTTGCACTCATGTTAAAAGGCAGATAATTTGACGATGATTTTTGCCTTGGAATTATAAATTGCTATACCCCAATGGTAGACTTTTTGTTTGCCTGCTATGATATTGTCATTTGGAAGACTTTATGGGATCTATGATGGCTAATAGTTGCATTCACATGTTTCTTCATATTTTCTTTCTGTGTTGGATAGGATTTGCAGTATTTTTTTTCAGATATCTGGATGATTTTAAAAGCTTTAATGTATTAGCAGTTCTCCTGTGTCATCTATTAGTTAATGCTTTGTTCCTTTCTTTTGTTTTGTTAACCATAGGAATTTTGTTTTCCTCTTTGATTTATCTGAACTGGTTTTTGTGTATAATTCTGAAATTCACTTTTTTTTTTCCCCTGATAAAATGAATCTGGAATTAATCCATGGTTGTGTTTCTTTATTCTCAGCATAATTTTTCAAAGTGTTTTGAGACGTGTGTGCACACACACTCTCACACCCTAAAATCACCTTGATCTTGTATATATTATCTATTTTTGGTTTTTATTTTGGTTTTTTTTTTTTGGTCTAGTTCGTTTGGTCTTAGGTTGTATCATCCTATCCACTCTACGCTTTTTCCGTGTTCAGGTATGTTTTCACATCTCACTCCCCTTTATTTAATTGTATCTATATTCAAGTAGACAAGCTTATCTGCTGAAAGAAAAAGTTAACACAATATGTCATGCACAACTGTTCACTTTCCTCAGTGCCAGCATGCCATCGATAATCAACTTGTTATTGCTCTCTCAAAGCCAAACAACTGACATTAGGGGCTAACCAGTTAACTGCCCAACTATTTGTGCAATGTTGCACAAACATTTAACAAACTATGCTGCTATTATTTTTTTGGGGAAGTTGTTTTGTTTTCCTTTTATAATAATGATGATAAAACAGAGAGTTTCATGACAAATCTTTTTGGCATTCCTCATTTCCTCTCACTTGAAAGTAGTTTCAGGGAAGATCGAAATGAGGATGCAATTTCAAACCACAAAAAAATCGTGCTCAGAATGTTGAATGCACTAGTATTTACAATTGCCAACTAACAAGTTTCCTCTTATTCAAAAGTAACTTCAAAGAAATGATTAAATTGAGGATGGAGTTTTAAGCCTGAAACAGTATAGGTGTTACTGTGTTGGTTGAACTATAACTGTTATTGCTGACTGCACTAGTGGCCTAGTCATCCATTCCCACGCAATTCTGAATGATAATTTTTTCCACAGTCCTTGAAAGTGTACATCCATGATTTGCTGATGTTAATCTTGACAGAACCAAGTGAGAATGGTGGCTATAAATTTGAGCATGAACCTGAAGCTGAAGATTGACTAGTCATTAAAACACTGGAAAGGAAAAAGTTTTAGGACAATGGTTTGTTGTGGTGAAGTTTGCTATGTATGATATTACGCGGTTGCACTTTAAAGGATTATATTCTTTGATTGGGTTTATAAATTTTTTTTTAGTGGACTATATTCTATGATTGGATAATGGGATGTTGAGATCACTAGATTTTAGGTGTTTGGAGGTTTGGAATGGGTGGAAAACCATCTCTTTGGATGTTTCTTGATAGAAGCTGCTGGGACTTGTGGATGTTGATTGCATAATTTGGAGGATGTGCTAGAGGAAAATTTTGAGTTGAGGGGGGTATTGGGAAAAAAAGAAAATAGGCACTGGGTATGAGGGTGTTGATGGATTTGAAAGAGAAATGGTTTGGAAATTGACTTTGTTGATTGAGGTTGTATTTCTTGTATGAAATGTAACCAAGCAAAGTTTCAGCAATAAACTAAAAATGTGAAAAAACTGTTTGCTTACAGTGCAACAAATTAAATGCTCCATCCCTAATATGTCTTATGTAACCATCTGTTTGAAATTTCCTGTGTGTAACTTGAATGACTTAACTTGCATCATTGTGGATAAATCTTTGATTATGTGACTACTGACGAGTTAAGCTGTATGAATCATTTGACCGTTATATTGTTGCCAAGCTTGTTATGTTTTCCGAGTCTTCTAATCTTGAATATATTGTCCTGTTGTAGTGCTAACATGAAACTACTCTTTGTTGGGCAGGTTAGAAATCAATTTGGCCGTCAAGTAGAAGCTTTCTTTGTCATATTAACTGCATTTCAGTTTCACATGCTGTTCTATTGCACTCGTCCTCTTCCTAATATTCTTGCACTGGGATTAGGTGATTACTCCATGAAATTTAACTTCATAAATGCTCATATCTATTTTTCTTGTCAAGGATTTGTTTTTTATTTTAATTTTTATAATTTCTTGTTGCTATTAGTTGTCTAGTGTCAGAATAACAAATTAGACACCAGTTGGATAATAGCTTTGGAGGTTTCCCTTAAGGTCAACTCCCTTTTGCACATGGTAATTTGAAGTAAATATGGTCCACATTGGAATGGGTGGGATACCAAAGGAAGTGGTTGTGCTTCTCATGCAAGTCCTTGGAAACTCATTGTTCAAGTAGTGCATTTATTCTACCCTCTTACTTGTTTCCAAGTTGGTAATGGAAAGATATCATCTGGGTGAGTGAGGTTTTGTTGGAGTCTTTTGTCCCCCTGCCACCCAAAAATCTTTTTAGATTGTCTAGGTTACACAGCTCTCCAATTATTGGTTTCTATAATTTGGAAGGGATCTCTCTCAAGATATTTTCACTTTCTTAGGTATCTTAATGAGAGAGAGGTGATGATTTAACTATTTTATTGAGAGTGTTGGAATTTTTCCCTCCCATGGTGATAGATAACTCAAGGATTTGGTTAGGGGATGGATTCCTCTGGTTCTCTTTTTCCACTATATCTATTTTTTTTTCTCAACTTATGAAATCCTTCAGTCCTTGTACTTTTCCTTTGAATAATTTTATTTGGAAGGCAAAGGTTCCATTCAAAACTGAAGCTTTCATGTGGACTTGGGTACTTTATCGGCTTAATATGAACGATCTTTTGAAAAAAAGGCCTCACAAAGCTATAAGTCTGATATATGTATCATGTGCCATGACTCAAATGAAACTATCGACCATTTGTTTCTACATTGCAGGGTGGCTAAGTAGCTTTGGTTTACGTTGTTTTCAATATTTGGTGAGCTTGTGATTTTCAAGGACAGTTGAAGCTTATTTAAAAGTGTGTCGCAAAGTTTTTGGGAGAAGTAAGGGAGGGTCCTTTAGAGATCTGCTGTCTTTGCTCTCCTTTGGACTCTTTGGACAAAAAGGAATGCAAGGTTTTTTAATGGCAAATCAAATCCTCCTTGCTTCCTTTGGGATAGAGTGGTTTTCCTTGCATTTTTTTTGTGCTCATTCTTTTGGATTTTTTCAGGCTTTGCTTTTGTCAAATCTTTAGAGGAATTGGAGGGAAGCATTATTGTAATCGATTCATTTTTTTTTTTTAATTCCTTTAGGAGGACCCTTATCCTCCATCTTGATGTAAAGTCTTCTCTTTCTTGTTAATGAATTTTTTTTTTTATTAAAAAAAAAAAAGTAACAAATTAGATGTCATGATAGAAAATTAATTGTAGGTCAATGGTGCAGGAGGAAAATAAGAAAAAAAATTGCTGTCCAGGTTATTTTTCACGTCACTGTAGCACAACTCTGTTCATGATACTGTAGCAGAATCTTTCCTTAGGTTAGGATATTTTATTAAAAACAACAGCAGATATGATATTTTGTTTGTTTGTTTTTGTTTTTTCCATTACCTTTTAGAAGTGATAGTAACAACAGCAGCAGCAACATCAACAACAATAATAATAACATTAATAAGATCGAGAAAACTTTGAGAGATTTCCTTTGGTCTGATCTTGAGGAGAAGAGGGATGATTTGGTTAGTTGGATTGTCGTTTGTAGGTTTAAGGAAGGGGGTTTGGGTAAGTTGACGTATAAAAGGGGTTTAATGGTCAAATAGCTTTGGTGGTATTCATTGGAGGAGATCCCCCTTTGGCATAGAGTTATTAAAAGTAAATCTGGCATGGAGACAAGTGGGTGGGATGCAAATTTGGGGATATGATGTTCTTTTGAGAGTCCTTGGAGGTGTATTTCACAGATTTGTTCTTTATTTATGCATTACCCAAACTTCTTGTTGGTAATGGTTCTTGCATTTGTTCATCAGTAGATCGTTGTTGGGTAATTCTGCCAATTTTCATTTCTTTTCCTCATCTAGATTGTCTTTTCTTGTGCATAATGATGTTGTTTTTTTCAATCCCAAATGGCAGTATTTCATGAGATTTCCATTTTTGAAACCTCACTAGTGATAGGGAGGTGAAGGGGCACTCATCTTTGTTTTTGATGTTGTTGTTATTGGACAGCTGCCATCCTTACTATAGAGGGGCTATTTGGTCCTAGGCGGGGCTTTACTCTTGTAAATTGCTTTTTGATCATTTACTCTTTTTTTAAGCATTAGGTTTGCGCTGACATGTCCTTTTTGCATCATCGCACCTATTGAAAGGACAAATCTCTTTAAGATAAAGGCTTAATTGGTTGATTGCTCTTAACATAGTTAACACCTCCAATCTGATGCAGAGTATCTCTGGACGTGTGTCCTTTATGTTTTGATAGTCTTATCTCTCTCTCTCTCTTTTCTTTTCTCCCCCCCCCCCCCCCTCTTTTTGCATCATTATTTTTCATGGAGGGTTTGAAATAAGCTGTTTGGTTTGTTTAGAGAAGACTGGGTTTGTCCAGAATCAGTGGAGGATTTTTTGGCTATTTCTTATACTTGTTTTTCTAGGAGTAAAGATGGCTTGTCCTGGTGGAGATGTGGGATTTTTGCATGTTTGTGGGTCATTCGGTTGCAAAAGGAATGCACATGTTTATATAAAGAAGAAGATGACTTGTTCTTTCCTTTGGGATATGACTCATTATTTAGCTTCACTTTAGTCTTTTTCAGTTGGTTGCTTTGAAGAGGTTTGTTTCCGTATCTACAGCAAGACTGGTAGCCTTTGTTATTTTGATCATAGTTCAAATATTTTTCTGTACACTTCTCTTGTCAGATTTCTTGTTCTCCATTTTGTACATTCTGGCTTGAATACAATTCCACCTTCATTTACGTAAACCAAAGCATTGGACCAGAAATTGGGGTCTGAAATTTGATTCCATTCTAGCTCTAATTATGCAAATCAAACATAGTGTTAAGGTTTCTGTGACTGCAAGCCCAAGAAGATGTTTCTCCATTTCCATCTAAGGAACATTGGCTTTGATGCATAATTGTAGTAAATTCTTGTTTGACTGCACCGGTCAAATACTTCCTATTTCTGTTTGTTCAATTCTAAATTTCTGATTGACTTTAGAAAGTCAAAACCATAGGAAATGTATTTCAGCGGGGAAATGTTTTGTTTGCCTTTCCCCCTGTTTTGGAACTGAATTCTGCAAATTGAACATAGTCAAATATTTCCTATTTCTGTTTTGTTCAATTCTAAATTTCTAATTGACTTCAGAAAGTCAAAACCATAGGAAATGTATTTCAGCGGGGAAATGTTTTGTTTGCCTTACCCCTGTTTTGGAACTAATTTTGGCTTGCAAGTAAGCTCAGAAGCTACATAGCAAGCACAGTCAACCATGTGAAATGCACGAGAAAATTCTGCAGTTGTGAATGGGTTCCTATTTAGATAAGGATGGAGCAACCACCCCCGTCCCTCCTTTTTCCCTGAATGTTTTACCCCTTTTGTGAACTTGTCTGTAGATAACTATTAATTTGCTTCTATTGTGTCAATTTGGATGCAATCTGACATTTGTATTGGCTGTTGAATGCTGAGAGCCCTAATCACGGTAAATGAATCAGTATCATTAACCTTTTAAAAACTGATATTTACGAATATGTTTAATCAATGTCATGGATTTATATGGACCATGTAGATATTACAAAGATATCCATGGTCATTTGTCATTGTTTTCAGCCAAGTGATGCAGATGGAACAAAGTGAAACTTTCCTTACGTCTTGTAAGTCTTGTTGAATGGCAGACAAGGGAGTGTGTTTGTGGCTTGTCCTGTAGTTGTGGAAGGTAGTTGGCCCAGCAATCTGCTCAGAAGGGGCTTTGGGGATGCTAATTTTATGAAGTTTGGTGGCTGGATTTTGTTGATGTCTGAAACTAGGCAGGAAGAGAAGTTTGATATGATAACCCATGACTGTTTGGAGAGCATTAGCAGATATAAGGAAACAGATATTGAATATCAGGGGCTGACTTGCAATTAGTCCATTCAAGGAATTTTGTGATTGATAGGTTTGCATGTGGTGGCCCTTGAAATGGTTGCTGTCTGCCTCTAGAGAGGAATTTCTAATTAGTTTTTCTTTGCAGTTTTTATGGATGAGGATGGAGCTTTCTGCTTTGATGCCCTTTTGCGCTCATTTACTAGAAGTCTAGAACTGTTTGTGTGCTATTTATTAAGCTCTAGATATTGAGGGACTGCATTTTTATATTCTTTCAACTAATGGAAATTTCAAGGAAATTTCCAATTTTGATGGAAGTTTCAATTTCAATTAAAGAAGGAATGGAGGCTTAGATTAATCATGGAAAATCTGAATCAGACTCTAGGAAATGTTAAAATAGATGACCATGTGTAATTTAGAACCAAAATAAATTGAAGGAAATGTATATGATACATTTATAGTATGTGAGGCTTAGCATTTGCATATTGCCAATCATGCAAAGGAGTTAAAAAAACATTCAAATTGCTAATATGCTCATTGAACATTTATTTAACATGACTTTTTAGTATTTTTTTTTTATCTAAATAACAACTTATTATTGAATGTTAAATCCAATAATGTATTATGATATTGTCTTAATCATACAATTCATTCAAAAAATTCTTGCCCATCTTGAAATATGTTTTCATGGGCTCAAACATATGGGTTTTCTAACAAACAATAAGAATTTCTTTGTAAGTAGCAAATAAATTTGTCAAAAATTGAGTAAGAAAGGCCCAAGAAAAGGTCCAATATGGCTGTATAAGCTTGAATTCGATGAAAATTTGAGATGGGTCACTCATGGTGCAATTTTGTTGAAAGAATGAAAGAAGGGAAAGCATCTCGATTGCAAGTTCATGGGTGTGAAAAGAAACCCTAACAAACATATGCTTGTTTTTCAAAATTTTCATTAACATTTCCAAAATGTCTGAAAATTTGGCCGAAATTTCTAAAGTTACCAAAATTTCTGCCAAAAATTGCAAAAGAAAAAGGAAAAGAAATTGAAGTTGAGCTTCCATTTGACTCATCCCTAAAGCTGAAATTCCAGCCGAAATTTTGATGAAAACAGTACCTTGCCTCTAATATGTAACAATTTTATATTGCCCTAGGGTGGTCACCCGTAATGCTTTTAATTGAAAACTTAGTATAGCTTTATGGGAGGATGCAGTATTCTATTCAAGTTCATATTGGTGGCATGTACGCTAGCTAGAAAATCTGCTATCCCCTTCTCAAAAAGATGCTTGAGAGGCCCAATCACTTTTTCTTGCTTGGATTTTGATTTAAAAAGATTAATGGGATCTTTGGGTGGTAATCATCATGGTTTTAAATCGCGGTAGCGGGTAGTGTAACGTAACGGTAACAGGTGTAACGGGAAGCAGGAGTAGCGGATGTTACATAACGGGAAGCGGGTGTAACGGCCGTGAATTTTTTTGAAGCACGCACAACCTTGTGCATATTGGCATACTTGCATGTTTTAAGCTTTTGGCCATTCTTAGAAAGGGTTTTAGTGTATTTTGGACCCTTTAGTTCGAGTAACTAAGTTATTTGGTAAGGGCAACAAGTTTACATTTGTTTTAAACCACCATTGATAGAAAATTACGTGTGTGCACGTATTTATACTTCTCATTGTTCTTATCTGTGATAAATTCTTATGTGTGCTAAATGAATTAATAAAATAAAATACATTATACACTCCATTAATCTATTAGACACATAAGACATACGAATAATATAAATGTAAAATAGCTAGAAAAGAAAGAAGGTTGAAGTTGAAAAATAAAGAACATAAATATCACATTACTAATATTATTAAAAAAAAAAAATTCCTATCAAGTTAGTATTTTGAAATTGTTAATTAATGCATCTATTGTGAGTATTTAAAGAAAAAGTAAATTTTGTATCATTGTCATCCTCATTATAATCTTTTCCCCCTCTTGCCACTTGGAATATTGAGAATGATATATGAAAGAGAGAAAAAGTGAAGAAAAAGTAAAAAATAAAATATTTTTTTGGTGTAACAGTCCGGTAGCGGTTACGTAACGGCCGTAGCGGCCTTTACGTAACGGTCGCGGTCCGTAACGGCCGCTACGGCCGTGATTTTTCTTCCCATCGATTTCACGGTGTGTAATGGTATCGGTAACCCAAAAAACCTTTACGTAACGGCGTTACGTAACGGTCGCGGCCTTTATTTAAAACCATGGTAATCATTCATCAAATGGATTAACATTGTTCTCCTTGTCTGAGTTACTGATAAAATAGTTTTTGCACCCTGCAATGCTGTGATTTATGCTGCTGGCTATATCCCTTCCTTTTCAATTTGATTGTGGAAGAGCTTTCAGTTTTCACTAGGAAAACTTTTCTTTGACAATAAAGCTTCTAAAGTTTCATTGGTACTAATTAAGAAATTATTCAACTTGTATCATTATGGTTGTCACTCATTTTTTTTTCTTAATTTTTATGCAGTCAATTTGGCATATGGTTGTTGGCTTAAGGGAAGTTCTTACACTGCATTAAAATGTCTGGTATATGGACCCTCCTGACTAAAACTTTATTTTATACTGTATCAGATGGTGCAATTCTGAATTTTCAAGCTCCCATTTTCTTGCTTTAGTTATACTGAGAATACACTTGCAAAGCATTTTTCTGGTTCATTGCTAGATTTAATGCTTGGAACCATTTCATTAATCTCAATTTATACTGAATCTCCAATTGTCTGTTTTTCTCGTGATGACACCCTTATTTTTCCTGCAACATTTATTTTATTGCATAAAATTTGATTAACATTTATCTGTTCTCTGTA
Organism: Malania oleifera; assembly: GCF_029873635.1. Lineage (NCBI taxonomy): Eukaryota > Viridiplantae > Streptophyta > Magnoliopsida > Santalales > Ximeniaceae > Malania > Malania oleifera. Next base: position 32,683,191 of record NC_080426.1, on the reverse strand, counting down.
TATGTATCTATATTCTCACTGGATCAATTTATTATTCATAAAATTTTGTTAATATTCCAGTCCTTTTTTATGCCAATAGTAGTTATTCTTTGCTTCAGTAGATGCTTTCTCATTGATCTATACTTATGATGGTCAGATTTTTGCTACACTTGTCTTCAGATGTGACATGCTGTTACTCCTTTGTCCTCTTGGCCTCCATCTTTTATTGGTAGGTTGTGCGCTTCTTTTTGTTATTATTATTTTTTGTGTCATTTTTTCAGTACTCAGTTTGAGCACTTTTTCTCCATATGTATATACACACTATAACATTATGAGTTGAATTGAGAAACCAAAATGGAGCTATTAGAGTCACTATTATGCTTTTGCGTGTCTGTATTCTATTTAGTTAAGGTGCCTATGTTTATAGATGTTATGACAAATATGTTTCCAGCTTATAATATTCAAATTTATGTAAAGTGGTGTAGTATGCAGATTTTGGCTGGTATCAGTCCTTTTTTATGTTTTCATGGGTGATAAAATTTTTGTTACTTGGAACCAAGGGAAATGTGCAGGATACAAGAATAATGACAGTAGAGCCTTTCTCCCAACTATTTCGGATAAATCACATGAATTTTTTTGTATGCCTATCTTAAATTAAAGTCTAATAAATATTTCATGAATGTCCTAGCCCATGTTCTTTTCAATAGTTCTCTTGGTTTTGTAGGATCTTGAGCCTTAATTCAGTCACTCTTCCTTGTAATGCACATAACATGAGAGATTAAAAAGGAAAAAAAGTTATAAAAAGAAAATTTGGGGTACTTTTTGTGTCCAAACATTAACCAAACCATGTTTGGTGGAGGACCAAGCTCTAAACAGAAACAGGAAATTATTATGCTCAAGAATTGTAAAACGAACAAAGCAAGTAGTGTTGTAGAGAGTGTAAATTCTGGAATGGAAGATGGCCAAAAAAAAACCAGCAGATTTGTATTGAGAGATGCCTCAAAACTGATAGACAAGACTGGATCCTTGTTTTTGTTATTTGGCCATTCATCTGCTTTGGTGTTTCTTGGGCCTTTCTTTGCATTTTTTTTTTGGGATGAGTAAGAGGGTGAATATTGCTTGAGGGCTCCATGGGAACTCACTCAGGTTTGATACTAAAGAAGAAACAACGAGTCAAAATGTGCAGAAAGAGACATTTACAAACTGTACAAGGGATAAAGGGCCCCAAGGGGAACTCACACCCCTAAAAGTGTCAAACAAACTGAAATTTTGGTTCACCATAAAAAAAGGCGAACCAAAACTTAACCGTTTCAAATGGTTAACCAAAATTTTTTAAGTGGTTTTTAGGTCAGTATCTAACGGTTAACTGAACTGAACTGTTGGACACAATTTACAATCTTAAAGCCACTACATGATATTTTTTTTCTTCCATTATAATCAACATGTAAATTTAAAAAAAAAAAATGGGGAAAAACTTTTGTGAGGAAACCGTGTTTTACAAGCCCTAAAGGTTAAAGCCTGCTTTTTCTTTTGGGTAAAAAGCAAACACTATAAGGAACAGAGCAAGGGAATTAAAAATCCCTTTAAACTCAGCTCTAATGGCATCAGCAATACAGCAAAAGAGAAAATTTAAAGAAACAAAATTGCATCCTTAGTGGTAGATGCTTCCTTGGCAAGAATTGATAATGGAAGAACATTGGCATTCTCTGCAGCGTTTTGTGGAGGCTGAGGTGTTGATAGTAATCTCTATCGACATTGGCCATTGACCTTGACAAAACCCCTCCACATTCTTCTTATTCTTCTCCATTTCTGTTGCATATATTGATGAGGTTTCTTATTCACCACTACACAGTGAAAGCCCCCTTTCACCACCATTGTCCACCTTGAGATCTGGTGGAAGTCCTGCCGCTGTGACTCTTAGGGTCAATGCATCTAGTAACAATTATGTGGATGAAGTTTCTGTGGCATTTCCAATGCTGTCACCCCCACCTCCTTTTGGTTCAGGTTCCTCTTGGGGCTTCTTCAACCTTGCAAACGATGGTGAGGGGATGTGAATATTGATAATGTGCAAGTATGGAGACAGTTTACAGGTGAAGAAGTTAGTTTTTGGATTAAAAACAATGAACTTGATGCAGCATTCATGAGGTTGAAATCTGAGCAGAAGGCTTGTGTTGTTGGTCATTCTCAATCTGTTGAGTGTGCTGCCCATTTGATTCCCTTGGAAGGATCTAGAAGTGATCATTTTACCAACGAGTTAGCCACTGGTAGAGCTGCTGTATAGCAGTCCAGTTCAGACAGCTAAAAGAAAATGAAAGAAAAAGGCCTATCTGCCAAAAGAGAAGATCCTTCAGAGTTATCAACCGGGATGAAGAAAACAAAGTTCAGCACATTCTGGTTTCCTCCTCTATGTGTGGGAGAGGCTCTCAACTTCTTCACATGAGCCATCTCAAGAATTGGAGGGCTGAGAGTGACTGACGAGCACCTGCGGTTTGCAAGTTCCTGAGGTTGGGAGATTCGGTCAGAGGTGCTGAGGTGGTGCCTGCGGCTGGAGGCACGGTGGCAGCAGTGGAATGGGGTTAAATGACTGGGTCTGGTGGTGATTAGGGTTTGAACTTTGATGGTTATAGAGAATGGGAAAACTGAAAAGGGTGTTGGGGAATACTATGGGCTATGAGAGATGAGTGTGGATAACATCTGTATTGGTACGACCATTAAAATATTATGCAATACATCGTTGGCCCACAACCTAATAGTTTAAGCCTTTTAGGTAAAGTGGTTGCTTAACATGGTACCAGAGCTTGTTGCTAGGAGGTCCTGGGTTCTAGTCTTGTTGCCCACATTTATTGTGTGGTGGTCATAAATTATCTTATTCCTGTAATGGGTGTTATTTATCGTTTCTTTTTCTTCATGTGCAATCGGGCTGCTTGTGATGGGGATTGTTAAAGCATGGTATACATTGTTGGCCTGCAAACTAATAGCTTAAGCTTTGCTTATTAAAAAGGAGATGTCAGTGAAACTGTTGCTTTTTTGAAGAGACAATATTTTAAACTAGGATTTACAACTTATCAGACATGAAACTAGAAGCTCCGCAGCAACATTTACATTTTACGTTCTAAGGACATTTGGATGGGCATAGTTTTGCCTATAAAAACTTACCAATGTGCAAAGGATTTTGTGTTAAGAAAATTGCATGTTTGTTTTAGCTGATGAAAATAGGTTGAATTCCAGATTAGGTTAGAAGTGTTTTTTTTTTTTGGGAGCACATGTCAGATAGCAACACCTGCCTGACACTCCTCAACACATAGAAACGTGTTGGAAATTAATTAATTAATTTATTTGAATTTCGGACACAGCTGAGACACTTCCCTTTATGATGATGACATGCTCTTGCAGCGAAATCTGCAAAAATTTGAGGAGAAGCTGAGAGACTGAGTGTCAAGAGGTTCTTTGAGATTGGATTGGTTAGAATTTGGAGCCATAACGCCACTGTGCTAGCCTTGCAGAGCACTGCTAGACGTCCCACCCCTAGAATTCCTCTCTGTCCAGTCTCTAAAGCCATCGGCAGTTTGCCACTTTATGTTAATCTTCTTTTTATTTTTTCAAAGATAAATTTCTTGATGAGCCATGCCATTGTCGACCATCAGCCATGCCCCTGAGTTGGATTTTTGTTGTTGGGCCAATATTCTATATATGAATGAATTGATGATTGTATAATAGTAGTTTCTAGAATGTGGAATTCACAATTGTGCATGAATGATGCTTATATTGCATTTTAAAATTGAAATTACCTCAATATTTTTCATCTAAAAGAAAACATGCCTGAATTTTTAAATATTTTATTACTTAATTAACACACCCTTTCCGTGTTGTATCCATGGTCTTAAATTTCCACGAAACTGTCGAAATTTCCGATTTCTGTCACCCTCGAAATCGAAATGGCAGTCGATTTTCGTCTTGCATAATTTCCGTCGAAATCTCTACGAATCATCCGAAATTTATCGAAACCTCGAAATTTTAGCAAAATTTGTCTAAATTTATCGAAACCTCGAGAGTGAAGTGAAAATTTTCTTTTAATTTATTTTATTGAAACAAAAGGTTATCACAAGTGCTTTTGAGATTATATGAAAAAAGTAAACTTATAGTAATATTTTATTTAACCATTCATCTAAATTATAAATTTTTATATAATAAATAATATTTAAATGATTTATGAATTTTATTTGCATTAATTGAATATGTTTAATGTACATTATCTTACAAACATGTTTGATACACGTACTATTTTACAACTTTTCCACCTCATACAAAACATAGATGTATTTAATTTGTAATATATTAGTCTTAAAACTTATATTTTTATGATTGTTAACCATTTCTAAAGTTTTACAAAGAATTCCATGCTTTACTACTACTTTCCGTTATTTTTTCAAATCGAGATCGAAATCGAAATTTCCATACTTTTGGAGCTTCGAAATTTGAGTCGAAATCGAAATTTAAGACCTTGGTTGTATCCTCATTTTTTTTTTTCGAAATTGCCATGTTGTCATGTCAATATCATATTGTATCCAAGTCTTGTGTTGGTATCAATGCTTCCTAGTCTAGTCCCAAACCGGACCATGCCCAGCTTCTTTGTTGTGGCCGTCTCTCCCCCTCCATACCACCACACAGCGTCGTCTGTATTTGCTGTCAATTTCTGGCCTTGGAGGCTAAATTGTTGTTGCAAGGAGTCTGTCGTCCATTTCTCCTTTAGTTTGCTTTGATTTTGGTGAGATTTTTTTGTTCACTCTCCCATGGTTCTGATGTTTTGCGTTGCCAGTGAATGGGGGTTAATAAACTAATGTGGGTTTATAGAGCTGGTAGATGATTAACTGTTCATTATTGTTAATTTGTGTTTGTATGTAGATGAATTGTTTAGACTTTAATTGTGAGGTAGGGACCATTGGTGAGTGAGGGTTTGTTTGATTGGCTGGTGCTTTGTTTTGTGATATTTGAGAAAATCTTATCTATTAATTCCATCGGGTTGCGTTCTATACTATGTGGTTAGCAACACATTTGCATACACATGTTTTTTTGGGTAATTTACAGTCAGCATCACACTGTCATGGTTCTTTGTCCAAAAGGTTTGAATGAGTGTCTCTATCATTCCTTGGGACTTGTGTGATACCTGAAATGCTAAACTTCTTCTCACTGGCTGTCCTTATTGGGAAAGTTTTATCACTAAATGCTCTTCTTGCAAAAACTAAAACTCATCCATCTAGATGAACCCTATGGTATACATGTGATGGTACAATATTTTGATCATGAAGGAACTAAAACTCATCCATCTAGATGAACCCTATAGTATACATGTGATGGTACAATATTTTGATTGTGAAGGAATGACCATATCATAAGTAGCATTAATGGGACTGGATGCCACATTTTTATATTCATGACGTATATCTTAGTGATGGTAATGCCAGTAATCTTCCTTAAGTCCCATGCTTATGATAAGTTGATAGTTTTTATGGAGACAAGTGTATTATATTACAAGGAAACTGTTAAATGATGACTAGTAAATGTCAGTAGTAAACTACTCAAGGAGGAAAATTCCACTTAGCGTTTTTTGGGGTCAATTTGACGCTGTTTTATGCATTTATGATCATGTTACTATTTCTTTGTGATTGATGTCATCCTCACGCTGGCTGCGTCAATATGGTTGCTCAAATTTAATACTTCATTGATACTTGATATAGCAACATCAATGATATTTTGTGCTTGGGCAGTGCTGAAAATGATTTCAGATTGTTACCAGAAATCTTAATTGAGTAGCTTCTTCCACAATCCAGAGTCCTTTTCTTTTGTATCAGGAATCCCCCCTGCCCCTAAACCAACACACACACACACAACACACACACACACACACACACACACAAGGCTTCATCTCTCTCACTTGTCCATAAAGTTTGGGGATAATTTGTTAGTTTAATGCCTTGAATCATGATTTGCGCATCATCGTAATAGTTTTAGTTCATATATGGCAGACTAAATCAGTTTCATTATGGGAGGCTTTAAAGTGCTGCATCAAAACCACTCTGTTGTGCATGGGTTGGTAAATCGCTTTGTTCTCAAATAACTTCATGCTTTTAGCTTCAATATATCTTGTAAATAATGAATAATTTGTTACTGGTATTGCTGAATTAATCTCAAAACTTGTACAGGGCTTACTGTACTGGTTGATACAGTCATGTGGAAAAGATTAATCTGGCCTGAATTTGAAGTTTTTTGGTTCAACTCTGTCCAGAACCGTAGTTCAGAGTGGGGTGTATCCTTTGAAGTTTGTAATGAACACTGTTAAGTCGAGAGACTTAATCTACATGCATCAATTTCAGGGTAGTACGTTTATGTTTGTTTTAAGTATTTTTGACAGCCTGTATGCACATTCCTGTGTTGTGTATTACTTTGATGTTGGGGTATGTGTGTAGTTGGTCATTGAATATGTGTGTGTGTGTGTGTGTGTGTATATTATATTTGCCAGCCTGATGCACATTCCTATGTGGTGTATTGCTTATATTTTGGGGTATGCATGTAGCTGGCCATTGAATTGTGTGTGTGTGTGTAGATGTACTATGGGTATTTTGATATCTGTGGCCTATTGCATTATAATCATTTGCTTAAAAAAACAATTGATGTGCACCCGATTGATCCCTCTGTTCCCTGTTTGCAACTAGAATAGGTACACGAATCAACAGGATTGAGGTAGCAGTTTATGTTAAAGCAGCCACTTGGGAATTAATAATCATGCTTCTAATTCTCAAAGCTACCCTAAGATGAACTGTACTGTTCAATCACAATATGAGCCAAAAGACCCAAAAAAAAAAAAGCATCATTGATGAATTTTACTGTGAATTGCCCTACTTGTCTTGCTTGTTGCAATGGCATTGGGTTAAGTCTTGTGGTATATGCTTTTTTGGGGTTTGTGTAAGAATGGGATGGATGCTAGCGTTTGTTTTGGATGTGAATGATCAAAAGTTTGTACTTCACTGTGTACCAGCTAGCTCTTTTTTCCTTCTTGTAGCAACAGACGCTTTGGTGATTATTTTAGATTTCACTTTATCTCTACTCTTTGTGCTTGAAAGTTCCTGTTAAATTGTTTGGGTACATGTATTTTGTTTTTGGATGCTTCTCTCTCATTGGGCTGGTGTAGTGGGTGAATACCTGCAGCGTGCAACTCATTTGATACTTCATTTGTTGGTTGTGCTGGTCACTGGTGAACTTATTAGCACTTATTTTGCTTGTTAGCATTTGATGAATTGCGTGAGAAAATGGCAGGCCTGATTTATTTAATGTTGTGATGTTCCTGATGCCTGATGGAGCTTTGCACTTGATTTTTTCAGCGATTGATTATTGTTAGGCACACTAATCAAACTTTGGAGTCCTTTGCAAAGCGGTTTTTGTAAGCAGATCATCAGGCATTAGCTGCCTCCTTGGATGATGGAGGCCCGAAATAAAAATATAAACCCTAAAGAAAAATTTACTTTGAAGAGAACTGGTTTGATTCCAGATGATTGTATTTGTCACTTTGTTGCAGCTAATAAAATGAAAGGAGATAAAAAAGATTAATTTTCTAAAAAATATCTCCCACTTTTTAGTCTCTCTCTCTCTCTGCCTCACACGCGCGCACACATGCAATTGTCCTGCATATTCAAATCTTTCAACCCAATTCCTAATCTACTATGGGACCAACTACAGTGTTATGTGTCCATGTGCACATATGTGTGTCTATGTGTGCAAGTGGCGTATAGAAGTCTGTAAATTTCCATTTAAAATATATCCTTTACTGTGAAATTTTGTGTGCCTCAATTAGCTGTGTACATGTTTTGTCTGCTGCTGTGAAGATTTCTTTAAAATGCTAGAACATAGGTGGGATTATGGCTTTGGTTGAGTTTCAAATTGTTATTTGCTCCAAGTCAAAGAAATTGATAATGAGAATATGAAATTTGGAGCATGGTTGTTTGGTCTGATGGCTCGCCTCTTGCTCTTCTGCAGGGGTTGCTGGGTGACCCTGCATAGGGGAGTTTGTGGGTAAAAAATATATGAATATGAGGTTTGTAGGAAATACAAGGTTCCTGTTTTATTTTGAGATTTAAAATCTGAGTATGGGTGAGTTGAACCAACAGCATTCCTGGTAGTCTTTAATGTTACCATTGAAACTAGTTACTGCCTGAGTCCATTAACAGATTTGTTTTTGTTAGAATAAAAAGAAAATAAAACTAGTTATTGCCTAAGGCTCTTTAGGAGGCCTGAATTGGATGAAATGGTGACAAAATGTGATTCTAGTAATTTAGCAAGTTGGTTGAGAGGGACAAAAAATAGTACTTGCTAATTTCCACTATCAAGGAAATGTGGCCCCTTGCTGTCTCCTCATGCTCATGTTGTGTTAGCAGCTGATGGCAATGAGACCTAGCGAGCTAGCTGATGCTTTGGTAATGTATAGGTTTAATGAGGTTTCTGCATACATTGTTCTGAGCATGGCATTTTAAGTCCAATGAAATATTTCCATGCCTTTTCTTTTCCCATATTTAATATTCTTATTAGTGAATATATGAAGGGGAGCTTAGGCGCAACAGTAAAGTTGTCGCCTTGTGACCTAGAGGTCATGGATTTGAGGTATGGAAACAGCCTCTAGAAAAAGTGCAAGGTATGGCTGCATACTATTGACCCAATGAGGTCCAGCCCTTCCCCGGACCCCACATACATGAGAGCTTGGTGCATCAGGCAGCCCCCTATTTGTGAATTATAAACTTATATATGTATATATATTTATCAATCCATATTCTTTTTGATGAAATATTCTTCATGTTTTTTATGGTCCTTAATTCTTTTTTAAGATCCATCCATTTCACTGGTACTTCACTTCAGCACTTCCCCGCTCATTGCTTGCAGCTTATCCTCTCCTTTTGGTGAGTCTGGAACAATTGGTATTATAATTTATTTTTTTGCTTTTCTCATTATTGAATCCATATGCTTATTTATGGGATTAGATTACTCTCAAACATTTAATCTTTGTTTTTGGTGTTTTTCATAAGCATAAGTTATCCTTTAATGAATTGTGCTAACTGAGCATATTTACAGTTTTGAATTCTTTTGTGAACTCCTTTCCTTCCAAATTTTTTGTTGAAAGCTGTTACTTGTGACATTGTTTAAGTTTTCCAGTCTGGTGTCCTCGCGTATTTTAAGCGACTATGCATTACTCAAAGTTGGAGTGGTCCAGATTTTATCAACTGAGTCAGTTACAGGAAGCATCTGTTGCTCCTGACTTAGGTGATGAACGGTTCAGGCTACCAGGCGCTGAATTTATATACTTCATTGCCAGAAATTTTTTGACTTATCTAAGATGCCTGGTGCTGAACTTTTGCTCATCTCAGTGTGTATATATATAAACTCATCTGTATTTTTGAATTTGTGAATTGTTAGGGTTTGTCTATTGCTAAGTTTTTTCGGTTAAATTCTGTCAAAAAATTTAGGAAAAATGAATTGTTCTGTTTAGTAGCAGGTGCAATATCTTTTGGAAATGGTGGTCTTGAAGAAGATGATCAATATGTCTTCATATATGCTTTAATATCAAAGTTTTATGCAAGCCTAGTTGGGTTCGTTTGTACTCGTGAGCGCAGTTGGTGCATGTTTTGTATGACATGTTTGTTTTATCTTTGTGATCATATCAAATTGCATTTATCACCAATATCAACAATTTAATTGTCAGTGTTTAGCGTATTTCTTTTGCAAGTGACTCATATCTTGGAAATAGGCCAGTACTCAGTTGTGTCAACTGTACAATGTTATTGCAATAGCGGTGTCTAGTGGTATTTGAAATGTTTCATCCATTACTTTTTCAATCAAATGTTTGCTGTGGCATATTGTTTTATAGTATTCTTTTACTAATAGTTTTTGTTTGACAGTGTATATTTAAACTCCCCGTCCCTTTCTTTTTTTCTCTTATTCTAATTTATAAATAATATTTTTTTAGAAAATTTATCAATAAAGCTTTATTTTGGATCAAATTATTATCTATTTGGAATTCACCTAAGCCACTAAACTTTTTTCATATTTGGATAAATCATTTTGAGGATGATTAACAAGATTTTAAGTTAAAATTTTGCATAGAACATTATTTTCTTGCCACTAGAATGAGGTGGTGTTGATTTTAATATCTAGAGGTAGAAGAGTGAAAAATAATAAAAGATCCTACGTGAGACGAACTGGATCAGAGAAGGATGACTCCGTGCATTGCTTGATAGTTTGTGGTCATCAATATTATTTGAATTGAGAGTGCAAATTATTATATCTCTATTTCTCCCAAGGCCCAACTTGACCTGGTACTCTTGTTGCAGCTAGGGGTTTTACTTGATAGGAGGATTCGATCTTACATTCTTCCAGTTTTATGCTTTGTTTTTCTTTACTCTAAGCTTCCGCACAAGGTATTGCACATGTAGATCTCAATGATTCTGTTTAAATTCAACATGATTTATAAACACATACTTATTAAGTCAGTTTTGAATGTAACAGGAACTCCGTTTCATCATTGTTTCAATTCCAATATTCAACTTATCAGCGGCAATAGCAGCTAATAGAATGTAAATGATGCCTTCTGTCTTTCTCACACAATCATCATCATTATATTATGGGACAGTATATTATTTTTAAGAATAAATGGGTACAAGTAGTTTGGATCTTCTTATGTTCCTGTCCTTGTAAACTAGATACCATCTTATGTGGGATAGAATACCGTTACAAGAATGACTAACTGCATTGAGTCCAAATGTGGATATGATTTACTTTTCAGTTGGTTATACCAAGCGATATTTTTTTACCAAAATCATTTCTGATTCGATGACTTTCTGGATATGTTTGGAATTCTTTCCTTTATTATTTGAATAATGAAATTGTTTTTTATCCTAGCAAAGAACTCAGAGTCATATTTCTTGGACTTCTTAGATGAACTAAGAGAATGAACATATTTACGGTAAGTTAGGCGTAGCTCCTATAAAAGATAATATCAGGGAGGGATGATTCATATGGTTTGGGCATTTGCAACATAGGTCTAATAGTGTGTCAGTGAAGAGGAGTGAACTAATTACTGTGAGGGGCAGTAGAAGGGGTAGGGGTAGACTTAAAATAACTTGGAATGAGATAGTGAGTAAGGATTTAATAATCCTGAATTTTTCAGAGGGAATTGCCCATGATTTTTCAAATTGGCAGAAAAAGATTCATGTAGCTGACCCTACTTAGTGGGACTTAAGGCTTGGTTTGTTGTTGTCGTTGTCGTTGTTGTTGTTGTTGTTGTTTATTTGTTTGACTTCTTAGCCATTGCGGTGAGTTTTGCTGATATAAGGTTAATATGTAACCTTCTGAATGTAATTAAATAAGATCGATAGTTGCTTACTTGCACTTGAATTAGTTAGGTTGCGCTATGTTCATGATTGTAGCGAGACTAAGGTTCCTGTATATTTCAAACTTGTGTCTTCAATATCATGAAACTTGGACAACTTGGGCTTGATTCTTCACAGGATTAAACCTTTATTTGAGTGGTCAATTGTCATCGGCCTTGTTTTCTATGGTTGGGCAGGGGGCGATAGGCAGTAGCTTCCCAGAGGTAGCCAGTCCATTTATGACGTAGCCACTCTATTATTGAAAAAACAAAAAAGTGTGTTCAATATCTGAAGGGTGTCATGCATGCACCTGGAGTTAAGATACTGGGTTTCAAGTTTTCTTTATGGAAAATGATTGGTATATATGTGTTCTCTATTGAATTAAATTGCATGCATATTATCTTGAACTTTCATTGGTTCTAATGTGACAAGTGCATAATTCACCACTTTAAAAATGTTGAACTGCCGCTGGTGTTTCATGGGCATTGGAATTTGATGCTTCTGACATGGAGATACAAATTAATGGGTTTGTATACAGTTGTAACAACCGCACAAGCACACAAACAGATGCAGATGCAGACAGTTTTGATTCACATGTATGACCTCATATTTAAATGGGGTTTTGATATGTTTTGTCCACTTAAACATGATTATGAATTTCAAGGGCTTAATGTGACACAATGATGAAAATCTGTGTGGAAATAGAACAAGAAATTCAGAAATAAAGACTGAGATTTCAGGATAGTGTTTTAGCAACCTTCTTGGCTGCTGTAAATTTCAGTTCAGCAATGAGACAATTTCTAGGCACAACAGAAACTGAATCCTCATCAGTACCTGTTTTTGCACTGTTTCAGAACAGTAACAGCGGATGTCTACTGGCCTCTCATGCCTTTAGCTGCGATGGAGTGATTACCATGGGGTCAAATTCTCAAAAGCCTAGCCTCCAAATCTTCACAAACCTAGTTGGTCTGGAACTGAGCTCTGGAGAGAGATCTTTTCAAAGATAAAATGCCTAAAAAACCTCCTAGAGAAGTGGCTGAGGACTCTAATTCATACAAGGCCTAAAGCTTCCAAGAGAAGCCAACTCCTATTTTGTGCATAACCCCATCTAAAAACCATTTATCTTCTAAAGCCCCACCAAAAATAGCTACAATCACAAAAATTTTCCTGAAATATTACAGAATTGCTTCGCACGGTCACTGGATCTTTTTGTGCAGTCTCAAAAATTTATGGGCTTGATATACTTACTGGGGAATATAGAACAGGTATTCATCACCCAACTGGACCCAACATGGTCTAAACTCTATAGCCAACTTGTTAGTGTTGACCACAAGAATTCTTCTCTCCCATTATGTTCTATCTTGCATCGTTTCTTCTTCTTTTACATCATAAATTATCATGTCCTATTTTTTCATTAACCTGTATTCCTTTTGGTCTTTCCTTTTCTAGACTTCTAGTAGTGCTGCATTGCTGCCTTGGTTCATTGCAAGGTACTGACAATCCATCCTGGATTTTGCACTGCAGCCAGTGCCTCCAACTTAATTGGTATTGTCAACCCTCCCCCTCATCCCAGAGACAATGATGCTTATCTTTTTTGACTTTCAAAACAATTGGAAGACCGTACATTTCGAAAGGAACGTTAAGTTCTGTATGGTTTTAACTTTTTACTGTAAGACACCACTTTTCTATCTCTTAAATGCCAATAAACGATTTGCAACAACTCGCATGAAGGAAAAAAGGCTAAGGTGTTACTTTATTGATGTAGAAGTCAAATCTGGAATTATTATTTCAGATGAGCTATTAGTATAATCTTCAGTTTCTGTCACATTGTTCAAAGATCTACTAATAAGGGGACATGCATGATTATATTAGCATATCTCTAGGTAGATTAGTGTTGTTTGAAAAATACCTTGGAAGCTCTTGTGGTTTTCAAATATGTGAGATTAGTCCATTTATCTCTGTTTTTGTAGTCATGTATGGCTGAATGATGTCATCTTTTGCCCATGCAATGTCCAACTTCCTGCAAAAGATTTCTAGTTCTACTTCTATGCTTCTCGACTTTTCTAGCTGCCACAAATTGACCCCAACATTTCTCTTTTCTTTTTTCTTTTGGATGCTTACTTTATTCCCATCGATTCAGATTTCCTATAGAAAAATTAATTTCACTAAATCTTGGTTAGGTTTGTGAGGTGGGATCCTTATAGCTGCAATGTAATTGGAGATTTTAGGTTTATAAATAAATTGGCCAAAGGTAGTGAAACAGGTATGAATTGGAAAAAGGTCTTAGAACAAGGGCTACAGACTTTGCTCACTAATACGGGTTCATGATACAAAATTATAAAAATATCCTTGAAATTAAAGAATAAAAATTTTCTGCTTAGCAAAAAAAAAAAAAAAAAAGGAATTAAAATATTTTCTTTATTTTCTGTAGAAACTGGTTTTCCCTTTCTGTTATAATATTTCCCAAATTTTCTTGTGTAATTTGCAGCAGTTTGTAGAAGTACAGGAATCCTGCAAAAATCCTTCTTTGTTAAAGTCATTGTGTTTTAAATGGGATAATGGGTCTCATCTTAAAGTTCCATGCAACAGAGCTGTTGGCTCCCATAGGCAATGGTTTCAAATGTTTTTTATGTATACCAAGATTTGCATCTTAAATGCAACATTTTAGGTTCCCCTGTCTCAAGAGTATGATTTTTTATTGACCAGCAATATATTTAGTAGCTTTTTGTTTATCCTTTGATTCCGTTCTCTGGTGGTGGAACCCATGGCAGAATTCATGATTTCTTATGTGAACTTGTTACAGCTACAACAATAGGAGAAAAGTATTCTGGAATTTGCTTAATATTGTCATGCTAGGATCACTATTGATCAGGTTGGATAAACAGTCCTCTTGTTCTGATTAGAAGTAATTAGTTACTTTCTTCACCTGGACTCACTTTCTGCTTTGTAGTCTAGGGTGCACTATCTTATTTTTCATGGCTTCTTATCACAACTACCCCAGTGGCTATGCTTTGAAAGAATTGCATCAGATTGGTGAGCTCTCTCTCTCTCTCTCTCTCTCTCTCTCTCTCTCTCTCTCGCGCGCGCGCGCGCACCCACACAACTCACATGTATTAACATAGCCATGCATTAAATGCTAAAAATGTTAAATTTTTGGAGAAAGGAGGTGCCAGTAGTTAATGATTTGCTGTTTATGGTCCTCGTGGAACTATATTTCATTGTCAGAATGTGGAAATTACATTAGCTTGGTTCAGTTATGTGTATGTCTTGCAATGAACTTCTGAAAATGTGTTATTATGCCATATTATCTTGTTTGAGTTTCTATTTTACCATGTTACTAGGATTGATTGTCAAGCGAACTTATTGTCTTGGAGCAATTCTTTTTTGTTTTCTCTGCTCTGCAAATAATTGATGAAATGTTGAAGTTTGTCCATTTGGTTAGGCCTTTGTATTTGATACTGAACCAAAGGTTGCACATTTTTATATCTTCTTAAAATTCTTGTATTAAAAGTTGGTAGTTCATTACTCTGGTATTTGCTTATGATGCATAGTTTTCTACACACATGTTTGGCCCTTGCTTTGTAGTTTAACGAGTATCTGCCAATAGTTTGCTGTCTTGGAACTTTGGATGGACTTTTTATTTCAACTTTAATGTAAATACTGCAGTGGCAGTGATGGCCTATTGATATGGATCATTGGATTGCTAGGTGCTAGCTTGGACAAATAATCATTTAAATGATAAGATTTTATTTTCTAAATAATGGCATTTCAAAGTTTAGTAATTAGAAATTTTTTTAATCTTTTGTTTGGGTGACTTTTTTAAATTGCCCCCTTTTGGATAAACAAGGAATTATATTAAAGATGGAGAAGCAAAGAAATACAACAAAAAATAAGTAAAAGATCACAAAGAGAGCAAGGTATCCTCCAACAAGAAGAAAAAAAATAGTGAACATAAAGAACATAAACACAAATAACTCTTATGAACCAAGGTAATCCAACCACCTTTCTAATCCTCTAGAGAATTATACATAACAAGCCTTTCACAGAACAACATAGCAACATAAGAAAAACCTCTCTGCTCCAAATAAAGTCACAAGAAGTAGCAACTGGAAACACCTTTAAATATTCTGGCAGTGTCATTTCTCTCCAACCAAATACACTAAATGGTGGTAAGCACTGTGCGGTGCCACAAGACTTTCCTCCCCCTCCCCCATTCCAAAACCTCTAAAAGTAGCAGTGCAGAAATCCACCAAAGAGGAAAAATTTACAAAATGCACCTTAAATCTCTTCTTATGTGCCACTTAGG
The DNA here is from genome assembly GCF_029873635.1 of Malania oleifera. NCBI lineage: Eukaryota > Viridiplantae > Streptophyta > Magnoliopsida > Santalales > Ximeniaceae > Malania > Malania oleifera. Next base: position 32,667,498 of record NC_080426.1, on the reverse strand, counting down.
ATTTTACAAAGTAAACTTTGAGAGGCAGAATTTGAAGGGATTTTAATCAATAATTTGAGCTAATATCCAATGATTCATTGATTCAAAGAAATTATTTTTAAAAAATGTTTTAATGCTGAAAAAATAAAAATGTATTTAAAAAAAATACAATTTGCTAATGTGTATTTATATAATACATATTTATAAATATTATAATATGTTCGTTCGTGTAAGTTAACCATGTTTATTGAGATTATTGAACCAAAGCTGAATCGATAACCAAAATATTTGTGAAAATTGCACCATAATCGAGAACTTAAACAAATGGTTATGTGGTTTCCCGGTTTGGTTTAGTTCACCATTCAGATGATTTATTAATTTTCCTTGCCTGCCCCTATCTAGCAATACTTTAAATCTGCTTAAAAACATGCTAGATAAATCGAAAGTCTAATTCATGCCCCATTATGACACTACTTTCTGTTCTGAAGATAATGGCATTTTCTACTTCTGCTGTTGGGATTTCTTCTCGTTTTTGGGCATTATTACGTGAATGATTTTTAGAAGTTGCCATATTTCCTGACCAAAATGACAATTTTTTTATTGGATGAGAACTTCCTTTTCTGCCACCTGTTGTGCTTGAGCTTTCTAGAGGAATGCCTGGTTCTCCTTTTTGGCCCCTCCATAGAACAGCCATTACTTGTATACAACACAAGCTCTCTCCCTCTTTTTCCTCTTTCAAGAACCTATGCTTTTTTGGATGAAAGATAAATTTACTAAAGCAGTAAACAAAGTACATAATAGAGGACAAGGAGTCCTCCCTGGTTAACAAAGATACAAAAAAAGAACTATAAACTACTAAAGGAACCAAGAAAAACAAAACAAGTATCAGTTACAAGAGTGCTGCCCTCCAATCTCTCATGAGATTGGACAGCAATAGTCCCCGAAAATTCATAGAGAGTGCATCCAAAGGGATGTGAGGAAAGTCACTCTATCTCAACGTAACCATGGACAGGTAGAGTAATCGTTAAAACTCTTAGCAATTAGCATTCAATCCACCTGGTCCAAAGGGCTGCAAAGACAGCCGCAAACGAAAGAGCTCTCCATTTCTGTTCTTTCCAAAACCCCAGAAGTTGGCCAATAACAAGTCTCCCAACTTTCTTGGGGCCATCCACTCTTCCCCCACAAAGGAAAAAAGGGTACTCCAAAGCTCCAATGCTAGTCTGCAATGCACAAAAAATGGGCATTTGTTTAGTTGCTTGCATTACAAATGAAGCACATATAAGGACTGAGAGCTTTATTGGACCTTCTCCTTTGAAGCAAATCCTGTGTGTAATCTTTTCCAGAATCACAGTCCAACCAAAAGCCTGAATCTTCCCAGGGACCTTAGCCCTCCAAAGAATGTGGTTCAAAGGAAAAAGGTTGGCGGAGAGAAGTTTTAAAAGGTGAGATTGAAAGGATTTAGAAGTGAATGTGCCCGAGGAATCACCCTCCTACAGTATTTCACCCTCGTGAATGATAGGAATGTGATGATCCAATAAAGAAAGAAGGATACTAATCTCTTCAACCTCTATTTCATTGAGATTCCTAAAGAAATGGAAATCTCAAGGACTGTCCTCAGAAGAAATGAAAGAGCTGATGGGAACATTATGAAGCAACGAAAATTATTCAACGAGGAATTTCAACTCCAACAAAGACTCCACCAACACGCCCTCCCAAAAGCAAACTTTTTGTCACATAAGAGGAAAGAACAAGCAAGATACTTAGGACACGAATTTCCAGGGACACACGTGACAGATAATGCCACTCCCTCTCATCTCCCACCCATTCAGTTTGATCTCATACTTGTTCTTAATCACCTTATGCCATAGGGAGTCAAATTCTAGAGGTTCTTAATCACCTTATGCCATAGGGAGTCAAATTCTAGAGGGAACACCCCCCCCCCCCCCCGGGGCCCCCCTCAAACTTTGGTCAGTTGACCACATCCCGGCTAGCTAGATGGTCTCTCCTACCCTCCCCAAAACCCGACCAAAGGAAATCACGCATCAGCCTCTCTAGCAATTTGATTTTGACTACTTTCAAGGGGATTATAAATAGGGAGAGATAATAAATGGGAATGTTAGAGAGTGAGGCATTAATTAAAGTGGCTTGGTCCCCAAGAGAGAAATAAGCCCTCCTCCAACCCCCAAATCTCCTAGCCACCTTATCTACCATAGGATCCTAGAAGACTTCAGAGTTTAGGTTCCCACTTCCCTCCCTGAGGGAGATTGATATAGGATGGGTGCCACTCAAGGGATTCACAACCTGCTAGAAAAATGAAATTCTGAAGAACTCTCTCTCCCATATTGATGCGGTGATGCCTACTATTCGACTGTTAGACATGTTTATCTTAAGGCCCAGGATTTGCTCAAAAATTTTTTGCAACAAAATGATTTGCAGAATTTAGCAGAATTCTCTTCGAGGAGCAGGCTGTTGTCAGCAAACTGGAGATGAGGGATCTCAACTTCCTCCCTCCCCACATGCAAACCACTGATAACTCCCCTACCCACTACTAAGGGTGTTAACTCGCAAGTTATTATAGCTCTTCAACTCACTTCCCCTTTCTAGCATATGTCATAGTAATCACTGCAGCACACACCTCCTGGTCAACAGGACAAGTTAATGTCAGCCCCAAAGCATCTAGCAACTCTTGTGGTTGGTCACAGGTGTCTGCATGTTAATGCTTTTGCTCAGAATCTCATTCCCATAACATTCAGCAAAAACTTTAAGCAAGTCATCCTTAATAATATCACCAGTCATCTGAGCAATCATTGATAGCAAAATATTTGTTTGCATGTATTTTTCTGCTGACATTGTAAACATAATCGTTTACCTTGTATAATCAGGAAGATATATATCACGTGCAACTGTATCCCAATCTTAATCAGTTTTGAATGAATAAATCTATTTAGATGACTTAATCATTTGATCAGAACAGTCGTATGTCAACTATTGCTGATAGAAAAATATTTTTAGCCTCTTTGTTGAATGTGTGAACATATTTGTCTTCTATCATGCACAGACCTAAACACACTTGAATTTCTAGTCCTTGCGTTTGGTTTTTAGTTGTTGCTTCTCTTTCTTTTTGCTTTTCATAATGTCTGCAGGAAAAAATTCAGTCGTGGTTATTTCAATTTTCAACAGGTCATCCCATCAACAATTCAAAGGAACAGTGGGTTCACATTGATCCATTTTCAGCCATGAATGGAATTTCTCGTTTTTGTGAAAATGATTATCCATGGAGGTATGATTGTAGTTCTAATCTTGTGATTTTACACGCTTGTCTCATAAAGTTTGTTGCTGATCCCCTAGAACTGATTGATGTTTTGGGTACCAAAATAATATGTACTCCTGGGGAACCAAAGCTCAAGTTTAAATTGGTACAAAGTGATCCATTTGATGACTTGTGTTATTGGAGTTTGTTGGATAACCAATATGTTTGACACTTGTGAGTGCTAATACTACTATGGAAATAAGGACAAAACTAAGGTGATAGTCATGGATTGTACTACTAGTATATATAAGGTGCACAAAGCTCCTGCATATGCAGGGTCTAGGGAAGGGGCAGACCTTGAAGTGTTTAGAGTATGCAACCTTACTGTGCATTTTTTCAAGAGGTTGTTTCCACACCTCAAACCCATGATCAGTCACATGGCGACAACTCTACCATTGTGCCAAGGCTCACCTTCATTATAGTATTTAATATGATGGTTAATATTTAGACACTATATTACCCTTGATTAGTTTGGTTAGCTTACTATTTTTAAGTGTTAAATTTTTGAAATTTATTGTTACCACTAAAAATTGGCTGGATTAATTGGCTCGATCATGACCTTGACCACCTGCGAGAAAAGAGGAAAAAGAGGCTTGGAGGACCCAAGGTGTACTCTAGGTGATCACTTTAATGCCTAAGGGAAATGTAAGAATTGATATGAAATGGCAACAGTATAAGATTAAGAATTTTTTAGATACCTTACTTTTTCCTAGAGTGCCCTGTTTATAAACTGTAGGCCTCCCTCTCATTCCCCCTATTAAGGTTGAATTATTAAGGAGTTATGGGACTTTATGAGCCTTTAATCCTGGCTTTCATTGAATGTTAAGAATATTTCGTGAACCCCATTTAAGTGTCCCCGGCTGCCGACTCCATGCCATTGATGATCTCGAGTCTTAATTATTCCTGTTGTCATTGTGTCGTAGTTTCCTGAATTTGGGCTGGTTATTTATGCCTCTTCACTTGCATGCCACTCCTGAGCTTTGAAATGAATTTCAATCTTAGGAGCATCCAGTAAATTAAACTACACTAACTGAGTCGAGTTGTTTTGACTGAGCCGAGCCACATTGACCGAGCTACAAGCCGCTGATGTGAGCTAACGAGTCGTCGCACTGCTAACCCAAGCCAACAAGCTGACAAGCTGTCGAGCCATCTAAGATGCAACCTTGTGTGTGTGTGTGTATATCCTTTTTTAAGAAATCCGAGCTGATTTTTTCCACCCAAGTGGCCGAGCAAAGTAGGATTTATTACCTTGTTGCCTAGCAGAGCAAGATCTTTTCCCCCTTGCTTTTTTCTCTTTTTTTTTTTTTTTTTCAATCTGACCTTTTCAGTTGGGATGTATCTAATGCATGGGTGATGTATGTGGGCTGTATGTTGTGGGCTTGTTTATCATTGTTGGTGAAGCACTGTTTTCATTGTCACTAAGATATAGCATGATCTGAAAAGAATAAGCCAACCAAAGTTCATGGTCAACCATAATTATGCCCCCATTTATACATATATAAAACTGCAGCAAGTTAAGAATTTGGAGTCTTGGGACTTGTGAACCTCACTGTGTATGCAACACCAAATCTAACTATTCATGGGACCCGGCAGAATTTAATGCTGATCTGATCAATTTTTTTTTAAATAACCAAGCAGCCATGGAGAACTCCCTCATACTGAGCTGACCTCCTTGGCCAAGCAGAGCATGAGGTTACTGTTGAGTAGGCCCCACTGTCTCCTAGGCAACCAGACCGCCCTTTTCTCTAGAATATCTGAGCAGATTTTTTTTTTTTTTCAAACTGTGCCACCTTGAATTACCCAAATTGAGAGAGCTTATTACAAGCCGTTTAAGTTTTTCTCCAAGCCAATGTCAGCTTGACAATTTGATCCAAGCCATATTCAGCTCATCTATCGAGCTGATCGGGCTTCCATCTGATCCTTTTCGGATTTTATAAGGACTAAGGAGACATTTTTGGCTTTGCTGAGCCTCTTTTTGGCTCATCTAAGTCATTTTTGGCTTCTACGCCAAGTTGTTTTAGGTTTTTATGTAAAGCCATTTCTTGGCTTGTCTGAGCCATTTTTAGCTTCTACATTGAGCCATTTTTGGCTTCTATGCTGAGCCATTTCTTGGCTCATGCGAGGTGTTTTCGGCTTCTACAGCAAGCCATTTCTTGGGTCATCGAAGCTGTTTTCAGCTTCTACTCCAAGCCATTTCTTGGCTCATCCAAGCCGTTTTTGACTTCTAGGTCAAGTCGTTTTGTGGCTCACTTGAGTCGATTAGTTCAATTGCTAGCTTGATATGAGCTGTTCATGGAGAATACTGAGCTAATTAACTCAGGGCCTGTTTGGTATCATTGTTTTCTATTTTCTATTTCTATTTTTGCACAATAAAGAAACAAACTATAAAAATATGTTCGTTAATGTTGTCAGTTTTCAGTTTCTGTTGCCAGTTTTCTATTGTTTGCGAAAAATATGAAAGAAATAGTTCCTTTGGATTAAATCATTCATTTTATATACTTTAAATTAAAATTGAAATAAAATGATCATATGAATTCAAATATAATTGAAATAAAAATGTAATTAAATTTTAAAAAATAATAATAAAGCCAATTACAAAATATTTTTACATTTTTTAGTTTTCATGTCCAATAAAATGTTTATTGTAAAGCAAATTCTAAAAGTATATCAATTAAGCAAACTAATTATAGTAATTTTTTAATTTTTATTTTTATTATAATATTTTATGTGTATTATTTTGTAATTTTGTTATTTTAATCATAATTTTATAATTTTATTTGATTTAAAGATCAAAATGAGCATTTTTAATTATGTTTTAAAATTTATTTTAGTTTTATAAATATGAACCAAACAGGCTGTTGGTTTCTTGTTTTTAGTTTGTGTTTCTGGATTTTTGTTTTTGTTTCTAGTTTTTTGTTTCCCTCGTAAGCAGAGTGTATCAGATGGGCGACAAGCCTCATGAGTAGATCTCATCAATTGGGCCATTTAATGAGTGGTGCTCACGTCTTCTTTCCTCATGAGCAGAGCTCATTAATTGGGCTTCATGAGCAGAGCTCGTCAAATGGGCCATTTTGTGAGCATTGCCCGTTTGTCTTTGGCCATTCTAGCAGATGGGCCTATTTGGCTTGTAGAAACAATCTTGCAACCTTTGTGGACTTATTTATTTATTTATTTATTTGAAGTACATCTCCTTGCATTCAAATATTAATAAAAAGATAATATCTTATTACATTATAATCAAGTTATATGGAGTACACTTGTCAATGATTTTTTGTATCTTCTAAGTGTATCCATGTTTCCATGGCTGGCTTCCTTGGGGACAAGATACTCTTGATTTGGGGTAAGCCAAGTTGCCCCCATTTCTTCTTAAGATGCTTTTTGCCTTATTTAGCTTCTCCTTTCTCCTCTACTCCTCCTGGTTGTCATCGTCTCTCCAGTTGAATATATTTTTGCCCTTCAGCCATCAACTTAATCAAATCAGTTGGGGGCTTCTTCCTCAGTGACATTAGGAATTCCCTAGGACCTAGGGCTGGTGTAAACGCTGCCACTGCTACTCCATGATTCAAATTCCTAGTCTCCATAGTAGCATTGTTGAACTGGCGCATGAATTTCTTCAATGACTTCTCACCTTGAGCCAAGCTTATGAGATGAGCTGAAGTCTTGTCTCGCTTTCAGCTGCTAATGGAACATCTCCCAAACTTTTGCTCCATGTTAGCAAAAGACCCAATTGATCTTGGTTTCAACCTTTGGTATGAAGATCTAGAATTTCCTTTCAATGTTGCTGCAAATGCCTGACATATGATTGCATTAGGTGCGCCTTGCAATTGCATTAGCATATTGAAGGTGTCAAGATGGTCCATGGGATCTGATGTGCCATCGTACCCATCTATATTCGGCATTTTGAATTTAGCAGGTGAAGAGACTTCCATTACCTCCATGGTGAAAGGGGGATCTGAGAGTTTAACTGAATATTCTCTTGTAGTGGATTGGTTGCAAACCTCTTTTACCAACTTTTCAAATTGGTCAATTTTCTTGAAATTTTCTTTGTATGCCAATGAATGTTGTTCATTGACACCTACACTATTTGCATCTTTTATCTTTTTTGTTGGATCTGAGATTTTTAAGGCTGCTCCATGAGGCATCATTGCCTCCCCCTTATGTGTTTTATCTACGGGGCGTCCTTCTTTTACTGTAAGAGCATCTCAAACACATCCCCCACCCTTTTCTAGAAAGCTAAAAAATGATCCAAAGGTATAGTCTATCCTTGTGATGGAATGTCACTAATTGAGGTGAATGATCTTTGGAAGTAAGACTAAGATCAGAATTGTGAGACGTGGCAATGGTCAAGATCAACAAAAACCCTTCCGAAATTTCCCACAAACAGCACCAGATTGTTGCTGCTAAAAATTGGCTGGATTAATTGAATCGATCATGACCTTGACCACTTGTGAGAAAAGAAGAAAAGTAGGCTTGGAGAACCCAGGGTGTACTCCGGGGGATCACTCTAATGCCTAAGTTAGGGAAATTGAAAGTTGATATGAAATGGCAACAGTATAAGATTGAGAATTTTTTAGATACCTTACCTTTTCCCAAAGTGTTCCTTTTAGAACCGTCTAGGCCTCCCTTTCATTAATTCCCCTATTAAGGTAGAATTATTAAGGGGTTATGGGGCTTTATGAACCTTTAATCCTGGCCTTTATAGGAGTTTATGAATATTTCATTAACCCCAATTAAGTGTCCCTGATTCCATGCCATTGATGATACCGAGTCTTAATTTACTCTCTCTATATCACTAAAATCTAAATTAATGCCTGGCAACCCACTCTTGGACATGTTGGTCTTCAACCCTGAAATCTTCTAAAAAAATTCTTAACAAAATAAGGAACTTTCTCAATTTCTCAACATTATCCTTGAGAAAAAATATGGTGTCCAAAGTCCAAACTAAAGATGGGACACCTCAGCCTCCTCTCGCAGAATCAATAAGCCTCTAATCACCCCTAAATCCTGACCATGTGAAATCAAACTTCTTAAACCATCAACCACCAAAGTGGACAAGAATGAGGATGCAGAATCCCCTTATCTTAACCCTAGAGAGGCTTTAAACCATGCCCTAGGATGTCCACAATAGACACCTTATTATCTAGTTCCTCCACGCCAAACCAAAATTCTTCTTACCCATCATGTGTTCTAAGAAACCCCAATTTCACCATGTTATAAGCCTTTTCAAAATCATATTTGAGAATCACTTTGTTCTTACTCCTCCTCACATCCTCAACCACTGCATTAGCCACTAAAACTAGAATTTGTTTGCCTTGAATAAGAGTAGATAGCACCGACATCAGCATATCCATTATCCCCTAGGGTCTCTCTGACTCTCCTAGATAAAACCTTAGTTAAAATGTTGTTAAAACTCGTCACCAAACTAACAGGCCTAAATTGGGGTCAACTGAGAACATGTTGCTTGCAGTCTTACCTCCATATTTGGATAGGCTGCTTTCATGATTAACCTGTGACCTCTTAGTTTGGGTACAATACCTCAGCATCTGGCTAGGCTGTCATCTTATAGAAATATCTTTAGTTGGGTAAAAATCTTTATTTTGGAAATACTATGTCGTATAAAAACATAATATTGCTCTAGAAATGGGAGAAAAAAACTTGGAAATTAAGGTGTAAATTTCTAGAATATGAGGAATGGATTAATTCAATAACTAGCCAGGTTGCTTAATTGTAGCATCTATGTGTTCCTCTAATGCATGTCTAGTCTATTGCTTTTCCTTCTCTTTTTTTCATCTCTCTTTATACCATGATTTTCATATTTCATATTTATTTTTATTGTTGATGATATTGTTTTGTGGTATTTCTATTTTGTAGAAATATTAATAATAGGGAAGCAGAGGACCTTTATTCATTGGGTTCCTTTGGATATTCCTATAGCGGGGATGTTAGGATTTGGAGCTTGGATGCTTCTGTAGTGCTTTCTATATCCATCTAACACAGTCTGCACATTTTTGCCCCTTGCTAGAAGTTTGTGGAAAGGTAAGGTTCATTCAAAGGTTAAGTTTTGTGTGGATGGCTATTCTTTATAGAGTCAATACCAACAATCTGTGACAAATATAAGGCTTTGCCAGTTGATGTGTGTGGTGTTTCATGCGAGTGATGAGACACATGGTCATTTATTCCTTCATTGTTCCATGGCTTGGTTGTCGTGGAACATGCATTTTTAGTCTATTTGAAGAGTATTGGGTGTATCCTAGCACTTTTGAGGATTTTATCATGATTAAATTTTAGAGGATTTGAATGATCTGAGAATTTTATGGCAACGTGTAGTTTTTTATGTCTTGTGGAGGCTTTTCCTAGAGAAGAATGCATGTATTTTCAAAGATAAGGTTTCATCTGTTGATTTAATTTGGGATCATATTGTAATTTTAGTTTCACTCTAGGTATTTTTGTTTCATTATCCCTGTTTTTCTTTGGTTTGAAGGATTTCTTATCCTCCTCTTATGTTCTTTCATTAGGTCTTGTCCACCTTTTTCCCCATACTTTGAGCATTAGAGGAGACTAAGAAAGCCTCATTTTATTGGGTGATTGGGTCCTCTTTCCATGGTTAAACCTTACAGACTTACAGCTTGAGAAGGTTGCTCTTTAGCTCTTTGTTAGGATTCTTAAAATCAATTAGGATTCTATTTAATGTTTGTTAGTTGGGATTCCCAAATCAATTGATATTTCGAATTAATATGAGTCCTAAATCAATTAGGATTCTATTTAATGTTAGGATTATTTAATGTTTTTTGTCTGCCCCTTCCCTGGACCCCGCATATGCAGGAGCTTTGTGCACCAGGCTGCCTTTTTTTTTTTCTAAGGATTCCCAAATCAATTAGGGATTTGAGGGGATATTTTACAGTCCTAATAGGAGTCAATTTCTCTACCCTATATATATCTAACCCTATAGGGTTTTTTGTATTCAAGCAAGCAATGAAGCAATAAAATAATTCATAGTCTTTGGCTAATTTGGAGGTGAATCCCCTCGAAGTGATCAACCCTATTCTCTTATTATTTTCCATTCTTTAAATTTCCTCAATTTCTCCATGATAAAACCCTAGGATCTTATCATTTGGTATCGGAGTTGAAAAAATTCAGTAGTCCCAGATGGAAGCAAGGCTAAAGACTGAGCTTAACAATATATTTGTTTCAATCTGAAGAGTTCCAAACATCGCTCTCTAAACTACTCAGTACATCTTCCCATAAAGAGAGAGACGATAATGTGACTACATCAGCTAATTGTAGGGAGCAGCCATACATGCGTGAAGGAGGTTACCAAGGAGAATGTGATCATGGTCCTCATATGAAGGTGGAATTTCCTCGATGGGACAGTGAGGGCGCTATTGGTTGGGTTTTTAGGGTTGAAAATATTTTTTCTTTCACCGCACTCCAAAAATATCTAAAGTTAAGGTTGCTTCTATTAGTCTGGATAGTGATGCTATTCAATGGTATGACTAGTTTGAACTTTGTTATAGAGTGCCCTCATGGGCAGAATTTGTTTCTAAAGTACTTGTTCGATTTGGGCCCGTTGGATATGATAATATTGATGGAGAGCTAGCTAAAATATGCCAAACTAGCACTGTCTTGGAGTGTCAGACATGATTTTAGCAGCTATCAAACATGACTAAAGATTGTAATGAAAGCCAACTTGTTAGTATTTTTATTGAAGGTCTCCTACCCGACATTCGGCATGAGGTTAAAGTGTGTCGGCCACAAACTATGACTGCTGCCCTTTGCACGGTTAAAAGAAGAAAAGTTGGGAGAAGAACGGCGTCGCTCTAACAAGACCATTAGCAAGCAAATTGACAGAAGCACTATCACACCATCTGCTCCTCACAATCCCCTTGCCAAATGATCGACTAAGGAGGAACTTAAAGAGTGAATTAAAAAGGGACTATGTTGGCATTGTGATAGGCATCGTTGCAAAAAAGGACAATTCCTAATGATTGAACTAGTAGAGGGGGGTCAGAAAAGGTTGAGTATGACCCCCCTTATTTTGATCAAGAAGGTATGAAATTTGATGATAATGATGAATCTATCACTTCAATTCATGCTTTAGTTGGTTATGGTATTCCCCAAACCATGAAAATTAGTGGCATCCTAAAATGCCAATCAATTACTCTCTTAATTGATACGGGTAGCACTAATAATTTCATGGATACTAAAATTGCTAAATGACTATCCTATCCTGTGGAGCAATGTGAAAAGTTTGATGTGAGGGTTGCAGATGGACAGACCTTGACATGTCAAAGCAAGTGTCTAAAGGTTAAACTTACTATGCAAAATCATGGGTTGTATGTTGACTTCTTTTTGCTGCTACTAGAAAATTATGAAGTGGTTTTGGGCATTGAATGGTTAAGGACTTTAGGTGATTTAGGTTGGAATTTCTCTAAACTAGTTATGAAGTTCACTATGAATGGCTAGAGATGACTCTTAAAGGCAAACGTTGTGGTAATGCCACTACAATTTCAAGCCATAGTATGGATTACCACTACAATTTCAAGCCATAGTATGGAGAAGCTCCTAAAAAAGGAGCGACGTGGCTGCCTAGTACAACTTCGAGCATCAAAGGAGTTACAGCATCAATCTGGGTAGGATGAAGGGCATGAATCTCTTGTTTCAAAATTTTCTAGTATATTTGAGGAACCACAGGTTTTGCCACCTCAGTGAACGCATACTCACCACTTATTGTGAGCATCATATGTTTGTCAAGAAATCTAAATGCTGTTTTTCTTGACCACATGTGGAATACCTTGGGCATATTGTTCCCCAAGAAGGTGTTTCAGTTGACCCTTCTAAAATAAAAGTGATGAAAAATTGGCCTATTTTACGAACAATAAAAATGCTGTGAATATTTTTGGGGTTGATCGGTTACTACTGCAAGTTTGTCAAGTATTATGGAACGATTAGTGCCCCGTTAACTGCTCTACTGAAAAAGGATACATTCAAATGAGTAAGGTAGGTGAAGAAGCCTTTGTCAAGCTTAAGCACGCAATGACCACCACATTAGTTCTTGCCTTGCTATATTACAATGAGGTATTCATCATTGATTCTGATGCATCAGGAGTTGACATTGGTGTAGTTCTAATGCAAGATGGACACTCCATTGCTTTTACCAATAAAGCTTTTTCTCCATCCCACATTGGCATGACTGACAACGAGATGCTAGCCATTGTGCATGCAACTATAAAGCTGAGGACAAGGCTGATTTGAAGGAGGCGGGAATGTTAGGATTCCCAAATCAATTAGGGTTTCTAATCAATATGATTACCAAATCAATTAGTATTTGATTTAAAGTTCGGATTATTTATTTTTTGTTAGTTAGGATTCCCAAATCAATTGAGATTTTTTTTTATATGAGTCCTAAATCAATTTGGATTCTATTTAATGTTTGTTAGGATTTCCAAATCAGTTAGGATTCAAGGTAATATTTTACAGTCCTAATAGGAGTCAATTTCTCTACCCTATATATATGTGACCCCTGTAGGGCTTTTTGCATTCAAGCAAGCTATACAACAACAACAACAAAACCAAGCTTTAGTCCCACTAGGTGGGGTCGGCTATTTGAATCATTTTCCACCAATTTATGCGATCATGGACCATTTCTTTTGATAGATTTAAGGATATTAAATCCTTACTCACTATCTCCTTTCAAGTTATTTTAGGTCTATCCGTACCCCTTTTACCGCCCCCCACCCACGGTAACTGAGTCACTCTTCCTCACAGGTGCACTATGTGACCTATGTTGCAGGTGTCCATACCATTTGAGTCACCCTTCCCTTATCTTATTTTCTATAGGAGCTACACCTAACTTATCACGAATATGTTCATTTCTTAAATTATCTTTCAATGTTATACCAATCATCCATCTAAGCATTCTCATCTCGGCAACTTTTACTTTTTGGATATTATGTTTCTTCATCGCCCAACATTCCGTTCCATATATCATAGCTGGTCTTATAGCCAAGGTCTTAAATTTTGATTTCGTCTCAAATTTCGAAGCTCCAAAAGTACGGAAATTTCGATTTCAATGTCAATTTTGATTTCGATTTGAAAAAATGACGGAAATTTGTAATAAAGCATGGAATTCTTTGTGAAGCTTTAGAAATGGTTAACAAACATAATAATATAAGTTTTAGGACTAATATATTACAAATTAAATACATCTATGTTTTGTAGGAGGTGGAAAACTTGTAAAATAGTATGTGTGTCAAACATATTTGTAAGATAATGTGCATTAAACATATTCAATTAATACAAATGAAATTCATAAATCATTTAAATATTATTTAGTACACAAATAATGATAGTTTAGACATGAATGGTTAAATAAAATGTTACTGTAAGTTTATTTTTTCATATAATTTTGAAAGCACTTGTAATAATCTTTTGTTTCGATAAAATAAATTAAGATAGAAATTTCACTTCACTCCTAAATTTCTCATTTGAATTCTGACGAAATTTCATCATATAGTTAAAATTTCAACAAGTTTCATTAAAATTTCAAGATTTCGATAAATTTCGGATGATTCGTTGAGATTTCGACGGAAATTATACAAGGCGGAAATTGACTGCCATTTTGATTTCAAGGGTGACGGAAATCGGAAATTTTGACGGAAATTTTGACAATTTCGTGGAAATTTAGGACCATGCTTATAGTTGTCCTGTAAAACTTCCTTTTCAATTTTAAGGGTATGCTACGATCACAGAGCACACTTGAAACACTTCTCCATTTTACCCAACCTGATTTAACTCTATGCATTACATCATCTTCAATTTCTCCTTCAGCTTGTATAATAGATCCAAGGTATCGAAATCTATAAGTGTTATTTATTTCTTCATCATCAAGTTTAACTTTGTCTCCAATATTCCTCCTATCATTACTAAAATTACATTTCATATATTCTGTCTTATTTCTACTTATCCTAAAGTCTCTAAATTCCAAAGCTTCTCTCCATAATTCTAACTCAGCCTCTATTCCGTCCTTAGTTTTGTCAATTAATAAAATATCATCTGCAAACAGCATACACCATGGAACCTCCTTTTGAATATTCTTAGTCAATTGGTCTATCACTAAAACAAAAAAATAAGGACTCAAAGCAGATCCTTAATGTATACCTATGGTGATTGGAAATTCTCTAGTTTCTCCATCTATAGTCCTTACACTAGTCATTAGTCCATCGTACATATCCTTAATGACATTGGTATACCTATTGCATGCAGCCTTTTTTTCTAAAACCCACCATAGGACGTCCCTAGGTATCCTATCATATGCTTTCTCAAGGTCAATAAACATCATATGCAAGTTCCTCTTCTTTTCCCTAAACTTTTCCATTAATCTTCTTAAAAAATAAATAGCTTATATGGTAGATCTCCCAGGCATAAAACCAACTTGATTTTCTGAGACCTTTGTTTCTAACCTTAATCTTTGTTCAACTACCCTTTCCCATAGTTTTATCGTATGACTCATAAGTTTAATTCCACGACAGTTATTACAATTTTGAATATCTCCTTTATTTTTGTGTATAGGTATTAAAGTGCTTTTCCTTCATTCATCTGGTATTTTCTTAGTCTTTACAATTGTATTAAATAAATTAGTTAATCATATAATTCCGTTATCACATAAGCATTTCCAAATTTCAATTGGGATGTTATCTGGTCCCATAGCTTTCCCATTTTTTCATCTTTTTTAGTGCAAACTTAACTTCGTTAACTCTAATTTTGCGAATAAATCTCATATTTTTAGTCTTTTCCTCATTTAACAATTCTAAGTTTAAGCCTTCTATTTGGTTTTCATTAAACAACTTACTAAAGTAATTTTACCTCTTTCTTTAATGTCTTTGTCCTTAACCAAGACAATATCATCCTCACTTTTTATACATTTTACATTTTCTAAGTCCTTACTCTTCCTTTCTCAAGCTTTAGCAAGTTTAAATATATCTCTTTCCTCTTCTTTTGTACCTAATCTATCATACAAACTATTAAATGATCTATATTTAGCTTCACTAACGGCTTTTTTTGCAACTTTTCTTGCCTCCTTATATTTTTCAAAGTTATCTCTATTTCTACATTTTTGCCTCGTTTTATACCAAATTCTTTGTCTTATGATTTTTTGTACATCTTTATCCCACTACCAACTCTCTTTGCTATTCGAGAATTTTCCCCTGGATTCACCTAAAATCTCTTTTGCTATCTTTTTAATAGAGCTAGCTAATCTATTCCAAAGAGTATTTGTATCTATCCCATCCTCTGTGATCCAATCCCCATCTTTGATCATTTTATCTTTAAATTTTATAATATTTTCTTCTTAGGTTCCACCATCTAGTTCTTCTACATTGGTTTATTTTATCATTTTTCTTCCATTTTTTAATACATATATCTAACACTAAGACTCTATGTTGTGTGGTTAGGCTTTCACTTAGAATAACTTTACAATCCTTGCATGATAAACGATCTACCCTCCTTGTTAAAAAAAAATCTATTTGACTTATATTTTGTCCACTTTTAAAGGTTATTAAGTGTTCTTCTCTCTTCCTAAAGTAAGTATGCATTATACTAAAATCATATGACAGCGAAGTCTAAGATCATCTTCCCATACTCATTTTTGTCTCTATATCCATATCCTCTGTATATCCTCTCATAATTTTTATTATCTATTCCAACGTGTCCATTCAGATCTCCTTCTATAAGTATTTTCTCAACCCCCGGTATGCCTTGTATAATACTATCCATATCTTGCCAAAATTGTCTCTTAAGATTTTCTGCTAAGCCGACTTGAGGAGCATAAGCACTAATGATATTTATTATCTCTTGTCCTAATACCATCTTGATTTTTATGATTCTATCCCTACTCTAGTTACATCCACAGCGCTATCTTTTAAGTTTTTGTCTATAATAATGCCTACTCCATTCTTATGTTTTTCTTTTCTAGTGTACCAAAGTTTAAATCTTGATTTATCAATTTCTCTAGCTTTCTCCCCCACCCACTTAGTTTCTTGAAGGCAAATTATATTAATTTTTCTTTTGATCATTGTATCCAAAATTTCCATGCTTTTACCCGTAAGTGTCCCTATATTCTAAGTTGCTAATCTAATCCTAGTTTCCTGATAAAATCCCATGATAAAATCCCAGGGTCTTATCATTCATCTATTCCTACTTTCTTTTCCTCTTGATTTCAATTCTTCATCATGCCTTGGCTTTTTCTAGGCCAATCTGTTGTTCCATATCTTGGCAAACTGCACATGCTTTTGCATGCTTTGTAGGGTTTTGTTATATTCCTTTCGAACTGGATTACTATCATCAAGCCCATCTCAAAGATGAATCATTGAGTAACCATGATGCATAATTGGAGGTAGGGCATTTATTTTGGCAGGTAAACAATGTTTGACCCAGTTTTCTTTCAAGGTTAAACGATCAGGAGCATAAAACAAGATACAGAAGTTTTTTTGAAAGGCAATTAGCTCTAGAATTTAAAATTCTTAATGTAGTAATCTTGTGGATCGTTCTGTTTGCAAGAGTGTACATCTATGAACTACAAACTTATAAGAGTTCTATGTTTTCTTCGTTTTAGGGACTTTGTAGGGGTAAACTTATTGATAGAATTCAAGCTTCCATCAAATAGGGGTACAGAATATTTGTTTTGTGTTTGGGACAGTATTTTTAGTTATTTGCATTTGTCCTCTCTGAAAAAACAGGATGCGTTATTACTTCCAAATTACAGAAATTTAACATGATGGTTGATCCCATTGTCTTCTATCATCCAAGAAAAAAACATCATGTTTCATCCCAATCACCTCACTTTAACCTAAAACAGAAATACTTGGGAAAACATGAAATGCACATCTCATCTTGCGGAACTTTCAGCAATTAGCAGTGTGCTGTGCCATTTTCAGTTAGTATTCTTTTAGTTTATCAGTATTATTGGAAAAAATTCTGGGCATCAAGAAGATGCTAGGCCAGTACAGAGAAAACAAGAAAAAACAATACATCAGTCACTGAACTGCATCCAGAAAATCAAGAATTACAGAGAAGTCCCTCTCAGGTGTCCACTATGCCAACTAGAGATCATAGAAATCCAGTTATCCCTACAAAGAAAAGGCTGTTCCATTGAAAGCCTCTGTTCTTTTCTTTCCAAATCGCTCAGAAAATAGCAAGGGGAATAAGGGAAAGAGCTCTCTTTTTAAACTTGTTGGAGCAGATCCCTTTCCAAGACCAAATCTCACCCTTAACTGAAGCTGCAAAGACCCATTTTTGATTCTATGGAAATGGCCAAGCTCCAGAGGTTCCTGGTCCAGGGGCAGTGAAGGAGGATGTGATCCACTGATTCTGCTCCCTCAAGGCAGAGGAAACACCTATTCGCAATTGAGAACCCCTTTCTTTGGAGGTTGTCAAGGGGGAGGACCTTCCCTAGAGTAAATTTTTAGGTGGAAAAAGCAACCTTGGAAGGGGCTGCTGTTTTCTGAATGGGCTTCCAAGGAAAAGAGCTGATGCACTCCACTGGGCAGCTAAGGTGATTATAATAAGATTTGACTATGAAAGTTCCTTCCTTGCTAGGGACTACAAGTGTTTATTGGAGGAGGTGTGGCTTTGAGCATTGTAAAGGCTGCTATAGAATTTAATAAGACTATCATTCAAAAACATTCCTGACCAGGACAGATTCCATATGGTCCCATGGATTGAGCATTCCTCATGTTGGCAAATGAGGACATTTCTATGGCAGGCAAGTCTATAAATAGATGGAAATGAGGCACTAGTCTGGGAGCCACCACATCAGATATCATGCCAAAAAAACACATCCACCTCATTTCTCACACTGAAATGAATGTGAGAAAAGCTCTCCCTCCCTTTTCGATGAAATTCCAGACACTTGTACCATAGCCATCGGTCAGTTCCCAGGAGGCCCAACCATTGTGGTGAAGGCCATATTCAGTAGCAATGACTTCCTGCCAAAAATAATTTTTCTCATACATGACTCTCCATAACCACTTCCCCAAGAGGGCCTTGTTAAAGGTTAGGAGGGATCTAAGGCCAAGCCCTCCCTTATGCATTAGTTTTTTGACAAACCCCCACCTCACAAGATGATATTTGAATTCCTCTCGTGTTCCCCCAAAGGAATCTTCTGTGAATGCCCTCCAATTGGTTGGCCACTGCACCAGGTATAGGCAAGCTCTTAAATTTCCACGAAATTGTTGAAATTTCCGGTTTCCGTCACCCTCAAAATTGAAATGACAATCGATTTCCGTCTTGCATAATTTCCACCGAAATCTCAACGAATCATCCGAAATTTATCGAAATCTCGAAATTTGAGCGAAACTTTTCGAAATTTTAACCATGCAATGAAATTTCCTTGGAATTCAAATGAGAGATTTAGGAGTGAAGTGAAATTTCTCTGTTAATTTATTTTATTTATTTTTTATCAAAACAAAAGATTATTACAAGTACTTCTGAAATTATTTGAAAAAATAAACTTAAAACAACATTTTATTTAACCATTCATGTCTAAATTATCATTATTTGTATAATAAATAATATTTAATGATTTATGAATTTCATTTGTATTAACTAAATATGTTTAATGCATATTATCTTACAACTACGTTTGAGACACATACTGTACATTACAACTTTTCCACCTCATACAAACATAGATGTATTTAAACTTACATTATTATGTTTGTTAACCATTTCTAAAGTTTAAATTTCATGCTTTACTACTGATTTCTGTTGTTTTTTCAAATTTAAATCAAAATTGACATCGAAATCGAAATTTCCATACATTTGGGGCTTCAAAATTTGAATTGAAATCGAAATTTAAGGCCTTGGGTATAGGAAACTGAGACATAAAATAAACTGGGGATTTACTAAGGTGCTTTTGAGAAGAGTGATTCTACCACCCTGGGAAAGATAATTCGTTTCCAAGCAGTTAAGTTTCTTTTTCAGATCTGCCAATTATAGGATCCCTATGAACTTGGCTCCCAGAGGAAGGCCAAGGTAAGAAATAGGAAAGCTTCTGAGGTTGCAGCCTAGAATGCCTGCAAGGAGGGAGCATGGTTTTAAATTAAAGGCGCAACCGTTACGTAACAGTTTTTTGGGTTGCCGATACCATTACACACTGCAAAATCGGTGTGAAGAAAAATCACAACCATAGCGGCCGTTACGGACTGCGACCGTTACGTAAAGGCCACTACGGCTGTTACGTAATCGCTACAGAACTGTTACATCAAAAAAATTATTTTATTTTTTACTTTTTCTTCTCACTTTTTCCCTCTCTTTCATAAATCATTCTCAAATGTACCATGTGGTGAGAGGGGAAAAGATTATAATGAGGATGACAATGATACAAAATTTACTATTTCTTTAAATACTCACAATAGATGCATTAATTAACAATTTGAAAATACTAGTTAGGAAAATATTTTATTATGATAATATTAGTAATGTGATATTTATGTTCTCTAATAGATTAATGGAGTGTATAATATATTTTGTTCTATTAATTAATTTAGCACACATAAGAATTTATCACAGATACGAACAATGAGAAGTATAAATGCACACACACACACACATAATTTTTCTATCAGTGGTGGTTTAAAACAAATGTAAACTTATTGCCTTTACCAAAGAACTTAGTTACTTGAACTAAATGATCCAAAATACACTAAAACTCTTTCTAAGAAGGGCTAAAAGCTTAAAACATGCAACTACGCTAATAGGCACAAGGTTGTGCGTACTTCAAAATATTCATGGTCATTACACATGCTTCCCTTTATGTAACATTTGCTACTCCCGCTTCCCGTTACACCTGTTACCGTTACGTTATGCTACCCGCATCCGCGATTTAAAACCATGGGAGGTAGCCACAATCACAAAGGCCCCAAAGGACTGAAAACACTCTTTCCCAATTTCACCTTCAAACCCATGACTGCTTCAAACCCAAAAAGGGTGTATCTAAAGTTAAGAATTTTCTCAAGATCGTCATCCTCTTAGAAGATAATGGTGTCATCTACAAAAAGGAGATGGGAGACAAATTAACAGTGCTCCTTCCGATGTTAAGCCCCTTAAGCAGGCCATCTTCGTTAGCTTTGGTTATCATATGGCTCAGAACCTCCATAACCAAGATAAATAAAAGAAGAGAGGGATCTCCTTGTCTCAATCTGCACAAGCATCTGAAAAAATTCCATAGGGAAGTCATTAATCAGCATAGAAAATGTTGGGGTGGAAACATGACTAATCCAAACTGCACCAAATTTCCCCAAAACCCATCCTTCTGAGGATATAAAGCAGACAATTCCAGCTCACATGTTCAAAGGCCTGTCCATATCCAATTTACAAACCATTCCTCTTTTTGATCACTTTAAATAGGTCTCCACAACCTCATTTGCAACAAGGGCAACATCCATGATCTGCCTGCCAGTCACAAAGGCATGTTGGTGCTTCCCAACCACTTCTGATATTGCCAATTTGGGCTTGGTTGCTAGAACTTTGAGAGGAGTTTATACAGGCTACCAACCAGGCTAATGGGACAAAAATCTTTTATGCTTAGAGCCTGCGTACTTTTAGTCAGAGAGATAACGGTTGAGTTGATGCTAGAAACAAATTCGCCTGAGCTTTGGAAATATTTAAAACTCCAATTATGTGTGTTTGAGGAGGTATCGATTCCTTTGAAAGAATGCCATGCTAAAACTGTTAAGTGCTGGAGCCTTGTCTCCATTGCAGCTCTTGAGAGATGAAACAATTTCCTCTTCCTCGAAGGGTCTCTTGAGCCACCGAACTGTGGAGAAATTCAGTTTTTTGGAGGAGATACTGTTAACAGTTGGTCTCCAAGATTCCTTCCCGGTATAAAGGTTTCTCTAGTAATTGCAAATACCCCTTTTGATGTTCCTATCCTCAAGGAGCCCGTCTTCCACTTCAACTTTTGTCTGCAATTGTATCTTCAATATGCATTAGCCGCTCATTGGGAAAAAACTAGTGTCCTGTCTCCTGCCTTCAACTGTATCCAAGCTATTTCCTCGAGTAAATGATCTCAGCAAGGGCGTTTTTGAGAGCAACTCTATTCATTCTATCTTCAGCATTTAGGCTTCCTCTAAGCTCCTGGTCATCAATCTCATTTATGTTATTTATGAGCTCATATTTCAACAGAGTGATATTGCCAAACGTATTTTTATTATATCACTTCAGCTTGTCTCAGAAATTTTAATTTCGTGAACGCACATAGCTGGCCTTCCCTTCAATCCGCATGTTAAGCCACCAATTCTTAATCAAATTGCCAAAACCTTCATGAGTAAGTCACATGTTCTCAAAAAAGTTGAGTCTTTCACTCAGATTAAAATTCTCTCTAAACAATTGGAATTAAAATGAAAATTAAATATGCTCAATGTTTTTGAAAGTTTTAACCCTATTGTTGATTCAGTCTTTAGAACACTGTCACCTCTCAAAATTTCTTAAGGTTCAGTTCGCTGATCCAAGGTCCCTGCTTGGCAACACCAGGACTGGGTAATGGTCTCTTTTCCAACTTTGCAGTCAGGGCTGCTTATGATATGGCGAGATGTTTTAGATACTCTGTCTAACCTCATTGAATTGACAAAAGTTGTTGCCATCTGGGTGCTCAAGGTACTAACAATATACTTAAAATGGGAGTTCTACTTCATGTCAATTGTCGGTGTGAAATTCATTGAAAGTTGGTTTCTTCTCTTTATTGAAAAGATGCATTATACAGCTGCCTTATCAATTTGTGAAGCTAAGATACCATGTGTTGCAAGAGTGTTTATTTTTTTATCTGGCTTCATAGGTTTGATGTATTTAGAAGGAAAGTTTCATGTCCCACTAGCCTCTGTAGTCTGCGATGTTCTCATACTAATTATAATTGGATGGTTTTATCATGCAGGTACTCTAAGGAAGAAGGCATTCCACTGAAAGAATT
The DNA here is from genome assembly GCF_029873635.1 of Malania oleifera. Classification (NCBI taxonomy): domain Eukaryota; kingdom Viridiplantae; phylum Streptophyta; class Magnoliopsida; order Santalales; family Ximeniaceae; genus Malania; species Malania oleifera. The sequence continues at coordinate 32,645,248 of NC_080426.1, read as the reverse complement.
TTGCCAGAGAAATTTTACCTACCTATTAAGGTAACTTCATCATCTTTCTTCTATTATTGACAGCCTTTTTTCAGTAGCATGCCACTTGAAGGGATGATTTGGGAAGCATGTTTTTCTGCTAACCATGTTAGATATACTTCTTGTCTGAAAATATACCCCAGCCTGATATACTCATTCAATAGAGATGTTGCATGGATAATTATTTTTTCACAATAATGCAGTAAGGTTGGGGGAATCTATTGCTTATTGAAGGGGAAGAAAATCCCAAAATGGGGAAAAAAGAAAAATATATATTGATGCACACACAAAGAATAGGCAGTGATGCAGTTATATGGCTGTGTGTGTGTGTGTGTGTGTGTGTGTGTGTGTGTGTGCGCGCGCGAGAGAGAGAGAGAGAAGTGGGAGGGGGGACACTCAATCCCAATGCATTCCACATAATTTTACCATTTAACCCTGATGAAATTTACTTAGAAGAGGACTCAAATTAAAATAAAATTACAATGACTGAATAATACATGTGGAAATAAACCTTAAATTGAATGTTTAACAAAGCCCAGTCCTAGGCTCCTGGCAAGCCTAGGACCAAACAAACCCTTTTCTCCACTCTTTATGGTTGACCTCCAGAGTGGTAAATTGGTTCACATATGCTATGGCTTCTAGTCCTGCTTCAATCCCGCCCTGGCCCCCACTGTGTTGGGGAAAGGACCAAGAAGACCATCACTGTAGAAGCCATCACATGCTCTACAAGAATGGAGCAAATAGTGGATTTTGATTTCTCCATGAGAAAATCTCAAAAAATACGGCATCAACCTGTACTTCTTGTTGATGGATAAGGTAATGAAATTTTTGTATGTGCACTACCATGGATACCCTAAAAGAATATGACAAATCTGGAGAGAAAAAATGTAGTATTGCATTGTTTTTCCTATCAATCCAATAAGTGTAAGGATTATATTGTTCACCTTCAATATGGTATGTTCACTTGAGATATCTTATTTAATGTGGCTTAACTTTCAGATTTCATCATTTTCATTGCTTCTTATATCACTGAATTTTGTAGTTGCTGAGATCAATAACCATTGTGGTCTCAGTTATTTCGCACAGGCCACTCATCTGAAAAATACCAATTTTCCTCATCATGTTTTTTTCTCCCTCATGGTATGGGTGTATAGTTAAAGTATTAGGTAATGTTTTTCATTGATATTACCATCTTCGTCTGTCACGTGGGGACTTTCTCAAAACAATCTCTTGAGTTTCATCACCGCCATTTTTCTTTCAACCATCATTTATTTGGTTTGGGCACTATTTGTAGCATTGGCTCATGAAATACCTAACTGCTTGCTGAACTTTGCCCAATTGCTCAGTTGGCCTCTCTTCCAGTGCTATGAGTTGTTTTCTGAAACTGAGGGCTAGAGGTAGCTCCAGGAGGATTATGCTGCATATTCAAGATGGAACCTGAACTGCATTTGCAACTATAATGAACCAAAAAGAGACAAGCTTGGATGGAATTACAGGCTTCAAATCTTATACAAGTTAGTAATCACCTATTCCTTCCAATCTGGATCTACTCAGGCAGAAAAATGATAAGATCTGAATGTCTTCTTTCCTAAGGAATGAACGTACTCATCAAATTTATCAGGAGGGTTGTCTCCAGTAAAATCTGAAGTCTCCAATTAATCTGCCACTTTGAGTCATGATCTTCTTGCAGTTCAAAATTATGGGGAACGACACTAGTCATGTGACTTTCCCACTAGGAAGAGGATTCATTGGTCTTTTGCCGGGAGCTGCAACTTCAATCGTTAACTTGAGGATTCATAATGAAATCCAAACAAGTTCAATTTGTTGCACCGTACTGGACAGTGATTCAACTTTGGGAGACTATTCAACATCCGTGACCATGTTTCAAACTGAAAAGATTCCAAAAATTCCTCCTTTTTTGTTGCTGCATTTTTTAGGGGAACTGCCTTTCTTTAAAAATAAAAAAAAATAAAAAAAAAAAAATTAGATAAAAAAGCATGCTATGCAAAACAGAGTAACATCAAAAGGAAAGAACTCGGATAATTAGAAAC